>NC_047015.1:29528121-30939865 GCF_902652985.1 Pecten maximus
CACCAGGTCTAACATCAATGTCTGTATCCACGTCCCACCGAGTCTAACATCAATGTCGGTATCCACGTCCCACCAGGTCTAACATCAATGTCGGTATCCACGTCCAACCAGGTCTAACATCAATGTCGGTATCCACGTCCCACCGGGTCTAACATCAATGTCCGTATCCACGTCCCACCGGGTCTAACATCAATGTCGGTATCCACGTCCCACCAGGTCTAACATCAATGTCGGTATCCACGTCACACCAGGTCTAACATCAATGTCGGTATCCACGTACCATCGGGTCTAACATCAATGTTGGTATCCACGTCCCACCGGGTCTAACATCAATGTCCGTATCCACGTCCCACCAGGTCTAACATTAATGTCGGTATCCACGTCCCACCGAGTCTAACATTAATGTCGGTATCCACGTTCCACCGGGTCTAACATCAATGTCGGTATCCACGTCCCACCAGGTCTAACATCAATGTCGGTACCCACGTCCCACCATTCTAACATCAATGTCGGTATCCACGTCCAACCAGGTCTAACATCAATGTCGGTATCCACGTCCCACCGAGTCTAACATCAATGTCGGTATCCACGTCCCACCGGGTCTGACATCAATGTCGGTATCCACGTCCCATCGGGTCTAACATCAATGTCGGTATCCACGTCCCATCGGGTCTAACATCAATGTCGGTATCCACGTCCAACCAGGTCTAACATCAATGTCGGTATCCACGTCCTTCCGGGTCTAACATCAATGTCGGTATCCACGTCCCACCAGGTCCAACATCAATGTCGGTATCCACGTCCCACCGAGTCTAACATCAATGTCGGTATCCACGTCCCACCGGGTCTAACATCAATGTCGGTATCCACGTCCAACCAGGTCTAACATCAATGTCGGTATCCACGTCCTTCCGGGTCTAACATCAATGTCGGTATCCACGTCCCACCAGGTCTAACATCAATGTCGGTATCCACGTCCTTCCGGGTCTAACATCAATGTCGGTATCCACGTCCCATCGGGTCTGACATTAATGTCGGTATCCACGTCCAACCAGGTCTAACATCAATGTCGGTATCCACGTCCCACCAGGTCGAACATCAATGTCGGTATCCACGTCCAACCAGGTCTAACATCAATGTCGGTATCCACGTCCCACAAGGTCTAACATCAATGTCGGTATCCACATTCCACAAGATCTAACATCAATGTCGGTATCCACGTCCCACCGAGTCTAACATTAATGTCGGTATCCACGTTCCACCGGGTCTAACATCAATGTCGGTATCCACGTCCCACCAGGTCTAACATCAATGTCGGTATCCACGTCCCACCGGGTCTAACATCAATGTCGGTATCCACGTCCAACCAGGTCTAACATCAATGTCGGTATCCACGTCCCACCGGGTCTAACATCAATGTCGGTATCCACGTCTAACAGGTCTAACATCAATGTCGGTATCCACGTCCCACAAGGGCTAACATCAATGTCGGTATCCACGTCCCACCGGGTCTAACATCAATGTCGGTATCCACGTCCAACCAGGTCTAACATCAATGTCGGTATCCACGTCCCACTGGGTCTAACATCAATGTCGGTATCCACGTCCCACCGGGTCTGACATTAATGTCGGTATCCACGTCCCACCAGGTCTAACATCAATGTCGGTATCCACGTCCAACCAGGTCTAACATCAATGTCGGTATCCACGTCCCATCGGGTCTGACATTAATGTCGGTATCCATGTCCCACCAGGTCTAACATCAATGTCGGTATCCACGTCCCACCGGGTCCAACATCAATGTCGGTATCCACGTCCCACCAGGTCTAACATCAATGTCGGTATCCACGTCCCACAAGGTCTAACATCAATGTTGGTATCCATGTCCCACCAGGTCTAACATCAATGTCGGTATCCACGTCCCACAAAGTCTAACATCAATGTCGGTATCCACGTCCCATCGGGTCTAACATCAATGTCGGTATCCACGTCCCACCAGGTCTAACATCAATGTTGGTATCCACGTCCCACCAGGTCTTACATCAATGTCGGTATCCACGTCCCACTGGGTCTAACATAAATGTCGGTATCCATGTCCCACCAGGTCTAACATCAATGTCGGTATCCACGTCCCACCGGGTCTAACATCAATGTTGGTATCCATGTCCCACCAGGTCTAACATCAATGTTGGTATCCACGTCCCACGGGGTCTAACATCAATGTCGGTATCCACATCCCACCAGGTCTAACATCAATGTCGGTATCCACGTCCCACAAGGTCTAACATCAATGTCGGTATCCACGTCCAACCAGGTCTAACATCAATGTCGGTATCCACGTCCAACCAGGTCTAACATCAATGTCGGTATCCACGTCCCATCGGGTCTGACATCAATGTCGGTATCCACGTCCAACCAGGTCTGACATCAATGTCGGTATCCACGTCCCATCGGGTCTAACATCAATGTCGGTATCGACGTCCCACCGGGTCTAACATCAATGTCGGTATCGACGTCCCACCGGGTCTAACATCAATGTCGGTATCCACGTCCCACCAGGTCTAACATCAATGTCGGTATCGACGTCCCACCGGGTCTAACATCAATGTCGGTATCCACGTCCCACCGGGTCTAACATCAATGTCGGTATCCACGTTCCATCGGGTCTAAACATCAATGTCGGTATCCACGTCTCATCGGGTCTAACATCAATGTTGGTATCCACGTCCCACCAGGTCTAACATCAATGTCTGTATCCACGTCCCACCAGGTCTAACATCAATGTCTGTATCCACGTCCCACCGAGTCTAACATCAATGTCGGTATCCACGTCCCACCAGGTCTAACATCAATGTCGGTATCCACGTCCAACCAGGTCTAACATCAATGTCGGTATCCACGTCCCACCGGGTCTAACATCAATGTCCGTATCCACGTCCCACCGGGTCTAACATCAATGTCGGTATCCACGTCCCACCGGGTCTGACATCAATGTCGGTATCCACGTCCCATCGGGTCTAACATCAATGTCGGTATCCACGTCCCATCGGGTCTAACATCAATGTCGGTATCCACGTCCAACCAGGTCTAACATCAATGTCGGTATCCACGTCCTTCCGGGTCTAACATCAATGTCGGTATCCACGTCCCACCAGGTCTAACATCAATGTCGGTATCCACGTCCCACCGAGTCTAACATCAATGTCGGTATCCACGTCCCACCGGGTCTAACATCAATGTCGGTATCCACGTCCAACCAGGTCTAACATCAATGTCGGTATCCACGTCCTTCCGGGTCTAACATCAATGTCGGTATCCACGTCCCACCAGGTCTAACATCAATGTCGGTATCCACGTCCTTCCGGGTCTAACATCAATGTCGGTATCCACGTCCCATCGGGTCTGACATTAATGTCGGTATCCACGTCCAACCAGGTCTAACATCAATGTCGGTATCCACGTCCCACCAGGTCGAACATCAATGTCGGTATCCACGTCCAACCAGATCTAACATCAATGTCGGTATCCACGTCCCACAAGGTCTAACATCAATGTCGGTATCCACGTTCCACAAGGTCTAACATCAATGTCGGTATCCACGTCCCACCGAGTCTAACATTAATGTCGGTATCCACGTTCCACCGGGTCTAACATCAATGTCGGTATCCACGTCCCACCAGGTCTAACATCAATGTCGGTATCCACGTCCCACCGGGTCTAACATCAATGTCGGTATCCACGTCCAACCAGGTCTAACATCAATGTCGGTATCCACGTCCCACCGGGTCTAACATCAATGTCGGTATCCACGTCTAACAGGTCTAACATCAATGTCGGTATCCACGTCCCACAAGGGCTAACATCAATGTCGGTATCCACGTCCCACAAGGGCTAACATCAATGTCGGTATCCACGTCCCACCGGGTCTAACATCAATGTCGGTATCCACGTCCAACCAGGTCTAACATCAATGTCGGTATCCACGTCCCACCGGGTCTAACATCAATGTCGGTATCCACGTCCCACCGGGTCTGACATTAATGTCGGTATCCACGTCCCACCAGGTCTAACATCAATGTCGGTATCCACGTCCAACCAGGTCTAACATCAATGTCGGTATCCACGTCCCATCGGGTCTGACATTAATGTCGGTATCCATGTCCCACCAGGTCTAACATCAATGTCGGTATCCACGTCCAACCAGGTCTAACATTAATGTCGGTATCCACGTTCCACCGGGTCTAACATCAATGTCGGTATCCACGTCCCACCAGGTCTAACATCAATGTCGGTATCCATGTCCCACCGGGTTTAACATCAATGTCGGTATCCATGTCCCATCAGGTCTGACATCAATGTCGGTATCCACGTCCTACCAGGTCTAACATCAATGTCGGTATCCATGTCCCACCAGGTCTAACATTAATGTCGGTATCCACGTCCCACCGAGTCTAACATCAATGTCGGTATCCACTTCTCACCAGGTCTAACATCAATGTCGGTATCCATGTCCCACCGGGTCTAACATCAATGTCGGTATCCACGTCCCACCAGGTCTAACATCAATGTCGGTATCCACGTCCCACCAGGTCTAACATCAATGTCGGTATCCACGTCCCACCAGGTCTAACATCAATGTCGGTATCCATGTCCCACCGGGTCTAACATCAATGTCGGTATCCACGTCCCATCGGGTCTGACATTAATGTCGGTATCCACGTCCCACCAGGTCTAACATCAATGTCGGTATCCACGTCCCACCAGGTCTAACATCAATGTCGGTATCCACGTCCCACCAGGTCTAACATCAATGTCGGTATCCACGTCCCATCGGGTCTAACATCAATGTCGGTATCCACGTCCCACCAGGTCTAACATCAATGTCCGTATCCACGTCCCACCGGGTCTAACATGAATGAACATCAATGTCGGTATCCACGTCCCACCAGGTCTAACATCAATGTCCGTATCCATGTTCCACACTCTAAACTAGATTTTTACTTTTGACCGCAGCCATCCTTTCTTTACGCATTGGCTTGTTTATCTGTAGATTAAAAGTCTATTTTTAAAAGCTGCTAGGTTACTGACATTTATTTGATGTTTATGTCCCTTGTGTGAGGAAAAGTCGTTTTGTGATTTTGTCGACGCCCTTACACACGGACATGCGCGCGTGATTTGTGTCGGGTGTGACTATGTATTTACTCTATATCACGCACTGAAAACATATTCAAGTGGTTAATAAAATCCTAATTCTTAATTCACATATATGTTTTATCTGTAGTACGAATATAAATAATTCAATTTCTTATCTCAAAGAAAATCTACTTCTACCAGACATACAGAGATTATTTGTTTGTGATGAAAGCTGCAGCCTCTCAGCTAAATCAGTTAAAAATACCAAAATGCGGTAGGGCAAGGCATCAAAGATAAAATTAAAAAGTAAACAAGGATGTCTATCTGCTGGTATATGATACTATGGCCACTTCACTGACTACATAAATCACAAAATCCAGCATCCACTTTTAAATTGATGATAACAAACTAAATGTGTTTCAGCATCAGGAGACTAGACACATCAGAGACATATAGAACGACTATTGACATTCAATATCGGTATTTCGTACAGCTTCAGAATTTATCTTGTATACCATAAGCTTTTATTTCGGAAAGTATTTAAATCGGTGAAGGAAGGGGATCATAGATATGCTCCAACAGAGCCACCGTGTGCGAGTAATTCCCCACTTGGGACATCTTTATTGTATTCACTGGTTGTCATTCATAATTGCTATTGTCTTCCTGATCATAAGAAACTCCTTTATACGTCAACGTTCTCCCCAATCTAATCCAACTAAGATTTTCCGCTCCTCTACCATACTTTATAAACCCTACAATACAGTAATATTTGTATTGTATTGTATCATAGAGAGGTGGATATTACAAGTCTAATTTTGATAAGCTTCATGTCCTCCCCGAACCCTCGGAACTCCTTTATACGTCTACGTTCTCCCCAAACCCCTCGGAACTCCTTTATACGTGAACGTTCTCCCCAAACCCCTCGGAACTCCTCTATACATCAACGTTCTTCCCAAAACTTCTCCCCAAACCCCTCGGAACACCTTTATACGTGAACGTTCTCCCCAAACCCCTCGGAACTCCTTTATACGTGAACGTTCTCCCCAAACCCCTCGGAACACCTTTATAAGTGAACGTTCTCCCCAAACCCCTCGGAACTCCTTTATACGTGAACGTTCTCCCCAAACCCCTCGGAACTCCTTTATACGATAACATTCTCCCCAAACCCCTCGGAACTCCTTTATACGTGAACGTTCTCCCCAAACCCCTCGGAACTCCTTTATACGTGAACGTTCTCCCCAAACCCCTCGGAACTCCTTGATACGATAACGTTCTCCCCAAACCCCTCGGAACTCCTTTATACGTGAACGTTCTCCCCAAACCCCTCGGAACTCCTTTATACGTGAACGTTCTCCCCAAACCCCTCGGAACTCCTTTATACGATAACGTTCTCCCCAAACCCCTCGGAACTCCTTTATACGTGAACGTTCTCCCCAAACCCCTCGGAACTCCTTTATACGATAACGTTCTCCCCAAACCCCTCGGAACTCCTTTATACGTGAACGTTCTCCCCAAACCCCTCGGAACTCCTTTATACGATAACGTTCTCCCCAAACCCCTCGGAACTCCTTTATACGATAACATTCTCCCCAAACCCCTCGGAACTCCTTTATAAGTGACCGTTCTCCCCAAACCCCTCGGAACTCCTTTATACGATAACATTCTCCCCTAACCCCTCGGAACTCCTTTATACGATAACATTCTCCCCAAACCCCTCGGAACTCCTTTATACGATAACATTCTCCCCAAACCCCTCGGAACACCTTTATACGTGAACGTTCTCCCCAAACCCCTCGGAACTCCTTTATACGTGAACGTTCTCCCCAAACCCCTCGGAACTCCTTTATACGTCTACGTTCTCCCCAAACCCCTCGGAACTCCTTTATACGTGAACGTTCTCCCCAAACCCCTCGGAACACCTTTATACGTGAACGTTCTCCCCAAACCCCAATCAAATCCCGGCCGCTTAGGCGAAAGGCAAGTGTGTTACTACTGTGTCCCCAACCATGCGAGTATTGCGACATGAACTACTGTAGTATGAAAATGACATTTAATATTAGAATACACATTGTCTCGTAATCAACTTTGAATACATAATCAGACGCTTTTGAAAGTTTAAGGTGTTTTTTGATTTTCGAACACTTGTTCGATTTTAATATCACCTGCTTTGTACCCGACTTTTCTCTACACTGTGGATTTGTGAAGTTTTAATAAAGAGAAATGTTTGGGAGCCAAAATATCCCATATTGTAAAGGGTTGCTATATCTACACATATTACACTTCTGGAATTATAACTAAATACATTTACACTACGTCAATCATAATGATTAACAGTGCAGCTTTACTGACAATAACCATGCAAGGATATGAACAGGTTTGTACTTAATCCTGATCATATCCTTTCTACTACAGCTGTTTTCCACGGACTTTCCAGGAAGAAGCATGTGAACGGTTTCCGCCGGGTAAAGGGAGAACGCGCTTTTGCTACTCCTACAGAGGCCTCTAGGGATAGAGTTGATTTTGTTATCTATCAGAATGATGTTTTCGCATACGTGAAGTGTAGGAATGTAAATAGAGCCATTTAAATACTTCTCGATTCGAGTTATAGGCAATCTGCGTGCCAACTGCGTTACAAGAAAATAGCCGGAATCGCTGGTTTAATTTTAAGTGATTTCTGATGTTTTTAGAATAAAGTGCAAACAGTGTGTACTGATAATAATGTGTATTGTATCGAATGGACTCATTCCGATATTATTTTGTTTTTATCTAATAAATAAATGAATCTCCGTGGTGTCGTACAAGAGGAAGTGTATAATTTTAGCTTACTGTCTAACAAGTAACACTATTTGATTTTATTTAATTCTCGTGTCTAATAAGTAAAACAGTACAAAAGAAAAAGCAGTGTAGAATCCTATTTAACTATCGTATAGTACAAAAGGAAGTGTATAATCTTAGTTAACAGTCGTGTCGTACAAAAGGAAGTGAATAATCTTAGTCAACAGTCGTGTCGTACAAAAGGAAGTGAATAATCTTAGTCAACAGTCGTGTCGTACAAAAGGAAGTGTATAATCTTAGTTAACAGTCGTGTCGTACAAAAGGAAGTGAATAATCTTAGTTAACAGTCGTGTCGTACAAAAGGAAGTGTATAATCTTAGTTAACAGTCGTGTCGTACAAAAGGAAGTGAATAATCTTTGTTAACAGTCGTGTCGTACAAAAGGAAGTGTAGAATCTTAGTTAACTATCTTGTCGTACAAAAGGAAGTGTATAATCTTAGTCAACTGTCGTGTCGTACAAAAGGAAGTGTATAATCTTCGTCAACTGTCGTGTCGTACAAAAGGAAGTGTATAATCTTAGTCAACTGTCGTGTCGTACAAAAGGAAGTGTATAATCTTAGTCAACTGTCGTATGGTACAAAAGGAAGTGTAAATTTTATTTAACAGTCGTATCGCACAAAAGGAAGTGTAGAATCTTAGTTAACAGTCGAGTCGTAGAAAAGGAAGTGTATAATCTTAGTTAACAGTCGAGTCGTAGAAAAGGAAGTGTATAATCTTAGTTAACAGTCGTGTGGTACAAAAGGAAGTGTATAATCTTAGTCAACTGTCGTGTCGTACAAAAGGAAGTGTATAATCTTAGTCAACTGTCGTGTTGTACAAAAGGAAGTGCAGAATCGTAGTTAACAGTCGTATGGTACAAAAGGAAGTGTAGAATCTTAGTCAACTGTCGTATGGTACAAAAGGAAGTGTAGAATCTTAGTTAACAGTCGTGTGGTACAAAAGGAAGTGTAGAATCTTAGTCAACTGTCGTGTGGTACAAAAGGAAGTGTAGAATCTTAGTCAACTGTCGTGTCGTACAAAAGGAAGTGAATAATCTTAGTCAACTGTCGTGTCGTAGAAAAGGAAGTGTATAATCTTAGTTAACAAGCGTGTGGTACAAAAGGAAGTGTATTATCTTAGTTAACTATCTTGTCGTACAAAAGGAATTGTAGAATCTTAGTCAACTGTCGTGTCGTACAAAAGGAAGTGTAGAATCTTAATCAACTGTCGTGTGGTACAAAAGGGAGTGCATAATCGTAGTTAACAGTCGTATGGTACAAAAGGAAGCGTATGATTTTAGATAACAGTCGTGTCGTTTAAGTGCGAGTATACAATTTTAGTTTACTGTGGTGCCGTAGAAAAGGAAGCGTACAATTTCAGTTTACTGACTTGTCGCACAAGTGGAAGTCAGTGTATATTCTTGTTTCACTGTCCTCTCATAAAAGTGTATGTGTGGATTTTTTAGTTTACTGTCGTCTCGTAAAAGTGTATGTGTGGATTTTTTAGTTTACTGTCGCGTCGTAAGTGTATTTTTGAATTTTTTAGTTTACTGCCGCGTGGTAAAAGTGTACGTGTGGATTTTTTAGTTTACTGTCGCGTGGTAAAAGTGGATGAGCGTATGGTTTGTTTGCTAATGTGTCATGCAACCTTGATCTTTACCTTTTCTATGTGAAAAAATTCAGGTTATGATGAAAGTACGAACTGATCTTTGTCTTTTCGCATTCGCGAGTTTTTTCTCAAAATTTTTACTTGATTGGCCTTTTATCGACAATAAAACGAAAAAACAAAATGCCATACACATGTATGTCCACAATCCTATAAGCAATTTCACTGTTACATAATTACCCCAAAGTTTACAGCTAACGTCACATGTAGCGAGGTTTTTTTGTTGGTTCTTTGGCAGACATCTTTATCACGGACACCTTTTCCCGTATCACATTCTAAATCAATCTGATATCAACACTCGGGCTGATATGGCGGACTGATATATAGGAATCTCTCTTGAAATGTATACATTATCGCATTTATTATATTCTTAGATAGTGACATACCAGAATATATATCAGCAGATTTTTTCCCATTCCTGAGAATCAAGCGAGATACAAGGCCCGGGTTCCTGCTGGGGTACCCATTGGATCCGTAGTGTTTCATTTACACCTCATCTTCAAAGAGATCGTTAAACTCCTTCACACTTTAGTGTTCTGTTCTTCATAATAGCCAAACGATGACCTTTTTTTTTTGCCTTTTGCTGTCACTTCATTGTGTTCACTTTTGATAACATATAAAAAATGAGATGTTTTATTAATGGATGGATAATTACTGGAGGTCGAAAAATCTGATAATCCTGCTCCGAATAACTTATGGTAGCCGTATCGAGAGTCATTTTTAACCTTCATACTGTACGTGTTCCACAATTAAGTAAAACTTCTATCCGTTGGTTATATACATAGTAACACAATTGACGAAGGAAGACAACTTTATGCTTCGTGCCCTGACCGGGCCTCGATCTCACGATCTACGGCACCCGATCGCCCAGCCAGAAATACCCGCAGCTTATACTGCTGCGCCACATCGGCGTTCCTAAAAAAAAGAACCTTTTTAATGGCGCAGTGATGGTCGGCCCGATATTCTGACTGTGATTGTGGAAGTCGTCTATTAGATGATAGATATATTGAATAAAAAAATGGTTCTTTTATCAGAAACATCTCTCAGGAGAAGATTTAGTGATAGTAATACATAAGTCACTCTTGTTGGTCCGTATGAAAGGGCTCGAGGGGTGGAAGGAAACCGGAGTTCCCAGAGAAAACCCACGTGGTCGGGCAGGTGACCCCACATATTTTCACGTCCGAAAGGAGAATCAAATCCGGCTGCCTAGGTAAAAGGCATTGACCCTGAATTGGCAGCTACCATTGTCAAACTCTTTGACTCACAAAAACCGTGCACGATCTGAGAATTACAATGGACATCCATGAACCATAACAACTGACTTATATATTTGCTAGCACTCTTTGTCACCATAGGAACTATTCCAACGAAACCACGATTGTTTGCCACGTTCGATGAATTTGTTACGCTACCACGAGAAAGTTTCACCTGTTCCGTGGAGTGTAGATGCGATTTTCCCTTGAACTCTGAGACTGAGAGGTCTCTAGTTCTACCCAACATTGGACATGATTTTGTTCATTGTATATACACGTTTTCAAATCCGCCGTATTGTTTTTATTAGAAACGCAGCTGTACAGTAAATATGTTAATTATTCTAGAAGGAATTTTAGCGATTGATTACATATCAATGGGCCAACACACAAAATTAAATTGAAATTTGATTGGCGGAATTGCTGGAATTTGACTCGACACATTTTTTTTTATTATCATTATTGAAATGAATTTCCCAGACAAACAGACATTGTTTTCGCTAGTGAAATATCAATTTTGATTGATGTTGATATAATTCCTAAGCATGGTTTTATTAGAAACAGTTTATTTTGAGAGAGAGATTCAGTACAGGAAGAACGCCTTATGACGCTACATAGCCGCATACAGATAACCAAGACGAGTAACTTATTGGTAATTTTACAGGCAACTGCTTCCATATTGTACCGTTCATATCGCCTTTCTTTTCTCGTTATATTAATGATGTAGTTGGTTAAAGGGTATATCCATCTACATTATTTTTTAAACCTGGCGTATACGCCTGTTGTCAGAAGGAACATAATGCTATTGGGAATTAACTTACATGTAGCATCGTCTGTACAAGCGTAACTGCAAGAAAAATCAAATTGCACGCGACTCTGTGTTTTCACAGTGAAATGAACATTGTTTCATGTTGTGGGCGAAGTATAAACAGGAATATTAGTATTGCAATGTATATCGACACAATGTTTTGTTAGTGCTCAGATAGGAGATCTTCATCATTGATGCATATCTAAACAAAAATAACTTGAGTTTCGGAACCATTTATTTCCCGCAGGGCGTTTAATATATGAAAATATGATATCCTGTTAACATTTTAGCAAAGAATGAAAATGAACCTTTCAAATTGTATAATAGTTAAGTGATATAGGGCTATATCATTGGATTAGCATTGATTCCCGGATAAATATTGAATAGGTTCGTCATGTAGGGAGATCGTAACAGTATCATGTTTTATGGACCTCACGCTACCAAAATATATGAATCATTGTATAATGAAAGCACATAGTTTGAATTTTAAAAATGTATACAGTGTTAAATGTATAAAATATAAATGCCCTAAACATATATATATATAGTAATTAAGGATCATAGTCATGAGAATGAATCATTGAACTTCTGGTATAAGTATGCCCCAAATGCGCTAGTTAAACAGTTGCTAATGTTAGATGACGAGTGACATGGCTTGGGACTGTCTCTGGTATGTCAGAGAGAACAACAGAGCTTTGCAGGTATCGATCTCACTAAACGTCAAGATATTGTCTCATCAAACGTATTTTTTCTTCATTTTTCAGTCTATTTATATTCCTTGGAGAATACGTAAGCTATCCCATTATTAACTTTTGTTTAAGCCATGAATATCCAGACTTCCAATTGATGTACCAGCTTCCCCTAGCATTACTGTCAGACCAAAATAGAAAGATTTTATTTACTCTGGGCTGTATTATTGGTACAACTTTTTGTATTTTTTACTTAAAATCCTCTCTCCGCAAACGATTTTACAATCATCGGTTATCCAACAGACAACACAAACGTTAACCAATAAAAATAACTTGAAGATGAACATGTAGCTTTAAAATAATCTAGTGTGGAACATATGGACTCCCTAACAACTCCCTAACAACTCCCTAACAGCAGAACACCAAAGTGACGTGAAGCATTGAGAACAGTCGAGTACTAAAGTAAGAAATAACCATAGTTGTTGGAGTTTAGTAGGTATATGATTTTTTTAAACCTAGATTTAATGGAGGAATATTTTTTAATACTTAGTACACAAAAATTGTAGCAATCTGCTTTGTTCTGTCATTCATTCTTCAAATTGTACATTACATTTATATCTAGAGATTATTTAATATTGTCCATAGTTATTACATAGTTAAGTGGTTATTACACGTGTAGTTATTACATATGTAGTTATTACACGTGTAGTTATTACAAATGTAGTTATTACACGTGTAGTTATAACATATGTAGTTAATTCATATGTAGTTATTACACGTGTAGTTATTACATATGTAGTTATTACACGTGTAGTTATTACATATGTAGTTATTACACGTGTAGTTATTACACGTGTAGTTATTACATATGTAGTTATTACACGTGTAGTTATTACATATGTAGTTATTACACGTGTAGTTAATTCATATGTAGTTATTACATACATGTATGTAGTTATTACACGTGTAGTTATAACATATGTAGTTATTACACGTGTAGTTATTACATATGTAGTTATTACACGTGTAGTTAATGCATATATAGTTATTACATACATGTATGTAGTTATTACACGTGTAGTTATTACACCAGTGAAAAATATCACTTTAATAGAATAAATAATTGTAGTTAATACATGTGTAGTTAGTATATGTGTAGTTATTACATTATACAATTATTGACTTTTGGTGAGGTGTACACGAGACTTTACGAACCTGGTCAAGAGTTTCTACATCGTGGCCGAAAGCTTAAAAACAATATTTTTACTTCTACAAATTAAAATCTTAGTGCCTTTACCATCTAATCATTATACATTGTATGGTGAATAGACAAAACAGAAGTATATTTTGTGTCATACCGGTCTTTGGTAGTATGGTATAGATGTATCTGTCACGTAACCAACTGTGTGTTTCCTGTTATTACCTGTGCTGCTTGCCCTCTGACACAAACATTTGATGTTTAGAATAGCGCTTTGTTGAAATCTGAAGGCAGCGAAACGATAGAAGCTTTGACTGACAACTGAGTCTGTAAGTAACGGTCACTAAACTTACCAGCCGTTACTCCTCACCTGTTATCTAATAGCGGACATATAGTGTGAGGTGCTGGGTCTATAGCTCAGGAATGTACAAAGGTAACTACCCTCATTATTACTAAAGAGAAATACTCGTCACACAGTTTTTAAATTCTTTGAAAGTGCAGAGGCATGAAGCCGTTTTCCATATCTCCGCGCGAGTCAGCATCCCATGAAGTTTGTGAGATGGGCGGCAATACAGCAACTGTCCATTATTTAAGGATTGATTGTCAATTTTGTTGCTTGCATGGACTGATGAAGGGAAGTGAACCTCGTGCAAATGGTACATGAACTGCTTCGCAGTTCATGTACCATTTGCACGAGGTTCACTTCCCTTCATTAGTCCATGCAAGCAACAAAATTGACAATCAATCCTTATATTTACGTTAACCAAATTTAAAACTTCGCCACCAGATTGCAAAATTCGGTCGCAACAGTGTGACGTAAGTGCGTCACTTTGTAACATTGTTATACTTATCGTACATGTGTGCACAGTAGTAGAACAGCAGACAGTCAAAGTTCTATTCTCGTCGCCACGGCAACACGAAATATAGTGCCATACACGTTTTGATTATTACGATGTTGATACACATAGATACGATATTTTCAAGGTAAAATATTCATTTATAACAAATATTTATGATATTGTATAATAAAAACATAGCAATACCCATATCAATACGAATTTAAAGTGCAGTGTTGACAGTATAGTATGTGTGTGATTTGGTCACTTGAGACACAGGGACTCGGTTAAAAAAATGATGTGATGCAGTCTTATAGCCGGGATATTCAGAGCTCGAGAAAAGGTGTGGATTTTAGTCGCAGGTTAGCTGGTGATGTACATGGTGTTCTTGAAATATACGATTTCATTGTCGCACTGGCGTTTTGGGATGTAAATTATGATAATAGTAAGTAGGCCTAAAGAAACATTGATTTGAAAATTGGCGGTATTCGACGGCCGGAAACTTGTGTCCTCCATATGTTTAGATTGAGTCAAATTACGACAATAATGTGTCCCTGTTTTCGATATAGCATACTTCTGCTACCAGTCTGTTTTGTGTTGTTAAACAGTGTTTAAATGAGGTTTATTTTCTGTGACCACTGAAAAGGTATTAAGCATGGCATTCGAGATACAGCTAACGTTAGACCTACTGCGCTACGTAGGTCATGAGCTCGATGCTATCGAGAGTGTCAGTGCACAGGTCCTAGCCTCGTCTGTCAATACACCCAATATATAATCAAGGTCAATAACTCGATCGGCATAGATAACCCACCTAATTTCAGGAAAATTGTAATTGTAGACAAACCATCGAAGATGTGCCGCTGGTAATGGTCTCAATCGACAGACAAATGTCCCCCCTTTAATTTGGTATATAATTCACTATATATATAGTCATAGAACTATCACTAGACGTCACAAAACATCGAAAATTAGTCAGATTTTATTTAGTCGGACACTCATCTGTCCAGCGAATAACACGAAATGTCTCTAGAGAGTAGCTTCAACAGTACCGCATGTCAGCACTCCAGTCTCTAAACGATGAAACTTAGGCAGGAAACAAACTTACTTGCACATGTGTTCCTATCTAAAAATTACCCTGTTGCTCGCCTCTGGCTTTTGTTGATAACGCATCGCTGATTTTATGCCTGAAGCCGCCATGTTTTCCGCTGTGTGAGAAGTTGTTATCTCAACGCTGATTGGTTCGTTATTTTCAGGTAATTCGACCTTCACATTCGCTAATTCTCTCGAAACTCTCGGGGTTTTTCATATCACAATCGCTAAACGGAAATCGTATCCGAACAATGTAATTGGCGGACTTTTCGAATGGTGTTATTTAGCGGAATTTTTTTAGCAGACGAACTTTAAGGATGGCAGTTGTCACTTGGTAATTCTTAATTATTTATGGAAACCATTATATCATAGGCATGAGACAGTTAAGAATTTTCAGATATTAATCATGAGTTAAAAATTATATTACAGACAAAAAATATATGACTATATGTCTTTGATTGATTACATATAGATGCATCATTACTATGTTACTTAATAGCAAACTTAATTAAAGGGCCGATGGGAATTGTTTAGACCTATGACAGGCCATAGCTATCATAGTGATTTTTTATGTATATTTTAAATTTTTAGTAATTAACTGGTGTTATTTATTTGATAATAGCACAGCATGTTTTATGGTTCAGCAGTTTAATTTTATCTGAACTTAAAATTGAAAACAAGATCTGTCGGAGGACCGCATCTTTTAGTTAGACTCATGAACATGAGGAGATAGTCTATTCCCTCATGGGGACCATAATACCAAATATAAACACAACTAGAAAATAGTCTGCAAGATATGTAAGCCGCAATGTGAAAACAAGTCATGTGACAACCATTGTTGAACATGTACAGATCATGTGACTTATGAAGATTGTCCAGCTGCTTTATGTGACACACCATAAGCTTGATCAACATATATACAGTACTAGTTATGAGACATCCATTGATCAACAGCTTACACCAAAACTGTAACATTTGAAACAATATATATAATATTATTGCAATGAGAAATAAAACCCATCCAATGATAAAATTCAACAAGAGCAGGAGGTACATTATGAAACTGTAAATACCAGCAGCAATACAGAACAAATAATAAAATGGAAAAAAAATTAAAGATTGATTGAATGTTCAATATGAAAATATACATAGTGTTAGTGTAAATCAGATATATTACATACCATTTAAGAAGTATGACACTAGCTACACCATATTGCATCTCTAGATCTATTAAACACAAGAAGTGAGTGTACATGCATGTGAAACTATCTACTTACAATGAGGAAGTATACCACAGCTCTTTCATTACACACTGAAGAAATGTGGCACTGTTCCTCCATTACACACATTATAAGTGTGGCACTGTCCCTCCATTACACACACTGAAGAAGTGTGGCACTGTTCCTCCATTACACACATTATAAGTGTGGCACTGTTCCTCCATTACACACATTATAAGTGTGGCACTGTCCCTCCATTACACACACTGAAGAAGTGTGGCACTGTTCCTCCATTACACACATTATAAGTGTGGCACTGTTCCTCCATTACACACATTATAAGTGTGGCACTGTCCCTCCATTACACACACTGAAGAAGTGTGGCACTGTTCCTCCATTACACACACTGAAGAAGCGTGGCACTGTTCCTCCATTACACACACTAGAAGTGTGGCACTGTTCCTCCATTACACACACTGAAGAAGTGTGGCACTGTTCCTCCATTACACACATTATAAGTGTGGCACTGTTCCTCCATTACACACATTATAAGTGTGGCACTGTCCCTCCATTACACACACTGAAGAAGTGTGGCACTGTTCCTCCATTACACACACTAGAAGTGTGGCACTGTTCCTCCATTACACACACTAGAAGTATGACACTGTTCATTTATTACACACACTGAGAAAGTGTGACACTATATATATATATATATATATCACACACAATTTGGAATCCAGAAAAATATGTTTGATTTGTTATGAAATAATGGTAGTTTTAACATTTCTAAATCTAATTTATTGACAGTCATTACAGAAAAACCTTACTCCTTCTTGTCTTGCATTGTCCCACTTTTTTTTTTGAACGAAGCCCTGCACAGTTCCTGTGTAGCCATTTAGAGCAGCTTTCACAGTATATCCAATACAATACACTACCAACTTTATTGCAAACTTTGCAGACTTCCTCTTCTTCAGGATCTTTTTGAAGCATTGCTTCATCCTCTTCAGTCGAGGTACCTTTAGGTTCTTTCTGAGTGTCCTCAAAAGAATCTGCTGCAGAACTTGGTCCTGGTTGAGGTTCTGAAAGAGTAGTTGTCTCTGCCATCTTGGATTCTGTGTCATGGTGAATGACGTTTGGATTTGGCATGGTATTACTGGCGAGTATCCTTGCTTTCAAGTCCTGCATTAATTTTGCTTTTGTATAAACCCTTGATACCTTCAGAGAGTATGCCTTGCATAATGTTTGGAGGTTGGTCTTGGTAAATGACTTCAAAACATCTTTCTGTTGGAGAAGTAAACCTTTCAGTAAATTGTGTGACATATCTTTACCTATGGAGTTATCTTTACTGATACTATCAAAGCTGACTGTTCCCTGAATATCACTTTGTTTTGATTTCTTGATCAAAATTTGCTTTCTGTGAGCTAATGTTTTCTCCACTGAAAATGCTTGAAGCAGGTCTTTCCTAAATTGATTAAGCATCACCATGACAAACTTCTCAACAATATCCTTGTAAATACACTCGGTCACAGAGACTTCCAATGTGAGTTTATTGAGAATGTCTTCAACGACTGATGAACCCACATCACATGTATTTTCATACAAAGAAAAACTTTTCATAGGCACTGTCTTGACAACTTTCAGAAACTGTTCGTAAAGTTGAATATTCCCCATGATTACATTAAAACATTGACTGTGGAGATGTTGACCGTGTTGATGGAGATGTTGATCAGTCAGGTTTGTAAGACAATGTTCACACAGCTTCATGAAAAATAAGAATAGTTCATCTCTGATCTGAGTTAACCCCCTGCTTACATTTTGTTTCCTGATGACATCAACCAATGTTTCAGGAAGAGCAGAATGTTTTTCCAACACAACCTCATTCTCCCTTAAAGCATCCAGTATGTTGATTGCCATTGTTGATTCCTCATACTGTTGCTGGTCTTCAATGCTGACTTTGGTTGCTCTTGTCTTTTGAAGCTGCAGATTGCGATATCTGACCTTACTGATACAATACCCACCAACATAACGGATCCTCGCTTTTGATGCACTGGTCACAAACCTCTGGTAAGTGGATTTCTTGGTTGTCTGGAAGAGGTCAACCTTCTCCTGAAGCAAGAACTTCCTTACCTCCACTGCCAACTTGTAGCAGATGTGGGCTTGGGCATCAGAATATATGGGCAGGTCTTGAAACAGTATCATGGTAGTCAAGAGGTATTCCTGGCTTGTTTGATGCCGATTGCATTTTTCATAAAAATGACAAAGAGCCTCAGACTTTACTGGACCAGAAGCAGTGACGTTGAGGTCTTCCATAAATGCAGACAAAACTAAGAATTGTTTTTTGCAGAAGTCTGCAACCCTCTCAACATGAAACTTCAGCAAATGGTCAATCAATTCATTTGATTCCGTTTGTATAGCTGTGGCTTCATGCTTTGATCGCATTGTTTGAAGGAGAGCCCCTGGGTCAAATGAAGCCGGCAAAGTATACTCAGATAGTTCATCAGTTGAGAATACACTGTCAGATACAATGATTTTGTTGAAGTCATCATCAAAAGTATCTTCATCTTCCTCTTCTGTTTCTGCTTCACCTTCACATCCGAGATTCCCATCAACAATGAAATCGTCGTCGTCATCTGGCCCAAATATGGTCTGCCAATCCATGGACACCTGTCTGAAAAATTAAAAAGAATAAAAATTGGTGATAATTATTATAAATTTTACAGTAAATGTCTGACTCCCCAAGGTCTACCAGCTGAACATTTTCCATTAAAATCTCTTAACAAAAATGCATTAAATCCTTGTTTATGGATAATGTATGATGAAAGAAATGACCTTGCACCATTTTGAAGGTTACAGGGGTATATATGTTTAAAAAAAATAACATTTCTATATATAAACCAAAAGTTATGTTTAAGTTCATACAAACTTTTATCATTTCTTTATTCAACTTCAATATCAACAAACTTTATTAACACAGAAAGAAAGTCAATAGGATAGCCTATCTAAGTCTTCTCCTTAGTAACAACAGGTGGTAAGAAATACAGACAAATATAATGTATATGTACACATTGATATGACAAATTAACTTACATATATATATATACAATTGAAATCAAATATATCGGGGATAGATAACACATTATATACAGTCTCGAATATGTCATGACGTTTATTTGTGTGTATATATATTTGTGTGAAGGAGTTAAGGTGTGTATGATATAAATATAAAGTAAACATAAAAAGACCAACAGTACAAATGTGTTTACAGTTTGTAGGTTATTATTAAAGGCTTATTAACTAAATTGCTCATCTTTCTATTTTCAGGATGTTTTCAAGATTGATAGAAGAAGGCACTGTATCGGCAAATGTTTTGTTTGAGACATATCGCTTGGAAATAACGGATCTTGGCTATAAAGAAACTGATGTTACATCTCCACAACTGTTTTCTCAATATGTTACACAGTTGTACCCCAATGTTAAGAAAACAAGACAACATATTGGATCTTTGAAACAAACTATTTATATTGGACTATCATTATCTACCAACTCTTTCCAAAGGGATAGAAAAATAACACCAGAAGAACTAGTAACTAACCTACCACTTGGTTTTATATTGACTAAAAAAACAGAACAAAAAATTCAATGGTCATATCCAACACCTCACATTTCAAATGGAAACACTGTCTATAAAGATATAACTTTCAATAAAGACGGAAGCTGGCAGATGGTCATTGGGACGAAAGACATTGATTTGAAAAGCATTGGAATAGATAATAGTTTCATTGGTGATTTAGATTTGGTCTGTAAACAGGTGACTTCAATTAGACTGTGTGAAGGAATCGCTATTGACAAAAATATAGTATGTAGTCGTTTCCACATCCTTGATGCATGGCAAGACAGTGATGGCAAATGCGAGAAACATTTAAGATCAATTAACTGTGTCAAAGTAATTGGATTCATTCACAGATCTCAAGTGTGTAGAGTATGCCAAAAAATGACATTTGGGTCACAAACAGAGAATACCACACAAGAAAATTCAAGTCCTCAACTTACTCTTACTCTTAGGGAGCAATTTCAAAAGTTAATTCCAAATGCACCAGAAAACATGCTTGAACTTTTAATAAGTCAAGCCAATAACTGTGGAAAGGATGCCCGTGGTAGAAGATGGAGTCAAGTATTGATTTCAATTTGCCTTCAACTCTTCACAAGAAGTCCAAGTGGATACTGTATGTTAAGAAACAGTGGCATATTAATGCTTCCATCACCTTCCCTACTGATTTTGTATAAAAACAATGTGAAGCATGAAGTAGGGTTCAAAGAGGAGATATTTCATTGGATGTATAGTGAGGCAAAGCGGCTAAATATTTCTTCCGCTGGTATGATTGGTGGTGTTATACTAGACGAGATGGCTATACAGAGTGACATTCAGATAACCAAGAATGGTGACGTCGTGGAACTCCTTGGATTTACTGACCTAGGTCAAGAAGGAAACATGTGTGAGGTCCTCAAATCAGGCAAGAAAGAAAAGACATTAGGAACTCATGTACTTCAGCTGATTTTTCTGGGTGTAACAGGATTTCGCTTCCCTTTTGCACATTTTTTATCAACGACAGTACAAGCAGCACAGCTTCATGTTTTATTTTGGGATGCTGTGGATTGGCTAGGAATGTATGGGTTCCAAGTTGCCTATACTTGCATGGATGGAGCACCATGCAACAGATCCTTCATGCATATAAACTTGCAGCATCGCCTGGTTGAGGAATCTGTATGTGTTCCTAGTCCATGTAGATTCAATACATCGGTTATTTTTATGATGGATTTCTCTCATTCTATCAAGGAAATCAGAAATAATATCATGAAAAGTGGAGTTTCAAAGGAGTCAACAAGATTATTGACACTTCAAGATGGTACCCAAATTCAATGGCAGATGTGGATAGAGTGCTACAGATGGGACCAACAAAATGGCCTCTCTCTCCACAGAAGTCTAACAAATGAACACATCTTTCCAAGTTCACAAATGAAAATGAGAAACCACCTCGCTGAAGAAGTGCTGAACAATGAAATGCTTCATCTCTTTCTTCAGTACCAAGCATCTCTTGGCAAGAAAGGAGAAGTGTTGAACGGGGCTATTCAGCTTATTCGACAAACGTCTAAGCTGATAAGTATATTTCGGGATAGAAGACCAATTCAAACCAACGATGATGAGAGACTTAAAGTACTGCAAGAAGCTCTAAGCTGGTTTATTGACTGGAAATCTACAATAACATCAGATTCGTCATTGTCAAAACAGGTCAAGGCACATATGCTAATGTCTTCACAATGTATAGAAGATTTGCAGGCATGTGTAATTGGATTTGTAGAACTTTGTTCTAAGCTTACATCAGGCAGTGACTCAATATCTATAACACCATGTTTAGTCAATTCAGATGCTATAGAAAATGAGTTTAATCAGCAGAGATCAACATTCAATGGTGCAAACACAAACCCAAATGCCCTTCAATACCGAAGAACACTGAATAATATCATACTTGGTCAAAATATTGTATCTACGAAAGCAAATGCTGGCAAAAACAATGCTGCTTTATCATACGCGTTCCAAAATCCAAATCCCTTGAAGACCCAAAAAAGGAAAATCCAGGACAAGCCAGCTGATTCACAGAAAATTAAAATCATCAGAATGTAATTATATTGATGTGTGAATGGTGTATATTTGACGATTTTGTATCATCAGATGTGCAGTGCAACACTAACGTGAAATAATTTTTTTTAATAATTTTTCTGAAGTCCTGTTAACAGCCATGGTCATTTCAGTACTCGCCTGGTTTGGAGATGCAGGAATGCCAGAGTACCCAGAGAAAAACCACTGAACATTGAACATTGAACCAAGTATGTGTTGAACTCACAACCCAAAGATGTATGGCTAGTGATAAAGTGTCGGGATATTTCAATGGACCACAAAGGCCCAAAAATAATGTGAAATTAATATGGTAGTGTGTATCAGTGACAGTGTAATGGATGTAAATATAATATCTATGGCAATTTGAATACCTGATAGCATTACAGCAGTATAGACTGTCATCAAGTTCTCGAGACGGTGTGTCAATGAAGGTCTGGACGATATCTGGCTGCTGAATACAAACACTCGGATTGAAATTCAGGATACGAAGCCCAGCCGCACTCCTAACTCTTCCCATGGCAACGCCTAGCTGACCAGCTTTAAATATGTTGCGACAGTCAACTTCTACTCTGAAATAAGAATTTTTATAAAGTGTGTAAAGTTTAACTGACTATTATATCATATTCAATGATGTTTACATTGTACTTATAAAAAGCACTTTATAGCAGGTGCATGTAGTCCAAAACATTATAATACAGACATTTTTCTACGCAATGTTTAGCAACATTATCTTGGAAAAATATCAATTTAATCCAACATAAATCAACTAATAGTTACAAATATATTTACTTAACATATATATGCATGACACCATGAGACAAGTCAAATGAAATTAATCAAATTATTCTATTTCATTCAAGTGAGTACTTAAAGAAAACTACAAGATGTATGATGTAAAAATAAAAAAAATTAGTTACAGAAAAAAAAAGATTAGCATTGTTATGTAATACATGCCTACATATGTTTATTTATATGTATATATATGTAAGCAATAAGTATACATGTGTGAATGAATATGAGCCTTTGTGAATGTTGTGAATGAATATGAGCCTTTGTGAATGTATGTATGTTTGTTTGTATGTATGTAATATTTTCTCCTTATATCTGATTGAACTCTCTTTATTATTACTTCGAAATCCTTTTCTTTATCTTCTTCTTTATCCTTTCTACGTTTTATTCTAATAAAAAACTTCTCCTAATATAGATCAATTACATCCTTCTGCATTTAATCTTTCTTGTGTATTGCAATACTATATAATACATATCTTTCTATTTCTCATTGTTTCTTCTCTTTTACAACAATCAGATAACCAGATTTCTTGGAAAGGACCACTATAGGCTTAGCCTGTTGTCTAATCCATTTATTTATATAACTTTATTTAAATGTATAAACACTAATTACTTGATATAAAATATTTTGAAATGAAATGAGATCACTTTTTTTTCCTTTTCTTTAGAACATATAATACCTATCCAGAGTCATTCCTTGGGCCTTGTGGATACTCAGGGCAAAGGCAAGCTTCAATGGGTACTGCATCCTTTCTGCCACATTCTTTCCAATGACAGGACTAAATACTAAATGAACATAAATACATGCAATGTATGTGTAATCAATATCATTATAATGTATGTACATTGTAATCATTATAAGTACTGTGAACTGTGTCATCAATACATTTGGGCTTTCAGTAATATTTGTTTCCCAAACTAGATTCATTCATTCTATCATCAAATTAAAACCCATGTATACAAGTGTTTTAGTACATATGAATAACTGTTATCAAGATCATATGAATTTCATTTGACATCTCAACTGTAAGCATCTTATATTTACCTGTGAACTTAATTTGTGTTATCCTATGTACACCTAATGATCCGAAGTCCACTACAGGTCCATCTTTCCCCAGTGAAACAATATATCCCTGCAATCCATTGTAAAGAACTTTGGAAAAATTGCGAAGGAGCACAACTGGACAACCTTCCTTCAACCAAAGTTTTTGTGGAGCCAGTATCTTTGAGAGATATTTTTTATCCCCAGTATCAACTGCAGAGTACTCAATCAACTCTCCCCTCCAGTTCAAAATACGCCTTCTGTTATAGTCATCCACAAGGTTATTAGTAGCAAACAACTTAACAGAAGGAGGCCCTGTTGGTAATGGCCTCTCCATAGAGTTAATAAGGGTTAATGATTCTTCTGTCAGTTCAACCCCTTCACTGACCTCTTGGATGGCTTTAATAAGGGTCTGGTCTTGTTGCCTGATTATGTCACATAATATAACACGATGAGGAACAGCAGTTTGAAATAGTTCTGACTGAAAGCAGAAGTTACCTTCATCATTGTATTGTACATTAGGAACAGGTGGGAGTTGTCTGAAATCGCCACAGAGTATAAGTTGTATACCACCAAAGATAACATCTGGATTTTTCAGACTGCATACTTCCTCCAGTTGCTGAAAAAGCTTATCTGAAAGCATGCTTATTTCATCTATTATTAGTGTGTCAGCCTTCATCAATCGTTCTAAAGTGTCTCTGTGTTTGGGGGTTTCCTTGATCAATGTAGCAATTTCTTTGGATGAATATCGACCGTCATCTATGCCAGCCCATCTGTGAATTGTCATCGCATTGCTAAAATTTGCACAAGCTATCCCTGTTGTACACGTGATATGAACACTTTTGTCTGCTTTACGGAGTCCGTTTTCTATTTCTGAAATCAGAAAGGACTTGCCAGTTCCCGCTGATCCACCTATGTATAAATTGTGGACTGCGATGGCAATATCATAGGCTTCCTTCTGTTTTAAATTCATTTTTGAGAACAGTGTGCATGTCACAGTACAAATCTATATACATTGTATTTAGATCACGGACAGTAGATGCACCGTGCTACTAAAAGGTGTTTTTACGATGCATCTTACCTTTTCCACTGTAAGGATGCTAACATTTTGTACTTTAAATATACAAAGTCATGATTTATGACAAATTATTTCGTATCTGAAGTTGATAAACCTGTAGAGTGATGGGAAATACAAATCGCACATGCTGCTCTGCTTCTGCTTGTTTGTTGTTATAATTCGGATACGATTTCCGTTTAGCGATTGTGATATGAAAAACCCCGAGAGTTTCGAGAGAATTAGCGAATGTGAAGGTCGAATTACCTGAAAATAACGAACCAATCAGCGTTGAGATAACAACTTCTCACACAGCGGAAAACATGGCGGCTTCAGGCATAAAATCAGCGATGCGTTATCAACAAAAGCCAGAGGCGAGCAACAGGGTAATTTTTAGATAGGAACACATGTGCAAGTAAGTTTGTTTCCTGCCTAAGTTTCATCGTTTAGAGACTGGAGTGCTGACATGCGGTACTGTTGAAGCTACTCTCTAGAGACATTTCGTGTTATTCGCTGGACAGATGAGTGTCCGACTAAATAAAATCTGACTAATTTTCGATGTTTTGTGACGTCTAGTGATAGTTCTATGACTATATATATAGTGAATTATATACCAAATTAAAGGGGGGACATTTGTCTGTCGATTGAGACCATTACCAGCGGCACATCTTCGATGGTTTGTCTACAATTACAATTTTCCTGAAATTAGGTGGGTTATCTATGCCGATCGAGTTATTGACCTTGATTATATATTGGGTGTATTGACAGACGAGGCTAGGACCTGTGGTCAGTGTTCTGTCAGATCCTGTTTTCTAAACTGTCTGCATTATACTGACATTTTTATTAGCACATAAAGCAGCTATTCCACTTGTGTTCATATACGTTGATAACAATGTTACACAATTCACAAAGTGAAAGTGCATTCAGGTCTAAGGCGGTACAGAACTCGATCGCCATTGTAAACTCAGTGAATGTATTCACACGCCGGCAAGACAGTGATTCGTCTCTCAGAACAGAAGCACGCGACCCAAAATCTTCAACGGGAAATGAAGTGAAATGAGTTTACTATGTTCATTGAGGCGGAGCGAAGTGAAAATGTAAATATAAGGTGTTGATGACCCTAAGCATCCTCCATTAACTGTTTATTCATGCCTTAATTAAATGCACGTTTTCAGGCTCTTCAGCAGAGTTATCATTAATGTGTCCAGTAAAGGACGAAGTAGCCCCGAATATATTAACAGCTAACCCCGGACAACGTCCCGATCAAGGCCTGCTTCTCAATGTATTTACAGTCATGGACAAGATCGTGATGATGGCTTAATAATGAACCTACCAATAATACATGTATCAAGCCTCAGGTAGTGTCGTGATCTCGAGTCGTTGTAAGTTACTGACCATAATTACAGTCATGGACAAGGTCATGATCAAATCTTCTTAGTGAACTAGACTTATTTTAAGTCCAGCCAAGGTCGTGATCAAGGTCGGAGATAGCCTTATTTACGGACACGACATGGCACACAACTACAAAAAATTCACAGCTCAGAATAGGCGTGATGGAGATTTTATTCTCAGTTCAAGGCATCTTTTTTGATCAAAATTAAACTGCAAATACCAATGTAGCTACCAATCTTGTTTACTTTAATAAACAAGATCACGATTGGGACTCGCTACTGGATGGACAAAGTCGTGATTCGGATATGTTACATTGTAGTGATCTGATTTACAAGCCAGGACAGCGTTGTTATCAAGACCCACCACTGTTAATGTTATTATTCACATCAAAGAAATTGGTTTGGTGACTTAGACCTTTAAAAGCAAGGAGTTAGAACGAGCTAAGTATCTCCGACCAGCTTCTAAGATATTTCCTGGCAAAGCGTGCTACTGGAGCGCTATTTCCGGTGATGACCGTCAGAGTGACACCTGCTGATCCATTAACACTTACAACTACTGTTTTTAGGAATCCGAAAACGACAGACACATTTATACCACCAAGTACCAGCTATCGAGGCAGGCGACAAATCACTCCACTGTGCTCAAGGTATAGCTGTAGACCGGCCTAAACTACAGAGATGTAGGCAGAAAACACTTCCATCACTCCAACGTGGGTCAGACTAATTAAAAATATATCTCCTACAAAAGCTTCCGTAAGACAGGCACGCTATTTGGTGCTGTTTTACAGGGGACTAATGAAAACGAATATAATACAACATACAGTGTAATTGAAATGTCAAAAAACAAAATTCAACTGAAACGATATATACATTATATATATATATATATTAACAAAAGTTTAATGGAACAATTTATACTTACCTATTCCAGGACTGAAGAACAAAGACATTTAAAAAAGTTATTGCAGCTTATATACCCACCCTTTCCGCTATAATGTACAAAATATACAAGAGTGTGCAATTTTCATATTAAGCATAGATTTACATGAATATACATTTAATCTATGGGAGAGAGAGAGAGAAAGGAGAGGGGAAAAAAGAAAGAGGACGAGAAGGGAAAGGGGATGGTGGAGAGATAGATAAAGAGAGAAGTGGAGAAAATACGTAATCATTTCTAAATTCTTAAGATATATTGCTAGTTTAATCGAAATTTTAAACATGTTAAACTATTTCTGAATTAGAAGCAAACGACAAATCTTCATTACCGAATAAAAGTAAATCTAGATCGCAAGGTATTTCCAAATTCATATTATTCAGGTGTCGAAAAAGGGACGTTTCAGTCTATACTAGGCTACAATGGAAGAAAATGTGATACCATGGAAGAAAAAGTGATAAACATTTTCAGAGATATGCTCACCAGTACATCTAGGGGTTTACCCGGGATAAGTCATACATGGAGAACTACAATGGTGTCTAGGCTCCGTATGTATAACGTTTAATGTAATGCCAAAATAGGATGGAGAAGATGTATCGTCAATTTCCAAGGATATTTTTAAATATTTTGCAAGATTGATGATTTAACAGAATTTCCGAGATTATTCAAACGAAACGTATGAGGTAAAAAGGAAGAGTTTGTGTTGTTAGTCTGAAAAGGGGGATTCTTTAGTTAACTCTATTTCTAAGTGAATAGCAAACTTGATCCTGTACTATGGATAGAAGTGAGGAAGAGATAATTGGGCGTTTGATGAGTATGTTTTCTATGAAAGAGTTGTAGATTTTTTCTTTCCCTTCTGGAAGATAATGTTTCTAACCCCGTTTATAGTAAAGAAACGCTATCTACCACAATGGTTAATGTATTTTGTCACCTTTCAATATCCTGATTACTGAAACGGATTTGTATCTCGGATTTACGTCTTATGATGAATTGTTGGTATTTTTTTTTAAATACATATACATTTAGAATATGTTATTACAATTAAGACAATCAATACTTTTATATACAAAAACTAACAGAAAATGTTTTGTGATTTTTCTAAAGAAGTCATATTAATTTTTTCGTTCCTACAAGCGGAGTTCTGCTCATTATATAGCCTGGAAAGCGACTTACAACCTGTGACCTCCTGCGAATTATGGATTGTCTTTCTTGGTTTTTTACTTGGTATAACAGAGACACAGACCAAATGACCAATCTGCTGTTCAGATCTAAGTGGTCTTTCCAGTTCCTACCTATATTTGTTTTCTGTCCCCACCAACGCAGTGTTCGGTGGTATATCGCTATAACATACACTTCGGCCTTTTGTGTAGAACGTTCTCCCATTACAGAACAATGATTCAGCGTAAGGTCTGTCCGATATCTGCTATTGTCTCATGCTGTTGACTTCTGATGTTAGAATGGAACATCGACAAAGTCTCCTTCACATTGGATATCTTCTTCCTTCACATTGGATATAATCTTCCTTCACATTGGATATCTTCCTCCTTCACATTGGATATCGTCTTTCTTCAAATTAAATATCGTCTTTCTTCACATTGGATATCTTCTTCCTTCACATTGGATATATTCTTCCTTCACATTGGATATCGTCTTCCTTCACATTGGATATCGTCTTTCTTCACATTGGATATCGTCTTCCTTCACATTGGATATCTTCTTTCTTCAAATTGGATGTCTTCTTCCTTCACAATGGATATCTTCTTCCTTCATATTGGATATCGTCTTCCTTCACATTGGATATCGTCTTCCTTTACATTAAATATCGTCTTCCTTCACATTGGTATCATCTTCCTTCTGGACCAGTCCAGTTCTTGTTGTGATGTTTCTATTTCTATATTAATGACATACATGAGCTAATGACCATCTGTAGACGGTCTATGTCTGTGTTTTCCGACAGTGCTCTCTGGATATACCATTTGTTCCTTTTTTTCTCTTTCTTTTTAATAGCACGAGTCAAAATTACACAACTTCCTTTTTATAATGTACAACATAGCTTTTCAAAGATCTGATGATCACACGATCAAAACTTAACATGGGGAGGTCCACTATGGCCAAGATATTACGACATAATAGTGATGATCTTAAGACTATGTTTTTCCACGACAGCTTAAATTATGTTGCTTAATGGGTGTCTCACATAATAATGGAAATTTCTATAAGATCATTTTACGGCGATTGGCTGATGTGACCTCACACCCGATTTTCTATTTTTTTCTGTATGACAGACGTATCTTTGATTTCTCCGTGTCCTTATATAGAAATAATATGATGAAGTCATCGCCTTATAGTCTGTGCTATGATTACGTGTAATTGAAGCACTGACTACATTGTATTAGGAATGTTTGATAATAGAACTGCTTCGTGGAGTTGTATTGATAATATATCTGATAATATATATAAGTCAGCATTAAAATAGCAAATGTTAGTAAATCTAAATCGAAGAAACAAAACACAATATATATTAGTATATCATGTGAACCATTTGAACGAGTTTGTGAATCAGGGTACCAAGGCTGTTATGATATCATACATTGGTGATTTTGGTTGCTACTCCTGTTTTAGACTAAAGCTACAGGTCAAAAGTCTTTCCGCATAATCTACTTCTGCTATATACTATTACCATTTAAACGTTGCTCAAATAATTTCCCTTGTACTTTTCATATGTCAGTATCGCGATGCAAAGCAAATGTTGACAAATCTAAAGTTGACATTTCTATTGTTAGTATTACGGTATAAATGTAATGATGTTTTTTTTAATTGTTAGTATTACGGTATAAATGTTATGATTATTTTTTTTTATTGTTAGTATTACGGTAAAAAGGTAATTATTATTTTTTTTTATTGTTAGTATTACGGTATAAATGTAATGATGCTTTTTTTAATTGTTAGTATTACGGTATAAATGTAATAATGTTTTTTTTAATTGTTTGTATTAAGGAATAAATGTAATGATGATTTTTTTAATTGTTAGTATTGACATAAATTGTTGACTTTGATAGGTTTTGTTTTGGATTCAACTACCTGTTCTCCAAAAGCTTCAGTATTATGTCACAATGGCGAAATTTGGCGTTGTTAATAAGATTAAGACAGAGTTTGTTCAGCAACACACTGCTTTCAAGATAACACTACTATATAATCTATATGATATAATGACCGACGAGTAAGTTTTGTTTAATTTGGTGGTACAGTGTTTCGAGGGTTTCATAGGATCCTTGATATTAAACAGAAAAAAGTTCTCGACTATTTAATAACATTTTAAGATTTATTAATGATATTGTGTCCTTGGATTCAGCATGCCGGTATCTTCTAGACCTTGAATTTAAATTTACCGTTTTTCGTTATCTCCGCCATTTTTACACACAGTGTGACAACAAATGGTAACCCCACTAATTGACGGTTGCCCGAATCATTATCCTTCCTTTCTTTATACAATGTAGTAACATACCAGCTTCTCTTGCGCGTTGACAATGTATCTGTACGTCACAATCCGTACCATTCAGAGGATTTTTATCGTTCCTTTGGTAGTCAATGATGATTGTGATTTCTTTTGACAAAGTCATTTTTCAGCTTCATCGATATTTACTTCTTCAATATAAAGTATTTCAACAAATTTTCAATAGGAAAGCATAATACAATTTTACAAAATTTCCTTAATTGAGTTTTTTTTCTTAAATTAAATGCGAAAAAACAAGGATTTCCGTAAGGTGAGGAACGTGAATGGTACCGGGACCTGGTATACATATATATACATTTTGTGTATTGTAAATTGCTATTTTTATTATGCTCTGGTGTTATCTCCTTCTAAATAAAAGATGTATATTAAGAGGTAAACAGTACCACGTAAAACAATCTAGGGTTATGTACAGTATGACACTATTAATACTGCAATATTTTACATTAAGGGTAAGTATTACAATACATCAGTTGTTATATATATAGTACGAGGAGGGTGATTTGGTACTCAAACGCTCACAGAGCGTTGACCCGCGCAGCCCTCCGCTCAGAATTTGCGCGGGTTCGCAGCGGGATTTGAGCGGGGTTTGAGCGGGCTTCGAGCGGATTGGCAGCAGGTTCGGGCGCGGGCTTGAGCGGGTTCGCAGCGGGCTGGAGCGGTGTTGTAGCGGGCTTGAGCGGACTTGTAGCGGACCCGCTCGTCGGGCGGGCTTGTAGCGGGTCCGCTCGAGCGGACTTGAAGCGGACCCGCTCGAGCGGAATTGCAGCGGACCCGCTCGAGCGGAATTGAATAGGATCCGCTCAATCAGTAATGACGGTAAACTTTCAACAGCCTAGTGTCGATTAATTATACTTTAATTACCATGTATATGTTTTCAGTTGTATCGTCCATCGTAAGTATTTATTGGATGATGCACCTCAATTATGAGATACAAATTCATATGTGTAATGTATTGCTAATGCAATCGCTGTTATAAGTTGAATAATATCTGCAATGATGTACAATATGACATTGTACTTGATGTCAGCCCATTTTGATAAAAACTATTTGTAGGGAAATATTGTAGTTATTAAAGTTCAAATAGACTATTTTCATGCATGTGCAAGAACACTCATGAGTCATAAATCCAGTAATATTGGATATAGTCGTCATTTAGTGTTAGGAGCTGAGTCAATACATTGTAAAAGTATCCTGTGCCTACTAACTGGTGACCGTCTTCTTTGGAAAAACGAAAATGTAATCTTTCTGGTTAATGGTGGACAATGAACCAAGTGTCCGCAGTAGCATTATTTCATTCTTACGGAATGGGGACGGGTCAAAAGGCGGTTTTGTCATCATTTCTAGAGTACTTAGTACGGTCGGATCTTGGTCAGAATTTTTGTGCATCTCGAGTGGGATATGGGGAACACAGAAATGTGCTCAATCCGGTAACCATTTTAATAGTGGACAATGAGCCACGTGTCCACGGCAGCATTATTACAATTCTGATTTAGCTGACCTTTGTACAGATGGCGTTTTGTGCATGACCTCGGAGAGGCCACATAAGGGGCTCGTTATTTTGATCTCGACTTATTTTTGCATATACATTTGAAGTATTTAGCTAGCAGCATGTCTGTTTGAGAAAATTATCTTTCTATAGTAAGTTTCATAAACTTTACAATTATTTGAACATTTCGTAGTTTTAAATACACGGCTTAAAGATATTGTGTATCATTATTTATGTGTCCATCGGGGACATCTCTTGCATGGCTAATATCACGGACATACACTTGCATGTATATTACCGGTAGATATCGAAATCAGTGCTAATAGTTTCCCAACTAGAGTAGCTAATCATTTAATTACTTTCTTATCAGAAAAAAAATCGTCCCAAGTGCATTGCTCTACTCGAGCTGACTTGAATTATATTTTTTGTAATCGTATGATGTTGATGAGATGTATACTCGCAAGACAAATAAAGAATTGAAAGAATTGTTACCATTTTAGCAGCCTGGTACAAAATTATTATGTGAGATAAAGGATAATCGATTGCCTTCCCGATCTCTTTTTGACAGCAAAGAAATACTGTACATGTGGTACGGACTTCGATTACAAAACAGGGAATTATAGTATATACGTATGTATGTATATCCGTATATCTTATGTTGTATATATACTATTAAATGGAAATTGTCAAATAAAATACAGTTTAAACTATATAGACCACAGAATGATTGTGTGTGTAGTCCGATATTCTTTCTTTATTGTGAGAAAAACAATACATTGGTGTCATCTGTTTTGTGTATGTGATAAAAACGTCAACAAAAACACATTTTAAACACATTCTAATCAATTATAACGACAAAATGGTAATATTTCCTGTCCTTTTTATTTCAGAATTAAAAAAACCACTTACTGACTATGCGAAAGTCACCATTATTATCGAGACCTAACACCCAAATAATGTGAAGTATTTCGTCATTCACCGAGCTATTGACTAGTCTATTTCATGTCCGATGAAGCCTGAGATTAGATTAACTGTAATTGTATTAATTAATTCCTGTAAAAACGCAATCATTGAAAATTTGCAAAGAAATTACATATTCTAAATTATTACCGCTCAAATCCAAATAAAACTAAACTAAAAGGTCTGTTACAAGGTCATAACTATAAGTTCTAAATGGTTTGTCTTTTTTTTTCTAAAAAAAAATCTCTTCTTTGATTACGTGTATGTAATATAATCCTATGAATATTCATATATATGTACGTGTGATACAATGTTAATGTTCCTCATGTAACACATTTCCATGTGTTATAGTATCTAAATAAAACTGTGTATGGAGACCACGTGGTTAAAATCGCGTCATTTACAAATCATGATTGGAGTTAATCAATGTGATATAGATAAATCTTCTATACACAGGGACAAATACCGGTCGTGTACGGTGTAGTTACCGTTATAGAAATGTTTTCACCTGCTGTTAACATCTGCCAATCACAGATTTTGATTACAATAGGGAGTCTACCTGTATCGCAGTGACCCCATCGGACCACTACGGCTTTTTTTTTTTTACCTGCGGGCAGAATGTTGTTACATAAGGATTTAGCCAGTATGTTTTCTTATCTACATGTAACTGTATCTCACCTCTTACATTTAGGTCTTTTAGAATAAGGCACCTGCCGTTTTCCTTTTGAGGCCGTAATATCGGAAGTAAAACCCGTTAAATCCGTATACGATGATAGTTGTATTAATCATTCTTAAAGCATATACATATATTTCAGATTTAAATTAGGTACATAATTAGTATTGTTGAAAGTTATACATTTATAATATGTACGTATTGGTTTAATGGTAGCAACATATCAAGATATACACATGCATTGAAATAAGAGCAATTACTTTCACTATATCTTTATATATACCCACCCCCAACCCCATCCCTTCCGCTCTCTCTTCCGCTCAAACCAATTTGTAAACATGTTAAAAAATTATATTATATTAAAATATCATATTATGCCATCTTGCTGGATTTTTTTCATGTATACTTGTGTCGGGAAAGGTGGTTTTTGCCCAATCTCTTAAATACATATAAATTACAATAAAAATATGTTTAAATAAAAGATCAGGGTAACTATTTATGTCAGGTTTCGTAAGAAAATAGAACACTCAGTATCCATATTTTTAATTTCAACACATCTTATTGACGAGATGTTAAGTCAATAGGATTGGACATCAGGCATAGCCTATATAGATCGATATCGTGATACACTTATTTATTGAATCTTCATATTACTTTAATAAGGACGATCTTGGATATTTTACCCAAACGTGCATATACAATTTACATATATATACACACAATACTAATCATAATAACAACATTATCCGTAATAAATCATGTACATGTATTTGTTTCAACAAGCACATACAAATGTACATGTATAATGTATATATAAAGTCAAGATATTACAAAAATATCATATATATACAATGTATATATGAATGGATTGGACAACAAACTAAGCCTACATGTATCAGTGTATACTGCCCATCGCCAGCCGTTGAAAAACTGTATCGGTACCCTGTACATTGCGCGTGCATTGTGCATACTACGACGTTTACCGTGCATTGAATACATTTGTAGGTAACTCAGACGGGCATGGCTACATAACGGCTGGCGATCGTACAATTCGACCACATTTCAAATCCTGCCTATATCGAAGAAAAGGTTTCATTGACAGAACTAATTGTCTTCTTTTTTCTAATACGTCATACATAACTACGATACTTTAAGTGGATATACCACGCACAAATGTATCAGTATAAGATAAATTATTGTTCGCGCACAGCGCCTAGCGAGAGATTAACTAGGGTACATGTGAAATATTACGTGACTTATTGCGAATTTACATCACCTTATACCAAAATAGATATAAACATATATATTGCACTCATATTTTGCTCGGTTGTTATCGTTGTAAGCTTCCCAACTTGTAGATATGTACACATGTATGCAAAATAGATAAATGTTGGTGGTTTGATCTCTTAATCTTCCGTATGCTGCATAAACTGATGGTTTTGATTTCTATTATTCATGTAGTTAGTCTAATTGACATCCAAACTTAAATATTTCATCAACTATGTTCCCCCCCCCCCCCCCCCCCCCCCCCCCCCCCCCATGTTATTGACACCAGCGAATATCAAATCTGAGAACTACCTTTTATTTGAAAATGGTCACCTTTAGGTCGAAACAGGCCAAATTGCGTCATGTTCCTCTTTCATACGATGAAGCTAACATGTACATGTACTGTATGTACACCAAAAAGACAAAACAACTTAGAAATTTATATCAGAATACTCAATCTAATTAAAATCAGATGTACATTTGCATTTTGCACTACACTACTCTCCGTATGAACATTTTTAGATACAAGATGTTGTTTAAAAAACAACTTTGTGTTTAACCCTTTTCTATGATTAATAAAATGTATTTTCTGTTAAACTAAACTTCATTACTCGCGCTACCAAATTTTTCTTGATTAGATACTTACACAAGCAGAAAACAACGCAAGCAAGTGGATACGAAACACATTTTGTAAACGTTACATTACATTCTTCGAATGTTTCTGATGAAATAAATGAGTTCCTTCTTATTCATTGTTTTATTTAAAAAAAAAAATTGCAGGATTTCTTGTGTCCATGTTACGGGAGCGGGATCGCTGGCTGAGCGGGTTTGCTGGCCCGCCGGAGCAGGATCGCTGGCTGAGCGGGTTTGCTGGCCCGCCGGAGCGGGATCGCTGGCTGAGCGGGTTTGCTGGCCCGCCGGAGCGGGATCGCTGGCTGAGCGGGTTTGCTGGCCCGCCGGAGCGGAATCGCTGTCTGAGCGGGTTTGCAGGCCTTACGGAGCTGAATCGCTGGCTGAGCGGGGTTGCTGCCTTGTCAGAGCGGAATCGCTGCGTGAGCAGGATCGCAGCGACATCGCTTGCGCGGGATTACAGCGGGATTGCAGCGGGGGTTTAATCCCCATCGCTCGATGGGCGCAAACGCGCTGTGAGCGTTTGAGTACCAAATCACCCTCCTCGTACTATATATATATATGTATCTTTAGTAACCATTGTCTAACTTACAGAGACTTAACATGTATTACAGACAGACGGGAAAGATTCATACAAAACAGGTTACAGATACAGGTACTTTGTATAGGTGTACGTATAACAACTTTTCAATCGTACCGACAAATACATATTTTATGTTGTACGCACGGTTATATACTTATAAGTATCAAAGAAACAGCGTAAATCAGTCGCCTGATTTATATCACTTACATACAAATCAACGTCCGAGTCACCTTCCATTTCTCTTTATGACGATCATATAACAGCATCAGGCATAACGACGAACACTTAAACACATGACACAGACAACACGATATGTTATGCATTTCTATCACAAAACAAAATTAGGAAACAATCCACAGCTTCATAGATCGTTTTCCCGATGTGAGATGTTTATCTCGCCTTGGCATCCGTATGTTATTATTGGTATCTAACATTAATCACAGGAATTTAAAACGACTCCTTCATACCCAGGATTGTTACACCTTGCTTTCACGCTAATGACAATTTGATGGGTTGACGTTGGGAGGAAAATTCATCCGATATTTTACAACCTATATCTGGCATGGCAGTAATAGGTCGAGTGGAACTATACGTATGGTGATGATACTGTATGTTGAGCAGGTCGAGTGATACCCGGGTTATATAAGTTATCACGGTTAAAGTTCGGAAATATCAACGCTTGCTTTTAATTCGGATCTATTATACAAATTGAAAATAGAAAGCTAATGTGTCCTCGCAGCAAATGGTCAAACGTTATAAAGTGTGAAGGGTCCCAGACAAGGGTCAGACAGTGTAACGTGTGAGGGTTCCAGACAAGGGTCAAACAGTGTAAGGTTTGAAGGGTTCCAGACAAAGTTCAGACAATGTAACGTGTGAGGGGTCCCACACAAGGGTCAGACAGTTTAACGTGTGAGGGTTCCAGACAAGGGTCAGACAGTTTAACGTGTGAGGGTTCCAGACAAGGGTCAGTCAGTGTAACGTGTGAAGGGCATCAGACAATGGTCAGACAGTGTAACGTGTGAAGGGTCCCAGACAAGGGTCAGACAGTGTAACGTGTATGGGTTCCAGACAATGCTCAGACATTGTAACATGTAAGGGTTCCAGACAAGGCTCAGACATTGTAATGTATGAGGGGTCTCACTCAAGGGTCAGACAGTTTAACGTGTGAGGGGTCCCAGACAAAGGTCAGACATTGTAACGTGTCAGGGCTCCCAGACAAGGGTCAGGCAGTGTAACGTGTGAAAGGCATCAGACAATGGTCAGACAGTTTAACGTGTGAGGGGTCCCAGACAAGGCTCAGACATTGTAACGTGTGTGGGGTCCCAGACAGGGATCAGACAGTACTAATGTAACGTGTGAAGGGTCCCAGACAAGGGTCAGACAGTTTAACGTATGAAGGGCATCAGACAAGGGTCCCAGACAATGGTTAAGCAGTGTGATGTGTGAGGGGTCCCAGATAAGGGTTAGAGAGTTTAACGTGTGAGGAGTCCCAGACAAGCGTCAGATAGTTTAACGTGTGAAAGTTTCAGTCAATGGTCAGAGAGTGTAACGTGTGAGGGATCCCAGACAAGGGTCAGACAGTGTATCGTGTAAAGGGAGTCGGACAAGGGCCAGCCAGTTTAACGTGTGAAGGGGTCCCAGACTAGGGTTAGACAGTTTAACGTGTGAAGGGCGTCAGACAGGGGTCGGACAATCTAACGTGACAATGGTCTCTGATAAGGGTTAGGCAGTAGGACGTGTGAAGGGTCCTGTAGTGACACGTGTGAAGGGACATAGACAAGGGTCATATAGTGTAACATATCAAGGGTCCCAGACAAGGTTCAGAAAGAGAAGCTTCCCAGACAATTCTCAGACAGTGTAACGTGTGAAGGGTCCTAGCGAAGGGTCGGTTAGTGAAACGTTTGAAGTGTGCCAGCCGAAGGTCGGACACTGTTCTTTTGTTGTATGAATACTTCATTATGCTTCTTTGAATATTAGAACAGCATAAATAAATGAAGATTTGAGAAAACCTAAAAATAGGTGTACACAAAGAATACATATGTAAGGCTGCGTGAATCATGCAAGGACTTCGTGATGATGTCATGATGAGAAAACAGCGTATAGAAATGGAACCTTGGGTTTTCTTATAAGTATAGCATTTGTTATATCATAGAAATGGCTATGTTAGACTAAAAATTCAAATGTCACAGATTTGATGTTTATTTTCGGTACATTCCCTTGTGATGAGCAAAGTAACATTAGTAAAATATTCTACTGTGGATTTTAACACAATGATAAAAAAACTAATGTTCAAACGCGGAAACATTTTATGTCTTCCAGTAATTGTTGAAAGGACAATGGAAAATTATAAGGTAGCCGATTACAGTTGGCGCCAGAAGGACGGTCAGCTGTTACTTCGCCCCTGTTATTTTTATTATAATGGGTGGATTTAGATTACTAGTCAAACACACTGTCATTAAGCTGTAGAGGTTTTGGCAAAGTGTCTATATATGGCTGGCCGGTAAAGATCGACACATCGTGCCTAGCAACCACGAGCGCATGGTATATTTTCAAAGTAAAATAGATGGATGGGTTTTCCATGCAATAAACTATGATAAGGTGTCAAAATTACAAACATGACCTTTCTTCTGTAGCGATGAAACCTATGCATCACATTAGTATTTAGTAAAAAATACACGTTTGCGTGCATGGAATCATCTAGCACACACAAGAATACTACAGGGGCGAGAACACTCTTTTATTCTCCTCAGTCCATAAGACAAGCGCTCCTTTATTTCGTGCAATTACCGGGTTCTAAGACTGTTTTTATTGCAGTATATACATTTGTATATACACCGTTTTAATCGGCGGACGACAATTTATGTCTTTTGGTTCTGGATGCCGTTCACTTGATACCAACTCAAAATTACATTTCTGGAAATGATCGAAACATGAGATGCTCAAAACAAAAACAGTTGTCACAGACGTTCGTCGGTTTTGTTGTACTACATTGTGTGTGAAAGCAGTATAAAAATTAGTGAGCGTAGAGACAATTCATCTTATATGCTAAATCAGCTTACTGTTGTCAGTGTCCATTTCCACAAAGTCACCAATTTTGTTGATTGTCATCATTAGTAATGTAATATATATATATATATATTTACTATTTCATTTCAATAAGTAAAATGTAAAGTACGTAATTATTGTTTACTTTGGCACCGAGACGGAGATATAAGTTTTGCTGCTTGTTAAATTAAATTTGTATATATCATCTAAATGATATACAATATCTTTTATGGGGGAAAAGTGTCCTTTAAAGCGAAATTCGTACGAAAATATTCTATTACTTTCATCTCCTCATGCCTACCAAACAACACAATTTAAATGTTTGAAGAGGTACAGGATGGAAACTGTTCCCTACTAACACAACAGGGCCACGGAACATATCATGATATCATGAAAGTATATGTCTTTTAAAAAACAATGATGTTCAATGCGGAATGGTTATTTAGATAGCAACATGAAAAATGCCGTTAATACTTACCGGTATTTACATTTCAAATACATTTCAGTACATATAGACAGACACACATTATTGCACATACTTAGAATGTGATCATGTCAAACAATTAAACATTTAACAAAGCATCTTACACATTCATGTATAAAATGAAATAAATGATAAGTCTTAAAGTGTTCGATTCTGTCCTCTTTTAATATACAAGAAATAATAAATAAATGAAAAAAAAAAATTAAATTCATGCATAATGTATTATGTACAACGGTATTTGATTTAGCTATTACTGTAACGGAGAACTATAAAATACCTAAAGACACTAATGACACATGAAGGGCCGTGTATACACAGCAGAGTTGTTAGAGAAAAAAAGTTATGTGTTATTTAACTATTTACATTGTGTAGACAACGGTGATCTAATCAGTTATATCGTTGTGGTAACAGTTATAACATAATTTTACAAGAAGTAATTGAATGTATTTAATACCATGTAATCGAACTCATGTCTGACTAAAAGGATTGATTTGGTGCCGGTTTTGAATCAACACTATAAAATCTGCATTGATATTTAGATTGTATACATTAGGGGGTACATGACAAGTGTAATTTCAGTTAAAACGACTCAGTACGGTACATAATTGACTCAGGCTTCTAGACTCTATATCCATATCAAAGTATTATTGACAACTGGCATTTGTATTAGCATTTGATGAGCAATTTTCGGATACCATTGAAATGTCATAATTCATTGCATCATTATTTCTTATAACATTTCTTTAAGCTGCATCAATGACATGAGTGGTAAACTAACATCAATCTTTCTACATTCTACATTCATTGTTGTGTTTGAAATACTTTTGCCTTTTTGCTCTTTTTGTCGTTCTTGTGATATCAACGTCTCGGGTATCCCTTCTGTCATAGATGATGTCTATCATTTCGTAGACTTGGTTTCAAGGTTGGGACGTTTAATCTTTGTAAGAGGTCAATTTTTTAAGGTGTTGAATCCGGAACTAAATTCTTCTTATATATTGAACCTTGTCCTTTTCAGCTGATCCAATCCTTTGTGCCAGTTTGTTCCCCTTCTGATCGTCATATGAAATTGTTCCTTTTTTCGTTCGGCTTAACTTACAGATTAAATCTATTTTGATAGCCACTTAACAGACTAATACTGAAACACATTTGAGCTGTTTTTTTTAAATCGATTACATCACCTCCAGTGATTGTTCTATGTAGATTATCCAATCTCAATTGACTGTTACCTTTAAATGTATATTATTAGGAAAGCCTCTAATTCAGTTTTTCATCTGGATACTGACCCCATATCATTTTCGTATTAATCGTTATTGTGTAACATCATCGAAAGATTCCAAGTCCATGAGTTAATTTTCAACATCAGGTCGGCCACTGTTGTCTATATTTTGTCCGTTTGTGCTCTGGTCATAAGAACTATATCGTCCTAACAAACGGTCCTCAGTTGGACCAGTAGTTATATAAGATATATATGGCATTGTTCTTTCTTATCCTTTCTTATCCTGCCTTTTCTGATTTAATTTGTAAAATCGTTCAACTTCATCACTTCACTTATTTCATCGATTTCGTCCGAGTTTAGTTTACATACAGACACCATTTCATGATCTATCTCCTATATTTTTTTCTTCTGTACGTTCCTTGCAATCTAAGTCTTTAAATCCAAAATTTAACACATGTTTGCCTCTCTACTCCGTTTCCTCCAATTCTGAATTGACTGCATGAGTATCGACGGGGGATGTCTGTTGATGGTCCCTCGTGGCTCTTTTGTTTTGATTTTTGATTCAATTTTAACTATTTTTAATTACATCGTACACTTGTCATGTTTCTCATCACACCTGTTCCATACTCTCTCTCTCTCTCTCTCTCTCTCTCTCTCTCTCTCTCTCTCTCTCTCTTTAAACTTTCTTCTCACTATTCAATTATTATCTAAGTATTTTATTTATCAATTAATTTTTTTAAATGAAGAGTTCTCACAATTGAACGGCATTAAGTACAAAACCATGTGGACTCTGATCCCATCATCACCGTATACTCATTTTACCCATTATACACAAGACATGAACCATCGATAAGATAATGGAATCATAGAAAAAATATCGAATTATATTATAGAATCGATGTCACTGTGAATAACGAAAATATTTGATTCAAGACCTTTCCACAATGATAATACTACTAGTTCTGGATGTTGGCAGTAAGTACGGTACTGGCATTCCCGATTGCATAACTTGTAAGTTGTGACTTAATTTAGGATCATTCTCGTCTTTATCAACAGCATTTCAGTGTGATGACACTATAAATGCCTGCGGTCATGAACATCGTCCATAGATGATCCTTATGTATTGATACAGGCTGCACCAACCAAACCAATGAAGCACAAGACCAAAAACTCAGAGCACAATACTAAAAACTCCAAAACTTATTCTACTTCAACGCTAACAATCAGGCATGCTTGCAACAGTATGCAAATTATCAATGTTATTTAAATAGGTATATCATATATATATATATATATTATACTGCAAAATACATACTGTTATTGCTAAAGTTGAGTGAAAAGAAATTTACAGCAATATTTATCGGTAGCGTTTACATTATTTATTTATCTATTCCTTCTCCCTTTTTTCTATATCTGTTATCAATAGATGCACATATCACAAACAATTTAAATTTGGATTTATGGTCACAGCTTTATTGCAAAGATATGGCGGCCGGTCTGTCAATAGACCATAATGGCACGCCAACAATAAATTCAATTTCAATCAAACAAATTAATCGATTGATTCTGGGAAACAGTTCTCAACCAATTAAACAATACAATTCAAATCAATTAATCAGCTGATCCTGGGAAACAGTTCTCAACCAATTCAACAACAATTCAAATCAATTAATCAGCTGATCCTGGGAAACAGATTTCAGCTGACTACAAATCAATCAGATGACAATACTGATTAGTAGATACTGGGAAACAGATATCAACTGATTCGCATCAATATGCGCAATATACATCAATCAATATCAATCAATAACTCAATAATCACCAATAAATGCTTGTACCGCGAAATCTGCCGTTCCGCGAAATCTGAACAAGTCAAATTGACTTCTGAAAGTTTATAACGCGAAATCCGCCATTTGAAGCTGGTCACAATGCTCGTCAATAAGGAATAGAAGTTCGTCACAATGCTCGTCACTAAGGAATAGTTTTCAATTGGGGCTGTGAATCCGTCGTCGAAAAGGGGTCAGGAGCTGTGACTATCCTGCCTTCTCACACCACCGCTATAATAAAAAGAAAAAACAACAGCAGAACACAGATCCTATCCTAAAGGGGAGGGATTATGGGAGGGTGAAGAAATAAAGTATTTAAGCAAGTAAATTTTTGATAAACTTAGCCTGATAACTCTCTGGCTGATCTTCACAAAGTTTTCTTCCTTTAACAAGGGAGATAACTCGATTATCACTTTCGCCAAATAGGCGTCAGGTTGCACAACACCAATACTTCATGTGCCCTCTGATAACGGCACTTTATGGTTTATTGCCATAAGTGCTATTATCAATAGATGCACATATCACAAACAATTTAAATTTGGATTTATGGTAACAGCTTTATTGCAAAGATATGGCGGCCGGTCTGTCAATAGACCATAATGGTACGCCAACAATAAATTCAATTTCAATCAAACAAATTAATCGATTGATTCTGGGAAACAGTTCTCAACCAATTAAACAATACAATTCAAATCAATTAATCAGCTGATCCTGGGAAACAGTTCTCAACCAATTTAACAACAATTCAAATCAATTAATCAGCTGATCCTGGGAAACAGATTTCAGCTGACTACAAATCAATCAGATGACAATACTGATTAGTAGATACTGGGAAACAGATATCAACTGATTCGCATCAATATGCGCAATATACATCAATCAATATCAATCAATAACTCAATAATCACCAATAAATGCTTGTACCGCGAAATCTGCCATATGAATGAGTTATCCACATGAAACTCATTCACCGCCAAACGAAGACAGAAGAGGAGGCGACACATTTCCCGGTACAAGGCTGTGACCAAAATCCTAACATGTCATTATTGTTCCATGTTACTTGTAACTGTGAACTAGTAACTGTTAGGGAAGAACCTGTTTTTTGTTTTTTGTTTTTTTTATAACTTTCTAAAGCACCTTGTAAAATTGTAAGGTGTTAAGAAAGAGGTCATTACCCAAAGGAGACAGGTGGACCCCATCTTTCAGAAAAAAAATGGTTATCTAATTTCAAGTCTGTATAAAGTACAACAGCTCCACTATGCTATAAAACATGATCAGAAATTGCATTGTTCAATCTCAGACTTTTTTAAGTGCGTTATGACTTTTGGCCCCCCGCCAACTCCTTTGGGGTTATATTTACAACCATATCAATAATGTCCCTGGGAACTCAGACATCAGGAAATACATGATCTTCTTTAATCATATTCAATGCACCCAACCCCAGTGTTACCTATGTCATTACCCCCACAGTGTATGACAAGCCTTGCTGGTTGATCAGTTTCAAATTTCCCAAGTGACAAATTTTACTTTTGATGTCCGAAATGACCATACATGCACCTCCTTTAAACTGCCACCACACTGTTAATCCAATGCGAGACAGACCAAGGCGTACCCCTCCTGGGCAAACCCGACTGTGAACAAAGGCATATTTAATGATTGATGACAAGAATCCAGACCTTCCTTCAGGTACCTACAAATCTTAAAATGCGTACTAACACTTTACAATTATTCTTTGGGTTGGAATTCTGATGTATCTTTTGTAAACACTGGATTTCCACCTACCACATTCCATATTATCTTCAGTAGACACACCACATAAGGATGGCGATGTAGTTGCCCCAATTCTGAATGAATGGGATTTGTAAAGAAAATTAATGTTACGGCCAAAGCTAGTGCATGCTTTGGTGAGGACACTACTTTAGCAGCACTTCCCTGAAGTGATACTTGTGCAACAGTTACAACCCTGTAAGCCATGTCCCTACTACTGACAGTAATTTCTCCAACACGAAAACAATCCATAGAAAGCCAATAAACAGGCACAACTAAACAAAGCAACCTCATATTGGGAACTGCATATTTTTGGCAAGACTGACATAATGCTTGCTAACAGATCAACAGTAATTGGCAATCTGGCATGTCTAATCCCAACACTAAATCCACATTACTATTCAAAGACTTTTCCCTAAAAATAACAACATTTGCCATTGAATTGACTTAAAAATTGCAACCACATCTCTAGGTCAGCTCTAATATACCAATAGCTAGAGTATTTATTCAATGTTTTTTTTGTTTTTTTTTCATGTTACTGTTAGGCATACAAAAACCTTACTACAGAGTAAGAATAATATTTCAAGAATTAGTACGAAATGACATTATCCCTGCTACAGACTGTAAATCCTGTAATCTAATCTTTACCCCCTACCTAAAACTTCCCAAATCTCTGTCCTTAATACCACAATTTCCTGTGGGACCCTAATTGTCATGTCCACTGTGTCAATTTCAAGACCTAAGGAGATCAGTTGTAGTTGGACCCTCAGATTTCTACTCAGCGATGGGTATACCAATGTCTCGACATGTTTCAAGCCTAGGAGGCTAGCACATGTATCCTTTTTGTCCTTCCCAGCAAATATGAAGTCGTCTATATAATGATCTAAACTTTGTTCACCAGACTTCTCTCCGACAATCCACTCTGACTCAATGAAAGATTAAAACTTTTCAATAAACTACCCCACACTAAGCAACCCATAGGTAGACATTTGTCGAAGTATTTGTCTTAAAAACTTAAAACCTAACAATGGAAAATCAGCTGGATGGTCTCTATCTTCCCCAATAATGCACCTTTGCCCAACTCAGCTATCATCTCAACAACTTTATCCAATGATGAGTATTGGACTGAAACCATGTCAGGGTCAATATTGCTATCCATGCTATCCCCTAATTGCAATGAGAGATGTGTTATTAGGCACCAATTTCCATCCTGTTTGAGAACTATTCCACTGTGCGATGGGTTTGTTATCAAAGTAACCTGCCACCCTACCTAATTCTACTTCCTGCATAATAATTTTTTTTCCCCCTTGGGATCCTTGGGGCAAAAATAATGAAGTTTAGAACCGCTCTTAAACCCTTGGAGAAGAAGCCTCCCTACAGACACGTTTGTATATTTAGTAACCCAGTGCTTATGAGCTGGACATTTTTAAAGCCATAACTGTTTGTGTTCCTTATCTTGCTTGTTTTGTTCTGGGGTAGACTGAGTGTATGAAGTTTGGTTTTGACTGAAAGGAATTGGAATTTCTATTGTTTGCCTTAAAGCAATAGAGAGTGGCATACCCTCCATTACACCGAATACATTTATGAGAGTAATTATATAAGTACAATGTGACCGAGCACAACTGTCCTTGTAATTGAAATCAAAGCATTTTTGTGAGTTATGATTCAGTGTCTGTGGCAACGCCTGCTTCTGTGGCTGCATATATATCAAGTACATTACATTGTCAATAATGTCCCATGTTCATGTGGTTTTTGCAACTTTCTAAGCCAGTACTGCTCATCATACTTCAACCATCCAGTACCACCACATCTTTGTGCCCCAAGGCAAACAATCTGCATATATTTCAATAGCCCATGCAGTTGCCCTGAATGAACAGAGGTGTAGATACTTATATATTATAAATGCATCCATCCATTTACTTATATCAGATATTTTGTGGGTTCACTACTAACTTCCCATCAATCAAAGAAATTTGTGTGGGTACGGTATTTTCATATACCTCCATGGAGTTTGACAACAAGTGGGCAAGCTCAATATATTCCACATTGATTATTTTTTGCTTAACATTAGCTGCTACATGCAAGCCTAAATTATCATTTATACTTGCTATGCATATATTTCAATAGCCCATGCAGTTGCCCTGAATGAACAGGGGTGTAGATACTTATATATTGTAAATGCATCAGTCCATTTACTTATATCAGATATTTTAGGGGTTTGTGTTTTGGGCTTCACTACTATAACTCCCCATCAATCAAAGAAATTTTGTGGGTACCGTCAGATATCCCCATGGAGTGGGGCAACATATGGGCAAGCTCAATATATTCACCATTGATATTTTTTTGTTTGTTTAACATTAGCTGCTACATGCAAGCCTAAATTATCATTTACAGTTGTCATATATGTGTTAGTATTGTCATACCCATTGTATATGTACTCAGGTTCCCTTGATGTCTGTTAATTGCCAGCTGTGATCTGTTCCTGTTGAACCGACTGTGGCCTCACATTCTCAGCTGACACCAACGGTTGCTCTACTGCAGCCTCCTCCGGTTGACTAACAGCTGGCTCCCTGCAGGTACCCCCTGTCCTACGTTTTCTGCTCCAATACATGATCACTGTTTTGATATTATAGCAGATGAATAGAGTATACGGGTAATTTCATATATTAATAAAGTATCAACTTTTATGAATTGCTTCCAAGTTCCATAATCAATATACATTAACATACCTTGACCTAATTTCAATAAAAGACAACTCGACCCTATATACGTGATACCACCGGTTAAGTCCGACAAAGACCCAATTTGAATAAAAGACAACTCGACCCAACGTGGTGCGATTGGGACGAGTCGACCATTGGCGTTTGATTTAAACATAAGCACGGTGCGACAAAATATGCTACAATTGGACTGAATCTCAAAATTGTTGAGCCAGATATTTGATTCCGATGGCTTGAAGATTTGTTTGACTATCATCAGCGGTCTCCAATATATCATATACGAGATATGAAGAAATATGGCCGACCACGCCATTTCATGTATTGAACAACGATCCGGTGCCATCAACCGGTACACATTATTAATATAAGCAATTTTTACACTGACAATATATCATCAAATGTCATTGAAATGTATTACATCTGACTATTGAAGAAATAAAGTATTTAAGCAAGTAAATTTTTGATAAACTTAGCCTGATAACTCTCTGGCTGATCTTCACAAAGTTTTCTTCCTTTAACAAGGGAGATAACTCGATTATCACTTTCGCCAAATAGGCGTCAGGTTGCACAACACCAATACTTCATGTGCCCTCTGATAACGGCACTTTATGGTTTATTGCCATAAGTGCTATTATGTTTCCTGTTGAAATACAAAATGTATCCCTCTTCTGTACCTTATAACAGGTATACCTTATCTGGCATTATCCCTATACTCATGGATCCTATTGCAATCTAATTCCTTAAACCATGCATGACAGACAGAATTAAAGGGGTTTTTTTTGGTATCGTTGGAAAATAGTCTCAAATCTAGGAACTTTCTTATGGAAAATGTCAATATGTTATAACTTTGTAGAGAACATTTTAACACCTATCTTGATGTAATTTATCAATGAAACTAATCAATGTTAAGTGTAGGTAATAAGGCGATGCACCATCTGATTGTCGTAAGGATATGAGTAATATATCCATTGTATGAGAGTTATATATAGGAATTTTATATGAATTTATGAGGCTACAAATTCTCATTATAGATTCAAACACAAACGAATAATAATTTGAGTCAGATAACCCTAATGCATTTTCTGGGCAGTAACTTATGAATGCAGCAAAGTTACAAGACTGTACAAATCTTAGGTGAGATGACTGATACACATCAGTATTCAGTAAGCAACAACAGACAGCATTAAAACTTATATTACACGAGAACAAAATATATTACAGCTGAAAAAACCCAGAATATACCACACTGTTGTCATATTTCGGCAGAATATATCACACCGTCATCACACCTAGGCAGAATATATTACACCGTCATCACATCGGCGCAGAATATATCACATCGTCATCACATCGGGGCAGAATATATCACACCGTCATCACATCGGGGCAGAATATATTACACAATCACTACATCTGAACAGAATATATCACACCGTCATCACACCTAGGCAGAATATATTACACCGTCATCACATCGGCGCAGAATATATCACATCGTCATCACATCGGGGCAGAATATATCACGCAATCGTTAAATCTGGACAGAATATATCACACCGTCATCACATCGGGACAGAATATATCACACCGTCATCACATCGGGACAGAATATATCACATCGTCATCACACCATACCTATCCAGATCTTAACAGAATACACCATACCTATCCAGATCTTAACAGAATACACCATACCTATCCAGATCTTAACAGAATACACCATACCTATCCAGATCTTAACAGAATACACCATACCTATCCAGATCTTAACAGAATACACCATACATATCCAGATCCTAACAGAATATACCATAACGCATCCACATCAGGAAAGAAAATATCACACCGTCTTCACATATATGATATACTACACCGAAAACAATAAGCAAAGAATATTACACATCGTAAACAATCAAAAAAGAATATACTACAACGCAAGCAATAAGCAAAGAATATACCACACCGTAAACAATAAACAAAGAATATACTTAAGCATTGAACTGTTACCAAATGGTAGTATATAGTCGATATGAATACAATTTGGGCGACAGGTAAATAGAATGTCGCCCGTCTTACTGTAGCTTAAGACGAGTTTAAATTTGCCGCTTTCCCTATCACTGACGTCATCAAATTCAAATATCGGAACAGCCGAAATTTACAGAAGGAATAATATAGTCCCTCATGTCGTTATTAATAGCAATCACATAAAATGTTTTTTGAACAAATTTGGCTTTATTTTATATTTTATATACGTTTGTAGATATCGTCAAATTATTCACAATTGCATAATTTCTTATTTTTTGAAATCAAAGCCGTTTTTCGGCGCAATGATATACGGTTAGCATTTAGATATTGATGCGGCGTTGAACGGGTATTCCACAGGACAGACTCGATTCCTGGGAAACACTTATGTTTCTACCGACTGGATAAAACGTTATTTTCAAAAGAATGTCAGCTCTTAAATTCTAAATGAAAGTCGTCTTGACAGTAGGTGGAAACGATTCCAAGGATATTTCGTTCGAAACAGATTCCAGTCCTACCCGTCACATCAGTGTCGCTTACTTAGCAGACGATGTTCAACTTCACAGGGGCTCCATTTTGGAGTAAGGTAGGCCTTCGATATCAGTGAAAAACAACAAAACTAAAATCCAGTATGCATACACAACTGGAAACCAAGTCGATACTCTCGATTTTTCACAAGATTTTTTTTCATAAATGCCGAACTTTTAATTCGGAGACGAGCCCCTGTGAGTGTGACTACATTGACAATTTGATAACTTCGTATAGATCAATCAAAGCGCCTTCATTGTTTAATTAATTAAATTTTACTCTCATAACTTGTGTTGCTTTATTTTTTGTGGTGGTTTATGTAGATTAATGCTAGCATTCGAAAGCTCTCTAGGCCATGGTTTTAACTTACAACACCTGGAGCTGTACCTACACTGACCGAATCACTGTAAATTGTAGTATACAGTCCCATGAATACAATTTGATTTACTAACGACATATGGGAAAATGCATCACAGAATGTAAATATCACACCGTAAACAATAAGCAAAGAATATACAACACCGTAAGCAATAGGCAAAGAATATACAACACCGAAAACAACAACAAAGAATATCCCCACCGCAAACAATAAACAAATAATATACCACACCGTAAATAATAAACAAATAATATACCACACCGCAAGCAAAATAAGAAACAAAGAAATACACTACACCGTAAACAATAAGCAAATAATATACCACACCGCAAGCAGATAAACTCAAAATATACTACTATTAAAACGCAAGGACAGAGTGTGTGCTACTGTTTACAAACAAGGACAGAGTGTGTGCACCTGTTAACACACAAGGAAATAGTGTGTGTACTACTGTTAACACACAAGGACATAGTGTGTGTACTACTGTTTAACACACAAGGACATAGTGTGTGTACCACTGTTAACACACAAGGACATAGTGTGTGACTGTTAACACACAAGGACAGAGTGTGTGTACTACTGTTAACACGCAAGGACAAAGTGCGTGCGACTGTTAACACGCAAGGACAAAGTGCGTGTGACTGTTAACACGCAAGGACAAAGTGTGTGCGACTGTTAACACGCAAGGACAGAGTGCGTGCGACTGTTATCACGCAAGGACAGAGTGCGTGTGTTACTGTTAACACGCAAGGACAAAGTGCGTGTGACTGTTAACACGCAAGGACAGAGTGCCTGTGACTGTTAACACGCAAGGACAGAGTGCGTGCGACTGTTATCACGCAAGGACAGAGTGCGTGTGCTACTGTTAACACGCAATGACAGAGTGCGTGCTACTGTTAACACACTAGGACAGAGTGAGTGCTGCCGTAAAATACAAGGACAGAGTGTGAGTGAATGATTACACACAAGAACAGAGCACTTGCTACATACAACGACAGAGTGTAAGCTACACACAAGGACAAAGATAACTGGATTTGATCAAGATCAAAACACAAGATATCCAACTAGAAAATGATCGCAAACATGTTATCGTTCTAACGGACGCTTTTGTACGTTTTACCTACGTTTTCTCTTCGTTTTTTCTTCGCTTCCCTTCTTTAACCGATCAGTTGACTTTCAACCGTTTCTGTGTCCTTGAGCTTCGAATGTAAAGGTCAAAGATTTGCATACCTTTTGTAACCGGTCATTCATGCTATGTTGTGCCAATTATCAAGTCTGTAGGTGTCAGAGTATTGGAAGAAAAACGTTTCAAGTGTAATTGTAGGATAACATTTAATTTTGGCGGTTAAATGTTTTCCAAAGTGCTTTTTTTCTGAGATATATTTAATCATTTGACCTTGAAACGTTACAAATATCTACAAAAGAATGTTTTCTTTCATATTTGATGAAATCAACCGTTTTAAAGAGAATTTGAAATTTTCGATTTTTTATCATTTGACCTCCGTGACCTTGAAAGATGATCAAGGTCAATGAAAAGTAATAGAATTTGTAGGCATTCGTACATGCTATCTCTTTGCCAGATGTCAAATCTGTGTATGTGAAAATGTAGGAGAAGAGGGAAATTAAGTGCATTTTTGGGACAAATTTGAATTTGGCGGGAAAACGAACATTTTTCAAAGTGCCATTTCTACGTCATTTTTTTATCGCACCACCATTAAACTTGCACAGTTCGTTTTCATTAATCATGCACTTTGCAATGATTAAAATATTAACGCATTTTGACCTCGTTCTGGAACCTTGACCTTGACATATTTTCTGATAACATGTTAACGAGAAAAGTTGGTCCCGACCATAAACTACAAGATGGACTTATTGTTCAACGAAAAAAAACCCGCGGACAAAGAACCTGAATCAAAAGAATTGTTTTTTTTCAAATTTTTTTTTTGGGATTAGTTGACCTTAAATGAAGGTCAAGGTCAATGAAAAGTCACTTTTTTGTAGCCAGTTGTACATGCTATTGTTGTGCCAAATATCAAGTCTGTATGTGTATAAATGAAGGAGCTAAACATTTTAAAGGCATTTTTGCCCGATTTTTGAATTTTGGCGGGGATACAGAATATACATGTAGCTGTTTTTATTTCTACTTAATTATTGATTACAACAACGTCAGAAGTATGGAAAAAAGACTGTCTGCCCAAAGCATCCGGCTGTGTACAGAATTTCAATGACAACTCTTTGATTCCTGTATTTCTATGGCATTTATGCCCTTTTATATGTTATAGTGCACATGTTCACTGAGCTGGTTGGGGTAACTGTTTGTTAAATTATTGTGCCGTTTTTATCCTAATTCCTAATTAATAGTGTTTGAAGCAGTTGCGATTCATGGAGGATTTGGAAACATGAGATTTGTCAGCAACTAGCTTAACAATCGTTCTAATTGACTTCTGTGATCAGGTTAAATTAAACAACATTACACCCTACTACACGAATCTCCATGTTAACATATACTAAGTAAATATGGTCAAGTTAACTATGCAAATAACATGTTTCTTATAGCTATTATTAGTATGTAACTCCCATGCCTTGCGGGGCTGTTTAATGAATGAGGTGGTTGTCTTACTACATTTGTGTAACATATTTACACATTTATCTTATATCTATCTATTAGCTCACTAATGAATATATTGCAATAAATGGTATATCTATCTTAAACACTTGATCTCGATGACTAATGCTATAATTTCTAACTCGTTTCTATGGTACAACTGTATCTGTGCAGTACATTAATGCTGTGGAGAACACTTTTAAATGAGCATTACAATATGTTATATTGAAAAAAAAATATCAAATTTTGTAAAATTACATCATTTCTGTAAAATGTATCACAACATGAACTTTTAAATTGCACATAAAACTCATATTTAATTTCATACTGGACTTTTCAGGACGGTTGTTCCATAGTATAATTGCTGACACTCCTCGAGTGTGTTCGCTCCCGTTTGAAGCCATCGGTATTTTCGTTAGCACTATTCCTTCATCAGGTGAAATTGAAATATGTCGCAACAAAGACAAACCACATCGACAACAAGAGCTGCTGTAAACGGTTGTGCAAGTTTCATCACTAGGAGGTCATAGAGTTTGCTTTTATAAAGCGTTCCTGTTTAGTTCTCCATTAAAATAGTGATGAAATTAAATGTTTATCACTTGCTTTTTAAAACATCATCAGCTGAAACCATTTCCATGTAAAATATTAACAATTTGAAAAAATAGACTTCATTTTGAAATTGTTTTCCGTGTCAAATTTTAAATCGAATGTAACTCTTGGGATCGCATTTTGAATAACCGAATCTAATGAAACATATTATAATTTGACTCATATTGCAGTGGCGTAGGAAGCGGGGGGGCAGGGGGGGCAATTGCCCCCCCACTTTTTTCAGTGGGGGGGCAAACATATCTTTTTGCCCCCCCCACTTTTTGACATCCAAAATCTAAAAAAGGGGAAAAAACACGAATTTATATATTCATTTCGATAAATATCTGTATATTTTCGAACCGATAATGTTTTCTTGAAGGCAACGATAAAAACTGTATCTTGTACATCCGGAACATTCCGACCTTTATACTAGTATATCAATCCTCAGACCTGTGTGTCGGTCGTCTGCAATAGCCTGGTAAGTCAATATTTATATCTTAATACGAAATTTTGCTTAACTTCATCACATAGATTCAATAAGTTGATGATAATTTGTGAAGTTAATTGAGTTCATAATGAGAACAAGACAGAAACACAACATGAATAAAAATGCGCGGTTTTAACGTGAATAGAGTGATACTAATTACCGACAGGTACGAGGAAATACAAAAAAATATTCGGCTCGCGCCTACGGCGCTCGCTTTATCACTAAATTACTGCCCCCCCCCCCCCCCCCTTTCGATTGCAGATCCACAGGGGACCCTCGCCACCCTGGGACCCGCTGGGCGGCCCCCAGACCTCTCGCAAAAAGGGAAAAAAAATCGAAAATTCGAAAACTCCTGGATCTGCGCCTGATCCCGAATTATTGGAAATGTGCTATATTCATTTTTCGCGGAGGGCTTAGACCCCCTTGAACCTCCTATCAGGGCGCTGCCCTGGACCCGCTGGGCGGCCCCTCAGACCCCTCGTAAAAAAAAAAAAAAAAAAAGGAAAAAAAATCGGCTCGCGCCTACGGCGCTCGCATTATTACTAAATTACTGCACCACCCGCCCTTTCAAAAATCCTGGCTGTGCCTGGTGATTCATGATTTGCGTAAATAACTTATTTTGTACTACAAAAATTATCTAAATTATCATGGGATGTTGAAATGATAATTATTGCCTAATTTTGCGGAGATGGCATACGATTTGTTTAGTGCGTAAAATTTAAGGTTAAAAAAAATTTTGCCCCCCCCACTTTTTGACGACTTCCTACGCCACTGTATTGTCTTTAACACGATTATGTTTGACACACTTTTGTTAACTCTTCTGGTGAATATTTATAAAGTGTAATTTGACATCATGAATGTATGTTCACTAATTGTACTACCACCCCTACAGATGTTTCGGTTATATAGTTTCGTGTTTTGTGTTGTGTACAGTGACCGGACATCACTCGATTAGAACACCCAGTAACAATAAAACTATCTTGAACATTCGAATCCGCAAGTTTGGTATCTAAACAATGTATTGGGCTATTTCCCGGAGTCGGGCGTGCCGGACCGATGCTGCATATGTATAAGATCTAATACATCACATTGTGAGATGTCTCCATTTAACTTGTCCGTGATAATGACATTTTGATATTGAAACTAGAAGCACCATGCACGTGGAGTAAAAGAAGAACATCAAGGTTAACACAAACATTTTCTAGGATGTTACATTTTATTATCATCATTTGATACGCTGTTTTGTTTCCTAATATTTAAAAAAAAAACATCATACGCTCGTTAAGGTGGAAAATCCTTTCACTCTTTTCATAAATCTCACATGCACTGGGAACCCATAGAACATTTTATATTACTTTCATGTATTTAGTATACATCAAAAACAACGACAAAACTTCAATCAGCTTATAATTGATGAAATGACACAATAGGATTTAACATTTTTAGCGACTGGCATTTTCAGCCTTGAACCGCGTATGTCTGGTATGTCTGATATGTCTGGACACAAGACTTCCGAGATGCTTGTGTTGTGGAATGACAGGCCTTTATATCGGCGGTCATTCTACTACCGGTATCCTGTCACAACCTCATTTCCTGCAGCAAATTTTGACTCCGATCACGTTGGATCATCCTTGGACAGTCTGGTCAACAAACACCTAGGAAATAGGAAGATGATATATCAGTGCGTCTGACTCTGAACTGAATATTGACCATGGGAACTGTGGTATCTTGGAAATCTGAAACAGCAACAATACACAATTCGTTCTTGTTTATAAAGTAACTGTAGACAGATGGTGAGATGGACAAGTGGCAGCCTATTCTGACCTCCGTGATCAAGGCATCCTATAGTTACAGCTTTAATACCAAGACACAAAACAAGCTCCCACCGTGGTCTACAGGACGCCGCAGGCTTCACCAAGCATCCATTCTAATGGTCATTATCAATACACATTTTGTCCATTTAAATACCAGAAAAACCAATTCGAACAAATAACGGAAATAAAAAAAAATTCGGCATAATTGAAGGAATTTTAAGCATTCTTTTATCATCGCTTTTATATTGACCAATCTATAGCGCTCTTTCTATTCATATTAAAATCCGTAGACTCCCATTTTAGCTACACTGTATTGCGCTGATACTTCCCGGAGAACCTAACGCTTTTCCTTAAAATAAGTCAAAATAAAATGATTTCTCTTTAGATACCATATGTAAAAACCACAAACAAGAATATAGTTATTTGATAATAGATACAGTATCTGATGAACATTGATATAAAACTGGACCATACGGCTGTTTTCTCTTGCTTATATGACCACACACAAATAATAGATAAATACATAATTACATTTTTTTTTTTGATTTTTTGTTTCATTGACTTCTGTTTTTTTGGGGGTTTTTTAAAATTATTATTTATATATTTTTTGTTTCAATTCTGTGAACATTGCCATTATTTTTGAAGAATTTCGTCATGATATCAAAATAGGTGGGAAATAATGTAAACATCTAGATGAGGAGGTGGAATATAGTCATCTTTTTCACTGTATCGTTCACGTTAATATTGAAATGTGATGGATTCTGCCATGTCCCTGAATTCAATCTGATTTTAATTCAACAGAAACCCTTTAATTATCCTGTATGATCAGCACAATCTCATGTTGTTTGTCAGACCGCTAGTTATATCTATGAGACTGTAGCTTATAACTAACCAACCCTAGTCTGATGGTGGTTATTATACTATAGATTATACCCTAACCAACCCTAGTCTGATGGTGGTTATTATACTATAGATTATACCCTAACCAACCCCAGTCTGATGGTGGTTATTAGACTATAGATTATACCCTAACCAACCCTAGTCTGATGGTGGTTAGCAGACTCCAGGTTATAGCTAGCAAGTTCTAACTGATGGTGGTTATTAGACTATAGATTATACCCTAACCAACCCTAGTCTGATGGTGGTTAGCAGACTCCAGGTTATAGCTAGCAAGTTCTAACTGATGGTGGTTAGCAGACTATAGATTATACCCTAACCAACCCTAGTCTGATGGTGGTTAGCAGACTCTAGGTTATAGCTAGCTAGCTCTAACTGATGGTGGTTAGCAGACCATAGATTATACCCTAACCAACCCCAGTCTGGTGGTGGTTAGCAGACTCTAGGTTATACCCTAACCAACCCCAGTCTGATGGTGGTTAGCAGACTATAGATTATACCCTAACCAACCCTAGTCTGATGGTGGTTAGCAGACTCCAGGTTATAGCTAGCAAGTTCTAACTGATGGTGGTTATTAGACTATAGATTATACCCTAACCAACCCCAGTCTGATGGTGGTTAGCAGACTATAGATTATACCCTAACCAACCCCAGTCTGATGGTGGTTAGCAGACTCCAGGGTATAGCTAGCTAGCTCTAACTGATGGTGGTTTTAGACTATAGATTATACACTAACCAACCCCAGTCTGATGGTGGTTAGCAGACTTCAGGTTATAGCTAGCAAGTTCTAAATGATCTTGGTTATCAAACTGTATGATTTACCTAAATAGCCCGAGTCTGATGGCTAGGTTATAAGTAGCGAGCTCTATCTGATGGTGATTATCAGACTCTAGGATTTACCTAACTAGCCCGAGTCTGATGGTTAGGTTACAAGTAGCGAGCTCTATCTGATGGTGGTTATCAGACTCTAGGATTTACCTAACTAGCCCGAGTCTGATGGTAAGGTTATAAGTAGTAAGCTCTATCTGATGGTGGTTATCAGACTCTAGGATTTACCTAACTAGCCCGAGTCTGATGGTTAGGTTACAAGTAGCGAGCTCTATCTGATGGTGATTATCAGACTCTAGGATTTACCTAACTAGCCCGAGTCTGATGGTAAGGTTATAAGTAGTAAGCTCTATCTGATGGTGGTTATCAGACTCTAGGATTTACCTTACTAGCCCGAGTCTGATGGTTAGGTTATAAGTAGCGAGCTCTATCTGATGGTGGTTATCAAACTGTATGATTTACCTAACTAGCCCGAGTCTGATGGTTAGGTTATAAGTAGTAAGCTCTATCTGATGGTGGTTATCAGACTGAAGGTCATACCTTGTGTAATGATAATGTTTTATGCACGCTCACGTAAAAAGTAACATCATTGACGACATCTGCAACCATCATCACGGCGTGTTAATATGGACCAATAGCTAATAAAAACAAACATTTTATTTCTTTATTTACATATAATTTCCTCCTCTGCGTTTATATAAACAATGTGAACTGATGCATGACTAGTCGGAATAAATAGTGTATAGATAGCGCCTTTTATCACAGACGTTGGGTAATCTTTGGCACCGCTACTTTTTCTAAAATGATAAACCAACACATATTACGATGAGTCTAGCCTTTCATCTGTGTGCGTTCCGTAACGTCATTTTGCCCCATTTCCCACACCTGTGCCATCCATCAGGGGTTTTCTCCTTTGGCCAGGGATTTAGAATTAGAATCCTCACAAGGAACTCTCCAATAACAACCGTTCACATACATCTTCTGCTCTATAATCTTATAACGTTTCTACTATTTGTCACGTCTTACAACTGCTCGACAATACAATTATTACTGGTCATGTTTTTATGTCAGGTCCATAAAACAGCTGATGGCGAAAGTCGTAATCCGCCTACAACAACTTTAACAAATGTTTACTAATCCTCACCAGTCGACATGTTGCAGTCTGTATGTGAGAGTATTTCAATGCGTACACGTGCCTTAATCATACTAAAGGTCTTCTCCAATTCCCATTACATGTAATGTATATCATTTTACATGCTCGTCAACAGGATAAAAACAGCATGTAGAAAATGTTCAAGCGAGTTATATTCCATGTAAGGCTCTGGTGTAGGCGTTGATGGCTATAGAATCAAAATGGCTATATAAACTGAATACGAAGACATCTAATTAATCTGCTTCACATATTAAAATTAAATACAGATTTTGACAGTTTTCCGCTGGTGCTAGGAGCGCCGATGTCTGACCTCGTCCAGAATTGCTTGCCATTTTGAAGTTTGAACATATCGGTATGAACGAAATTTTAGTTATTTTTTGTTGTTTTGTTGAATAGTTCTCATCAAAATACATTATACTTGTAGAAAATATACTGTGTGTTAATTCCATAACTATACTACTGTTAAGCTAAAATATGAAACCTCTTTGCAAACACTAATCGGGCTCCTTTAAACAGGTATTCCGGGCTTCATGAATCAGGTATCTCGGACTACCTGTAACAGGTATCCAGGACTACATGTAACAGGTATTCCAGACTACTGATAACACGTATCCCAGACTACTGATAACAGGTATCCAGGACTACATGTAACAGGTATTCCAGACTACTGATAACACGTATCCCAGACTACATGTAACAGGTATCCCAGACTACTAATAACACGTGTCCCAGACTACTGATAACACGTATCCCAGACTACTGATAACATGTATCCCAGACTACTAATAACACGTATCCCAGACTACTGATAACACGTACCCCATACTACTGATAACACTTATCCCAGACTACTGATAACACGTATCCCAGACTACTGATTTCAGGTATTCCAGACTACTGATAACAGGTATCCCAGACTTCTGATAACAGGTATCCCAGACTACTGATTACAGGTATTCCAGACTACTGATTACACGTGTCTCAGACTACTGATTTCAGGTATTCCAGACTACATGTAACAGGTATCCCAGACTACTGATAACACGTGTCTCAGACTACTGATAACACGTATCCCAGACTACTGATAACAGGTATCCCAGACTACTGATAACACGTATCCCAGACTACTGATAACACGTATCCCAGATTACTGATAGCAGGTATCCCAGACTACTGATAACACTTATCCCAGACTACTGATAACACGTATCCCAGACTACTGATAACACGTATCCCAGTCTACTGATAACACGTATCCCAGACTGCTGATAACACGTATCCCAGACTACTGATAACACGTGTTTCAGACTACTGATAACACGTGTCTCAGACTACTGATAACACGTATCCCAGACTACTGATAACACGTATCCCAGACTACTGATAACACGTATCCCAGACTACTGATAACACGTGTCTCAGGCTAGTGATAACACGTATTCCAGACTACTGATAACACGTATCCCAGACTACTGATAACACATATCCCAGACTACTGATAACACGTATCCCATACTACTGATAACAGGTATCCCAGACTACTGATAACACGTATCCCAGACTACTGATAGCAGGTATCCCAGACTACTGATAACACGTGTCTCAGACTACTGATAACAGGTATCCCAGACTACTGATAACACGTATCCCAGACTACTGATAGCAGGTATCCCAGACTACTGATAACAGGTATCCCAGACTACTGATAACACGTATCCCAGACTACTGATAACACGTATCCCAGACTACTGATAACACGTATCCCAGACTACTGATAACACGTATCCCAGACTACTGATAACATGTATCCTAGACTACTGATAATACGTTTTCCGGAATACTTGTTACAGACATCCCAGACTTCATTAAATGATACATTATTTAGAAATAATACGCCTGATTAAACTTTCCAACAACGATTTTTACAGTTATACTCGCTGTTGTAAGTTCTATTTTTCGCTAACAATGACGCTTCGCAATGACGATGCGATACTAACATTATATATATCTTTTGCATTCTTTATTACAATACGACGCTTGATTGACATTATATATTCTCTGTTACAATCCGACGCTTGTTTGACGTTATGCATTCTTTATTACAATACGACGCTGGTTGACGTTATATATTCTTTGTTACAATGCGACGCTTGTTTGACGTTATGCATTCTTTATTACAATACGACGCTTGATTGACATTATATATTCTCTGTTACAATACGACGCTTGTTTGACGTTATGCATTCTCTGTTACAATACGACGCTTGATTGACATTATATATTCTCTATTACAATACAACGCTTGTTTGACGTTATGCATTCTCTATTACAATACAACGCTTGTTTGACGTTATGCATTCTCTATTACAATACAACGCTTGTTTGACGTATTACACTTTTTTCTGTTCTATACACTCTCTGATCTCGACACATTCCCTGGCATTATATGCATTCCATGCACTTGGAAAAATTACAGTGATGATTTTGTTCACGTTTGTGGTGTTTTTATACTGAAAATCCCTCATCATTTTTAGGAGTTTTTACATTTAAATAGTGAAGATCCCTCATCATTTTTGTGACGTCTTTATAATGAAAATCCTTATCATGTTTGCCTTTATATTTATTAAAGGTTAAAATGCACGTACGTGTCTTCCTGAAATACTTTCTTATATCGATTACTAGCATTTAATCATATTAATACTCTTTTTTCGACAATGTACGCCTTGTGTGCTTTTTCGGAAAAAACTAATGTATACCAGTGTGTAGTTTGATATATTTAGCACGCTATAAACCCGAATGTGTACCATTATGTTTGTGTGATTTACTCCGCGACAGTACGATCTTTAACCATGCTCTATGTCTGTCGTCTGTTTATGCTGGTACTCTATGATCCCCAGTTACTGACACTTGTCTGTGACTGATGCTATGCATTCGTTTGAAATCTTTAATCACACTTTGCTCATTGATCGAGCTCTAATGAAATAATAGGAGTGGTTTCAAAAATGCAAATGTTTTAATGATTTTTAAGATAAAGCATTGTCTTGTAGGATAAGAATCCTTCGATGGTGCGAAAACTTACGGCGATTGACAGATGAAGCGGGGTTACGAGGTGTAGCTGAGCGTCATACACCAGCCTCGCTATCAGCGGGATCCACGTCGACTCCGAATTCAATCATACAACTTGTTAGTTACAATTACATGTAAATTACAAAGTATTGTCTGATCCTCCACGGCAGAGCTTTCCATAGTGTCGGAATAAGTGGTATTCGTGAGCATGCGCCGTAAGATTGAGGCATCCGGAATAACACATAAATCCCTGGGGGATTTGTGTTTGATACATGTTTAAGGATGGAAGTCAGTGGAAGTGCTTTGTTTTAAATTAAATGCTGGCTTACACGGGTATTCCGGCCCTAGTAAAGATGAACGGGCTATCACGCCAGCGCGGAATGATATTAACAGGTAGTTGCCACGAGCTGGTGGTTTATCATCAATAGTGTTTACGTGATAATCCAGAATGCTATGGTTTATCTGCCTTCAAATCAGCCAACAATACCGTCATTGAAGACATTTAATGGTACCTTAAAAGACTACAGATGCTATAATTGGCATTAACATAAGAGCCTACATTTCTCAAAGTCTGTCATGCTGTAGTCAATGTCAAGGTCATGTACACGTTATATAATAACACCACGAAAACTCATGAAATACTAACATTCAGTATGTATCAGCCACGCAGTAAGTCTAAAACACTCTGCTGTCAAACGCCAGCACCGTTAGAAGATTGTTTCTGGATAAAATATTCTGAGCTTTGTAGTCAAGCAGATTCGCGTCTAATATATACTGATATATACTGATATATTCTGATATATACTCTAGCATTGATACCGTCCATTATCACTCGGTTCCCATTCAGATCCGTCTTAACTCCTATAAAAACGTTATCGTTATTTTCATGTCCATTCAAAATCCTTGATAAATATCAGTATCATTTCTTCATTTTGAATAATCAAAAACTTGTGTTAGGGTAGTGGACGCTATTCTTTGAACCATTCTATCCGGAAACAATATTGTAGTCCCACAAATGGTTCATATCGATGGTACATTTCTGTCGAGAAAATGTTTCATGAATAAGGCTTACATATCAATTTTAACCGGCCCCCTGCACAGTACCTCATATATCGTATCCCTAAACAGTTCCCCCGAATATACTACCATATACAATATACAGTAATTATCTTACTGAATTCGGTACAAAAATAGTATAATGAAGTGGTTCGAAAAGCATATATATGCGTTCTGAATTATATTGTTTAAAATAACTGTAATTCATGAAAATGTCTCTTGTCTTACTTCGATATACGTGGTTACAATATATAATATCTCCTTAACAACAATAAACAATGATAGAAGACCACCTGAAATAGATTCTGGAAATTTACGTAATTCGATGTAGATTGTTCATATACATCCACATCGGTTGGTTATCTACACAGGTTGGCTGATACAGAAGGAGTTAAATATAGTTTAGGCCCATTTCCACTGTCGTTTCTGTATCATTTTCAGGATTAACATCAAGCCATCATTCATTCGATAACCGCCGGTAGATATCAACTTTATAATTGTTATTCCGAGCGTACGGTTTGCGTGCCTAATATGACATTCTATATAAATTGTCGGTTGAGTATAGTAGGTTTCATTAAGTAAAAGGATTATCTCTGACAAAGTGGCCACCATTTGTCTGGCGGCCGTAGTTCTCGGATCCATCGCCCTACTGGAAGCATAGGGGTATGATAGCCCGACAGCGGAAGGTCTTCAATTGATGTCCCTATACTCCGCTCCAATAGTACGGATTGTTTACAGACAATCGTGTCTGTTCAACCGATTTATGTCACAAAGAATTACAGTAATTGCAATCCAAGTATAGCTATTTCCTTATTTTATGGAACCTGAAATAAACCCTTAAATATTGGCAACGGGTAAGAAGACCTGGATGGGATGGTTCCGGTACCAATTCTCCGATAACAAATGGCGGTCGTCTCGCCCCAAAGTCTAATACACTGGGGTCGTGTAGAGGATATTGGAAGTCCAGAGGAACACCAGCTTCCACCTGGAGGGGTGTACTACAACTTGTCTGTGTTATTGGATTGTCTTAATCAACAGTCTTGGTCACTGACAACGCAATAACACCACAAGTGCCTTTGGGCTTAGTGACAATTACGTACTCCCTAGAACATTAACCGCCTCATCTGTATACTGTGCCTTAATGTAGTTATCACGTTATAAGTTTAATTACACTACCCTTACACACAACGTCTGCAACTGTCACCATTATATCCCCACGGCCTACATAAAAGGAGACGTTTGACGTTACAAGCCCTAAGCTCCATACACGCTATACTTATAATAATATGTATATTTAGCTACAGGCATGATGTTCATGACCACGTAGTATTTGTAACTTGTGAACTTAAACATATCAAAAACGGTAAGATGCATTAGATCGTCACGATGGAATTACAATATATTTTTTTAAATGCTTTGGGGGAAAATTAGGGGATTTTATTGTTAGATCTATTAATTTTGGTTACTGTACATGATAACTGTCAATAACACAAAGACAGGGCATAATAACATGTATACCAAAAGCTTATTTAAGCCTAGGCATTTTATTAAAAATTGGAGACCAATATCATTGTTGAATGTTGTTTACAAAATTGCATCTGGCGCTATTGCTAATAGGATTAAACATGTTCTTGACAAATTGATTAGTGAGGATCAAACTGGTTTTATTTCGGGGCGTTATATTGGGGTAAATACACGTCTAATATATGATATTATGCATTATACTGAGGAGAATGATATACAAAATGTACCAAGTATGCTGTTAATGATTGACTTTGAGAAAGCCTTCGATTCTGTGTCTTGGCTATTTATTGAAAAAGTTCTGCTTCTTTTTGGATTTGGTAACAGTATTATTAATTGGTTCAAAACTTTGCATAATAAGGTTCATTCTGCAGTTAATCAGGGGGGAATCTATCTTCCCTTTTTTTTAATATAAAGAGGGGCTGTAGGCAGGGTGACTTGATCGCACCATATTTATTCATACTATGTGCCGAAATCAAAAGTGAGAAATAATAGAAATATAAAGGGTATAGAAATTGAAAATTGTCCTATTTTGTTGTCACAATATGCTGATGATACTTCACTGATACTTGACGGCTCTGAACATTCTTTAACGGCATCAATTAATGAGCTAAACAGTATTGCTAAAATTTCTGGGCTGAAAATGAATGTAGATAAAACTCAGGTAATATGGATGGGAGCAAAAAATACAGTGATGAATGTCTCGTACCAGAGCTTAATCTCCAGTGGGGAAAGGAAAGATTTACCTTGCTAGGGATAGAATTTCAGTGTTAACCTCCACGAAATACCAAAGCTAAACTTTGACAAAAAACTTATCAAGCTTAAATCTTTACTAAAAACATGGGACAGAAGGTTTTTATCTCCTATTGGAAAGATAAACATTATTAAATCTCTACTCATATCTCAATTTAACCATCTTTTTTCATTTCACTACCAAACCCAGATAAAACATTTATTTGTAACCTTAATTCATTACTGTTGGATTATTTATTGGGCGGGGGACCAGACAAAATTAAGAGGGAAATAATTATCCAAGAGTATGTAAAAGGAGGCCTTAAGATGGTTAACCTGTCAGCTGTCATAAGTTCTTTAAAACTGACTTGTATTCGAAGACTTTTTCACAGCATTGGAAGTTGGCAATATATACTAAAAACTTACATAGATACTGACCTTCTTGCAAAATGTGGAAGTAAATATATTGATATTTGTTTTAAAAAAATGTAAAAATGACTTTTGGAGGGATGTTTTTAAACCATGGCTTTCCTTTAATGCTATTTACTATAAAAAAAAGCTATGCATAAACACATACTAAAAGTACCAATCTGGTATAACTCTGATATTAAAGTAGGAGGAATTCCAATCTTTTATAAGGCATACTATAAGAATAATGTACTTGTAATTAATGATTTACTCAAAGACACCAGCACTGGTTCATTCTATTCATTAGTTGAATTTATTCAGAAATTTCATGTCAACACAACTTTCTGCAGTATCATGGTCTTATATCAGCAGTGAACGATTTTATCACATCTCATAATATACCTATTGATAGTCCATGTTTATCCTATCCTTACATACAGATCAATTTGGAACTTCTTTTAAGAGACAAAAAAGGTTCAAAAATGTTTTATGATGTTTTGATCAAATATGACTTGCTTCCCACAGGTGCTAGAAAATGGAACAATGATTTTGATGATATAGATAAACACATTTGGGAGAAATATTTTAAAATACCTTTTCTTGTAACTTCTAATACAAAGTTTCAGTGGTTCCAATATAGGGTTTTACATCATATATTAACAACTAACTCATTCTTGTGTAAAATTGGAGTAGTTACCTCCCTTTTTTGTATACTATGTAACTCTGAAAGAGAAACCATTTGTCACATTGTATGGGAATGTCCAGAAGTGCAAGTGTTACTGCAAAGTTTTGAAAGACTAATGGATGCTTTACTCATCCCTTTTTCATTTAACAAAATGTCTTTTATATTTGGATTTATTTTTAACAACCATCTTCCAAGTAACAGAGTAGACAATGAAATTACTATAATATTAAAGCAGTATATTTATAAAACCAGATGTTTAAATAGCTCATTTAATCTAAATGCCCTAGTAAACATAATTAAAGACAACTACACAGTGCAAAAGTTTATTGCTTATAGTAAGGGTGACAAGACCAGATGTAAATTTGAGAAAGAATGGAAGAAATGGAACAGGCTTATATAACTATAACAGTTAATTAGTGTTCATATTAGTTCTATTAACTCATTTTTTTTTATATTAGTATCTAATTTATGTACTTATTATTATATTTGTCCCTCACATATAATAGCCGAGAGATCTCTTGTTTCCAATTCATCCTATATCATCTTACCCATTCTTCCATTCTTCCATTTTTTCTATCTTCTGTCTGGGGGGGGGGGGGGGGGGGGGCTGTTGTTTTTTGTTCTTTGTCTTGGTATCTCTTTTCCTATCAGTTCTTTAAAAAATAAAAACACAATACAATGTGCATAAAACTTCTATAGGTTTAATAAAAGTATAAATAATTATCATTCCTTATATGCAGAATATGTATGTGTTCAACTGGTGTGCGAGAATATGTAAGTTTATATTGGTACACCAGAATATGCATAATTCTTTTGGTATGTGAGATCATATAAGTTATACTGGTGTGCAAGAATGTGTATGTTTAATATTGATATGCAAGAATATGTATGTTCCTTATTGGTATGAGAGAATATGTATGGTCTACTGGTACATTCTATTCATTAGTTGAATTTATTCAGAAATTTCATGTCAACACAAACTTTCTGCAGTATCATGGTCTTATATCAGCAGTGAACGATTTTATCACATCTCATAATATACCTATTGATAGTCCATGTTTATCCTATCCTTACATGCCGATCAATTTGGAACTTCTTTTAAGAGACAAAAAAGGTTCAAAAATGTTTTATGATGTGTTGATCAAATCTGACTTGCTTCCCACAGGTGCTAGAAAATGGAACAATGATTTTGATGATATAGATAAACAAAGGGCCTGTTTCCAAAATGGCCCCTTCTCTGATTCAAATTTCCTGTCGGTGGTGCATTGCCCATGCCGTTGTGGTCACTTAAGCATTGAACGGCTTTCAGTTGGCATTCATATTGACTATGAATGCCAATTGAAAGCCGTTCAATGCTTATATTTACCATCTGCGATTTTTTGTTTGTCGTGCGATTTTTTTTTGAAATTTTCAAATTCAAATTTCAGTTGGCAGTTCATAAGCTGGTGAACTCGCAACTGAATTGGTAGGGTTATATAGTGGCAGTGCCATACAATGGTAAATATAAATCTATAAAGTATAACGATTTAGGTCACTTGGTTTGTTTTTTATGGCTCCTCAAAGTTGTACCTTTCAGAAGCTGTCTAAGTGTTGATAAAATGTGCATGTTATGTAAAATATTAATGAAAATCTAATCAAATGATGGTCACCGTAAAGAATACATTCATGGCATGATTGTGACAAAAAATCATGTTTCCATCGCGCCATTTGGCTGTTTTATGGAAGAAACAATCTCAAAAATGCCATTTTCGATGATAACATTTTAGACACAAAAACTTTGTTTTTTAGAGAATACACCCTTTTATGGGCGTTGGATGCAAACCAATTTTTATCCTATTAAACAGTACGTAATATGCTATTGATGAGAATCTTGGGTTGGATTAGCCTATGGTTTAATTGTCGATTTTCGACTTTCTTTAGATATTTAACAAAAACACGAGAGTATTTGCTCGGTATGTTGAGAATATGTACACAGATATGAAAAAAAGTGAGAGAAACACTTTTTCATAAAAAAAAATCCAAGATGGCTACTTCACAAGTCCCCGTGGTTGAAGACATTGGCTGACAAATAGACAGAACAACAAACAAAACGTGTTCCTTATGATTTTGGTTGGTTTTCGCATTTACGGGAGTGTTCATAGCTACGGGCGATTGTATAATACCTATATTTATAAGTTTGGTTAGTCACATGGTAACGGGGATCTTTCATATCGAGCCCCAAACATACTTTCGACATATGCACTCCGTTGCCGCATGGAGAAGTATTTCAAGTTTTGTCGGAATTTCTTCACCTGTGGTTGTAATGGTCGAGGGTTTTCCAGCGCCCTGTAATACCCAAGGTAGTACAAGATACTGGAGATGTGCGCACACATTCCCATCGTTCTCTCTCCAACTGGGCACTGGCAGTAGTAGTTCTTTATTGGGGCCTCATCATCGGGTGAAACGGTGAACCGTATCCAAACGTTATATTTCGTTTGGCTTTTGTGTCGAGAATGTATTTGACATCGGAGAAGGTCTGGGGAGTGCTGGTAAAGCCACACCTCATAGTCTCCGTCATCACTTAAATGTTCGGCGATGTAACCAGGAGCCAGATATATCTGATACGTTCCACACGTAATGGTTCTCAAGTAATCGAGATCGAGACGGGGAAACAGTATGGAAGATGCATCCATCTTGACAAACTCGGACCTTGCCCGTCTAGATAGATCCGGATCTGTCTTGACTCTCTTAGCTAAACCATTCGGTGTTGTCAAACGGTCCTTCATACGTTCAGCCATTAGCCTATCTTTGGCATCTCTCTCTGGAGATCTCTGGTAGATCGGTCCTCTAATACCATTCAGACAGGCTGTGACGGTTCGAAGCAAAGCCTCGATGACATTGATAAAGCTGTTAGACACCAATTGCGTTCGGAAGAACGTCCAGTGTTTCAGACGACCATGATATGATTCCACAATCCACCTCGATTTGGTGATAGTTCTGTCAAGATTTGCTTGGACGTCAGAATGTTAACTTTGACCGAGTTTCAGGTATGACGGCATGCTAGCATTGAGGCCAGAGGCTTCGAGAACTGGTAGGACATCTCTAAAACCTCGGTCAACGACAACATTTTCATCTGGTTGTAGCCAAGTAACTAGCTTGTCCATGACTTTTTTGTAATTGTAGCATCATTTTCGCTGCCAGTGAATGGTCCTACTGTGTCCAGAATGTAGCCATCTGGTAAGGCGATGCTCATGAATTTGAGATAGTTTCTCTTCTTCTGGCCACAGTAGGACATCTAATATGGCAGTGGCTTTATCTCCAAAAAATGCTTCTGAAAAGACAGTATTGTGCCCGAGCAACTGTTCTCTTGTCAAGTGATCCGGACCTAGAAATTGTGGGACTATCGATGTGTCTAATGCCTGTACTATGGAGTGGAAAGTTTTGGACACACTTGACTTGGAAATTCCAAAAAGAGAAGAACACTGACTCCAGGAAATGTCGGTTTTCAGTTTTACCCAGAACAGTAATAGAGCATTGTGTGTAGTCTTGGTATATATACCAGATGAAAGGTATGGGGAACAGTGCGAGTGGATTTCGAGGAACTGATATTTGGACCAACCTGTCCAGGCCATGCATGCCGAGTCATCAAGAGAAGAAAAGCTTATTGCAAACGCAGACTGGTTCTGTGAAAGGACGTGCGACACCTCTAGGAGGTCATTAATGATTTCGGACGATTTTGATGGTAACTGAGATTCCAAGGAACCTCTACCATCAAGGACAACCTCTGTAGACGGATCTAAGTCGTTACCAATAAGGTGAATGGAGCAGACGCGGGATGAGGTGGGACACCACAGTTTGTGTGAATAGATCAGGTGATGTCTTGCACGTTTTGGTAAGACTGATGATTTTGTTCCATTTATTGCAAAGGTAACAAGACAGAGACAGCATTTTTTGTGTGAAGATGATCCATTCAAAAGATCATGAAGGGTCAGCAACGGCAGGATATGGGACGGGGAGTCGTCTTCTTCCTCTATTTCCTGGTTCTGCTCGGGTTCAGGTTCAGGCTGATTTTTGTTCCGAAGATACTTCATGTAGCACTTCTGGCAAATAAGTGCTTGTTCCTTTGCTGACATCAATCCTTGTTGCACCAGCGTATCTAGGAGCCATTTATATTGTGGACTATTTACATTGCGTGCACTTCTGTTCTTATTGCCACTACGTTTCTTGAAGTATAGTTGACAGCCTTCTCCAACACATTTACCCTCCATCTTGAAACAATAACGATTGGTTTATGAAGCGTCGATAATGTAACAAAATAGCAAGCCACCGATGATTGCTGTAAACAGCTAATACTTAGTATTTTGGTACAATTATGCGAAAATGTGTGATAAATAACGAACAACTAATTACACAAAATAACAAGACAATATAATAAATCACATTCAATACCTCCAAGAAGCGCAGAATTGATTGATTACTTAGAACAAAATAAAGTATTTCATATGGATAATCTATCTATTCGATGTGGCGTGGTCGGCAGGCACAAAGAAAGTGAGACAAGTCAGGGTCCCAACCCTGACAGAGCCACAACGCTTTGGAGATGGGACAATAAAACAAGGAAAGTGAGACAAGAATAGCTAGCGTCGAGTCAATGATGCCGTAAACGTATAGACAAAGACAAGAAGATACGGATAAATGTACAAGGCCACACGATCAGAAAATTCAAAAGAGGACAACTTGAGATAGAACAGTATTCATGTATCAGGGTGTCCTCAGTGTAAATCTTTATATCGATACTTTTTATTTAGTCGTTAGATATCATAAAACTGTCATGAAAATATCCGCTCTGATATTCAATATAAAATTTTGTATATAATATATATAATAGGGTTTCAGACAAGGTTGTTACTCATTTCCCCTTTTCTTTCAATTTACAACCACATTCAGGCGGCAATATGAGAACGTTCCACCACATGGAATTAGCTGATTTTTGGTACACATATGAAACAAGTAAAGCAAGTAAAGATTTTGTGATGGAAATTTGTATCCAAAACTATATAACGGGAGAAAATTGCAATTTTATGGCATTTTTCTTCATAATTGTGTCTCTGCAAGTGCATTTTCATTCGAGAAAATTTTTGGTTTTATGTTTTATGAATAAACACGATGTTTTGGAAATATCTATCAAAAGAAATTTATACTATGTTGCGAATTACAATTTCGAGATAACCTTCTTTTATTTACGACCTTATGTCTTTGATGCTCAAAATGACAACTTTATAAAAATACATTTTCACTGACATTATGAAATATGGGTGTCGGAAAGGTGTAAAATTATTCTTCGGAAAAGAAAAAAACTGTAGTTGAGCTAGATAAGAAATTATACGGGGGTAGACTCCTATGGAAAATTAACATTTCTGGAAACAGGCCCTTTGGGAGAAATCTTTTAAAATACCTTTTCTTGTAACTACTAATACAAAGTTTCAGTGGTTCCAATATAGGGTTTTACATCATATATTAACAACTAACTCATTCTTGTGTAAAATTGGAGTCGTTACCTCCCCCTTTTGTATACTATGTAACTCTGAAAGAGAAACCATGTGTCACATTTTATGGGAATGTCCAGAAGTGCAAGTGTTACTGCAACGTTTTGAAAGACTACTGGATGCTTTACTCATCCCTTTTTCCTTTAACAAAATGTCTGATATATTTGGATTTATTTTTAACAACCATCTTCCAAGTTCCATGTTCTTTGTCTTGGTGTCTCTTTTCCTTTCAGTTCTTTAAAAAAAATAAGCACAAAATACAATGTGCATAACACTTCTATAGGCTTTAATAAAAGTATAAATAATTATCATTCCTTATATGCGAGAATAGGTATGTGATCAATCGGTGTGCGAGAATATGTAAGTTTATATTGGTACACCAGAATATGCATAATCTTTTGGTATGTGAGACCATGTATGTTCATTGGTGTACGATAATATTTATGTTCTATATTGGTTTGCGAGAATATGTAGGCTCTATTGGTATGAAAGAACAAGTTTGTTCTATTGGTATGCTAGAATATGTTTGTTCTAATTGTATGCAACAAGAATATGTATGGTCCATTGGTATGCAACAAGAATATGTATGTTCTATTAGTATATAAGAATATGTATGTTCTATTGTATGGTGTGTAATCATTATGTATATATTGGTGTTTATGTACAATGATCTCTTTGTATGCCTGGAGTATTGTTATACCATATATACCGGTAATAATCACTGCATAATTCGAGTATGTGTGTGATAATATCATTATACAGAACTTCCTATTTATGTGGTGCTTATGTAGTTGTGTAATACTCATTATACAGAATTTCTTCTTTGTGTGTGTGTGTATGCTGTACCAATGTATAAGCAGATGTACGAGTGGTATTATACAGATGTGTGTAAGTACATAGATGTTGTGTGAAGATGTTACAAAGTGCTCTATTTAACATGTTCATGTAACATTGTATTGAATAAAACAAATATAAGTTACAATGACCACGTAGTATTTGTAACTTGTGAACTTAAACATATCCAAAACGGTAAGATGCATTAGATCGTCACGATTAGTCCAAAGTATCGAGAAACTCCCGGTTTTACAAATATATATGTGAATTTCAAAATTGATCTATACTGATTATATTATACATATATGATTAATCGGCTTTAGAGAGCACAACGCCAGAGAATGATGGAAACGAGACTTCTTTAATTGCATTCACTTTCAGTGAATTCAATATCTTACATCTTCCATTCTGTAAAGAATCAGAAGCTTGATGTCAAATTTGCTAGGACATAATTATGCAATCCAAGTCAAATAATGTACAATCCAAGTTAGTTGCTCAACTTAGCATTTATCAAATTTCACACCATTCTTATTACATTTACCATGTTTCGTCAGAAGGCCAATTGATGTGAAGGTACATGTAGTATGGTCATGTGTCGTGAACACTGAACAGCTGTTCTACATAAAATGTTTCCACTAATACATGCAGATTATCCCTAACTGATGGAACAAATGTGTTCTATTGTTATGCGATTTGCTTTTCTGCGATACACCTATACATCACGTGTGAACTATTTGTTTTGTAGATTGTTTTGTGAATATCACAACAATGTCTAGGGTGTAATGTATTGACAATGAGAATGATAGAATTCTTCATTAGGTTATCTTTGATGAACGAGTTCGGTAACTTTTTTAGATGAAAAATGGATGTTGTGTCTTCACTTTCTTTATCGGCTTGTTGTTGTTCTCGTATAGCGCAGAATATAGCCAGAAGGTCTACATGACAGACAACTATAAACGGCATATTGATGATGTCTTGTGTATCTTTGATGATGAACACCGAAGGCAGCTGCGATGCTACCTGTATCAGTAGGACTATATTTTTTCCACTTTTAACACAAAATATGAATAGATTTACTATGCCAAATATATCTACTAGCTAGATTCTGTCAGAGTGCCACACATCCCACCAAAACTGAAAGGCAATTCTGTGTTAATGAAATCAAGAAACAAGTTATGGAGATGCGAGTTAGGGAGGGCGAAGTGCCCGATAAGGGCAGGTGGTTAGTGTATATATCGATCTATATTACAAAGGAAGACCTCCAATGACTGATCGCATTTCACCACAAACTACTTAGATTATCTGTGTCTCCAGTCAGGCAAAGGCGATTTCAATTATTAACAGTTCAGCACATTGATCATCTCTACAGCTTAAGCCTAGTTGTCCATTACCACAATTCTCAAATTCGTTAAGTTACATCACAAACCTAATACATTGTTACACCTCTGAAACACAGTCTAATGCATCGTAATGTCACTGACAAATGCCCAATTAACAGCGGTTAATCTCTTACCAAGGAACCCTTTATGTATCATAGACTACATTATTAGTTATAAGACTTCATGATATGTTATACATGTACATAATTGTATTAATAGAGGTTACACTACCAATGATTGTTTGATATAGCATTCATTTCACTCAAGTTTATCATTTTGTCATGATCACTGTAATGACTTGCCCGACATGGATTATCTCGATGATTTTGATATTGATGGCTATATTGCATCATACATGTATGTAAATGATGTCGTTAATGTGAAGAAAGTCGAGATTCCTTTCAAAATGTCTGTCTAATAGAATGCACAATACGGTGGCACATTTACAAGAACATTAATGACAAAGATGTCACGCAGAATCGTCCCAGATCAAGGGTCCTGAACTCCTACAGTGACTTCAGAGGAAAGCAGATGGCGCCACGCCAGATTTATAAGCGCATATAGTACGCGCGTTTATGGACAAAAGAACTGCAGACATTATAAAGTTGGAAAAAACGTCGAACTACATGTACCATGGGTTTGTCATATACTTGCAGTTGTTCTTTACTAAATGAATATGAAAATAATACACTATGTATTACAATATAATTTTTTGAATATATATTAGGGATAATTTGGTTCCCTGCTGGTCGTAGCATTCATAGCAGAATAGCACAGACTAGTCGTAGCATTTATAGAAGAATAGCACAGACTAGTCGTAGCATTTATAGCAGAATAGCACAGACTGGTCGTAGTATTTATAGCAGAATAGCACAGACTGGTCGTAGCATTTATAGCAGAATAGCACAGACTGGTCGTAGTATTTATAGCAGAATAGCACAGACTGGTCGTAGTATTTATAGCAGAATAGCACAGACTGGTCGCAGCTTTCGCAACAGGGAACCAGACTATATTAGAGATGTTGTTTTTTTCACATAATATGATTGCACAACTTATTGCATATATCAATACACACGCTTATCTGCCAATTCATATTATTGTGGTAGAAACAGGACACGCCACTCATGGTTGTTGGATATCGTATTTCTCTCTCGTTAGTTTTCAAGAGTTACTGAAGATACTAGCTGAAGCTGGTGACTTTTGATGATTTACTATTTACTAACTCAGGTGAAAGAGATACCTTATCCAGCAACTACTTGTTGTGTAACCTCTAGTGATATCAATTACATAAATTATGTAACAGGCGTATTTTTCCATTGATGTATTTTTTATTGTTCTATGATCTTTGCTAAATACCGATTACAAAAGGCTTCCTGTGATAAGCGGCCTTTTATACCTATACCCAGAATATACCCAGAACATTTAGACGTGTTATATACAAGAGTTACTTCCCTTATCTATAACAAAACGTCATGTTTAATGTTCAAAGAATGCTACGTATCCGCTTCGTCATTATTGGTGACGGTGTACATTTCTATAAACACAGGTTTAGCAGCTATATTCTTATCTTATAAGATAACAGGAAGTAAATTGCCTAAGTAAATAAGGGAAATGATATAGAAGCATGCTGATTTATCTGTGGGTCTCCCCGCCCTAACCCTACTGTATCATACAAGATTAGGAATGGAACTATATCTGTACAGTAAACATCGATATGTGTGTCAATTATTCACCTGAGGTGTGGATAATGTAATAATTCTGCCATAACCTTCGATGGTATGTCAGCTCCGACCCGTGGGGGTGCGGGCGACCTGACCAGGGACAGACGCTGTTCGTCTCCGCGAGTGGCCGGGTCGATTAACGGTGATTGATACCTCCCTGGTAATCGGTGGCGATACAGCCGTGAAGGGTTGGTGTGAGGGTTGCTTAAGAGTAACGCAATGATGGACGTGTACGTGTCATCAATATGTCCACACTTACATAAAGCTGCCAGGTGGGTATTGTCAATCCTCTGGAGCGCCTCATTTCTCTGAATAAACATTTAAAATGATTTAACATCTGACCTTTCTAATGCTTTTGGTCTGCGATAACATTGGCCCTCCTCTTAACTTGCACCCTGGCTATCTCACTATTCCTGTACCTGACCGATAACACTTACAGATTTTCTAAAACTCAACACACCAACATTTAAATTAGGGATATTTTGAAGTTGGATGCTATTTATCTTGATCAGCCACATGCTTATGTATAGTAGAACCCCCGGAGTCACAGATATGACTACCAATCACTATTCCATCTGATCCTCTAACCCCGCCCGAGTGTTAAATACTATCACAACATGTACCAAATGCATGATGATAGATTGTTCGCTATTTCACCATGACGTGTGCGGCCTGCAATATTCATTGCGTGTTAAACCAAACATTGATTGAAGCTGCATGCTCCTTCTAAAGAAAATGTGAAACATTACACTTTTTATTGGAGAGATTCCTTTGAAAAATATGAACAGCCAATTGTGGAACTTTCGCAAATTACGAATAATCACAGCATAAAAATCGTTGCATCAAAATGTAAAGCAATAAATTCACTATAATTCCAAGAAATGTAAGCCTGGTATGGTTTCAGGAATTAATGTCCTCTTTGTGGTGTGTCAAGACATCTTTTACGTCATTTTCCTTTATGAAGTATCAGGACATCATGTTACATCGATGTAGTGTCAGGACGTCATGTTACCTCGGTGTAGTGTCAGGACGTCATGTTACCTCGGTGTAGTGTCAGGACGTCATGTTACATCGATGTAGTATCAGGACATCAGGACATCATGTTACATCGATGTAGTGTCAGGACGTCATGTTACCTCGGTGTAGTGTCAGGACGTCATGATACCTCCGTGTAGTATCAGGACATCATGTTACATCGATGTAGTGTCAGGACGTCATGTTACCTCGGTGTAGTGTCAGGACGTCATGATACCTCCGTGTAGTATCAGGACATCATGTTACATCGATGTAGTGTCAGGACGTCATGTTACCTCGGTGTAGTGTTAGGACGTCATTTTACCTCGGTGTAGTGTCAGGACGTCATGTTACCTCAGTGTAGTGTCAGGAAGTCATGTTACCTCGGTGTTGGGTCATTTTTACGCTGACATAAGGTCGGCGCGCTATGATTCTTTCGGTACGCAAGCGGTTCTACCGTGAGTGCATCAAGGGTGTAATGCAGTCTATGCAGTAATCTTGAATCTGCTGCGCAGGTTCAACAGTCGAATTTACGCGACGACCGCTACAGTGACGACCAGAAACTCACCTTGTAGCATGAAAACGAAGATAGAGACGGTTCATTGTACACTGGAAATCACCAAACCAAGGCTATGACCCTCCATTAACATCGTTTACCATTTGGATCTGTGTTGATCGTGATATCTTACATAGTCAATGACGAATTCAAAATGTCTGCGTGGTGAAATGATGTGACTATACAGTGAGTCTCCGTTGGCCGAAATCAATCAGCTTAATCAGGTCAAGTGATTGACTAAGACAGACAATGGCTGATTATAAAGTAGGTTGTCGAGAAAGGAGATCACCCATGCTGTATTACCTGACAAAATATTTCACTTTTATTACATGATACCTGACAAACTTATTTTTTCATTGCAGACTAAGGTGTTCTGCAGGGGCAAACATTATCCGTTTATTTTTGTCGAGTATACAAAATACACACAGGGAATACCTGTTTCTGTTTTGTAGCAATATTCTTATGCTACTTTAACAATCTGCTATGAAAAATAATTCCCCCACACAATATGCCATGGTATTGATTTTTGAACTGAGCCATGTAAGATAATTGAATCTCTTACTTATTTTAATACTATTACTGCAAGAAATTCCCGAAAAAAAATGTACCAAGAAAATCCGTCGGCAGACGACACAGCCCCACGGTTATCACGCAGTATGACACGAGACTTCAGCTATACCCACAATAATCCACTTCAGTGATTATTTCTCAGTAGAATTGTCTTCCGGAGGAAGCAACCGCCCTTTTGTTATGACACGGCACTAACCTTACAGTCGAGCGTATCTCCACCGACACAGTGCACACAAAAGTTCCTTATGGCAAAGACTAAACTTTCTTCCTCTACAACACCATCGGTCAAACTACTGGTTTATAGATTAATGTATATGTACCAATATCATCGGTATCAATGACAACAAAGTCTCCCCGGTGATGAATAAACCAAAACACCTTATGACGTAAATCATTACATTTATTGTGTAGAAAATACTATGTTGAAAGCAATTGGTGTAATTGATATATATATATATATATATATATATAACTGTATTGTAGATAAGAAGGATACCCGTAGCTGGTGAGTCGGTAGAAAGAATGTGTAACTTGAGAGTACATGTAGGTAGGAAGGATATATGTACTTATTAGAAGATAGGAGAGATTCGTAACTTGTTGGTACGTATGAAGGGTATCTGTACTTATTTAGAAGGTAGGAGAGATTCGTAACTTGTTTATTTAAAAGGTAGGAAGAATATGTGTACCTTGTTTGACGGTATGAAGGCTATCTGTGTTTTGTAATAAGGTAGGAAGTTATATCTAACTTGTGGTGACTTATGTACTTATTAGTCGTGTAGTGTTTATTTGAATAAAAATGAACATTTCCCCCGGCCTCATTGCGGGACGATTCAAGGATAGGAGTAGGTTGGGACATATACTTTACTGTGTGATTCGATTTTTGACAACATGTCCGTGATGCGGTTTGGTATTTGTCATCGTGTTTACCAAATTATATTTTCTTTTGGCATCATTTCGGTATCGTTAGTTGTTACTTTATACAGTTCTGAATAAGATCAAGCTTTTCGTAAGGGTGCACGTGTCATTTCCCGACTTGGAGTCGCCACTCCTGGATTGCACGATTTTCTTGTAGAACATCCCCCGGATTGTGAGACAATCATCATAACCTCTGTGTGAGGTTTCACTACAGAGTTATCCTGCTCAGGGACGACACGGCCAATTCATACCTTTCGAAAAATAAAAGTAGTAATTATGCTTTATTTCAGAAAATGACCTTTCGAATTGCACTTGAAAGTGTCATGTGATGTTTACGCGGTCAAAGCCTGTCGGGAAGCATGGAGCACGTCCATGATGTCGGTTTTATGTCTTTGGTTGTCTTCGTCTTGCCACTAGAAATCTTTTAACTGCAGACAATACGAGAAATTGTCAAAAAAACGTTTATGGCATATGCATTTATTTGACAGATTTATAGCATATCAATGGCGTTTATGAAACTTAATAGGATTAGTTTAACTTTATTTGATTTAAAACAATTACGGATAGAAAAAGTTATACAAACGGTATGTCAAACGCACTTGTTACACAAATGTAAATGGAGTGGCGAAATTGGTCTTAATGTGGATGGAAAACAAAGTAACCGAAGAAAGTTTGCTTATCCTTCACAGCTGTATTAAAATTGCAAAAGATAGATTAAAAATATGTATACTTTATTATAGGTAATATGTAGGGTTAACTGGCTATGTTTACATATCTAAAACATGTGCCTTATTTTTCAGAACTGGACATTTTACTGTGCACTGCTACCACAATATCGAGACAAATTTTTACAGAAGAGAAACTTCATTCCATTAAACTGGTGCGATGCTCGTTCTAAGGTTAGGGTTTTCAAGGCTTCGGGTGTTCCCTATAAAATGTTTCACTGTATTCAGATTGTGTAGGAACTCATTTAGCTATTTTGTTGCATTAAATCACATAGGGTACATGGAACATCATTTACATTTACATGTAACAAACGAATGATATCTGTATCTAATTATATCTTAGTTAGACTATAGCTTCCCTGAACTAATTGATACGTCTAGTGTTTAATTGCAAGAGGGTGTACTCCAATAACTTTGGCCAAACTAAGTGATAATTATAAAATAATTAAGGAAAATAATTGGTTTTGATTGATTTTGAGGTTTGAGAAAGCCCAAATCTCACACCTATATATCGAGACAGTTTCGCCAAGGATGGAGTCGTGTACGGGAAAACAAAGCTCTTAAATACATCTAATCTGCTATCATATACCTACATCATGGGAAGAAATGTTCTAAATCTACTAATAGGCAATCAACATTAATATCCTTTTAATACCTCACAGAGAGAACAACCTAATCGTGTATAAAGTATTACCGTTTTCCATCATGCAAGTGGATTAAACTGATCTACCAGAATACAACATAATGTAAAATTCAGATGAGGAACATGGTCTTAAGTAATTTTGAAGTCTTATTTCAAATTTACCAATTAGTTATTTTCATGCCTTTAAATATTAAATCATACAGCGTGTAATACCCAAACATCATCCACATGCAAATTGAAAAAAAGGAGGCCACTTTCCTGACATGTGGTAAATTCATACTTGATCATTCAAAAAAACTAACGTTTAATTCATTGTATCAAGTGTCTGTTTATAAAAGCGCATCACATAACTGCGAAACAAACTAACAACAGCAAATTTAAAGTCGTACATGAGACCCGCTCAAGTTGTTTCATTCATACACAGTAAAATGGGAACATAGACTTTTCCATTGATGAACTTTTTATCAATTAGTGTTCCCATACTTTCATGCTTATTTTAGCAGTTGATTGATCCTGGTGTTCCAACATACATTTTATAGCTTGTTAAACTCAGCATTATTGTGACATTTAGCAACACTAGTCAACTTTAATGACGAAGGGACCAGGTGGTGGATAGAAAATAACGTTGTTTCGGTTTTGCCATTTACTCATTAAATGTCAAATCGTCTCACATTAGGTCATGCCGGTCTTGGAATTAGGCACGACTTGTAGGTTTAGATTCATTTACCTGCAGAGAACAATGAAAAGTTGAAGATTGATGCCAATTTAAATGCCATCCCTAACGGTATATGTAGAAAAAAGATGGCAGGTTCTCCGAATCTAATGCTACCTAACATTCACACTGCAAAATCAATGTTCAGCTTGGTGTACAAAAGGTTGGAATCTCGAGAAGATATTCTTTTAATTCACTTACTGATTAAAGGCTTTTAGAAATGTTTTGCTACTGCACATTAAGTTCCCGACATGACGTCAGCGTTTGAACTATACCGAATTTCAACAATTTGGAGAAATGTCAATATACCATTATTAATCAACTGCCTGTAAAATGTTTATTTACATTTGATAAAAATAAACCTGCGTGAGTCATCATATGTTTACACGAACGTTAAAGGTTATAAGTATAGAAATATGTTTTTTTTCTCGAAAGACCGTTTAATAACAGTAGTTTTCCCGAACATAATTCCGTATGATGACTTTAAAAACAGCAGATACAATTATATTGGCTACGACTAGGAGAACTGAGGATAACGCATTACTCTTGTACCAATTGAGGATGCTAGTTTTAGTTTAGATCTGTTAATGAACGTGTTGATGCCGAATTAACTAGAAATTAATGCGTAACTTTGCAACCGCTTAAGATGTAAAATTACCACATGTCTATTTTTTTGAAGTTTCCAGTCTGTCTGGTATCACTGACAGATGGGTGTACGGCCTATTATCTCTGCTAAGCTGTATTCAAATCTCAAATATGAAATATAACGATAAAGGAAGAGGGCATACACTTTTCGGCTTCCGTCATCGCCCGACCGAAATATAATCGCTCAAGAGTAACGCTACCGCTCGACTTCTGATCCTGAAGCTGACGAAACTGAGCCAGGTCGGACAACGAAGTATTCTTTTAAAATTCCAAAACCTGAATAAGATACAAATCAGCTGATATATGCTTCATCCACCGATCCGGGAGAAAGATTTATTTTGATACCATCCTCCTCCTGTTCGCTTTGCTTGAAAGACAGGTAGCAAGCTTTTCTCTGGCTTTCGTGACCCTGAAGATGACCTTGTAGGCTATGAAAGGATGTAACGGTTGGTGTCAGTTTAGTTGATTACCTTGTCGACTACGAAAGGGTGTCATAGGTGGTGTAAGTCTTTTTAATTACCGTGTAGACAATGAGAGGATGTCATGGTTGGTGTAAGTTTGGTTGATTACCTTGTAGGCAATGAAATGATGTCATGGTTGGTGTAAGTTTGGTTGATTACCTTGTAGACCATAAAAGGTTGTCATAGTTGGTGTAAGTCTGGTTGATTAATTCGTAGGCTATTAAAGGATTGATGGTTGGTGTAAGTTTGGTTGACTAATTCGTAGGCTATGAAATGATGTCACGGTTGGTGTAAGTTTAGTTGATTACCTTGTAGGCTATAAAAGGATGTCATGGTTGGTGTAGGGTTGGTTGAATACCTTATAGACTACGAAAGGATGACGTGGTTGGTGTAAGTTAAGTTGATTACCTTCTTGGCGATGAAAGAATTTTCTGGTTGGTATAAGTTCAGTTGTTATAACATCACAGGCCGTTCCGGTGGTTTCTAGGGATGGGATATCTCGCACGGGCAAAGGAAAGACAGCGGGAACGTGCTATGACGCTAATCACACTATGTTAGCGTCATCATTTTATGTAGAATATTCAGGTAACAAATTGATTACGTCACCAATTTCGAGGCACAATTCATGGGGCATTGTGGCGCGATGTTTAGGTTTTACATAAGCTTATACATTATTACCGTTTTTCTATATATGCGAGAAAAAATAATCCAACATGGGTATGTTCAACAAGAATGGCTCATCCCTCGAGTTATACTAGGTTATCCTTTAACGTATTAAACGTGTTCATTATCTACAGGAAGCTAGTCAATCTTTCAAACAAATGTTTACTTCTTGCAATAAATTGATGTTAATCTTGATTATTCTGGCCATTTCCAGTTAGATTTAGTAAATTCTTCCAAAGAATTGAGAATTTATTAAAGTTGAGCTATTCCATCATTTCATATCAAACATAACTTTGTGTGAAGTGAACATTCAGCCCTAAATTGCGCATCTGTTCATCTTAATTAGACGAGAAATTTAATTTATTTCAATTTACTACAGACCATGTTGGTCACTTTAAGACCTTAAAAACATGACAGGAACATTTAGGCGACAGTTGGTATTATTGATCTGATGGAAATGAAGATCGGTGGCCATAATATCACAGCAAACAAAATATCCTCACAAAACCGACAGAACCATGGCAGCACCATTATTGGTTTGGGAAAGTTGAGATGAGTTAAGTTAGGTAATCAGTAGACGGAACGGCTCTTGACAGGGAATAAAACACCAATATTTGGTTAGGGCCAGAGGGATTTTATAAAAAGAATGACAAGCATTGGACGTAACAAACATAACCATTAAAAGCTATGTTTGGTCATCAAGAAATCCAAATTACACAGAAAGTGACAAGTGGTCATAATTATGATCTATCAGACTGATGATCGCCCACTTCATCAGCTTGATACCAAATATACAGATATACAGTAACTTTAACATTCGATATGCATCTAGATTCGACAGGAAAAGGAAATACATAAATGGGTTTATTGTATTGTCCGTGGTATTCTAGAAGTTCATAATAATAAAACAGATAATTTTAACAATTAAACTCTTGTTAGATGGAATTATTGTTAATATAAATGCAATCTGGGTGACAGATACATAGAATGGCGCCCGTTAAGGGAAGTGAAGAAACAATGAAGGTTTTGTCAGGAAGTCAAAAAACATGCTAAATGTATTATTAACAAATTAAATCTCATAACCAGACCGAAGTTATATCATCAGTTCTCGACTCAAAAAAGAAACTTTGTTAACTTCATAAGAAAGCTTTACAGAATTTAAGGACATTTCATTAATTACGATTATTATAGAAGGTGCTTTTACGTTGATACAATTACAAATGTATTAAGTGTTCAAAATGTTTCTGAATTTTGTAAGCTTGGAAAATTTCTTTATTTAGCGACAAAACAACGTAATAACGCCATTTAATTGTTTAATTTACTATACATTAGTCTATTTATAACGTACATGAACTATTGTGCGCTGTCATAATGATGTTATGTTCATAATATATAGTAACACTAAAGTGTACGTATATATATGTGTATATTAATCGTAATGGACATGTACTTTTGTAATTGTGTATTGTGTCATACATTGTACAACATGGCATTGTATTATTTTTTAAGTCTTCTCTATGATGTGTTGAAAAACATAAAGAAATAAAAGAATCTGAATCTGATTGTGCCTTTAAATAAAATAATGCTTGAGAGTGGATTTTTTGTTTTGTATCTCATGAATCGAAATCATCATGTATTTCACACATCTTATTGAAGACGTCGTGTTGATGAGGTGTAAGTAAGAGGATCGAAGTAGGTAACCGATGTAGATGAGTGTGTAGTGCCCTTGATGGTAAGTTTCATAGGCTATTTACGGTCGACGGAATCAATAATGATCGTGTTATTAAGAGACAGCACGTCATCAAAACATCTGACAATGAAACATAATACGTCTATATATATCGTATACGTTGTGTGTTAATGTCTTGTATCGTTTTTTCCCTGTCAGCGTTACTGTCCTAAATTTAACGTAACTACGATGTTTTTAATTATTTGGTAAAATTCAAGCTGACGTTTTTACACTTGACTCTAATGTCATGCTCGTTTCTACATCATTTATATGTTGTATATCGTTGAATGGAAAGTGTCAAATAAAAATACCGTTAAAACCAAGATAAGGGAAATAAATAAATGTTGAAGAACCACGTGTACGGAAATGGACGAAGCGATTGTCTAAGGGCTGATTAAATTACAGTGTGTTCCAATGGTACTGAGATTTAACATATTATTAACCATCACTTTGATCACACGTTTTCGTCCTGATCATATCTAATAATCGCGATCATTAATGTGACATTTATATAAAATATATTCAGAAATATTTCACAATAATATATTTGTTTGAGGTAAATATATAACAGTTTAATACGGATGTCACCAATACTAGTGTTATCATTTTCGTATTAAATCAAATTATAAATTAGAATTTAGTCGGCCTGTATCACCGATTTTAGAAATTTTACCGAGCGGTGAAATATGTTTTCAACAAAATGCCAAACAGCTGAATTCTCTGTATAAGATTATCAAATGTCAACAAGAATCTTACATAACAAGAAAAGGGTACAGATCAATTCTAGCTTAGCCGACCTTTGTTATGCGATTGTCACACCATGGTGAGTTCTACAAGCCCTGGAATTACTTCCTAGTCTAGGGCTTTGTTTACATTCCTCCAGACCAATCAGAACGACTGTAGTGATTAATTACTGTCTGTCCGATCATCGGTATTCGTCCTCGAGTTTTACCTCTGTTGTTATGCAGTGATTTTTATTCACATGTTCAAAGTTGATTGTTGCAGATAGATATAAACAAACTCTTGTTGTTTAATGTTAGAAGTCTGCTACAGACATAATCAATACACGTATTCCGCCATCACAAGGGGTGACAACTCCGAGTCATAGATATACAGAACAATATATGACAAGAAAACCTTGATGCTAAAGCATCAAATCGGCCGAAAAGATTGATGAAGCCAACAATTCACACGGGAGCTTTTTTTCCAATGAAAGCAAATGTGTAACTTGAAAAGAAAAACGAAGAGTCATCCATATAGACTAAGTCATTTATTAACCTGGTAACAACGTTTTAACTATGAATCAATACTGTTCATGAGAAGTTTTGGCACATTATCATTTGTAGCGGTATACAATATCCTTGATATGATAAATTGAAAAACATTGAAAAAGTATGTTTTTACAAAAGAAGAGTTATCCTACTTGAAAGAAAATACCCATACCGTACAGTGGAATGCATGTTTGAATAACAAATACAAGAAAAGGGAATGGAGACTATGATAAGTTGAAAAACATTGAAATAGTAATTATGTTTATACAAAAGAAAAGTTAGCTTACCTGAACGAAAATATCATACCGTATAGTGGAATGCATGTTTGAATAACAAATACAAGAAAAGGGAATGGAGCCTATATTGGAATCAATTAAAGATTAATAGTAATAAAAAAGATTAACTTTAAAACAAATATGCCAATATTATGTATGACTAGTATTGCATATATGGAGATGTCGTAATTAGTAATATAATGACAATCATGCATATTATAGCTAAATATATATTATGGCTAAATATATATTATGGCTAAAAAATACAAAATAACATGTGAAGCAATAAACTTGAAAATAAAAGGCTTTGAAAACAACTATACCAATATTATAAATGACTAGTATTGGATATATAGAGATATCATGATCAGAAATGTAATATAAAAAAGATAAGGCAAAAATACTCAATAAGAACTTTTATTGCAAACATGTTTTACTGGAAACACCTTGTTAAAAAGGAATGTAATGTTTCTGGTACAGTATATTTGTTATCGGTAAGTTAAGACTAAATGGACATATCGTAATTCATTAATTAAAAACAAATTATTATCTCGCCATGACTATTAAATTCATGATTTTACCTCAGATACACAACTGTTTTTATATAAAAACAATAGCAAGAATATAAATGGTTATTTTGTATCAAACTCGTGAAAACAATGCATATATCGACATACATAACAAACCGCTCCCTTTCCCCATGTGTAAACTTTAAAATAAATATACACTCGATCTTTGCAAGCATTCCTTTTCTCATTTTCTTTTGTGTTTTTCTTTTTGTCAATTTTAAAACCAGCTCAGCAAGATTAAATGACTAAATTCCATGGGGTAAATCTAGACGAAGTAAAGCATGCCAATTATCACAACTGTCAGCCCAGGGAGATCGCATGGAACAGGGGAAGTTTAAATCAACCTAATTGTTATAAAAACTATCACGCAATGACCTTCTTCTATCTATGCGAGAGGAACATAAGCTGTGATATATCAGTGTCAATGTGATCGACTACATACCATGTAATTATTGACAGGCCGATAATACATCAACACAACTCACTAATCCAGTATCATAACAAACGCGGTTTATATAAATCACCTGCTTTTAGTGCATTCATAACCTGTCACTTGTCTGAAACTTACTTTAGTTAAAGTCAAATACCTTTGAGTTGTCGATAATTTTATAGATATGCATATGATGTTCAAATACAAATGTAATTCAAAACCTAAAAATAAAATTGTATACATAGAATTTTAATAACAATTTTATAAATTACGTTATCATCATGCAACGACAATATGATTTCGTATACAATCTTGTAACGAGCCAAATAACGTTAAAAAACATGTATATCAAATACCTTTTAATGCCAGATTACTATCACTTGTCTCGATGATTATTGTAAAAATAGACTTTGTTTTTTTAAACAAAATATATAAGATTTTGTTAATGTTCCGCATAATATAATTCACACACCCACACCCACACACTAACCCAACCACACATATACATGTATTATATATATTTATACATATATGACTATATAATATATTTATCTGCATATTTTATACAAGTAACAATGTTTATCTTGTTTGACATGTAGTGATTAACATATTTTACATGTAATAATTAAGTTAATATATCAAGAATAGTAAATAACTTGATCTCATGTAATACTTAACTTGATATTTTACGTGAAGATATTGACTTGAAATCTCATATGTAATAAATAACTTCGTATTTCACGTGTAGTAATTGACTTGAAATCTCACATATAAGCATTGATGTCATTTTCTTTTTAGCTTCATCGGGGTAAAACAATTTTTTTTCATACCCCTATGAAACTAGAAAATAATTGACATCAACGCTTATAATTAATTCTTAAATGGATTTTCAAAATCAAAACATGTTTATTATTATACCTTATAAGGGATTATTTTTTTACAAATCACTACGCAACGTCAATTGTATTGTGACGTCACACCTTTCGCGACATTTCGGATTTTTTTTTCGTAGAGGTATGAAAAAAAATTTCAACTAATCAGTAAGCCGCATTTTGCGTACAAAAAATGGAAAATTAATTAAATAATAATTAACTTGATATTTCTCCTTAAGTAATTGACTTGATATCTTAATTGTAAAAATTGCATGTATATTTCACGTTTAACTATTATGTAGACATGTATCATGTTATATACATGTTATAAACTATATATTTCGCGTGCAGTAATTTCCGGAATATTTATTATGTTTTTCGTGTAATTATATAGATATTTTTGCACGTGCAGTAATCATCTGGATATTTCACGTGTAATTATCACTTGGAATTTCACTCGTGTGTAGGTGATATCAATAGACTGTGGTGTTAAGTTAGATTCCTATTCTGTATTTTGACCGACATACGTATCTTGATCTAGAGGAAATGCCAGGTTCCTATTTCAATACATGTACATACATGTGTAGCTATATGATATGATATTTCTAAACAACTACCTGAATACTACACTTAACTATAATTACACTTGTTCTATAATTACATGTACATCAATTTGCTTTCCCTTCATAATAAAGATATGGTGCGAGCTAAGATTTTTAACTAGTAAAACGATTATTATAAACCTAATACAAAGTTAGACGGATAACACATCCTTCTATTCATGCGGCCAATTTGCCGTCAATATTTCGCCGTCAAGTTTGTTAGTGTCGACATTTTTTTGCCACATCTACATGTGCCAGCCAAATTAGCTAGGTAAAGACTTACAAATGACAGGCAAATGAGTGGCATATTTACATCTTAGACTCGTCAGTGATGCTATGGGCACACTACATCTGTTTCGTCCTTCTAAGACTCGTCAGTGATGTAAGTAACATCATACAGCTGTTTCGTACTTCTAAGACTCGTCAGTGATGCTAGGAACATCATACAGCTGTTTCGTCCCTCTGAGACTCGTCAATGATGTAAGGAACATCATATAGCTGTTTCGCCCTTCTAGGATTCGTCAGTGATGCTAGGGAAATCATACAGCTGTTTGGTCATTCTAAGACTTGTCAGTGATACAAGGGACAGCGTGCGGTTGTTTCGTCCTTCTAAGACTCGTTAGTGATGCTAGGAACATCACATAGCTGTTTCGTCCTTCTAAGACTCGTCAGTGATGCTAGGAACATCATACAGTTGTTTCGTTCGTCTAAGACTCTTCAGCAACGCTTAGGACATCATACAGCTGTTTCGTCCTTCTAGGACTCTTCAGTGATGAAATGAGTCAAACGTGTGGCAATCCAGAAGGGAGTCAGTAAAATGAAAAAGCCTAAACAAAAATTTGGAAGAGGAGGTGTCTAGAAAGCTAGAGTTCGAATAATTGTTACTATTCCAATGTAGGATACATTTCTAAATGACCAATCTTTTAATAATTTTTGAACCCCTTTTAGTTTTTCAATGTAATTTTCTTCAAAAATGTTTTTTTTTTTTTTTAAATTGTATTTAATACCAAGATATTTAAAGGCACCTTGGTGGTTCCATAATAATTTTCTTTTCGGGTAGAAGTTCAAACCCACAACCCCGTCTTGCCCTTTCCATATTGCTTGTTTTTTTTGAAGATTTATTTTGAGGCCCGATACTTTTGCAAAGTTATCTAAAACATTAAAGATTGTTTGAAGGGAAACTGGATCATCAGATAATGTGAAATGTGTATCATCTGCAAACTGGTTTACTACATACTCCGAATAATTTATTGTAATGCCATTTATATTTGGATTAATTTGTATAGCTGAACTAAGTAGTTCTACGCATAAGATAAAATATACGGGCTCAAAGGATCGCCCTGCCTTAATCCACGTTGTATTTCAAAAAAATCTGAACAGTGGCCATTGTTTGTAATACAACATGAACTATTTCTATATAAGGATTTAATCAACTGAATAATTGAAGGTCCAAAACCATAAATATGTAAAGAGTCAAAGATAAAATCAAAATCTAATGAGTCGAAAGCTCTTTCGAAATCAATCAATAAAAGGAGCCCTGGAATGTTATTTTTTTATGTGTTTTCTAATAAATCTGCAATTAATCTAGTGCATTCACCAATATATCTTCCTTTAATAAAACCTTTTTGTGTATCACTAATAAGAGTGTCTAAAATTTTCTTTATTCTGTTTGAAAAAGCTGATGATGCAATTTTATAATCAACATTTACAAGCGTTATGGGCCTCCAATTCTTCATATTATATGACTTGGATTTTCCTTCCTTGGGAATACATGTGATCATACCACGTCGCTGTGAGATTGAAAACTGACCATCACGATGTGCCTGGTTTAAAGAACGTATCAGAAATCTATAGATATCTACAAAGAACAATTTATAAAACTCAACAGTTTATCCATCAATACCAGGTGACTTCCCACTTTTTATGTTTTTAACTGAGAAAAGACACTCACAGTATTCCAGTTTACCTTCCATTTGATCAGTCTGAGCTGTTGATAATTATTTTTATAAATGGATTTTTCATAAAAAAATATGTGTTGATTATTATCCTTTTTTTTTATTGTATATAGTTTTTGTTCAAGTAAAATATCTCCTAAATCTGTTACCTCATGTCCATTATCTTTTATAAGTTTAGGAATTAGTTTCTCCTGATAATGTCTTTTCTCTAAGTTACAAAAATATTTGGTAATTTTATCACCTTCCACCTTCCATCTAGCATTTGCTCTTAAGATAATACCATTAATTTTCTTTTCTCTAAGTAATTTTAATTCATTTTCTAATTCCTGTATATGTTCTACTTGTCTATGTTCTACTTTTTGTAGTGTTTCTAATCTGGATTCTAACTGCTTTTCTTCCTTCCCCCTATCTCTTTTTTTTCTGTGCAGTATAAGCAATAGTCATTCCCCTTATAGTGTATTATATTGTTTCCCATAATAAAGACTCACTGATTCTAAAAATCAATAAGTCCTTATTATCTATTTCTGGATTTTCTGCATGTTGATTTATTACTTCATTAATACACTTTTTTACTAAAATAACATATTCTTGATCTCTCAGCAAACTATTATTGAACTTCCATGTTCCCTTTCCCCTTTTCTGTTTTATAAAATCTAGAACTATTGATATTGGACTATGATCTGACCTGTAACTTATCCCTATGTCACTCTTATTAACTGATGGGGCCAAATCTGAGGATATCAAAAACATAGTCTAACCTTGCCTGTTTATTATTTGGACCATGCCAGGTATATAAATTTATATCTTGATTTTGTTCTCGCCAGATATCTACAAGATCAAATGAATCTATAATGTCCAAACTTTTTATGCCGATTTATAGCATTGTTCATATTTATATAGTTTCTAGTATCCTTTGCATAATTCTGTGGTGTATTCCAATCACCATCTATAATGAAAGAGGTATTTTCACAAAATTCAAGATGGCTAGATAGTTGATGATAAAAGTTTACATCTACCATTTGGTCCATACACCGCTATTAAAGTTAAATTCTAATACATGATGTAAGAGGAATATTTATCATTAAAAAATTGCCATTTTTTGTCTTCTTTCTTGGATAAAAAAGAGAATCCAAAAGAATTTTAAACAATATTGCTACACCGCACCCCACCCCCACCCCCTACTAATTGATGTATTCGACTTTCCATGAATTCTCAATCTTTTTAACAGAATGTGTATCTATAAGAAAAGTAATGCCATACCTCTGCCTACATTTATCAAAAAGATATCTACGTTTTATTGGATCTGATGACAAACCTCTACAAAAGATTATATGATAATTGCGTCTATTCTGAGGCGGTACCACTTTTTATAATAATTTCAATACAGCGTGCATGGCTACTGCAAACTGCAAAGACAAACAGTGTTTAGCTGACTACCCATAAATCACAAAGGCTTATACAAGTCTCTTTGTATATGAATTCAGATAGAGTCTACTACGAATAATGAATATGTCCTTAAATCTTCTGGTGTTTGAGCCGCTGTTGTTTCCAGCCGGTGTCATGTAAACTATCAGAAAGGGCGGTTCTCACTATTGGTTATTTATACACAGTTCCTGTCAACACCTCAGTTCATGTTATGGACCGTTCCAACAAATATGTTCATCAAACACTGTTTCAAATTATTGAATGCGATGCTTTAGGCCATTTATTCCCTAATGGTTTGGATTGTAGCAGCACTTCATAATAAATATGAGTAATTAATTTCAACGCATACTAATTAATTTACTGGGAATAATTTTGTCAGCCTGAGTAAAGGTCAAATTACACGTGTATAATAACATAACAATACATGGTGGTTTTATAGCACTACACAGAACGGTTATATGATAAATGATTAATGATATGGACATTTCTCCAGAATAATAACTAACTTTAACAATCTGAATACGTAACGTTTTGTATTAACATTTCTACGTTGACGTTTTTGCCTGTATTTTACGTATGATCACTTGTGATTTAATCAATGTTTACGACTTCAAAAAATCCTTAATTCCTTTAAAATGATTTAATACCAGATACTGAATTAAAGGGCTGTTGCACACTGCCCCATTTCATTTTAACATTGGATTATATCCCCTTTTGATCCTATAAACTTCTTAATGGTTTTTGCCTATATAGCTTCACCTACAAGATGGGGATGGCTAATCGTCTTGATCTTTGATTATTTTCATTATTCGGCACTTACTATATCTGAAACAGTTTAAAGTGTTATCCATTATGTGTGTCATTTGTCCTAAAATAATACCCATTCTGATCTATCAGAGTGACTTCCCTTCCTTTCACTTTGTTCTGATATAGCGATAGCGTGACAGCCAATAGGAACCCGGGATGACAATAGCTTGTACATGCCCATTGTAGTTTCTTATCGATTCTTGGTGGCGTGACCGCAACATCACACAGTTCGACTCCCAGGTCAAGTGGTTCTAATGTCCCCGTTAAACCATGTATTCTATATAAAATGTATCAATCCAGTATCGCCGTATCTGATATGCTGTTATTGTTTCTATAAAACTTAATCTCAGTGGTCAGTAACGTCCTCGGGCCAGGCTGTCACCCACTGCCGCGTCCAGCACGTGCACTCTATATGTACCTAATCAGGCCCCTACCGATCTGTATGTCAGTAAGTCTATCAATAGGTACCGATGAGATTAGGAATGTTATACCCTATGGCAGGGAAGTTTATTCTGTATGAGCTTTATGATCCACGTCACATTTTAACGACATTTTATTATTTTGAGGTCGTAGTCTCGCCGTATTACTATGACTCCAACGATTCCTACACGAAATTCACTGTAGTCTGTCGTAGAGTCACTTTTAAGAAGCTATTGTCTTCAAATATAACTTCTCAGATTCGCCCTCGGAGACAGATCTGTCCAATCGTGGCCTCGGATCTTTCACAAATTGGAAAAAAATGTCACAATTGGTGGCTCATGAGGAATAGTTGTACATCCGAATAATTCTACTAAGTCTAAACTATCTCGGAGAATTATTGTTGTCGATGAAGCAGACGACGTTAACTCTTCCAGAGAATTATTGTTGTCGATGAAGCAGACGACGTTAACTCTTCCAGAGAATTATTGTCGTCGATGAAACAGATGACGTTTACTCTTCCGGAGAATTATTGTCGTCGATGAAACAGAAGACGTTTACTCTTCCAGAGAATTATTGTTGTCAATGAAACAGGAGACGTTTACTCTTCCAGAGAATTATTGTTGTCGATGAAGCAGACGACGTTAACTCTTCCGGAGAATTATTGTCGTTGATGAAGCAGACGACGTTTACTCTTCCGGAGAATTATTGTTGTTGTACTATACCTTTCCCCATTCTCACATAAGACACCTCTTGTTCGATATCCCAGGTACAAGCATTATGCTTAAGTTTTTACTGTTTGTTTTAACGTGCAAAACGGAAGGCCGACTACCTTTGCTAGGAACTTACATACATGTAGGATCTTTTCTTTTTCTCCAGTGATAATAACTTTTGTAATGTGTTATAGTATAACAATTCAGCCAAACTGTATTGACCATGGTCCTTTGGATCATTCTAGTTCAAACAAACATTGTAATATATGAGGTTTTAGTTGTCTCTTAAGCGTAAAACAAATTCTTGCAAAATGACAAACACTTGTCAAACCGGAATATATATTCGCAATATGCCTTGAAGAAGTCTTATCATGTGATAATCTAATATAACGTCTTATCATCATCATGTGATAACGTACTATAATGTATTATCGTCATCATGTGATAATGTATTAAAATGTCGTATCGTCATCATGTGGTAATGTCTTATCATGTGATAACGTACTATAATGTATTATTGTCATCATGTGATAATGTCTTATCGTCATCACGTGATAATGTACTATAACATCTTATCGTCATCATGGGAAAATGTATCAAAATGTCGTATCGTCATCATGTGATAATATGTTATCGCCATCACGTGATAATGTACTACATATAAATGTATAACGTCTTATCGTCATCACGTGATAATGAACTATATATAACGTCTTATCGTCATCACGTGATAATGTACTATAACGTCTTATCGTCATCACGTGATAGTGTACTATAACTTCTTATCGTCATCACGTGATAATGTATTAAAATGTCTTATCGTCATCACGTGATAATGTACTATAACGTCTTATCGTCGTCACGTGATAGTGTACTATAACGTCTTATCGTCATCACGTGATAAAGTATTAAAATGCCTTATCGTCATCACGTGATGGTGTACTATCATTTCTTATCGTCATCCGTGATAATGTATTATAATGCGGATTAAAGTGTGAAGACATGTCCGAATACGAATTTACGAAGTTTCCTCAGGAGAGCTCATACAGAACAAATTGTTGAAAAACGATGCAGAATCAGAAAGTACGCGTCGGTGGACTTGACACAGTAATACACAGTCGGTGAAGTACACTTGAAACAATAATACACCGTCAGTGAAGTACGCGTCGATATACTTGACAAAGTATATAAAGTTGGTGAAGTACACTTGACACAATAATACACCGTCAGTGAAGTACGCGTCGATAGACTTGACAAAGTAATATAAAGTTGGTGAAGTACACTTGACACAATAATACACCGTCAGTGAAGTACGCGTCGATAGACTTGACAAAGTAATATAAAGTCGGTGAAGTACACTTGACAAAGTAATACACCGTCGGTGAAGTACGCGTCGGTTGATTTGACACAGTAATACACAGTCGGTGAAGTACGCGTCGGTTGACTTGACACAGTAATACACAGTCGGTGAAGTACGCGTCGGTTGACTTGACACAGTAATACACAGTCGGTGAAGTATGCGTCGGTGGACTTGACACAGTAATACACAGTCGGTGAAGTCTGCGTCGGTGGACTTGACACAGTAATACACAGCTGGTAAAATACGCGTCGGTGGACTTGACACAGTAATACACAGTCGGTAAAGTACGCGTCGGTTGACTTGACACAGTAATACACAGTCGGTGAAGTACGCGTCGGTGGACTTGACACAGTAATACACAGTCGGTGAAGTATGCGTCGGCAGACTTGACACAGTAATACACAGTCGGTGAAGTACGCGTCGGTTGACTTGACACAGTAATACACAGTCGGTGAAGTACGCGTCGGTTGACTTGACACAGTAATACACAGTCGGTGAAGTATGCGTCGGCGGACTTGACACAGTAATACACAGTCGGTGAAGTCTGCGTCGGTGGACTTGACACAGTAATACACAGCTGGTAAAATACGCGTCGGTGGACTTGACACAGTAATACACAGTCGGTAAAGTACGCGTCGGTTGACTTGACACAGTAATACACAGTCGGTGAAGTACGCGTCGGTGGACTTGACACAGTAATACACAGTCGGTGAAGTATGCGTCGGCGGACTTGACACAGTAATACACAGTCGGTGAAGTCTGCGTCGGTGGACTTGACACAGTAATACACAGCTGGTAAAATACGCGTCGGTGGACTTGACACAGTAATACACAGCCGGTGAAGTCCGCGTCGGTTGACTTAACACAGTAATACACAGTCGGTGAAGTACGCGTCGGTTGACTTGACACAGTAATACACAGTCGGTGAAGTATGCGTCGGTGGACTTGACACAGTAATATACAGTCGGCGAAGAACAAAGTGTATGCGTCGATGGACGTGACACAGTAATACACAGCTGGTAAAATACGGGTCGGTGGACTTGACACAGTAATACACAGTCTGTGAAGTACGCGTCGGTGGACTTGACACAGTAATACACAGTTGCTGAAGTATGCGTCGGTGGACTTGACACAGTAATACACAGTTGCTGAAGTATGCGTCGGTGGACTTGACACAGTAATACACAGTCGGTGAAGTATGCGTCGGTGGACTTGACACAGTAATACACAGTTGGTGAAGTATACGTCGGTGGACTTGACACAGTAATACACAGTCGGTGAACAAAATCGAAATAAGGAAGAGGTTCATATGGCATACGACAAAATCAACAAACACGATACTGGCAGGCCATCGCAAATATCAAAGGAAGAAAACGGAGGGGAAGTAACCTGTTTGTTTTTGTAATACAAGAACAAATTCGATAGGATGAAAAACGACGAAAAGAAAGCAGACGAACTCATAGTGAGTAAAGTGTTTGGTATATGAGATGAAGATGATAACTAACAAACGAATGCCGACGTTTAAACGAAAAAGGTATTCTGACTCAAAATCGATTAAAAGAATGAGTCATTTGACTAAATCACATCTAACAAGGAAATGAAATATTTTCGGATGAGAACAAGGAAAACCCGTCTGTCGAAATCCTGTTTTTTTTTTTGCTGCTCTTGATTTTTCTATAGCAGCCGACATCGCGGAAATAGATATATTTGGGCAAGGTCATGAATATCGAATCAAGTGGGACATGTCAACACCATAACGAAATCAGGACTGCTACAACTAGAAATGGAGGCTTGAAAATGAGTAAAATGCAATCACCACGGTTATGATGTAGCTGAGTTGCTATCTGACCGAAATGTTGAAATGTCTGTACTGTACCTGATGTTACAGTGGCTGTACTGTACCTGATGTTGAAGTCTGTACTGTACCTGATGTTGAAGTCTGTACTGTACCTGATGTTTAAGTGTCTGTACTGTACCTGATGTTGAAGTCTATACTGTACCTGATGTTGAAGTCTGTACTGTATCTGATGTTGAAGTATGTACTGTACCTGATGTTGAAGTCTATACTGTACCTTGTGTTGAAGTATGTACTGTACCTGATGTTGATGTCTGTACTGTACCTTGTGTTGAAGTATGTACTGTACCTGATGTTGAAGTCTGTACTGTACCTGATGTTGAAGTCTGTACTGTACCTGATGTTGAGGTCTGTACTGGACCTGATGTTGAAGTCTGTACTGTACCTGATGTTTAAGTGTCTGTACTGTACCTGATGTTGAAGTCTGTACTGTACTTTGTGTTGAAGTCTGTACTGTACCTGATGTTGAAGTGTCTGTACTATACCTGATGTTGAAGTCTGTACTTTACCTGATGTTGAAGTCTGTACTGTACCTGATGTTGAAGTCTGTATTGTACCTGGTGTTGAAGTCTGTACTATACCTGATGTTGAAGTCTGTAATGTATTTGATGTTGAAGTATGTACTGTACCTGATGTTGAAGTCTGTACTGTACCTGATGTTGAAGTCTGTACTGTACCTGATGTTGAAGTCTGTACTGTACCTGATGTTGAAGTGTCTGTACTGTACCTGATGTTTAAGTGTCTGTATTGTACCTGATGTTGAAGTCTGTATTGTACCTGATGTTGAAGTGTCTGTACTGTACCTGATGTTGAAGTGTCTGTACTGTACCTGATGTTGAAGTCTGTACTGTACCTGATGTTGAAGTGTCTGTACTGTACCTGATGTTGAAGTCTGTACTGTACCTGATGTTGAAGTCCTTACTGTACCTGATGTTGAAGTCTGTACTGTACCTGGTGTTGATGTCTGTACTGTACCTGATGTTTAAGTCTGTACTGTACCTGATGTTGAAGTCTGTACTGTACCTGATGTTGAAGTCTGTACTGTACCTGATGTTGAAGTCTGTACTGTACCTGATGTTGAAGTGTCTGTACTGTACCTGATGTTGAAGTCTGTACTGTACCTGATGTTGAAGTCTGTACTGTACCTGATGTTGAAGTGTCTGTACTGTACCTGATGTTAAAGTCTGTACTGTACCTGATGTTGAAGTCTGTACTGTACCTGATGTTGAAGTGTCTGTACTGTACCTGATGTTAAAGTCTGTACTGTACCTTGTGTTGAAGTCTGTACTGTACCTGATGTTGAGGTGTCTGTACTGTACCTGATGTTGAAGTCTGTACTGTACCTGATGTTGAAGTCTGTACTGTACCTGATGTTGAAGTCTGTATTGTACCTGATGTTGTAGTGTCTCTACTGTACCTGGTGTTGAAGTGTATGTACTGTACCTGATGTTGAAGTCTGTACTATACCTGATGTTGAAGTCTGTACTGTACCTGATGTTGAAGTCTGTACTGTACCTGATGTTGAAGTCTGTACTGAACCTGATGTTGAAGTCTGTAGTGTACCTGATGTTGAAGTCTGTACTGTACCTGATGTTGAAGTCTATACTGTACCTGATGTTGTAGTGTCTCTACTGTACCTGATGTTGAAGTCTGTACTGTACCTGATGTTGAAGTGTCTGTACTGTACCTGGTGTTGAAGTGTATGTACTGTACCTGATGTTAAGGTGTCTGTACTGTACCTGATGTTGAAGTGTCTGTACTGTACCTGGTGTTGAAGTATGTACTGTACCTGATGTTGAAGTCTGTACTGTACCTGGTGTTGATGTCTGTACTGTACCTGCTGTTTAAGCCTGTCATGTACCTGATGTTGAAGTCTGTACTGTACCTGATGTTGAAGTCTGTACTGTACCTGATGTTGAAGTGTCTGTACTGTACCTGATGTTGAAGTCTGTACTGTACCTGATGTTGAAGTCTGTACTGTACCTGATGTTGAAGTCTGTATTGTACCTGATGTTGAAGTGTCTGTACTGTACCTGATGTTGAAGTGTCTGTACTGTACCTGATGTTGAAGTCTGTACTGTACCTGATGTTGAAGTGTCTGTACTGTACCTGATGTTGAAGTCTGTACTGTACCTGATGTTGAAGTCTGTACTGTACCTGATGTTGAAGTGTCTGTACTGTACCTGATGTTGAAGTCTGTACTGTACCTGATGTTGAAGTCTGTACTGTACCTGATGTTGAAGTGTCTGTACTGTACCTTGTGTTGAAGTCTGTACTGTACCTTGTGTTGAAGTCTGTACTGTACCTGATGTGGAAGTTTCTGTACTGTACCTGATGTTGAAGTCTGTACTGTACCTGATGTTGAAGTCTGTACTGTACCTGATGTTGAAGTCTGTACTGTACCTGATGTTGAAGTCTATACTGTACCTGATGTTGTAGTGTCTCTACTGTACCTGGTGTTGAAGTGTATGTACTGTACCTGATGTTGAAGTCTGTACTGTACCTGATGTTGAAGTCTGTACTGTACCTGGTGTTGATGTCTGTACTGTACCTGATGTTTAAGTCTGTACTGTACCTGATGTTGAAGTCTGTACTGTACCTGATGTTGAAGTCTGTACTGTACCTGATGTTGAAGTGTCTGTACTGTACCTGATGTTGAAGTGTCTGTACTGTACCTGATGTTGAAGTGTCTGTACTGTACCTGATGTTGAAGTCTGTACTGTACCTGATGTTGAGGTCTGTACTGGACCTGATGTTGAAGTCTGTACTGTACCTGATGTTTAAGTGTCTGTACTGTACCTGATGTTGAAGTCTGTACTGTACTTTGTGTTGAAGTCTGTACTGTACCTGATGTTGAAGTGTCTGTACTATACCTGATGTTGAAGTCTGTACTTTACCTGATGTTGAAGTCTGTACTGTACCTGATGTTGAAGTCTGTATTGTACCTGGTGTTGAAGTCTGTACTATACCTGATGTTGAAGTCTGTAATGTATTTGATGTTGAAGTATGTACTGTACCTGATGTTGAAGTCTGTACTGTACCTGATGTTGAAGTCTGTACTGTACCTGATGTTGAAGTCTGTACTGTACCTGATGTTGAAGTCTGTACTGTACCTGATGTTGAAGTGTCTGTACTGTACCTGATGTTTAAGTGTCTGTATTGTACCTGATGTTGAAGTCTGTATTGTACCTGATGTTGAAGTGTCTGTACTGTACCTGATGTTGAAGTGTCTGTACTGTACCTGATGTTGAAGTCTGTACTGTACCTGATGTTGAAGTGTCTGTACTGTACCTGATGTTGAAGTCTGTACTGTACCTGATGTTGAAGTCTTTACTGTACCTGATGTTGAAGTCTGTACTGTACCTGGTGTTGATGTCTGTACTGTACCTGATGTTTAAGTCTGTACTGTACCTGATGTTGAAGTCTGTACTGTACCTGATGTTGAAGTCTGTACTGTACCTGATGTTGAAGTCTGTACTGTACCTGATGTTGAAGTGTCTGTACTGTACCTGATGTTGAAGTCTGTACTGTACCTGATGTTGAAGTCTGTACTGTACCTGATGTTGAAGTGTCTGTACTGTACCTGATGTTAAAGTCTGTACTGTACCTGATGTTGAAGTCTGTACTGTACCTGATGTTGAAGTGTCTGTACTGTACCTGATGTTAAAGTCTGTACTGTACCTTGTGTTGAAGTCTGTACTGTACCTGATGTTGAGGTGTCTGTACTGTACCTGATGTTGAAGTCTGTACTGTACCTGATGTTGAAGTCTGTACTGTACCTGATGTTGAAGTCTGTATTGTACCTGATGTTGTAGTGTCTCTACTGTACCTGGTGTTGAAGTGTATGTACTGTACCTGATGTTGAAGTCTGTACTATACCTGATGTTGAAGTCTGTACTGTACCTGATGTTGAAGTCTGTACTGTACCTGATGTTGAAGTCTGTACTGAACCTGATGTTGAAGTCTGTAGTGTACCTGATGTTGAAGTCTGTACTGTACCTGATGTTGAAGTCTATACTGTACCTGATGTTGTAGTGTCTCTACTGTACCTGATGTTGAAGTCTGTACTGTACCTGATGTTGAAGTGTCTGTACTGTACCTGGTGTTGAAGTGTATGTACTGTACCTGATGTTAAGGTGTCTGTACTGTACCTGATGTTGAAGTGTCTGTACTGTACCTGGTGTTGAAGTATGTGCTGTACCTGATGTTGAAGTTTGTACTGTACCTGGTGTTGATGTCTGTACTGTACCTGCTGTTTAAGCCTGTCATGTACCTGATGTTGAAGTCTGTACTGTACCTGATGTTGAAGTCTGTACTGCACCTGATGTTGAAGTCTGTACTGTACCTGATGTTGAAGTCTGTACTGTACCTGATGTTGAAGTGTCTGTACTGTACCTGATGTTGAAGTCTGTACTGTACCTGATGTTGAAGTCTGTACTGTACCTGATGTTGAAGTCTGTATTGTACCTGATGATGAAGTGTCTGTACTGTACCTGATGTTGAAGTGTCTGTACTGTACCTGATGTTGAAGTCTGTACTGTACCTGATGTTGAAGTGTCTGTACTGTACCTGATGTTGAAGTCTGTACTGTACCTGATGTTGAAGTCTTTACTGTACCTGATGTTGAAGTCTGTACTGTACCTGATGTTTAAGTCTGTACTGTACCTGATGTTTAAGTCTGTACTGTACCTGATGTTGAAGTCTGTACTGTACCTGATGTTGAAGTCTGTACTGTACCTGATGTTGAAGTGTCTGTACTGTACCTGATGTTGAAGTCTGTACTGTACCTGATGTTGAAGTCTGTACTGTACCTGATGTTGAAGTGTCTGTACTGTACCTTGTGTTGAAGTCTGTACTGTACCTTGTGTTGAAGTCTGTACTGTACCTGATGTGGAAGTTTCTGTACTGTACCTGATGTTGAAGTCTGTACTGTACCTGATGTTGAAGTCTGTACTGTACCTGATGTTGAAGTCTATACTGTACCTGATGTTGTAGTGTCTCTACTGTACCTGGTGTTGAAGTGTATGTACTGTACCTGATGTTGAAGTCTGTACTGTACCTGATGTTGAAGTCTGTACTGTACCTGGTGTTGATGTCTGTACTGTACCTGATGTTTAAGTCTGTACTGTACCTGATGTTGAAGTCTGTACTGTACCTGATGTTGAAGTCTGTACTGTACCTGATGTTGAAGTGTCTGTACTGTACCTGATGTTGAAGTGTCTGTACTGTACCTGATGTTGAAGTGTCTGTACTGTACCTGATTTTGAAGTCTGTACTGTACCTTGTGTTGAAGTCTGTACTGTACCTGATGTTGAAGTGTCTGTACTGTACCTGATGTTGAAGTCTGTACTGTACCTGATGTTGAAGTCTGTACTGTACCTGATGTTGAAGTCTGTACTGTACCTGATGTTGAAGTCTATACTGTACCTGATGTTGTAGTGTCTCTACTGTACCTGGTGTTGAAGTGTATGTACTGTACCTGATGTTGAAGTCTGTACTGTACCTGATGTTGATGTCTGTACTGTACCTGATGTTGAAGTGTCTGTACTGTACCTGATGTTGAAGTCTGTACTGTACCTGATGTTGAAGTCTGTACTGTACCTGATGTTGAAGTCTGTACTGTACCTGATGTTTAAGTGTCTGTACTGTACCTGATGTTGAAGTCTGTACTGTACCTGATGTTGAAGTGTGTACTGTACCTGATGTTGAAGTCTGTACTGTACCTGATGTTGAAGTCTGTACTGTACCTGATGTTGAAGTGTCTGTACTGTACGTGATGTTGAAGTCTGTACTGTACCTGGTGTTGATGTCGGTACTGTACCTGATGTTGAAGTCTGTACTGTACCTGATGTTGAAGTCTATACTGTACCTGATGTTGAAGTCTGTACTGTACCTGATGTTGAAGTCTATATACTGTACCTGATGTTGAAGTGTCTGTACTGTACCTGATGTTGAAGTCTGTACTGTACCTGATGTTGTAGTGTCTCTAATGTACCTGGTGTTGAAGTGTATGTACTGTACCTGATGTTGAAGTCTGTACTGTACCTGGTGTTGAAGTGTATGTACTGTACCTGATGTTGAAGTCTGTACTGTACCTGGTGTTGAAGTGTATGTACTGTACCTGATGTTGAAGTCTGTACTGTACCTGGTGTTGAAGTGTCTGTACTGTACCTGATGTTGAAGTCTGTACTGTACCTGATGTTGAAGTGTCTACTGTACCTGGTGTTGAAGTGTATGTACTGTACCTGATGTTGAAGTCTGTACTGTACCTGGTGTTGAAGTCTGTACTGTACCTGATGTTGAAGTCTGTACTGTACCTGGTGTTGAAGTGTCTGTACTGTACCTGATGTTGAAGTCTGTACTGTACCTGATGTTGAAGTCTGTACTGTACCTGATGTTGAAGTCTGTACTGTACCTGATGTTGAAGTCTGTATTGTACCTGATGTTGTAGTGTCTCTACTGTACCTGGTGTTGAAGTGTATGTACTGTACCTGATGTTGAAGTCTGTACTATACCTGATGTTGAAGTCTGTACTGTACCTGATGTTGAAGTCTGTACTGTACCTGATGTTGAAGTCTGTACTGAACCTGATGTTGAAGTCTGTACTGTACCTGATGTTGAAGTGTCTGTACTGTACCTGATGTTGAAGTCTATACTGTACCTGATGTTGTAGTGTCTCTACTGTACCTGATGTTGAAGTCTGTACTGTACCTGATGTTGAAGTGTCTGTACTGTACCTGGTGTTGAAGTGTATGTACTGTACCTGATGTTGAGGTGTCTGTACTGTACCTGATGTTGAAGTGTCTGTACTGTACCTGGTGTTGAAGTATGTACTGTACCTGATGTTGAAGTCTGTACTGTACCTGGTGTTGATGTCTGTACTGTACCTGCTGTTTAAGCCTGTCATGTACCTGATGTTGAAGTCTGTACTGTACCTGATGTTGAAGTCTGTACTGCACCTGATGTTGAAGTCTGTACTGTACCTGATGTTGAAGTCTGTACTGTACCTGATGTTGAAGTGTCTGTACTGTACCTGATGTTGAAGTCTGTACTGTACCTGATGTTGAAGTCTGTACTGTACCTGATGTTGAAGTCTGTATTGTACCTGATGTTGAAGTGTCTGTACTGTACCTGATGTTGAAGTGTCTGTACTGTACCTGATGTTGAAGTCTGTACTGTACCTGATGTTGAAGTGTCTGTACTGTACCTGATGTTGAAGTCTGTACTGTACCTGATGTTGAAGTCTTTACTGTACCTGATGTTGAAGACTGTACTGTACCTGGTGTTGATGTCTGTACTGTACCTGATGTTTAAGTCTGTACTGTACCTGATGTTGAAGTCTGTACTGTACCTGATGTTGAAGTCTGTACTGTACCTGATGTTGAAGTGTCTGTACTGTACCTGATGTTGAAGTCTGTACTGTACCTGATGTTGAAGTCTGTACTGTACCTGATGTTGAAGTGTCTGTACTGTACCTTGTGTTGAAGTCTGTACTGTACCTTGTGTTGAAGTCTGTACTGTACCTGATGTGGAAGTTTCTGTACTGTACCTGATGTTGAAGTCTGTACTGTACCTGATGTTGAAGTCTGTACTGTACCTGATGTTGAAGTCTGTACTGTACCTGATGTTGAAGTCTATACTGTACCTGATGTTGTAGTGTCTCTACTGTACCTGGTGTTGAAGTGTATGTACTGTACCTGATGTTGAAGTCTGTACTGTACCTGATGTTGAAGTCTGTACTGTACCTGGTGTTGATGTCTGTACTGTACCTGATGTTTAAGTCTGTACTGTACCTGATGTTGAAGTCTGTACTGTACCTGATGTTTAAGTCTGTACTGTACCTGATGTTGAAGTCTGTACTGTACCTGATGTTGAAGTGTCTGTACTGTACCTGATGTTGAAGTACGTACTGTACCTGATGTTGAAGTCTGTACTGTACCTGATGTTGAAGTGTCTGTACTGTACCTGATTTTGAAGTCTGTACTGTACCTTGTGTTGAAGTCTGTACTGTACCTGATGTTGAAGTGTCTGTACTGTACCTGATGTTGAAGTCTGTACTGTACCTGATGTTGATGTCTGTACTGTACCTGATGTTGAAGTGTCTGTACTGTACCTGATGTTGAAGTCTGTACTGTACCTGATGTTGAAGTCTGTACTGTACCTGATGTTGAAGTCTGTACTGTACCTGATGTTTAAGTGTCTGTACTGTACCTGATGTTGAAGTCTGTACTGTACCTGATGTTGAAGTGTGTACTGTACCTGATGTTGAAGTGTGTACTGTACCTGATGTTGAAGTCTGTACTGTACCTGATGTTGAAGTGTCTGTACTGTACGTGATGTTGAAGTCTGTACTGTACCTGGTGTTGATGTCTGTACTGTACCTGATGTTGAAGTCTGTACTAAACCTGATGTTGAAGTCTATACTGTACCTGATGTTGAAGTCTGTACTGTACCTGATTTTGAAGTCTATATACTGTACCTGATGTTGAAGTGTCTGTACTGTACCTGATGTTGAAGTCTGTACTGTACCTGATGTTGTAGTGTCTCTACTGTACCTGGTGTTGAAGTGTATGTACTGTACCTGATGTTGAAGTCTGTACTGTACCTGGTGTTGAAGTGTATGTACTGTACCTGATGTTGAAGTCTGTACTGTACCTGGTGTTGAAGTGTATGTACTGTACCTGATGTTGAAGTCTGTACTGTACCTGGTGTTGAAGTGTCTGTACTGTACCTGATGTTGAAGTCTGTACTGTACCTGATGTTGAAGTCTCTACTGTACCAGGTGTTGAAGTGTATGTACTGTACCTGATGTTGAAGTCTGTACTGTACCTGGTGTTGAAGTCTGTACTGTACCTGATGTTGAAGTCTGTACTGTACCTGGTGTTGAAGTGTCTGTACTGTACCTGATGTTGAAGTCTGTACTGTACCTGATGTTGAAGTCTGTACTGTACCTGGTGTTGATGTCTGTACTGTACCTGATGTTGAAGTCTGTACTGTACCTGATGTTGAAGTCTATACTGTACCTGATGTTGAAGTGTCTGTACTGTACCTGATGTTGAAGTGTCTGTACTGTACCTGATGTTGAAGTGTCTGTACTGTACCTGGTGTTGTAGTGTCTCTACTGTACCTGGTGTTGAAGTGTATGTACTGTACCTGATGTTGAAGTCTATACTGTACCTGATGTTGTAGTGTCTGTACTGTACCTGATGTTGAAGTCTGTACTGTACCTGATGTTGGGGTGTCTGTATTGTACCTGGTGTTGATGTCTGTACTGTACCTGATGTTGAAGTCTGTACTGTACCTGATGTTGAAGTGTATGTACTGTACCTGATGTTGAAGTCTGTACTGTACCTGATGTTGGGGTGTCTGTATTGTACCTGGTGTTGATGTCTGTACTGTACCTGATGTTGAAGTCTGTACTGTACCTGATGTTGAAGTCTGTACTGTACCTGATGTTGGGGTGTCTGTATTGTACCTGGTGTTGATGTCTGTACTGTACCTGATGTTGAAGTCTGTACTGTACCTGATGTTGAAGTCTGTACTGTACCTGATGTTGAAGTCTGTACTGTACCTGATGTTGAAGTCTGTACTGTACCTGATGTTGAAGTGTTTGTACTGTAAATGATGTTGAAGTCTGTACTGTACCTGATGTTGAAGTGTCTGTACTGTACCTGATGTTGAAGTGTGTACTGTACCTGATGTTGAAGTCTGTACTGTACCTGATGTTGAAGTGTCTGTACTGTACCTGATGTTGAAGTCTGTACTGTACCTGATGTTGAAGTGTCTGTACTGTACCTGATGTTGAAGTGTGTACTGTACCTGATGTTGAAGTCTGTACTGTACCTGATGTTGAAGTGTCTGTACTGTACCTGATGTTGAAGTCTGTACTGTACCTGATGTTGAAGTGTCTGTACTGTACCTGATGTTGAAGTCTGCACTGTACCTGATGTTGAAGTCTATACTGTACCTGATGTTGAAGTGTCTGTACTGTACCTGATGTTTAAGTGTCTGTACTGTACCTGATGTTGAAGTCTGTACTGTACCTGATGTTGAAGTCTGTACTGTACCTGATGTTGAAGTGTCTGTACTGTATCATATATCAAGGTCTCTAAGGTGTATCCCATTTCTTGTAAGATGATGATGACTTTGGATGGCATTCGTTTCCTGTTCTGATACAACCTTTGAAGAAGACCCGGCCTAGAGAGGGGACAATATGTTTTATTAGTCAATTGGAAGATCTAGCTAACAAACTTAACAAGAATGTAAACAAAAGTTTTGCTCTACGTGTCGGATCATTTGAAAACAAGAAAAGTATTTTTGAAGAATTAGTGGGAGAAGATGGGAAGGGGCTTCAAAACGAGGCGAAATAGTGGGAAAAGGAAGGAAAGGACGACTTACGTATCGTATCTGTGGTCCACCACGGAATTAAACAGACCGCATGTTTGAAATCCAAGACATCAGAGATATAACTCATGTTAGAAATTTAAGAATGCTTATATAATTTGATATTCTTGAGCTATAGGTTTACCTGATATATATACATGTACCTTTAACTGTATTTTAATTTGTAGGACAGATTTTTTCTAAATGTACAAGTATTTCAATGTAGTTATAGATATTGACATAGAGGCAAAGCCATGCTTGCGAATCTTACTTTGTAATGTGTCTATTTTAGAGACTCCTGTCGGTCAGATGACACCAAGGAATACGGTTTTGCCCCCTACTTACCTTTGAGTTACCACACGGTAACATGACATCTATAAGTTTATTGTACCATGTACTACGCCAGATAAGGTGATACACGTTCTGTCCGGGGTAGGGTCAACATAGAAGCAGTGTATGTATTTTGTACATTAAATTTACACACCATTTGTAACAGGTAACATGACAAACTTATTTTTTGTCTCGTGCTTACATTAGAAAATGTTCGAGTCCTATTTGGTGCTTCGTTTGGTCGAATTCTTGTTTTTGACACCTATAGCTACTGCCAGATAAAAGTTACTGGTTACGGAAAGATTTCCGTGAAATCACTGGACCACGATCGATCTTCGTATAGGTATATGCAGGTATGTCAATTATGTTCGGATCACAGCATTGCATTCCATAATTAATTGTTATCCCAAAGCTTGTTATTTTTTATATTGGCAGTGGAGAGGTACGGCTATAAGTTCCACTGGCCATGACTGACGTAAGACACACTCTCGTTTGACCAAAGAGTACGGCCTATCACACCCAAAACACTTTACACGTACAATACACACAGAAGAAACAATGACGTGGTTGAATATTTCTACAACAGATTTTAGGCACCATTGTGTAAGTCATGATGAAAACCTACATTGCTGGTCGTACTAAGGACGGGTGGGGAATCCCTTGTATCAACACCTGTCCGCGCGCGCACTGTGTATTTGATCAGTAATTGTTATACCGGATTTATGTTGATACACTCTCGCTTATGACAATGTCATTCATACTAAATTCGAGTCACCTCCGTACTAATCTTGTTACATATTGTGAAACGCACTTCATCATAGACCGTTAATTTGTGTGACTGGAGGAATGTGTACTTACAGCGACACCCGAGCCGTAATCACACAGATACCCAGCATAACTTTACTTTATACATTAGTCGGGCACGGCAAAGTGTATCTGTGATTTTCGGACGGCCGTGATATTTGTCCTGTATAGATTGGTTGGAATGAGTTAATGGTGCTATGTCTGGTCAGACAACTTTCACCTGTAATAGCCGGCAAATAGTATGTGCTTACTAATCGCACTACCCATAATTACCTATGTATACTCGTTAAACATGTTTGTCGATTTGTGATCAGTGTCCAGACCGATTGGCTGTGTTACCCGAGATACTGGACAGTGTTCCGGACAGTTTCTAAAATCAACACGAGATACTGGACAGTGTTCCGGACAGTTTCTAGAGTCAACAAGGGACACTGGACATCAACTGTAAAGGTAAGTTCATCAGTAAAAAAGGTTTGGATGATACATCGAGCCCATGAACGAATGTCCTGTGTAAATATTAGTAACATATCGCCAGCAACTATAAATGTCTCTACTCTATGGCTCTAATGAACATAACCTTGGATCTGCCAGCTGTAGGTAATCATTTCAATCAACCGTCCTGACCATGGCATCGGCTAACTATGTGTTATTAACTTATTAGAGGTGTGTGCTCATTAACCAGAGTTCGGGAGTGTTACATATTGGTGATCATGCGCATCTGATTCCGAGGGAGATCTTCTGTGAGGACAAGTATGTAGGTATACATGTAGTGTTAAGTGCTCGTGTCGTTGGCACCAATGTACAGCAATAGACCTATTATTTATAACTGTCATGCATGTACGTGTTGTCGCGTTTTAAATATAAGGTCTGACGTGGACGCCTTTCACGTGTCATATCCTTACTTTCGCTGTCTTTACTCGGTTGATCCAGCTTCGTCGAGAACATTAATGCGATTCGTCTGATTGTACTGTCGTTCACATAATGCAATCAATGTATACGCTTTGTACTGCATATTACATACAGTGTATACATATTGCCGCTAGCTAAAATGAAACAATATTGAAATAAGGACATATACACTTAAAAGACACTGGACGAATCAGACACCTACAAAGACATGCACTTACTGACAAAAACGGGTCTTACGTACACTGTCATGCACGCACGTGTTGTCTCTTCTTATTTTAAAGAGGACAATAGACAAATGAAGAAGAAAAGATACACCTAGGGGGACACTAAGGAACTGAAGGACAAACCAGACACATAGACCGACAATATGGAACTAACGGAATAACAAGACACCTAGACCGACAATATGGAACTAACAGACCAACAAGACACCTACACAGACAACATGGCACTAACGGATCCCGGACTAACCAGACACCTACACCGACAACATGGAACTAACGGACTAACCAGACACCTACACAGACAACAGGGAACTAACGGACTAACCAGACACCTACACAGACAACATGGAACTAACGGACTAACCAGACACCTACACCGACAACATGGAACTAACAGACTAACCAGATACCTACACAGACAACAGGGAACTAACGGACTAACCAGACACCTACACAGACAACAGGGAACTAACGGACTAACCAGACACCTACACAGACAACAGGGAACTAACGGACTAACCAGACACCTACACAGACAACATGGAACTAACGGACTAACCAGACACCTACACAGACAACAGAGAACTAACGGACTAACCAGACACCTACACAGACAACAGGGAACTAGCGGACTAACCAGACACCTACACTGACAACAGGGAACTAACGGACTAACCAGACACCTACACAGACAACATGGAACTAACGGACTAACCAGACACCTACACAGACAACATGGAACTAACGGATCCCCGGACTAACCAGACACCTACACTGACAACATGGAACTAACGGACTAACCAGACACCTACACAGACAACATGGAACTAACGGACTAACCAGACACCTACACAGACAACAGGGAACTAACGGACTAACCAGACACCTACACTGACAACATGGAACTTACTAGAGCGAAATACATATCAGACGGCAAAAATGTCGGTCAGAGTGTTTTGCGTGTTCATATGTAGAGCTCATGGAGTCTAAGAGTTGATTCCAATAACAAGCTTTCTGAGAGTTTTACCCGCTTTCTGGTTGTTCCTCCGTGTTTTCCAATATGTTCTTAGTACATATGTACTTACTCTTGATTTGTGCATTTCCTGGAAGCTGATCATATTTGTACGAATACTAAGAAAGGGCATATCAAGCGTTTTACTGCAGTATGTGGTACATTTTATTTATCTTTTTTGTATTGTTTTATATTATTTACAATTTGATTAGTTATTGATGATGTGTACAAATGGAATACTACTCCATATGTTGTTGATTTTTGTAGTTAACGACAGTGTCCTTTTTCGTTGCTTTGCGAGGCTCGAGATTGTGAATACTTACGATTATGTGAATTTATGTATGGTGCCATTGTATATATACGTACCGTCAATATAAAGCGATTTTACCTGTGATTACATGATCTGGAGGATCACATGATCTGGAGGATCACATGATATGGAGAATTACATGATCTGGAGGATAACATGATCTGGAGGATCACATGATCTGGGTGAAGATATAACTTCCATAATTAGCCTTTTACCAGTGATTTTACAAACTGTGATTGTCAAGTTAGTTTCCAGGTGCGAAACAATATACGTAGATAACTGGTGTGGTAGGTGAACCGTGTTATGTTATTATCTGTGACCTCCTCAGGGCTCGTGTTGTACCGTTACTACCCGCGTAACGGGACTGATGAGAGCCAACAACCTGATAAAATCGTCACTCATTCAACATCCACTTACAACGGTTCCCCAGGCAAAAGATACACTTAACACTATTCGTTTAATCGCTTTGACAAAACGCTGCTTTTTAATTCCAGCCGTAGGAAATATGATACATCGCTATACACCTGTACAGCAAGGATATATACCCGACCTAGTTTTTATATGGAAGTCTGTTCTTACATGTAACATAAATACATTTTTGTATGTGTTCAATTCAAATGGAACAATTCCTTATAAATGTACAAACTAATAATAAACATGTGTACAAGTTACAGGAACAATTCCTCATAACCGTACTAAATTACAACAAGTGAACATCAATTAAACTTTCCATACGAAGTCTATAACAGAGTATATACCATTAACGTGTAAAAAATGCCCGCATCGCACACCTAGCAATGGCATTAATGTCCCAATCCATAGCTACCACTATTGAGGTAAAGACCTATATAAGAAGCACCAACATATAGGTATTTAACTGGTACTTTGGAGTGTGCATTGTTCAATAATACTACCTGTAACTAAATGCATTCTTAACGAAAGGGAAAAGTACGTAGCATTGTACCTACTTAGAACTTTTGGCGCTCCATTTGTGACAAGGTGTGATGTCACTAGACATCTAGTTACAGGCATCTTTAACCAGCGTCTTCTTGTGTGTATAGGACAGTCTATCATACTAACTTTTCGAAGTTTATTTCCTACCTAGGTTTGGCTATACCTTAATCCCCCTCTTGTAATAGCTGCAAAATGAAAATGAACACATCAGTCCTGAACTATTTATAGAACATCAATAACTACAGTGTGTCCTGAAACGACCCCTTCAACTTATTTAATGACGGCGTTGACGTATCAATTCGAAAAGATACGTTTGTGTGACAAGTCTGTAAAGTGATGAGACAAAGCTTTTAATGTACAGTAGAACCCATCGAAACCACGTGCCATTCGATATTTTAAAAATGGCTGTATGAGTGTAGATTTAGCATGGAACTTGAAGCATGTATACGACTGTTATACTCTTAGTTAAATGGTGGCAAATTTCAAAATGCCACTTTCCGTTGTCCGGGATTTTTAACCAATCGGCGTGACCGCTGTGGTTACTTAAGTTGCTAACTGATTGACAGTTCTACATGTACGTAACCAATTCTTCTACCGATGGAAGGATGGAGCGGATGTTGATGGAAATAGACAGTATGCTCTAAATCCAACGTCGGAGAGTGGATTTCTGTATCGGGATAATGTGTATTAGTTTTGTACAATAGTCCAGGCAACGAAAATTTAATTGTAGTCGCCAAGGGGTAACATATCGAAAATAACTGCATGTAAGGGTCATTACACAATTCAAATATACGTCTACAGAAAGGCGAGCTTAAAACACGGCCATTAATACCAGATACTGTTTCCCTGTTTGATCTGACTAAATTTAGGATCGCCCTTTATCCCTGCGGACTGTCCTGTATGGCTTTCAGCTAAAATTCAAAGGGATAGCGTGCATAGCTTCTGGTCGAATAGCAACCTAATATACACAGTCAGCATGTTTTTAAACTTACGAACATGAATTGAGGAGGGCGTGCATTTATCGGAACAACATACCCATCGTCATCTCATCTTGCGGTCGGTAACGGCTGCAAAGGGATCATGGTGTGCAATAAGAAGCCTCTGTCAAAAACACTGTTAGGACAGGCGCTTCAAAACAAATGCCAGCTTCCCTCAGGCTTAACGCATAAACACATGTTACGCAACGATAACTAGATTCCTACTTTACCCAATTCAGTTTCGTAGAATTAAATTCCAATAAATACGCGTGCCATCAGACAAACGTTCCGTGGCGTTATCGACTACCCCACTGATCGTATCGTTTTTCATTGAGTTTCTACTGTAGCGCGTCACCACAAAATGTGTATACGGTTGAGGTAAGAGGTAATCACAAATCCAACGTTTGGTTTATTACATTTTACATTTGATTCGATTTTAAAATTATATTAGCAAAGTAATATGAATGAAAAAAACAGGGCTAAGTGGAGTCGCTATCTGGCACCTTGTAAGGTCGGGAAAGCGTCACGTAACAGCCACACGTAAACAGTTTTCCTCGGCTGTCACAGCCGGCGCTTCTGTGTTCTTACAAATTACTCGGTTTTGTAATACTTCATAAAAACCTATTGCTGCTCTATGGATTGTCATTGCCGGTTTGATTACTGCAGCGAGTTGTCGTCATTCTGGCATCATTTGATTGGTGCTGGCATGTACAAATAACCAGTTCCAATAAGTTCTCTTATAAGGCTATTAGCTCCGCGCAATGCTGCATATCAGTAATCCACAACCAAGTCTCAAGACAGTGGGCATGTGGCGAGCATTTACATAATTATATAATCTAGAAACTATTTGCATACCCAAAGTGACCATGGGTCACGCAAACCAGTGCGTACATACAAAACAAATGGGACAATATCCCAGTATAAGCGCGCTCTGTGGGACAGGCCGGGGTTTGAACTCGCTAAACAATGATTGGTTTGAGTGAAACTTCTAAATAACAGGCACATACCGATTGACGTAATTTTATACGTATACGAAACAATGACTTGGTAAATCGTACTGGTTTTACAACACGTGACCGCTGACCCATCCCGCGCTTGATTTGTCACATGTAAGTAAAACTGAGACCATTTAATCACTTGGTTTTGTGTTCTGTAATAGCTAGAAGAATTAAGAAATGCAATACCTGTCTGCCTATTCTTCGCCAGGCTAGTTAATTGGAGCGGTATATGGTTAAAATCCAATGGTAACTCTGTTGGAGCGGAAACACGACACGAGAAGAAAAAAAACGTCAGTATACAAAAGGTAATCATATATACTATGTACTGTGCTTCCAGCGTTTTATCGTGAAATGTAGTACTGATAATCAAAGCCGACACCGAGAAAAAGACTTTCACATGGACTGTATAGGTGGACTATCAGAAGAGGACGACTGTTACTTTTGATAGTAAGTTTATTTCTTATTTCTTATCTTGTTGACCGATCTTACTGGGTACGCCCTGATCATGACTTCCCCCGCCTGATCCCAATATCCCGTCACCACCACGACAGAAGTCAGTTGTGATTAGATTGAGAGTCCTGGTGTTTTACTGTCATTAAGGCCGGTTTTTGATGTGATGGGTGGTTCATGTATATGTCTGTCATCAAAGCTGGATATGAGAATACATTACCTTATTTTTACTGATCAATTGTTATGAATTGCCCTACATACAAAGTATATATGTTGGATACATACACGCAGACATACAGTTCTGTCGTGGTTTGATTGAAGTGTTTGGCCAAGGCTGACTTCCTGTCAATTCAGAAATATCAGAAGTTTACTTTATGTATGCATAAAGCCATATTTCATCACAACAAACTTACATGACATGCTTCAATAATACTGATTTTAAAATGAGATATAAGAGTAGAAACAGTATCGTATATAAACATAACGCCTGTATTCTAAACTTGTCGCCAATGTCGAATTGTCGATATGTCCATACTTGTGCATTGTTGGTTGACAGGTTATACGTCAAAGTTTTGTTTTATATATCAAAGATGTGTTAGTATTTATAAATAAAATATAAATAGAGGCGATGTGACAATGAATTATGTGTCAATGATTTGTAAGTAAAGGCGATGTGTCAATGATTTATTGATAGAGACTGTGTGTCAATTATTTATGAATAAAGACGGTGTGTCAATGAGTTATAAATAGAGGCGATGTGTCAATAAGTTATAAATAGCGGCGGTGTGTCAATAATTTGTAGAGGCGATTTGTCAATGATTTATAAATAGAGGCGATGTGTCAATGATTTGTAGAAGCGATTTGTCAATGATTTATGAATAGAGACGATGTGTCAATGAGTTATAAATAGAGGCGATTTGTCAATGATTTATAAATAGCGGCGGTGTGTCAATAATTTGTAGAGGCGATGTGTCAATGATTTATAAATAGAAGCGATGTGTCAATGATTTGTAGAGGCGATTTGTCAATGATTTATGAATAGAGACGATGTGTCAATAATTTGTAGAGGCGATGTGTCAATAATTTATAGAGGCGATGTGTCAATGATTTATGAATTGAGACGGTGTGTCAATGATTTATAAATAGAGGCGGTGTGTCAATAATTTGTAGAGGCGATGTGTCAATAATTTGTAGAGACGATTTATCAATGATTTATATAGACGAAGTGTCAATGATTTATGAGTAGAGGTGATTTGTCAAAGATTTATAAATAGAGACGATGTGACAATGACTAATAAATAGAGACGATGTGACAATGACTAATAAATAGAGGCGATGTGTCAATGATTTGTAGAGGCGAATTGTCAATGATTTATAAATAGAGGCGATGTGTCAATGATCTATGAATTGAGACGGTGTGACAATGATTATAAATTGAGACGATGTGACAATGATTTATAAATATAGACGGCGTGTTAATGATATATAATTAGTGGCGATGTGTCAATGATTTATTGATAGAGACGGTGTGTCAATGATTTATTTATAAGGAGACGACGTGCCAATGAGTTATAAACAGAAATGTTAATGAAATATACATTTAGAGAATAATAATGTGTAAACGATTCATAAACGGAGACGATATGCCAATGTTTTGTCCTACAGACCAATGGACCTTACGTGTATGTAAAACCGATATATCAGTGATTGTATATTTATATAAACTCTGAATCAACATGTGTCCTTAGAGAGAGATATATCGGCATGTCCCTATCAACATGACGTGTAAATGGCGACCTCGGGCTCTGACGCCAGGTCCAGCGAGACATAGACATTCTGCAATGGCATCAAAAATCAAAATTCTTTTGTGATTTATGGTCGCGGTGGTCGTAGGCGGTTAGACACAATCTAGTCCTCTTCTAGCAACGATAGATCAATTATGGACTATAGGCAAGACTATTGGGGCATTAAGTCGGCCGCCTGGCTTTCAGGTTGTAGAGGGCCAGAACTACCCTCTGCTAGTCGAGATGTTATCCAGCAGTTGATGTATCGCTGAAAACGGAATTCAGGACCCCAAGGAATTGCATGTTTTACTCTATATAATGAACAGTTAAGATTGTTTCTCTCTGTAAAAGCGCATCCCTACCCCAGTGATTATGAAGACCATGTTCGGCGCGCCCGATGGCGAGGACCCAGTCCTGACCGTACTGCAAGCCGCACGCGACCGTCCCTGCCAATCAAACAAACTCGTACATTTCGCCCAACAATCAGACGGGAACACGCACCGGTAATAATCGTTGAATTGTTGCTTCCTTTTGAATCCTTTCTCTTGTGATTGCTTTGGAGTGAATAATTGTGTCAATAAAGCTAAGTTTGTGTCGTGTAAATGGAGGACGTGTCCAGTTGTTGCCAGTAATTTAGACCTAATCTGTTAAAGATAGAGCACTAGCAGATCCTTTGCTAGTAAAAGCCGCAAACGGATATGCCATCATAAGATCCTCGTATGAATGTCGATGATACGGTTGGATAAGTGACGTCACTTCCAGTCTAGGGTCCCAAGGTCGCTATGGATCCACCCCGAATAAGTGTAAATGTACCGCTATTGTACGATACAACGGAGCTCATCTTACGGCCATAGAGACGGGCAATTGTCCCTTAGAATATCCGTGGGATCTATAACAATCATCTCCATTCATTGTATTGTGCCATTTTTTATAAAAAGGTTACTTCAAATCCCACATTGTATTTAAACCTTTATACTTATAATACGTACATTCTATAGAAATTAAGGTAGGTGGATAAATACATAAAATTTCACATAATTAGAAATTAAATGTAGTTATGCCTTACCCAAGTGTCAAATTACCACATTGGTAAATCGTATCCTTGCCAGCAAAACGCCGATGGGCTCTAATCACGAACTCCTATTTATGTTGTAAATTAATGAACTCAGTACAAGAAGTTCTGGGTTTCATGCATGGTTTATATGCTAAATTTAATGTATACATGTCACAGTTCAATTTTACCAATATGTAATGGGTCAGTGCGCTACGAAAAAGTAAACAGAAATTAAAGTCCAATATTAATTTCGCATCAATAATTTGATGACGTAGAAGGGAAAGTTAATGCCCGGAGTGACCAAGGCGCGGTTTTGTTACCTCCCGATTCCTGTTGGAGGGATGGGCCAACACAAAATACTCAAAACTTCCGTACGTTAACGACACTTAATTATGAAGGGCAATATATGATGTTATATTTGAGGAATGGTATACATGTTTAACAAACGAGGTAGAAAGTAGAAGTAGAAAGTTGCTGATGTAATTTTATTCAAATTGTGACAGTTCACACGTTATGTAGTGACTAACGCGGTTCGTGTTTTATTCACACGTTATGTAGTGACTAAAGCGGTTTTGTGTTTTATTCACACGTTATGTATTGACTAACGCGGTTCGTGTTTTATTCACACGTTATGTAGTGACTAACGCGGTTCGTGTTTTACTCACACGTTATGTAGTGACTTACGGCTATGATGCATTTTCATATGATCTATTAACTGAAAACAATTTAATGCTTAAATGGTATGAACGTGAATTTATTTGCATATATCTTGATAAGTCATATCGATAGGTTATGAAAAAGAGTCATGCGATACAACACACGTTTCCTAGTGTGAAGTCGTGTTTGCCTCCTGTGGAAAAGTTGGTGTTGCATGATAAAACAGCATATTGAAGCTGTATTGCGAATAATATAAATAGATAATCCATCATTGTTCGCCAACAACCTACAACGTGCAGCCCTCTAAGTCCGGTGCGGCCCGTGTAGGAAATGGCCATCAGCAGATCACGGATGTAAATTCCGATATTCTTATGTCGATCTCCCAATGGAGTCATTGTTTCTCTTTACTCAGACATTCCGCATATAACGATGTTTAGTATACATATACAGCTATACAAATATGGTATTATTTTAAATATAAATAAACTGTGATGTTACCTATATATGTACATACATTGAGTTATGTACAAATATTGACATATTAAGTTGTCTGTAATGATAAGTGTTGAGTGAGTTCCGTATGGTGTGTGAGTTGTGTATGTGTAGTTTGAGTTCCATATGGTGTGTTACTTGTGTAATGTCGAGTGAGTTCCGTATGGTGTGTGACTTGTGTATGGGTCGAGTGAGTTCCGTATGGTGTGTGACTTGTGTAATGTCGAGTGAGTTCCGTATGGTGTGTGACTTGTGTAATGTCGAGTGAGTTCCGTATGGTGTGTGACTTGTGTATGGGTCGAATGAGTTCCGTATGGTGTGTGACTTGTGTAATGTCGAGTGAGTTCCGTATGGTGTGTGAGTTGTGTAGTTTCGAGTGAGTTCCGTATGGTGTGTGAGTTGTGTATGTGTCGAGTGAGTTCCGTATGGTGTGTGAGTTGTGTATGTGTAGTTTGAGTTCCATATGGTGTGTTACTTGTGTAATGTCGAGTGAGTTCCGTATGGTGTGTGACTTGTGTATGGGTCGAGTGAGTTCCGTATGGTGTGTGACTTGTGTAATGTCGAGAGAGTTCCGTATGGTGTGTAACTTGTGTAATGTCGAGTGAGTTCCGTATGGTGTGTGACTTGTGTAATGTCGAGTGAGTTCCGTATGGTGTGTGAGTTGTGTATGGGTCGAATGAGTTCCGTATGGTGTGTGACTTGTGTAATGTCGAGTGAGTTCCGTATGGTGTGTGACTTGTGTAGTTTCGAGTGAGTTCCGTATGGTGTGTGAGTTGTGTATGTGTCGAGTGAGTTCCGTATGGTGTGGGAGTTGTGTAATGTCGAGTGAGTTCCGTATGGTGTGTGAGTTGTATATGTGTCGAGTGAGTTCCGTATGGTGTGTGAGTTGTGTAGTTTCGAGTGAGTTCCGTATGGTGTGTGAGTTGTATAAGTGTCGAGTGAGTTCCGTATGGTGTGTGAGTTGTGTATGTGTCGAGTGAGTTCCGTATGGTGTGTGAGTTGTGTAATGTCGAGTGAGTTCCGTATGGTGTGTGAGTTGTATATGTGTCGAGTGAGTTCCGTATGGTGTGTGACTTGTGTAATGTCGAGTGAGTTCCGTATGGTGTGTGACTTGTGTAATGTCGAGAGAGTTCCGTATGGTGTGTGACTTGTGTAATGTCGAGAGAGTTCTGTATGGTGTGTGGGTTGTGAATGTGTCGAGTGAGTTCCGTATGGTGTGTGAATTGTGTATGGGTCGAGTGAGTTCCGTATGGTGTGTGAGTTGTGTAATGTCGAGTGAGTTCCGTATAGTGTGTGTGACTTGTGTAATGTCGAGTGAGTTCCGTATGGTGTGTGAGTTGTGTATGGGTCGAGTGAGTTCCGTATGGTGTGTGACTTGTGTATGGGTCGAGTGAGTTCCGTATAGATCTGTTTAATGGGTGTGTTCTGTGTAAAAGTGAGTGTCTTCCTGTACCGTAGTTGGATATGGTGTTTTTATTTGAGTGTATATGAGTTATGCTTTGTAAGCTGTGCTTGGCGAATATATGTGTGTATGGTACAATTTGTCTGACACTGTTTTGAGCTGTTCGAGTTTGTTCTCATGTAGTAGGTACAGGTACGAACTGTTTGTTTAGGATGTAGCAACAGTGTCAATTCGTCCGTGACGTCAGATTGGTAGGGCGAGATAACTCTATCACATCAACAAGTAGCAGTAAATGAAGGACTTGGGTATCTCTATGAGGTTTGTAAAAGTATTGGAATACAAACAGATCGTTAAGAAAGCCTCCGGGAACATTTCACTCGCGAGAAACAATTAAACATGAGGGGTACATATAACGGTACTAACTCTGACGTCATACACTAAATGCCTGCTGGAGATACTGCCGTATAATTAACTTAAAAATCTAGGTGACCGTGCACTGTAGTACATGTCAACACTCTATGAACTCCACGTTGATTTGTTGAGATGTGCAATAGAATCCATTAACGCATATTTTGTGCGCGTGCATTACACGACCGTACCAGGTATCGAAAACATACTCCACTGGTGGCATCACATCGGCCCTGTTCATTTTAGTGTATGCTGTGTGGGTCATTTAAGTGTTCCACGTTCAACTCTAGATACGCAAAAACATCAAGTAAAATATTCTAATTCCTTAGACAGGTCGGTCAGGTTATCACAAATGTACTGACTTGACGATTTGACTGCCTTTTGACTTTATCACAGGTTTCATCACATATAAAACGTCACTCTGTCAGCCAGACGTAGCACTGGGACATAAATGTTGGTTGTTCTACAGCCCACCTGTTCCCCAAAGGGAGATAACCCTTGACGTCACATCACCATGCCGTCTGTTAAAGTGATATGTCTAACCACATAAAAGAAAAAAACATTGAAATGTTTTCTATTTTGGTACCGTTTGTAATATAAACATTTATTTACATACCGACGTGTAAGTTATTTTATATGAGCGTTACTTCGTCTTTGTGACTGTAGACCGTGAACGAGATATCGATATGTGAAGATTTATCAGTAAAAATATATAATTAAAAGACAGATCAGAGAGTGTTTCCACTGTGTCTGACCTTGTAGCAGACGATCGTTTACCAGATTTTTCTTAATCGACTCTTTCTAATAATTGTAATTTAATACAGAATTCCATTTTAGGTATGCCACTCGGCAATAATATTTCAAATTATTTTTTTCTGGTAGTATAGAGATCTGTCAAAAATGTCCAACGTCTTTTCGCAGCGATAGAACGAAATAACGAAAAAAGGTAACGCGGAATAACGAAATTAGCGACCCGAAATACTTCGCTCCGCTGTTTATCGTATTTCGCCAAGCTAATCAGCGTTATTTCGCCCCGCGGGACGAGATCGCGATGATTATCGTCTTTTCGCCCCCGCGTGCGAGATAGCGAAGATCATCATTTTTTTGCCGCGACAGAACGATGTTTATCGTCTTTTTGCCCCGCAGGGCGAGATAGCGAAATAACAAAATAACGAAATGGCACATATCAGCCACCATGATGATGCGATATTGAGATTACCTCGTATATCTAACTAATTGCATTTAATTATTTTCAACAGTAGATTATGTCATCAAAATTAGTTACCTCCCTTTATTTCTTTGTTTAGATTTATGTAATTTCATTTCAAATATCTGTAAAATCTGTTTGAGTTTTGTGTTATCTCCTTATAACAACACTAGTCACCACTGGAAAGAATTGTAAAGGCTTGCCTATTAAAATGATGAAGAAAGAAGAGAAACTTTAGAAGATCCTAAATGTAGTGGTCTCCAACGCGTTCAATTCTTACGTCATACATGCAGGGCAGTGTCTAACGAACAGAAGGGAGGTTACCGTGACAGTCACCTCACCGGGGAGCACAAACTTGTCAACTATATATTATACCTCATAAAGCATATAAGTACAAGTTAAACTTATCAACTTTCTGGACTTATTTGGAGTTCGCCTTTCATATGTTTTTCTATAATGATGGTGAGGTCTTTGTGATTGGGTGGGGGACAGGGAGGGGATTAATTTGGATATACCATTGATATCGACATAGGTACAATACCTGTGCAGATCTAATGTGACGGTGACGTGTATATCAGGGGCGGCGTACGGTAGTGTTGATCTGGTGGTGTTTGGATTTATTCTGCCTCTAATCTGTTATGTTTGTTATAAGTCAAAAAGTCAACATTGGGTTTATTTTTCTACTGTGACTCAGTGATGTGTACCGCGACTGGTGGCCCTCCCGGCCCTTCAAACAGATGAATAACACACGTTAAATTTACATGCAAGGCGATATTTATAATTTGACCGTAGCAGGTGGAAATCTCTCTAATCGTCTGCGTATCACGTAAGTATATACGCACTTCTAATGACACGTATGACGTAAGCGTGTACCTACCTATAATGAAAGATCGTCCAAATACCTTCATGATGATTGTATAGCACATGTTGAAATGTATTTTTCAGCATATGCAAATCACCACAAACATACACATCTGTGTTACCACGAAATCATAACAAAGATATAAATATAAATAATATGTTGGTGGTTCTACTCACAGGGTGCTCCAGATGGATCAACACTATCTCATTAATGGCTAATTTACATATCACCAGTATTTTTTCCTGACCTCTGTTTAATAGTGCGCTGCCTACATCAGTCTTGTTATGTATCAGGCCGGGCCATCGCGCAGGCTAGGGTGACCGGTCACACACCGAGCTGTGAATAAAGTCACATTGTTTTGCTTACAAACCCCTCATCAGCAATTCAACGAGCAGCATATATACATTGTAAATGATAATAAGAGAATAAGGTAGAATTGTTAAGTGGCATTAATCCCGTAGACTTTCACGATGTCATTCTTACTCGTTTTTTATGACGATATAAACATAAGTATAAACAGTTGGAGTTAAAAAAAACATGAAAGTGGGTCAGTAATAAAAGAATTAGGTCAATGACAGAGAAGCAGGTCATGACAGAGAATTCAGCCATTGACAAGGAACTATGTCAGATACAGAGAAAATTAAATAGGTCAGAGAGGTATAGGTAAGTAACAAAAGAAATAGGTCAATGACAGCGAAATGGACCGTTCAACGTGATTTAGATCAGCGACAGGGAAGTTGGGAAGTGACAAAAGCTGAAGCATGGCAATGCTATGGAAATAGGTCAGGAACAAAAAGCATCTCGGAAACTAGGTCAGTGACAGAGAATTAGGTCAGGAACAGAAAGTAGGTCAGTGACGAAGAAATATATCAGTGACTGTGAAGCTAAAGAAATACTTTTATATGTCTGTACATATGACATAGTTTACGTAGTATTGAATGAGCTACACGTGTGCCTAACGGGGCCTCGGGTAACGTAAGTAGAGTGGTACTGATCGTTGTAATCTCACGATCACAAGCTGTTGTATAAATGGTATCCTACCATAGGACAACTCATGTAACCAGGACTAGAGGACTAGAGGTCTGGTTACTGGACACTTGTATGATGGTGGTGGTGGTTTGTGGTGTGTGGGGGGTGTCAACAGGGGAGAAACATGGAGATGCCTTCTATTCCCTACAATTTTTACAAAATCCAGTCTAGAACGTATTCTGATATGTCTGTAATGTAAACCTGCAGTGGTTCAGAAGTTATCTGGTCCCAGTAAGAAACAGGTATATACCTTTCAGATGTAATGTTAACGTTGATTTTATTTTGTATCTAAGTATGTAACAGATGGACTACGTATCATTGGTTAAAAAAGGGGTATAGCAACTGTTACTACTGGGGATGTAATGAAAAATAATCCAGATGGGCGATGAAGGCCCTATAAACCTCTTGTTTTACTTATTAATTATTTTCTTATTTGTCTCCCTGGGTACCCGTCCTCGCGTGGCCTTGCGTATACGTATCGTTACATTGCAAATTCGAAACAAAAACAAGAAAACAACGGGGCTTTACGTTTGACAGACATACTTTGCCATAGATAACATCTTCTGATAGCATTGCTTCATCAGGTCACGTATAATTATAAACACACTACTAGATGCGCATTGTTATTTGGATAATTTTCTGTCAACTAATCCCAGTCTATCTGGATTTATTTTTATAGCTCAATCTCGCAATGTTATTGTTTACTGATTGCGGCAGACCAACTGTTTTATCGTAAGTCGATGTAATTTAACCACAGTTCTGATATTGACTGTATATAATGGATAGAACTTACGTGATCGTCAGTCATATATAAACAGACGTATTACGTGCCCACCCATCCCCCTAGCTCTATTGACCAACTTCGACCTTCTCCAAATACTACGACCACCGCAGTCCTACAGAAAGTCCTACCGTCACAACAGATACAGCCCAACAACAGATACAGTCCTAATATCGCAACAGATACAGCCCTACCGTCACAACAGAAACAGTCCTAACGTCACAACAGATACAGCCCCACAACAGATACAGCCCTACTGTCACAACAGATACAGCCCTACCGTCACAACAGATACAGTCCTAACGTCACAACAGATACAGCCCCACAACAGATACAGCCCTACTGTCACAACAGATACAGCCCTACCGTCACAACAGATACAGCCCCACCGTCACATCAGATACAGTCCTACCGTCACAACAGATACAGCCCTACCGTCACAACAGATACAGTCCTAACGTCACAACAGATACAGCCCCACAACAGATACAGCCCTACTGTCACAACAGATACAGCCCTACCGTCACAACAGATACAGCCCTACCGTTACATCAGGTACAGTCCTACCGTCACGACAGATACAACCCTACCGTCACATCAGATACAGCCCTACCGTCACAACAGATACAGTCCTAATATCGCAACAGATACAGCCCTACCGTCACAACAGAAACAGTCCTAACGTCACAACAGATACAGCCCCACAACAGATACAGCCCTACTGTCACAACAGATACAGCCCTACCGTCACAACAGATACAGTCCTAACGTCACAACAGATACAGCCCCACAACAGATACAGCCCTACTGTCACAACAGATACAGCCCTACCGTCACAACAGATACAGCCCCACCGTCACATCAGATACAGTCCTACCGTCACAACAGATACAGCCCTACCGTCACAACAGATACAGTCCTAACGTCACAACAGATACAGCCCCACAACAGATACAGCCCTACTGTCACAACAGATACAGCCCTACCGTCACAACAGATACAGCCCTACCGTTACATCAGATACAGTCCTACCGTCACGACAGATACAACCCTACCGTCACATCAGATACAGCCCTACCGTCACAACAGATACAGTCCTACCGTCACATCAGAAACAGTCCTACCGTCACGACAGATACAGCCCTACCGTCACAACAGATACAGTCCTAACGTCACATCAGATACAGCCCTACCGTCACGACAGATACAGCCCTACTGTCACAACAGATACAGCCCTACCGTCACAACAGATACAGCCCTAACATCACAACATATACAGTCCTACCGTCACAACAGATGCAGTCCTACCGTCACATCAGATACAGCCCCACAACAGATACAGTCCTACCGTCACAACAGATACTGTCCTAATATCACAACAGATACAGTCCTACCGTCACAACAGATACAGCCCTACCGTCACAACAGATACAGTCCTACCGTCACAACAGATACAGTCCTAATGTCACGACAGATATAGTCCTAACGTCACAACAGATACAGCCCTACCGTCACAACAGATACAGCCCTACCGTCACAACAGATACAGCCCTACTGTCACATCAGATAGTCCTACCGTCACGACAGATACAGCCCTACTGTCACATCAGATAGTCCTACCGTCACAGCAGATACAGCCCCACAACAGATACAGCCCTACCGTCACAACAGATACAGCCCTACCGTCACATCAGATACAGTCCTACCGTCACGACAGATGCAGCCCTACCGTCACATCAGATACAGTCCTACCGTCACAACAGAAACAGTCCTACCGTCACATCAGATACAGCCCTACCGTCACAACAGATACAGCCCTACCGTCACAACAGAAACAGTCCTACCGTCACAACAGATACAGTCCTACCGTCACAACAGAAACAGTCCTACCGTCACAACAGATACAGTCCTACCGTCACAACAGATACAGCCCTACCGTCACATCAGATACAGCCCTACCGTCACAACAGATACAGCCCTACCGTCACAACAGATACAGCCCTACCGTCACAACAAATACAGTCCTATCGTCACATCAGAAACAGTCCTACCGTCATGACAGATACAGCCCTACCGTCACAACAGATACAGTCCTAACATTACAATAGACATTGTGCTAGTGTCAGAACAGATATCATTTGTATGGTGAATTAGCACTTGGTCAATAGACAAATGATGTAGACAGTCGTTTGTGAGTCAATTACCATATAAGTGCATTTTTGACAGTCACGTATTGAATTATCTCTGTATCATAATAGAGCCGCCCTTTGGATCTGAGAGCACAGTTGTAGTGGGACTTGTCTTTTGTCAAGCCCTACGTGTATATAATGGCGGTAGTAGTGAGTTATTCGCACTTTCCCTACTCCAATGGTAGTCGTGAACGCTTACAACTTCCCCCACTGGTGTGTTCTTCGCACTTCTCCAGCCAATCAGTGATGTTCTTGGACTCTTCTTACATTTCCACTCCATTAATGGTGGTCGTGAGCTCTTCGTACTTTTCCATTCCGTCAATGGTGGTCGTAAGTTCTTCTAACGCTTCCACTCCATCAATAGCGGCGGAGAGCTCTTTTCTATGTATTCTTGACTCCATCAATGGTGGTCATGGACTCTTCCTACTCTTTACTCCATCAATGGTGGTCATGGACTCTTCCTACTCTTTACTCCATCAATGGTGGTCATGGACTCTTCCTACTCTTTACTCCATCAATGGTGGTCATGGACTCTTCCTACACGACTCCATCAATGGTGGTCATGGACTCTTCCTACACTTGACTCCATCAATGGTGGTCATGGACTCTTCCTACTCTTTACTCCATCAATGGTGGTCATGGACTCTTCCTACACTTGACTCCATCAATGGTGGTCATGGACTCTTCCTACTCTTTACTCCATCAATGGTGGTCATGGACTCTTCCTACTCTTTACTTCATCAATGGTGGTCATGGACTCTTCCTACTCTTTACTCCATCAATGGTGGTCATGGACTCTTCCTACTCTTTACTCCATCAATGGTGGTCATGGACTCTTCCTACTCTTTACTCCATCAATGGTGGTCATGGACTCTTCCTACTCTTTACTCCATCAATGGTGGTCATGGAATCTTCCTACTCTTTACTCCATCAATGGTGGTCATGGACTCTTCCTACTCTTTACTCCATCAATGATGGTAAACTCTGCCTACTCTTTACTCCATCAATGGTGGTCATGGACTCTTCCTACTCTTTACTCCATCAATGGTGGTCATGGACTCTTCCTACACTTGACTCCATCAATGGTGGTCATGGACTCTGCCTACTCTTTACTCCATCAATGATGGTAAACTCTCCCTACTCTTTACTCCATCAAGGATGGTCGTGGGCTCTGCCTACTCTTCCACTCCATGTCAGCTTCATTCCTTCGGAGACATAGGCTTGTGAGATTTCTTCAAAATAAGAATGCGTTTAAGCTGTAAGATTTTTGTATACTCCATTTGAATTTGTATGTACATATAATTTGCTGGATAATGGAGGAAACTATGGTTTAGACCAGTATACTACTTTGTCGATCCATATGTAGCGAACATACCAAACGCCGGCCACGTTGTTGTGAACTCTCATCGCTGTAAATAGAGCTGTATATTTGACTAAGACATGTCTTATCTAAAATTGGAAGCCTCTTGAAATATAACACTAAACATGCATTCTTAGTTTTAAACGATTTATCTTTACCATTGGATTAAATGGGCACCGCTCTCTCAAAATAGCAATAGTTCGGTGATGTGATCGCTCTCTTTGTTCCCAATCATCAGAACGCACACCATCGCTGCATGTATAGGGCGATACTAAAATTTAACATACACTCGCTGTATTTTTAATGATTCTCAAAACCGGCGCCGATAGCACTACCACACTGTATCAGCAGGGTCACATGCAAACAGATCATTGGCAAGAAAGATGGAGCATTTCACCATTCTACAGAACTAGTGTCAAACTGTCTTCCGTGTCCCGGCGAGAGCGGCACGTCGGGGGCACTCGCTTCAGGCCGTCACTTTTATTGACGGTGGATTTCCTAACACAGGTATATTTTTTATGAACGGTGGATTTCCTAACACAGGTATATTTTTTATGAACGGTGGATTTCCTAACACAGGTATATTTTTTATGAACGGTGGATTTCCTAACACATGTATATTCATTTAGACACTCGTGTTAAAATTGTTACTGCGCACGCATTGACACTTGGTTAAATGAATGTCACTCTTCTGCGATTTACGGTGTCTCGCTGTCTTCTGTATCTATTCGCTCTGAGGTAGCAATGCTATTGTCACACCTGTACAGGGTTTTCATGGTATGCTAATTAAGACAAAATTAAAATGCATATAATATACTGTAACACAGGTCTGTTTTTACTCATGATAAAAACAAATCGTTTATTAGGAACCCCTCCTGTAGTTTGTGGCATTAATGTCGCTATGAATACATTTCTACATCATTTTGCATTAAAGCAATATGGCGTGTCGTATGTCATTTCATTTATTTATTTATTGACTAGTGTCTTTACAGCTCATCAGTACATATAACACACAATACAATGGTTCACTGTAATATAGGGGTGTAGTGTCAAACTCTATAGAGAATGGACAAATCCGTTAACTTCGGACATGTAAACATTTATCAAAGTAAGGTTGTGTCTTTGTCTGAATATATGTCGTGTTTTTTGTGTGTGGTGTGTTCTGTGTACGCGGTGCGTTCCGATATTGTTTTGGCTGTGTTCCGATTTGCACCGTGCTTTTTGTTTTTGTTCCAAGCTGTGCATGTTGTGTGTTCCCAGTTTGTGTGTTATGTGACAAAGATAGTACGCTGTGTGTTCCATGTTTGTATGTGATGAATTTGTATGAGGTGTGTTCCGAGTATGTGTGACTGGTATGTTCCGAGTATGTAATGTATTTGTATGAGGTGTGTTCCGAGTATGTGATGTCTTTGTATGAGGTGTGTTCCGAGTATGTGTGACTGGTACATGTATGTTCCGAGTATGTGATGTATTTGTATGAGGTGTGTTCCGAGTATGTAATGTATTTGTATGAGGTGTGTTCCGAGAATGTGATGTCTTTGTATGAGGTGTGTTCCGAGTATGTGATGTATTTGTATGAGGTGTGTTCCGAGTATGTGATGAATTTGTATGAGGTGTGTTCCGAGTATGTGTGACTGGTATGTTCCGAGTATGAGTGTGGTACGCTCTGAGTTTTTATGATATGTATTTGTATGAGGTCTGTTCCGAATATGAGTGTGTTCCTTGAGTTAATGATATGTTCCGAGTGTGTATGTAAGCGTATTCGGTATTGTTCTGTATGTGACATGTCCTGTGTGTGGATATTCTAGTATGTCCAGTGGTTCCTTTACATCCAAAATCTAGTGTGTTCCGTATTTACAAATCGCGTGCTGTTTCATATGGACCGAGGGCGGAGTCAGCCACTAGAGTGTGGAAGGGCGGTACCAGCGCGTGGCTGCTGGGCCGTGTCCACGTGCTCCATCGCGGGCTAAATCATTTGTGATAGTGGGATGTGAAGGGACTGTCCCGCCAGCTACTAGTTCCGTGTGTGTTCTAAAGTCTGTGTTTGGTTTGTTGACAGAACGAGAACTGTGGATTTTCTGTGACCTAACCACGTGTCGTTACCGACGTACTGTGTGAAATGTGCTTACACACTGTCAGTATTGTAGCAGTAACCTTGGGAACGTCACCACAATAATTCGCCGTAAAGGTAAGATTCTATCATTTCTTACTTGTAAACAGAAACTGATCAGGGTACTTTACCTTATCGGGTCAAGGCTAGACCTACCCGAACTGAAAGTCCACCACACAAAACCACGACTAACTCAAACGGAATTTGTCAACGTTATCGCGGGCGTTTTCTCTACTTGTTTAATGTGTTATCAGTGAATTTTAATTCCTGACATATCTAGAAATTTATCTTTTTGGTTGGTAGCTGTGTATAGAGAGCATGTGGCGAGAACTCCTCAGTTCTCCGTCGTCAAAGTTCATGTGATCATTTGTAACCTTGTACGTTTCTTCTACATGTATACAATTGGGCAAAGACTCGACCAGGTCCTTAAAATTGCCTTTAATTCGTTTTGTAACGTGAATACAAGTAAGGGAGCCGTGAGAGTGCCTCAGATCCTTTTATAGATAACGAACTGAGCCGTACAATCCGAGTATTGAATATAGCTATGTTAATGAAATTGATACCATTTCTTACAAATACGTGTATACAAGGTTTGTTCTCGTTATTGACAATGGTTGATTGGCGAGACATTGTGTTAGCGGTCTATAATATTCCCGTCGTGCACCAGGCCCTTCTCGCTGAGGTGCACAGGGACTAGCACATGGCCCCCAGCAATGTATACATGTGTGCAGCAGCCCCCGGTGCGTGACGAACACATCTGCTGTTCATGTCGCGCTAACCATGATTAGGGTAGAGAGAGTAATTAGGATATTTGCTGTAAGTACATGTACTAGAGACCTACCGTAACAGTCGTCAACGTTAGCTGCTGATGTAATTAATCCCAAATAAGTCGAAATAAATATATGTGTTACATAGGACCGTTGATATTTGTTACAAGCAATATGTCAACAATAAAACGACCCCGGTCCCTACTTTACAGCTATCATCAATCGACGGCGGGATGACAATTATCCAGCCAGGCGGTAACGATGGTCTTGCATTATTGACGAGGTGTGACCGAACACAGTCCACCAACTGTACTTTAATCAACAACCGAACAATAACAGTGCTTTTAATACTATAGCGTTCATTAATGCACCTGTCATACAATTCATTTCAATATTGCATTGCTCATTTGTAATTACGCGAGTGATTTGATAGCAACTAACAAAAACAATAACAAACGGGGGCCGACGTTATAAGTCAGGGTTACTTCCTGCTGTGTGACAAGCATGCATGCGTACTAAATCTGCTGTGGACCGTGACACGGTGTGTCTAATGATGGCCCTGTGTACCCGACACCTCCGCAACATGTAACAAATATACACGATGTGTAGGAATGTAGGATACAGGTACACACAGAAGTCACATACAATGTATGCATCCACTGGGCTCGTAAATCCTAATGGCTCCTATCCGGGAAATACATGTAGAACGGTGTCATAAGTTAAGATTTATAGATCGGGCACGATTTTTATCTCGTTAATCTGTCATTTTATAGCATTTAAACAAATCCCATCACTTCCCTGTCAACTTCATAAATACCTGAGAGATTTTAATTTAAAAAATAGATGATATATTGTCAATTAACTTGTGTAAACTATAGCTTGCCTACAACAGCACCACAACCGTGTTAACTCTCTGACTACTCCGCGGGAGTCCACAGCACAACTGTGTAACCCACTCCCTTCTCAGAGAGTCTACAGCACCGCATCCGTGTAAATCCTCTCCCTACTCCGGGAGTCTACATCACTACAACCGTGTAAACCCTCTCCCTTCTCCGGGAGTCTACATCACTACAACCGTGTAAACCCTCTCCCTACTCCGGGAGTCTACAGCACCACAACCGTGTAAACCCTCTCCCTTCTCCGGGAATCTACATCACTACAACCTTGTAAATCCTCTCCCTTCTCCGGGAGTCTACATCACCACAACCGTGTAAACCCTCTCCCTACTCCGGGAGTCTACAGCACCGCATCCGTGTAAATCCTCTCCCTTCTCCGGGAGTCTACATCACTACAGCCGTGTAAACCCTCTCCCTACTCCGGGAGTCTACATCACTACAACCGTGTAAACCCTCTCCCTTCTCTTGGAGTCTACGGCACTGCAACCGTGTAAACCCTCTCCCTTCTCCGGGAGTCTACAGCACTGCAACCGTGTAAACCCTCTCCCTTCTCTTGGAGTCTACATCACTACAACCGTGTAAACCCTCTCCCTTTTCCTGGAGTCTACGGCACTGCAACCGTGTAAACCCTCTTCCTTCTCCGGGAGTCTACAGCACCGCATCCGTGTAAACCCTCTCCCTTCTCCGGGAGTCTACATCACTACAGCCGTGTAAACCCTTTCCCTACTCCGGGAGTCTACAGCACCGCATCCGTGTAAACCCTCTCCCTTCTCCGGGAGTCTACATCACTACAACCGTGTAAACCCTCTCCCTACTCCGGGAGTCTACATCACTACAACCGTGTAAACCCTCTCCCTTCTCCGGGAGTCTACATCACCATAACCGTGTAAACCCTCTCCCTTCTCTTGGAGTCTACGGCACTGCAACCGTGTAAACCCTCTCCCTTCTCCGGGAGTCTACATCACTACAACCGTGTAAACCCTCTCCCTTCTCCGGGAGTCTACATCACCATAACCGTGTAAACCCTCTCCCTTCTCTTGGAGTCTACGGCACTGCAACCGTGTAAACCCTCTCCCTTCTCCGGGAGTCTACAGCACTGCAACCGTGTAAACCCTCTCCGTACTCTTAGAGTCTACATCACTACAACCGTGTAAACTCTCGCTATACTCTGTGAGTTTACAGCAACGCATCCGTGTAGACCAACTCCCTTCTCCGGGAGTCAACAGCACCACAACCATGAACACCCTCTCCATTCTGCGGGAGTCTACAGCAGTCTACAGTGTATATATGATAAGTATATTGTATAACCTGGGGGAATAGTAAAACCTTCGTTATTAGAGCACACCTCGTTGAACTGATGTCTTGGATAGAATACACCATCATGCGACCTCGTCCTGACTTGTCTTTTGTATACATATGTATTAAATATTAGATGATTTATATCAATGTGAGTATTAAAACTGCTTACAATAATATCAATGTGGATTTGAATACCCCCCCCACACACACACACTACTGTGTACATTGTTTACTATGCTACCTGCAATATGTTAAAACAGGCTCCCTCCCCCGGGAATCAACCATGCCGCTATTGTGTAAACATGCTCCCTCCCCCGAGAATCAACCATGCCGCTACTTTGTAAACATGCTCCCTCCCCCGGGAATTAACCATGCCGCTACTGTGTAAACATGCTCCCTCCCCCGGGAATCAACCTTACCGCTACTGTGTAAACATGCTCCCTCCCCCGGGAATCGACCATACCGCTACTGTGTAAACATGCTCCCTCCCCCGGGAATCGACCATACCGCTACTGTGTAAACATGTTCCCTCCCCCGGGAATCAACCATACTGCTACTTTTGTAAACGGATTCCCTCCCCGGGGATCTACAATGCCGCTACTGTGTAAGCCTACACTTCCACCGAGAGTCTACAATCCATCTAATGTGTACTTTTACGCTCCCTCGGGTGTCTTCAATACCGCTACTGCAGTAACGCACTCCCTTCCCCGTTGATCAAACTGTAAACGAACTCCCTCCCCCGGGAATCAACCATACCACTACTGTGAAAAATACTCCCTTTTCCGGATCTGCAATGCCGCTACTGTGTAAGCCTACTCCTTCACCGAAACTCTATGATACCGCTACTGTGCAAACCTACTCCCTCAACCGAGAGTCTACCATACCCTTTACTTCGCTCGGGACTGTGTCGGCCTTTTCCTTTCCCGTCAGTGGATCGCGACAATAAAGCATTTATGGGCCTGCGATCCTTTCAGCATATAACAATCTTAGACGACAATATGTCCGTGTAAATTTTCATGTTTCGGAAATATTCTATTAATCATCCAACATCCGGACGTATCCAAACGTAGGACGAATGGACAAACCGATCACCAGATATAGGACGAATGGACAAACTGATCACCAGATATAGGAAGAATGGACAAACAGATGACAAGATATAGGACGAATTGACAAACCAATCACTAGACACAGAACGAATGGACAAACAGACCACAAGATATAGGACGAATGGACAAACCGATCACCAGACACAAGACGAATGAACAAACCGTCACCAGACATAGGACGAATGGACAAACCGATCACCAGACACAGGACGAATGGACAATCCGATGATCAGACACTGGACGAATGGACAATCCGATCACCAGAGGAATAACGATTGTACAGACGACCTGATCTTATCTGAGATTAAGTCCGAGTACAATTTAACAGAAGACGAATGAAGTCGATAATCTATGTATGATCATATCAGATTATATATCGATTTGTTTTGTCCCTTTGCGCACCATTTTGGCTATAGTATATGAACAGTGAAGGAGAAGAACACACATCATTTATACTAGCAATGGAAATCAAATGCAGTGTACAACGGCAATTATGTTTGAACGGAAAGAAACTCTCCAACCTTACAAAACCTGACGCTTAAAACAACAAAGCAGACTTAAATGAAACCAGTCTTCAAAATCTAAAGTAGCCAAACGCTCTATGTATTCTAGAAAGTCTCAGTTAGCTGACATCAACATCAACAAACATTAGTTAGTTGGAAACTAACCATTATAATCAAATGAGAATGAACACTGTAACATTGGAAACTGACAATTGTAATCAGACTGGGATGGACGTTTCACTTACCGGAGTCACTAAGATCTGGTTTAGATTAGGTAAACAGAAACAAAGGCCATAGACGTATCTTTAACAATTAAATTCTCCGGTGCCATTTAGGATGAAGGGAGGGTTGTACACAATCGAGATGGTCACCGTATTAACAGTGATTAAAGGAAAATGACACATTAATCACATATATGTTGAGCAGCGTCCGCTGACGAAGACGGACGTGATTATAGGGAGAGGTGAAAGTAAACCGGACGAATAACTTCACCGGACTAAACATGGGTTGGGCGGACGAGTGGACGAATTCGACTCCTGGAGTAGAAAAACGGATGGATGTCTTGGGAATGACAGTGCCGACACTGAGGCCAGTGTCCTACTGGTCCGCCAATATATTATGACAGTGGTAATTATTTGGGTGATTAATCCGCCCCCAGGGATAACCACGCAGTGGTCTATTTGATTCAGAGGGACTGAGTTAGATGTGTACACGCCATACATGTGTATCTAGTCCGCGACATACGTTATCCGAGATGAAATCTTATAATATCACACAGCTTATTCCAGCCACGTAAGAAAATGCATAATAATGTCGATGCATGTAAGACTGTTGTATGACATACGTGTACAATGTACAGTATACCAGTATAACACCACCAGTATACACCGGTACCGAACCACGTGTAACCACCGTATACACGAATACAGAACCACGTGTTACCACAGTATACCACCAGTATACACGAGTACAGAACCACGTGTTACCACAGTATAACACCAGTATACACGAGTGCAGAACCACGTGTTACCACAGTATACAGATGTACAGAACCACATGTTACCACAGTATACACGAATGCAGAACCACGTGTAACCACAGTATACACGAGTACCGAGCCACGTGTTACCACAGTATACCACCAGTATACACGAGTACCGAGCCACGTGTTACCACAGTATACCACCAGTATACACGAGTACAGAACCACGTCTTACCACAGTATACACGAGTACAGAACCACGTGTAACCACAGTATACCACCAGTATACACGAGTATAGAACCACGTGTTACCACTGTATATACGAATACAGAACCACGTGTTACCACAGTATACCACCAGTATACACGAGTACAGAACCACGTGTTACCACAGTATACCACCAGTATACACGAGTACAATATCACGTGTTACCACAGTATACACGACTACCGAGCCACGTGTTACCACAGTATACACTAGTACAGAACCACGTGTTGCCACAGTATACACGAATACAGAACCACGTGTTACCACAGTATACCACCAGTATACACGAGTACAAAACCACGTGTTACCAAAGTGTACCACAAGTACACAGGAGTACAATATCACGTGTTACCACAGTATACACGACTACCGAGCCACGTGTTACCACAGTATACACTAGTACAGAACCACGTGTTGCCACGGTATACAAGAATACAGAACCACGTGTTACCACAGTATACCACCAGTATACACGAGTACAGAACCACGTGTAACCACAGTATACACGAGTACCGAGCCACGTGTTACCACAGTATACCACCAGTATACACGAGTACCGAGCCACGTGTTACCACAGTATACACTAGTACAGAACCACGTGTTGCCACAGTATACACGAATACAGAACCACGTGTTACCACAGTATACCACCAGTATACACGAGTACAGAACCACGTGTTACCACTGTATACCACCAGTATACACGAGTACAGAACCACGTGTTACCACAGTATACCACCAGTATACACGAGTACAAAACCACGTGTTACCAAAGTATACCACAAGTACACAGGAGTACAATATCACGTGTTACCACAGTATACACGACTACCGAGCCACGTGTTACCACAGTATACACTAGTACAGAACCACGTGTTGCCACGGTATACAAGAATACAGAACCACGTGTTACCACAGTATACCACCAGTATACACGAGTACAGAACCACGTGTAACCACAGTATACACGAGTACCGAGCCACGTGTTACCACAGTATACCACCAGTATACACGAGTACCGAGCCACGTGTTACCACAGTATACCACCAGTATACACGAGTACAGAACCACGTCTTACCACAGTATACACGAGTACAGAACCACGTGTAACCACAGTATACCACCAGTATACACGAGTATAGAACCACGTGTTACCACTGTATATACGAATACAGAACCACGTGTTACCACAGTATACCACCAGTATACACGAGTACAGAACCACGTGTTACCACAGTATACCACCAGTATACACGAGTACAATATCACGTGTTACCACAGTATACACGACTACCGAGCCACGTGTTACCACAGTATACACTAGTACAGAACCACGTGTTGCCACAGTATACACGAATACAGAACCACGTGTTACCACAGTATACCACCAGTATACACGAGTACAGAACCACGTGTTACCACTGTATACCACCAGTATACACGAGTACAGAACCACGTGTTACCACAGTATACCACCAGTATACACGAGTACAAAACCACGTGTTACCAAAGTATACCACAAGTACACAGGAGTACAATATCACGTGTTACCACAGTATACACGACTACCGAGCTACGTGTTACCACAGTATACACTAGTACAGAACCACGTGTTGCCACGGTATACAAGAATACAGAACCACGTGTTACCACAGTATACCACCAGTATACACGAGTACAGAACCACGTGTAACCACAGTATACACGAGTACCGAGCCACGTGTTACCACAGTATACCACCAGTATACACGAGTACCGAGCCACGTGTTACCACAGTATACCACCAGTATACACGAGTACAGAACCACGTCTTACCACAGTATACACGAGTACAGAACCACGTGTAACCACAGTATACCACCAGTATACACGAGTATAGAACCACGTGTTACCACTGTATATACGAATACAGAACCACGTGTTACCACAGTATACCACCAGTATACACGAGTACAGAACCACGTGTTACCACAGTATACCACCAGTATACACGAGTACAATATCACGTGTTACCACAGTATACACGACTACCGAGCCACGTGTTACCACAGTATACACTAGTACAGAACCACGTGTTGCCACAGTATACACGAATACAGAACCACGTGTTACCACAGTATACCACCAGTATACACGAGTACAGAACCACGTGTTACCACTGTATACCACCAGTATACACGAGTACAGAACCACGTGTTACCACAGTATACCACCAGTATACACGAGTACAAAACCACGTGTTACCAAAGTATACCACAAGTACACACGAGTACAATATCACGTGTTACCACAGTATACACGACTACCGAGCCACGTGTTACCACAGTATACACTAGTACAGAACCACGTGTTGCCACGGTATACAAGAATACAGAACCACGTGTTACCACAGTATACCACCAGTATACACGAGTACAGAACCACGTGTTACCACAGTATACACGAATACAGAACCACGTGTTACCACAGTATACACGAATACAGAACCACGTGTTACCACAGTATACATGAATACAGAACCACGTGTTACCACAGTATACCACCAGTATACACGAGTACAGAAGCACATGTAAGCACAGTATACACGAGTACAGAACCACATATTACCACAGTATACATGAGTACCGAACCACGTGTTACCACAGTTTACCACCAGTATACACGAGTACAGAACCACGTGTTACCACAGTATACACGAATACAGAACCACGTGTTACCACAGTATACCGCCAGTATACAAGAGTACAGAACCACGTGTTACCACTGTATACACGAGTACAGAACCACGTGTCACCGACAGCATACCACCAGTATACACGAGTACAGAACCACGTGTTACCACAGTATACACGAGTATGCAAAACACCGTGCTCTAATCTAAAGTTTAACCACATCATGCATGGCTAGATATATAGCCAAAACCTGTTTTGGCCACAATAACCGCAATTACGACGCTTTCCACACGATAATTACGGCACACCACAAGTTATTTTTACAGTAGTTTATATTTAAACGTTTTGACAAATACACAAACGTGTATGACATCAGGATATAAGGATTCGAACTTTTTACGTCTTAGTTCAAAATAATATGTATACATATAGAGCTTATATCAAATACATGTACAAGTATACAGTATATACAAGCGGGCTCCAGCTGTCACATGACCTGAATAATGTAAGTATGGCAGTACCAAACATGCCAACATACTGCTGTCAGTTAAGTTTTCACGTGACTTCAAAAGACCTGCAATCATTAATGGAACAAAACGGAACGCTGGCCTAAGTTTACACATGATACTGTACTACGTTTGGACTATTGCGAGCATGGCGTGTTTCCTGGACTTAGGAACCAGATGGATTACTAGTCATCAAGTAAGCATGCATAAACTGCGACTCAGTATCTGGAAACGCAACGATTTTATAATTTATATCTAGAATTCTATGTTGTGTTTAAACCCATACAAGTAGTAGCTTCCCAAAAAGCTAAGAGGGCTACCAAAGGCATTATTTGATGATAGCACTAGTTATTGTATGTTACAGGCACACGGGTTTATGGTTTAGACGCAAGGACTGTTTAAGGCAAGGCTATAAGATCGCGCCTCATTATACATTTTATGTGAAAAGAACGCTTGTGTTTATAATAATGAAGTATTCTGTGATATAATGTAGATAATACTATAATAATGACATCATACGGCAATGTTGTTCCTGTTTCGTGGTTTGAGTTTCCGTCTTTTATCATCTCATTAGTATTGATGGTAATATTGTCCTCCGCCATCTTATGCTTATCTATGTCATGATAATTACGAAAATGTTTGTACTGTTCCCTATATGCTTGTTTTGCATTTGGATGAAATAAAAAAACTAAAAACTATCCGACATCCGTCCTCCATTCAGAGACTTGATCAAGCCCACTCGTATGCTTCGTATGTCCCTGGATGATGCTCTGTAATATATACAGTTGTGTGATCGCACAACGTTCCAAAAACATCGTGCGCACACCGTGCAGACATCGTGTGCACATCGAGCAGACAACTGTGCGATGTAAACCGCACAGCTAACGATAGGGTTGTAAATATTACGAAATAACTAGTTATACGAAAAGATATACGAAAAAATTAAAATTATGATATAAGATGGTCGCTTTTATATATACGTGCTGCATAACAATTGTTTTCATTCATGGAACATGTATGACCTGTTAATTTTTGCCATTTAAGTACCGTCATTTTGTCTCGCAAGTATTCGTGATGTTTTCGACGGCCTGGTGATACATGTACATGTATATACATGTACCAGAATGGTAGACGGACATCACTACGATTATTTATCTTACTTAATACATAAATTACATATATTATGTATTTTTAAACACAACAGAAATATTTCTATTCAACACAAGTCGTTTTATCTGTTGTTTAGTTCTACATGTACATGATTGTAGCCTGTATATAATCTCGCTGAATACACATTTCTTCGACTCGCCAAGGCATAGTGGTGTCCTCGACGACGTCCGAGCAAACTATATAAAGTTCTTTAATAATCATTTAGATAACTTAATTAACTATACATCGGTATTTAGTTTCATTCCTAATAATTATTGCATATATTTCACCAAAAATATGGTAATTAGCTGCGTCGTAAAATGTTAATCGTTGTATATCTTTTACAATCGTTCAACACGTTTAAATAATTAGATGATGCGTTCCTCATTTTATATCGACCACGATACATATCGCACATGTACCGTTCCAATCGCCCATCGTGCGCACATTTTCCTGCACGATCCGTATCTCACATATCGCACATCGTGCACACATCGCACATCATGGAACATTGTGCGATCACATAACTGTATATCTGCCTTCTCAGTTTCTTTTCCTTACCGACCTGTTTTCATTTGCAGCTTCACTGTTTTATACCTGCCCCACCCCAGGCCGATTTGAGGTCAATTTCGTTATAATTAATTAAGCTCGTAATTAACAGTTTTAGGAGCCACTCATCTCAATCTATGTAACAAAGAGACTTGGAGACGCTTCCAATTACGACGTATTATACTTGTTTATTTTACGATTCAACTAACGCTGAAAGCACGTGTTACATTAAATACGCTATCTGAACGTATTTATAGCTGACGTTATAGTAATTAAATAAGCGTGTTTACTATCACATAGACAACGGAGAGTAAGCAGAGCGAACGCGTGATTCCCCGATATCTACAATGTTTAAATGAGCAGAGATGGCGTCGTTGCCAGAGCGAACATCCTATTGGTGTCACGATAGATAGAGACTTTGGATTTTAAGTTACATTGCAGATATATCGGAATACGTAGAAATGCACCATTAAGAATCCATAAGATACGTCTTCATGTGATATTCCTGGAGTTGGAGAATTATATATATCTAGGACATATTACTAAATATCAGGTCCAGCATCAGGGTACAACACCGCCGAGTCGCCCGATTCATTTCTAATTTGCATGAGAAATTGTGCATATGGTTACCAGGTATAAGACACGGTATGGTAAGTGTGACTCTATCTATTAGGTCACCAAAGTATACTCACAGTACAAACTAAAATATTCAACCTCTTTATGATTTACTTAGGACAACATTGTATTCCAATGTCGTCCCAGATACCCTTATGCAGCCGTCCGATAATCTCCCCCTCCCCCGATACCGCTGTCCGATCCATCTCCCCACAATACCCGCCGTCCGATCTCAATACTGCCGTCCGATACCCACCTACCCTCCCTCTCCCCCAAATCCACGGACGGTTCGAAACATCTCCCCACAATTTTGGTTTGGTTTGTTTTTGTTTAACGTCCTATTAACAGCCAGGGTCATTTAAGGACGTGCCAGGTTTTGGAGGTGGAGGAAAGCCGGAGTACCCGGAGAAAAACCACCGGCCAAGGTCAGTACCTGGCAACTGCCCCACGTAGGTTTCGAACTCGCAACCCAGAGGTGGAGGGCTAGTGATAAAGTGGCGGGACACCTTAACACCACTCGGCCACCGCCCGATACATCTCAATCCAGTAACTCTCCGTGCGTACTTTGGAAGTATTTTAGCTTCGTTTACGATAACAGGAAGTTTGAAATAGCTATGCCTTGTAATGAGATTTTAAGTAGTTATCATCTAGAACATGTAAATATGGAAGACATATCGTCTTTCTAAAAAAATGTCTTCGTTGGGCCCATTGAGATATGGACATTAATTACATACACTTAGATACACCAGCCGTCAGCCTCAGTGAGACCTTCAGGTCAAGGTTGAATTACCGTCTGGCTTGAAAGGAGTACTACTTGATATCGGGATACACACCCATTCCCAGTTGTTGCTGTTGTTATGTACTTTACCCATTTTACAACGATTGTGAAACAAGTTATCTCAACTTATGTTAATCACTCTTTTGGACTTGATGGAAGCGCGCGACGGGTCTTACTGTGGCAGGAAAAACCGGAGCACCCGGAGAAAATCAATGTGGTCGAACAGGTGACTCCATGCATTTCCACGCCCGATCAGGGAATCGAACCCCGATCTCCTAGGTGAAAGGCAAGTGTGTTATCCTATGGATGAAATTAAAACTATCTTCAGTTTCTATTATGATGTATCCCTATGATGGTGTGACGTGATAATTTGTCTCCTAACCCAGCTAGTGTTATCCTAGCTGGATAGTCTTAGTTGTGTAATGTTACAGATAAATCATGTTCAACGTTAAATAATACATGTACAAAATGTATAAGGAAAGGTTATCTACATGCAACTACAATGTACGTACTTTGCATAGTTTCGTTACATAGTTACCCCTCAGACCTACCCGATATAAATTTCAGAGTTTGTTTTGAATGGACCTTCAGAAGCTTAATTTCCTCGACTATAAAATCGGTTTTGTAATTTTAAGAGTAGATGACATGATCTGTTGATCACTCAACAGACCGAAACCGTCCGGTTAATGACCGTACAAGTTGGAGCCATGTTGACCGTGTGGCTTGTTCTGGTTCATTCGGCCGTTGGCCGTCGCAGCGATTTACTCGTTTTACTGCTACAGTGGACAATATTAGCATTCAATATGTCCTCTGTATCGCTAAGCCTCCCTGTACACTCAAACCTAAACTGGCCACCAGACCCTAAGTTGTTTTGTTATGAATTTCCAAGCTAAATTCTAATACTAGATTATCTGCACCTAGTTTGAGACTTGGGATCAGACATATCCTAGGAATCAAAATCATAAAGCTCAATTTTATTTATAATTTTAATATTCTAGAGACAGGAGGTCAGTCTAACCCTAACCTATCGCCCCTTCCCGTCCCGCTGCATCCACTCCCCACACCTTTGATAATTACTGTGTCGCCACGTCCTAGTGGTGGCCGCGTTAAGTCGCTACGCCTGTCATTTCCCTGTCTGTAATGATATCTTCAATGTGGATGGTTTCGTTAATGACTACCTAACACTTCAAACACCCTTCTGTAGCACTTGTTTTATGATGCTGTCGAAATTGGCCAGTTTTAATCACATGTTGTTTTCAAGTCACGATTTGTTCTCGGTTAGCCTATCAATTCCCCAACTCATTCTCAAAACACTTGAAATCCATTATATCATACCGCGGCGAGTTAGTACTCGTCAGCCATATCGTAACGACGTGCAGCAGGTTCTTTAACCTGGACGCCTTTGTAAAAGGGTAAATTTTATCTATTTCACAACGATAATTGCGAAACATGTTAATCAATTCAATACCAATCAGTATCAATCAGATTGGTCTCGATTAAAAGTGTAAAGTGTGTGGAAGGAAATCGGACAACCCGGAGAAAATCGTTTCACGTTCTATCGGGGATTCAAACCCCTGCCGCCAAGATGACAGGTGAGAGTGTTACTGTGCCACCCGACCATCAGTTCACGTGCCTTTCTCTACGTGCCCAGTTAGAACACGGATTGTTCAAGTCAAATGGGCGCCTCCATCATCTGTTCCATGTGGTCAGTACAAAGCGCCGCCGTGTTTACACCTAGCTGTTTGGCTCTGAATTTCGGTATTTGAGACGATGTTTACACCTGGCTGTTGGCTACTTGCACTTAGCTGATAAATTACTAATTAACGGCATGCGTGACGGTGATTATACCGAGCTGTTTGCCGAACGATTTGTGGAATGTTTGTCGACCCCATGTAAGTTGGTAGAGTCATAATCGGACGATTTTCTATTCTAACACATGGCTTATGCATTACATAAGAAAAGGTGGAATCCGAATTGAATATGGCACTGAAAAAAATGCAAGAGCCACGCACTTGTACGGTAAGGTACTCGTATATATTCACCGATGTCATTTAATGAGGAACATCCCTGTAAATGCACATGTAGTTAGCTGCGCGTGAGACGAGCTCGAGCGTAGTAAGGGTGTACTGCTAAAGCAATGAGTGATTTACCATGTCGAGGCTCGAACGCATCGCCCTGATTTCCAATTCGAAAGTAATTGACTATCCAGAAATCACTTCTCAGAAATACTACACGGGCTTTAATTTGTAGATATATGCGTTTCCATATTTCTTAATTGGCAAAGCTTCATTATATACGGATGTTTGCCGTGGTTTGGAGCTGACTCCAGTTGTTTTCTTTGTGTTGTACGTCGTGTTTTGAAAGGTACCACCGAGAGAAGCGCAGGCAGTTTACCGTTTGTTTATGTGTTTGTTAAAAACACGTTCCTTTCCAATTTAAGAGGAGGCGTTTCGAAAAGATAGGATAATAAACTCCGAGAAAGACCTGGTGCGTTTTGTTAGCTTGTGTATCTGCATTAATTAATAAGCATTCCTTCCATATTGTGGATAGCGATACAGACTGCAGAGAGAAATCTCTAAACCGATAACACCCGTGCAAGCCGAGGAATGCAAAAGTATACGATATCTACTGAACGGCAGTGACAACGTGAGAACGCCCTGTTGGAGATTTGCTCCTTTGCCCTCTTCTTTACGAAATTAAAGCCTCCGATTTAAATCTTCTGTACATATTGAAACATCTACAAAATAATTTATCTGATTGTTCCAATACTTCCTGCCTCCTTGGGAGAAATCTCTTTACCAGAAACAACATCCATAGAAATCCATGTGTGTGTATCAACTATCGGAGTCTTTAATCTGAAGACAACAAATTGTCTCCGCTTTCATATGTATGAATCAAAAAAGTTAATCTCATAGTAGGATACTCATTTTGGAACGAGTTTTAAACTAATGATTTTCTAAATTAGGTCATGTTTATAGATCCTGTGAAATGCTATATATCCAGTTGTTTAATTCTTCGGTAGAAATGACATACCATGGCGCCCGGTCTGTGTGAAGTAATTTTAAATTAATTTTGGAAAGCTTTTGTTTCAAGAAAATGGCATTCCTGTACGATGCTCTGTTTGAAGCGAGGGCATAGATTTTACACATCAGCTATGTTCGTGTGTGAGGCCACATCCGAGCGTTACTGAAACAAATGTTTACTTGTGTTACCGTGATGAATAGTATATATATATATATATGTACATTGTATATGGAAATGAGGTTAGTACTATATGAATTTTATGGCCCATGTACATTAAAATGCATTAGACTAGTACAATACTTTCCGGGTCATTGTCCCAAGTCTGACTGTCGGATATATTTAAATAAATATCCTAATTTTATTACATCCAAACAGGTCACCACGCTCCAATGTTTAGGATCGGTATCTTATGACAGCTGTTTCACAAAACTGGAACATTTCAAACCAGAATTAAACTGAGTCATTTTACGTATTTTACCGATAAAATACATTGCCAGCAGCTGGAAGACCAGCTACCGTAAAACAGTATGTTTTATACAAATGCTAGCAGCATCCACAATAAACTTATCTGAGTTATTCATTCCATAAACTACCTCGGCTGATAATGTGTTGCTTACATGATTACTATAGTTAGCCCTTATAGTACTCTAGTGGGATATCTCCTTACAATATACATAATGGGTCGAATCGAACACCAACCTAATGTTACGTACGCCCAATGAACACATACCAACTTAGTGCTGTTCGACCCCGATCACTTGTGATCTACTGGGTCCCAGCCTCGACCTCGATCACTTGTGATCTACTGGGTCCCAGCCTCGACCCCGATCACTTGTGATCTCCTGGGTCCCAGCCTCGACCCCGATCACTTGTGATCTCCTGGGTCCCAGCCTCGACCTCGATCATTTGTGATCTACTGGGTCCCAGCCTAGATCCTACCACTTGTGATCTCCTGGGTCCCAGCCTCGACCCCGATCACTTGTGATCTACTGGGTCCCAGCCTCGACCTCGATCACTTGTGATCTACTGGGTCCCAGCCTCGACCTCGATCATTTGTGATCTACTGGGTCCCAGCCTAGATCCTACCACTTGTGATCTACTGGGTCCCAGCCTAGACCTCGATCACTTGTGATCTACTGGGTCCCAGCCTCGACCTCGATCACTTGTGATCTACTGGGTCCCAGCCTCGACTCCGAATCGCTTGTGACCTACCGGGTCTCAGCCTCGACCCCGATGACTTGTGTTCTACTGGGTCTCAGCCTCGATCCCGATGACTTGTGTTTTACTGATTCCCAGCCTCGACCCCGATCACTTGTGTTCTACAGAAGTCCCAGCCTCAACCCCGATCACTAATGACCTACTGGGTCCCAGCCTCGACCTCGATCACTAGTGACCTACTGAGTCCCAGCCTCGACCTCGATCACTTGTGACCTACTTAGTTCTAGCCTCGACCTCGATCACTTGTGATCCACTGAGTCCTATATTATTGCCAAACAAACCACTGTCCGACAGAAATAGTGTATACAATCACAGGGACTTGGCACGAATTCTTCACCTATTGTCTTTACAATAATGTATATATGTAATATGTGATTAACTGGTCAAGTCCATGACTTGAGTAAGACTACGAGTGTCTACGTGTTTACCACTTTGTCGTGGTCACTGTTTACGGCTGAAGGAGCATTAAATCCGACACAATATTGATAACCCTCATCAAAACGGTGGTAATGGTCAGTCCCTGGTCAGGCCATTAGCGGCTCATTATCTTAACAACAACCGAGACCCGATACACAAACACCGGGGATCCTCGAGTTTAAAAGTTTATCAATTTCGCGTATCGTCAGTTTTGTTCGTCACTTGTTTTTGTCCGTCTAGACTTTGGAGCTGGCTGCAGTTCAACGAATAACAACACGTTTTATACAGTCGAACATTTACATGGTGTACTAAACACAAGATTTTAGGGGATACAATATGAATATTAAATCCACTTCTTCAACTGCTTGACCAGCAAATGAGTTACCTACTTCCAAAATGTCCACCCTGCGTCCCACCTTAATATGATTCGTCAATAGCTTGTCTATAACAGGAACGTAACGACATGGCTATCTTGTGTAATTATGTGATACGTGATACATATATACGTGTGATATGTTACTGTTTCCTCTGAAACATGCATTTTTTGCATGTTTTATCAAAATTTACAAAAAGCTTAACAAATTACTCGTCAACAACAACGGCCATAGTTAGCCATTACCATTTATCGGTGATCGATCAAGTCGATCAAATATATACCCTAATGATGATATAACTAGTTTTTCATAACTGCAATTAAAGCCGGAAATACTTCGGTTTTCTGTTTATCTTTCGAGGATATAATTCGGCGCGCGCAGGGTTGGTTCACGTTCTACAGACGTGAACGTTTAGATATCACGTGACAACACAGACAACTATACAGAATAGAGCATTGTGAGCCAACTATACAGAATAGAGCATTGTGAGCCATGTATAGGTACAAAAAAATGTATTTCGTAAGTGCGGTGATAATAAATCCAAGCATACAGTTAGCTCATTTTTCCACCTTTATTTAAGTTAGGGTAACATGCGGAGTTATAAATTGAGTTTAGAATATCAAAAAATATTACACAAAAACAATCTTGCACACAATCGCGTATATGGGGTCCCACAGGGCGCAAACACATGTACAACAAAACGCGTTGCATGCATTTAATTTGTTTTGTTTTGGTTTAACATTATATATTGTTTAACGACCTCCCGTGTGTTTAAAATGCATACGTGTGATGTATGTGTAGGCTGTGGTATTTTCGTGTTTGTCTCCATTGTGACAACGCGAAACTGTGACAACGCGAAACTGTTGAATTTATAGTGCTACCTTATTGAAACATACTGCCGAAGACACCCAGCAGGACATCCCATCCGGTCGCATTATACTTGAAACAGGCGAAACAGTCATCCCACGTATTTATGCTTAGCGTTAAGCGAGAGTAGCAACTACCATTTTGTAAAGACTCTGGTATGTATCGTTCAGGTGACAGAACCTCAAGCCTTCATCACAGTGGCGATTGCTCAACTAAAGGACTAAAGAGACACAAAGAGACATTAGGGGAAACAACATTTAGAAAGAAGAGAAAAGATCCCAAATCTAATTGCCTCCTACGATCATGCAATGAGGGCAGCATTGTACAATACTTACACCTTTCCTACAGGACAGACATGTAAATGAAGGAAATGGCTACAGATTTTGTGCTTAGATAAGACTTATACACATCATACTCGTAAAATCATTTTTTGTGGTTCCATGAAGTACATTTAGTTTTAATTTCGGGACGGTAAATTCGAGTACAACATCATTAGAATCAAAGTGAATTCCTCGTTCGGCTCGACCGAGGGGGCCTCATTCTCTCTCCTCCATCTTTCCATCTGGTTGCCGATATTAATACGACTTTCTATGACCTTCACTATCCTGTTTTGTAATATGGCTAGAATATTTCCTTAATTTTCACCAACTTTTAGAGAACTTCAACAGAATTTTAGCACGAACAGGTCTGCAATATTTGCATCCAATCACGCAATGTGTTACTTTGGACAACAGCCAATCAGCATGCTGGAAACAAACGATTGTTCGGCATAACTTTGTTTACAATTTGGCAGACGAGATACCCCAACAACGTTTCGCTAAAATAAACGAAGAAGAATTAGGCCTATAAGGTATTTAGAAGAAAAAAGACGTTTAACACCCGAAAGAATACTTCAGGTGCAACAAAACTATTCCTGCCATATTTAAGTGTCAAAGTTTAGTCTGCATGCCGACTTTGAAAACTTCAGTCAACATGATTTGAACAGGAGCCTTTTATTCATTTTTTTTGCCATATAACAAAACAGTGACCCGGTAGGTAGTCACTTATGGTACCACAGACAGGACGTCCGTTATGTTTGTTTTTGTCCCTAAAGTATGACAACTCTACCGCGCATGCTCGTATTGATAATTGTTGGCGGCGATTCATTTTCATATTTCTGGTGGAAGTAACATTTTCACATTGTGAATTTTCAGAAATTGTGGGTTATCGTTGGAGTGTCGTATTAATGTTACGTTCATAACTTTTACTCATATTTTAGAAAAAAAAGATTCCCGTTTACTTTCATTTTCATATAGCATACAGTGTATATCTGAACTTAGAAAGCTCAACATGTCCCAAAAAGTGTATGTACAACCGCAAGCAATAGAAATGTCATCTCAAGAATACGTAACCGGGGATATATGTATGAAATAGAATTGTTAAAATACCTGAGATATGATGTTAGTTCGGCATTCCTCGTTCCCATCAATCATTTGTCCTTTTGTCTTTCCTCGTACAGTAGTGGAGTCTCAGGTATAGGACGTACAGTATTTGATATGTAATAGAGAAATACATTATGAACATGTGTGGAATATTATTTCAGAGATAACTGTAGACATCCTCGTGTTTATAAACACATTACTGAAGCGTGGCCAATGTGAAGTATACACCTGTCGGGCGGCAAACTTGATATATTCCTTAATATTCCTGTGGCATTTTCAATCCAAATCGCCTACATCCTTCCATTCTCCTATCAGCTTTGACGGCAAAATGTGATTAAAAGAGAGCGTGTTTTTGTCTTTTAATTATTAAAAAAAAAAAATCAATCAACAGTCTTATAAAGTATATTAAATGGTTTCACGCTAAATATAACGTATATATTACGAGTATGACAGTACCCATTATATAACACAGTACCCGTTATATAACACAGTACCCGTTATATAACACAGTACCCGTTATATAACATAGTACCCGGTATATAACACAGTACCCGTTATATAACACAGTACCCGGTATATAACATAGTACCCGGTATATAACACAGTACCCGTTATATAACATAGTACCCGTTATGTAACACAGTACCCGTTATATAACACAGTACCCGGTATATAACACAGTACCCGTTATATAACACAGTGCCCGTTATATAACAGAGTACTCATTATATAACACAGTACCCGTTATATAACAGAGTACTCATTATATAACACAGTACCCGATATATAACACAGTACCCGTTATATAGCACAGTACCCGATATATAACACAGTACCCGTTATATAACATAGTACCCGTTATATAACACAGTACCCGTTATATAACATAGTACCCGTTATATAGCACAGTACCCGGTATATAACACAGTACCCGTTATATAACACAGTACCCGTTATATAACACAGTACCCGTTATATAACACAGTACCCGTTATGTAACACAGTACCCGTTATATAACACAGTACCCGTTATATAAGTAACACAGTGCCCGTTATATAACACAGTACCCGTTATATAACACAGTACTCGGTTTATAACACAGTGCCCGTTATATACATGTAACACAGTACCCGTTATAAAACACAGTACCCGGTATATAACACAGTACCCGTTATATAGCACAGTACCCGATATATAACACAGTACCCGTTATATAACACAGTACCCGTTATATAACACTGTACCCGTTATATAACATAGTACCCGTTATATAACAGTGACAGTACCCGTTATATAGCACAGTACCCGTTATGTAACACAGTACCCGTTATATAACACAGTACCCGTTATATAAGTAACACATTACCCGTTATATAACACAGTGCCCGTTATATAAGTAACACAGTACCCGTTATATAACACAGTACCCGTTATATAACACAGTGCCCGTTATATAACACAGTACCCGTTATATAAGTAACACAGTACCCGTTATATAACACAGTACCCGTTATATAACACAGTGCCCGTTATATAACACAGTACCCGTTATATAACACAGTACCCGTTATATAACACAGTGCCCGTTATATAACACAGTACCCGTTATATAACACAGTACCCGTTATATAACACGGTACCCGGTATATAACACAGTACCCGTTATATAACACGGTACCCGGTATATAACACGGTACCCGGTATATAACACAGTACCCGGTATATAACACAGTGCCCGTTATGTAACACAGTACCCATTATATAACACAGTACCCATTATATAACACAGTACCCGGTATATAACACAGTACCCGTTATATAACACAGTACCCGTTATATAAGTAACACAGTACCCGTTATATAACACAGTACCCGTTATATAACACAGTACCCGTTATATAACACAGTACCCGTTATATAAGTAACACAGTACCCGTTATATAACACAGTACCCGTTATATAACACAGTGCCCGTTATATAACACAGTACCCGTTATATAACACAGTACCCGTTATATAACACGGTACCCGGTATATAACACAGTACCCGTTATATAACACAGTACCCGTTATATAAGTAACACAGCGCCCGTTATATAACACAGTACCCGTTATATAACACAGTACCCGGTATATAACACGGTACCCGGTATATAACACGGTACCCGGTATATAACACAGTGCCCGTTATATAACACAGTACCCGTTATATAACACGGTACCCGGTATATAACACGGTACCCGGTATATAACACAGTACCCGGTATATAACACAGTACCCGTTATATAACACACTACCCGTTATATAAGTAACACAGTGCCCGTTATATAACACAGTACCCGTTATATAACACAGTACCCGGTATATAGCACAGTACCCGTTATATAACACAGTACCCGGTATGATTGATTGATGGGGCTTAACGTCCTTGTTCCGGTTATAACCGAGCCTAGGACACTGTAACCGGTATATAACACAGTGTCCGTTATATACATGTAACACAGTACCCGGTATATAACACAGTACCCGGTATATAGCACAGTACCCGGTATATAACACAGTACCCGGTATATAGCACAGTACCCGTTACGCTTGTGTTGTTTTCTAGTTTAGGATCTTATGTAGCAGTTTTCGGGTTTATATTCTCGTGTAGCATCTGATTGGTAAAACATTCTAATTCCTGATGGATCGTAAATTTAAATGTCACTCTAAAAGTGATTTCTATGTGTTTATGCCCGGAGACCAATATACTGGTGAGCGCCCGCCCATCACCCCGATAACACCTGCTTTACATGTGGTCGTGCTGTAGTAGGTATAGCGTTAATTAACATTGGACTCATCAGTCTCCTTCCGGTGACACAGACAAAACGATCACAAACCTTTGTCAGAATCGCCTAGACGTTTGCGTCAGGTCTTTTAACAAATGAGAAAAAGATAAGAAGCAATTTGACCCGCGGCGTAATGACAAACGCAATAGGGGAGTGAATATTCTTGCAATAATAGGTTTATTTTATCGCGATGCTCTTAGCCGCCGATGGATTTAGAAAGCTAGAGTTAGATTTATATCGCTTATGTTTTTCGTCTAAGCTCAAAAATATGTATCGGTATAACAGCAGTGCATTGCCCAAGAGCAGCATATTCGGTCTATTGACCGTTGGTTGTGGTTTACATTTTCGCCACAGGGTCAAATGAAACGAAGTCAACAAGCAATTAAATCAGGCTGTGTACTAGAAACTAGACTAATAGAATACCATAGAAACTTTAGTATAGCGGGTCTCCCGATCATAACGCGGACACGACAGTATGTCGGGTCTCCCGGTCATACCGCGGACACGGCAATATGGCGGGTCTCCCGATCATACCGCGGACACGACAGTATGGCGGATCTCCCGATCATACCGCGGACACTGCAGGATAGCGGGTCTCCCGATCATAACGCGGACACGGCAGACCGTCGGGTCTCCGTATCATACCGCGGACACGACAGTATGGCGGATCTCCTGATCATAAAGCGGACACGACAATATGGCGGATCTCCTGATCATAAAGCGGACACGACAATATGGCGGATCTCCTGATCATAAAGCGGACACGACAATATGGCGGCTCTCCCGATCATAAAGCGGACACGGCAGTATGGCGGATCTCCCGATCATACCGCGGATACGACAATATGGTGGGTCTTCCGATCATACCGCGGACACGACCGTATGGCGGATCTCCCGATCATAAAGCGGACACGACAATATGGCGGGTCTCTCGATCATAACGCGGACACGACAATATGGCGGATCTCCTGATTATAACGCGGATACGACAATATGGCGGGTCTCCCGATCATACCGCGGATACGACAATATGGCGGATCTCCCGATCATGCCGCGATCACGACAGTATGGCGGATATCCCGGTCATAACGCGGATACGACAATATGGCGGGTCTTCCGATCATACCGCGGACACGACAGTATGGCGGGTCTCCCGATCATACCGCGATCACGACAGTATGGCGGATATCACGGTCATAACGCGGATACGACAATATGGCGGATCTCCCGATCATACCGCGATCACGACAGTATGGCGGGTCTCCCGATCATACCGCGGATACGACATTATGGCGAGTCTCCCGATCATACCGCGATCACGACAGTATGGCGGGTCACCCGATCATACCGCGGATACGATAGTATGGCGGATCTCCCGATCATACCGCGGACACGACAGTATGGCGGGTCACCCGATCATACCGCGGATACGACAATATGACGGGTCTCCCGATCACGTTACTCTGATGACAGCGTCTCCCTCTTTCTCATTGCCTGAACTAAAGTGGTATCGTACCCTGATGACTGGTGTCCTCAACAGTCTTCTGAATTTAGTGACCGTCTGGGCTGTATGTATTTTGCATTGTCCGTCTGATACTTACGAAGTATTGTGTGCTGGGAATATTTTCTATTGTCCGTTTTATTAATATTTTCTTTATTGCCTCCAAAAATAAAGAGTACAAAGCAATGTAGAACATATATACATATAAAGCAGTCGGTACAATTACATATATATACTTTATATGTATGGATTTGCATATAAAGTGTTAAATCAATAGAGCATATTAAATATACCTAAAAGATTTACACTTAATTAAAATACACTTATACCTGATGCATAACACTTATACAATGTACATGACTACGTATAAACATACATAAAGGTGTCTCTATTTTATTTATATATTTGGTATTGCACAGACCATAATAAAACTGCGGAGCATGCATTTGTTGGTCTGCATCAATATCAAGTTATGGTATATTTTGCTACTTGTACATAGTTTATACAAAATTGTAATGTATATCATGTGTAAGTATATAAGCATTTTCTTTATCAAATTTTTAGGTCACCTGAGACAAAGTCTCAAGTGACCTATTCTAATCCCCCTTTGTCCGTGGTCGTGCGTCGTGCGTCCGTAAACAATCTTCTTCTCCAAAACCCCTAAACCAAATTCAATAAAATTTGGCAGGAAGCTTCTCTGGCTAAAGGTCAACCAAAATTGTGAATGATATGGTCCCCACCCCCAAGGGGCCTGAGAGGCGGGGCTAAAAAGGTTCCAATTGACTAAAACTTCAAAAATATTCTTCTCTACTCTCAGATATAGTGGAATCAAACACTTTTCATAGATGGAAGGATCTTAAGGTGCTTTACCAAAATTGTGAATTTCATGACCCAGGGGTCTCAGGTTTGCTCCTGGGGAGGGGGTAAACTTTACTATAGTTTATATAGGGAAATCACATGTTTGACTATAATTTGTTGGATTTCTATTGGAATTCATTCTAAATTGGTTAACATTATCAGTATGGGATAACAGATTTATGTTATGCACATGTTGGCCCTGACTGACCCCCAGGGGCTAATCGGCGGGGCTAAAAAGGGTCAAATTAACAAAAACTTCAAAAATCTTCTTCTCTACTCTCAGATATGGTGGAATCAAACACTCTTCATAGATGGAAGGGTCTTAAGGTGCTTTACCAAAATTGTGAATTTCCTGACCCTGGGGTCTCACGTTTGCCCCTGGGGAGGGGGTAAACTTTACTATAGTTTATATAGGGAAATCATATTTTTGACTATTATTTGTTTGATTTTTATCGGAATTCATTCTAACTTTGTTAACATTATCAACATTGGATGACAGCTTAATGGTATAAACCTGTTGGCCCTGACTGACCCCTAGGGGCTGATGGTGGGTTCAAAAAGGGTCAATTAAATTAACTGAAATATTTCAAATCTCAGGTGACCGTTAAGGCCCATGGGCCTCTTGTTTTTATACATCAGGAAAAGTATAGTTCACACATTTTGTACACATAAATGACTGAATTTGTTGTAAATCATTTATCTTGTTCTACCAAATTTCCTAGGTAATATTTCCTACAAACAATATATGTAACATTTCAGATTCTGGAAGTGAGTGTAAATATCCAGCACCAGAGCTGGTCCCTCAACTCGGACGTATAACATTGTAGCACTATGTGTGTCATTGGGTCTTCATAAAAAAAATCCACATTTATGACATAATTCCATTGTAGTCAAGCTACAAAAATGCTCACAACTATTTTCATGATATATTGTACATATTCTCTGTATTCAGGAAATCGTAGTGCTAACTTCCATAAAATATTAGAATTTATTTATCTCTAGAATCCTAATACTTTTAGATTACTTTCCTCATATTTCATTACAAAAAAATAATATACAATATTTTTCCAGTCAATCGTCTTTCGAAAGGGTCGGGTTTCAACAAAATAATCTAGATTTAGATAAATTCGTTATTGTACGGTCATCGACCTTCTACCTAGACTAAGCAGGAGTCTGGTAATAAAAAACTTTATAAACAGGATTCATTCTAAACAACCTACCCAAGAATAGGGATATACTGATGTTTATATATGCTTCAATAGAGGTCCAAGTAAATAAAGAAGTATACACGTCTGTTTTTTTCCGTGTGACGAAGTATTGTGTGTTGTCAGTATTGTGTGTTGTCCGTGTGTTTTATACTGACGAAGTATTGTGTGTTGTCTATGTGTTTTATACTGACGAAGTATTGTGTGTTGTCAGTATTGTGTGTTGTCCGTGTGTTTTATACTGACGAAGTATTGTGTGTTGTCTATGTGTTTTATACTGACGAAGTATTGTGTGTTGTCAGTATTGTGTGTTGTCCGTGTGTTTTATACTGACGAAGTATTGTGTGTTGTCAGTATTGTGTGTTGTCCGTGTGTTTTATACTGACGAAGTATTGTGTGTTGTCTGTGTGTTTTATACTGACGAAGTATTGTGTGTTGTCCGTGTGTTTTATACTGACGAAGTATTGTGTGTTGTCTATGTGTTTTATACTGACGAAGTATTGTGTGTTGTCAGTATTGTGTGTTGTCAGTATTGTGTTGTCTGTGTGTTTTATACTGACGAAGTATTGTGTGTTGTCTGTGTGTTTTATACTGACGAAGTATTGTGTGTTGTCCGTGTGTTTTATACTGACGAAGTATTGTGTGTTGTCCGTGTGTTTTATACTGACGAAGTATTGTGTGTTGTCCGTGTGTTTTATACTGACGAAGTATTGTGTGTTGTCTATGTGTTTTATACTGACGAAGTATTGTGTGTTGTCCGTGTGTTTTATACTGACGAAGTATTGTGTGTTGTCCGTGTGTTTTATACTGACGAAGTATTGTGTGTTGTCCGTGTGTTTTATACTGACGAAGTATTGTGTGCTGTCCGTGTGTTTTATACTGACGAAGTATTGTGTGTTGTCCGTGTGTTTTATACTGACGAAGTATTGTGTGTTGTCCGTGTGTTTTATACTGACGAAGTATTGTGTGTTGTCCGTGTGTTTTATACTGACGAAGTATTGTGTGTTGTCCGTGTGTTTTATACTGACGAAGTATTGTGTGTTGTCCGTGTGTTTTATACTGACGAAGTATTGTGTGTTGTCCGTGTGTTTTATACTGACGAAGTATTGTGTGTTGTCCGTGTGTTTTATACTGACGAAGTATTGCATGTTGTCTGTATTTTGTGTTGTTTATATGTTATTTTTTACATATTGTATACTTCTTAAATGTTCTTTGCATTTCCAGTATGACGAAACATACAGTATCTTTCTCGGCAGTTTCAAGTGTTGATATAAGAACCGGGAAATAACACTAGCTCCTTCCGTTGTCGCGGAGGACCGACGATATCGTTGGCGTCGGATCAAAGCTCGCGCTGTGTAGAGTTAGTGTGGATTGTGGTGGTATTAGAGGATCTGCCCCACGGTGGGGGAGCCGTCCGACCGACCAATGTAATCGATCGTCCCTCACGAGAGTCCTGTGGACAGATGAGCCATGTCTCGCGAGACATACCAACACGAGTAGGAATTAACAGTAATTACTTATATGTAATTATGTTACTAACACGTTTGGGACTACTAATTAGAACAAATCGCCAGTGGACAAGGATCAACCCCTCCGGCCATAACATGGGCCGCCAAATGTCCTCGCCTCACCTCTCCATAATCGTGATTGATTTCTTATTAGAATTAAGTGACTGTCGATAACAAGCCAGCTTATATTAGGAGGATAATATTGTCATAGTAAAACAGCGACAAGGATGTGTCTAACGTCCTGTATATAGGTCAGTGTGTATACAGCTGGCCACACACAGTCTCTCGGATCCGAAATCCGGACCCCTTTCGATTTTGTTTCCTTCGAAGTTTTACTGTAAAGTATAATCACCATCATTGACAAAGGTTTTTCTATTGTTCCAGATGTAACCTCCCTAATGAGGTCGGACGGACTGAATACGCATTCCGAGGTAAGTGGTTACAATTACTGACATAAACTTTACAGGTAATAATGGGCTCTCACAGCGGTCACGTCTATAGCCTAACTTATAAATAATGTAATAGTCTAACTTATAATAATGTAATAGTCTAACTTATAAATAATGTAATATTCTAACTTATAAATAATGTAATAGTCTAACTGATAAATAATGTAATAGTCTAACTTATAAATAATGTAGTCTAACTTATAAATAATGTAATAGTCTAACTTATAAATAATGTAATAGTCTAACTTATAAATAATGTAGTAGTCTAACTTATAAATAATGTAGTCTAACTTATAAATAATGTAATAGTCTAACTTATAAATAATGTAATAGTCTAACTTATAAATGATGTAATAGTCTAACTTATAAATAATGTAATAACTTATAAATGATGTAATAGTCTAACTCATAAATGATGTAATAGTCTAACTTATAAATGATGTAATAGTCTAACTTATAAATAATGTAATAGTCTAACTTATAAATAATGTAATAGTCTAACTTATAAATGATGTAATAGTCTAACTTATAAATGATGTAATAGTCTAACTTATAAATAATGTAATATTCTAACTTATAAATAATGTAATAGTCTAACTGATAAATAATGTAATAGTCTAACTTATAAATAATGTAATAGTCTAACTTATAAATAATGTAATAGTCTAACTTATAAATGATGTAATATTCTAACTAATATATAATGTAATAGTCTAACTTATAAATAATGTAATAGTCTAACTTATAAATAATGTAATAGTCTAACTTATAAATAATGTAATAGTCTAACTGATAAATAATGTAATAGTCTAACTTATAAATAATGTAATAGTCTAACTTATAAATGATGTAATAGTCTTACTTATAAATAATATAATAGTCTAACTGATAAATAATATAATAGTCTAACTGATAAATAATGTAATAGTCTAACTTATAAATAATGGAAAATAAAACATGCATCCAATACATGAAGGTGATAACAAACTTAAAAGATGTCTTAATGTACAGTGAAGTAATATACGTGTACAATATTTCCTTGGAATGAGGTAATTTGTAATTTACAACATCTTTATATGCAAGTTTTATTATTTCAATATAGTACCTAAAAAGGCACCAGTGACGTTTTGACCCGAGACAAGTTATAAGAATGAGAAATTCCGTAAATTCACCAGTTTATAACAATCAGCAGTGTTCTGTAAGTCATTGTATAAACTGTCCATGTAACACCTATAGTTGTAGCTTATCAGACTATCATTTTATTAGAATTGTTATGCCATTAAAAGCGTCAAATGCCCCGTGATTAATGACTCAAAGCTGTTCCTCAACTCTGTCTTAATCACCGTCATAGTCGGATACACTTGACATAGATATCCACTTCCGGTTTGGTCATGCAATTTTACACAATTAGAAAAAATATGACAAGGGCATTCTATAAGGAGAGTATTAGTTTTAGTCTTAACACACGTGGAAAATATTTACAACACAAAATACACGTGACATTGATGTGTACATGCAAGAAATGAAAAGGTAAATAGTTTATTCATATTGACACATCATCATCCCCGATAAACACTCAACACAAAATTGTGATTCAAAATGTTTACCTGAATTACATGTACAAGCTTTAAACGCGCTGACTATTTGGCTGGTTATTCGAGAGTCATGTCATAGTCGGGGATACCGTTACTTACTGATTACACTAGATAAGAAAACTGGGTTGTCAGCAATCGTTAAAGACATACATTCACCAATTCGATGACACCCTACGTCTCCCAACAGTAAAGTCAGTCTTGGGACTTTGGCCTGCTCTTGTGTCACAGTTAAATCAAGGCGGAGAGCATGTATTCAAAAAGAAATAAAAATGAATGAAAAAGTTAATTCAAACATTCTTAGAATAAGGTGCAGAATTTAACTTTATAAATAACAGTTCCTTTTCTTCCCAAGGAAACGATCGAGATCAATTGTTTTCTTGATATTTAACTCCAAGTTAAACGGCGGTTTTCTGTCCACAGAAACATTACGACACGTCCTACCTACAAAGGTATCAGTTTGTATCAGAGATAGATATTCCTTAGGTATACGCACGTGGCTTTTGTACAAAGTAATACTGTTTTGATTGATTGGGAGTAAATGACATCTGGAGTGTTGTGTATGACCTCTAGCAATGTTCCTCTTGTTGCCTTGTGATCGTCTCCACCAATTAGAACAGATTCTACAAGGAAACGCCGACATTGTATCCATGTATATATACTTTGCATGACAGCATGCATGTGTACATAAGATAAACTTTTCAAAAATTTAAAGCAAGCGCCTGATCGATTACAAGTAAATATGCGCAGATCTGCATGTGTGTGCGGGCGGCACGTGTAACCCTGTCTAACAGAGATTGACGTTTAGTATCGTCCCGGCCCGGCATTCTACCGACGATGGCCATACACGAACCGTGTGTGATTTATCTAATTTGACAGAGCAGATACAAATTACATGAATAATACAGGCACATAGACGATATATAGAAGGCACACATATCAATAATTAAATCGGCTTGTCAGGTTTTGCGGGTTTGATGTTTTAACCTTTGTAGGCGATGAAGACTCTGACCTGACATTTATTATGTTATTGTACTGTAGACGATTATCTACACCACTATAGACATCTAATGATTTAAAAGCTTTCCATCTTGATTGTTTTCTGAAGTTTTTTATCGTTATAAAATCACATGCTATTTCGTGGGGTCTGTTTTAAAAATCCATTCCCAATATGGGGTCCGTTTTAATAATCCCTTGCCATGTTGTTGTTTCTGTTTTTAAAATACGGTACCAATCTGTGGGGTCTATTTTTAAAATCCTTAGGCATTCTTTGCAGTCGCAAGTCCCTGTGTGGCGCACTTATGTTAACGCATATTTTCTTCTTATTTGCCCTGGTTTTATCGATTTTCAGTTAGAATTACTGTTTTGTTGATAGTTCTCTGATTTGAACAGAATTTAATCAAGCACAGGCGCCTGCTTCTGGTTAGTATTTATAGAAAAAATAGCCCCTACTACTATATCAACAAGTTGTAACACTCGAAGATCGGATGATGCATCGACTGTGGAACGGAAGTAGGCTATTTATCTTAGAGCTGTTTTAACAGACATTCTGATTGGTCGACAATTATAGTCATCTTTAAATCATTGCCACACAATAAAAGAATAACATCCATTGATATTTAAGGATTTTAAAACAGTGTTCGCTACTGAAGTTCGTGTACATTTGATATTTTAGTCGGATTAGACTTAAATTCAAAGTGAATCGAAGCTCACCCCCCACTTCCGACTTTACAAGTGTTACACCCTGTTCATGTAGTAGTAATGGCTAATACCCCCCAACCTCCCAATAAATACAACCTGGAGCGGACGCCTGTGAATCAGGTTTGGATAAGGAACAAGTGTCAATAATGCTATGGACGCCGGACAAGATAATTCGTTCTCAGTTTTTATACACACTTTATGTCTGCAAAGCTAGGGGGAAACAATGGCTTTCTTCCTGGACAGGTGTATGTAAACATTACTATACACGTGTTATGACTGGAGAACCCTTGTCACAATGTGAGACGTCCTCGTGTCATCATGCTAGGTTACGGCCAGGAGTTCTTCAACTCTTAACTATGACAGCATCCTGTCAGATAGACACTTTCCATCACATCAACATTATATTGACTTCATTAAAGAATGCCGTTAGCGTTGTATTGACTCAATATTAATTTAAAAATACTGCCACGTCAGTCCAACAGATGTCTGGATACATTTTATTCATATGACGTGTTTTTGTTTTATACAGAGACGGACTCGTGATACGAGACTATCTCAAAGCTGAACAGATACGGAAAAGTTATAAAAGTATTTGATGTTGAAGAAAAGAAAAGTTAATTATCTACATTTTAGTTGGAGAGGTTCCCATTTGATATAAGTATCTCTAAGCTGTTAGATTCAAATGTACAAATAACTTTGTTGAGAAATCTAGTCTGACTCGTAGAAATAAATAGAGTGTAAACGGATAATGGTTGTTAATCTATGACCTAATTAGAACTAAGATCATCATGACATGTGGTATAGGACGGTAGAACAAACAGTGGCTTGTCAAGGGCCAGTGGTAATCAACAATCATTTGACCTTAATATTTACGTTTATTGATCCAATACTCAAAACATGTTGATACGGTCATGCTGGTCAAATACTCCATAATCTTTACTTTCAATATCGTACATGTCAAACTATGTCGAATAAAAACAAACCGACCGTGTTCGATGTAGCGTTGATTGAAATTGCGTTCTAATCTCCATTCGTTTTGATCAGGATATATGTATAAATTGAAGAGTTATATTGTTTAAATGTTTTTCATGCATTATTACGCGAATCACTGTACACTTTTCCGCATATATTTTTTGTCGTTGTTGTATGAGTAATAGGCCCAAAGGCTGTCGGTAAAACATATGTATGGTCGAGTGGGAGGGGACGCCACATTCAATAGGACGACTAGATGGACGGAGCTCATTACTGGCCGTCGTGTCGCGTACTACCGCTGGCCGAGCTGGTCAGTACTACCGCTGGCCGAGCTGGTCAGTACCTTTATCGAAGGGTTATCCATAGCCACCTTTTGACCCTTCATGAATTTAAAAAAAACAGCGAATTCATGGTCACGGATCTCTCGAATGTGACAGTTTGTTTAGATACCGATCTCGGTCCAACCTCTATGTGATCATAACAAATCGTAGCGTAATCAAGTTATTCTAATGGCTTCTGAAAATTGTTAAAGAAAATAAACAAAATAAAACTAACCGGCGACTTAGGAAAGGTCTATTAGCCTCGAGTGACCAGCACAGATTCTACTCAGGACGACTTAAACCTTGACGCTGTCTGTAATCACAAACATGAATGACTATATACAGATAAACGTGTATCGTATAAGGACGGACAACAAAACACACACTGACGTTTTATTATTGTGATACTAGTTCGTTCATTCAGTTGTTTTTCTCTCCTCAGAGTTTGTTGTATGATCTGTTAGTCTACATGCATTCTGACGATGTGTACGGATCATGTTTGACTTGTGTGACGATGGGCATGTCTGACTTGTGTGATGATGTGTATGGAGCATGTCTGACTTGTGTGACGATGTGTACGGATCATGTTTGACTTGTGTGACGATGTGTACGGAGCATGTCTGACTTGTGTGACGATGTGTACGGAGCATGTTTGACTTGTGTGACGATGTGAACTGGGCATGTCTGACTTGTGTGACGATGTGTACGGAACATGTCGGACTTGTGTGACGATGTGTACGGAACATGTCGGACTTGTGTGACGATGTGAATGGAACATGTTTGTATATCAACAGTCTAACCCCAAGTCCGTGGTGAATTGATAACGCACTAACGAACTTTAGATAAACATCCTACGATTGGTACTCGCTTATAGCTATGGCAAAAATAATGGATTTCCTTCGTAAAGAATAGGTGAGACATATTCTGGGAACTTTTCACTACCGAAATTCCAATTCATTTCACAAACCGGATTTGTCGGACCTAAGTCATGGTTACACAGATATCAGTCTGGAGCAATGAGCGTATTCTCCGGTTTCGGAGAAACTTGGGGGTCATTTCTCTGATACCGGTTTGATATACGACACCGACTGATCCAGCCAATCGGATTGATGCAGGAGTAAGATGAATTCACAATGACTTGCGTGTCATTCCAGACTGCACTTCCTCTGCTACTCTGTAATTGTCAATATTTAAAAAAAGTAGATTCCTAATGCCGTTTTTCAGCAGTAGGCGCAGCAACCAAAGTTCCATGAATCAATTTATAATCCAGAACTGGATACTTTGATAACGTGAAAATTGGGTTATTTTGAAGCTAATATTTCTGTCGTGAACGGCAGGTGCGTTCGTTATTTACGACCAGAGAGATATAAACAAAGGATTTATGCGAATAATGCCAGTATTCGATGTGGACAGATAGTTCTCTTTGGACTGGAAAGTCACACATTCCGTCTAAAAGCATGTCATGTCTTGTCTCTGGAGTGACAAGTCACACATTCCGTCTAAAAGCAAGTCATGTCTTGTCTCTGGAGTGACAAGTCACACATTCCGTCTAAAAGCATGTCATGTCTTGTCTCTTGAGTGACAAGTCACACATTCCGTCTAAAAGCATGTCATGTCTTGTCTCTTGAGTGACAAGTCACACATTCCGTCTAAAAGCATGTCATGTCTTGTCTCTTGAGTGACAAGTCACACATTCCGTCTAAAAGCATGCCATGTCTTGTTTAGGTGAGGGAAGTCACACATTCCGTCTAAAAGCAGGTCATGTCTTCTCTCTGGAGTGACAAGTCACACATTCCGTCTAAAAGCATGTCATGTCTTGTCTCCGGAGTGACAAGTCACACATTCCGTCTAAAAACATGTCATGCATGTCTTGTCCCTGGAGTGACAAGTCACACATTCCGTCTGGAAGCAAGTCACGTCTTGTCCCTGGAGTGACAAGTCACACATTCCGTCTGGAAGCAAGTCACGTCTTGTCCCTGGAGTGACAAGTCACACATTCTCTCTGATAGCAAATCACGTCTTCAGTCTGAACTAACATGTGACAATCGCCGACTGATGTCAAGTCACGTCTTCCCTTTAGACGTATAGACAAGTGAAGTGACACACTCTGTCTTAGTCATTTCTTCTCTCTGGACATTCTCTCTAGACTGATGTACAACATATTCTGTCTGGTGGTAATCCATGCTTATTTTGCCTTTCGAGTCTCGCAATACAAGTACATATACAGATTTTCACGTGACTTCCACTACGCATTTCGTTCAGCTAGTCTGACATTAAAAGCTAGTAATCTGTCACGCCTTTTTTTCTTCTTCTCCCTGACACGTCACGGAATTTGTTTCACGCGTTAACTTTAAGGTCTAAGGGCCGTCACGGGGCTTGTCTTCAGAACGTTTTTCTGACGTAACTGTGACGCGTTGCCTGTTCTATAAGGAACAAGGTCTAAGGGCCGTCACGGGGCTTGTCTTCAGAACGTTTTTCTGACGTAACTGTGACGCGTTGCCTGTTCTACAAGGAACAAGGTCTAAGGGCCGTCACGGGGCTTGTCTTCAGAACGTTTTTCTGACGTAACTGTGACGCGTTGCCTGTTCTATAAGGAACAAGGTCTAAGGGCCGTCACGGGGCTTGTCTTCAGAACGTTTTACTGGCGTGACTGTGTCGCGCTGCCTGCGATGACGATTTCGTGTAAAATTTTCATGAAAATGGTTAAGTATCTGACAAAATGCAACTTCTGTAAGGGCTGTTTGATTCTATATGTTTGAGATTATTTCCAATGACTGGGCGTTCAGGACATAGTCAGTCACCTCCTGGACCACTCACTGGAAAATTGACGGTCTCTGTGGTATGCGTCACAGTACCCAATCAAACCGAGTTACTGTCGAAAAAGAAGACAAGTTCCAGTGATACTCAGGCTGACAAACGAAACTTATCTAGTGATCTCACAGATACCACTCTACATACAGATCTAGGCCAGTAAGTCGCGTGCCATCTCCTCTATATAAAATGATAAACTGATAACGATATCATACCGAGCTTATCATCCTTTAAAACAGTATGAAACAGTGTGTGTGTAGTGAATGTTATTCTTAGTCTGACGCGAAATGTGATGGAGCTTATTTTAGTAAGCACTTTAAGGGCGGGTTATAGGTCCGAGGGGAGCGGCGGACCACATGTCCAGTGTAGACAGCTACAGACGGAGACCGCCTGGCGGTGTATCCGGAGCTGTCAGTGTCCGTACTGGACCAAAGACTTACGGATCGATATCAATTATGTGACCAGCTGACGGAGGCTTTAGCTAGTATCAGTATCATATGATTGTATCAAACTAAACCTATCTTGTAAGCAATTAAAATCTTTGCACGTCAATAAATACTTCTCCGCAATACGCAGTAAGACTGGGCACGCGCGTGGTGTCCATAGACTTACGCGCAGACCACTCAAGGTTTCCGCTTTGTAAGATTACGATGTTGCAAGAACGACATTTTCTCATCAATAACACCAACAAAATATCACTGCATCTTCGACAAACACCGAAAGGGTTCATTAAATAAAGAACCACATCGTTTTCGGGCGTAGACAAGTGCCAGGTCTAAGGTGTCGATTCGCCACTCTTGCCAATCAGTATACGGGACACTCTCAGTATTCAAGGTTGTTGTAGCCCGTAACTTACTAACTTCCGTCACAAGTCCTTTCGGCGATTTCAACTGTGCCAATCACCTCTATTCCAAGCGAGCTGATGTGCCCCAACACTTATCAAACGAACTCTTCGTAGTTTGCTGAATAACATATCTTCTTCCATTTTCGAGAGTACTACTCAAGTTACTTTTTGGCTATTAGTGTACGCACTTTCGGAGCATTTACATCTGATATTGGTACTTACTAAATGTAGGTGTCAATCTGCGAAGCTGTTTTAATATATAAATGTGTACAAGGTTGGTACTCATCCTTTGGTCCACAACTTTGACAATGTCCCACTCTCACATCCTTATATCCCCAGCTTTATCAATCTTCCACTCTCAGCCTTTGATCCCCAGCTTTGTCAGTGCTATATTTTCATCCTTTAGTCCTTCTCAGCTTGTTATTGAATCGTTTATATCCTTTGGTACCCAGCTTTGTCAGTGATGACTAACGCCTCACTGACATACGTTGATCCTTAAAGGCCAAGAACGACCTAGTTTAATATCCCACCGGACAGCAATTAAAGAGGGGGAGGAGGGAGGCGGAGCTTATCTGTAGCCTGGGTTGCTAGGCTGTTACTCACCCACCACATGGTCTAGAGCCGAGATGTAAACAAATCCAAATATCACTATACAAATAACTGTGAAGTCACTTTTATGCCTATTGATTTGTCAATTATGTTCTCAATTATATGTATATACACTAATACATATATCACTTGGCTAGTTAGTATAAAGTTAATAGTTGAACAATGCACCCACAAACCGTCTCCAAATGTTAGTTCTATAGTGATACACGGGTTCTGTATATACTTTTTTTCCCCTACATGATCTCCATGCATTGGGTACACGTGGGTGAGAAATTGAGGTGTATTTCCGATCCACATTGTCATTCCAGTGTAGAACAGCCAAATTGGACCTCACTAAGTACTGATCATCACTGAAGCATATCCTCTTATCTTGAAAAATTTTCATCACATTGTTAAAACTTTCTACATAGAAAGTATCACGAACTAAAATATAATCCTGTGGGTACTTGTACAGAACCGATTTTTTTATTACACCAAACAACAATTTTGATGCAACATCATCGATGACTTGTCTGGAGGGTTCATAATTAGTGTCTGTTTTACACCTGCTGGTACGATGACATGCTGAGTGGTCATTTTGGTAATGTTTTACAACATTTTCAAGACTGCTCTTCAACTCTGCAGGGTCACCTTCACTATGTTTTAGACACCAATGGACATGGGTAATAACAGGTTCTATTTTGTCCTGCAGAAGAGGGGACCATGTTGTCCCTTTTTTGTAAGCTGGGCCAGTTGATACTGCTTTTAATTCCCTTTTTAATGCCTTGAGTGCATGCCACGGGTCATTTTGGTTTGTAACACCGGCATCTTTGACAAGTTTGTTGATGGATAAATTTCTGTCGTGGGCATGAATATTTATTGTGACATCCTTTTCTGTCATTTTCTCATACAGTATCTGGGTTCCAATTTTTTCATGTCTTTGAGATACTGGATCGTCCTTTGTTGTCACATGAATATGGTTCAAAACTTTGTGAGTTTTGTACCCTATTGCCACCACACTTGAATCCTTTGCGTTTTTACGCCAGCCGTGCCTTGCATCAGTCATGATTTCAATCCCTTGATCTCGGTCTTCATAGCTGAAGCACTCTTCATCCAATGCATGACTGATACTTTCTTCATATTCTGAACAGACATGGTCCTTGTAACTGCTGAAATATTTCCTTTTCTTTTCCTGTGTTATTTGACCAAGACCGGCTCCCTCTGTAAATCTTTTGTATTGAACTGGCAACATCCCACTGCATTCAATACCATGAAAGATTCTATAATTTACCAGAAATTCGTTGTCAGGTAAATACGGAGAAGATGACCAAAGTATAGAATGGTGTTTGTCTTTGGTACAGGAAAGTCGAATGGAAACTGCATGACCTTTAAGAGTTACTTTTTTGTTTACTAGTTGTCCCTCACAAATTTTGGAATGGTTCCCAGCTACTTCACAAAGTTTTGCCACAGAAGATTCTGCTGTCACAAATATTTTTTCATCAACATCCTTCTTCTCTGCCTGTTTATAGCTACACAAGTTTGGCATTTCACGGTTTTTTCCTTCCTTCTCATTGAAATATTTGTCCAGTAAGCTTTCTAATATATCACAGTTATTAACTGGATGACCCAGCTGTCTAAAGAGGCTATCTCTCACTTTTTGTAATTTTTCTAAAATTCTGATCTTCACATTTTCATCCCCAGGTATTTCTATCCTGAAATTTGGGGGCTTTTTTCTTCCTCTTTCCATTCTAACACTTTGATTTGTATGTCCAATATTACAATGACTATGGAGTATAATATGATGCATAAGTAAATTGGTATTCCCCAGGAATTTTCTTCAGCATTCCATCATCTAACATAATCTTGACCACATGAGGATCTGTTGGGGTTGCATTTTAATAGTATTTCATTTGTCATGATACTATGAGAAAACATGTAATGTGAAACTGAAACATTTTCTAAGCCTAATAAAAATATATCTTTAAAATCCATTTTAAAATCAAAGGCCTAAAATGATATTAATTTTGTTTTATTTCCCCATGCATTGCCCCTTCTAGTCAATGGAATCTTGATAAATTGTGCAATTCCACTCTCTGCCCAGAGGGCAATATGACTCTCCCACAGGTTCATGTTACTCTCTTACCCCCCACCCCAACACCACATACCCCACCCATCATCTGATTTTAGCCAGCATGGCCGCGAAGGACACACATACACTTACCTTGGTTGTGAATGTGGACCAAAGAAATGCTATAAGGCAACTGTTTCAAGAGCAAAATTGGGAATACTCAGAAGAAATTAATCAGGACAGCACAGTGATAAGTAATAGTATAGAAAGTTCAGGATTTTCTATTCCCCAGGATGACGAGTTGGATGAATGTCGGTATTGTTTATGTAGACCTTGTATTACAAATGAGAAAAACAAACAGCAATGGTGGGAATTAACAGCAAATCCAAAACACAAGAAAAATAATGTTCGCAGGAAAGAAATTTACAAACGATTTTGGACAATGTTATATCACAGAGGAGCCTGGGGAGATCCCCGATATCAGGAAAAGAAGAGGCAGGCATTGGGGATTAATGCAAGGGAAGGTGAACCTGTGTGGCATAGGCGGGATATAATGCCAGATTGTGTTATCAAACTGGTCAGATTCTGGTTTCCAAATCCTGATGATATGGAATATTTGGGTCATTGTTGGGAATAAGTTATCTTTTATTTGTGTACAAGGGAAGTGCCATGTCTTGTTATATATGACTCTGCTAATTGGATTAATGTAAATTCCTGTATGTGTGCATATGGGATCTTATTTCTGGACCTTGCCGCCAAAATGTTGATAAGGTAGGAAAATGTGTTTACTCAGCATGCGTAGCTAGGGCCTTAGCAACAACACAACTTCCGGTAATTACATCCGGTAGGCAAACTGGCAAATTCAAATTTGATTGACAGTTTGCAAATTGAATCAGAAAAACAAATTTAATCAGAAAACAAACAAATTAGATTTTCTTGCATAACATGGTATACATATTCAGATTCCTCACAAAAAAATATGTTACCATAACAAAATCTATGTCAGATAAGTTTTTGTTAAACATGATTTTGAGGAAATTCTCTCTCTGAAGTGAAGGCTGCCAAAAATTTGTATAACCCTCCATTTTCCCAAGTTGTCTCCCTTTTATACCCCGTCCCCGGCCTTTAACCTTGTCAATTAATACCAATGTCCCGCTCTCATCCATTGGCCCCTGGTCTTGTCAATGTCAGCCATTGCCCCGCTCTCTTCCGTTGGTCCTCAGCTATGACAGTGTTTACAACACTCTCCTTCAATGATCCCCAGCCCTCCTCATCTGCACCGATAGTGTGGCTACAAGGGGGCTGTCCGTGACTATACTATACTATACTATACTGGGGCAGAAAGTGACTACCGTTGGTCACACTTACAGTTAGGATGTAATGGGGCAATCCGTGACTAGACTTACTGCACAGTGGGACAGAGTGTGACTACCTTTGTCACACTTACGGTGAGACAGAGTGTGACTACCTTTGTCACACTTACGGTGGGACAGAGTGTGACTACTTTGGTCACACTTACAGTTAGGATGCGATGGGACAATCCGTGACTAGACTTACTGCACAGTGGGACAGAGTGTGACTACCTTTGTCACACTTACGGTTTGACAGAGTGTGACTACCCTGTCACTCGTGCCTGCTGAAGCTTGAGTTTACCAAAACAACCCCGGACATATCCGTCCCGTGTAGAAACCTTGTAGATACCAAAGCGTGTGGTGCGTTTTGGTAACAACCCGGTCAGAACCACGATTGAGTGACAGGGTAGTTTGTCATTCACTTCCAAATGGTGACATTTATTTTTCGGATTTGGAATAAGTCGATAATCTGGTTGATATGCGTTCATTGGTCGATAAGGGTGACTTTGAGTGATGACGCTGGTGTGCCAGCCGGCCAAACCCTTCCTACAATCTAACGTCAATACATCGCATGCAATAATTGAGTTTTGACGTCTGTTGAATGCTTTTTTCGGCTGAAAGAAAATTATTTTTGGCAGAGATGTCGAACTTCGTTAAACATGTATGCTTGTGACATATGCCAATGTAGCGTTTTGATTTTACTGATGATTGAAAGAAACCGCAATATAGAAGCCTTTTGAACGGTATAGTAACTACCATAAAATATTGGATCCGGACAACTTCCACCCGCCTCCACTCTGTGGTTTTCTGGTAGTGCCTTGATTAGTCTGGCGCGCCCGGGATTATAAGGTGTAATCCGAAGGAGACTTTGGATTTCTGTTATCTGAATTAACTTTAAATTGAATTTATCTTCTATGATATGTAATTATCTTTTAAACTTAATACATTGTGTATGTTTGAATTTGAACATTTGCCAAACTGCATGTACAACTTTTTATGAGTTTATACTAGTTATTAGACTCTGAGTATGGCAGGCTCAGAATTTCATTCAGGCTTTTCTGGAAGCAATTATCTGCGCTCCGTGGCCTGTTAGAAGTCGTAAACTACTAACGTAATTGTGTACGTTTCTTTTGGCGGAGCAGGTACCAACTCCAGGTGGATTGGCTAAACACGAGGCCGTCTGTCTTCAGCTGTATATCAACGAAAATCATATGAAACACATCAACATAGGCTTATACGAGAATATAAATGTCGGACGATATCATAACTGAGACGAATACATATTGTTTCTTATAGCATCGCTCTATCGTAATAATGGACGGTACAGAGAAACGCTACCATACAATATACCAATAGGGGTTGACACATGTCAGTACTACAAAACTGGACGGTTCAGAGAAACGCTACCATACAAATTATACCAATAGGGGTTGACACATATCAGTACTATAATACTGGACGGCGCAGAGAAACGCTACCATGCATTATACCAATAGGGGTCGACACATATCAGTACTATAATACTGGACGGTACAGAGAAACGCTACCATACAATGTACCAATAGGGGTTGACACATATCAGTACTATAATACTGGACGGTACAGAGAAACGCTACCATACAAATGTACCAATAGGGGTTGACACATATCAGTACTATAATACTAGACGGTACAGAGAAACGCTACCATACAATATACCAATAGGGGTTGACACATATCAGTACTATAATACTGAACGGTACAGAGGGAACACTGACTGAAGATAGCATAAGTTGATTTCATCACAACTTTTCGTTAAACAACTTACTGCATACTGTGTTGGTAATAGTGTGACAATGAGGTCATTTCTCCGGCTTTCTGTGTTTTCAACGATTACTATGCACAGAATGTAGGTTTATTGTCGATGCTCTGTTTTGAGTTTGAGGATTGATTTATGTCAGGGGATATATATTTTTTTCAAGTAGATTGTCATGAATGGTACCGGAGAGTTACAAGTGTGTGACAGATTTTAAACCGTTTCTGTCCTGATCAATTTTTTTTCATTGTTTCCTATCAACAGATATGGTCATTAATTTAAGGACGGCTATCTTTATAAGGTTGTTTGTTTGTTTCAAATTCATTTGGTCAGATGACATGAGAAACACCACAATTATAGCTAAATCTATAGGGAGCAATATGTAACCAATATGGTACATGCGCCAAGTGTACAAATCCTATGACGTGAACCAATCGTCTTGTGTTTTTGTAAATATAAACTGAAGCTATTCAATGAGCACATACCCATATAAGCAAAACAGAAATCTTGACGTTAATCCAGTTATGTAAAAGGGTGTTATTGTACATCCGTACAGTTATATGATTGGGTGTTATTGTACATCCGTGCAGTTATGTGATTGGGTGTACATCCGTACAGTTATGTGATTGGGTGTTATTGTACATCCGTGCAGTTATATGATTGGGCGTTATTGTACATCCGTACAGTTATGTGATTGGGTGTTATTGTACAACCGTACAGTTATGTGATTGGGTGTTATTGTACATCCGTACAGTTATGTGATTGGGTGTTATTGTACATCCGTACAGTTATATGATTGGGTGTTATCGTACATCCGTACAGTTATATGATTGGGTGTTATTGTACAACCGTACAGTTATGTGATTGGGTGTTATTGTACATCCGTACAGTTATATGATTGGGTGTTATTGTACATCCGTACAGTTATATGATTGGGTGTTATCGTACATCCGTGCAGTTATGTGATTGGGTGTACATCCGTACAGTTATGTGATTGGGTGTTATTGTACATCCGTGCAGTTATATGATTGGGTGTTATTGTACATCCGTACAGTTATATGATTGGGTGTTATTGTACAACCGTACAGTTATATGATTGGGTGTTATTGTACATCCGTACAGTTATATGATTGGGTGTTATTGTACAACCGTACAGTTATATGATTGGGTGTTATTGTACATCCGTACAGTTATATGATTGGGTGTTATTGTACAACCGTACAGTTATATGATTGGGTGTTATTGTACATCCGTACAGTTATATGATTGGGTGTTATTGTACATCCGTACAGTTATATGATTGGGTGTTATTGTACATCCGTACAGTTATATGATTGGGTGTTATTGTACAACCGTACAGTTATGTGATTGGGTGTTATTGTACATCCGTACAGTTATATGATTGGGTGTTATCGTACATCCGTGCAGTTATGTGATTGGGTGTACATCCGTACAGTTATGTGATTGGGTGTTATTGTACATCCGTGCAGTTATATGATTGGGCGTTATTGTACATCCGTACAGTTATGTGATTGGGTGTTATTGTACATCCGTACAGTTATATGTATGTGATTGGGTGTTATTGTACAACCGTACAGTTATGTGATTGGGTGTTATTGTACATCCGTACAGTTATATGATTGGGTGTTATTGTACATCCGTACAGTTATGTGATTGGGTGTTATTGTACATCCGTACAGTTATGTGATTGGGTGTACATCCGTACAGTTTTGTGATTGGGTGTTATTGTACATCCGTACAGTTATGTGATTGGGTGTACATCCGTACAGTTTTGTGATTGGGTGTTATTGTACATCCGTACAGTTATATGATTGGGTGTTATTGTACATCCGTACAGTTATGTGATTGGGTGTACATCCGTACAGTTATGTGATTGGGTGTTATTGTACATCCGCACAGTTATGTGATTGGGTGTTATTGTACAACCGTACAGTTATATGATTGGGTGTTATTGTACATCCGTACAGTTATGTGATTGGGTATTGTTGTACATCCGTACAGTTATGTGATTGGGTGTTATTGTACATCCGTACAGTTATGTGATTGGGTGTTATTGTACATCCGTACAGTTATGTGATTGGGTGTTATTGTACATCCGTACAGTTATGTGATTGGGGGTACCTACGAACAGTTATCCTGACTGAGCCCGTCTCATTACTCAACGGACAATGGCTGGTTGTCTGTGTAATCTCATTCAGTGTGCATTAGAGAAGTTTAAAATCGTTATTGTGCACGGCAATTTCACATTCCATAGACATAAAATGATAGTGTATAATGACCTGCCTCAGATAGAGGTTTCTTACTGTCATTTGGAGAGCAGGTGCCTTGCTGGCACGGCAAAGGAAGCCACTCGGCTATATCGGCCTGCTGTTTTCTACAGACAAATATAGATTTACAGTTTTGGCCTCCACGGACTGTGTAAATGGCTTTCTGGTTGTGCAGTGAAATTTGATTTTAATGGTGATCGTTAACTCGACATTGCAAACTGTAGCAGAATGATAAGAATCGTGGGATGATACGTGAAAAGTGCCATGCCGCCAGGGTACCCCCTCTAAAGACGGGTGGGGGTCAGGACGGGGTGAAGCTGGCACTGACACAAACCAGGTTTAGGGTCAGGAAATGGTGTCGGGAGGGGAGAGGAAGGGTGGCATTGACATAAGCCATATAGCATTAACATTTCTATTTTAAAAATGTTATCGGAGATTTGCTGGCCGATTCGTACATGAATGCTGGTCATCCCTGTTAGGTGTTTAAAGTGTTCTCCCATATTTCAGAAACATTCCCACTCGCAAACAATTACATCAGAAGTTGTGGAAATGGAATCTTACCCTAAAAATTCGAATCCGGATGTGTGTTTCCGGATATTTGGGTCTCCGAACGTGTGGGTTTCGCTTCAGGAATTGGACGGGAAGTGTTAGAATGTATTGGGGTTCAATGATTAAAGTTCAAGTCCCCAGTGACGATTCGATCAGGGATATGTGGGTTGTACGTGAGGAATATTATGATTAAAAGTCCGCGAACGAAACCGCTCCAATATTAAGAATATAAGGTGTGTTGCTCATATTAGAACTAATGCAGTCTATGTTATTCCTTCTATATGCAGCCTTAGTAAAACTATTTGAATACATTTAATGAACACTACTGACAAAACCTATTTTATCTGACATATTAGCGAATACCCTATTTTTAGACTTTCGGGAGAGGACTCCTGTGGGGACCCTGGGTAATGTTTAGAGATACACCACGATAGCAGGACATCGTGTAGGGATTCCAGATGAACATGTGATACGTCACTTTCCCAATCAGATACAAAACAAACCAGCGAAACGTTTCTAGATCCGTCCGATATCTTCAGTATACTTAAAGAGTATGGCGATTTGTGGTGCGTTGAGTGCACGTGAGTCAATGTCTTTTTAATTCATAGAAACCAAGTGACAGGTACAATCTGGAGTTACGTGTAGTTTTGCTTTCTATAATATGACAATCAGGTCGTGTTTAGTCGTATGCAAAGGCTATTTTGTTATGTATCTACGTGAAATACAGCGCCATTAGACATGCATGCCTTAAGGATATGACCTGAAATGGCCGTATTACCTTATTACCTAAACAGTATATAGTTACTAGTATACTGTGTGGGCGGAATGAGACGATGATATTCTGTATAACATGCGATGTGACCAAATACATTTTCTAAATCTATCCTACACACTTTTAAGATCTACGAAAGACACCAGTTAACTTTGTCTATGTCTACAAAAGACAAACTTTATCTATGTCTACACAAGACAAACTCTGTCTATGTCTACACAAGACAAACTCTATCTATGTCTACACAAGACAAACTTTATATATGTCTACACAAGACAAAATTTATCTATGTCTACACAAGACAAACTTTATCTATGTCTACACAAGACAAACTTTATCTATGTCTACACAGGACAAACTTTATCTATGTCTACACAAGACAATCTTTATCTATGTCTACACAAGACAAACTTTATCTATGTCTACACAAGATAAACTTTATCTATGTCTACACAAGACAACCTTTATCTATGTCTACACAAGACAAACTTTATCTATGTCTACACAAGATAAACTTTATCTATGTCTACACAAGACAAACTTTATCTATGTCTACACAAGACAAACTCTGTCTATGTCTACACAAGACAAACTCTATCTATGTCTACACAAGACAAACTTTATCTATGTCTACACAAGACAAACTTTATCTATGTCTACACAAGACAATCTTTATCTATGTCTACATAAGACAAACTTTATCTATGTCTACACAAGACACAAGTATAATTTGTCACTGCCTACAAGACACAAATGTACCGGTTCACTTTGTCCCTCTCTACAAAGGTCACCTGTTCACATTGTTCCTGTCTACCAAAATCACTAGAAAATTTTGTCGACAAAACTGGCGGAAAAGACAGAAGTAAAATTTGTCCCTGTCTACAGAAGAAACAATTATATTCTCTCCCCATCTAAGACACGAGTATACTCTGTCCCCATCTATAAAAGGCACGAGTATACTTTGTCCCAATCAACAAAAGCGACAAGTTCAAATTATGGCTGTCAACAAAAGACACTATTTAACTTTGGCTCTATTTAGAAAAGACACTAGTTCACCTTTGGTCCCCATCTACAGAATAGACACCAGCTTACTTTGTCCTGTCACAAAAGGCAACATATTAACTTTGTTCCTGTCAGCAAAATAAAACAGTTCATTTTGTTGCCGTCTGCAAAAGGCACATGTATACTTTGCCCAGTTGCCAATGTCGCTACAGATACCAGATGTCTATGTCACTACAGATACCAGATGTTTATGTCACTACATATACAAATTGTCTTTGTCACTATCGATACAAGATGTCTATGTCACTACAGATACCAGATGTCTATGTCACTACAGATACCAGATGTCTTCGTCACTATCGATACAAGATGTCTATGTCACTACAGATACCAGATGTCTATGTCACTACAGATACCAGATGTCTTCGTCACTATCGATACAAGATGTCTATGTCACTACAGATACCAGATGTCTATGTCACTACAGATACAAATTCTCTTTGTCGACACCGATACAAGTTGTCTTTGTCACTACAGATACCAGATGTCTATGTCACTACAGATACCAGATGTCTATGTCACTACAGATACAAGTTGTCTTTGTCACTACAGATACCAGATGTCTATGTCACTACAGATACAAATTGTCTTTGTCACTACAGATACAAGTTGTCTTTGTCACTACAGATACCAGATGTCTATGTCACTACAGATACAAATTGTCTTTGTCACTACAGATACAAGTTGTCTTTGTCACTACAGATACCAGATGTCTATGTCACTATCGATACCAGATGTCCATGTCACTACATATACAAGTTGTCTTTGTCACTACAGATACAAGTTGTCTTTGTCACTACAGATACCAGATGTCTTTGTCACTACAGATACCAGATGTCTATGTCACTACAGATACAAGTTGTCTTTGTCACTACAGATACAAATTGTCTTTGTCACTATCGATACAAGATGTCTATGTCACTACAGATACCAGATGTCCATGTCACTACAGATACAAGTTGTCTTTGTAAATGTCTATGAGAGATGTTGCTGCCACCACCGATATAAGTTCACTTTGTAAATGTCTATGAGAGATGTTGCTGCCACCACCGACAAAAGTTCACTTTGTAAATGTCTATGAGAGATGTTGCTGCCACCACCGACAAAAGTTCACTTTGTAAATGTCTATGAGAGATGTTGCTGCCACCACCGACAAAAGTTCACTTTGTAAATGTCTATGAGAGATGTTGCTGCCACCACCGATATAAGTTCACTTTGTAAATGTCTATGAGAGATGTTGCTGCCACCACCGACAAAAGTTCACTTTGTAAATGTCTATGAGAGATGTTGCTGCCACCACCGACAAAAGTTCACTTTGTAAATTCTATGAGAGATGTTGCTGCCACCACCGATATAAGTTCACTTTGTAAATGTCTATGAGAGATGTTGCTGCCACCACCGACAAAAGTTCACTTTGTAAATGTCTATGAGAGATGTTGCTGCCACCACAGATATAAGTTCACTTTGTCCAAGTTATCAGAGATGTCTAGGTCACCATGGATACAATTTCACTTTGTCCATGTTATCAGAGATGTCTCTGTCACCTCCGAAACAAACTCACTTTTTCCATATCTACCAGAGATGTATCTACCACTTCCGAAACAAGTTTACCGTGTCCGTTGATAACTCAATATATACAGGGTATGTTTAATGCACCTTTCCCATTACTGGTTGCATTAATTCTCTCACTTTGTATCCGTCATGGGTAGAGATATCCTGCTTCTGTCCATACATGTCTACCTCGGACTGAGCCTGTCTACAGTTTTGTCCTTGGCTACCACGTTTATGCTGCCCTACAGGTAGGGCGTACGAATTGTACTTGCTGCCTCCATTGCATGATCGTAAGAGGCGACTAAATTTGAGATATTGTCTTTTCTCCTTTTCCTAATGTCTACCTTTACACTGCCTCAATTAATTTCGCATTTAGTTGAGCATTCGTCCTTGTTAGGAAGGCGTTTGGCTCTGTCACCTGGCCGAGATATTCCAGAGTCTATAAAATGGTACTTTCCACTCCTGTTTAACGCTCAGCATTTAAGGGGTTTGACGACTGGTGACCGATTGGAATTGTCCTGCCGTATGTCTTCAGCAATACACTTCAGTGAGATCGCACTATCGAGTCGGCATTAGTTCCGAGCTACCGTAAGGAGACTAAGTTAGCACACAGGGGAGGCCCTCCTTAAATGACCTTAGCTGTTGGTAGGACGTTAAACCACACTCAACTAAACCAACCCAAAACCAAACAAACCATGGGTAGAATAAGGTAAGACACACTAATTTTGTTCGGATTACCACCATTAGATATTTTACTCTGGGTTTTACTGATCATTGGAGATAGCATACACTCTCCTTAAATATGTACTCATTCAGACCTGAACAGTTCCTTTTACTGTAGATTGTAGGTTGGTTATCACGTAACTTGATTTGGCCTCAATTTCTGTAAGAAATCAACAAAATCATCAATATTTTATGAAGCTGCTGTTTTTGGTGTGTTCATTGTAATTACATTATAACAAGTGCCGTCACTGTTATTTGAGTTTCAGTTAACCGTAACTTTGAGAACTGACCAACGGTTTTTGTATCCTCGGGCTGTTGTTGGACCAGCGATAGGTGGCCCAGCAATAATGCCTGTCCACACTATAGGCCATCAATAGGACCAGCTATGTCGGCTAATAATACTCAATTAAAATATTGACAATGTAGAAATATATAAGAAAAAAATCTTGAAGCACTCTAGGAATCGTCACCTTCCGCTACCAACAGTTTATTTAAGGTCAGGCAAGGTCGGACCTGAGAGCCAGTGGACAGGAATGGAGCCTTTATGACGCCCAGTCCTGTAAACAGCGCGTGCGGCACGCCGATATGTACGAGTATAGCAACTGATCGTCTTAGAATAAATCAGAACGCATCAAGACTTTACATGTCGGCCAATTTTGATGAAACGCATTCCATACATATTGGACTGGGTTACTCAACCATTTGGTTTGGAAAGTTTGCATATGAAATTGCACTCAGATAGCCGATTCTTAATTGGGGTTTTCAAGGGTCATTAGGGAAATAATTAATTGAGTGTTCATCTCTCTAAGGTAGCTATGTAAAAACATGTAGAGTTTTAGTGGCTCGGCCAGTAAAATCCTCCTACAAAACATGTAGAGTTTTAGTGGCTCGGCCAGTAAAATCCTCCTACAAAACAACTGTCTACATTACATTATATGTCGATTTTAGGGAACAGATGCTGCCTTTCGCCGACTTCCTTGTCTATCTAATATAGAAGCCAGAGTCGGCTGAGTAGCGTTCCGGATGGTCTGTCTCCCGTTATTGATGCGGAGGTAGTTACTATGATGGCTAACCAGATTTGTGGGGACTATACAATTCAATCGTTCTGACACCAATAGCGTTGATCTAGTTTACACTGGCCGTCATAATATTGTGTATTGGATTAGGACTACATCTGCTTCGTTTGGTCCATCACACTTTCACCTGATGTGGTGTAGTCTAGTGAAGATTCCAACTTGTTTTATATAATAGACAAACTAATCAGTTATATCTCGTTTGGCCATGCGCTGTATGTGGCTAAGTTTTTATCAGATAAGGACATATTTACTTATAGGCCATTGAACTACTTAATTTTTCCACGCGAGATTTTGTCAGTTGTTTAGGGACATCGGGTGTGCTACTTAAGCAGGTACACTGTAGGTGCTAGCCGTGTGTATACCAGGTACGCTGGCTGTATATTTGATGTAGACATTACCCCGTCCAGGTGGCAAACTGAACGCTGCGGCCCAGTTGCTTGACCACTGCGCTGTACCCACCGACTTCCGATTAAATACGTTTAATCACGACTGGGCGATACAATTTTAAACTTATTTCGGTAAGGCACATGTAGGTAAGTGCGGAGTAATGTCTAAAAAAGGTGCCCAGCGGTGTAGGTATAGTGTGAAAGATGAGAGTCCGGGCGCGGTGATCACTTACGAAACAACGGGAGGTAATCACTCACCGGCGGGTCCGAACGATTAACTGGCAGATTGATGCCGTCAGAGCTTCTGGTAACATACAAATTGTACCTTCACCTCCAGTGGCGATAGACGTTTTCAGACGAGTGGCGTCGCCACAATGCCGCGTATATCGTTATGTTTGTTTGATATTCTGCGCCATGTAATTAATTGATTGCATATACACAACCTTTTAAACGTCTTCTTATATTTTCAGACAATCGCCTGCATGGACACCAGCCTTGATAATCTCAAAACTCGACCTATCACCAGTCAGTAAATTCCGGTGTGTGGCACAGCTTGATCATGGGTGTGAGTGAAACGAACTTCGCATTAAACTTGTCCTATGGAGGCAAATACATTCAGGACACGGGCAATAGTACGGATCAGCTGGACGCTTTCTACATGCAATACATGTGTAATGGCATCGCTCTTCCCATCATCTCGGTATTGGGCGTTATCGGAAACATCCTCACCATGATGGTACTTTGGCGTAAGGAGATGCAGTCCACTACCATTTTGTTCTTGTGCGCGCTTGTTGTGACAGATACCGGTATCATTATCGTAGCCTGTGTGGCTCTCACTCCCTACTCAATCTCGTTGTTCCATCCCGAACTGTGGTATTACAAAGACGTCATTTATCCGAACCTCTACACGGGCGTCTTCTTCCTCATCATGAGTATCCAGCAATGCAATGTCTGGATCACGGTGTCTGTGTCGGTAGAACGCTACATCGCCATTTGTCACCCGTTCCGCGCTCAAAAGATCTGCACGCGCAAAAAGACTTACATCACCCTTATTGTCATTACCGTCACTTCTATTGCCTACAACATTCCACGACTGTTCGCCACCATGGCCCAAAAGCCCTGTCCGGACCCAGGACCCGAGGTGCCAGCCGGCCATGAATGTTTTCTGCTTGTTACAACGGCGTTCGGCGAAAACTTCTTTTATACTAAAGTGTACTCAGTGTGGATGTACGCCAGTATCATCTACATCATCCCTCTCAGTGTGTTAACAGTGCTTAACATTCTTATCATCATGGAACTCATGCGCATGCGTGCACGACGAGCTGGAATGAACATTCAGGACGACCAGGAAGCCAACCTCAGTCTCGTTTTGGTTCTGATTGTTGTTGTATTTATTTTGTGCCAAACACCGGGTTTGTTCGCCCAGTTTGACTTTTTGTTTAATAACGTTATGATGATCAAGTGGCTGGCTGTGAGTAACATCCTTTTTGTAGCTAATTCGTCTGTGAACTTTTTAATTTATACTCTTGTTGGTCAAAAGTTCCGCAGAGTTTTATTGGGGGTTCTCAAGAACGTGTTCGGGAGGAAAATCCTGTCGGACGTTTCTCGGAACTCATCTAGACAGTCGAATGGCCTAGAGCTTAACCATAGACAGTATGCCCCCGTTAACTCTGAGACACATGTGGAACATTTGGAGAAAGTCCGACTTAACGACTGACACGTGACAAATGATACATACAACCAGCAATAGATATTGATTACGGTGTGATGTGTCCAATATGTCAATTGTCTACCGTCTCTAAGGCAAAAGTTCCGGACAACTGGAGAATGTGTCAATTGTCTACCGTCTCTAAGGCAAAAGTTCCGGATATCGGGAGAATGTGTCAATTGTCTACCGTCTCTAAGGCAAAAGTTCCGGGTATCGGGAGGTTAGAACTGTTACTGGACAGCTGGTTCGGAGTGTGTTTCGTCTAGTTGACAAGTCGCACGTAAATGTATATAGCGAGGATTTGGCCGGTGATTTCTCCTCTGGTGACGCTATAGTCTCCATACAGGATTTAGATTTCTGTACGTCCCGTCGAGACAGTCCAAGTCCATCCCGGGACATGTTGTAATCGTGATTGTCCCTACGGGGAAATGACATGATTCATTTCAGGAAATGTAAGAAACATCCAAGTCAATAATTGATCGGTGGGCGTGCCGAAGTTCAGAGACGTACACAAAGATATACGGACTATATGACCCATTCTAGACAGATTTTATTTATTATTGAGTTTAGAAATATATCAAAAATATATTAATTTGTTAGTGACAGTTAATGAGATATTTCATTGTGATAATATATGTGTTATTAAGACGATTATATGTATAGATGGCCTATATCTGTGTAGTTACATTCCGTCGGTATAGGGGCGGCGCGCATGTTGTATCTGGGTGACGGTGAGACACTCTGACGGTGGTGACTAGGACATCCCCTACATGGTCACCCGACACATTCAGAAAGCTTTAAAACACGCTGTAATATTCTGGTTGTTAATTATCTATTAAGATACTAGTTGTGTTAACAGATTAAGATGTTTTCTCTATAATACCTGGATATACAATACATACAAATGTACGAAGGTGACGTTCGATTTCCAATATGCGCTCTGAAGAAGGATTGTTTTGACCGGGCACATTAAAGATAGGCTATTTCGATAAGTTTATCTTGAAATATTTAGTTTTGACCAGGTTATCTAAATAATATGTTATTTTGACTAAATACTGAAAGGACAGGTCATTTTTACCGTATAAGAGTACAGTAGGTCATTGTGGCTATGAAATCTGACCAAAGGTCATTTTGACCAGGAACTCAGATACTGGTCATTACACATTCTTGAGTATAAATCAATTTCGACCAGGTGACCATGGGAAGACAGGTCATTCAGTCAGGTTAACTCAGGATAAATCATTTCACTAATTCAAAATAAGCATGCACCCGGCAATAATTATTACAGTTTTTGGAGAAATAAACACTCTGGTCCGTTACCGAATCATTGAAGTTACAACATATTTGAAAAGTCTAATGGTAAGCTGACAAGTGAGATCAACGGATTATAATATACCTTTTTTTGTCTGGCCATTTCGGGGATCTGAGTTTCTGAGGACCGAGGCAAACAACCCTTCTTGGGGTAGGGGGTCTAATGACAACCACACACATGTAGAATTCTAGTAAGGACGAGCTGTTACTGTAATTCTAGATTCCTTGTCAATCGGTAAATATCTCATTATGATCGTTATTTCAAACAATTATATAAAAAAAACTGTGGTACACAGTAACACAGTAAGTGAACATGCCTTTTCACGTCCGATTAAGGAATCGAACATCGGCCGTCTCGGTGAAAGGCGAGCCCGCTATTCAGTGAGCCACCAGACAGTCCGGTTTATAAATTAGACATATTTCACAAATTCCACGTACATTCGTTAACTTTGTTAATTACCTGTCATGACCATTGGTAATAATATCTATCAATCGCCCGTCATGTCTACTACGTGTCATTGGATCATACACATTGATGACTTGGGTACAGTACCCGTGCAGACAATGATTGTTCGTAACTTGTCAACATCAATGTAAAATATATTTCGGTCACGTATTCAAAATATCCATCATCCCTATATCCTTTATCTGTGTGTGAAATACCCATCATACTTGTCGGTATGTGTGTGAAATACCCATCATACTCGTTGATATGTGTGTGAAATACCCTATCATACTTGTCGGTATGTGTGTGAAATACCCATCATACTTGTCGGTATGTGTGTGAAATACCCATCATACTCGTTGATATGTGTGTGAAATATCCATCATACTTTTCAGTGAAATACCCATCATACCTGTATAATGTATTTGAAATAAGGGCATGTCATCCCTGTGGATATCACGTCAGGTAATATGCAGATTACATTGTGTTAGCATCATACATGAAACATTATACATATATGCATGTAGTTGTCTGGTCAAACCCGTCGTTAGGTATACATGTAGACTATACCTGATATTAATATATATATATATATATACCTGTCATTATGTATGTAGACTACCTGTGATAAAGTCGGTATGTACCTATATGCCGGTGAGTGTACTAGGAGAGAGCAGGATTGTTGAGCCTATATTCAAAATGTTACATCGTTACCGTGACCTCAGCTGGGTCACACATAGTAGGTGTGTTTTATCATCGTTGTTTATCAAGTATCTGTGATAGATTGTGTATCTAGTAGTAAAGTAAACAAGCGAGTGAGTGAGGGGTGCGAGTCTATACTTAGTCATTTCCAAAACTTAGAGCGGCCGGTCGATATAAAGGGAGATAACTCCCGTTCCTTCATGGACCAGCTGTAACCGATCTGTGCGTGTCCGCTACATTTAACATCCTTATCTTAGAACTGCATCTTCTATATTTTATGCACTGTAATTGTAGCTTTGTCTGAGGTATATATCTATCATCTGCTATAACTACAGTGGCTGACAGAGGTATTGATAAGGCTCAATAATACGACAAATGACATAATTTATTGGTTAATCTTTTTCGAATCACATTCATGCAATGTAACATTCTAAAGTTTTAAACCTGAATTAGGTTGTATCTGGACTTTATCCGCTTCATCGTAAGAATTGCGATCAGTAATCGGATAGCTCGGGCGGTAGCATTGACGTGCAAGCTAATTACCTCCCCGTCGAAAGCTTCCATAACGGTCGTCTGCAGATCGAGTGACGTCAGATAAGACCCGCGCATGAGTACAGCACTCGGATCAGTGCGGCTATCGTCCCCATTTATTGAAAGTTTCAGATCGCTGGTCGTATTGTCTTACATGTGGTAATGAAAGCGGATGTAGAAATGATAAGATGTCAGTTGGACGATTAATGGAGAGGAGATATTGTCTGGTCAACAACACGTATACCTCCACCCAACCGCATTTAATAAGTACATTATAAACACATAAAGTGACGTTCTCACGTGACGTCAGTACCATTATAAATAAAACTTAAGCATCCCGAAAAAGATAATTGTATATAATTCTAGTACCAGCGTACATGGAAACAGCATTACTAGGTCTGGTGTGTACGGATAGCCACAGGCATCTCGTCCTGCTGTAACTGTAATTCGACTTGTCACATATATGCAAAAGTGCTATTTTTATATAAATAAAGACGAACAGGTCTGACTGTATCCTGGTGTCCTTGTATTTTATTGACATTCGTGGCGTGTGCCTCATATAACATGCACACTTTTAATGCATATCTTCTAAATTCTGTGAAATATAAAACAGGTTTGATATATTGTATATGCACATACTGTACATTTGCTACAACGTGGACATTCCTTATACATGTAACCACAACTTGTTCTAAATACAGGTTGTGATTTACGTCATCTGAAAGATTAAATCGACAAAATTTAATTCTATAGGAATGTAGCATATATGCATGTAACGCTTTCTACAGGATAATAACAAATAAGTAACATTCTCTATTAGATAGTGATACGTTTAGTCACGCCCTCTACAGGATAGTAACAAATAAGTAACATTCTCTATTGGGTAGTGATACGTTTAGTCACACCCTCTACAGGATAGTAACATAAGTAAAAAATCACACCCTCTATAGGCTAGTAACAAATAGATTATGTTCTTTAGGATAGTAACATAAGTACAAAATAACATTACTACAAAGTAGCATTCTATACGGTAGTAACACATTAGTTATATTGTCTATAAGATAGTAACATCACTACAAAGTAACATTCTAAGTTGATTAGTAACACATGATTCATATTGTCTATAAGATAGTAACATCACTACAAAGTAACATTCAATATATGGAAGTAACACATTATTTATAACGTCTATAAGATAGTAACAAAACTATAAAGTAACATTATAGGGTAGTAATACACAAGACATATCTTCTATAAGATAGTAACATAACTACAAAGTGCCATAGGGCAGTAATAAATGTACATATGTTATATCTTCTATCAAATAGTTGCATCAGTACAAAGTAACATTCTCTATAGGATAGAATCACATATTAGTCTTACATGTATCTTCTATAAGATAACACATCATATGTTATTTTGAAACATAGACTCTGCATACGTAAGAATATAAAGCAGCTTCCCACCCCGAACCCGAACCCCCCCCCCCTCCCCCCCCCCCTTCCCCCACCCCCGTACAAACCGACAGTATCAGACATCCCCTTATAGTGATATATACCGAGGATATCGGACAGCTCCTCCTCCTAATCCGCCTCCCCTTCCCCTCATTCCTTCCTCCAAGACTGATATATAACGACATAATTCAGTCCCCCGTACAGTGATATATAACGACGTTAGTCAGTCCACCGTACAGTGATATATAACGACGTAAGTCAGTCCCCGTACAGTGATAAATAACGACATCAGTCAGTCCCCGTACAGTGATATACATATGTATAACGACATAAGTCAGTCCCCCGTACAGTGATATATAACGACGTAAGTCAGTCCCGTACAGTGATATATAACGACATAAGTCAGTCCCCCGTACAGTGATATATAACGACGGTATAAGTCAGTCCCCCGTACAGTGATATATAACGACGTAAGTCAGTCCCCGTACAGTGATATATAACGACGGTATAAGTCAGTCCCCGTACAGTGATATATAACGACGTGAGTGAGTCCCCCGTACAGTGATATATAACGACGTTAGTCAGTCCCCCCGTACAGTGATATATAACGACGTAAGTCAGTCCCCCGTACAGTGATATATAACGACGTAAGTCAGTCCCCCGTACAGTGATATATAACGACTGTATAAGTCTATCCCCCGTACAGTGATATATAACGACGGTATAAGTCAGTCCCCCGTACAGTGATATAACGACGGTATAAGTCCGTCCCCTGTATCAGTGATATATAACGACGTAAGTCAGTCCCCCGTACAGTGATGTATAACGACGTTAGTCAGTCCCCCGTACAGTGATATATAATGACGTGAGTCAGTCCCCCGTACAGTGATATATAACGACGTAAGTCAGTCCCCCCGTACAGTGATATATAACGACGTAAGTCAGTCCCCCGTACAGTGATATATAACGAGAGGTATAAGTCAGTCCCCCGTCCAGTGATATATAACGACGTGAGTCAGTCACCCGTACAGTGATATATAACGACATTAGTCAGTCCCCCGTACAGTGATATATAACGACGTATGTCAGTCACCCGTAGAGTGACATATAACGACGGTATAAGTCAGTCCCCCATACAGTGATATATAACGACGTAAGTCCGTCCCCCGTACAGTGATATATAACGACATAAGTCAGTCCCCCGTACAGTGATATATAACGACTTGAGTCAGTCCCCCTTAGTGATATATAACGACTGTATTAGTCAGTCCCCCGTACAGTGATAATATATACGTAAGTCAGTCCCGCCCCCGTACAGTGATATATAACGAGGTAAGTCAGTCCCCCGTACAGTGAAATATAACGACGGTGATAGTCAAGTCCCCGTACAGTGAGAGTATAACGACCGTAAGTCAGTTCCCCCGCCTACAGTGATAGATAACGACGTAAGTCAGTTCCCTCGCTATCAGTGATATATAAACGACCTAAGTCAGTACTCAGTATAGTTGAATTATACGACAGACGTAGGTCCCGTCCCCCCGCTATCGTGATACTATAACGACGTAAGTCCAGTCTCCCCGACAGTGATATATAACGACGTACGCAGTCATCCCGCTACAGTCGATATATACCGACGTTAAGTCAGTCACTCCGCTACTAGTGATATATAACGAGGTAAGTCAGTCTCCCGTATAGTGATATATAACGACGTAAGTCAGTCCCCCGTACAGTGATATATAACGACGTAAGTCAGTCCCCCGTACAGTGATATATAACGACGTAAGTCAGTCCCCCGTACAGTGATATATAACGACGTAAGTCAGTCCCCCGTATCGTGATATATAACGACGTAAGTCAGTCCCCCGTACAGTGATATATAACGACGTAAGTCAGTCCCCCGTACAGTGATATATAACGACGTTAGTCAGTCACCCGTACAGTGATATATAACGACGTTAGTCAGTCCCCCGTACAGTGATATATAACGACGTGAGTCAGTCCCCCGTACAGTGATATATAACGACTGTATAAGTCAGTCCCCCGTACAGTGATATACAACGACGGTATAAGTCAGTCCCCCGTACAGTGATATATAACGACGGTATAGTCAGTCCCCCGTACAGTGATATATAACGACGTAAGTCAGTCCCCGTACAGTGATATATAACGACGGTATAAGTCAGTCCCCCGTACAGTGATATATAACGACGGTATAAGTCAGTCCCCCGTACAGTGATATATAACGACGGTATAAGTCAGTCCCCCGTACAGTGATATATAACGACGTACGTCAGTTCCCCGTACAGTGATATATAACGACGAAAGTCAGTCCCCCGTACAGTGATATATAACGACCCAAGTCATTACTCGTATAGTGATATATAACGACATAAGTCAGTCCCCCGTATCGTGATATATAACGACGTAAGTCAGTCCCCCGTACAGTGATATATAACGACGTAAGCCAGTCTCCCGTACAGTCATATATAACGACGTTAGTCAGTCACCCGTACAGTGATATATAACGATGTAAGTCAGTCCCCCGTATAGTGATATATAACGAGGTAAGTCAGTCCCCCGTACAGTGATATATAAAGACGTAAGTCAGTCCCCCGTACAGTGATATATAACGACGTAAGTCAGTCCCCCGTACAGTGATATATAACGACATAAGTCAGTCCCCCGTACAGTGATATATAACGACGGTATAAGTCAGTCCCCCGTACAGTGATATATAACGACGTAAGTCAGTCCCCCGTACAGTGATATATAACGACGTAAGTCAGTCCCCCGTATCGTGATATATAACGACGTAAGTCAGTCCCCCGTACAGTGATATATAACGACGTAAGTCAGTCCCCCGTACAGTGATATATAACGACGTTAGTCATTCCCCGTACAGTGATATATAACGACGTGAGTCAGTCCCCCGTACAGTGATATATAACGACATAAGTCAGTCCCCCGTACAGTGATATATAACGACGTAAGTCAGTCCCCCGTACAGTGATTCATAACGACATAAGTCAGTCCCCCGTACAGTGATATATAACGACGTAAGTCAGTCCCCCGTACAGTGATATATAACGACGTTAGTCAGTCCCCCGTACAGTGATATATAACGACGTAAGTCAGTCCCCGTATCGTGATATATAACGACGTAAGTCAGTCCCCCGTACAGTGATATATAACGAGGTAAGTCAGTCCCCCGTACAGTGAAATATAACGACGGTATAAGTCAGTCCCGTACAGTGATATAGCGACGTGAGTCAGTCACCCGTACAGTGATATATAACGACGGATAAGTCAGTCCCCGTACAGTGATATATAACGCCGTTAGTCAGCCCCCGTACAGTGATATATAAACGACGGTATAAGTCAGTCCCCGTCAGGGATATATAACGACGTAGTCAGTCCCCCGTACAGGTGATTATATAAAACGGCGCGGTATAAGTCATTGGTCCCAGTACAGTGATATATAACGACGGTATAAGTCCAGTCCCGTTACAGTGATATATAACGACGGTAGTATAAGTCAGTCCCCGTACAGTGATATATACGACGGTATAAGTCGTCCCCGTTACAGTGATATATAACGACGGTATAAGTGAAGTCCCCCGTACAGTGATATAAATGACGTAAGTCGTCCCCCGTTACCGTGATATTATAAACGAGTTAGTCACTTCCCCCAACATTGATATATAACGACATAAGTCAGTCCCCGTACAGTGATATATAACGACGTAAGTCAGTCCCCCGTACAGTGATATATAACGACGTAAGTCAGTCCCCCGTACAGTGATATATAACGACGTAAGTCAGTCCCCCGTACAGTGATATATAACGACGTTATAAGTCAGTCCCCCGTACAGTGATATATAACGACGTAAGTCAGTCCCCCGTACAGTGATATATAACGACGTAAGTCAGTCCCCCGTACAGTGATATATAACGACGTAAAGTCAGTCCCCCGTACAGTGATATATAACGACGTAAGTCAGTCCCCCGTACAGTGATATATAACGACGTAAGTCAGTCCCCCGTACAGTGATATATAACGACGTAAGTCAGTCCCCCGTACAGTGATATATAACGACGTAAGTCAGTCCCCCGTACAGTGATATATAACGACGTTAGTCAGTCCCCCTACAGTGATATATAACGACGTAAGTCAGTCCCCCGTACAGTGATATATAACGACGTAAGTCAGTCCCCCGTACAGTGATATATAACGACGGTAGAGTCAGTCCCCCGTACAGTGATACATAACAACGTCAGTCCGTCCCCGTACAGTGATATATAACGACGTAACTCAGTCCCCTGTACAGTGATATATAACGACTGTATAAGTCAGTACCCCGTACCGTGATATATAACGACGGTATAAGTCAGTCCCCGTACAGTTATATATAACGACGTTAGTCAGTCCCCCGTACAGTGATATATAACGACGGTATAAGTCAGTCCCCGTACAGTGATATATAACGACGGTATAAGTCAGTCCCCCGTATCGTGATATATAACGACGTAAGTCAGTCCCCGTACAGTGATATATAACGACGTAAGTCAGTCCCCCGTACAGTGATATATAACGACATTAGTCAGTCCCCCGTACAGTGATATATAACGACGGTATAAGTCAGTACCCGTATAGTGATATATAACGACGGTATAAGTCAGTCCCCGTACAGTGATATATAACGACGGTATAAGTCAGTCCCCGTACAGTGATAGATACACGGTATAATTTAGTCCCCCGTACAGTGATATATAAGAGGGTTAAAAGTATCCCCGTACAGTGATATATAAGACATAAGTCAGTCCCCCGTACGTGATATATAACGACGAAAGTCATCCCCTACATGATTTTATAACGACTAAGTCAGTCCCCCGTACAGTGATATAAACGACGTAAAGTAAATCCCCCGTACCAGTGATATAAAACGAGGGTAAATCAGTCACCCCGTACCGTGATATAACAACGGTATATCAGTCCCCGTACAGTGATATATAAGACAAAAAGCAGTACCCCGTTACAGTGATATATAACGACTAAGTCAGCCCCCCGTACAGTGATATATAACGACTAAGTCAGTCCCCGTCCCGTGATATATAACGATAGTCAGCCCCCCTTACAGTGATATAAAACCGACATAAAGTCAGTCCCCCGTACAGTGATATAAGCTATAACAGCCCCGTCCCGTGATTATAACAACGTATAAGTCAGTCACCCGTACAGTGATATATAACGACGGTATAAGTCGGTGGCCCGTACAGTGATATATAACGACGGTATAAGTCAGTCCCCCGTACAGTGATATATAACGACGTACGTCAGTTCCCCGTACAGTGATATATAACGACGAAAGTCAGTCCCCCGTACAGTGATATATAACGACCCAAGTCATTACTCGTATAGTGATATATAACGACATAAGTCAGTCCCCCGTATCGTGATATATAACGACGTAAGTCAGTCCCCCGTACAGTGATATATAACGACGTAAGTCAGTCCCCCGTACAGTGATATATAACGACGTTAGTCATTCCCCCGTACAGTGATATATAACGACGTTAGTTAGTCCCCCGTACAGTGATATATAACGAAGTGAGTCAGTCCCCCGTACAGTGATATATAACGACGTAAGTCAGTCCCCCGTACAGTGATTCATAACGACATAAGTCAGTCCCCCGTACAGTGATATATAACGACGTAAGTCAGTCCCCCGTACAGTGATATATAACGACGTTAGTCAGTCCCCCGTACAGTGATATATAACGACGTAAGTCAGTCCCCCGTATCGTGATATATAACGACGTAAGTCAGTCCCCCGTACAGTGATATATAACGAGGTAAGTCAGTCCCCCGTACAGTGATATATAACGACGTTAGTCAGTCACCCGTACAGTGATATATAACGACGTTAGTCAGTCCCCCGTACAGTGATATATAATGACGTGAGTCAGTCCCCCGTACAGTGATATATAACGACTGTATAAGTCAGTCCCCCGTACAGTGATATACAACGACGGTATAAGTCAGTCCCCCGTACCGTGATTGATGACAACGGTATTAGTCAGTCCCCCGTACAGTGATATATAACGACGTAAGTCAGTCCCATGAACAGTGATATATAACGACGGTACAGGTTGTATAAGTCAGTCCCCCGTACAGTGATATATAACGACATAAGTCAGTGCTCCGTACAGTGATATATAACGACGGTATAAGTCAGTCCCCCGTACAGTGATACATAACAACGTAAGTCAGTCCCCCGTACAGTGATATATAACGACGTAACTCAGTCCCCTGTACAGTGATATATAACGACGTAAATCAGTACCCCGTAGCGTGATATATAACGACGGTATAAGTCAGTCCCCGTACAGTTATATATAACGACGTTAGTCAGTCCCCCGTACAGTGATATATAACGACGGTATAAGTCAGTCCCCGTACAGTGATATATAACGACGGTATAAGTCAGTCCCCTGTATCGTGATATATAACGACGTAAGTCAGTCCCCCGTACAGTGATATATAACGACGTAAGTCAGTCCCCCGTACAGTGATATATAACGACGGTATCAGTCAGTACCCGTACAGTGATATATAACGACGGTATAAGTCAGTCCCCCGTACAGTGATATATAACGACGGTATAAGTCAGTCCCCGTACAGTGATATATAACGACGGTATAAGTCAGTCCCCCGTACAGTGATATATAACGACGGTATAAGTTAGTCCCCGTACAGTGATATATAATGACGTAAGTCAGTCCCCCGTACAGTGATATATAACGACGTTAGTCACTCCCCCGTACAGTGATATATAACGACATCAGTCAGTCCCCCGTACAGTGATATATAACGACGTAAGTCAGTCCCCTGTACAGTGATATATAACGACGTAAATCAGTACCCCGTACAGTGATATATAACGACGGTATAAGTCAGTCCCCCGTACAGTGATATATAACGACGTAAATCAGTACCCCGTACAGTGATATATAACGACGTAAGTCAGTCCCCCGTACAGTGATATATAACGACATAAGTCAGTCTCCCGTACAGTGATGTATAACGACGTACAGTGATATATAACGACAGTATAAGTCAGTCACCCGTACAGTGATATATAACGACGGTATAAGTCGGTGGCCCGTACAGTGATATATAACGACGGTATAAGTCAGTCCCCGGTACAGTGATATATAACGGCGGTATAAGTCAGTCCCCCGTATCGGGATATATAACGGCGGTATAAGTCAGTCTCTCGTACAGTGATATATAACGACATAAGTCAGTCCCCCGTACAGTGATATACAACGACGGTATAAGTCAGTCCCCGTACAGTGATATATAACGACGTAAGTCAGTCACCCGTACAGTGATATTATAACGACTTAAGTCAGTCACCCGTACAGTGATATATAACGACAGTATAAGTCAGTCCCCCGTACAGTGATATACAACGACGGTATAAGTCAGTCCCCCGTACCGTGATTGATGACAACGGTATTAGTCAGTCCCCCGTACAGTGATATATAATGACGTTAGTCACTCCCCCGTACAGTGATATATAACGGCATAAGTCAGTCCCCCGTACAGTGATATATAACGACGGTATAAGTCAATCCCCCGTACAGTGATATATAACGACGGTATAAGTCGGTGGCCCGTACAGTGATATATAACGACGTAAGTCAGTCTCACGTACAGTGATATATAACGACGGTATAAGTCAATCCCCCGTACAGTGATATATAACGACGGTATAAGTCGGTGGCCCGTACAGTGATATATAACGGCGGTATAAGTCAGTCCCCCGTATCGGGATATATAACGGCGGTATAAGTCAGTCCCTCGTACAGTGATATATAACGACATAAGTCAGTCCCCCGTACAGTGATATATAACGACGGTATAAGTCAGTCCCGCGTACAGTGATACATAACGACGGTATAAGTCAATCTCCGTACAGTGATATATAACGACGTTAGTCAGTCCCCCGTACAGTGATATATAACGACGGTATAAGTCAGTCCCCCGTACAGTGATATATAACGACGGTATAAGTCAGTCCCCCGTACAGTAATATATAATGACGTAAGTCAGTCCCCTGTACAGTGATATATAACGACGTTAGTCACTCCCCCGTACAGTGATATATCACGACATAAGTCAGTCCCCCGTACAGTGATATATAACGACGTAAGTCAGTCCCCCGTACAGTGATATATAACGACGGTATAAGTCAGTCCCCCGTACAGTGATATATAACGACGGTATATATCCCCCCCCGTACGTGTTTATAACGACGGTATAAGTCAGTCCCCCGTACAGTTATATATAACGGGGTTTAAAAGTCAGTCCCCCGTACGGATATATAACGCGGTATAAGTCAGTCCCCTTTCAGTGATATATAACGACAAAGTCAGTCCCCCGTACAGTGATATTTTAACGACGGTATAAGCCAGTCCCCGTACAGTGATATATAACGACGTAAGTCAGTCCCCCGTACAGTGATTTTATACGACTTAAGTCAGTCCCCGTACAGTGAATATAACGACGGTATATATCGGGCCCCCGTACAGTGATATAAACGCGGTATAAGTCAGTCCCCCGTACGTAAATTGATGAAACGTTATTAGGCTTGTCCCCGTACAGTGATATATAACGACGTAAGTCATCCCTGAACAGTGATATATAACGACTTACGGGTTTCGTGTTTAATAAATTTCAGTCCCCCTGTACAGTGATTTTAAAACGACAAAATCAGTCCCCGTACAGTGATATATAACGACGGTATAAGTCAGTCCCCCGTACAGTGATATAAACGACGAAAATCAGTACCCCTTTACAGTGAATAAAACGACGTAAGTCAGTCCCCCGTACAGTGATATATAACGACATAATCAGCCCCGTACAGTGATATATAACGACGGTATAAGTCAGTCCCCCTACAGTGATATATAACGACATAAGTTCAGTCCCCGTAAGTGATATATAACGACTTTAGTCAGTCCCCGTACAGTGATATATAAGACTAAGTAAATCCCCGTACATTTGATATATAACGACCCACGTCCCCTTACGTTCGCTCAAGTGATATATACGACATAAGTCGGTCCCCTTTACGTGATATATAACGACGTAAAGTCAGTCCCCGTACAGTGATATATAAGGGCGGTAAAGCCAGTCCCCGTACGTCTTATAACGGGGGTTAGTCAGTCCCGTACAGTGATATATAACGATGTAAGTCAGTCCCCCGTATACTGATATATAACGAGGTAAGTCAGTCCCCCGTACAGTGATATATAAAGACGTAAGTCAGTCCCCCGTACAGTGATATATAACGACGTGAGTCAGTCACCCGTACAGTGATATATAACGACATAAGTCAATCCCCCGTACAGTGATATATAACGACGGTATAAGTCAGTCCCCCGTACAGTGATATATAACGACGTACGTCAGTCCCCCGTACAGTGATATATAACGACGTAAGTCAGTCCCCCGTACAGTGATATATAACGACCTAAGTCATTACTCGTATAGTGATATATAACGACGTAAGTCAGTCCCCCGTACAGTGATATATAACGACGTTAGTCATTCCCCCGTACAGTGATATATAACGACGTTAGTTAGTCCCCCGTACAGTGATATATAACGACGTAAGTCAGTCCCCCGTACAGTGATATATAACGACGTAAGTCAGTCCCCCGTACAGTGATTCATAACGACATAAGTCAGTCCCCCGTACAGTGATATATAACGACGTTAGTCAGTCCCCCGTACAGTGATATATAACGACGTAAGTCAGTCCCCCGTACAGTGATATATAACGACGGTAAGTCAGTCCCCCGTACAGTGATATATAACGACGTTAGTCAGTCCCCCGTACAGTGATATATAACGACGTAAGTCAGTCCCCGGTACAGTGATATATAATGACGTAAGTCAGTCCCCCGTACAGTGATATATAACGACTGTATAAGTCAGTCCCCCGTACAGTGATATATGACGAAGGTATAAGTCAGTCCCCCGTACAGTGATATATAACGACGTAAGTCAGTCCCCCGTACAGTGATATATACCGACGGTACAGGTTGTATAAGTCAGTCCCCCGTATAGTGATATATAACGACGTAAGTCAGTCCCCCGTACAGTGATATATAACGACGTAAATCAGTACCCCGTACCGTGATATATAACGACGGTATAAGTCAGTCCCCGTACAGTTATATATAACGACGTTAGTCAGTCCCCCGTACAGTGATATATAACGACGGTATAAGTCAGTCCCCGTACAGTGATACATAACAACGTAAGTCAGTCCCCCGTACAGTGATATATAACGAAGTAACTCAGTCCCCTGTACAGTGATATATAACGACGTAAATCAGTACCCCGTACCGTGATATATAACGACGGTATAAGTCAGTCCCCGTACAGTTATATATAACGACGTTAGTCAGTCCCCCGTACAGTGATATATAACGACGGTATAAGTCAGTCCCCGTACAGTGATATATAACGACGTTAGTCAGTCCCCCGTACAGTGATATATAACGACGGTATAAGTCGGTCCCCGTACGGTGATATATAACGACGGTATAAGTCAGTCCCCCGTACAGTGATATATAACGACGGTATAAGTCAGTCCCCGTACAGTGATATATAACGACGGTATAAGTCAGTCCCCCGTACAGTGATATATAACGACGGTATAAGTCAGTCCCCCGTACAGTGATATATAATGACGTAAGTCAGTCCCCCGTACAGTGATATATAACGACGTTAGTCACTCCCCCGTACAGTGATATATAACGACATAAGTCAGTCCCCCGTACAGTGATATATAACGACGTAAGTCAGTCCCCTGTACAGTGATATATAACGACGTAAATCAGTACCCCGTACAGTGATATATAACGACGGTATAAGTCAGTCCCCCGTACAGCGATATATAACGACGTAAATCAGTACCCCGTACAGTGATATATAACGACGTAAGTCAGTCCCCCGTACAGTGATATATAACGACGTAAGTCAGTCCCCCGTACAGGTATATATTAAGACGTTAGTCATTCCCCCGTACAGTGATATATAACGACGTTAGTTAGTCCCCCGTACAGTGATATATAACGACGTGAGTCAGTCCCCCGTACAGTGATATATAACGACGTAAGTCAGTCCCCCGTACAGTGATTCATAACGACATAAGTCAGTCCCCGTACAGTGATATATAACGACGTAAGTCAGTCCCCCGTACAGTGATATATAACGACGTTAGTCAGTCCCCCGTACAGTGATATATAACGACGTAAGTCAGTCCCCCGTACAGTGATATATAACGACGTAAGTCAGTCCCCCGTACAGTGATATATAACGACGTAAGTCAGTCCCCCGTACAGTGATATATAACGACGGTTAGTCAGTCCCCGTACAGTGATATATAACGACGTTAGTCCAGTCCCCCGTACAGTGATATATAACGACGTGAGTCAGTCCCCGTACAGTGATATATAACGACTGTATAAGTCAGTCCCCCGTACAGTGATATATAACGACGGATAAGTCAGTCCCCGTACAGTGATATATACGAACGGTATAAGTCAGTCCCCCGTACAGTGATATATAACGACGGTATAAGTCAGTCCCCCTGTACAGTGATATATAACGACATAAGTCAGTCCCCCGTACAGTGATATATAACGACATAAGTCAGTGCCCCGTACAGTGATATATAACGACGGTATAAGTCAGTCCCCCGTACAGTGATATATAACAACGTAAGTCAGTCCCCCGTACAGTGATATATAACAACGTAAGTCAGTCCCCCGTACAGTGATATATAACGACGTAACTCAGTCCCCTGTACAGTGATATATAACGACGTAAATCAGTACCCCGTACCGTGATATATAACGACGGTATAAGTCAGTCCCCGTACAGTTATAAATAACGACGTTAGTCAGTCCCCCGTACAGTGATATATAACGACGGTATAAGTCAGTCCCCGTACAGTGATATATAACGACGTTAGTCAGTCCCCCGTACAGTGATATATAACGACGGTATAAGTCAGTCCCCGTACGGTGATATATAACGACGGTATAAGTCAGTCCCCGTACAGTGATATATAACGACGGTATAAGTCAGTCCCCGTACAGTGATATATAACGACGTTAGTCAGTCCCCCGTACAGTGATATATAACGACGTAAGTCAGTCCCCCGTACAGTGATTCATAACGACATAAGTCAGTCCCCGTACAGTGATATATAACGACGTAAGTCAGTCCCCCGTACAGTGATATATAACGACGTTAGTCAGTCCCCCGTACAGTGATATATAACGACGTAAGTCAGTCCCCCGTATCGTGATATATAACGACGTAAGTCAGTCCCCCGTACAGTGATATATAACGAGGTAAGTCAGTCCACCGTACAGTGATATATAACGACGTTAGTCAGTCACCCGTACAGTGATATATAACGACGTTAGTCAGTCCCCCGTACAGTGATATATAATGACGTGAGTCAGTCCCCCGTACAGTGATATATAACGACTGTATAAGTCAGTCCCCCGTACAGTGATATACAACGAAGGTATAAGTCAGTCCCCCGTACCGTGATTGATGACAACGGTATTAGTCAGTCCCCCGTACAGTGATATATAACGACGTAAGTCAGTCCCATGAACAGTGATATATACCGACGGTACAGGTTGTATAAGTCAGTCCCCCGTATAGTGATATATAACGACATAAGTCAGTGCCCCGTACAGTGATATATAACGACGGTATAAGTCAGTCCCCCGTACAGTGATACATAACAACGTAAGTCAGTCCCCCGTACAGTGATATATAACGACGTAACTCAGTCCCCTGTATCGTGATATATAACGACGTAAATCAGTACCCCGTACCGTGATATATAACGATGGTATAAGTCAGTCCCCGTACAGTTATAAATAACGACGTTAGTCAGTCCCCCGTACAGTGATATATAACGACGGTATAAGTCAGTCCCCGTACAGTTATAAATAACGACGTTAGTCAGTCCCCCGTACAGTGATATATAACGACGGTATAAGTCAGTCCCCGTACAGTGATATATAACGACGTTAGTCAGTCCCCCGTACAGTGATATATAACGACGGTATAAGTCAGTCCCCGTACGGTGATATATAACGACGGTATAAGTCAGTCCCCGTACAGTGATATATAACGACGGTATAAGTCAGTCCCCCGTGCAGTGATATATAACGACGGTATAAGTCAGTCCCCCGTACAGTGATATATAATGACGTAAGTCAGTCCCCCGTACAGTGATATATAACGACGTTAGTCACTCCCCCGTACAGTGATATATAACGACATAAGTCAGTCCCCCGTACAGTGATATATAACGACGTAAGTCAGTCCCCTGTACAGTGATATATAACGACGTAAATCAGTACCCCGTACAGTGATATATAACGACGGTATAAGTCAGTCCCCCGTACAGCGATATATAACGACGTAAATCAGTACCCCGTACAGTGATATATAACGACGTATGTCAGTCCCTCGTACAGTGATATATAACGACATAAGTCAGTCTCCCGTACAGTGATATATAACGACGGTATAAGTCAGTCCCCCGTAGAGTGATATATAACGACGTTAGTCAGTCCCCCGTACAGTGATATATAACGACGTTAGTCACTCCCCCGTACAGTGATATATAACGACATAAGTCAGTCCCCCATACAGTGATGTATAACGACGTACAGTGATTTATTATGACGGTATAAGTCGGTGGCCCGTACAGTGATATATAACGACGGTATAAGTCAGTCTCCCGTACAGTGATATATAACGACGGTATAAGTCAGTCTCCCGTACAGTGATATATAACGGCGGTATGAGTCAGTCTCTCGTACAGTGATATATAACGACTGTATAAGTCAGTCCCCCGTACAGTGATATATAACGACGGTATAAGTCAGTCCCCGTACAGTGATATATAACGACGTAAGTCAGTCACCCGTACAGTGATATTATAACGACTTAAGTCAGTCACCCGTACAGTGATATATAACGACAGTATAAGTCAGTCCCCCTTACAGTGATATACAACGACGGTATAAGTCAGTCCCCCGTACCGTGATTGATGACAACGGTATTAGTCAGTCCCCCGTACAGTGATATATAATGACGTTAGTCACTCCCCCGTACAGTGATATATAACGACGTAAGTCAGTCCCCCGTACAGTAATATATAACGACGGTATAAGTCAGTCCCCCGTATCGTGATATATAACGACGTAAGTCAGTCTCACGTACAGTGATATATAACGACGGTATAAGTCAATCCCCCGTACAGTGATATATAACGACGGTATAAGTCGGTGGCCCGTACAGTGATATATAACGGCGGTATAAGTCAGTCCCCCGTATCGGGATATATAACGGCGGTATAAGTCAGTCCCTCGTACAGTGATATATAACGACATAAGTCAGTCCCCCGTACAGTGATACATAACGACGGTATAAGTCAATCTCCGTACAGTGATATATAACGACGTTAGTCAGTCCCCCGTACAGTGATATATAACGACGGTATAAGTCAGTCCCCCGTACAGTGATATATAACGACGGTATAAGTCAGTCCCCCGTACAGTAATATATAATGACTTAAGTCAGTCCCCTGTACAGTGATATAAAACGACGTTAGTCACTCCCCCGTACAGTGATATATAACGACATAAGTCAGTCCCCCGTACAGTGATATATAACGACGTAAGTCAGTCCCCCGTACAGTGATATATAACGACGGTATAAGTCAGTCCCTCGTACAGTGATATATAACGACGGTATAAGTCGGTGGCCCGTACAGTGCTATATAACGACGGTATCAGTCAGTCCCCCGTACAGTGATATATAACGGCGGTATAAGTCAGTCCCCCGTATCGGGATATATAACGGCGGTATAAGTCAGTCCCTCGTACAGTGATATATAACGACATAAGTCAGTCCCCCGTACAGTGATATATATAACGACGGTATAAGCCAGTCCCCGTACAGTGATATATAACGACGTAAGTCAGTCACCCGTACAGTGATATTATAACGACTTAAGTCAGTCCCCCGTACAGTGATATATAACGACGGTATAATTCAGTCCCCCGTACAGTGATATACAACGACGGTATAAGTCAGTCCCCCGTACCGTGATTGATGACAACGGTATTAGTCTGTCCCCCGTACAGTGATATATAACGACGTAAGTCAGTCCCATGAACAGTGATATATAACGACGGTACAGGTTGTATAAGTCAGTCCCCTGTACAGTGATATATAACGACATAAGTCAGTGCCCCGTACAGTGATATATAACGACGGTATAAGTCAGTCCCCCGTACAGTGATACATAACGACGTAAGTCAGTCCCCCGTACAGTGATATATAACGACGTAAGTCAGTCCCCCATACAGTGATATATAACGACGTAAATCAGTACCCCGTACAGTGATATATAACGACCTAAGTCAGTCCCCCGTACAGTGATATATAACGACATAAGTCAGTCTCCCGTACAGTGATATATAACGAGGTGAGTCAGTCCCCCTTACAGTGATATATAACGACGGTATAAGTCAGTCCCCCGTAGAGTGATATATAACGACGTTAGTCAGTCCCCCGTACAGTGATATATAATGACGTAAGTCAGTCCCCCGTACAGTGATATATAACGAAGTAAGTCAGTCCCCCGTACAGTGATATAAAACGACGTAAGTCAGTCCCCCGTACAGTGATATATAACGACGGTATAACTCAGTCCCCCGTACAGTGATATATAATGACGTACGTCAGTCCCCCGTACAGTGATATATAACGACGTTAGTCAGTCCCCCGTACAGTGATATATAACGACATAAGTCAGTTCCCCGTACAGTGATATATAACGACGTTAGTCAGTCCCCCGTTCAGTGATATATAACGACGTTAGTCAGTCCCCCGTACAGTGATATATAACGACGTCAGTCAGTCCCCCGTACAGTGATTTATAACGACGTTAGTCAGTCCCCTGTACAGTGATATATAACGACGGTATAAGTCAGTCCCCCGTACAGTGATATATAATGACGTAGCTCAGTCCCCCGTACAGTAATATATAACGACGTAAGTCAGTCGTCCGTACAGTGATATATAACGACGGTATAAGTCAGTCCCCCGTACAGTGATATATAACAACGTTAGTTAGTCCCCCGTACAGTGATATATAACGACGTAAATCAGTGCCCCGTACAGTGATATATAACGAGGTAAGTCAGTCCCCCGTACAGTGATATATAACGACGTAAGTCAGTCCCCCGTACAGTGATATATAGCGACGTAAGTCAGTGCCCCGTACAGTGATATATAAGGACGGTATAAGTCAGTCCCCCGTACCGTGATTGATGACGACGGTATTAGTCAGTCCCTTTCTACTTTGATATAGTTCCTCTAGGTGGGTGAACTGCATTTTTACAGATGTTCTTAATGGCGCTCATTATCTGATGTTAACATTTTGACCTTTTTTACTTAACTACTTTCAGATATCAATATTCGTCATTCATTTGACATTACACTCACTGACGGAACAGCCTGATAACTGATGGAATAGCAAACAGCTTATTCCAATTTAACATAAAAGGTTGTCAACTACGTAATTCCTCAATAACAATGTATTTCTTTTCAATGAGAAATTTCAAACATTTACATCTTCATTTCACATATTGTTTTAATAAGCATCACAGATCATGAAAATGTAAAAATTAGAACAAAGCGTGTGTATCGAATCGGGGCCGGTCTTCGATTTTCCCCGACATGACTCATCACTGTCACCGATGTATTCCTACGCACTAGTTTTATCGAAGCGTCAATTACGTTGGAAAGACGAAACGTAAATATTTAACCAATAGAATGAAATTATAATTAAAATAAAAACGGAAAATATACCTCATTAATTCCACATCCAGACAATTTCATACATATATACATTTTGTATGCAAATTAGGTTATGTAATATCTAAATATCATGCAGAGTATTCAAGACTCTTATATTTTGCCACTGTTGGCGAATAACCTTTTTGACTTCTATTTCAATAAAGAGTCTGATATCAAGCGCTAGTCCATTACAACATGTGTTTCGATATCTTATTATCTGTCATATACCATAGTAATATATGCTCGTGGTATCCTCAAACACGGATGATATTGTATTGATGGAGACTTAACAGGAGTTCGAGAGTAACGGTTGCGAACTTCGCGACAAATCGAGCTAATCTTCCAAACAAGGTTGTACGACGACACTATATTTATTAATGTTATTAAAGACAATATTTGGATCATCATTTCCCCTTAGTGTTGGTATAGCTAGCGTTTGTAATTATTTAAATGTAAATTAGGACAACGATGAGTGGGCCATTTCTCACCTCCCCAGAATGAAATGTCCGATTGAATTTAGGAACACATGTTTTCTGGTAAAGTAACCATGGTACAGCGAAGATGATAACACGTCCTTGAGTGCTTCTGTCACCTCCCCACGTGCTCGTGCTAACCAAGTTTCCTGTAATGTAGTACATGTATCATAATTAAAATTGCATGACGATTAATTATGAATATTTTTCATAATTACTAACCCTACAGATTAGTTAGCATGTATAGCGTTCTCTGTAAAAGACTTTCTTCACCAAACACCATTACTTGTGTTCTTTTAGAAAACATTACAATTAACGCTGCCTAATAACCTTCCGTCAATCCGTATGTTATTCAGGGTATTGTTATAATTTGCTTAAGGTATAAAAACATTATCTCATACGTACCTAGGCCCAAACAATGTGCATAATATTGAACACACCCTAGGTCAAACACATGTGTATTATAAAGAACGTATCCTAGGTCTACAACACGTGTTTAACGTAGAACGTGCAAAAGGTCTACAGCACGTGTTTAACATAGAACGTGTCCTATGTCTACAGCACGTGGTTAACATAGAACGTGCCTCAGGTCTACAGCACGTGGTTAACATAGAACGTGCCCTAGGTCTACAGCACGTGTTTAACATAGAACGTGCCCCAGGTCTACAGCACGTGTTTAACATAGAACATGTCCTAGGTCTACAGCACGTGTTTAACATAGAACGTGCTCCAGGTCTACAGCACGTGGTTAACATAGAACGTGCCCTAGGTCTACAGCACGTGTTTAACATAGAACGTGCCCTAGGTCTACAGCACGTGTTTAACATAAAACGTGCCCTAGGTCTACAGCACGTGTTTAACATATAATGTGCTCTAGGTCTACAGCACTTGGTTAACATAGAAAGTGCCCTAGGTCTACAGCACGTGTTTAACATAGAACGTGCCCTAGGTCTACAGCACGTGTTTAACATAGAATGTGCCCTAGGTCTACAGCACGTGTATAATATAGGAGGTACCCTGGGTCTGCAGCACGTGTTTCACATAGAACGTACCCTAGGTCTACAACACATGGTTGACATAGAACGTACCCTATGTGTACATCACGTGTATAATATAGTTCGTACCCTTGGTCTACAGCACGTGTTTAACATAGAACGTACCCTAGGTCTACAGCACGTGTTTAACATAGAATGTACCCTAGGTCTACAGCACGTGTTTAACATAGAATGTACCCTAGGTCTACAGCACGTGTTTAACATAGAACGTAGGTACCCTATGTGTACAGCAGGTGTATACCATAGAACGTACCCTAGGTCTACAGCACGTGTTTAACATAGAACTTGCACAAGGTCTACAGCACGTGTTTAACATAAAATCTATCTTAGGTATACAGCACATGTATAATATAGAACGTACCGTAAGTCTACAGCACGTGTATAACATAGAACGTACCCTAGGTCTATAGCACGTGTTTAACATTAAAACATGCCCTAGGTCTACAGCACGTGTTTAACATAGACGTGTCCTAGGTCTACAGCACGTGTTTACATAGAAACGTTCCTAGGTCTACAGCACGTGTTTAACATAGAACGTGTCCCTAGTTACAGCACGTGTTTACTATAGAACGTATCCTAGGTCTACAGCACGTGTTTAACATAGAACGTTGCCCTAGGTCTACAGCACGTGTTTAACATAGAACGTGCATAGGTCTAACAGACACGTGTTTACATAGAATCGTGCCTAGGTCTACAGCCGTGTTTAACATAGAACGTGCCTAGTCTCAGCACGGTTAACATAGAACGTCCCTAGGTATACAGCACGTGTTTAACATAAACGTGCCTAGTCTACAGCACGTGTTTAACATAGAACGTGCCCAGGTCTACAGCACGGTGTTAACATAGAACGTGCCCTAGGTCTACAGCACGTGTTTACATAGACTGTCCAGGTCTAACAGCACGTGGTAACAAAAGAACGTGCCATAGTTCAGCACGTGTATAACATAGAACGTGCCCCAGGTCTACAGCACGTGTTTAACATAGAACGTGCCCTAGGTCTACAGCACGTGTATAATATAGAACGTATCCTAGGTCTACAGCACGTGTATTATATAGGACGTGTCCTAGGTCTACAGCACGTGTATAACAAATAATGTATCCTAGGTCTACAGCACGTGTTTAACATAGAACGTGCCCCAGGTGTACAGCACGTGGTTAACATAGAACGTGTCCGAGTTCTACAGCACGTGTTTAACATAGAACGTGCCCTAGGTCTACAGCACGTGGTTAACATAGAACGTATCCTAGGTCTACAGCACGTGTTTAACATAAAACGTGCCCTAGGTCTACAGCACGTGTTTCACGTAGAATGTGCCCTAGGTCTACAGCACGTGTTTAACATAGAACGTGCCCTAGGTCTACAGCACGTGTTTAACATAGAACGTGCCCTAGGTCTACAGCACGTGTTTAAGATAGAATGTGCCCTATGTCTACAGCACGTGTTTAACATAGAACGTGCCCTAGGTCTACAGCACGTGGTTAACATAGAAAGTGCCCTAGGTCTACAGCACGTGTATAACATAGAACGTATCCTAGGTCTACAGCACGTGGTTAACATAGAACGTGTCCTAGGTCTACAGCACGTGTATAATATAGGAGGTACCCTAGGTCTGCAGCACGTGTTTCACATAGAACGTACTCTAGGTCTACAACACATGGTTGACATAGAACGTACCCTATGTGTACATCACGTGTATAATATAGTTCGTACCCTAGGTCTACAGCACGTGTATAACATAGAAAGTACCCTAGGTCTACAGCACGTGTTTAACATAGAATGTACCCTAGGTCTACAGCACGTGTTTAACATAGAATGTACCCTAGGTCTACAGCACGTGTTTAACATAGAACGTAGGTACCCTATGTGTACAGCAGGTGTATACCATAGAACGTACCCTAGGTCTACAGCACGTGTTTAACTTAGAACGTACCCTAGGTCTACAACACATGGTTGACATAGAACGTACCCTATGTGTACATCACGTGTATAATATAGTTCGTACCCTAGGTCTACAGCACGTGTATAACATAGAACGTACCCTAGGTCTACAGCACGTGTTTAACATAGAATGTACCCGAGGTATACAGCACGTGTTTAACATAGAATGTACCCTAGGTCTACAGCACGTGTTTAACATAGAACGTAGGTACCCTATGTGTACAGCAGGTGTATACCATAGAACGTACCCTAGGTCTACAGCACGTGTTTAACTTAGAACGTACCCTAGGTCTACAGCACGTGTATTATATAGGACGTACCCTAGGTCTACAGCACGTGTATAATGTAGAACGTATCCTAGGTCTACAACGCGTGTATTATATAGGACGTGTCCTAGGTCTACAGCACGTGTATAACAAATAATGTATCCTAGGTCTACAGCACGTGTTTAACATAGAACGAATCCTAGTTTTACAGCACGTGTATTATATAGAACATATCCTAGGTCTACAGCACGTGTATTATATAGGACGTACCCTAGGTCTACAGCACGTGTATAATATAGAACGTATCCTAGGTCTACAGCACGTGTATTATATAGGACGTGTCCTAGGTCTACAGCACGTGTATAACAAATAATGTATCCTAGGTCTACAGCACGTGTTTAACATAGAACGTATCCTAGGTTTACAGCACGTGTATTATATAGAACATATCCTAGGTCTACAGTACGTGTATTATATAGGACGTGCCCTAGGTCTACAGCACGTGTTTAACATAGAACTTGCACAAGGTCTACAGCACGTGTTTAACATAAAATCTATCTTAGGTATACAGCACGTGTATAATATAGAACGTACCGTAAGTCTACAGCACGTGTATAACATAGAACGTACCCTAGGTCTATAGCACGTGTTTAACATTAAAACGTGCCCTAGGTCTACAGCACGTGTTTAACGTAGAACGTGCACAAGGTCTACAGTACGTGTTTAACATAGAACGTGCCCTAGGTCTACAGCACGTGTTTAACATAGAACGTGCCCCAGGTCTACAGCACGTGGTAAATATAGAACGTGCCCTATGTCTCCAGCACGTGTCTAACATAGAACGTGCACAAGGTCTACAGCACGTATTTAACATAGAACGTGTCCGAGGTCTACAGCACGTGTTTAACATAGAACGTGGCCTAGGTCTACAGTACGTGGTTAACATAGAACGTATCCTAGGTCTACAGCACGTGTATCACATAGAAATTGCACAAGGTCTACAGCACGTGTTTAACATTAAAACGTGCCCTAGGTCTACAGCACGTGTTTAACGTAGAACGTGCACAAGGTTTACAGCACGTGTATTATATAGAACATATCCTAGGTCTACAGTACGTGTATTATATAGGACGTGCCCTAGGTCTACAGCACGTGTTTAACATAGAACTTGCACAAGGTCTACAGCACGTGTTTAACATAAAATCTATCTTAGGTATACAGCACATGTATAATATAGAACGTACCGTAAGTCTACAGCACGTGTATAACATAGAACGTACCCTAGGTCTATAGCACGTGTTTAACATTAAAACATGCCCTAGGTCTACAGCACGTGTTTAACGTAGAACGTGCACAAGGTCTACAGTACGTGTTTAACATAGAACGTGCCCTAGATCTACAGCACGTGTTTAACATAGAACATGCACAAGGTCTTCAGCACGTGTTTAACATAGAACGTGCCCTAGGTCCAGAGCACGTGTTTAACATAAAACGTGCCCCAGGTCTACAGCACGTGTTTAACATAGAACGTGCCATAGGTCTACAGCACGTGTTTAACATAGAACGTGCCATAGGTCTACAGCACGTGTTTGACATAGAACGTGCCCATAGGTCTATAGCACGTGTTTAACATAAAACGTGCCCTAGGTCTACAGCACGTGTTTAACGTGGAACGTGCATAAGGTCTACAGCACGTGTTTAACAAAGAACGTGCCCTAGGTCTACAGCACGCGTTTAACATAGAACATGCTCCAGGTCTGCAGCACGTGGTTAACATAGAACGTGTCCGAGGTCTACAGCACGTGTTTAACATAGAACGTGCCATAGGTCTACAGCACGTGTTTAACATAGAACGTGCCCCAGGTCTACAGCACGTAGTTAACATAGAACGTGTCCGAGGTCTACAGCCCGTGTATAATATAGAACGTATCCTAGGTCTACAGCACGTGTATTATATAGGACGTGTCCTAGGTCTACAGCACGTGTATAACAAATAATGTATCCTAGGTCTACAGCACGTGTTTAACACAGAACGTGCCCCAGGTGTACAGCACGTGGTTAACATAGAACGTGTCCGAGTTCTACATCACGTGTTTAACATAGAACGTGCCCACGTCTACAGCACGTGGTTAACATAGAACGTATCCTAGGTCTACAGCACGTGTATCACATAAAACGTGCACAAGGTCTACAGCACGTGTTTAACATAGAACGTGCCCCAGGTCTACAGCACGTAGTTAACATAGAACGTGTCCTATGTCTACAGCACGTGTATAATATAGAACGTATCCTAGGTCTATAGCACGTGTTTAACATAAAACGTGCCCTAGGTCTACAGCACGTGTTTAACGTAGAACGTGCCCTAGGTCTACAGCACGTGTTTAACATAGAACGTGCCCTAGGTCTACAGCACGTGTTTCAGATAGAATGTGCCCTATGTCTACAGCACGTGTTTAACATAGAACGTGCCCTAGGTCTACAGCACGTGGTTAACATAGAAAGTGCCCTAGGTCTACAGCACGTGTATAACATAGAACGTATCCTAGGTCTACAGCACGTGTATAATATAGGAGGTACCCTAGGTCTGCAGCACGTGTTTCACATAGAACGTACTCTAGGTCTACAATACATGGTTGACATAGAACGTACCCTATGTGTACATCACGTGTATAATATAGTTCGTACCCTAGGTCTACAGCACGTGTATAACATAGAAAGTACCCTAGGTCTACAGCACGTGTTTAACATAGAATGTACCCTAGGTCTACAGCACGTGTTTAACATAGAATGTACCCTAGGTCTACAGCACGTGTTTAACATAGAACGTAGGTACCCTATGTGTACAGCAGGTGTATACCATAGAACGTACCCTAGGTCTACAGCACGTGTTTAACTTAGAACGTACCCTAGGTCTACAACACATGGTTGACATAGAACGTACCCTATGTGTACATCACGTGTATAATATAGTTCGTACCCTAGGTCTACAGCACGTGTATAACATAGAACGTACCCTAGGTCTACAGCACGTGTTTAACATAGAATGTACCCGAGGTCTACAGCACGTGTTTAACATAGAATGTACCCTAAGTCTACAGCACGTGTTTAACATAGAACGTAGGTACCCTATGTGTACAGCAGGTGTATACCATAGAACGTACCCTAGGTCTACAGCACGTGTTTAACTTAGAACGTACCCTAGGTCTACAGCACGTGTATTATATAGGACGTACCCTAGGTCTACAGCACGTGTATAATGTAGAACGTATCCTAGGTCTACAACGCGTGTATTATATAGGACGTGTCCTAGGTCTACAGCACGTGTATAACAAATAATGTATCCTAGGTCTACAGCACGTGTTTAACATAGAACGTATCCTAGGTTTACAGCACGTGTATTATATAGAACATATCCTAGGTCTACAGCACGTGTATTATATAGGACGTACCCTAGGTCTACAGCACGTGTATAATATAGAACGTATCCTAGGTCTACAGCACGTGTATTATATAGGACGTGTCCTAGGTCTACAGCACGTGTATAACAAATAATGTATCCTAGGTCTACAACACGTGTTTAACATAGAACGTATCCTAGGTTTACAGCACGTGTATTATATAGAACATATCCTAGGTCTACAGTACGTGTATTATATAGGACGTGCCCTAGGTCTACAGCACGTGTTTAACATAGAACTTGCACAAGGTCTACAGCACGTGTTTAACATAAAATCTATCTTAGGTATACAGCACGTGTATAATATAGAACGTACCGTAAGTCTACAGCACGTGTATAACATAGAACGTACCCTAGGTCTATAGCACGTGTTTAACATTAAAACGTGCCCTAGGTCTACAGCACGTGTTTAACGTAGAACGTGCACAAGGTCTACAGTACGTGTTTCACATAGAACGTACCCTAGGTCTACAACACATAGTTGACATAGAACGTACCCTATGTGTACATCACGTGTATAATATAGTTCGTACCCTAGGTCTACAGCACGTGTATAACATAGAACGTACCCTAGGTCTACAGCACGTGTTTAACATAGAATGTACCCTAGGTCTACAGCACGTGTTTAACATAGAATGTACCCTAGGTCTACAGCACGTGTTTAACATAGAACGTAGGTACCCTATGTGTACAGCAGGTGTATACCATAGAACGTACCCTAGGTCTACAGCACGTGTTTAACTTAGAACGTACCCTAGGTCTACAGCACGTGTATTATATAGGACGTACCCTAGGTCTACAGCACGTGTATAATGTAGAACGTATCCTAGGTCTACAACGCGTGTATTATATAGGACGTGTCATAGGTCTACAGCACGTGTATAACAAATAATGTATCCTAGGTCTACAGCACGTGTTTAACATAGAACGTATCCTAGGTTTACAGCACGTGTATTATATAGAACATATCCTAGATCTACAGCACGTGTATTATATAGGACGTGCCCTAGGTCTACAGCACGTGTTTAACATAGAACTTGCACAAGGTCTACAGCACGTGTTTAACATAAAATCTATCTTAGGTATACAGCACATGTATAATATAGAACGTACCGTACGTCTACAGCACGTGTATAACATAGAACGTACCCTAGGTCTATAGCACGTGTTTAACATTAAAACGTGCCCTAGGTCTACAGCACGTGTTTAACGTAGAAGGTGCACAAGGTCTACAGCACGTGTCTAACATAGAACATGCACAAGGTCTACAGCACGTGTTTAACATAGAACGTGCCCCAGGTCTACAGCACGTGTTTAACATAGAACGTGCCCTAGGTCTACATCACGTGTTTAACATAGAACGTGCCATAGGTCTACAGCACGTGTTTGACATAGAACGTGCCCATAGGTCTACAGCTCGTGTATAACATAGAACGTATCCTAGGTCTATAGCACGTGTTTAACATAAAACGTGCCCTAGGTCTACAGCACGTGTTTAACGTGGAACGTGCATAAGGTCTACAGCACGTGTTTAACATAGAACGTGCCCTAGGTCTACAGCACGTGTTTAACATAGAACGTGCCCCAGGTCTACAGCACGTGGTTAACATAGAACGTGTCCGAGGTCTACAGCACGTGTTTAACATAGAACGTGCCATAGGTCTACAGCACGTGTTTGACATAGAACGTGCCCATAGGTCTACAGCACGTGTATAACAAATAATGTATCCTAGGTCTACAGCACGTGTTTAACATAAAACATATCCTAGGTTTACAGCACGTGTATTATATAGAACATATCCTAGGTCTACAGTACGTGTATTATATAGGACGTGCCCTAGGTCTACAGCACGTGTTTAACATAGAACTTGCACAAGGTCTACAGCACGTGTTTAACATAAAATCTATCTTAGGTATACAGCACATGTATAATATAGAACGTACCGTAAGTCTACAGCACGTGTATAACATAGAACGTACCCTAGGTCTATAGCACGTGTTTAACATTAAAACGTGCCCTAGGTCTACAGCACGTGTTTAACGTAGAACGTGCACAAGGTCTACAGCACGTGTTTAACATAGAACGTGCCCTAGGTATACAGCACGTGTCTAACATAGAACATGCACAAGGTCTACAGCACGTGTTTAACATAGAACGTGCCCTAGGTCTACAGCACGTGTTTAACATAGAACGTGCCATAGGTCTACAGCACGTGTTTGACATAGAACGTGCCCATAGGTCTACAGCTCGTGTATAACATAGAACGTATCCTAGGTCTATAGCACGTGTTTAACATAAAACGTGCCCTAGGTCTACAGCACGTGTTTAACGTAGAACGTGCCCCAGGTCTGCAGCACGTGGTTAACATAGAACGTGCCCTAGGTCTACAGCACGTGTTTAACATAGAACGTGCCCCAGGTCTGCAGCACGTGGTTAACATAGAACCTGTCCGAGGTCTACAGCACGTGTTTAACATAGAACGTGCCCTAGGTCTACAGCACGTGGTTAACATAGAACGTATCCTAGGTCTACAGCACGTGTATAACATAGAACGTGCACAAGGTCTACAGCACGTGGTTAACATAGAACGTGTCCTAGGTCTACAGCACGTGTATAATATAGGAGGTACCCTAGGTCTGCAGCACGTGTTTCACATAGAACGTACCCTAGGTCTACAACACATGGTTGACATAGAACGTAACCTATGTGTACATCACGTGTATAATATAGTTCGTACCCTAGGTCTACAGCACGTGTATCACATAGAACGTACTCTAGGTCTACAGCACGTGTTTAACATAGAATGTACCCAAGGTCTACAGCACGTGTTTAACATAGAATGTACCCTAGGTCTACAGCACGTGTTTAACATAGAACGTAGTTACCCTATGTGTACAGCAGGTGTATACCATAGAACGTACCCTATGTCTACAGCACGTGTATTATATAGGACGTGCCCTAGGTCTACAGCACGTGTATAATGTAGAACGTATCCTAGGTCTACAACGCGTGTATTATATAGGACGTGTCCTAGGTCTACAGCACGCGTATAACAAATAATGTATCCTAGGTCTACAGCACGTGTTTAACATAGAACGTATCCTAGGTTTACAGCACGTGTATTATATAGAACATATCCTAGGTCTACAGCACGTGTATTATATAGGACGTACACTAGGTCTACAGCACGTGTATAATATAGAACGTATCCTAGGTCTACAGCACGTGTATTATATAGGACGTGTCCTAGGTCTACAGCACGTGTATAACAAATAATGTATCCTAGGTCAACAGCACGTGTTTAACATAGAACGTATCCTAGGTTTACAGCACGTGTATTATATAGAACATATGCTAGGTCTACAGTACGTGTATTATATAGGACGTGCCCTAGGTCTACAGCACGTGTTTAACATAGAACTTGCACAAGGTCTACAGCACGTGTTTAACATAAAATCTATCTTAGGTATACAGCACATGTATAATATAGAACGTACCCTAGGTCTACAGCACGTGTATAACATAGAACGTACCCTAGGTCTATAGCACGTGTTTAACATTAAAACGTGCCCTAGGTCTACAGCACGTGTTTAACGTAGAACGTGCACAAGGTCTACAGTACGTGTTTAACATAGAACGTGCCCTAGGTCTACAGCACGTGTTTAACATAGAACGTGCCCCAGGTCTACAGCACGTGGTAAATATAGAACGTGCCCTATGTCTACAGCACGTGTCTAACATAGAACGTGCAGAAGGTCTACAGCACGTGTTTAACATAGAACGTGCCCTAGGTCTAGAGCACGTGTTTAACATAAAACGTGCCCCAGGTCTACAGCACGTGTTTCACATAGAACGTGCCCTAGGTCTACAGCACGTGTTTAACATAGAATGTACCCTAGGTCTACAGCACGTGTTTAACATAGAACGTAGGTACCCTATGTGTACAGCAGGTGTATACCATAGAACGTACCCTAGGTCTACAGCACGTGTTTAACTTAGAACGTACCCTAGGTCTACAGCACGTGTATTATATAGGACGTACCCTAGGTCTACAGCACGTGTATAATGTAGAACGTATCCTAGGTCTACAACGCGTGTATTATATAGGACGTGTCATAGGTCTACAGCACGTGTATAACAAATAATGTATCCTAGGTCTACAGCACGTTTTTAACATAGAACGTATCCTAGGTTTACAGCACGTGTATTATATAGAACATATCCTAGGTCTACAGCACGTGTATTATATAGGACGTGCCCTAGGTCTACAGCACGTGTTTAACATAGAACTTGCACAAGGTCTACAGCACGTGTTTAACATAAAATCTATCTTAGGTATACAGCACATGTATAATATAGAACGTACCGTACGTCTACAGCACGTGTATAACATAGAACGTACCCTAGGTCTATAGCACGTGTTTAACATTAAAACGTGCCCTAGGTCTACAGCACGTGTTTAACGTAGAAGGTGCACAAGGTCTACAGCACGTGTCTAACATAGAACATGCACAAGGTCTACAGCACGTGTTTAACATAGAACGTGCCCCAGGTCTACAGCACGTGTTTAACATAGAACGTGCCCTAGGTCTACAGCACGTGTTTAACATAGAACGTGCCATAGGTCTACAGCACGTGTTTGACATAGAACGTGCCCATAGGTCTACAGCTCGTGTATAACATAGAACGTATCCTAGGTCTATAGCACGTGTTTAACATAAAACGTGCCCTAGGTCTACAGCACGTGTTTAACGTGGAACGTGCATAAGGTCTACAGCACGTGTTTAACATAGAACGTGCCCTAGGTCTACAGCACGTGTTTAACATAGAACGTGCCCCAGGTCTGCAGCACGTGGTTAACATAGAACGTGTCCGAGGTCTACAGCACGTGTTTAACATAGAACGTGCCATAGGTCTACAGCACGTGTTTGACATAGAACGTGCCCATAGGTCTACAGCACGTGTATAACAAATAATGTATCCTAGGTCTACAGCACGTGTTTAACATAAAACATATCCTAGGTTTACAGCACGTGTATTATATAGAACATATCCTAGGTCTACAGTACGTGTATTATATAGGACGTGCCCTAGGTCTACAGCACGTGTTTAACATAGAACTTGCACAAGGTCTACAGCACGTGTTTTACATAAAATCTATCTTAGGTATACAGCACATGTATAATATAGAACGTACCGTAAGTCTACAGCACGTGTATAACATAGAACGTACCCTAGGTCTATAGCACGTGTTTAACATTAAAACGTGCCCTAGGTCTACAGCACGTGTTTAACGTAGAACGTGCACAAGGTCTACAGTACGTGTTTAACATAGAACGTGCCCTAGGTATACAGCAGGTGTCTAACATAGAACATGCACAAGGTCTACAGCACGTGTTTAACATAGAACGTGCCCTAGGTCTACAGCACGTGTTTAACATAGAACGTGCCATAGGTCTACAGCACGTGTTTGACATAGAACGTGCCCATAGGTCTACAGCTCGTGTATAACATAGAACGTATCCTAGGTCTATAGCACGTGTTTAACATAAAACGTGCCCTAGGTCTACAGCACGTGTTTAACGTAGAACGTGCCCCAGGTCTGCAGCACGTGGTTAACATAGAACGTGCCCTAGGTCTACAGCACGTGTTTAACATAGAACGTGCCCCAGGTCTGCAGCACGTGGTTAACATAGAACCTGTCCGAGGTCTACAGCACGTGTTTCACATAGAACGTGCCCTAGGTCTACAGCACGTGGTTAACATAGAACGTATCCTAGGTCTACAGCACGTGTATAACATAGAACGTGCACAAGGTCTACAGCACGTGGTTAACATAGAACGTGTCCTAGGTCTACAGCACGTGTATAATATAGGAGGTACCCTAGGTCTGCAGCACGTGTTTCACATAGAACGTACCCTAGGTCTACAACACATGGTTGACATAGAACGTAACCTATGTGTACATCACGTGTATAATATAGTTCGTACCCTAGGTCTACAGCACGTGTATCACATAGAACGTACTCTAGGTCTACAGCACGTGTTTAACATAGAATGTACCCAAGGTCTACAGCACGTGTTTAACATAGAATGTACCCTAGGTCTACAGCACGTGTTTAACATAGAACGTAGTTACCCTATGTGTACAGCAGGTGTATGCCATAGAACGTACCCTATGTCTACAGCACGTGTATTATATAGGACGTGCCCTAGGTCTACAGCACGTGTATAATGTAGAACGTATCCTAGGTCTACAACGCGTGTATAATATAGGACGTGTCCTAGGTCTACAGCACGCGTATAACAAATAATGTATCCTAGGTCTACAGCACGTGTTTAACATAGAACGTATCCTAGGTTTACAGCACGTGTATTATATAGAACATATCCTAGGTCTACAGCACGTGTATTATATAGGACGTACACTAGGTCTACAGCACGTGTATAATATAGAACGTATCCTAGGTCTACAGCACGTGTATTATATAGGACGTGTCCTAGGTCTACAGCACGTGTATAACAAATAATGTATCCTAGGTCAACAGCACGTGTTTAACATAGAACGTATCCTAGGTTTACAGCACGTGTATTATATAGAACATATGCTAGGTCTACAGTACGTGTATTATATAGGACGTGCCCTAGGTCTACAGCACGTGTTTAACATAGAACTTGCACAAGGTCTACAGCACGTGTTTAACATAAAATCTATCTTAGGTATACAGCACATGTATAATATAGAACGTACCCTAGGTCTACAGCACGTGTATAACATAGAACGTACCCTAGGTCTATAGCACGTGTTTAACATTAAAACGTGCCCTAGGTCTACAGCACGTGTTTAACGTAGAACGTGCACAAGGTCTACAGTACGTGTTTAACATAGAACGTGCCCTAGGTCTACAGCACGTGTTTAACATAGAACGTGCCCCAGGTCTACAGCACGTGGTAAATATAGAACGTGCCCTATGTCTACAGCACGTGTCTAACATAGGACGTGCACAAGGTCTACAGCACGTGTTTAACATAGAACGTGCCCTAGGTCTAGAGCACGTGTTTAACATAAAACGTGCCCCAGGTCTACAGCACGTGTTTAACATAGAACGTGCCCTAGGTCTACAGCACGTGTTTAACATAGAACGTGCCCTAGGTCTACAGCACGTGTTTAACATAGAACGTGCCCCAGGTCTACAGCACGTGGTAAATATAGAACGTGCTCTATGTCTACAGCACGTGTCTAACATAGAGCGTGCAGAAGGTCTACAGCACGTGTTTAACATAGAACGTGCCCTAGGTCTAGAGCACGTGTTTAACATAAAACGTGCCCCAGGTCTACAGCACGTGTTTCACATAGAACGTGCCCTAGGTCTACAGCACGTGTTTAACATAGAACGTGCCCTAGGTCTACAGCACGTGTATAACATAGAACGTATCCTAGGTCTATAGCACGTGTTTAACATAAAACGTGCCCTAGGTCTACAGCACGTGTTTAACGTAGAACGTGCCCCAGGTCTACAGCACGTGGTTAACATAGAACGTGCCCTAGGTCTACAGCACGTGTTTCACATAGAACGTGCCCCAGGTCTGCAGCACGTGGTTAACATAGAACCTGTCCGAGGTCTACAGCACGTGTTTAACATAGAACGTGCCTCAGGTCTACAGCACGTGGTTAACATAGAACGTATCCTAGTTCTACAGCACGTGTATCACATAGAACATGCACAAGGTCTACAGCACGTGTATAACATAGAACGTGCACAAGGTCTACAGCACTTGTTTAACATAGAACGTGCCCCAGGTCTACAGCACGTGGTTAACATAGAACGTGCCCCAGGTCTACAGCACGTGGTTAACATAGAACGTGTCCGAGGTCTACAGCACGTGTTTAACATAGAACGTGCCCTAGGTCTACATCACGTGTTTAACATAGAACGTATCCTAGGTCTACAGCACGTGTATAACATAGAACGTGCACAAGGTCTAAAGCACGTGTTTAACATAGAACGTGCCCCAGGTCTACAGCACGTGTTTAACAAAGAACGTGCCCCAGGTCTACAGCACGTGGTTAACATAGAACGTGTCCGAGGTCTACATCACGTGTTTAACATAGAACGTGCCCTAGGTCTATATCACGTGTTTAACAAAGAACGTGCCCTAGGTCTACAGCACGTGTATAACATAGAACGTGCACAAGGTCTACAGCACCTGTTTAACATAGAACGTGCCCCAGGTCTACAGCACGTGGTTAACATAGAACGTACCCCAGGTCTACAGCATGTGGTTAACATAGAACGTGTCCGAGGTCTACAGCACGTGTTTAACATAGAACGTGCCCTAGGTCTACAGCACGTGTTTAACATAGAACGTGCCCTAGGTCTACAGCACGTGGCTAACATAGAACGTGCCCTAGGTCTACAGCAGGTGTTTAACGTAGAACGTGCACAAGGTCTACAGTACGTGTTTAACATAGAACGTGCCCTAGGTCTACAGCACGTGTTTAACATAGAACGTGCCCCAGGTCTACAGCACGTGGTAAATATAGAACGTGCCCTATGTCTACAGCACGTGTCTAACATAGGACGTGCAGAAGGTCTACAGCACGTGTTTAACATAGAACGTGCCCTAGGTCTAGAGCACGTGTTTAACATAAAACGTGCCCCAGGTCTACAGCACGTGTTTCACATAGAACGTGCCCTAGGTCTACAGCACGTGTTTAACATAGAACGTGCCCTAGGTCTACAGCACGTGTTTAACATAGAACGTGCCCCAGGTCTACAGCACGTGGTAAATATAGAACGTGCTCTATGTCTACAGCACGTGTCTAACATAGAGCGTGCAGAAGGTCTACAGCACGTGTTTAACATAGAACGTGCCCTAGGTCTAGAGCACGTGTTTAACATAAAACGTGCCCCAGGTCTACAGCACGTGTTTCACATAGAACGTGCCCTAGGTTTACAGCACGTGTTTAACATAGAACGTGCCCTAGGTCTACAGCACGTGTATAACATAGAACGTATCCTAGGTCTATAGCCCGTGTTTAACATAAAACGTGCCCTAGGTCTACAGCACGTGTTTAACGTAGAACGTGCCCCAGGTCTACAGCACGTGGTTAACATAGAACGTGCCCTAGGTCTACAGCACGTGTTTCACATAGAACGTGCCCCAGGTCTGCAGCACGTGGTTAACATAGAACCTGTCCGAGGTCTACAGCACGTGTTTAACATAGAACGTGCCTCAGGTCTACAGCACGTGGTTAACATAGAACGTATCCTAGTTCTACAGCACGTGTATCACATAGAACATGCACAAGGTCTACAGCACGTGTATAACATAGAACGTGCACAAGGTCTACAGCACTTGTTTAACATAGAACGTGCCCCAGGTCTACAGCACGTGGTTAACATAGAACGTGCCCCAGGTCTACAGCACGTGGTTAACATAGAACGTGTCCGAGGTCTACAGCACGTGTTTAACATAGAACGTGCCCTAGGTCTACATCACGTGTTTAACATAGAACGTATCCTAGGTCTACAGCACGTGTATAACATAGAACGTGCACAAGGTCTAAAGCACGTGTTTAACATAGAACGTGCCCCAGGTCTACAGCACGTGTTTAACAAAGAACGTGCCCCAGGTCTACAGCACGTGGTTAACATAGAACGTGTCCGAGGTCTACATCACGTGTTTAACATAGAACGTGCCCTAGGTCTACATCACGTGTTTCACATAGAACGTGCCCTAGGTCTACAGCACGTGTATAACATAGAACGTGCACAAGGTCTACAGCACCTGTTTAACATAGAACGTGCCCCAGGTCTACAGCACGTGGTTAACATAGAACGTACCCCAGGTCTACAGCATGTGGTTAACATAGAACGTGTCCGAGGTCTACAGCACGTGTTTAACATAGAACGTGCCCTAGGTCTACAGCACGTGTTTAACATAGAACGTGCCCTAGGTCTACAGCACGTGGCTAACATAGAACGTGTCCTAGGTATACAGGTCGTCATATAGAATATAGAACTTAACTTACAATAATGTAGGTCTACAGACCGTGTAGAATATAGAACGTAATCCACGATAATGTAGGTCTACAGGTGGTCTAGAATAAAGAACATAACTTACAATAATGTAGGTCTACAAACCGTGTAGAATAAAGAACGTAATCCACGATAATATAGGTCTACAGGTCGTGTAGAATAAAGAACATAAACCACAATAATGTAGGTCTACAGACCGTGTAGAATAAAGAACGTAACCTACACTAATGTCGGTCTACAGGTCGTGTAGAATAAAGAACGTAACCTACAATAATGTAGGTCTACAGGTCGTGTAGAATAAAGAATGTAATCCACGATAATGTAGGTCTACAGGTCGTGTAGAATAAAGAACGTAACCTACACTAATGTCGGTCTACAGGTCGTGTAGAATAAAGAACGTAACCTACAATAATGTAGGTATACAGGTCGTGTAGAATAAAGAATGTAATCCACGATAATGTAGGTCTACAGGTCGTGTAGAATAAAGAATGTAACCTACAATAATGTAGGTCTACAGGTCGTGTAGAATAAAGAATGTAACCTACAATTATGTAGGTCTACAGGTCGTGTAGAATAAAGAACGTAATCCAAGATAATGTAGGTCTACAGACGGTGTAGAATAAAGAACGTAACCTACAATAATGAAGGTCTACAAGTCGTGTAGAATAAAGAACGTAACCTACAATAATGTAGTTCTACAGGTCGTGTAGAATAAAGAACGTAACCTACAATAATGTAGGTCTACAGACCGTGTAGAATATAGAACGTAACCTACAATAATGTAGGTCTACAGACCGTGTAGAATAAAGAACGTAACCTACAATAATGTAGGTCTACATACCGTGTAGAATATAGAACGTAACCTACAATAATGAAGGTCTACAGGTCGTGTAGAATAAAGAATGTTATCCACGATAATGTAGGTCTACAGGTCGTGTAGAATAAAGAATTTGACCTACAATAATGTAGGTCTACAGGTCGTGTAGAATATAGAACATAACCTACAATAATGTAGGTCTACAGGTCGTGTAGAATAAAGAACGTAACCTACAATAATGTAGGTCTACAGGTCGTGTAGAATATAGAACATAACCTACAATAATGTAGGTCTACAGGTAGTGTAGAATAAAGAACGTAAACTACAATAATGTAGGTCTACAGACCGTGTAGAATATAGAACATAACCTACAATAATGTAGGTCTACAGACCGTGTAGAATAAAGAACGTAAACTACAAAAATGTAGGTCTACAGACCGTGTAGAATAAAGAACGTAACCTACAATAATGTAGGTCTACAGGTCGTGTAGAATAAAGAACGTAATCCACAACAATGTAGGTATACAGGTCGTGTAGAATAAAGAACATAAACCACAATAATGTAGGTCTACAGACCGTGTAGAATAAAGAACGTAACCTACAATAATGTAGGTATACAGGTCGTGTAGAATAAAGAACGTAACCTACAATTATGTAGGTCTACAGGTCGTGTAGAATAAAGAACGTAAACTACAATAATGTAGGTCTACAGACCGTGTAGAATAAAGAACGTAAACTACAATAATGTAGGTCTATAGGTCGTGTAGAATAAAGAACGTAATCCACAATAATGTAGGTATACAGGTCGTGTAGAATAAAGAACATAAACCACAATAATGTAGGTCTACAGACCGTGTAGAATAAAGAACGTAACCTACAATAATGTAGGTATACAGGTCGTGTAGAATAAAGAACGTAACCTACAATAATGTAGGTCTACAGACCGTGTAGAATAAAGAACGTAACCTACAGTAATGTAGGTCTACAGGTCGTGTAGAATAAATAACGTAACATACAATAATGTAGGTATACAGGTCGTGTAGAATAAAGAACGTAACCTACAATAATGTAGGTCTACAGGTCGTGTAGAATAAAGAACGTAACCTACAATAATGTAGGTCTACAGGTCGTGTAGAATAAAGAACGTAATCCACGATAATGTAGGTCTACAGGTCGTGTAGAATATAGAACATAACTACAATAATGTAGGTCTACAGACCGTGTAGAATAAAGAACGTAACCTACAATAATGTAGGTCTACAGGTCGTGTAGAATAAAGAACGTAATCCACGATAATGTAGGTCGACAGGTCGTGTAGAATATAGAACATAACCTACAATAATGTAGGTCTACAGACCGTGTAGAATAAAGAACTAAACGACAATAATGTAGGTCTATAGGTCGTGTAGAATAAAGAACGTAACCTACAATAATGTAGGTCTACAGGTCGTGTAGAATAAAGAACGTAACCTACAATAATGTAGGTCGACAGGTCGTGTAGGATAAAGAACGTAACCTACAATAATGTAGGTCGACAGGTCGTGTAGAATAAAGAACATAACCTACAATAATGTAGGTCTACAGGTCGTGTAAAATAAAGAACGTAATCCACGATAATGTAGGTCGACAGGTCGTGTAGAATAAAGAACACAACCTACAATAATGTAGGTCTATAGGTCGTGTAGAATAAAGAACGTAACCTACAATAATGTAGGTCGACAGGTCGTGTAGAATAAAGAACATAACCTACAATAATGTAGGTCTACAAGTCGTGTAGAATAAAGAACGTAATCCACGATAATGTAGGTCTACAGACGGTGTAGAATAAAGAACGTAACCTACAATAATGAAGGTCTACAGCACGTGTGTATAACATAGAACGTATCCTAGGTCTACAACACGTGTATAACATATAATGTATTTTAGGTCTTCGGCACGTGTTTCACATAGAACGTATCCTTGGTCTACAGCACGTGTATAACATAGAGCGTATCGTAGGTCTTCAGCACGTGTATAACATAGAATGTATCTTAGGTCTACAGCACGTGTATAACATAAAACGTATAATAGGTCTACAGCACGTGTTTATTATAGAACGTATCGTAGGTCAACAGCACGTGTATTACATATAGAATGTATCCTAGGTCTACAGCACGTGTATAATATAGGACGTGCCGTAGGTCTACAGCAAGCGTTTAACATAGAACGTACCCTAGGTCTACAGCACGTGTATTATATAGGACGTGTCCTAGGTCTACAGCACGTGTATAATATAGAACGTATCCTAGGTATACAGCTCGTGTATAACATAGAATGTATCCTAGGTCTACAGCACGTGTATAATATAGAACGTATCCTAGGTCTACAGCACGTGGTTAACATAGAACGTATCCTAGGTCTACAGCATTTGTATAACATAGAACGTGCCCAAGGTCTACAACACGTGTATAACATAGAATATGACCTAGGTCTATAGCACGTGTATAATATAGAACGTATCCTGGGTCTACAGCACGGGTATAACATAGAACGTGCCCTAGGTCTACAGCACGTTTATAATATAGAATATTTCTTAGGTCTAAAGCACGTTTTTAACATATAACGTATCCCATGTCTACAGCACGTGTATAATATAGTTCGTACCCTAGGTCTACAGCACGTGCATAACATAGGACGTGTCCTAGGTCTACATCACGTGTATCATATAGAACGTGTCCTAGGTCTACAGCACGTGTATTATATAGGACGTGTCCTAGGTCTACAGCACGTGTATCATATAGAACGTGTCCTAGGTCTACAGCACGTGTTTAATGTAGAACGTATCCTAGGTCTACAGCACGTGTATAACATAGAACGTACCCTAGGTCTACAGCACGTGTATAACATAGAATGTATCCTAGGTCTACAGCACGTGTATAAAATAGAATGTATCATAGGTCTACAGCACATGTATCATATAGAATGTGTCCTATGTATACAACACGTGTATAACATAGAACGTACACACAAATGTATCATAGATCTAAAGCACCTTTTTAACATAGAAAGTAGCCTAGGTCTACAGCACGTGTATAACATAGAACGTGCCCTAGGTCTACAGCACGTGTATAACATAGAATGTATCCTAGGTCTTCAGCACGTGTATAACATAGAATGTATCATAAGTCTACAGCACGTTTATGATATAGAACGTAAACTAGGTCTACAGACCATATAGAACGTAACCTACAATAATGTAGGTCTACAGACTGTATATAACAGAACGTAACATACAATAATGTAGGTATACAGACTGTATAGAATAGAAAGTAACATACAGTAATGTAGGTCTACAGACTGTATAGAATAGAACGTAACATACAATAATGTAGGTCTACAGACTGTATAGAATAGAACGTAACATACAATAATGTAGGTCTACAGACTGTATAGAATAGAAAGTAGCATACAATAATGTAGGTCTACAGGTCGTATAGAATAGAAAGTAACATACAGTAATGTAGGTCTACAGACTGTATAGAATAGAAAGTAACATACAATAATGTAGGTCTACAGGTCGTGTAGAATATAGAACGTAACCTACAATAATGTAGTTCTACTGTTTCTGTATAATGTTGATAATAATTGTTCTATGGCACGACTACAGGTATAGTTTCATAATCGTCCGTATGCAGTTGGACCCAGTTTAGGAACCCCGTTATGGCTCAATGATCTCCCCCTCTTTATGTATTCTCTGTCAATATACAGAATCAGAAACGTGGGACCCGACATCACCTGACCAACGGGACTAAAAGATAGGGTGACTTGGCCGATCAATCAGTGTTTGTTGACATCAAAGGTAACGAGGTGGTGATGGGGAGGTTTACCTGGTGATGAAGTGAGAGCTATAAACCAACGGTATCCCGCAGTGAAATAGACATTACGTTATAATGATGGACCACTCAAGCCTCGGTCTACTTGTGATCATTGGCTCACGGAAACCAGCATACACAAATATAGCTTTAGGTAAACAATTATATTTCATCATTACTTACTCCTTAATCGGTCAATCGATAATCATGCAAAATACATGAATAACAGTTTCTCATATCGTCTAAACGTCATAGAAACGTATTTGCCAAATCAGAAAGGAGATGAATTACGTATATCCTGGAAAGGAATAGGATATGATATGGATTTACAATGTAGTTCCAGCGGTGTTGCGTTTGTAATGGCAAAAGTTCCAAGTGTTCCTTATCAATTTATTTTTATAAACAATCCATCACGTCGACAAGAACATGTGTCGATATGTATAACATACTACGCAACCAAAATGAATTAATGTTCCATGTTGTATAAAAGGTTAAACTAGAACTTTTATATGGCAATGAATACAGATTATTGTATACAGGGTAACACGCTATGTAGGGTAACATTGTATATAGGTTATAACGTTATGTGGGGTAACGTTGTATACAGGTTATAACGTTATGTGGGGTTACATTGTATATAGGATATAACGTTATGTAGGGTAACATTGTATATAGGATAGAACGTTATGTAGGGTAACATTGTATTTAGGATAGAACGTTATGTATGATAGCATTGTATATAGGTTGGACGTTATGTGGGGTAACATTGTATACAGGATATAACGTTATGTAGGGTTACATTGTATATAGGATAGAACGTTATGTAGGGTTACATTGTATATAGGATAGAACGTTATGTAGGGTAACATTGTATATAGGATAGAACGTTATGTAGGGTTACAATGTATATAGGGTATAACGTTATTCGGGGTAACATTGTATACAGGATATAACGTTATGTAGGGTTACATTGTATATAGGATAGAACGTTATGTAGGGTAACATTGTATATAGGATAGAACGTTATGTAGGGTTACATTGTATATAGGGTATAACGTTATTCGGGGTAACATTGTATACAGGATATAACGTTATGTGGGGTAACATTGTATATAGGATATAACGTTATGTTGGGTTACATTGTATACAGGGTAACACGTTATGTAGGGTAAGATTGTATACAGGATATAACGTTATGTGGGGTAACATTGTATACAGGATATAGAGGATATCTAACAGTGTCTTCAGTAATACCAAATATATTTCACGAGTGGGACTAATATTTTGATATTTTTCACGAGTGCGCAGCACGAGTGAAAAATATCAAAATATTAGCCCCACGAGTGAAATATATTTGGTTTTACTGAAGGCACTGTTAGATATTCTGTTTATTACATTTTTTATCAACGAAAACCCTACCCCGTATGCTAACTAGGACTACAGCGATCATTTGAAAACAAAAAAAGTAGTTTCCCCTGTCCAGGTGCTGACATATATGTCGGGCTTTCTGATTGGTGAATTATTTTGGTATTTTCTAATCATTAATTTGATTGGTCAAATCAGCAAAAGTGATATTTTTCACTAGTGAAAAATATCACTTTTATAGAATGAAAATTTTTTGATATTTCACTGGTAAAAATGTAATAAATAACGTTATGTGGGGTTACATTGTATAGGGGTAACACGTTATGTAGGGTAACATTGTTTAAAGGATAGAACGTTATGTATGGTAACATTGTATACATGATATAACGTTATGTAGGGTAACATTGTATACAGGGTAACACGTTATGTAGGGTAACATTGTATACCGGGTAACAAGTTAAGTATGGTAGCATTGTATACAGGATAGAACGATATGTGGGGTAACATTGTATACAGGATATAATGTTATGTAGGGTAAGATTGTATTTAGGATAGAACGTTATGTAGGGTAAGATTGTATTTAGGATAGAACGTTATGTAGGGTAAAATTGTATACAGGATATAACGTTATGTGGGGTAACATTGTATATACAGGATATAACGTTATGAAGGGTAAGATTGTATTTAGGATAGAACGTTATGTAGGGTAAGATTGTATTTAGGATAGAACGTTTGTTGGGTTACATTGTATACAGGATATAACGTTATGTAGGGTAACATTGTATACAGGATATAACGTTATGTGGGGTAACATTGTATACAGGATATAACGTTCTGTAGGGTAACATTGTATACGGGGTAACACGTTATGTAGGGTAACATTGTATACAGGATATAATGTTATGTGGGATAACATTGTATACAGGATATAACGTTATGTTGGGTAACATTGTATACAAGATATAACGTTATGTGGGGTTACATTGTATATAGGATAGAACGTTATGTAGGGTACCATTGTATACAGGATATAACGTTATGTGGGGTAACATTGTATACAGGATATAACGTTATGTGGGGTAACATTGTATACAGGATATAACGTTCTGTAGGGTAACATTGTATACGGGGTAACACGTTATGTAGGGTAACATTGTATACAGGGTAACACGTTATGTAGGGTAACATTGTATATAGGATATAACGTTATGTGGGGTAACATTGCATATAGGATAGAACGTTATGTGGGGTATCATTGTATATAGGATAGAACGTTATGTAGAGTAACTTTGTATATAGGATAGAACATTATGTATGGTTACATTGTATATAGGATATAACGTTATGTAGGGTTACATTGTATATAGGATAGAACGTTATGTAGGGTTACATTGTATTTAGGATAGAACGTTATGTATGGTAGCATTGTATACAGTTTGGTTTGGTTTGGTTTATTTTGTTTAACGTCCTATTAACAGCTAAGGTCATTTAAAGACGGCCTCCCGTGCGTCCGACATGAATGTGTGTGGTGAGTGCGTATGTGTGTTTTGGGAGGCTGCGGTATGTTCGTGTAAGTCTCTTGTGATAGGCCGGAACTTTTGCCGATTTATAGTGCTACCTCACTGGAGCATACTGCCGAAGACACCCAGCAGCACACCCCACCCGGTCACATTATACTGACAACGGGTGAACCAGTCGTCCCACTCCTTTTATGCTGTATGCAGGTAACACGCTATGTCGGGTAACATTGTATCTAGATGGTATGATAAATATTGTTACAATGACAAAATAACACTCGATAATACATGTAGTATCAGTATCTACATTGTGTATAAAAACCTACTCTAACCATTGTTTGTTATTGTGTCGTTATAGAGAAGACGAATTGCCCTGATGCACTGGGGTTAGAAATGAGAAGCAATATATGCATGCCAAGTACCCATGTGGCGACATTCATCTGTTGACGAAGAAACGTGAAGTCCTGGTGGCCTATAGAAGACGGTTTCTACTTATTAAAAAGAGCATGACATCCTAAGCTGCACGCGACTCGGTAAATAAGGCTCGCGATAATTGCCGATTGGCAGGGATTGTCCCCTAGGAACAAAGTTTGCAATCATCAGCCAGCTATGTCCGTGACCACATGCTCTACATCTACTCACTAGTGGTCAAACCATACCGTCCGGCAGAACTTACCGCTCAAGATATTTGTTCGGGCTGGACAAACTACAATTGAACTCGCGCACATTGAATTATTTGTGAATGTGATGATTGCATGTTAAACAAAAACGTCCAAGGGAATCTCGGCACCCACCATTGCTTCTTCTTTATTGGTTCCATGTAAGTTAGATGTTTTCTGTATTTTTTTTGTCTTTTCTTTTAATAAAATGTATTTGTTATATACTGGCACGTTCTTTTGAATAAAATGATACTGGGCGTGCACAACTACGGACAAAGATCACTTAAAGGAAAACACACTGATTTGGTAGAAGCTTCTAGCCGAAGTCCATTATTTTCCATTAAATAAAACTTCAATTGCCAAAATCCAAGATTGTTATTTTGGTGTTTTTTTGTCAGTCGTAAATGATACAGGTACAAACAGGAATCTAGGGGAAACAAAAAAAAAAAAAAAGGAGAAAGATCGACAGGGGTATTCTTTCTGAGAAATGACGATAACAATGTTCAACTGACAAAACTCTAAGAGAGTCTCCTATCAGCTGTTTTGTTTTCTAACTCAGATATCTTTAGAGCGAGAGGACATCTTTCATATGATCCATGGCACATCAAGTAGTAATAAGAAATATCGATAGCAAACTAACTATCCAAATCCAAGATGGACGGCTGTTGGCCCATGTTGTTTCGTTATTAAGAACGAGCCACTATCTGCTATATAGAATAACATGTGTACTAATGTTTAACATTATGTGTACATTTTTATATTAGTGACACATTCGCGATAGGTTGCGCTAAGGGGAAAAGACACTAGCACAAGCTATTACCAACCATTTGCTTTGAGCTGTGTCCTTTGTTGAGGCATCGAAAAAGTCATTTCAATGACGTCACTAGCCTAGGCCCTATGCTATCTTGGTCATTTAATTATATGGTGTAAATAAAAGGCGTTGTCCATGTTTTATGAGCCGACTAAGGTTATTATGATGGGCCGGAATAAAACATTATGTAAGCAGTATAGATTTGATATTTCCTTCGTATATCATTAGCTGGAGTTTTTTTGAAAGTACTTCAACTCTGATGTGGGCCACTAAGCGAGTCTGTTTTCATATTTATTTTTGAGGAATGAATTTGCATTACTTAATCCAATAGTCACCGACTTCCTTTTAAACGGGTTTCTTCCTTGGCTCATTGAATACTGAAAGCGGAAGGACTTTTCTGGTGGCCAAAACACCAGACATGGTGCCAGGGACAGGGGAAACTCGGGCTATTGTCTTAATATATCGTGATCTGTCGGCTGGCTGGTGATCCTGGCAGATATATGTTGGAATAGGCTACATTATAAAGATATTCTCGATTGTATTGCAATTGCCGAAGAAAAGTTTTACTTGGTAACTGTACACCCCCCCCCCCCCCCCCCCCCCATCACGAACATTGCGTCTCGGATATCTTAAAAGAAAGTGAAGATGCCTGTATAAGAAACTAGTTGCTCATGCTCATATTTCTATAACATACGTCAGAATTAGTTCTGGGAATGAAGTATTTGGATGGCAAGGACTTTTGGCGTTTTGTATACAGCTAGATCATCGTTTTATAAAAAAAAAAAAATGTCGCGTAGGTTTGCTCAATGTAGATAATGGTAATATAGATAGGTAATGTTGTGTACCTGTATGTTCTGTCCCAACAACGGTTTCTTGTTCATTTTAGGAATTGGATGGAAGTTGACAATGACGCAAATATATTATAATATAATAACAATTTATAATTACGGTATCCCGGTCACACTATGTACATTTCTGGTAAACTGTAGCTATTTACTGTATTAAAACTCGTCACTGTCTTTTATGAATAACGATGTTCGATTACAGCATAAATCGAAATTCTCACACATTGAAGTCTAGAGGAAATATTATTGCAACATCACAAATGCATGTACATGTGGTAGGGAGGGTATACAATGTCACAGAACAATTGAAACTGTGATATGTTGAGTAACAATGTAGTCTGTGACAATACAATATTGATGTGTTCTGCTACGGTCTGTTTGGTTCTGGAGGTAGAGCCAGGAATTATCATGCATGGATCCGGGTTCATTTTCATTTAAAAATATTAAATCAAAATGATCTAACTGGAATTGGACAACAGGCCATGCCTGTTAATCCCCCTCCCTTGGGATACATGCATTTCAAACAATAATAGAATTATGATTTAATCATAAACGTATATCCGGGTTCGATTCCTGTCGGGGCGCTTGTCAGGAAGGTATTTTCCCTTTTCCTTCACAGCAGTACGATATGGATATGCCAAATCACCAGTGATGCGTCTATTTTTTTAATCTCAATAGGAAGTCGAATAATTCGTATTCCATCGATCCTATTGGATGAAACATTTGAAATGAGAGTCTCGTCTCTGATATTATAAACCGACTGTGACATGTATTAATTACGAGCAGGGCGTGTGTATCGTTAGCGGTAATCACGCCGGGTTGTTTATGGTACAAGCGCCGGCCGGTGACAGGCAGTTTTGTTACCGGGTTATCAATGTTTTGTCATTAACGGGATATTATACGATAGTGTTACGGTAAGGCGCGAGCGTTGTAGAGCAAGGTGACCCGCGGTCAACCCCACAGCGATGACAAACGATCATAACGGAGACAATCTCCGTGTACATACATCACCCAGATCCCAACGAGCTACCGTTTATTTTCATGAGAACGACCCGTATGTTACACGTTATATTATTGATGTACATTGTGTATTGCTCACGAAAAAACATGTTTTAGTACCAACACAAAAACTAGAGGAACACGTGATTTAGTATAAATGTACAAAACCCAGCGGAACACGTGATTTAGTATAAATGTACAAAAACCTCACGGAACACATGATTTAGTGTAGATGTACAAAACCTGGCGGAACACGTGATTTAGTGTAGATGTACAAAACCTGACGGAACACATGATTTAGTATAAATGTACAAAACCTGGCGAAACACATGATTTAGTATAGATGTACAAAACCTGGCGAAACACGTGATTTAGTGTAGATGTACAAAACCTGACGGAACACATGATTTAGTATAAATGTACAAAACCTGGCGAAACACATGATTTAGTATAAATGTACAAAAACCTGGCGAAACACATGATTTAGTATAGATGTAAAGAAAGAAAGAGAGAAAAAACTAGCGGGACACATGCTGTGATAAAGGTAATCCTTTTCACTCGATTTATGTATTTCGATACTTAACATAAGGAAAGTCCTTAGCTTAAGATTTTCCATAGGAAAGCATTATTGGATTAGTTAAGGAGCTTTTCTTGAATTCTGTCATGCTTACCAATGGAACATTTTAAGTTAAGGGATATTAATGAAACCGAAGCCAGGAAGTTGATCATAAATGTTAGTTTTACTGCTTGGGAGTCGAAAAATAACACTGAAACTGCTTTCACTGTGTACGTCCGTCCTACTTTTCTTATGTACATATGTATAAGTAATAGTTAAATCCCCCCCCCCCCCCCCCCCCCCACCCTTCATACAGTCGTACACTATCATTGACTTTCTTTAGACTAATTCAATCTCTTTCACAATTTGTGGAATTTTAGGAATGACAATAATCCAGTCATAGTAGATGCACATCTTCGACCAACACTTGCAGTGTTTCTAGTAATACATTTCTAGTTTCGAACATAAAACTATAAAACAAATCTATTTTCCGTTCAGTGATTTTTAACAAATTACCAACCAGAAAAGTCGAATGGTGAAACGGAACTTTTATGCCAAAAACTTATTTTAATTCAAGATGTCATTTGGCAAAGCTCGACGGAAATGTTGCAATTGAGAGTTTTTAACTAGATACTGCAGCAGCCAGGGTCTATCGCACATGGCCACGATATATCGTAATGTAAATGTGTAATAACATACCGTTTGGCATTATCTCCTGCGATTATAAAGCACGTGAACATGGCCGGTCCTGTTGAGACAAGTTGATGGTAATATTTATACACATGTCGGGATGTCTGACATGCATGGTGTCAATATAAATATACATTATAGATGAAAACCATGCTAATGCATTTTAATTTTGAAATATATTTTGACATCTTTCCATGTTCTTCTTTTAGTCACAACTCTATTTAAGATAACCTTATCATCAGAATGTATTATCAAAGTCAATTATTTTCTTAGATTAGTGCAAATAACTTATACTTTATCTAAAATCTGGAGGATAGAGAGCGTTCTGTAGCAGTGCCAAGATGGCATGTCATGTAAACCAGCAGGGAATCCAACGGTGAACAATATACAACCTTCAATATATCGTCAACGATACGACCAACGTAGTGCATAACCGGAAAGTGTGAATCTCCTAGACATCATTATGAGATTAGATAGCCGATCTTGTCTTTTTTTTTTTTTTTTTTTTTGTATTTTGGAATATTTTATGCGATATGTTATCATTAATCGGGTAACAGCGTTTAATGATATTGAAGCTGTACCAGAAACCTACAGGCGTCCAAATATAATGTGGAATTTAAAACATAAAATCAAATGGGCATAGACAAGTAGTAACCAAACCGACATTAGGATGTGTATTGTTATATGTATCTAACAACAGGTGGCAGAATGTCTTTGTTTGTTGGATTTATTGCCTCGCCTTCAGCCAACACTATTTTGATGTGGGGTCTCCTTGCACTATATGGGACAACCTCACTGAACGTTAAACTTGTACGTATGGCCCATTGTATAATGTCCAGAACAACATCAGCATAATATAATCCTTTTATCTCAGTTTCCTTTGAACTTAAAACTATTTTACTGTGGCTTGGGAAGTCTTACACTGTTTCTTTGAGATGTTTCCGTGTATTTTAAGGTTTATGTGAGCATTTCTTCCCCGTGTTACTATTTATCTAAAATGTTTCTTATCCAATTTACCCTTTCTATTAGAAGTGGTTATCCATATTTGTTGTCCATTATTTTGTTCCCTTTTCGTCTTGCCCTTTTTTGCTGTTTCACTGAGATATTTCCTGTCCATTGTTTTTTTCCCTGTGATGTTTGTGACATTTTTTCATCTTTTTCGTTTTGGTCATTTTACTGTTTCCCTTTGATGCTCTTCTTATCCGTTTTCCTTTTCCTTCGAGATAACTGCTGACTTGAGGTTCTTAGCTGGCTTATAGTGTCCTTGGTGGTCATTGTTTATGTTCCTGTATCATTGGTATAGTTCCTGTCCATTTGGCAGTATCGCCGTTTCCTTGAGAAGTCCATTGTCCATGTGATGGGTCCTGTCCGATCTACTCTTTCTTTAAGTGTAATTTTCTCTCCTCCTGTTTTTTCCGTTATTGTGGGGTGGCTGTATTTACTCTTGGTCGCAAATATTGCATAAACCGTTTGCTCATTCGTACGTCTTGATTTAGGTAACCAAAGATCTAATAACACGTGTTAACCGAACGTTTCTGTAATTAGTGGCACTGCCCCCGTGGTATTTCAGAGGTGAAATGCCGGACACTTCCCAACTCCATCCTAACACGTCCCAGTATTACATATTGTAATTATTACATGTTGACAGCTAGCACAGGGTCTCTAGGACAGATCAAAATTGCGGATAGGGACAACAGCTTAGTTTAATTACCAGATGGTTTAATTTAAACATTGCTGTCTTGGCAGGACTTAATCACCATTCGAATGTGTCCATGTTACTGTTTCATTGCACGTCCTCGTAAAACAGTTATACCTCTGCTTTTGACTCATCAAAATAAATGCTCACCGGAAATTTGATTTTTCCCGATGTTGTTCTCTATGTTGTGTCGACAATTCTAATCCAATTTCACAGTCTATTACACAGTAATATACACAAGGGAAGTGTATTTGTGTAAGCTCTGGTGTAAAGGGGAGAGGAAGGCCATGGTAGATACCAGTTATAGATGACACGACTACATATACATGTTGTTCCCCTGTCGTCACATTTCTAGTGTCGGGTAAACCTGTCGTATCTTACTCCAAAAATCCAACTTAATTCTACAGCATTATAAACGGAACCGCTCCAAGAGGTCCTGGATACATAGCCCGACATGTATGTGTTTACAACATACAATGTATATCAAAGCAAACGAGGAAAGCCTTCGAAGGAAACTATATTTCTTTGACTTCACTTCACCTCCCTGAAATTGAGTTAAATTACAGGTAATTTTAAGCGTATCTAACGAGACATCCTAGTGTATTTTTTACGATAATTACTAGCTTCCCCTATCGGTCCAGGTCTGTGGACGAACACTTATTTTCAATTGATCACACATGGAGTTGTTTGATGTGTTTTCAAAGTTCTGATATCCGGTCTTATATTGATGCACAAAACTGCGAGACGATGGTGATATCACAAAGCACGGTTTACGATTCTTGAACGATGAAAACCGGTTTCATGGTATTGTATTGGCAAACAAATCGCCAACACTACACAGAGGTCCGTGGGCGTCCATGACGATGACTATAAAGATATCAAAATCCAAATCCATTTAACTATGGAAAAACTCGATTTTCATTGACATCCTTGAAAAAGTACATTTTGTATAAGGAGAATAAGACTAGGGTAAGTCTCTACTGCTATATCGACAACACCAGTCATGGAAATCTAGTTATAGAATTAAACAATGGGTTCAAATTAAATGTAGGCATTATTTGTGTTATTTGTGCCCAAACTATGAGAGATTGCACTTTTGATGCACTTATCGCCGATACTTTTAATGACATGACTTGTTTGAGAGACAGAACCGCTGAGTACGAAAGAAAACATACATAAAATTGGTTTCTAAATTCACAGCAGAAACACGTTTGTTGCCGTACAAATGTATAAGTGTTCAAGAAGACAGATAGAAATTCCTCAGAATATGAATTACTAGGACTGAACATCATCTATCTCCATGACCCAACGAACGCCCAATGTTTACTAATCAAAGGCAGCCTGTTCACTTTTAAAATTACTTCCAATAAGTTGCATGTATCGAGCCAGTTAAATTACGAATCCTCTGAAAATGAAGTATTCCTTAGACATGTTTTGACATATACGAGACTTGTTTAGTCCTTAACGCGACTCTCCATCCCTCGATGCTGAGGGAATCCCAGTTATGGTACGGGGCGCTGGAAATACATTGTCATTTCTGACGGATCATATACATGATTTGCATGTTAAAATACAGCCTTATGTGTTAGTAAGACGATTGGAGATTTATTAACCACGTGACATGAAGTAATACATTAAGTAAGATCCGAAGGTGTTGTAACGTAGAAAGTATGCGTAATAGTCTATACAGAGTAATAGATAGGATTACATGTATATAAACAGATGAGAATTGTACATACATTTGTATATTAACAGAGATACGTGCATATTTACAATGTACAGAAGGCCTTAGATTTTTTTTCCAGATTTGGTACTACATGTTTGTGCTATTAAAATTTATAAAAATATTAAATGATCTATGGACAACTGTGTGAAGATCGATGCCTGTATATTGATACAATTAGTATATAAAATGTAAGTTACGTTGATGGAAATATATGCAAAAGATTTTTTTTGATTTATTTTTCACACTCTGTACATCTCGTGTGTGGCAATGTAAAAATCTCCCTTGAGTGGATGGTTTTTTGGTGAAATTTTATACAAACACACAGAGGACTTCATACAGGGACCGTGATCACCCTACGACCAATCGGAGACTGTAACACATCTGTTTTTAGCATTAGATTGCAGCTTTATTCTGGTTTTGATCATTTTCTTCTTGTGATGTGACACCCGGGTGTTTTTATGTTTAGTATGTGAGCTGATCCTCCATATCACGTCCACCATGAATATTCTATCAGTTCTCCCCGGGGCTATTTCCATACGCGGACGGAGATGTGAAGATAGTCCCAGTGTGGTCTTTGGTACCCAATGTCACAGGAAACATTATTATTTGGCCTCCGAACAATACAAACACATGGTGCGTGTTTCCATGGAGAGTGTCGTGCGCCCGAGGGTGGGACGGTGTTCGTCAATGTCGGGGTCTGTACCACAATGTAATTACACATCCGCCCCATCACGCACATTCAAAAACTTGTGTAAAGACTGATATTACAAATGTCTAAAAATAGGGTTTTTTTTTGTTGTTTTTTTTAACAAATAATTTCCTTTCCTTGCCTGCCAATATTCCCTGATTTCATTGGAAATTACAAAACCAGTTGGATGTCACTAAATAGCTGCTGCAAGTTTGCAGGGGAAGTACTGAGTTAAAGAGATTGAAACAATTATGCGGTAAGAGGGGGGCATCACTCGGACCGCTTCACTATCCCCCAGTTAATTCACTACACAAGCAATTCCTCACACCACAGCCACGCGATTCTAACCTGTATCTCTGATAACTTCTCTAACATAGTTTTGCAAGTGAAAAAGTACGCGTAATGCAACATTCTAGTCGTCCATACTGACTTGGCACGAATTCCCAACTCATATGTGATGCATTCATACTTGGGCGCTGGAATGGGAATTTGCAAACCTTGATATTGTTTGCAAACAGCAAGGGTAATTTTGTTGCGTAATATCCTTGTAGTAGTTGGTGACTACCTCACTGAACATCATAAAAGACAACATCGTCAACACAGATCTATCTTTTTCTCAGCTTCCCGAGCTGAGAAACACAAACTGCCACGGGCAGGGGGCGCCGAAACTTAGATCTTCACCTGAGGTTACCTGGCTGGCGCTCTAACCGATTTGCATAGCTATGCGGCCCCGAAACAAAAACCTTGGGATCTGGACGTCAGAATAACAATATTTACAAAGTATGTACTCAACAGCCCTAAAAAGGTTCACAGCACCTACAAAACAACAAGCAATGTCTGTTTTATTTTTTTATTGATTTATTGTGATGTTTGGATATTTTACGACCGGAAGTCTTCCCAACACTTTGAGATATCTGTACGGTTGATCCGACACGTTATACTTGTTTAATGACGTATGTGTGCCGTTATTTGCGATTGTCAGGTCGAAATGACAGCTTTTTCATTTTGATAAATAATATTTGAATTTTTACTCCTCTACCGCATGAACATAAGCGATTTATTGTAATCAGTGACTGTCATTATAAAGGTGAAGAGACAGAGTTAGCAACACTTGAGATGAATGTGTCGGACGTCAGAACCGCACCACAGAAACATCGCATGCTTTCCCGTTGATCATAAATATATCATATTGTGTTTATAAATGCAATAAAACAAAATCCATACCAAAACTCTTGGAATCGTTGTTTGTTTTTATGAGTTCATTATGAGATGCGAATTTTGATGCATTTTGTTAATGTTTGGTAAGGTGCGTTGTGGCTTAAAACTTCCAAAAGAAGGTTTCCATGGAAGTATGGTATGATGTGGTTTGGTTTATTGTGTGTAGTGTGGTATGGTGTTTGTATTGTGGTGAGGTGTGGTGTGGTGTGGTGTAGTGTAATAAAATGTAGTGTAGTGAAGTGTGTTGTGTTGTGGTGTGGTGCTGTGCGGTGCGGTGCGGTGTAGTGAAAGAAAGTGTGGTGTTGTGTTGTATGGTGTGGTGTTGTGGTGTGGTGTGGTGATGTTCGGTGCGGTGTGGTGTGGTGTTTTGTTGCGTGATGTGTGGTTTGGTGTTGTCTGATGTGGTGTGGTATGGTGTTTTGTGGTGTAGTGTTGTGTGGTGTGGTTGTAGTGTTGTGTGGTGTAGTGTTGTGTGGTGTAGTGTTGTGTGGTGTAGTGTTGTGTGGTGTGGTGGTTGTTGGTATGTGTTTGTGGTGTGTGGTGTGTGTGTGTGTGGTGTTGTGTTTGTGTGGTGGGTGGGATGTGGTTGGTGTGGTTGGTGTGGTTGGTGGGTGGGTGTGGTGGGGGTGGTGTGGGTGTTGTGTGTTGTGTGGTGGGTGGTGTGGTGTGTGTGTGGTTGGTGTGGTGGTGTGTGGTGTGGTTTGGTGTGGTGTGGTGTGTGTTGTGTGTGTGGTGTGTTGTGTTGTGTGTGTGGTGTGGTGTTGTGGTGTGTGTGGTGTGTGGTGTGGTGTGTGTGTGTTGTTGTGTGGTGTGGTGGGTGTGGTGTGGTGTTGTGTGTGTGTGTGTGTGGTGTTGTGTGTGGTGTGTGTGTTGTGTGTGTGGTGTTGGGTGTGGTGGGTGTGGTGTGTGGTGGGTGTGGTGGTTGGTGTGTGTGTGTGTGTATTTTGATGGGTGTGTGTTGGTGTGGTGGGGTGGTGGTGTGGATGGGTGTGGTGGGTGTGTGTGGTTGGTGGGTGTGGTGTTGGGTGGGTGGGTGGTGTGGTGTGTGGGGTGGGTGTGGTGGTGTGGTGGTGGTGTGTGGTAGTGTTGTGTGGTGTGGGTGTGGTGTGGTGTGGTGTGGTGTGTGGTGTGGTTGGTGTGTGGTGTATGGTGTGTGTTGTGTGGTGTGGTGTGGTGTGTAGTGGGGTGGTGTGGTGGTGTGTGTGTGGTGTGGTGTTGTGTGGTGTTCTGGTAGTGTTGTGTGGTGTGGTTGTGGTGGTGTGGTGTGGTGTGGTGTGTTTTGGTGTGTTTTGGTGTGTGGTGTGGTGTGGTTTGGTGTGTTGTGGTGTGGTGTGGTGTGGTATGGTGTGTTTTGTGTGGTGTTGTGTGGTGTTGTGTGGTGTTGTTTGGTGTGGTGTGGTGTAGTATGGTGTAGTTTATTATGGTGTAGTGTTTTGTGGTGTGGTGTGGTGTGGCATGGTGTGGTGTGGTGTGGTGTGGTGTGGTGTGGTGTGTTGTAGTGTGGTGTAATGTAGTGTTGTGTGGTGTGGTGTGGTGTGGTGTGGTGTGGTGTGGTGTGGTGTGGTGTGGTGTAATGTAGTGTTGTGTGGTGTTGTGTGGTGTTGTGTGGTGTGGTGTGGTGTGGTGTGGTGTGGTGTGGTGTGGTGTGGTGTGGTGTAGTGTAGTGTGGTGTGGTGTGGTGTGGTGTGGTGTAGTGTAGTATGGTGTAGTGTAGTGTGGTGTAGTGAAGTGAAGTGTGGTGTTGCGTTGCGTGGCCACATACTATTCGGTCATAGCCCATTCCATCATATACCATGCGGTCATAGTCTACTCTATCATATACATGTACCATTCGGTCATAGCCCACTCCATCATATACAGTTCGGTCAAAGCCCACTCCATCATATACAATTCGGTCATAGCCCACTCCATCATATACCATTCGGTCATAGCCAACTCGATCACACACCATTTGGTCATAGCCCACTCCATCATATACAATTCGGTCATTCTATCATTTACCATTCGGCCATAGCCCACTCCATCATATACCTTTCGGTCATAGCCAACTCGATCACACACCATTTGGTCATAGCCCACTCCATCATATACAATTCGGTCATTCTATCATTTACCATTCGGCCATAGCCAACTCCATCATATACCATTCGGTCATAGCCAACTCAATCATATACCATTCGGCCATAGCCCACTCCAGCATATACCATTCGGTCATAGCCCACTCCATGATATACCATTCGGTGATAGCTTACTCGATTATTAACCATTCGGTCATAGCCCATTCCATCATATACTATTCGGTCATAGCCCACTCCATCATATACCATTCGGTCATAGCCCACTCCATCATATACCATTCGGTCATAGCCCACTCCATCATATACCATTCGGTCATAGCCCATTCCATCATATACCATTCGGTCATAACCCATTCCATCATGTACCATTCGGTCATAGCCCACGCCATCTTATACCTTTCGGTCATAGCCCACTCAATCATACACCATTCGGTCATAGCCCACTCCATGATATACCATTCGGTCATGGCCCATTCCATCATATACCATTCGGTCATAGCCAACTCCATCATATACCATTCGGTCATAGCCAACTCAATCATATACCATTCGGCCATAGCCCACTCCATCATATACCATTTGGTCATAGCCCACGCCATCTTATACCTTTCGGTCATAACCCACTCCATGATATACCATTCGGTGATAGCTAACTCGATTATAAACCATTCGGCCATAGCCCACTCAATCATACACAATTCGGTCATAGCCCACTCAATCATACACTATTCGGTCATAGCCCACTCCATGATATACCATTCGGTCATAGCCCACTCGATCACACACCATTTGGTCATAGCCCACTCCATCATATACCATTCGGCCATAGCCCACTCCATCATATACCATTCGGCCATAGCCAACTCAATCATATACCATTCGGCCATAGCCCACTCAATCATACACAATTCGGTCATAGCCCACTCAATCATACACTATTCGGTCATAGCCCACTCCATGATATACCATTCGGTCATAGCCCACTCGATCACACACCATTTGGTCATAGCCCACTCCATCATATACCATTCGGCCATAGCCCACTCCATCATATACCATTCGGCCATAGCCCACTCCATCATACACCATTCGGTCATAGCCCACTCCATCATATACCATTCGGTCATAGCCCACTCCATCATATACCATTCGGTCATAGCCCACTCCATCATATACCATTCGGCCATAGCCCACTCCATCATATACCATTCGGTCATAGCCCACTCCATCATATACCATTCGGTCATAGCCCACGCCATCTTATACCATTCGGTCATAGCCCACGCCATCATATACCATTCGGTCATAGCCCACTCCATCATATACCATTCGGTCATAGCCCACTCCATCATATACCATTCGGCCATAGCCCACTCCATCATATACCATTCGGTCATAGCCCACTCCATCATACACTATTCGGTCATAGCCCTCGCCATCATATACCATTCGGTCATAGCCCACTCCATCATACACTATTCGGTCATAGCCCACGCCATCATATACCATTCGGTCATAGCCCACTCCATCATACACTATTCGGTCATAGCCCACTCCATCATATACCATTCGGTCATAGCCAACTCCATCATATACCATTCGGCCATAGCCAACTCCATCATATACATTGTACCATTCGCGGTCATTACCATGCCATCATAAACTACTCGGTCAAATGTTGGAACTACTGCTTAATGGTCGACAAAAATGAGAACCCACTAAAGCATGAAATCATTGTAATTTAGTTTTGATATGAAATTACGTAAATGATACTGGTGGACGGCCATCAACCGATATGTTTGTTTGTTGTTTGTGCCAGTATAGAATAACCATCCGTTAGCAAACAAAAGCGTTCGGTCCTGTTCAGTCCCAGACGTTTTATTACGGGCCGGAAACATAGCACGTATTATACAAGTATTAAAACTGGAGTATCAATCTGGGATAGCCACATTACTGTTGCAGTAAACGCCCGTTCCCCGCGGTAAATGGCTGTGGTTTGTGTTTTAGTATCACGGACAGGGTACCCATCTTAACCTGTTATGTAAGCACGAACAAATGATCATCTATAAATACGGAAGTTATCAAATTATACAAAGACTAAAACAAAAATGATATAACTCATTTACCCATTTTGATAGCGATTACGATAATATATCAAACCATGGAATCAGCACTGGCCACTCCAGGCTTGCCGTCTACGAGTAAATGCTCCACAACAAAGGAATTATGGTTTCATTGAAACAAATGGCTTCCTTAATGTCACATCTCCTATACCGACTGTACCAGGTCCACTTATAACGATCGGGCTGTGTTTTAGGAGCTTCTCCTGTCCAACTTTCATCTGTTTCCATTTACACTACAGAACTTCGGTTATCGTATATCATTCCTGTTCGTTTTATTGTGATTACAACCAGCAAGATAATAGCTAATTGTACTCTCAACGACCTTGTCGAAAGATTAATGACCTTGAACTATATACAAATCTAACATGTCTGTCTGGTTTATGGTGTTTACGGCTACTCTTCATCATATCATTTCACTTTGAATTCCTTGTTGATATATTAGACCGAGATTATAGAGGAACATTAAATCGCATTATTCCCTTCACAACATCCGTCTGTATTCATTCTTCAACGTGTTCCCGTCTGTATTCATTCTATAACGTGTTCCCGTCTGTATTCATTCTTCAACGTGTTCCCGTCTGTTTACAGTCGAAAATGTGTTCCCGTCCATATTCATACTACAACGTGTTCCCGTCTGTTTACAGTCGAAAATGTGTTCCCGTCTGTATTCATTCTACAACGAGTTCCCGATTGTTTACAGTCGAAAATGTGTTCCAGTTTTAATACAGTCCAAACAGATTTTCCCGTCCGTATTCATTCTACAACGTGTTCCCGTTTGTATTCATTCTACAATGTGTTCTCGTCTGTATACAATCTACAATGTGCTCCCGTGTGTATTCATTCTACAACGTGTTCTTGTCTGTATTCATTCTACAACGTGTTCCCGTCTGTATTCATACTACAACGTGTTCCCGTCTGTATTCATTCTGCAACGTGTTCCCGTTTGTTTACAGTCGAAACTGTGTTCCCGTTTTAATACAGTCCAAACAGATTTTCCCGTCCGTATTCATTCTACAACGTGTTCCCGTCTGTATTCATTCTACAATGTGTTCTCGTCTGTATACAATCTACAATGTGCTCCCGTCTGTATTCATTCTACAACGTGTTCTTGTCTGTATTCATTCTACAAAGTGTTCCCGTCTGTATTCATTCTACAACGTGTTCCCGTCTGTATTCATTCTACAACGTGTTCCCGTCTGTATTCATTCTACAACGTGTTCTCGTCCCTATTCATACTACAACGTGTTCCCGTCTGTATACAATATACAATGTGCTCCCGTCTGTATTCATTCTACAACGTGTTCCCGTCTGTATTCATTCTACAACGTGTTCTCGTCCCTATTCATACTACAACGTGTTCCCGTCTGTATACAATATACAATGTGCTACCGTCTGTATTCATTCTACAACGTGTTCCTGTCTGTATTCATTCTACAACGTGTTCTCGTCCCTATTCATACTACAACGTGTTCCCGTCTGTATACAATATACAATGTGCTCCCGTCTGTATTCATTCTACAACGTGTTCTTGTCTGTATTCATTCTACAACGTGTTCCCGTCTGTATTCATTCTACAACGTGTTCCCGTCTGTATTCATTCTACAACGTGTTCTCGTCCCTATTCATACTACAACGTGTTCCCGTCTGTATTCATTCTGCAACGTGTTCCCGTCTGTATTCATTCTGCAACGTGTTCCCGTCTGTATTCATTCTGCAACGTGTTCCCGTTTGTTTACAGTCGAAACTGTGTTCCCGTTTTAATACAGTCCAAAATATTTTCCCGCCTGTATTCATTCTACAACGTGTTCTCGTCTGTATTCATACTACAACGTGTTCCCGTCTGTATTCATTCTGCAACGTGTTCCCGTTTGTTTACAGTAAAAACTGTGTTCCCGTCCGTATACAATCTACAACGTGTTCTCGTCTGTATTCATACTACAAAGTGTTCTCGTCCCTATTCATACTACAACGTGTTCTCGTCTGTATTCATTCTGCAACGTTTACTGTTTACAGTAAAAACTGTGTTCCTGTTTTAATACAGTCCAAAATATTTTCCCGTTTGTAAACAGTCTACAACGTGTTTCCGTCTGTATTCATTCTACAACGTGTTCCCGTCTGTAAACAATCTAAAACATGTTTTACAGCTGCAATCGTCATTTTACCATCATTATTTCTTGCACAGCGCGTTGCCGTTAGAATATCCACCCATTTCTTTGTTATTTCCACTTCTATTTAAGCATTGAACTGCTTTCAGTTTGAAAGTATAGGCTGATGAATGCCAACTCAACAAAGGCAAATTTAATGAAGCGAGCTCTTCATGTTGAATTTGCCTTTGTCCATTCATCAGCCTATAACTTCCAACTGAAATCAGTGCAATGGTTATATTTACATATAAAAAAAAAGATTTTTAATGATATTTAGATATTGTTTGAATTCGATTACCACTGGTATGTGGTATATATTGGTATTAGGGGACTGCAAATTCCATTGCATGGGTATTATTGCTATATAAAGGCATCTGATTGGTCGAAGTTTAGACATTGGATTTGGATGCAAAATGGTAAATAGGGGAATTCGAATTAAACCACATGGAGGAATTCAATTGGTCAAATTTTAGATGCAAATTCAACCTCGCGGATTTTCTTGCCTTAGAACCACGCTGATGCTTCTTATTGGTCGAAATATTGACATTGAACGATTTTGATGTAAACCAGTCCTCGTGCATGGAACCTCTGAACTCAAGACGGACATCCTCAGCATTTATTTTTATCTGTCTTTCTTGCTCAACCAGAGTTATCTTTTCTAACTACACTTCGTTCTTTCTGTGACGCTCATATAGGTGTCACCCCACTAGTATAACAACGATTTTTAAAGATTGTATCCAGGAGTTTTCCTCCTACTATGAATGAACAAATTATTATCGCCAAAGACGGAACAGCCTTTACAACACCTATCTTTGTTCATCGCCAACTTGACAATTATGACGTCACAATAATATTGATGTCATTACAAAGGTTTCGAAGTTATGGATTCGTAACCTTCAATTGAGCTTGATAAATAGAGAATACATGGTCAGTGTCTTAAAATATAAGCTGTATTTTGGCGAGGGTAAAGAAAGACAAAAGTGGCGAGCCTTGGTGGGCCACTTTTGTCTTTCTGTCCCGAGCCAAAAATACAGCTTATATTTTAAGACACTGATCATGTATTCTATTTATCCTGCAACAGTCCTAAAAATAATCATCAAAAATAATCATTTTGAAGTTAAACGGTTTCAAAAATTAAACAAATATGTTCGCCTTTTTAACGTAGTTTAACTTTGAAGTAGGTCAGTCGAACTGACGCACGTGCTAATGTTCTAAAATACAGCTGTTTTCCGTCACTGCCGTATACAGCAAAAATATCTATGGTGGGTGTACTCCGACAATGCGGTGGCAGTTGCAGGATAAAGTTATATATTGGGCTGCAGTGTAAATGTAAATATAACATAATGTATTAAACATTCGTCCTTCTGGCTGTCTGTATTCTACAATGAGTTGCCATCAAAATGTCCTGATATTCTGGGTTTCGGTTAATATATTAAAACGAAGTCAGTTAATACATGTATTTTTATTCAGTGCATGCATGTATATTATCAAACAGTAAAAACGTAAACTTTTGAAAGCCTAGTAAAAAACAGTGAGAAGTCGGTCAAACAGCAGAGACCATTATATTTTCTATTAAATAACACGCAGCTTTAAAAATGGTTTTGCGCGAAAGCTTGTATTTTCCTTTTTTTTCGTCTATTACCTTTACAAGTTTTCTTACATAAATCGGTGTAAGGGAGGTAACTCGCATTTAATTTCAGCTGGCCATTGTGTACGTGATACAGTAGATTTTTGTGTCTGTAGAATTTTTTTTTTTTTTAAATTTGTTTTATTTTTAAAGACATTTTTAATACATAAATACACAAGAATCACACACACAGACACACATCGATTCCAATATGTATAGTTTGCTATCATCATAGTCATAATATCATCTTCATCGTCATCATAACCTATATTTTTCATCATCATAATCTCATCATCCTACTTAAACATTAAAATCATCATCATAATAATAATCATCATCATACTAATCATCATCATCAACATACTCATCACCATCATCATCATCATAAACATCATAATCATCCTCAAAGTCATCTTCATCATAATCTCATCATCATCATCATAATCATACTAATCATCCTACGAATCATTATCATCATAATCGTCATACTTGATCATAACCATCATAGAATCATCATCATCATCATCATCATCATCATCAGTCATCATCATAATCTCATCATGATATCATCATCATCATAGTCATCATCATCATCATCATCATCATAATCTCATCATCATCATCATAATGATAATAATAAACCTTACATCATCAGCATCATCATCATAATCTCATCATGATATCATCATATATAGATATATATATATATAGTCATCATCATAATCATCATCATCATCATTTTACTCATCATCAAACTAATCATCATATAATCATCATCATCATCATCATACTCATCATCATCATCAATTTAACTACAAGGATAAATACATACAAACCATACATACTCCTATACCTGTATACATATTCTGATAAACATACATCCATCCCACACATACATACATATTCAGTTACCTGGTAGCCTGGTCAATCCTGTCGAGGGCTCGGCTTCTGTGTTGGTCGTGTCTGTAGAAATTTATTTCGTATGACATCATTTAATTACCATTTAACCAAGGTGTGGCAGACATGTTCTAGATAACGTACGGTACAGCTGGTGTCAATCAAACCATCAATCAAACAGGTTATTCATGTGGATACAGACTTTTAAAAACTCAATAGGCACTTAATTACAAAAAAAAAAAAAAAAAAAAAACAAAAATCAAACAAAAACAAAAACAAACAAAAAACGATTTATATCATTTATTAGGATTACTTTGGTTGTGAATAAGAAAATGTTTTTCATTTGTGCGACAATAATCCAACATTGCTAAGAAAACGAAGGAAATCATAAAAAAACCCTCACAAAACAACATGAAAACTATTAGCGGTGTTCATTGTTGCATATATTTTGTTCATTATTATTTTGAGGCCAATCGCACATTAGAGACATTAAGGGCTTAGTGAAAGCTGATTTTAATCAGATTGGCAAATAATTTTCTATACATTACTAGCACTGATAGGAATAATATTTGTGTAAACTTGTACACAAATATATTCTTTGGGTGTTTATTACAATACTATCTCGCAAAGGACTATTCTTACCTGTGCCTTTTTACATCTTTCAAAAGGAGTGTTTGTATTTATTTTTAAATCCGTCTCCCTGTTTTACGTATTTTGACTATTTTGAAATTCCACATTATGATTATTGTGTGTATATATTGAGAAATAGATCTCAGATCTTATCTGAATCAAGCTTGAAATAACATTAAAAAAAGAGCAGCTAGGATTGCCTTGAATTGTGATTTTAATACTATGCAGTTATAGGTATATAGAAGTTAAACTGAGGCTATCTCATCACCCTTCCTTAACTAAGAAAACCCTTTATTACATTTTTACCAGTGAAATATCAAAAATTATTCATTCTATAAAAGTGATATTTTTCACTAGTGAAAAATATCACTTTTGCTGATTTGACCAATCAAATTAATGATTAGAAAATACCAAAATAATTGACCAATCAGAAAGCCCGACATATATGTCAGCACCTGGACAGGGGGAACTACTTTTTTTGTTTATATTAGGCCTAGTTAGCATACGGGGTAGGTTTTTCGTTGATAAAAAATGTAATAAACAGAATATCTAACAGTGTCTTCAGTAAAACTCGTGTGGCTAATATTTTATATCCTCTATTTACTTTAAATTGCCCAAGGAATGTATTCCAGAGTTTAAGTAATGGTTATTCACTACGACTTCCCCATCACTGTCACGAATTATCAATCCACGGTCAATATCTTTGTACAATGTATTATAGATAACGTACAGTAATGTTATGTTACAGTAATGTGACAAGGTCACCTTCAGATAACTGTTAAACATCAGAGTGGGGCGATGTGGGCGTAGGTGAAGTAATTTCAGTATTAACTTAACTTCCGTCTTGCTATCATTTAGGAGACGTCAGGCTTTCTCAGAAAGGTCGTTCGTACTGACAATACAAACATTTTAATTCCGAAAATACCACGATATTTTGATAATGATGGAGGGAATATCTTACACGCCATGGTTCTGTACAGAATGCCAGGCCAGCACTAAAATGAATTTAAATGTTGAAACAGTTTTAAATATATATAATAATAAATCATTTTATTTACGAGTCACACATTTTACGCAATCATTTATAGAACTACATAAAATAATTAACTGGCTCATGGGACACGAATAATTCTTACATCATTATAACATCAATATCAATTAAGTTGAAAATGATTATGCATATATGATATTTAAAAAAAAAGATCGCCTTTTCCTCATCTCTAAAAATATGTATTTTGCTGGATTGATTTTTAAACCATCACATTTCATTAAAAGATATGTTGATTATCGGTTTATGGTTTTAAAATTTTCACATAAATCATTTGTCATATATCGAAAAATAATGCTTTTTCCTCATCTCACTATCTGCTTTAAATCTTAAAATAAAGCGATCTTCAGATTCAACAGCATTTTCGTAAAAGGCCATATTTTCACTTAAGTGGATAGGAATTTCTTAAAACGTCCAGCCTTTATATTGTATAGTATATTTTCCTTTTATCATTAAGCACATTTCCCTTATAATATATAGTACAATGTTCATTTCCTTTATACATGTACATTATGTATCATATAGTACATTTCCCTTATATCATACAGTACATTTCCCTTATATTCTACAGTACATTTCCCTTATATCATATAGTACATTTCCCTTATATTATATAGTACATTTCCCTTATATTGTACATGTACAGTACATTCCCCTTATATTATATAGTACATTTCCCTTATATCATATAGTACATTTCCCTTATATCATATAGTACATTCCCCTTATATCATATAGTACATTTCCCTTATATCATATAGTACATTTCCCTTATATTATATAGTACATTTCCCTAATATTATATAGTACATTTCCCTTATATCATATAGTACATTTCCCTTATATCATATAGTACATTTCCCTTATATCATATAGTATATTCCCTTATATTGTATAGTACATTTCCCTTATATTGTACAGTATATTTCCCTTATATTGTACAGTATATTTCCCTTATATTGTACAGTATATTTCCCTTATATTATATAGTACATTTCCCTTGATATAGTACATTTCCCTTATATTATATAGTAAATTTCTCTTATATTGTACAATACATTTCCTTTGTATCATAAAGTACATTTTCCTTATATCATATAGTACATTTCCCTTATATCATATAGTACATTCCCCTTATATCATATAGTACATTTCCCTTATATCATATAGTACATTTCCCTTATATTATATAGTACATTTCCCTAATATTATATTATATATATGCAAATAATGTCAAAGAGACCTAAACTTGTCCGAATCCTCCAAATAATGTCAAAGAGACCTAAACTTGTCCGAATCCTCCAAATAATGTCAAAGAGACCTAAACTTGTCCGAATCCTCCAAATAATGTCAAAGAGGCCTGAACTGTCAAAATCCTCCAAATAATGTTAAAGAGTCATCCAACTATTCGAATCCACAAGATGGTAATGTTTCAGAGAGGTCTCAACTTGTCCGAATCCTCCAGTTGGCGTTACTAATCTTGTTTTGAGTAAAATTGAAAACAGATTATCTTGACCACAGCTTGGAGCGAACTTATCAAAAGCGTATTAGTTTTGTCCCTCAAGATGGTTGTGTTCCTGACAAAATAGGGTTATTTTGGGAAATGACGTCATACAACGAAAACTTTTGAAAACCTGAAAGTAGGGCTACGCGAAAACATTATTGTTGACAGAGGATTCAGGGTCTTGTCCTCATCACGTCATATGGGTTGGAATCACACATGCCTTCATATTTGCAATCAGGTACTTTTTTGTAAGACACAGCATGACACCAAACCAAACAACAAAGTCAGAAAATGCACAAAAACACGCTGGGTAGAAGAAAGTTACCATGTATGATTCAAAGAGTAGAGAGGTTTTAAAATTCAACTATTTTCCAATGATCTAATTGCAATAATTGAACAGCTTGTTTGAATTACTACTATCTACCTGAATGATATACATAGCCCTATATACAATACATCCCTCATGAAGCAAAAGATCATCAACTAGCAAGCCGGCTCCTCGACGGAGATTTCTTCGATAGAGCTCTCAGTGGACTTGAGTTAAGTCGAAGGGCAAGGTCAGAGTGGAGGAAGTTGTGTTGTATTGAGAGTTTGTTTAGAGCTCGATATCAAATACCTGGGAATCACTACATTTGGTGTTATTCTCTCTGTCAGTCGACATCTTCCATAGTAACCGTGATGATTGGAACAAGCCGTTGAATATCGTATCGACTGGGACATGCAAAACACTGGTATGGAATAAAGTTTCACAGTGTACATCCGATCAACATTATCAAAAGAGTTTTTGTTATTTAAAGATAACACATCGTTAATATACCTCTATGTGAAATCTTCGATGTAATTTGATGATTTCTGGCCACAATTCTTTGGAAAAGAAAGTTTCCGTAACTAAAGAACGAAAACGTCCTTAAGTTTCCTTCGAGAATCTGTAGCATTAAGAATAGAAAATCAAAAGTATAAATGGAAGAAATGTTTTTGACGGAGCTCACGTTGTTGCTTTTGTTTTGTTTTTTGTTTTCAATCCGTCAATCGTTAATTCTGTTTTCTACTTCCGGGGTAAACAGTATTCAGACACGACTGCAACCTTGGCTTAATTTTTACATACAGTATACTTATCAAGAACAACCAAGAAGAATTGAATCCAGTAAATGTAATTTTATTAAATGACGAAAAACTTAGCAGGCATGGCAACCACAATGTCAGTCATGTTGCATAAACATATTTACAATATAAACAATATTTTGATTATATATATAGCCAAAAAGGTGGAGTAGAAAAATACGTCACAGAACTGAAATTCTGTATATCATTTCAGTCCAGATCCACCCCAATTCGTTACCAAGAGAAAGCGTGAGATACTGTCCAATTACCAGATGTACAATTATTCCCACGAATGTAATCAAGCATAGTAGCAAAATGTTCATTTCTTATCAAAACCTTTATATATATAGTCTTGTAGATAAAAAAAAGTTCCAATATGTATACATACCATAAAAATCAACATTTGACGACTAACATACACCCATGTGCAACACACACCATTTGATGATCCAACCACACAACTTGTGCATATACATTTAAGTGAAAGGAAGATTTACATGTAGCATGTTATAACCCTTTCAGGTAATTTTTACAATTATATCATAAGGAATAAGTTAACACTGATTTCACATCTCTCAGGTCTATGAATGGGTCTTTGATTCTATTTAATTGTATTTCTTTAATATTTTTTTCTGTTACCGCTGTTGGGTTATCCCTTACTGATTATGAATTTGGAATGTACTTTTGTGCAGTCCCTTTAAAAACCTATAGAAAAGCCATCATGAAATCCTGACAACAATTCTGCCATTGCATAACTATTATAGCCTTCTTATTCTTTCATTATAAGTTCATGTTTAATTGGAGTTTGGAGTGGGGTTGTCTGAAGGTGTATGCCCTGAACCATGTTTGGCTTTGAAGCATTTGATTTTATTATTGTTTCCAAAACAGACATAACAGATGTGTTTGAATGTACAATGGGATAATGTACATGCAGTCTCGCTATTGTAGATGAAACAGATCTTTTGTCGAAATGGGCATTGTCCAATTTGCTGTTTTTTGGTGGAATGCTGTGATTGGCCATGAAAAGACCTATGATTTGCTGTCTTTGTATAAAATTCATCAATTGGCTCTTGCCAGGGAGGGCGATGAGCTAGTATAAAACGACGAAATGCTTCATCGTATTGACGCCATGCGACATCACCATGATTTGCAGCCATTTTGCGAATAGTCGAAGCATATTAAGGAGGTTTGCTGCCTCCTCTGGCGTCTCCATGATGTTTATTGTAATAAATGTCCATTTGTCTATAGACAGTTGCTGCTTTTGAGTCTATCTTTGATTTCTACTTAATGAACCTGCTGTGATGTTAACTGGCTACTGTATAAGAGAGGAGCAAGAGGTTTTAATCAATAAAGTCCTCCCCCCCCCCCCCCCCCCCCCCCCCCCCCCCCCAATTTTTTTTTTTTTTTTTACTCTCACGGAGACCACCGCACCTAAGGGAATCTCTGCTGACAAATCTATGCGCCCTATTGCTTTTGTGGATGAATAATTAACCATACAATCACCCTTCCTGCCAAACAAATTTTCAAGCAACTCTATTACTGCCTTGAACATATTCTGAGCCCAAATTAGGCACAGCCTGTGAATGGGAAGGTTCTGGACCATAAGCCTGGCCCTGGCCTAGTTGTTGCTGGACATCTGTTGATGCCATCATTTGTGTAGCTTGGACAGTTCCGGATATAGAATCACAGAGAGTCATGACCTCGTCCTCACCAACATTGGTTGGAAGTACCGACCGCTGTCCATGATCCATTTGGCGCAACATTGCTGCAGCCAATTTGTCAGTCAATCATGTCCAATCGGGCCTCTCTTGTAGGTGTTGTTTTCTTCCTTTTTGGGACATTTCCACTTGTAGTAGAGAGGAGGATCTGATGTCTTCCTTGTTTTTTTGTTTTTTTTGTTTTTGTTTGGCTATGATTCTGTATAGTTGATATACTAAAATGTGGACAAAACAGCCACAATCTAGAACGTGCGTTTATTGCATAATATCCTTCATAATATCTAACACAAGATAGCGCACTGAACCACTGTGTTCAACAGTGTAAACAGATTAAACTCAAAGTAGGAGATGCAATATAGTACCCTTAGCAAGATAAATATGGCTGGTAAAATATTGTACACCACCCGCGCAATGGTGCAACACTGTAACCAGATAACACAAATAGTGTATATAATATACACTACTCTTAAAATATTATAACACTACACACTGCCACAAATACATTTTTTAAATTATACACCGAGCAAATTAAGTAGTTGATATCAATACCCGAAAAAATGGTGTAACATTGTACACCAAACTAAATGTAAATAATACTTACACTACCCATAAAATGGTGCAATACTGTACACCGGGCAAATGAAATATAGTGTAAGTAAATATTATACCAATAACATAGAACAATACTGTACATCCATCAAAATACATAGTGTAATTGACATCAATACCCAGAAAACGGTGCAATACTGCAAGGCAAATTAAATAGTGTAAATACCATACACTACCCATAAAATGTTCCTGTAACATCAAACACAGATATAAAATAATGGGGAAGTTCGAACTATGTAACTGGCCCTTGTTTAGTTTGACTCAGAATGGCATTAAGAATTTAGATCAAGGTAAAGTTGAACAACTACTCGTTCCACCAATACAATAAATGTACCACGTTGTTTATCAGGATTCTTGTTAAGTTTAGAAATTGTGAGAATTAAGAATTATGCAATGGGGACAACCAGAACGATTCTATCCAAATGGGACAGACTCACGGCTTTTGGTTGTATACCTGATGATCAAATCTCATCTATTTTATAAATATATCGGGAAATAATGATAGCGATCCCTCGTCCATCTAAATGGGGATCATTGTCAGCCGACTTTCGAGGTTATCGGCATAGGAAAGTACAAGTATAAGAACAATGGTTTGGTTTGTTTTTGTTTAACGTCCTATTAACAGCCAGGGTCATTTGAGGACGTACCAGGTTTTGGAGGTGGAGGAAAGCCGGAGTACCCGGAGAAAAACCACCGGCCTACGGTCAGTACCTGGCAACTGCCCCACGTAGGTTTCGAACTCGCAACCCAGTGGTGGAGGGCTAATGATAAAGTGTCGGTACACCTTAACAACTCAGCCACCGCGGCCCCTTATAAGAACAATGTCTTATCGATCATTGTAAAATGTGGACATAGGTGATGTGGCGAAAAATGGGGCCTAACCGACATCTATTCGACAATCTACTTTGAACTTAAATCTATCAATAATACAAGCTCTATGAGCCTATCTCGATGTAGCGTAGCTGTATTGTTTGAAATATTTTATTAATGTTAAATGACAAACACGATAAGAAAGGTCTGAGGCCTACAATCTTAGGGTTTTAATTTGTCTATTTGTACACTCCTGTGTTCTTTGGAATGTTCGTATGACAGTTTATTTAAATCGTGTAGAAACACAAATATTGACGTGGTTAATCAATATATTTAGACATATTTCGGCATCATGATATTGAGTGTGGTGTGGTTTTACAGCGAGAAAGTGTTAACAACTCTGAATATGAGATACTGGGCTAATAAAATTGTATATCAAAGATACTTCCTGACGACTACATGCAGCTGTGGGATTACAGTGTGGTGGCATGTCAATATCATTCCATGTTTTGGTTGCCTGGTGCAGCAGATGTTTTGTTTGGAATTTGCAAACTGTCGGTAGAATAGACAAAACGTTTGATTGTTTTCTCAAAAAAAAAAAAAAAAAAGAAAAAAGAATGTAGACACCGGATAGATTTTGTAACATTGTGATCAATATTATCCATTTTGTATTTTAAAAAAGGCAGTATATTTCATCAGATTTATTGCATGATCAACGATATCGGCATGCATTACTAAGATAATCGTGTATACACACAATAGATTTCGATTTTACAATTGTTATCATAGATTTTCGTCGTATTATGTATTGAAAAGAAGGAAAGTCCATGAGAGAGCAGATTTAATGACATCACTGTTCGTACAAGGAAGGGAGGGGAGAGTTCATAGTTGACGGGTGAGTCAATGGTAATGGCTCACCAATGATACTTACCCCTCTGTAGTGGGCATTATTAGTTCAATATTTACCCAGTTATCTACAGTGTTTATCACACAAGGGATTATATCATACCCCTACAAAGACGCACAAGGTATTACAACCATTCAAAATAAGTTGAGAGTAACACAAATGTAGATACAGTTGAGCCTTATACATCTTTGGTAGCCAAAGCTTCTGATTGCGTTACTATCACAAGCCTTAGCGAGCGAAGATGAGCGTTATGGGTGTCATCGGTGATGAAAAGAGCCGGAAGTAATCATAACAGTCGAGTAAACATTCGAATAAAGGTCAATTTACATCGTCAAATATGGATGGGTGGATGTAAAAGTCCCATAGTTTCAATGAATTTAAATAAATTTCTTCAATCAAAATTGTACCAAAGAGCGTCAAGAAGATGTATAAATTCTGAACCGTGTCACCATTCAAATTAATTAAAACGTGACACGTAGGTTACACAGGTTACAAAAAACTCGGAGCCAAAAAAACTATCGCCAGCAACTATCTAAAATCACAAAAGATACAGAACGTTCAGCGCTCTAGCTTTAAAGTGATCACTTTCCTTCCATCAAACTGGAAAGGTGTTGGTGACTAAGGGAACATATTTTCCATCTCCTTTGGTTGTCACTCTTTATTCACATCGCTGGTTTCACACGGCTGATTAAATAAATAATAGTCACCAACTACTACAAGAGGACACCGCCTCAAAATTACCCTGGCTGTACCCGGGGCGAGCAACCCATCAAACACACAAACAAACATAAACGTACAGTCCCTTCCAATGATTCTCGTCGGTAGAATTCCGGTCTAGACTCGTAACCATTACTATTCCGTCCTGTAATTGTAATAATTAAAAAAAAATAGAAAGATTTAAAATAAATACGAAGAACTATCATGTCTAGAACGCAATGGTATCAAGGTCACACTGCTGCACAAAGTTTACAATCCGGAGTAAAAAAAACAACAGGATAATATAAATAAATAAAAACCCAAACGAAAACGTGTAGGTATCTGATTGGTAGGTATCGAAGTCTGCAGTATACTGAGGCATACTGAACGATTGATACTGTGAGTAACACCATTTCTGGTGATTGGATGTTTTCTGTTATCCAAGAGTTGGTTGTGGGGTAGTAAACAATGTATAATTCAAAACTACATTGTATTTCTGTTATCTTACATGGGGCCACGCTATCTTAGTCGGTTAAAGTACCGGTCACGTGACCTTAGGTGAAGATCTTCTGTACGTGGTTCGACGTTCGGTACCCGTGTCGGTTTGTGTTTGCTGGAAAGGTGGAAACTGACAGGTATGTACTGCAATGGCTAGGTCAATGTGGAGACTATTTACTCGTGTTGCTCTGGATGGCATGCGACGGGCTTCCCGTATGTTGTTCAAAGAGGTAGTCACCAACTACTACAAGCCGACATCGCCTCAAAATCACCCTGGCTGTACCCGGGGCGAGCAACCCATCAAACACACAAACATAAACGTACAGTCCCTTCCAATGATTCTCGTCTGTAGAGTTCCGGTCTAGACTCGTAACCATTACTATTCCGTCCTGTAATTGTAACTTGTACAATTCTAACCTATAAATTCAACCTCGACCTATATCGGTTACATATCAAATCCCGACCTTTATCGGTTACCTGTATAATCCCGACCTTTAACTGTTACCTGTATAATCCCGACCTTTAACTGTTACCTGTATAATACCGACCTATAACTGTTACCTGTATAATCCCGACCTATAACTGTTACCTGTATAATACCGACCTATAACTGTTACCGGTATAATCCCGACCTATAACTGTTACCTGTATAATCCCGACCTATAACTGTTACCTGTATAATCCCGACCTATAACTGTTACCTGTATAATCCCGACCTATAACTGTTACCTGTATAATACCGACCTATAACTGTTACCTGTATAATCCCGACCTATAACTGTTACCTGTATAATCCCGACCTATAACTGTTACCTGTATAATCCCGACCTATAACTGTTACCTGTATAATCCCGACCTATAACTGTTACCTGTATAATCCCGACCTATAACTGTTACCTGTATAATACCGACCTATAACTGTTACCTGTATAATCCCGACCTATAACTGTTACCTGTATAATCCCGACCTATAACTGTTACCTGTATAATCCCGACCTATAACTGTTACCTGTATAATCCCGACCTATAACTGTTACCTGTATAATCCCGACCTATAACTGTTACCTGTATAATCCCGACCTATAACTGTTACCTGTATAATCCCGACCTATAACTGTTACCTGTATAATCCCGACCTATAACTGTTACCTGTATAATACCGACCTATAACTGTTACCTGTATAATACCGACCTATAACTGTTACCGGTATAATCCCGACCTATAACTGTTACCTGTATAATACCGACCTATAACTGTTACCTGTATAATCCCGACCTATAACTGTTACCTGTATAATCCCGACCTATAACTGTTACCTGTATAATCCCGACCTATAACTGTTACCTGTATAATCCCGACCTATAACTGTTACCTGTATAATACCGACCTATAACTGTTACCTGTATAATCCCGACCTATAACTGTTACCTGTATAATACCGATCTATAACTGTTACCTGTATAATCCCGACCTATAACTGTTACCTGTATAATCCCGACCTATAACTGTTACCTGTATAATACCGACCTATAACTGTTACCTGTATAATCCCGACCTATAACTGTTACCTGTATAATACCGATCTATAACTGTTACCTGTATAATCCCGACCTATAACTGTTACCTGTATAATCCCGACATATAATAGTTACCTGTACAATCCCGCCATATACTTTTAACCTGTACAATCCCGACATATAACTTAACCTGTAAAATCCCGACCTATATCGGTTACCTGTATAATCCCGACATGTAAATGTTTGTTACCTGTACAGTCCCGACATGTAACTTTAACCTGTACAGTCCCGACATGTAACTTTAACCTGTACAGTCCCGACATGTAACTTTAACGTGCACAATCCCGACATATAACCTTAACCTTTACTGTCCCGACATGTAACTTTATCCTGTACAGTCCCGACATGTAACTTTAACCTGTACAATCCCGACATGTAACTTTAACCTGCACAATCCCGACATATAACTTTAACCTTTCCTGTCCCGACATATAACCTTAACCTTTCCTGTCCCGACATGTAACATTATCCTGTACAGTCCCGACATATAACTTTAACCTTTCCTGTCCCGACATATAACCTTAACCTTTACTGTCCCGACCTTTAACCTTTAGATTGATAATACTGACTTAAAATTGTTGCCGGTACAATCCGGAACTATGATTGTTATCTGATCAATTTCGACTGATTATTGTAACATGTACATTACTGATCTACACGTGTTACTTACACAATCCCGACTTATAATTGTTACCAGTGTAAGTCCAATCTATAATTGGTACCTCTAACCTACCGACAAATAGCTGTTTAACTTTATAAAATATCATTTGATTAATCCAAAGATATTTTATTATCCACACATGACAAATATATGCTCTATAAAAAAATGTAACCTGACGCCCGATAACGTGGACACATCTGTATGTGCTTTGAAACTGTTATCAGCAGAGCTGCGCACTCCACTGTAATATTTTTCCAAGGAAGGTACATAAAGGATCGTCAGGGATACACACAACATGGCGTGGTTATTGAAGTTGTCCATTCTTATACTAGCCCAGGTGAGTTGTTTTCTTACTTTACCAGAAAAGTTCAAACGGGTTAATATTAAATTGCATGTAAAGAATTATCCTTCATTACCAAGAGATGATTATTCTAAGAAAGCAAACTATAGTGTTGATCCACACCCAGTTCATACAAAGTTTCGTGAGATAACGTTCTCAAACTGTGGGCGTTACACACAATTAGTTTGAAAGTGTGTTAGCCTTATTAATATCATATCATAAAACTAATTCATCAACAAAACGTAGGTATCACAAGGATATCACGATACTCAAGAAATAATAGTCCTTCAACTGTAAAACACGGAAATGTTCATACTTTTTTCCCCACATGCCCATACCACAAACAAACAATATCACAAATTTCATCGCTGGCTCTGGATCTAACAGAAATGCATAAAATGACATCCATGGTAGAGAAATATATCTAATTTAAAATAGCGTTCTAAAATGATCGCTTTGGTCACCGAACGTTATATACGGGATATAGAGGCGGAGCAAGTTGAATTGGTTCCGGATGCAATTGTTTAATTTCTTCTTTCACTGTAAAGATAAAAAGAGAAGCTGTCATAGCATTTGAATGGTGGTATTAGTATAAAGAATGGTACTTTTGGGATTGTCTATTTTTTTACTGTCTATTTTTGTCTCCAGTTGAACATAATTAGATATTGTCGGTGATATAGTACCTTTAGGACAATACTATATTTATTTTTCTTTTAAATCACATGCATGGTAAATGTATGTTCTATTTTGAATTTGTTGATTTTGTCTCAAGAGCAAGGGTTTTCATTTAGTAGAGGTTGTACATGTCTAATTCTTTAAAGAAATGGTCCGGCATTAGATGGTGACCACACGGTATTATTAAGACAATAATATAATTATGCTACACATTTACGATACAACAATATTACAAATAACATGATTTAATTGAAACATTAATTTTGTCCCCAAGTGGGATGGATTTGTAAGACTAATGCCGACTACATAGTCAGAGTCTTACTTGCCAAAGGTAAAAAACAGGTAAACAGACTATAATCCGTCCAACGACATCCCTCTCCGTTTGTTACCGCTGGTTAGGGAATGAACCTGGAGTCAACGATTTTAATGTTTATAATCATTTATAAAAACAATATGGCGTGGATTTGATACTGTTGTCTTGTGCTATTGCGTTGATGATGTAAGCATTAGACGCATAATTACTATGTTGCACCCGACGTTACACTCCTTGGTGACGAGTGATAATAAATAAGGTCATGGACCGGAGCCCTGTTTGTGATCACAAGCCACTGCTATCGTGTTGATAAAGTGACAGCAGTTGGTTTTATTTTCTTAAATATACCCCAAGATGGATGAGCTGTCATACGTAATTCCTCAAAGGATATCACAGAAATTATTTAAACACCTTTGTTTTTCTAAAACCGTTCCGAACGTTTTAACATTATTATCAAACACTTCCTAGAATGATATTAATTACGATAGTTATCGCACACACTTCAATTCGATCGCCCAGCTTGCGCACATTCGCCTGCATGATATACAATCGCACATTTATTCTATCATGTGTACATCTTGCAGGCATCGTGCCCGCATCTCACATCGTGTCTCGTTTTGCGTTCCTAAAACTGTACATGTGATTATCTAACAACATATTTAATATTTCTTAGATATAATTTCATTTTACTCTATTATATACATCAAGTTACATTTAAGCAGCAAATTCAGTCAAATTAGTGATATTTCACAAGCCTATAAAATCCTACTATGGTGCAAATTAACAAAGTAACTTGATTAACATTTCGTATGTATAATGGAAACCCGTGGGCCTTGCTGTTGACAGACATGCAGGTTGTTAAGCTGCTTGTAAATTTCATCAAAACTTGCGATCTTATTTCTATAACACATATTGCACAAAATATCCATGTCGTTTTGCTCACCGGCGTATAAAGCATAAAATAGCAGCATTTGTTTGACCAGATTTGACTATATGATATCTACATTGTATAAACACATATTCTACTTTGACCTTTAAATGCAATAGTTGATTGTGAATGATATCACACATATACGGCATATAAGGTGGTATTTCAAACATCAAAAATGCTTTTGTTAGACACTTACACGAACTTAAGACATGTAAAGAAAACTGTTCTTGGAGAAATATTCGACCGTTGAGTTTGGGGTAACCAAACGATGCCCCTTTTTTCTGAACAAAAGGCCTCAAACTCACAAGTTATTGATTATTAATTGAATTGTGCAATATTTGTGAAGTATTATTCATAGCGGCCATTTGCATTTCAAGGTCAAAAGAAAATAAGTGTTTATAAGTACATAAAAACAAATGCGATCAAACAAATGCTCCTATCGTGTGTTATAGACAATTGTGAGCATACAAGTTTTTGTGTCACTTCGAATTATTCCATGCAACATCGTACCACAAAGACACTCAGTATCTACAGCAAATTATTTAAGAAATAATTAACGATGATTCGTGTATTATTGCAGGATATACAACAAGGACGAGGATATTTTGCAATTAAATTAATAACGAAGGCCGCAGGCCTGAGTTATTAATTAAAATTGCAAAATATCCGAGTCCGAGTTGTATATCCTGCAACAATACACGAGTCAAAGTTGATTATTTCTATTCTACCATGTACTGTTCAGTTCTGTGATCGACCTCTTTCTAATAGAAAAACAGCAAAGAAACCCCGAGAAAAAAACCTTGTGATTTATTTCTTGAGTATTACATTATTTGTTGATGAAATATACAGGCAATACAGTACTACGATCAAGAGCATCTTTCATATAGCATTGATTTTGAAAATAAAAAAAAGGGATAAAAAAAAAAGAAAAAAAAGTGGGCTTCCGTAGGATTCGAACTCGCGTCGTGATAAAGATTAATGAAAGACTAACCCATTAGCCCACTTGGCTATGGTGACCTTAAATAAAACGGGTGAATATTAGATATATAAATTTGTTACAGCCGTGACTCCCGACCGTGTATTATTGGCACGAGCGTGTATTATTGGAAAATAATACATGGTTTTAAACCAATCAAAACTGGCGTTACATAGCAAACATGGTAGAATTATGATTAAGAAACTTACATGTCCAAACAAACATTTTGGTATGTTACATGATTATATTTGTATAGATTTACATATATTTATACATGTTTATAATTCAACCTTATTCGCCTATAGATGACCCTTAATGTATAATTATAACAGTATTGTAAAATGATATTATTTCATATCATATGATATCAATAAGTGTCATAAAAAATGTAGCATAGTTTGCTGATAAAAATACAATATATGTACATGGATATTGTACTATGATATACACTATCTAAAATGGCCTCAAAAAGTCGCGAACGTTGATGTTAATTTTTTTTAGTTTCATCGGGGTATGAAACAAAATTTGTTATTGAGGTGTGACATTATCACATGCTATATATATAATCGATATGAATACAATTTGGATGAAACATTAATTAAATCTGTCACCAAAGTTATGATTTTTACATTTTGACTAATTTATCTTAAGTTGAAACAAAGATGACGTTTAAATTCGCATACCAAGACTCTGATACCAGCAAGGACATTCTCCAGAACAGCCGGCATTTCCGGTAAAATAGTATAGTTTTTCGTGACATTATAAATAACGAGCACATAAAATGGTTTAGCATAAACTCAACTTTTTATTTGTTTCACAAAAGTGTCATTTAGTCATCAAATTTTTAATAATTACATTTTGTTAAATTTTTTTCTTAATTTGATGGTTTGGAATAAAGTCCATAATCGTGCATTGATATGTGATTACGTATGAGTAAGGAGAGATGAAGTTAAACCGATCGCATCGAGGGTCTCGAGTGCTTACACGGAAATGGCCATGTTTCCTAGTTTAAACGGTCATATAACCGTCGCTAGCAGACGACGTTGACGAACCTATAAGATTATTTTTGTATTTACATTCTTTAAGGCATACATTTTTTTATGTCATAATTCTTTATTTTTAAAGATGCCTCATTTTTGGTGGCCTATAAAACTAAAGGCTAAGGAAGTCGAAAAGCTTATTGTATTGAAAATGAAAATGACTGACAGCCATGTTTGTTTTCCCGGAATGCCTCTCGCTGTAATCCAACACGGACCGAATCACTGCAAATTGTAGTATACAGTCTCATCTACTACCCTTCGGTTTACTAACGACATAAACTGTAGGCATATTATAACACGCATATGATAGTGTTATCTTATCAGAAACAGTTGAAGGATTACAAAATACACTTAATGTTTTTGAGGACAACGTAAACAATTTTAACTTAAGGTGAATACAAACAAAACCCAGACAGTATATTTTTAAAAGAAAAGTTAGCTAAACTCGGAGTTAAAGCTATGTGAAGAAGATATTAAAATGCCTATCTTGTCATCCTGTCATATTATACTGGGAAGTTTGTGAATGTCATCAAGCGCTGAAAATGCAAAGTACTACACGGATCTTATTGTTAAATGATAAATCTATTGATTTATAGTATTTTTTGTATATGAAGCAGTTTGATACATTAGTTTTGATACATTCCTCAGATGTTTTGGGATTTGAAAATACTAATACAACATGAAAGGGTGTGTCTTCAGTTTTGTAAGAGAACGCTGTTTGTGAGATGGTATGGTATGAATAGCAATATTGGTCGTTTCCTTCTGATTTGTAACATAATAATGATTGTTGTGGCTTTCATTTAAATCATTTCGTGCTTTATGTAAACTATCAAAATTGAATTACCAACTCAAATGGATTTTTTTTGTAAAAGTATATTACATAGATATCATGCAGACCTTAATCATATATGACTAATGACTGCCTCCCTAGTCTAGTTTCATTGAAAACTAATTTAACAGAATTGACATAACCAGTTTATCCAAAGACGATTTAATGAAAATTATTTGACTGGTGATGCATACTGCTTTATGATGTTAAGACAATTTTATAGGGACCAACCAACCAATTGTTTTTCCATAGACTTTAGTGTTAACGTTTTGGAGTATGTCATTAAAATTCCCGAATTCAATATGGCAGTTATGGTTTATAACAAAAGTTTAGGGTCTCATATAACACGTAATAAAAAAAAAGTTGGGTCCTCCAGCTCAATTTTTTCCAGGGTAGCCATTTTGAAAATGGGTGAATTTCGCAGTAAAAATTCTCAAAATTCTGAAATGTTTACCTGTTAATTAGTATTACATGCACTTTTGGGAAAAAATACAATCGGACTTACAACATTTATATCAATATTTCTTATGTATAGTTAAATATCAGTCTATATACATGTATCTATTTTGTTACTTCATAACATACTGACCAATCAGTGGCTGCCAGACATTTTACCCCTGCTCAACTTTCAGAACACAGGGGAAGTCTATTTTTTTCCAATTGGTTGGTTGTTCCCTCATATGTGATTTCGTATGTGATTTCAATCTATTAAAACCTCGAACAAAAGACTTCAGATTGAAACTGAAATAAAGGAAGGTATAGGAAGGGAATTTCGTTCGGTTTATTTTTGTTTAACGTCTTATCAAAAGCTAGTGTCATTTAAGGACGTGCCTGGTTTTCGGGGTGGAGGAAAGCCGGGGTTCCCGGAGAAAAACCATCGGCCTACGGTCAGTACCAGGCAACTGCCCCACGTGGGTTTCGAACTTGCAACCCAGAGGTGGAGGGCGAGTGATAAAGTGTCGGGACATCATAACCACTCGGCCACCGCGACCCCTTAACTCCAGCTATATATACTAATGTTTATAATAGTCATAATTACGAGTAAGAAGGGAGGATATAGAATGCCTTGGGTGACACAGGTATAGGAATAAAGTGTTGAGATTTGTATTATAATACAAAATTATGCATCTAATCATTATTCCTTCGTTCATAATTAAACGAAATTTGTATGTTTAATTAACACGTTTAGAATCGAATTGACTTAAGATAGTTTATTTATTTCTTGCCCAATCTAGCTACGAACAAAGCAGTCAGCATAAGTTTAACTAACTGTGTAATGAGATACCGATAATAACCATGAGTATGTAGATAACGTACATGTTAATTGGGTAAATTGATCTTTATTGTCTTTGATGAAAAGGAATATATTTTCTGACGACATACTTAACATAAATTTTGTATCTATTTCATCCCTAATGCGCATCCTTACATTGTCCACTTAGCATTCATATTGTTCAATAATGCCAACTGATACCATTTAGGGGCTTTAACAGCGAGTGTACTGTTACTCGATAATAACGTTTGTTGTTTGACAATGTTTACCTGATATATAAATGTGTATATACAAATGTAGTATTAATTTGGTTAACTTTAATTTGCATTAAGTTGTACGTATTTGATGGTTTTGGTGAGTATGTACAACTCATAAACATCCAATATTTCTTTAAGTAATTACAATTATCAATGTCTTACAGATCCTTAGTGGAAACACAACAGATAAACTACTGTTTATCCGTATAGTAGTTTATCTGTATAACATGAAACCTCTGTTTATCTATATAAAAGGTAACCACTTTTTATCTGTATAACATGTAACCACTATTTATCTGTATAACATGTAACCAGTTTTTATCTGTGTAACTTGTAACCGCTGTTAATTTGTATAACATGTAAGCAATGTTTATCTGTATAACATGTAACCCCTGTTTATGTTTATAACATGTTACCACTATTTATTTGTATAACATGTAATATCTGTTTATCTGTATAACATGTAACATCTGTTTATCTGTATAACATGAAACCAATGTTTATCTGTATAACATATAACAACTTATTATCTGTATAAAAAAGTAACCTTAGTTTATCTTCTATATAACATGTAACAACATGTAACCACTGTTTATCTATATAACACGTAACCACTGTTTACCTGTATAACATGTAACCACTGTTTACCTGTATAACATGTAACCACTGTTTACCTGTATAACACGTAACCACTGTTTACCTGTATAACATGTAACCACTGTTTACCTGTATAACACGTAACCACTGTTTACCTGTATAACACGTAACCACTGTTTACCTATATAACACGTAACCACTGTTTACCTGTATAACACGTAACCACTGTTTACCTGTATAACACGTAACCACTGTTTACCTGTATAACATGTAACCACTGTTTACCTGTATAACACGTAACCACTGTTAACCTGTAGTACACGTAACCACTGTTTTCCTGTATAACATGTAACCACTGTTTATCTATATAACACGTAACCACTGTCTCCCTGTATAACACGTACCCACTGTTTACCTGTATAACACGTAACCACTGTTTACCTGGTATAACACGTAACCACTGTTAACCTGTAGTACACGTAACCACTGTTTACCTGTAGTACACGTAACCACTGTTTACCTGTATAACACGTAACCACAGTTTACCTGTATTATACGTCACCACTGTTTACCTGTATAACACGTAACCACTGTTTTTCTGTTTTACACTTAATTAATATTTATCTGTTGATAGAAATAAAATTTTAAACACAGAATTTTGAGAGATTCGAGTTGATGAAGATTGATAGGAAACCCATTTGTATTCCTTTGACTTTGTAGATAAAATGATGAGGCCTACACGAGCAGAATATATGTTTTCCTTCTGTGCGTTATATTAACGGGATATTATGGAGGTAAAAATGTTGTTCCTACCTGTATCATTTGGTATTTAATTTTGTGTTTTCCAAGTTAACCCTACTGGCAGAGTCGAGGACTTAAATTCCATAGAAACACATATTGGTGAAATCTGCTGTAGGCGACTTGTTATATCAATCATTATACGTTTACAGGTGCTGAGGTGCCAGTGTAACCCGGACAAAGTAACAGTCATATTCCAGTTAAACAACTACATATATACTGGGAGCGAAGCTAGTTTTAAATCGCCAGTTTTTCTGATTAATGTAACAGAATGCGGACGGTAAGTGGATACTTTCTCACAGATATATTTCAAAACAGTGATTAATAAGTTTTGTATAAGTGCTTGCCTGTGGTTATAACTGTATCATTTACTGAGGCTCGGAATCTTTTATTAACGTATATTCAACGTAATTTGATCAAAATGATGTAATTATAGTTCTGCGATTTCCAAAAACCAAATATATCAAAATGTATATATAAGTTCTCTGAAATAATAATCATCTTATTGATAGTTTACGCAATAGTAACTACTCTGTCTGATGTAGGGTGTTCTCAATAGGCCTCAATAATTGTCAGGTAATGTTACACCGTTGTAATATTGAGGTTAAACCAAGCAAGGCCATTGTTTACGCATTTAACTCCATTTATCGTGTCACTACGACAGTCCTAATACATACCGTAAACCTATATATTTTAGCTACAAATCTATTTTGCGCAGGAAGCACTGCTCTTAATTGTGATTGCGCTAATTAAACTCTATATACTATTTCTATAGATAATATACGATGTGCCAATTCCTCAGTGTGTTAATCTGTTATAGAACGTGAAAAGTTGGTACGTGGTAAGTTGCATACGTGTACAGTAGGCTTTATGAATTATATGTCCATTTTACATCTTACACATCTTACATATGTTATATGGTCCTATGAAGGTATGTTTTAAACTCGATTTATCGATACTTTGTAACTGAAAGAAGGAAGATCTAATTTTGTCAGAAAGAACAGATGTTAAAAACATAATCTTCAGAAAAAAAAAGAAAAAAAGAAAAAGAAAAATCATCATTCAAATACAATATTATCTGTACGTTTGGACTCACTTAATCGCCCTGCTACAAATTGTTGCTACATGTAACAGATGCAAAACCATTCAAGGACATAGTCGTCAAGATCCCCCTCCCATGCAATATTGTGTTACATGAAATTAAAGTTGTCAACATTCATAACAACATGAAACACATGGCATAGCATTAATATCATTACATGTATTTATTTCATGTTAGTCATCAAGACTAGTCCCTGTAAAAGTAATAAAAAGGCTACCAAGCAAAATTCATTAAAATCTTATAATTCCTTCAAAAGATATCGTGAGAAAACCAAACAGCCAATTAGGTCACAGCAGCCTAATTAAACATGCGCGGAATGTGATGATAATGGAACTTGAGCGAGGGGTTCAGGTTATATGTCTACCAAGCAAGTTTCGTCAAAATCCGATCATTTATACATTTATCAAATGAGTTATGTCTACCAAATAGTTTGTTTGAAAAAGATATCACTTGAACAGGGGGTTTTGAACTTAAAAAAAACCTGTACATTCTTTATTTTGTATCACCGAATAACCGTAAAACTATATTTCTGACATATTTCGATTTTCATACTGGGTAAATATTTTTGTAGCTTTATGTTTTTTCAATCTTTTGTTTCTGAACTTGTATTCTAAATCTAACGAGGATATGCAATATAATGTGAACATTGAAAGGCCGAAATGGCCGGTCTATTGTTATACTTACAAATTATTTGAAGCATTTTATTAGATTTCACCCGACTTATTATATTCTAGGAGCTGTGAAGAGGTTTCCAGTTATCTGGACAAAAGTGACTTCAAGGAATACAAGGGCCAATTTAGTATAACTACCAAACAACCACCCATCTTTAATTTCCAAAATGAAAGTGGAGAGATGGAGTTTTTCCTTGAAAGGCAGAACTATAACAAGGTAAATACGATGTCAAAGACCGATACACAATACGGCATGCCATTTGTTAGAAAGCAGAATCAAAGTATTATGCTATGTTTCTTTGCATACATGTTTCTTTTACGTCATGTACAAAGAAATTGTACCTGATTTAATGATCTGTTTAAATGTTTCCTAAGACACTATACCTGACCATAAGACAGCACTTTAACAACTCCAGGGTGGAAGCAGGTCATGACTTCCTGGTGCAATACTGTTCCAATATAAGCACGGATGATCTCGTCAGGCCTTTCAACATCTCACCGAACTCAACTGTACACTCCTGTAGGTAGGTATTGGCCAATAATATTAAGATGTAATTTTTTTTGGAAATACTTCTAAAAATAGATTTATTAAAGATACTACATCACCGCCTTCTTTTGTTCTGCTTCTCACAAAGGGATATAAAGTGTCACTCATGGTATACAATTTATGTAATTAACAGCAACAAATGAAAGGATAATCACATTGTCCTAATAATGATATCTTATAAGACCTTAATATATCGTAGCGCACGAGAGAATTTCTTAGAGTTGCAATAAAATGTTTATTAAAATTGAAATAAGAAGAGTTTGTGTGGGTGGTAATAGCGGACATATGGTATGATCCGGTATTGTTCTTGTTTTTTTTTATCAATCATAGTTATTCTGTATCTAGATAAGGCACATTTAAAAATTCATATCATGCTTTTTTTTTTTTAGAATCGGCGTTACATTGGTGGCGGAGTGTCCTGATAATTACTTCGGTGCCCAGTGCGATACCTACTGTATACCCACAGACGATCCCACGGCAGGACACTACAATTGTAGTTCCAATGGGGAAAAACTCTGTGTACAGGGTAAAAATATATTACTTTAGTACATGTACATATGTAGGTAGTGTAAATATACGGACATACTATCGAGTAGCTTTTGTAAATTAGGAAATTAGAGGATTGGATCTGTCTAAAAGGCACACACATTATCAATATATAACTGAGCGGAGTTAAAGTTGTCCATATACAACATAGCGTTAGTCAAGGAATAACCGCGGTTGAGTTATGGTAAGAGAGTCAAAGTCCATGACACATGCCGGGAATCATTGTTGAAAGAGGATGTTAACATCTGTCAATAATATTTCATTTGTGTTTGATCCGTTTAGATCTTTCGTCAAGGTTTAACATTGTGGATTAATAGCGATTGTTTTCCTATGCGAACCTAGAGAGTGATATATGGAATAACGTTGTTACCAAGGCAGGTAATGATTAACCCTGAGGGGCGAGCTAAAGAGGCCCGATGGAATGGAATATTCCACTACAAGCCTGTATAGGATACCGAAAGTGACGAATCCTTGACGGAATGGGCTTTTTCCTTGTTTTGTCTATAAGGATATTCCAAAAGTATTTTAAAGGAAAGATGAATCTTTAATGAACGAAAACAATTACACACATTTATTATTGGAGGGGAATTTATCAACTGTTTTATATCTTTTCGAGTGGTATATTCTCGCTGTTAAAATTTACTAAACCATTACGAAACGTTCAGGTACACTCGAAACTTCTTGCAGTGTATATAGATGGAAAAAAGCACTATCACGTCAACCACTGACAATGATAGGGATGGGCACCTTTCGTTAATTGATTATATAAAATGTGCAGCAGGCATTGTTTAAAAACAATGACAGCAAAATGAAACGCTTTTGTTTACCAAGTATTTAGCGCAGAGGGATTATGGTTACAAAAGTAAGGAATCGCGATTTAAAATGCTTAAAACGTCTTTTTAACGATTGTCATACAAGATAAACCTACATGCAATTCAGCTGCCAGACTGGTGCTCATGAATTGTCACACGTGTCTGTCATTTTTAGACATCTTGTTTTGTATTATCTAACATCCTATCATTTAAAGAGGAATCCCCTGTGTGTGAGATGCTTGCGTGCTGTGAATCTGTGTGTTTTGGGAGCCTACGGCATTTTTGTGTTGTCTCCTTGCGATAGCGCGGTACTAATGCCGACTTTGCAGTGCTACCTCACTGGAGTCGAGGACACCCAGGACAAGTCATACTGACAACGGACGAACTAGTCGTCCAACTCCAAAAACAACTCTAAGATGGAGTAGTAATTACATTGTACCAATTTTACAGACAAAGTGGGGGTAATATTTTATCTTCAGGGCAAATGGCGGTGAATCATCGATGACGCGGGAATCTTGTATTTTTCCCTGTATAGAATAAGTGAGTTCATTCGTGGAGGTCGTTATTGTCTCTCCACAAGGTATTAACTGATGAATGAATATGGCAATTTAAATGATGATCTGTTAATTAATTTTAAGATATAAACATTTTCGTTGGTTGAAATTTCAGTTTTTATTTATTTTTTTTTATTTTCAAAGATACAATCATAAGATATTTAGTATGTATTTTAAAGTAATTATTGAATTTAAGACGGCTTCACTATGATTATATTTACAGGCTATGATGGTATAAACTGCTCTCACAATATCGACGACTGTTACAATATCAGTTGTTCTGATGACGGGACGTGTCAAGATGGTCTTAACACTTACACCTGTTTATGTAAAGATGGATTTAATGGAACTCACTGTGAAAATGACATTGATGATTGTGTCAACAATGACTGTCAAAATGGCGGGACTTGTCACGATGGGATAATGAATTACACGTGTTCGTGTAGTGGTGGGTTTACTGGAAATCACTGTGAAAGTAACATTGATGATTGTGTCAACAATGACTGTCAAAATGGCGGGACTTGTCACGATGGGATAATGGATTACACGTGTTCGTGTAGTGGTGGGTTTACTGGAAATCACTGTGAAAGTAACATTGATGATTGTGTCAACAATGACTGTCAAAATGGCGGGACTTGTCACGATGGGATAATGAATTACACGTGTTCGTGTAGTGGTGGGTTAACTGGAAATCACTGTGAAAGTAACATTGATGATTGTGTCAACAGTCGTTGTCAAAATGGCGGGACTTGTCACGATGGGATAATGAATTACACGTGTTCGTGTAGTGGTGGGTTTACTGGAAATCACTGTGAAAGTAACATTGATTATTGTGTCAACAATGACTGTCAAAATGGCGGGACGTGTCACGATGGAGTAATGAATTACACGTGTTCGTGTAGTGGTGGGTTTACTGGAAATCACTGTGAAAGTAACATTGATTATTGTGTCAACAATGACTGTCAAAATGGCGGGACGTGTCACGATGGGCTTGGAACTTACTCGTGTTCATGTAAAGAAGGATTTAATGGAACTCACTGTGAAAATAACATTGATGATTGTGTCAGCAATGTCTGTCAAAATGGCGGGACGTGTCATGATCGAGTTATGGACTATACGTGTTTATGTAAACAAGGATTCTCGGGTGTTCACTGTGAGCGACCCTCTTCAACATCAAAAGCACCTCTAACACCGAAAGTAAGTACTTCAAGTGGACTTACACAGCCACTTTTAATATACAAGTTATATGTACCTACTCCATCTTTCCCTTTTCCTCGTGTAGTGTTGCAGAGTTTAGTATTTGATCTTTGATATTGACATTGTAGTTTGCTTTGTTTTAGTTAACTTTAAATCATGAGAGCCACTTATCAACACGGACACCGAGTGTTTCATTGCCGGAGGAGGTAAGTGAGAATATATCCTATTCTCTATGAATTTCAAACGTATTTAATAATTCAGATCAGAGGCTTACATTCGCTTCATTTCCAATCACGCCGATTTTCGATTTTAATTTTGGATTAGGCCTTGAATGTTGACGCCGTGTTTTACTTTAGTTAACATCACATCGTGAACACCTTACATCAACACGGAAAACGCCCGTTTCATTATCACCCGATGTAAGTAGAGATATGAATTATTTTCCAGTCTGATATCTTTTATATCTTTCTATAAAGAGTGCCGCACGTTACGTGAAATGTTTCGCCTCCTACACACCTTGTTATGCTATCTTTCCGTTTGACACCTTGTTTCTCCTTTTTGACCTTGCGAATGTAATATCTCAAACTATAGTTCTCTATCAATCTCGTTACTCTGCATTCTCGCTATATCAATACAGAAACTACCCGTTTCTTTATTCGATGCCGTATATACTATTGGCCTCCTCCCATCGACCTGTGACACTGTTTACTAATCTGGAGTTTCCTGTTTCCTTCGCATCAGTCATCTTTTTGCTCTTATGTTAACGTCGCAGTGCATTTTGTTTTAACTTACTTCCGATGATAATCATGCAGCAGCTTTAACAGCTCATAAATCAAATGTTTCGTTGGAGTCCTAGGTAAGAAGGACTAGATTTTATTCACTTATTGCGTATAAACTCCCTCTTTTCCGCCCAGTGCCACGTCCCTGCAGACCTCAATGTACTTTCCTCACTCATTGCTTCCAGTTTGATGTTTCCTTTTTTCAACTTTTTTGAAATTCTTGTAGTTTGAATTGACTCCGTTGTGCCTTGTTTTTTTAATCTACTTTCAATTCTGTATACAGTCTCGTTTTCGCGTATTTTAAATAGCAGCTTGCCTTTTTACCTGTTATCGATAAGAGAGCATATGCGGTACATTACACGGTTATGAATTTGGGGTTCTCTGTTACCTCTCTGTTTTCGTTTATGGACAAAGTAAAGATTGGACTCTTACGTTAACGTCGTAGTAAATTTTGTTTTAGTATACTTCCGATCAGGATCATCATTCAACAAATTCAACAGCACAACCAAATGTTTCAATGGTGCCGGAGGTAAGAAGGACTATATTTCACCAATCCCATATAAACTCACTTTTATCGCAGCAATAGCACGTGTTATCTAAACATTATTGTCTCTTCGGATGACAACGTACTTTCTTCATTAGTTCGAGCTCGATTTTTCCTTTTCCGGACTTGACAATGCACTGTATGTGTTTTGTTAACTTTCAATTATACGCATTCTTCATAAACACAGAAAACTCCGGTTTCATTGTAACAAAATAGAAGAAGCAATATGTCTTTTTGTCCATTACGATATTGCCTCTGTTTCTGCTGCTATACATACGGTTATCCATGTGGACCTCTCTCTCATCTTTCCTTGATCGTTCGTCTTCCTTTTTCTAATCTGCTTTATTTAAATGTTGAAGTATATTTTGTTCAAGATTACTTTCAATCGTGACACTCATCCAACAACACATGAACCGAATGTTTCATGGTCGTCGAAGGTAAGTATTCCGGTTTTCCTCGCCACTACTCTATAGTCGCCATCACGTCACAATTAATGGCACGTGTTCTTCACTTCACCTTGGTCTCATTTGTTCTCTTGTTATCATTGTTCTTGTTCCCTTTTTCGTATTGACTCGTTAAGATTCTGGTCGCGTAGTTTAATGTTGTAGTATATTGGGTTTTAGATTACTCTTTCAACAACCCATGAACCGAATGTTTCACTTCCACCAAAGGTAAGTAGACCGATTTCCCCCGCCACTACCATATAGCCGCCTTCACTTCTTGTCTCTTGTTACCAGGACTGTCGCGTGTGTTACACAAAGTTATTGTTTTCCTAAATATCTATACATCCCCTTTCTTCGTTCATGTTTTTTTTTACTTAAAGTTATCTTCGACCTTTTTGTTCATGTGTTTCATACAAAGTCACGTAACTATAGCTATGCATTTTAAATGAGTACATGTACTCAATACGTGGGGAATGTATCTGTAGCACCAGTCGGTTCAAGCCGCTGCACTCTCAACATTGTCTTCGGATTTTATCCTTGTGTGCAGACGCTATAAAATATCAATTTCAATAGAGAAGTGTTCTGGAAAGTGTCATAAAACAACGATATATGATGGAGGCATCATGTCACAGGAAAACATTCCTCTAAAAGGGGTCCTGCTAACAGCTCAAAGTCTTATGAAGACATAAAGTTCTGAACACACTCAAATCTCAAATGTATAACAGTAACTAGACGCATATAAGAAAAAAGAAAGTTGGTTAGAAAGGAAGAGGAATTGTCCTATTTAAATTTTCGGGACTAAAGGTATTGTTGAACATCAAGGAAAGTGTTGTGAGTCATGATTTGATACATTTTCCCTTGTCTATGCCTTGGAACAAAACCTTACTCCGATGGCGGACACTCATCTCAATGGCTAACCGTGAAGTAATATCAATGGATGTATTATATACCATTCTACGTATAATGTACACAATAAGGTCATTCAAAGACTATTCTACAAACAGGCCAGTCTTTATGATGTCATGACACTGAAATGTCGCCCCCGACCTCAGTAGCGAGACAGCCCACCTGGTCAAATTATACTGACATCAGGCGAACTAGAGCAAGCGTTCAATAAAATCATAAAAGTCAGGCAGTGTTGAGGGAAACATTAGAACAAAACGAATAGCATATGAAGAAAAAAATGCGATACTCTTGCAAATCATGTTATGGTAACAATAGATCCACACTATTACGCACAACCTGCATAATTGGTTGATCAGTCTCCGCACTGAACACTAATGAATCATATACCACATATATCCTGTCACAATGTCGATACTCAACCTGTATATCAGGTTAATTTATCTACTTAAGTTTAGTTGTTTATAAATCATGCTATTTATTTTTGTTGTAACGATCAAACTTTCTGACATCAAATACGTACATGTAAATATTTCGCGTAATTATATGATTTTGTTCTCAGGGTCATGTTCAATGCGATATCCCACAGTTAACCGATTAATTTCTCAATTTGTATTGAAGATTGTTTCCAGAACTTTTATATATGTTGCCTAAATGTAAGACATAAATATGTATAACAAAACTATCCCGAATAAATAATTGATAACTGTTATTTATTTTGTCGTTGAAAATGAAATCAGCCATTAATTTTTTTGTTTTGTTTTCGCATTGAAATATCATTCAGCTTAACAGTTTCTCTTCATTAAATTAGTAAGCGAAACTCATTTACCTTAATAATTAGACCAGAGGAGAAAAAGTCCTTTTTATCCAAACAAGGAAGAGAAAAACAAATTGATTTCAGCCGAAGACATCACACAGAAGATCACAAAGGACCTTGCAATAAGATCAGATGAGGGGAAGAAAGGGGCAACATTTATGGCAGCAGCCCACAGGCAAACGGCTCAATCGCCATTTGATTATATCCATGGTTATTTTATTGGTTTTATTTAGATACGTTAATAAGATCTATGTTACACCATTGGTGCAATGTATAAATCTTTGAGGGCTTCTTTAATGTGTTGTTTCATCCCACAGCTTGCCGTAATTGTGACCTGGCAGTATGGAATCAACCTATTGCCAATACAATAATTGAAACAGCAATACACATTATAAAATCGATATATTACATACTTTTGCAGAGCTAAATATTGTGTGTTACTAATCGATATGACAAACTCTTTATCTTTGAGCAGATTGAAAATGCATCTTCACCACAAAAGTCAACAAATATCGCATCGATTGCCGGGGGCGCTGGAGGGGCAGTCTTTGTACTTGTCGTTGTTGTGGGTTTTGTCATATACTTGCGGAGGAGACGACGACGCCCGGTACGTTCATTTTCTTTTCCTTTTTATTTCCGAATAATGCTGAGAGCGATGATGACAATGTTATTGATGATGAGGTTTTGGGCAGTTCTATACGGTATAATAAAAGGAATTAACTTCGTTTCTAAAGACTTTATTGTTTCAACAGGAAAACCAAGACCAATTAAATCAAAACGGCGGACAGGTGACGTATAATTCGACTAATGGAGTTAACATTCACACCAACGGAGTTAACACTAAGACCAATCTACAGGACGTCGGCCTTGAAAACGGGTACAACAACGAGATATACGAGGACAACGAAGGGACACAATTATAGTAAATTGCTGAAGACTGCTCCTTGCATCATGCACTCGAATATGGGTGTACAACAACTCATTCGCCATCATTTGATTTAGACTTGGTCAAGTTATTTTATACACAGAGCATTTTTTGTGATTTTTACTATGCGATAGAGATGTATTTCTGCTAGTATAGTACAAGATAGTGGTGTGTGATACGTGTTCTATATAAGTAGTTCATAAAAGAGACTCGGCACAACAGTTAATTAAAGGGAAATCAATTCGAAAATGATTACAGGGAAAGTCAACTGATAATGAAAACAACTTAATATCAAAATCAAACACACGACTTTATTTTAAGATGTCTTTATTTCTTCGAAAAGGAAGTTAACAATATCACCTAAGGCTCCATGTATGTTTCACCACATCATGATGATCAATAAGCATTTTCACATTGGTTATCACGATAGAGATAATTATATTGATATCAGAACTTTATATTTCACATATGAACTGTCTTCTACCACACCTCATACAATTATGCAGGGAGTTGTAAGCCAAGTGTGGAGTCCATGGACAAATATTCAACAGTCACTCACCCATCTCAATGATAGGCAGTGCTGTGAGTGTTACACTGTAACGCTAGATATTTGATTTTGATAACACCTACTAATCGCTGACGATGAGGTCTGGCTCGTCCTCTCGGAATGTTAACTGATAAGATAACATGACAGCTACACACATTCGTTCTTCCTTGTTGATTTTGATTGGTCATTCTTGTATCTGGCGTACGTGAGCCACTCTAACAAATTGTTATCAAATAATGGTATTCATTCCGAGAACCTGCATACTATACATGTTGAAGAAGGAAAAATGTTTGATAGAATAACTTGCAGCACTAAGACATCAAACTCATCATTTGCAGCAATACTTTATGATAAACCAGCACGGAAATGCCATATATCGATACGGTAGCACTGATCCCTACCCTTTCGCGTTTTACTATACGCTAACCAATCTCTACCGGTAGGCAAACCTTGATAGCCGACGTAAAATACTAAAGATAGCATGAGTAGTCACACATGACAAATATGTATACTAACACGTTATATAGGCACTACGTGACATAGGTAGTAGAACATGACATATGCAGTTACACAGAATATAGTATTAACACATGGCATACATAGTAACACATGACATATGTAGTAATACATGTCATGCATAGTAACATATGTCATGCATAGTAACACATGCCATACATAGTAACACATACCATACATATTAACGTATGACATACATATTAACGCATGACACATATAGTAACACATGACATACATATTAACACATGACATACATAGTAACACATGACATACATAGTAACACATGACATGCACAGTAACGCATGTCATACATATCAAAGCATGTCATACATAGCAACGCATACCATACATAGTAACACTTGTCATACATAATAAGACATGATATACATAGTAACACATGCCATACATAGTAACACATGACATACATAGTAACACATGACATGCATAGTAACGCATGATATGCATAATGCATAGCATAATTTTTAACATATGATATAGTTAGTAGTGCATGACATGCATAGTAACACATACATACATAATAACACATGGTATACAGAGTAACATGACATACATAGTAACACATGACATACATTATAACACATGACCTACGTAACACATGACCTACATAGTAACACATGACATACATAGTAACACATGGTATACGTAGTGATAGATGACATGGGTAGTAACACATGCCATACACAATAACACATACCATACAAAGCAACAAATGACATACATAACACATGACATGCATAGTAACACATACACAATAACATATGGCATACAAAGTAACATGACATACATAGTAACACATGACATACATATTAACACATGACATACATAATAACACATAACATACAAAGTAACACATGACATACATAGTAACTCATGACATACATAACACATGACATATATAGTAACGCATGACACACATAGTAACACATGACATACATAGTAACACATGACATACATAGTAACACATGACATACACAGTAACACATGGCAGGCATAATGCATGGCATACTTTTTAACATGTGGTATAGTTAGTAGTACATGACATACGTATTAACATGATAAAGGTAGGAACATATGACATATGCAGTAATAGATCACTTACGTATTAACACATGATAAAGGTAGAAACACATGTCTTAGGTAGTAATACATGACATACGTATTACATGTAACATATGATATAGGTAGGAATATATGACATATGTAGTAATACATGATATGTAGTTACGAACGACAATGTTATTAACTCATTACAATCTTACTTACATAAGCCACAGGTAGTAACACATAACATGCAGTAACACATAACATGTAATGATATATGACCCACACAGTAACACATGGTATATGTGGTAACACTTGACAAATATAGTAACATGTTATATAGACAATACATGACATATGTAGTAACACACGTCAAATGTGGTAACACACGAATATTGTGGTAACAAAGGTCAAATGTGGTAACACACGTCAAATTAGGTAACACGAATATTATGGTAACACACGTCAAATGTGGTAACACACGTCAAATGTAACACACGTCAAATGTGGTAACACTCGAATATTGTGGTAACACACGTCAAATGTGGTAACACACGAATATTGTAGTAACACTCGATAAATGTGGTAACACGAATATTGTGGTAACACACAACGGTAGTAACATATGGCAGTAGTAACACGTGATATAAACAGGTGTAAGTACATAGTTTTTCACTAGTACTTATGTACATGCGACATCCGCATGACACATGTAAGCGTAGGACACACAACTGTGTGGGGGAAGATAACCTTTTCTTCAATTTATCACGATCGGGTTATCAGGAGTGCATGTAACGGGAGGTTGATATACTAGTACATGTATCTACCCCCTGGTGACGAATTGTATTGGTATTCGGCTACATATGTTTAGGGTGGTTATAAGGTTATAGTGTAAAAACATTAACAAAATGGCTTACTTGAGCATACAATTTTCTGAAATGAAATGTAAACATGAGTACATGTATGAGAGAATGTGATTAGTTGGTGAAAGACTCAATGAAATATTTACAGCCTTACATGGATATGAGATAAACGGTTATTACATACAATGTATAAACATGATGGTGATCACGTGATAGTTGGTTTGAGAGGGATCAAGTTAATGTATTTTAACATAGCGTCCAGGGCATCCACAAGCAAATCACACTATTATTCAATGTAAGCCAAAATTTATGTGTTTTCATTTTTGAGGAGATGTTGATATACATCATGGAAACATGTACGCAAATAATTGATTGAAGGCTCATCATGGGCTGGGTACCTATTGAATCTATTGAAGCATGTGATCGACAAAATATGTAATATTCCTGGAACATTCAATACATTTAATGTTAAATAGCACTGCTTTCAGTGTTGAGTAAGGTATCTGACACCTTAAACTCCTTGCTCCTTGTCAATACTGTCCTTGCATGGTTTAAAGCAATACCAAACCAAGCTGAATCTCTATCAGATGCAGATACCATTTGATCACCTTCCGTTAAATAACAGATAACAAAATGTGAAATAAATCATAAGGCATGAACGGATAAATTATTCCTTAGTCTTGGCCGTCCAAGCCAGTCGAGGAAATAAATGCATAATATTTAAGTAGTATCCGTCTTTCCATTATTTAAAGAAATTGTTGCGAATAATTTGACAAAAGGGCGGGTTTTTTGCCTTGATTATTTGACATATTGTCAGATATATGTGTTTTATATATGTAGAAGTTGTCATTGCAATGTGTAAGGCTGTTAAACGCTTTGTGTCATTGTAACATGTAAGGCTGTTAAACGCTATGTGTCATTGTAACGTGTAAGGCTGTTAAACGATATGTGTCATATTAATGTGTAAGGCTGTTAAACGCTTTGTGTCATTGTAACGTGTAAGGCTGTTAAACGTTAAGTGTCATTGTAATGTGTAGGCTGTTATAACGCTATGTGTCATTGTAATGTGTAAGTCTGTTATAAGAATATGTCCCATTGTAATGTGTAAGGCTGTTACACGCTATGTTTCATTGTAATGTGTAAGGCTGTTAAACGCTATGTGTCATAGTAATGTGCAAGGCTGTTAAATGCTATGTGTCATTGTAATGTGTAAGGCTGTTAAATGCTATATGTCAATGTAATGTATAAGTCTGTTATAAGACTATGTGTCATTGTAACGTGTACGATTGTTAATGATATGTGTCATTGTAATGTGTAAGGCTGTTAAACGCTATGTGTCAATATTATGTATAAGGCTGTTAAACGCTATGTGTCATTGTAATGTGTAAGGCTGTTTTAACCACATGTGTCATTGTAACGTGTACGATTGTTAACCCTATGTGTTTTTGACATGTGAAAATATACATTGTGTAAGGCTGTTATTTAACGATTGAACTGTTTTAAGCTAGCATTCATAAGTCCATGAATGCCGACTGAAAGCAGTTCAAGGCTTATATTATCGCTTGTGATTTTGAATCACATTTCTCTATTTATTAACGGAATTCAAATTTTCCCGCTTTTATCGTCCACGAGTTCTGTCAACCGTCTACACATATCCTTATTATATAAATAGTGCGTGAAACAACAGAATACACGACAAGTTCAATGAATGTATTACTAATATTTTATACATACAAAATGACAAAAGAGTAGAGGATATCTAACAGTGTCTTCAGTAATACCAAATATATTTCACGAGTGGGGCTAATATTTTGATATTTTTCACTCGTGAAAAATATCAAAATATTAGCCACACGAGTGAAATATATTTGGTATTACTGAAGACACTGTTAGGTATTCTGTTTATTACATTTTTTATCAACGAAAAACCTACCCCGTATGCTAACTAGGCCTAATGTAAACAAAAAAAGTAGTTCCCCCTGTCCAGGTGCTGACATATATGTCGGGCTTTCTGATTGGTCAATTATTTTGGTATTTTCTAATAATTAATTTGATTGGTCAAATCAGCAAAAGTGATATTTTTCACTAGTAAAAAATATCACTTTTATAGAATGAATAATTTTGATATTTCACTGGTAAAAAAATGTAATAAAACGTTATATGTCACTGTAATGTGATCTAGTATGTTGCGTAAGGCTGTTATAATGCAATGCGTAGTTGTAGTATTATGAAGTACATTGTATAAGGCTTTTATAATGATATGCGTCATGGTAATGTGATCTAGTATATTGTGTAAGGCTGTTACATTGTATAATGTAATACGTCATTGTAATGTGATCTAGAAAATTGTGTAATGCTGTTATATTGTAATGCGTCATTGTGGTGTTACAATGTAATGCGTCATTGTGGTGTTACAATGTAATGCGTCATTGTGGTGTTACAATGTAATGCGTCATTGTGGTGTTACAATGTAATGCGTCATTGTGGTGTTACAATGTAATACGTCATTGTGGTGTTACAATGTAATACTTCATTGTGGTGTTACAATGTAATAAGTCATTTTAATGAGATTTAGTACATTGTGTAAGGGTGTTATAATGTAATACGTCATTACAATATAATCTAGTACATTGTGTAAGGCTATTATAATGTAATACGTCATTGCAATATGATCTAGTACATGTTCATTGCGTAAGGCTTTCATATTGTAATACGTCATTGTGGTGCGATCTAGTACATTGTGTAAGGGTGTTACAATGCAATACGTCATTTTAATGTGATTTAGTACATTCATAATGGAACTTTTATAAAAACGTTCATTTCATAAAATGCGAACGCATCCAGCCAGGATTAATAATTGAATTTTTTTGACCTTTTAAAAAGTTCACATGAGGAATTTTCAACATATAAAAATAACATTTAATAACATTAAGAACAATAATGATTTTGTTAAATGAAACGATGTCTGTTAAACCAATTTTTGCGTTTAATTAATGTATTATTTTGCATAACTCAAGAAGTACATGTAGTTCAGCAAACAAAAGAGTAACCACTGACTCTTAGAAACAAAGATTTCAAAGGCAAATGTTATCGATAATACTGCAAGGAAATGTATGGAATATTTGGAATCACGACAAAGTTGAATTCACATGTACAGAGTAGGATTTTCATCTGCATTACGTAATTAGGGTATTTAGATTGAGATTCGGAATCGACTTGTGCTATCAAGAAATCAAATACAGCTAAATTATTCCTAGTTTGTCTCGTTCATCGATCATTTTACTTCCATCATATAGTCAATGCGTTTCTGAAGAATATAAAATGTTTATTACATTTTGTATAACATATACCTTGTTTAACCATTTAAAACAAATTACTCATTAAATATGTGTTTATATATTTGTTCAGAATATTTACATTTGTTTGAAACCGATATAACATATAATCATTTTGTTGAGAGGACTATATGTATATATAGTACATATCATATTAGAGTTGTGCATGTGATGTAGATATGTTCAATAACCGGTGGCTTAGCTTCAGATTTTTCTATTTCTCGTTTTTCAATTTGTATTCATAATCCTCAAGTATATCCCATTTTGATTTTCTCTCCTTACTCCAGACCATTTTTGAACGCAATAATGTCTGCTATTTACTGAAATTAACTTGCAACATAGTATCGTGCATGGGAGTAGCTATATATATACATCATTCTGAAGAGTCACCAAGACGTGACGAAAGCGCTAGCTGCTGTGTCGTGTTTTTATTCTTTTTAAATGCATCATATGTATATATATATAGAGAGAGTTTGAAGACGTCATAATAGCAGGGTACATAATTTATAAAACACTTATTTGTCCAGTTTACAAGGGTTGAGACCAACTATATGATACAGTTTAAGAAACCAATCCATTAAAAACTTGATTGGAGCAATTAAATCGTATAGATCTGTACAACAAATCTATAGATCCGTACTCCGTACTAAAATTAAAACCGGTCATGCTATACAAAGATATTGCCGTATAGTACATGTAAAATAGATGCGGTAACTTAAAATAATGTAAAATAGATGCGGTAACTTGAAATAATGTAAACTTTCAATAGGTAATTGCGTTAGTAAACACTATCAAACATAAGTTTCATATTTGTACATAAAAACAGTACATAAAAAATGTGCAAGATGATATACATGTAAACATGTACATTAGGTAAGTTACTGAGAAATCTATTGTATACATAATTTATTTTGTCCTATCACGTTCAGAATTTAACATTGGCTTCATAGGCTGTATGAAATACATTTCTTTATTCTCTCTTTGTAATACATCAGAGTTGAATAAATTTATTTATCCCTCTTTTCTTGTAAAATAATGAAAGTTAAATACTAACACATTCACAAGTATAGAAACTTATTTCTACCACAATTTCATCTTTCATTTTTTGTGTTAATAAAATATATCTACAACACGACCTGTTCTGTTTTTTTCTATTGTAATCTATGGGATTGAGATCCTCTTGACAGGATTCATCATCTTTAGGTATGTGATTGAACTATTCAGTCAGTCGGATTGTCCTCTTATCAGTCTTATTACTTCATACAGATGTACTTTACTATTACTGTAAAAGCGGATTGAAAAATGCTTACATCATCAGAAATAAGAAAGTTATTTACATTTACAATATGGAATACGCCCTGATTGGAACCTACGAGGGTAATCTCATATGTTAGTGGCTGGACAACCAGATGTAGTCACACGTATGTTTTAGTTTTAATAACAGGAAACCACAGCAGTGCAAGATGAAAATCATACCTTTTCTTTTAATTATCCTCTTCTTATTCTCGCAAAATTAAAAATGTTCTATCCAATATTGGTGGTTTTTTTTCTTAATATCTACATTTTACTCGGATTGTTTCTTCTTTAATTTCTTATCGTCTTTGACTGTTTTTCCAAAGCAGTAAAAACTTTAAGAGCATATATAGGCATGGAAATCCGTAAATGTTTCTTGAAACGAAGCAAATGGTGGAGCGAAATCACTAATTTCTGTTTTACAGATGTAACTGCTACCATTTCCGCCATGATTTCTTTTCAAACTTTGTTTTTGTAGAACAGTCTTTTCGTTATCACAGGAAGATATAGAATTGTTGTATGAAGAATTAGAATGTGGACCCTTATACTGTAGATAAAAAACCACTATAAACAATTTGAGGTTCCACTGGATTGAGGGTGGGAGCTTTGTGAGTGGGTATAGGCAGACTTTATAGAAGAACTGACTCCAATGTCAAACTTATTGGGATATATCACACTTTAACATTTTGTGATTATCAAAAGAAAATAATTACATGACCAACCAGAGACTGCTATCATACATAGATGAGTTACAGCGGCAGGCGAGTCCTGAGCCAGGCGAAATGGTCCTGTACAATGTAAACTGTGTACGACATCAAGTGAAATGTATGAATCCCGATGACTTTGGGGATAATGGATAAAATTGATGATGCGCAGCATGAGAAAGCGCATTAGAGTAAGTCTCGTATGTATTAACCATGCAGCAACCGAAACTACGAAAGGAAATTTGGAGCGCGGATGGGGATGGTGGTGGTGCCAATTAGAAACACAGAAACATAATTTTTTGCGGACAGGTCAACTCAGCATTGCCAAGTAAAGATAGGAATAGCGCAAACTAATTGATATGCATAAACACAGATTATATAGAGGTCATAGGTCAAGTAGTAAACTAAACGTGAGATCAATGGGCAAACAATGATACACATATGTAACACTAGAAGATAATGACTATGAACTTATTTTAAATAGTTATTATGCTTATAACAAAGTTTACATACTTTAAACAATAATTCGTATCAACAAGAGCTTCTGCTGAAAGGGACATTGTTGAAATCAAACTTAGAAAAGTTAGGTTTTAATTCCGACAAAATTCATTAGCCACTGAGCCAGTAGCATGTAGATGTATAAAGGCCACATTTGTATAGTTAATTCAGTTCCAAGGCATTGAAGATTGAGTGCTGCTCTGTCCTTTAATGCCATTCGAAAATGTTCGTTAAAGCTACTCCAAGAAAATTCCCCTGCCCTCCTAGCCTATATTGAAAGTGTAAGGCATAAAAAACATAGATTAACCTCATAGTGAGCGTTGACACGAATCTTATCGGTCACTCATCTGCTTACCAATCACAGCAAGCTTATCAATAATTATGAACGATTGCGTCTCATCAACGAAAAATGAATGGGAACATACGTTGAAGTGAATGTACCCATTGCTGATCATTTAATGACATGCAGTGGAAGAATTATTTCTACCTGGGACAACTTAATCACTTGGTACCTGTTGCACCACAAGGTAAATCGGGCACAATACTGTTACCTTCTTGACTGACAGGGACAATGCTACTGAATTACCTTCTGGTTAAAGAACCGTTGTTAATCCCTGTTTACCACCTTCCCCGCTGTTGAGGAATCAAGGGGTCACCGACATTTGCATCAACACCTCATATGAGGACATGGCTGGACCGCCCCAAGTCTGTCATATGGACTCGTTGACAATCCGGACGGTAAAACAATATTTTATTAAATCAATAAACTAGATTGTACTATGATATTTATACATAAGTAACACTCATTTGTATCAATTTCTAAAATTCATATAAAGTCATTCATGGAAATGATTTCGCATGAACATGAAAAACACATGGAATTTACGAGGCGATCGCATTGTTTGGCGAGGCGGTCAGTGAAAAAAACATCTTAAAAGTTGCTCAAAACCAAAATGTTTGTTGCCAGAGTGCCTCCGGGAACAGAATGACCAAATAGCGTTCGTTTCAAATGGAGTTTTTATAAGCAAAAGAGTCAAAGCTAATTAAACAGGGGAGGTAACTTGCAAAAACATGATGCGGAGGTATTCATAATAATGACTTGAATTGATTAAGATTTCATTAATTCCTCTTGATATTTTTTGTAATTTTTCAGTATAATTCTTTAATTGTTTCCCTCTTTATTTACATCAAGAGAAATTTGAAAAAAATCACTAGGGAAAACACTCGATTGTTGTCCGAAAATTAATTACTAAAGGCTGAAAATGCAGTACTCCAATATGGAAACACAAACTTACGATAAAAATATACATGTGACGTCGTTTTAAAATTACATGCTATCATGAAGTAGAAGCATTTATTTATGTTTTGTTAACATTAGCCATTTATAAATTGTATAATTCAGTATATTGTTAAACTATTGACACATTGTGCCTACTTCACTTTTCAGTGAATGTTTTAATAGGAAGCACAAACACATATACATCCTTAGAGGGAAATTAATCCATACTAATATTTTATTGCACTAAAGTAACATGTTCTGGTTTCTCTCAATGAACATTGTATATGTATTCGTATACACAGCACAAAATCACTTTAAGAAACATTACATATAGCCATTTGGCCTAACATCTAGACAAAGAAAAGTGACGTTTTTGTTTGTTTCCTTTTTTTTTAAATATTGATTTATTTTTCAAAATGCAGGTATGTAATTTCTTACGATTCTTTCTGAAGTGTGATACATTTCATTTCTTCCAATCCTTTATCACAACACAACACCGTTTGATGATGTTAAAAGGGGTAGTTTTTGAACACAAACTATCCTGTAGGGAATATTTTTCCACCTGTGGTTAAATTCTTTTTCATAGCCAATTGTTCATATGATGTGCAATATCTAGTAGCATCCGAATTGAATTCAGCTTCTCCTAAACACGTTTTATAATATAATTGTCTTCGCTATCACCTGTTAGAAGTACTGTAGAGAAGCAGTCCAATGACCTCTTCGCTAATATTTCCATACTGGATATAGAGAGTGGCCCTGCGACATTTAATTCACATTTTCCTGTGTCGTTCACTTCAATATTGTCCTCTCCATACTTTGAAATTAAATCTACAATTATTAGTGGGCAGATCTCAACAGCCAAGGATACATCATAATGACCATCATCTGGTTTCAGAGGAAAGTATCCACATTCCTTCTATAGCTCAGGCCTCGTTTGGTTGACTTACCTGTGCCAAAGGCAAATGATTCATGTCAAAAGAGATTAAAAAAAATAATGTAAGGCAATACTGAAAACTATTTTTATTTCTGGTGCACGAACATTTTATGAAAGATGTTGGGGACATAAGCAAGGTTTATTTGCCGTTACATTATATTTTTGTTACACATTCATACAGATCATATCTATTTCTGCAGAGTCAGCGACTCCAAGGATAGCTCGGTTTTTAGTTGTCAAATCCTGGTCTACAAGGTCAAACAAAAGTGTAACACCATGTCTATAGATGAGATATATCGTTAAATGTTTATAATGAGTTCACATTATTTCTGAAATTAGAAAACAGAATAATGATTGATAAACCCTCAGAAATTGACTGGGTTACTGGATTATTTTGATCCTCGTGCCCCGAAACCTTTTCAAGTGCGAACGAGATATCGTAACCCGAGGAATAATCTGTTTTATGATATGAAAAAAGAAAATATCACATCAATAAACTAAAGTTCTTTAGAATCTCTTCACGAGTTATATCCCCTGCTATGTCAGTATACTCGCTTGCTGGATATTTTACACATAACGTGTTAAAAAAGAAGAAAAAGCTTTGTTTGATAGTTCAATTCATTGAATCATTTATTTTCAAACATATATACCAAAGCTAAGTGAAAAGCATAGACATGTTCATGTGGTTACATTATGCAAGACAGTTCTCTTGTTTTTATGTAAACGAAGGGAGGATAGTCCGGATGTCTTATAAAGATGTAGATTACCCACACGATTATACAGATCAAATATAACTTCTTTGCTTACGTTTCCAATGATAAGTAACAGAACATATCTATATGTACATTTAAAAGACGAACCAATGTTGAACGTATGATAATTATGACGACTGTTCTGTTGAAATTCTAATAACAAAAATATTTTTTTGCATCGATTTCAGTAACATTTATGTGTTTTAATATTACATATGTATTACCAACACGGATTTGAACAGTTAGAGTTTTGACTAAAATATAAAAGTGAAATAATTACATGAAGTTTCAAGCTAGCACGCTATGTCAGTATGATCATTTGTTGTTTTCTCCACTTTAAACCAAGCACTAGAAGTCGGGCAATTCCATGTAATTCCATGCTGAATTATGATCAGGTTCAATTACATATGTACTTTTTACTGCCGGATGACACTTTATCACTAGCTCTCCACCTCTGGGTTGCGAGTTTGAATTCTACGTTGGGCAGTTGCCATGTACTGACCGTAGGCCGGATTTTTTTCTCCGGGTAATCCTAGTTTCCTCCACCTTCAAAACCAGGCACGTCCTTAAATGACCTTTGCTGTTAAAAGGACGTTAAACAAAAACAAACCAAACGCAGGATGCATGTAGTACTAAGTGGTGTGTCGTATTGACTTGGGGCTTTATGAATCAGAACAAATATATGAACGTATATATGCCCATAGTTGTTGATAGGACGTTCAACAATACCAAACCAAACTATACCCACATAGAGAGACCGTCTTTAATAATAACTATAGCTCTCGATAGGACGTTCAACAATACCAAACCGAACTATACCCACACAGGGAGACTGTCCTTAATAACGACCATGGCAGCCTCCAGGATCTGATGTTACCTGTCTGCCTCATAATTTATTTATTTCCCCACACCTCACTTTGACATGCCTTACATTTGTCTTTAGGGTTGAGCGAAACAGGTATTCGATTTTATCACCGGAAGTATGTGAGAATACCTAGTAAGCCTATACAAATGCCATTCTCTGATTGACATTTAGATTTGAAGTTAGTAAAAACTCTGTCATTATATTGTGACGGAGTTTGATTCATGCTACCGTGTACATGGCATTCCATTGTGCTTGCACTATGAATAAGCTTCATGATTCGTTAACGTCTTCCTGAAATGACCTAAATTATTACGGGGATGAAAACCCACAAAGGTTAATATAGAACTGCAACAGCTTAAAATCAGTGGCCTTATCTGAAATACAGTATAAAGAGTGATTTGGATTCTGTATGTGTCTAAAATAAAACGGTAGACTAAAGTGAAAGCAATATAATTAATATCTATTGTTTGTTATGCAACTAGAATCTGGGACAGTTAACACTAATAGTGATTGCACGGCCATCCCGGAATAATGATATTACATTTGTATATCAGCGTATCAAAAATGGCAAATTTAAATATCAAGAATAGTAATTCACCGATTCTCTAAGCACAGTTTTATAAATATATACATAAAAAAGGCATCATTTCAAGTGAAAAAAAACCAACAAATTAATCAAAAAGGTTTTCTAATACTTACGGATCACCATTAGATCAAGCAAATAACTTCGGAAAATATAACTGTGAACAACAAAGTCACTGGAATTCCTTCAAATCATATGAGCATCATCTGTAAACTGCCTGGAATGCCAAATTACTTTCTAAAGCTAGAATTGTCTTCTTGTTTCAGCAAATATTCCAGTACAATGTGGTGGACTATTATCCAAAATAGAAGATGAGGCGACCATGCTTTGTGTATACTTAAAACATACATTAGACACATGCTATGTGTGTGCTGAAAGCTTGTGCTACCTGTAAATAGTTAGCTAGTGGCTAAATGCATCATTACAAAAAAAAAAAAAAAAAAAATGCTTAGTATATGTATGTCAAAGATACATTTTTGCGAACTATCCGGAATTGGTTGATAATGTACGTCATCAAGACCCACTGTAGTATTGGTTTTGTTAATCATTCATTAGTTGAGATGTCTTTTAATTCCCCATAGGGTGTAAGATACATATATTGGTTGGGTTCGCTTGGGTTCGCTCGCCACTGTCATGTAGGATTTGGGTTCTGTCCTCTTACCGAGGTATACTACTCTCCGCTGTTTGGAGTTGGTAGGTTGGTGGTAATGACTGATTCGCCAATTAACAGTATCCGATTCGGAGAATATTCATCAGGAAATAGTGGCTGGTTAACAATATCCCTACTGACATAAAATTCTAAAGAAACATATACCTACCCACAATAAGCCGAACACAATGACTGGAAATTGTCTAATTTCTTAGCTTGCTAAAATGCTACGGCCTTGCAGAGGCTCAATAACATTCCTCATATGGGCAAACGTTCGTCTAAAACCAACCAGGCAGAACCCAAGGGGAAATATAGGATGGACAACGTTTGGATAATATGGAGATATGTTTGGATTAGTGTTATTTTGGCATCCTTATCGGACATCAATTTTTCAATTTCAAAATATTTTATTAACAATACACATATAAAATACAGTATTGTCAAAAGAATAAGACAACAGGCTAGGCCTATATAAGTCTTCTTCTGAAGATATTCCGGTTGGACCTGGCAGAAAGATGTTATGTTCCATATTTAGATACTAAAATTAATGATATATTGCTAGAAAAAGCACTATTGGTTACTGAATAGACGGTAGTATAGTATTAGTTATATCAAAATAGAAATAATTACAATTAATGGAATAATTCTTCAAAATAGAATTGGTAAATAGTTGAGTGGAAACATAACATATCAATGCCAGACCCAAAATTGAAAACTAGTATGTAATACATAGATACATATATGTACACACTAAGAACTCACTCACACATTCATTCACACATTTGTACTAGAATGGTATAATGTTACAGTATTAAAATATAAGGATAAGAAACTTGCTGCAAATTTTATATGCATAATGACGTCAGAATTTTTACTACATGTAGTTTATCATGTAACATAGAAAAACGCTTTGAAGATTTAATATATAGATTAACATGATAAAGAATAGAATTATTTAAATGATCAGGTGCATTGATGATACCAGATACTAAACAGTGAAGATTTACATAAACTAACAAATTATAAATGGATGTAATATGATGTCTTGAATTGGAATATAAAGAACATTGAAAGAAAAAATGCACTGTATCCTCTTTAGGAGCATCACATGGACAGGAAGCATTATCAATCAGGTGATCTTGGAACCTATCATAATTAGGATCACTTTTTTTTTTTTTTTTTTTATGCTAACTACATGTTTATTGCTACATGGCTATGGCTATGGTGCCTTCTGATACAGATACAGAATACAGTGTCGGTGATATACATGATCGGGGCCTGGGTTGATAAGCCTTGACACGAGTGAAGTTAATCAAAATACAGGCCTGTGTCACTCAGATCTTGTTAAGGTCGTAATAGATAATTGAATGGACATTACATACATATATATATATATGTATTGTATTGTCTTGGTGTCTTCCTCTCCTTTATATTCAGGAGCTGTCCAGATGATCATCTTAGGACTTAAAAGGCATGTATTAGACCGCATTCCACCGTAATGCAAGCGTTTATAATAATGAAAGCTAGACAGACAATAAAAGATGAGGAGAGCGAAAAAGCACAATATATATGAAGCTGCTAAACACGGATGCTTAAAACCCTGTACTGGCCGAATGATAAAAGCTATATAAAAGGATCCAGTAAGAATGTGCTGCTACATGTAGGTAAAATAGATGTTTTTTTTGTTTTTTTTAGGTTCAAAAAATTTTATTAAAAAAAAAGACAACATTTTACAAAAAAAATTGTCCACACGCAGGAGGAGACTCATTCGCCATACACTATCAAAACACACTTACACATCATTATATTTGTTATTATTTTCTTCAATACTAATTATATTTTACCAGTAATATAAATAAAAATATTTCCGGATATCTGTTTTCTCTACTAGATTGTAATATTATTCCGAGTCAAAAAAGTGTTTGAAGGATTCTAATCTGCGTTAGTAGGAGGTTTGCAGTTTGACATATAACGGTGAATTTACAATGTAGTGAATGTATTGAATAAAGCTGTTGAAAAGGAAAGAAAAACGACCAACAGATAGGATAACAGACCACACTCACAGAATCGACTTTCGTACAGGTATTCTCTACATTCCTATAAACACACACTTGCACGTTTGGGGCATACGATCTTACCACAGGAACCCGTCTCTCCTTAGCGGCATGTCTAGCCTAAATAGCTACTAGTAGACATACCACTAAGACCAGACAAGCCCGTGTCATCTAATCGTATGTCCATGACAATATAGGCCTTCATATACGTTAGTATATTTATTTTTTATTTATATTCTTGTTTACAAAATTAGTGAGGCCGATTACAATACAATAAATATAATAGTAATACACAAAGCACATATAATATAGTTTGTTAAACACATACAGTAGATCTATCATCTACTAGCTCTACTACACAAGCAAATTTTTTTTTATTTTTAAAGACATTTTTAATACATAAATACATAAGAATCACACTCACACACACAAACACACATCGATTCCAATATGTATGGTTTGCTATCATATTAATCATAATATCATCTTCACTATCATCATAACCTATATTTTTCATCATCATAATCTCATCATCCTACTTAAACATTAAAATCATTATCATAAAAATAATCATCATCATAATATCATCATCATACTAATCATCATCATGAACATCATAATCATCCTCATCATCATAGTAATCATCATCATAATCTCATCATCATCATCATAATCATACTAATCATTATCATCATAATCATCATACTCATAACCATCAGAATCTTATCATCATCAGTCATCATCATAATAAACTTCATCATCATCATAATCTCATCATGATATCATCATCATCATCATAATCTTATCATCATCATCCTCCTCAATATCATCTTCATCATCATCATCTTCATCATCATAATCTTATCATAATATGATCATCATCATAGTCATCATCATCATCATCATACTCATCATCATACTAATCATCATATAAAAATAATCATCATCATATACTCATCGTCATCATCAATTTAACTACAAGGATAAATACATACAAACCATACATACTCCTATACCTGTATACATATTCTGATCAACATACATCCATCCCACACACATACTGGTACATATTCAGTTTCCTGGTAGCCTGATCAATCCTGTCGAGGGCTCAGCTTCTGTGTTGGTCATATCAACTCTTGCCACATCAACTGAGTCATCGGCACCATTGACCAGGCTCCACACTGATTGCACCGTTTAGATATAGCATATACACACAAAACATACATACGCATTCAAAACAATGTCATACGTATACCCACATTTACATGAGAGAGAGAGAGAGAGAGAGAGAGAGTATGTAATTATTAAATTTATCTGAATGGCGAGTTAAATTTAAAAATAGATTATTTTTTTTTTTTTGAAAATAGAAGCATCAAATGGCATTTGTCTTGTCAGGGACTGGTGAAAGATTAACTCAATTTACTCAAGACTGTTCAATGATATAATTGTTGTTATAATAATAATATATACATGTAAATAGTAAAGCAAATACCAATATTAGAATAAAATTACACAGACGAAAATTAACATTTTCATGTACTTTTTGATGTCATATATTATATACATGCATGTACAATAGTAAGCTACACAAGCAAATTATTTCTTAGTATACTGTATTTGCTCAAAAGATTAATTAAAAATGTCGATTTGTTTACTTTTCTATTTTTTACCTTAAGGAATAATTGAAGATTATTAAGAAGAATGTTTTTTAAGATTTTTAAAGCGGACATTGGAGTTAATCTCTTATTTTGATATTTCATAATATTTCTGACTTTCCATATGACCCATTTTGTTGTAAAGGCTAAAGTATTTGTAAGTTGAGTATTCTCAGTTTCTGATTCGCCTATTAAAATATTTACTTCATTAAGTTCTATACCAGGTAACATTGTTAATATATTATTTTGCAATAACTGAAATAATTGTTTGGCGAAAGTGCAATGATAAAATAAATGACTTTGAGTTTCTATCTGGTTGTTACACATATGGCAGCTGCCATTAGATCTATTCATGAGACTAAGTTTGTACTCTGTATATATTATTCTGTGTACACATTTCCAGTTGAACTCTTTTATTTTGTTATCTGTGGCAGTTAAGTCGCCTCTACAGTTGGTCCATATACTTCCCCAATTAAAATTCTTTTGTAAATCTATTTCCCATTTTGTTTCAGATTTCTGTCTTGTATTTGTACCCAAAAGCTGTTGTAGCATATTCATTTTAATGTCTTTTGTCTTCAGAATTTTTGTTTTGTTTTTCATAGTCAAGCACATTTTAATTTTCCCATTAACAATTTGTATATACATGTCTGGTCTAATTGGAGTTTGGTTGTCCAATACCTGATTGCCTCTCAGTATTCTGATAAAATTCTGAGGGATAGATTTTCTTATTAGGGCTTTTCACCAAAAGTGGTGAAAAGACCTATTGTTTCTGTTCTGTTTATTATTATTATTATTATTATTATTATTATTATTCTGCATTTTATTTTGTCACACAAATTGTGGGAAAATGGTAAAAGGTATGCCAAGTCAGTTATTCCTGTTGTATATGGCATGAGTTGAAGGGGTGACAGCAACATCTTTAAGTAGGTCAAGAAACCAAGATGGCCGCCATGACGTCATATCTCATTTTGCTTAAGTGGCCATAGCTCCAAAACGGTAACAGTTAAAATAATTTCAAAGATATATTATTGTAGGACTAAGCTGGGGCCAACTTTTAATAATGCATTGTTTTGAGGTCAGAGGTCAAATGAAAAAGCTCGCCTGAGGGTCAAGTTAGTCTATTTTTAGAAAATCTTCATTTTCCCTTCTTTTTCAAAAATTCTTTCGAAATATGATGCATAATGTCATTCTAATGAATTTGACGTTTTCAGTTTTTCTGTGACACATACGGTTTCTGTTGTACGCCATTTTGAATTTCCCCCTATATATTTCAATAGAAAAGTGTGTACATTTCAAACTTCTTCTCAAGTTCCACCTGTGGCATTCAGCTCAATCATAGCTGAAATAATCCTTGGAATGTCCTAGCCAAGTTATGTTATTTTTTAAGTTGGTTTGAAATTCAAGATGGCCGCCATGACGTCATGTATTGAAAAGTTTAAAATGGCCATAACTCTAAAAGTATTCATTTTACAAAGGTTATGTAATAATGTTATTTGTAGATAATGACTAGCGCTAACTTTTACTGACCAAAAGTTTTAAGGTCAGAGGTCAAATAAAAGAGTTCGCTATGGGGTTAAATTAGTCCATTTTTAGAAAATCTTCATTTTTCAATCTTTTTCCAAAAAAAATTCTTAGTATGATGTAAAATGTCATTCTGATAAATTTGACTTTTTCAGTTTTTCTGTGACACATACGGTTTCCGGTATACGCCATTTTTAATTTCCACTATATATTCTATATTAAAAATAGTTTTACATTTTAAACTTCTTCTCAAGTTCCACCTGTGGTATTCAGCTCAATCTTAGCTGAAATAATCCTTGGATTGTCCTGGCCAAGTTATGTTATTTTTGAAGTTGATTTGAAATCCAAGATGGCCGCCATGACGTCATCTATTAAAAAGCTTAAAATGCCCATAATTAAAAAAGTATTCATTTTACAGGGGTCAGGTAATTATGTTATTTGTAGTTAAAGGCTGGCTCTAGCTTTTACTCACTAAAAGTTTTAGGGTCAGAGGTCAAATAAAAGCGTTCGCTATGGGGTCAAATAAGTCTATTTTTAGAAAATCTTCATTTTTTAATCTTTTTCCCAAAAAAGAAATTTAAATATGATTCAAAATGTTATTCTGATGATTTTCATGTTTTTTGGTGTTTCGGTAACGTTTACCATTAACGCGGAACGCCATTTTGAATTAATTTGGCATCTGATATATAACGGCATCTGAGATATAACGTTAGTTGGACGAGGGGAGATAACTCGTACAAGGCTGTACGAGTTATTTCCCTTCGTCCACTCCTTTGTTGAAATGTAATATCTCGGATGCCAGATTAATCAAAACTAGAATGTGGAAGACCTATCAAGTGTTCTAAAATAGTGCTTTTTATGTTTGGAAATACCAAGCCTTTAGGTCATTTATGCTAAATAGTGAAAAGCCCGTCAAATTGTTCCGAAACAATTTCTAGTTTTATATATTTCTGCTATCCAATTTTGTTTATATTTAATTTTTTGAAATATTTGTTGATTTGTTAAGAAATCCTGTTTTTCTTCATCCCAGATATCAGATATTTTACATATACTACTTTTCAAGAAAGACTGTATAAATAGTGGTTTGTTTTGAAACTGAATATGGTTGTTTCCAAAAAGGTTTTGGTTTAGTACCCCATTCTTTTCATAAATTTGTCTTTGGGCAAGAAACTTTGACCATGCTTTTAAGCTACTAGAGTAGAATTTGGGAAGATATCTATTAATGTCTATACCATTCAGATCCGAACAAGAACAAAGACAGTTTTTAATCGCATACTTGGTGTCTAATTTAGAGAGAAAGAAATTACCTATTGAGTTCCAGTTTTCCATTTTTGTGCTTACTATTTTATGAATAGTTTTTATTTGCTTGCATTGAAGGAAATTCTCTATATCTACCATCCCCATACCTCCATTTTCTGTATTACGGCAGCATAGTTTCCTTTCTAGTTGATGAGTTTTTCCATCCCATATATAATTCCAAATCAGCTTGTTTATTTCTTTTAGATATTTTTCCGGAATGCCCCGTGCTTCTAATTCATATCCAATTGAGGATATGATTAATGATTTGATAATTAAAACTTTTCCCTTAATTGTAAGATTTCTAGTTTTCCATACCTGCAGACAGTTTTCTAGTTTGATTATTTTTTCTCTCCAGATTTTATCATCATCTATTGAGTATCCGTGGTGAATACCTAATGTTTTAACATTTCTTTTAGTCCATTTTATTAAATTGAAAGTTGGGTTTCTGTTTTTTGACGCCCCAATATACAAACCTTCAGTTTTTTCATAATTCATTTTAGCTCCAGATGCCTTTTCATATGCTTCTAGTATTTTAAAACCTTTTCTGATAGACTCTTCTGTTTTATTGAATAGCTGAGTATCATCAGCAAACATATTTATTTTTATCTCAGCATTATTACCTGGTATTTCTATACCTTTAATGTCTAGATTTGCTCTAATTGCACATGCGAGTGGTTCTGCTTGGATAATATATAAAAGTGGGGCGATAGGGCATCCTTGCCTCGCTGATCTTGAGATCTTGAAATATTTTGACGTGAAACCATTGGTTTCTATACAGGTTTCAGAGTCTTTTAGAAGCATATATATCCAATTACAATAGTTATTTCCAAAATTAAAATCCTTCAAGCATTTTAAAACCCAACCCCATTCTATCCTATCAAATGCCTTTTGCTGATCAATAAAAATAATTGAACCATCTTGATTTTCTCGGTCACAATAATCTATTATATCTTGAATCATTCTATTTGCATCCATTATATTCCTACCCGGCACAAATCCCTTTTGGTCTGGATGTATTATTTTGTTTAGGACAGGTTTTAGGCGGTTTGCTAAAATTTTTGCAATTATTTTGTAATCCACATTAAGCAATGTGATAGGTCTCCAGTTCTTAATGTCTTCTCTTTCACCTTTTTTGAATAGTAGTTTGATAAGCCCTTTACTTTGAGACCTTGAAAGTTGATTTTCTAAAAATATATTTTCAATCAACTCAAAAATTTCATTTTTTATTAAATTCCAATATATTTGATAAAATTCACTTATAATACCATCTTCCCCTGGAGATTTATTTTTCTTAAGTGTTTTGATTGCTTCAATTATCTCCTGATGCTCTATAGGCTGGTCCATAAGCATGTTTTCTTCGATTGATAGTTTATTTTCTAACTTTTGTGTTAAAAAATTGGCATTTTCTTCATCCCATCCCTGTGAAGAAAATAAGTTAGAATAAAAATCTGTTTGTTCTCTTAGAATATTTTTAATTCCTGACTTATAATTACCATCTTTGCCCTTGATTCTATACCATTGTTTATTTTCGGCATTTCGTTTTTCTAAATTATAAAAGTACCGAGTTGATTTTTCATCTTCCTCATATATTGTTGCTCTACTTCTTATCCTGGCTGCCTCAGTTTGATTTGTATAGTATCTTTTTATTTGTATTTTTAATTCCTTCATTTCATCAGAGATATTTCCATCATTATTCATGTGTTCTAGACTTTCTATTTTTTCTTCCATACATTTAATTTCCTTTTTTGATACATTTATTATCTTTCCTACTTCTATACATAATTGTTTTATTTTTATTTTTGTTAGGTCCCACCACTCGGTGATACTATTGTACATATCTTTTTCATTTATCCATACTTCCCAGCATGCTGCTAATGCATCCTTGAAAACTGTACTTGTAATTACTTTGTAGTTCATTTTCCAAGTGCCTGGACCTCTCTCTAGTTCAGTCAGGGTTATTTTTAATGCATTTACATCATGGTCACTGTATGGACAGTGTTTGATTTTTACGTTGTTTATTAAAGGATTTAGGTTTTTATCTGTCAATATTAAGTCAATTCTTGATTTTGAAGTGCCCCTATCAAATGTATATTTTCTCGAGTGTGGATTTCTCTTTCTCCAGATATCTTCTAGGTTATGGTTTGTTAATAGTGTGATTAGTTCTTTATTGCCAATATCTTCTGTCTGTGCTCGTGGAAACCTATCTTTATGTTTATCTAAAACACAGTTAAAATCTCCCATAACTATTTTTTCATTTGCACTTGCCATAAAGATATTTAAATTTGATAGAAATTCTTTTCTATCCTTAACCCTTATTCGGACAATATATGTTTATAATATCATATGTTTTGTTTTGACATTCCAATTTACATGCTAGTATTCTACCACACTGATCTCTGTGGTATTCTGTAATTGATTTCAGGTCTGTATTCTTTTTCCAAAGGATACCTACACCCCTTGAATCATTTTTTCCGTTATTCCACAAACTGTCACTCCCTCCTATATCTTTCCACTTGTTACTCCATTTATCAATATCTAAATCTGTACAATGGGTTTCCTGTAGACATATGATGTCATATTTCTGGCTTTTGATCCAGTTGAATATTCTGTCTCTCTTTTTATTATCTCTCAATCCGTTCACATTCAGACAAGCAATATGTAAACTTGTGTCTTTTTTCATATAGTAATGCTATAATATATAATACTATTTTACTCGCTAAAAGTATGACACTGTTCTGGTATTGTTTTGATTTTGATATAAATATTACAAATTTTTTCACTCTTTGACCACTGTGTAGTATAAACTTTGTTAATGTACAAAAATATATTATTAATATAGAGTTGTTATTTATGTTTGCATATAGTTTATATTGTTTGTGAAGCATATATATATATATATTATATACAGTGTAAATGTGCTATACAATAATACAAAATACGAATTATAGTTACAGTGCTACTATTGTATTGAGGCATTCACTCAATTTCATTTGTCGGGCGTTGTATCATCTCTCTCATCATGTCTACTGGCTTTAGAGCATGGTCTATCGCCCGGAGGTGTAGACTGACTGCTGAGGAAGCGTTTTTTTGTAGTGCGTGGCGTTTTTGACGTTTCATCGTCGCCTTCACGGATACTCTCATTACCCATAAAGTCTAGAATTGGAGCTAACATGGCTTGTGCACCAGTGTTGCTGATGTGAATACCGCTAGGGTCATTCGCATCGTAATGCCCCTTGATCGGTATGCCATTGTGCATAAATGCACTGTGCATATCGATCATTGAGAGATTCTCCGTTCTTGTACACAGTTTCTCTATGAATTTATTGACATTCGTTGTGGTTTTATTGAGCTCTTGTGTGCGGGTACTTTTACCTTTTCGCGGAATAACTGTACATAGTCCAAGTGATGCTACCGGGAAAACATTTTCCACTTTTGCAAGCGCTTCAGTGATACTGATGTAAACATCGTCAAGGATCACTTTTAAAATTTCTAAGCTGGCATAAGATTATATTAAGTTTTCTCGGAACAGAATTAATAAAAAAAATCAGATACAGTAATATCAATAGTTGTTTTTAGTTTACGTTTAAAGGAAGAAACTGAGACAGAGTCCCTTAGGGAACTATCAAGTGCATTCCACATAGTCATAGTTGCTGGAAAGAAGCTTTTCATATAGCTATTAGTTCGTGCTTGAGGTACATTAAAGACTCTGTTATTTCTGAAGGTATGTATATTGTTTACATTTAGAAATGGTTGTATTAACGGACATCCAAACCAGTAACATTATTTATCAGTCTACGCTGTCCCTAATACCACAGTCAATTGGTTATTATTTGAACAAGTCATGTGGATACATATGTACTTGTAGTACGTTTAATAAAATGTATCTCCATTGACAATGGCTCACATTTGGTCATTAATTGAGCGTTCGCCCCTGTGAGGAAGGCATTGAGTCCAGTCCCCTGGCCGAGACATATCAGAGCCTGTAAGCTGGCAGTTGCCACTCCTGCTTAGCACTCCGCATTTTAGCGATGGGATGCCTAGTTCGCTCGTAGTTGTGTCTAGGTATTGTGTCAAACGCATGCATTTCGCAGACAGGGGAGACTTCCTTAAATGACCATAACAGCACCTTAAAAAAAAAAAAAAAAAAAACCCAACACCTTAGGCTGTGCGGTATACATTTATAATGACTACAATACATATTGACCAATATCGATATACATGTATCTTTGATGTTCATCATGGTGTACAGAATTCGTTGCAATGTAGCGAAAAATGCATCGAAAAGTTCATGCCGACGAAAAAAGTTTTTTTTTTTTTATTTTGTTATTGTTTGTTTGCTTTGTGTTGGATTTGATTTTTGTTTGTTTTTATTTCTTTGTGTTCGCTGGATTTTTTCATCTTTCGGTGGAGTTGATTTGTTTGTATAAAAAAAGAATCTTTTTTGTGTGTGTTTTTTTTGGGTTTTTTTTGTTGTTGGTTTATGTTTTTCTTTTATTTTGTTGTCTTTTTTTTGTTTTTTTTTTGTTTTTTGTTTTTTTTTTGTTGTTTTTTTTTTTGTTATATTTATTTATTTATTTTTATTTATTCATTTATCTATTATTTTTTTCTTTTTTTTTCTAATTTTTTTCTGTATTTTTGTTGTTGTTTGCTTTTAACCTTGGGTCGAGTTGATTTTGTTTGTATGAAAAAAGTCCTGCAGCGGTTTTCTTTTTTTGAATATGAGTGTAATGCATCTGTGTTGGGACATGAAAAATGTGTCCTATTAATACATTTTATCTATCAATTAACTGCATCAGTATGTGTATATTTGTCTATTTTAATGTTATATTGGTATACTTTATTTATAAACAATACTGCTGTTCTACATTAGTTCCTAATCTGTATTTAGGTTGTGTATTGCGTACCTCGCACTCACTGAACTAAAGACACGAGATTCAGCTATAAAATACGTGACCGGGTATATCATTGGAGGGACAGTACGGACAAACATTAACTGGTGCATGAATCGTAATTTATCGGGCGTCTGATTTACTTTCCTCCACTCTTTCCCGCGTACCTGTCTCTCAGTTACATATCACACGGTGTAAAATTCCATGGTCCACTGATCTCACGGGATCGTACCATATTTCAAGTGTTAAGTCTTCGTCCTAAGTGATCACACAATTCACAGTCAGTTTTTGTCTAGATGATTATTTCTGTAGCCCATGTGATGCATACTTCCCAACCCACGTGCTGACAGCTTACAGAAGGTAATGAAGTTACAAAAGGGAATATCCAATCAGTACAGGACATGATATAGACACAACTACATCAAATTACCTAATATCACAAATATCTAAACAACAAATCATGCCGAAAAGCAGGAGAAAGTGCGGGAAACCATATCCAGGCCGCATCGAAAATGGACCAGGTAAGTTTTACAATCTACTTTAATTCTATGTTGGATGTGCAGGTACGATATTTAACATGAATTGATGTCAGTTTGATAGATGTTCACATCTTGGTCTAAAATTAGCTCCTGATGAAGTTATATCGAAAATATAAATCACACTTGTGCTTGTCGTTCTTTTGAAATCGATTGCACTATTGCACCTTTCTGTCCAGCGTTTGTTTTGTCTCCCTCGCCAAGGTATTAACACTGTGGACCCTTGGCATCACTGACTAACTAGGAAGCTCTATCTGTAATAATCGGCCCATCAATAGGAAACCAGTTACACTTACGTTATATAGATTTATCATTTATTACTACAGACAGTAAAACCCCATCATCAAAACAGCCTTATAAATTATGGAGAATGGAGCCTAAGAGTCCGGTCATACGAACATAAACACATTGTTCTGACTGCATATATATATGTCTCATTTAAATACATTTAAGTTGTATGAATATGAGTTTTAAAAAATACGGTCCCCTACATATTTTACTATTTAGCTATTTCATTCAGCCGAATATTCAGCGGAAAAAAAACACAAGTAGTTGAGTATGCGCAAGCTAACGCCACTAAACCATATTGTCACAACATTAACTGATTTTTTTCCAATTATTTCAAACATAAAATACCTGAAACCTGGTATAATACATGCATAAGGTTTTCAAAGGAGTACGAGCTAGAGATTTATATTATTTTCTTGATGGATGCTGAACATTATCAAATAGGGTTTTTTTTATATCCAAGACAAGTATTATTGCTAAGTTGATAGTCCACAGAGAATATCTAACGATACAAGATACCGGGTGGTACATAATGTATAGCTTCCCTGTTAAACATCGGACGTAGCCTACATTAGCAGGATAATATCTTATTGAATGGGGGACCATAAAATCACAGTTGTATCAGAAGCTTATTGCGTAATACTTGAAGCTTTCTTTTGATGTTCAGTTTGACAACAATACGATGTCTCATTCAATCAGCTATTCAGTTGTTGCAGTTTCTGTTTTATCATGAACAGATTTCTTACAAATCGACATCAAATGTGCCGGACAAAACACTTATTTTACGTTTTATAAAAACAAAATGCGGATATAAATGTGACGGTAAGATTTCCAAGATAGGGAACAAAACACCTAATAGATGTACAAGATAGGGAACATAACACCCAATAGATGTACAAGATCGGGAACATCAACTTTTTGTACTAAGTGTAGGATTTTTTGCAGGACAAAATAACGTATGCAGGATACTTCCGGTAGGACATAATATTGTGTGTAGGATACTGACGGTATAATGACATTATAAGGTGTGTAGGATACTGACGGTAGGACATTATAACGTGTGTAGGATACTGACGGTATATTGACATAATATTGTGTGTAGGATACTGACGGTATAATGACATAATAACGTGTGTAGGATACTGACGGTATATAGACATTATAACGTGTCTAGGATACTGACGGTAGGACATTATAACGTGTGTAGGATACTGACGGTATATAGACATAATAACGTGTGTAGGATACTGACGGTATATAGACATTATAACGTGTGTAGGATACTGACGGTAGGACATTATAACGTGTGTAGGATACTGACGGTATATAGACATAATAACGTGTGTAGGATACTGACGGTATATAGACATTATAACGTGTGTAGGATACTGACGGTAGGACATTATAACGTGTGTAGGATACTGACGGTATATAGACATAATAACGTGTGTAGGATACTGACGGTAGGACATTATAACGTGTGTAGGATACTGACGGTAGGACATTATAACGTGTGTAGGATACTGACAGTATATTGACATAATAACGTGTGTGGGATACTGACGGTATATTGACATAATAACGTGTGTAGGATACTGACGGTATATTGACATTATAACGTGTGTAGGATACTGACGGTATATAGACATTATAACGTGTGTAGGATACTGACGGTATATAGACATAATAACGTGTGTAGGATACTGACGGTATATTGACATTATAACGTGTGTAGGATACTGACGGTATATTGACATAATAACGTGTGTAGGATACTGACGGTATAATGACATTATAACGTGTGTAGGATACTGACGGTATATTGACATTATAACGTGTGTAGGATACTGACGGTATATTGACATTATAACGTGTGTAGGATACTGACGGTATATTGACATAATAACGTGTGTAGGATACTGACGGTAGGACATTATAACGTGTGTAGGATACTGAGGGTAGGACATAATAACGTGTGTAGGATACTGATGGTATATTGACATAATAACGTGTGTAGGATACTGACGGTATATAGACATTATAACGTGTGTAGGATACTGACGGTAGGACATTATAACGTGTGTAGGATACTGACGGTATATTGACATAATAACGTGTGTAGGATACTGACGGTATAATGACATTATAACGTGTGTAGGATACTGACGGTATATTGATATAGTAATGCGTGTAGGATACTGACGGTATATTGACATTATAACGTGTGTAGGATACTGACGGTATAATGACATAATAACGTGTGTAGGATACTGACGGTATATAGACATTATAACGTGTGTAGGATACTGACGGTATATAGACATAATAACGTGTGTAGGATACTGACGGTAGGACATTATAACGTGTGTAGGATACTGACGGTATATTGACATTATAACGTGTGTAGGATACTGACGGTATATTGACATAATAACGTGTGTAGGATACTGACGGTAGGACATAATAACGTGTGTAGGATACTGACGGTATATTGACATAATAACGTGTGTAGGATACTGACGGTATATTGACATTATAACGTGTGTAGGATACTGACGGTATATTGACATAATAACGTGTGTAGGATACTGACGGTAGGACATAATAACGTGTGTAGGATACTGACGGTATATTGACATAATAACGTGTGTAGGATACTGACGGTATAATGACATTATAACGTGTGTAGGATACTGACGGTATATTGACATAATAACGTGTGTAGGATACTGACGGTAGGACATAATAACGTGTGTAGGATACTGACGGTAGGACATAATAACGTATGTAGGATACTGACGGTAGGACGTAATAACGAGTGTAGGATACTGACGGTATATTGACATTATAACGTGTGTAGGATACTGACGGTATATAGACATTATAACGTGTGTAGGATACTGACGGTATATAGACATTATAACGTGTGTAGGATACTGACGGTATATAGACATTATAACGTGTGTAGGATACTGACGGTAGGACATTATAACGTGTGTAGGATACTGACGGTATATTGACATAATAACGTGTGTAGGATACTGACGGTATATTGACATAATATCGTGTGTAGGATACTGACGGTATAATGACATTATAACGTGTGTAGGATACTGACGGTATAATGACATTATAACGTGTGTAGGATACTGACGGTATATTGATATAGTAATGCGTGTAGGGGTCTGACGGTATGGTGATATATCAACGCCTGTAGGGATCTGACGGTATGGTGATGAAACAGCGCTTGTATGGGTCTGACGGTATGGTGACATATCAACGCTTGTAGGGGTCTGACGTTATGGTGACATATCAACGCTTGTAGGGGTCTGACGTTATGGTGACATATCAACACTTGTAGGGGTCTGACGTTATGGTGACATATCAACACTTGTGGGGGTCCGACGGTATGGTGATATATCAACACTTGTGGGGGTCTGACGGTATGGTGATATATCAACACTTGTAGGGGTCTGACGGTATGGTGATATATCAACATTTGTAGGGGTCTGACGGTATGGTGATAAAACAGCGCTTGTAGGGGTCTGACGGTATGGTGATATATCAACGCTTGTAGGGGTCTGACGGTATGGTGACATATCAACGCTTGTATGGGTATGACGGTATGGTGACATATCAACGCTTGTAGGGGTCTGACGGTATGGTGACATATCAACGCTTTAAGGATTCTGACGGTATGGTGACATATCAACGCTCGTAGGGGTCTGACGGTATGGTGACATATCAACGCTCGTAGGGGTCTGACGGTATGGTGACATATCAACGCTCGTAGGGGTCTGACGGTATGGTGACATATCAACGCTCGTAGGGGTCTGACGGTATGGTGACATATCAACGCTTGTAGGGGTCTGACGGTATGGTGAGATATTTGACACAAAATGCTACTGATAGCATAAGCTATTCTCACCATTAGAATAGCGTTCAAAATCCCAAACCTTCTATATCAAGTATGATTTTTAATTTGTGTTGTTTAGCTTCTGCCGGTTAAAGAACATTGCTTGCTTACGATTATTATATCATTAATAGAAAGACAGTGAAATATTTACAAACCAGTGGCAGCGATCCTTGGCCTACTAAAGTACTTTAGTGTGAGATTAGATGATGCGGGTGCTGATTTTAATACAATATTATCTTAGAACACGCAAACCATTGTACAGAGGTGTCCCTGGCATTCCTTAATCATAGCTTAGATTGATAGGTAGATAAAAGACTTAAAACCAGCAACATATAGAAAAGAAATTACCCAAAACTTCATTTTTGCTTTTGTATCTCATTATACTACATATACTTCAAAGGTTTTTTTTTTTATAAATATATGTTCTTAATATCCTAACTCTATGTTCTCAACCAACCTTATACATGTACATGTTATCTGACCCGAATTTAAACTGTCTTCTTAACTCTGAAAATAGTGTCAAAATAAGTTCATAATATATCGGAAGCTTCACTTGTCCTGACACAATGGCTCCTCACGTGCGCGATAGTCTGTTTCCCTACGTATGATTGAAAGTCCTATGACTGGGTTCATCCTATCAACGGATCGCTAAATCTAGGACGTTTTATTAGTTAACAAGGGGCAAGAGATATTTAGGTTAAAGATTGAGTGTAAACTGGTATAATGGTAGAACAAGAGCGATATCGGAACGTATTATATATAGACAGATGACTATCAAACCCAGTGGAATGTCTGATACGATTTATTTAGGCAATAGTTCATGTTTACATATTGCTTTGTTTCATTTTCAAGCAATTATCATCTAGTAGCAATTATCCTCTAGTAGCAATTAACATATAGTAGCAATTATCATCTAGTAGCAATTATCATCTAGTAGCAAGTATCATCTACTAGCAATTATCATCTAGTAGCAATTAAAGACAATAGTTTTAACGCTCAGAATAATCAAATACGAGACATCAAATATGAAAGGATCCCCCTGTGTGATTTGTGAGTATAACATGAATGGTTTGGGTTTCAGGCCATCGTGTCTATTCAATCTCCCAACTTGTTTGATACAGTTTCTCTGGCATTGATAGTCCTTTAGATATCTACAATAGATCATCACCGTCAGGCTTGGCTATCTTCCGTCCAATGTGATTTTAACGAAGTGTGTACAGTGTTACGAATCGGACTTGGCGAGATAATATGGTCCTTTGTAATTGTGTAAAGTTTGATAAAAAAAATCCATCAATGAGTTTTCGGTGTTACGTGCGTTCGTACATGTACGCTATGGCGCTAATAACAAGTACTGTAGTACTGGTACAGTAGGCAACCAAACGTAACAATCCATAACGCCCTCATCGGGCGGTCTCACGCATGGGCAACAGCCATCACCAAGATCGGATCATTTGAATATTACATTGACCATTGTGGCATAGGTATGGCAATACTGTTACTGTTTTTATGTGTCCAATGATAAACCACTGTATGATTTGGATGTTGTGTTTATACTTGTAAACTGCTGTAATCCCTACAGACCTATGATTGTGTGTATAGTGGGAGACAGATATTCTCAAATACTAGTATATGACCTCAGTACGATATCACAGACCACCATATTGTCTGACTACATAGCTATTTCTCGTATGTCAATTAAAAAAATAGGATCCAACCATTTGCGATAAGAATTACAACAGATCTAGACGCCATGATATTCTGGTGTATGACTGTCATTGCAACTTGTGCTAACAGGTCATGGAGATACTCGCTGTGACAAAGATGATCAGACGGTCATTTGAGCCATGATTTCTCATTACTATCCGTGACCAACTATTGATATGGAATTATCTGTGTCTACCAAACATGGCGTTAAAGTGTGTGTGTGAAAGGTGACATTGGTGTTCAGTTTGGTTACAATAGTCGCAATAGGTTCGGCGACGAGGGTTTCGGCTGAAAGTTTTGTGTCAAACAATATACTCGTAGGGTTGAGAAACAAATTGGGCTGGTCTATTTTCCCAGCAGAAATTCGACAGGAAAGAAAGTATATTGATACAGTGTAATTGGTACTACATAATGCTCAATCATTTTAGTATTCAATAAATTAAGGTAAATAAAGATGACACTGAAATAGAGAAACAATAAATAATTATATAACACAATTACTTGTTCAGTGTACAAGGCTGTGTTCTATCAGAAACTACAACACTTGCTGGCAACGACTCACTAACGGTACACAACGATGACATTAACAGTTGACCAGTGCTATCATTGATCAGTTTACTGATAAATACTATTTCAGTTTGTGTTAACTTAAAATCTATTTTATATCTGTTCACCATTTTATACGTTAAATGTATTTGAAATTGAGCACCTGTAGATTTGGTGATTATCGTCCTCGTTTAAAATTGATGAGAATTTTATGACCCATGACAACAATTTATGACGACTTTACACACCATGTACAACACGGTAGTCATATGAATGCCATGCACAAAATGTAGGCTATCAATAAATCAACTGATCTAGGCCACTTTTGAAAACCCTGTTGTCTATTTCCACATTCATGTGGTTATCTCACTAATGTAGTTCATTATTTTTTTTATAAAATGTGTTAAACTACATGAGTATTTAAATCCTTATCTGACAATCTGATGCAGTGTCAGACGCCCGCTTTGGTAAGAATTTGGATATGTCAGACTGAACTAAACGCGTCGTTAATTGTTGTCATTTTCTATTTTGTTAACACGAGGATCTATCAAGGCGCCGACAGATAAGTGTCGTCTAACGGCACAGAAGAGGTGATAATGGGAATAGCTGTTTCGGATGACAGTAGCTACACATACAATAAATATAATTACTTTGTAACATGATCGAAAATAAAATAATTCGAAGTCTGAAGAATTAACCAATCAGCCAGTAACTGTATGTTACGTTTTGTCGATTTTGCGTAAGAGTTACGTTATATAAGGTCGGATAAACCATGATTTCATTTTGCAGGTAAACAGACTTATAAGTCATATAATTAATTTTTCTTTGTTTTCATGGTAAATACTCAAATGTGATTGGTCGAAAAATTCTTTTCATTCTTCTATGAAAGAAATTCCGAGAATGGCGCGAAAAATGTGACTTCACAATACAATTGACGTTGCGTATTGATTTGGGAAAAAGAATCCCATTTAAAACCAGTAAAATTGTACATAAAACATGTTTTAAATTAGAAAATCATTTTCAAAAATTAATTATTAGCGTTGATGTCAATTGTTTTTTAGTTTCATCGGGGTATGAAACAAATTTGTTTTGCAAACTTCTGTAAGAATCCGCTATGCGGATTCATACAGTTTGCAAACAAAATTTGTTTCATACCCCGTTGAAACTAAAAAAAATGACATCAATGCTTAAATAATGATGCCTTATATGCTTTTAACAAAATTAAAACTACAGATAATTATAGAATATTAAATTTGAAAAAAAAGGATAATAAGAAATTTAAGTTAAGGCTGAAAAGATATATTTTAAACAAAATTGCTCTTGGCGAATTAATACTATGATTGTTTAAAAAAAAAAGTTGTTAAGATAGCCAATCTAATGGAATGGGAGAAACCATTTTAGATGAGAATAACGTATCATGTATATTTGAGGAAGTTGACTCACATATTATAGAAAAAGAAGCTATCTTTACAATACGTAAGTTACGTATAATGTAGAAATAAAAGTTGTGACGAGAACAAAATCCTTTATGAACTTTTTATTGATTGCAATGATATACTTATGCCAAATCTTATCACTATTTTTAATCTTTTTTTTTTCAATTGGTAATTTTCCCTGAATCTTGATCAACTGGGAAAATCAACCCGGTTCAAACAATTACAGGGGAATTACTCTGTCTGTTATAACGGGGAAGTTATCCATAAATCTATTGATTGAACGTCTGGTGAAATGGGATGCACAACATATTGCATATTTGTTTGTTTGTTTTTGTTTAACGTCCTATTAACAGCCAGAGTCATTTAAGGACGTGCCAGGTTTTGGAGGTGGAGGAAAGCCGGAGTACCCGGAGAAAAACCACCGGCCTACGGTCAGTACCTGGCAACTGCCCCACGTAGGTTTCGAACTCGCAACCCAGAGGTGGAAGGCTAGTGATTAAGTGTACATATTGAATAAACAGATGCTAAGTTTGGTTTTTGACCTGGAAACTCAACCATTGTTGCAATATCTGTTCTTCAAACTTTAATTAATGGAAACTTGAGTAAAAACGGTGGTAGACTGTACTGTTGCCTCGTCGACAACATCATAGCCTTTGATTTGATTGACTGATCTCAAATTTGGCGCAAATTGATGAAGCAGTGTGTCAAAGGAAACATGTTATGTGTGATTCAATCTTTACAAAGTTCCGTTAACTCATGCGTAAAGCACAATGGTTTATTAAGATTTTTTTTTCCTAATGAAATCGGTCTTTTTCGGGGGAAATTTTGTCGCCCATTTATACTCCATGTACGTCAATGATTGCGAAATTTATCTTAAAAAGAAGGTTGTCCATCTATTGAAAATAATTGGATCAACATTTTCCTTTAAATGTACGCTGATTAATGATGAAATTATGTGTTTACGGTGGTTTAAATGATCATGTTTTTAGTGTTTAAGTCTGACCCTTCCCTTTCCCTCTCTCTTGCTTTCTCTTTCTAAATGTGAAATTTCTTGTTCTATCTTTCTTTTCTCTCACTGTGCTTGGGTTCTAACGAGCTTAAAACATACTCAACAATCATAAAATTTAGATTTGGAATTTTGACTGATTATTTTCAAGTATTTTTAAGAATAAGCCTACCATGTGCATATATTGTAACTATACAGAGAAAAATATATATGAAATGGCGATTTCTAAATAGTAATTAAAAATTAGTGTAAGAATGATTGGGTATCTTTTATTGATATTCATTGATTATCTTGCATCAAAAAGTATAATTTGGTAAAAACCAATAGAATATTAAGCGTGTGTGGGAAAAGAAAGGAAAAAAAAGCCTAAAAAAACATAACACAGCCTGGAAACTCTCAAATCATACAATGATAAGTACAAACTATATTTGAACACATTTATACATGATAAGTACTAACTATATTTGAACACATTAATACATGATAAGTACAAACTATATTGGATCACAGTAATACATGATAAGTACAAACTATATTGGATCACAGTAATACATGATAAGTACAAACTATATTGGATCACAGTAATACATGATAAGTACAAACTATATTTGAACACATTAATACATGATAAGTACAAACTATATTTGAACGCATTGATATATGATAAGTACAAACTATATTTGAACACATTAATACATGATAAGTACAAACTATATTTGAACACATTAATACATGATAAGTACAAACTATATTGGAACACATTAATACATGATAAGTACAAACTATATTTGAACGCATTGATATATGATAAGTACAAACTATATTTGAACACATTAATACATGATAAGTACAAACTATATTTGAACACATTAATACATGATAAATACAAACTATATTTGAACACATTAATACATGATAAGTACAAACTATATTTGAACATATTAATACATGATAAGTACAAACTATATTTGAACATATTAATACATGATAAGTACAAACTATATTTGAACACATTAATACATGATAAGTACTAACTATATTTGAACACATTAATACATGATAAGTACAAACTATATTTGAACACATTAATACATGATAAGTACTAACTATATTTGAACACATTAATACATGATAAGTACAAACTATATTTGAACACATTAATACATGATAAGTACTGACTATATTTGAACACATTAATACATGATAAGTACAAACTATATTTGAACACATTAATACATGATAAGTACTAACTATATTTGAACACATTAATACATGATAAGTACTGACTATATTTGAACATATTAATACATGATAAGTACTGACTATATTTGAACATATTAATACATGATAAGTACAAACTATATTTGAACACATTAATACATGATAAGTACTAACTATATTTGAACACATTAATACATGATAAGTACTGACTATATTTGAACATATTAATACATGATAAGTACAAACTATATTTGAACATATTAATACATGATAAGTACAAACTATATTTGAACACATTAATACATGATAAATACAAACTATATTTGAACACATTAATACATGATAAGTACTAACTATATTTGAACACATTAATACATGATAAGTACAAACTATATTTGAACACATTAATACATGATAAGTACTAACTATATTGGAACACATTAATACATGATAAGTACAAACTATATTTGAACACATTAATACATGATAAGTACAAACTATATTGGAACACATTAATACATGATAAGTACAAACTATATTGGAACACATTAATACATGATAAGTACAAACTATATTTGAACACATTAATACATGATAAGTACAAACTATATTTGAACACATTAATACATGATAAGTACAAACTATATCTGAACACATTAATACATGATAAGTACAAACTATATTTGAACACATTAATACATGATCAGTACAAACTATATTTGAACACATTAATACATGATAAGTACAAACTATATTTGAACGCATTAATACATGATAAGTACAAACTATATTTGAACACATTAATACATGATAAGTACAAACTATATTTGAACGCATTGATATATGATAAGTACAAACTATATTTGAACGCATTAATACATGATAAGTACAAACTATATTTGAACACATTAATACATGATAAGTACAAACTATATTTGAACACATTAATACATGATAAGTACTAACTATATTTGAACACATTAATACATGATAAGTACTAACTATATTTGAACACATTAATACATGATAAGTACAAACTGTATTTGAACACATTAAGACGAAAATAGTAGTTTTTTTAGGAGTGTTGGTGGCACATGTATAAGAAATAACGAAAACATGGTTTTAAGATGATAAAGAGCTGCAAGTCGTTGACCGGTTTTATTATCTAGGCACGGTAAATTTTAACGTTACTCAAAAACACATTGCAGATCAATATAACAAGGCATATTACACAATGTATGCAAATTGTAATGCTTTTAAAATAATAATTTTGATATCCAAACGCAATGTTCTGTATTCGTCAATATCATTTGTACAGTAAGGTAGAGTGCAGAAGTACGGAGCTTAGTTAATGGAAACATACATTAGTAATGATTTAGGTTATTGCGAGCTGGGAAGGTTACCATTGTCTGTGTGTCGAAAACTGATAATTATTAAATATTGGTTAAAATTAAAATGTACGAATACTTGTGTTTTCAAATAATATTTCGAGGAAAAAGATATGTTGATGAAAATACATTTACAATCATTGAGCAAATACAGAAATTATTGGCAAACAGCCCCGAAAGGTTTATTTTACCGGCATCTGATAGACAAATTTTCGTTACAATTACATGGATATTTTTGAGAAAAAAAAATCAATTGAATATAGAACAGGGGAGATAGAGAAACATTCAGAGGAACCAAAGAATCTGTAACCCATGTAACTCAGATGACATTGAAGACGAATTCAATTTTATTTTAAAAAGTGTAAAAATTCTATCGGGACCTAATATGCCTGTATATTAAGTCATATCATTATAGAAGACCTAGTGTTTTAAAGTTGATTCAGGTCTTCATTACTCAAATCATGAACGAAATGAAAACATAAGAAATGTTCTGACTCTTACTTTAAAACGTCGTTACTGAACTATTGAATGTACATTTCAGTATATCATATTTAATCAGATGAAAAATTGACTCTCTTATTTCTGTATTTTTTTTTTTTTTTTTGAGTTAGACTAATGATTTCGTTACAATGTCGGTATTCTCTGTTGGTTTTGAGTTAAAGTTACGATTTCGTTATTATGTTGCTATTCTCTATTGGTTTTGAGTTAAAGTTGTGATTTCGTTATGTGGGTATTTTCTGTTGGTTTTAGTTATAATCACGGTTTCGTTATTGTGTCTGGTTGTTCGTTATTTCGTCGGTATTCTCTGTTGGGTTTTATTTATAGTTAGGGTTTCGTTATATGGTCGGTATTCTGCGAGAAGGACCTTTGTTGAAACTAAAAACGAAGCACGGCAGATGAAAGGGAGGTAACTCCAGTAACATTCAAACACTGGTTGATGGAGTAATCACTTTCGTAAAGTGGATTCTGCATGTGCTAAATATTGTTTCCCGGCCCATCGACCGCTGATATCAGTAGGGAACCCAAGTCCTCGCACAGGCGACCCCCGAAAACCTATTCATACAAATTCTATGGGGCTTTATGACACAGTTATTGTTCAGAGTTCAGTACCTAAAGAGCACTATAACACGTATTATCAATCATATTATTTTGATTTATTAGCTGAAATTTTTGAGAAATTAAAAGATGCTGCTTTTATTGTTAAAATATGTTCCCTCTTTTTATTTCAAATGATATTAGTGACTATAAGGTTGCTTATTAAGAATGTTTTTAATAACCAATGCGTGCTATTTATGTAGGTGAAAAGGGGGATCATGAATAACTCAGACATCAGGAATTGCTGTCAGATACATCGTACATGTTCAAAGAGATTTAATAATACCTATAGAAAAGAGACATACACAATGCATTTAGTGACCTATTTATCTGAAGGCTCTATCACACCTTGACGATTTAGTCAGGTATATCAATGTTTTGGATAAATTCTTCACACATTGGCCTACGTTTTACCAATCGTTCAAGATCGGGAATATCATACTTGCGGTGACTCACGATTTTTATAACAGGCGACTAAATGTGGGTCCGCAGTAGGGGTGGGTGGTTCTGTGTTCTGTTGAGGTGTATTGGAGAATTGGGGTTATCTTCCGGGATCCGTGTCTGCTAATTAAGAGATATGCGAGAGTTGACGCAGACCAAATTGATCTGTTGATGGTAGAGATACGTACCAGTAAGATATATGTCGGTCGGATATTTATTAGTTATCATGCTTATAGTATATTGACAATATTTACACGTTGATAACGAGTTTTGATAACGAACAGTATTATTCTTTTTCTTTATTCTTATATAAGCTGTATATTTTGGCAAATTACTATTTATATTAAACATATGGTTTCTGGAAAACCATTTTTACATGCAGAAGCACATTTAAAAAAAAAATTCATATTGCTCCTCATACACATCGTAAATATACACTAAGAAAACAAAAGAAAGAACGCAACTTCAAAACTACATGTACACTGATTATAATGCCGATACTGTAAGCCTCACAGATAGCACGTCGTCCATACGGTATAAATAATATGTCGGACATATTTCGATAAAAAATAAGTGGGACAGTTTTAACAAAATCGCACAGCTGTCATATAACAATACAACTGGTACGATGTTGGATGTTATGGAATAACTAGTTGTTTATTTACATACATGGAATATCTGAGGTTCCGTAAGGCTAATCTATGAAAGATTCAACACCGCGCATGACTCTTAAATTCAAATCACTGCCTCCGCTATAGGGATCAAACCCGGGACCTCTAGCTTACTAGTTTTACGTATAAACATTCGATCTAAAGAAAAGTTCTCTAGCCGAAAGGTATATTGCGGCAGGTATTCACAATATTATTTATCATATATTTATAATTATGCTGTTAATGACTGTAACGTTTACGCGTTACGTTCATGATTACATGTTTCGGGAACAGTTAGGTGATTCTAGAAGTTATACCGTTACGGACAAGACATTGATGTACCTGGTTTATTTATCAGGTACTTTGTAGACATTAACTACTTATTCAGCATATTTTTATACAACAGACGCTTTCGACTTGACAAGAACTATAGGTAAAGTTTAACAAATTAAAGATAAGTTTATAAGCTGAAATAAGCGTCATCATGTCACATTTCCATTTGTTAAACGTAATACAGTACAGTACTCGCTTGTGGAGAATCACCCCATTTGATTGCAATCATATAGTACGTTTCAAATCCTTGGTTGATGACAGGTGACCGTAGGGGTAGACGATTTGAGCTCCCTCTGATACCAACCTACCACTGGTGGGATCGAGGAGTAAATATGAAGACACTTGTAAATATTATGTCATTGACATACTTTCATTAGATAAACAACTCTTTGAAGATTATCCCCAGTTCATATCTACGACACTTTAGTATTCTGTACATACACGTAACAACACTTGACCGGCTGAAAATTAATATCATGTATTTGATCTATCGATAAATAATGTAAAAACATAAAGAGGATGCAGCATCTTGTCGCCATCAGATAGTGCTATCTGATATAATAAATGCAAGGTTATATACAACAGAGAAGATATTACGTGAACATTAGTTTTCAGATGCGAGGTGGTCAGAAATAAAACTGAGGTGTGGTGGGGAGACATAAAACTGAGGTGTGGTGGGGAGACATAAAACTGAGGTGTGGTGGGGAGACATAAAACTGAGGTATGGTGGGGACACATAAAACTGAGGTGTGGTGGGGACACATAAAACTGAGGTGTGGTGGGGAGATATAAAACTGAGGTATAGTAGGGAGACATAAAACTGAGGTGTGGTGGAGAGACATAAAACTGAGTTGAGTTGGGGAGACATAAAACTGAGGTGTGGTGTGGAGACATAAAACTGAGGTGTGGTGTGGAGACATAAAACTGAGGTGTGGTGGGAGACATAAAACTGAGGTGTGGTGGGGAGACATAAAACTAAGGTGTGGTTGGACACATCAAACTGATGTGTGTTGGGAGAAATAAAACTGAGGTGTGGTGGGGACACATAAAACTGAGGTGTGGTGGGAGACAGAAAACTGAGGCGTGGTGGGGAGATATAAAACAGGGGCGTGGTGGGGAGACATAAAACTGAGGTGTGGTGGGGACATATAAAACAGGGGCGTGGTGGGGAGATATAAAACTGAGGCGTGGTGGGGAGATATAAAACTGAGGTGTGGTGGGGAGACATAAAACTGAGGTGTGGTGGGGAGATATAAAACAGGGGCGTGGTGGGGAGACATAAAACTGAGGTGTGGTGGGGAGATATAAAACAGGGGCGTGATGGGGAGAAATAAAACTAAGGTGTGGTGGGGAGATATAAAACAGGGGCGTGATGGGGAGAAATAAAACTAAGGTGTGGTGGGGAGATATAAAGCAGGGGCGTGGTGGGGAGACATAAAACTGAGGTGTGGTGGGGACATATAAAACAGGGGCGTGGTGGGGAGACATAAAACTGAGGCGTGGTGGGGAGATATAAAACAGGGGCGTGGTGGGGAGACATAAAACTGAGGTGTGGTGGGGACATATAAAACAGGGGCGTGGTGGGGAGACATAAAACTGAGGCGTGGTGGGGAGATATAAAACAGGGGCGTGGTGGGGAGACATAAAACTGAGGCGTGGTGGGGAGATATAAAACTGAGGTGTGGTGGGGAGACATAAAACTGAGGTGTGGTGGGGAGATATAAAACAGGGGCGTGGTGGGGAGACATAAAACTGAGGTGTGGTGGGGAGATATAAAACAGGGGCGTGGTGGGGAGACATAAAACTGAGGTGTGGTGGGGACATATAAAACAGGGGCGTGGTGGGGAGACAGAAAACTGAGGCGTGGTGGGGAGATATAAAACAGGGGCGTGGTGGGGAGACATAAAACTGAGGTGTGGTGGGGACATATAAAACAGGGGCGTGGTGGGGAGATATAAAACTGAGGCGTGGTGGGGAGATATAAAACTGAGGTGTGGTGGGGAGACATAAAACTGAGGTGTGGTGGGGAGATATAAAACAGGGGCGTGGTGGGGAGACATAAAACTGAGGTGTGGTGGGGAGATATAAAACAGGGGCGTGGTGGGGAGACATAAAACTGAGGTGTGGTGGGGACATATAAAACAGGGGCGTGGTGGGGAGATATAAAACTGAGGCGTGGTGGGGAAATATAAAATTGAGGTGTGGTGGGGAGACATAAAACTGAGGTGTGGTGGGGAGATATAAAACAGGGGCGTGGTGGGGAGACATAAAACTGAGGTGTGGTGGCAGACATAAAACTGAGGTGTGGTGGAGAGACATAAAACTGAGTTGTGGTGGGGAGACATAAAACAGGGGCGTGGTGGGGAGACATGAAACTGAGTTGTGGTGGAGAGACATCAAACTGAGTTGTGGTGGAGAGACATCAAACTGAGGTGTAGTGGAGAGACATGAAACTGAGGTGTAGTAGGGAGACATAAAACTGAGGTGTAGTGGAGAGACATAACACTGGGGCGTGGTGGGGAGACATAAAACTGAGTTGAGTTGGGGAGACATAAAACTAAGGTGTGGTTGGGAGACATAAACCAGGGGCGTGGTGGGGAAACATAAAACTCAGGTGTGGTTGGACACATAAAACTGATGTGTGTTGGGAGAAATAAAACTGAGGTGTGGTGGGACACATAAAACTGAGGTGTAGTGGAGAGACATAAAACTGAGGTGTGGTGGAGAAACATAAAACTGAAGTGTGGTGGGGAGACATAAAACTGTGGTGTGGTGGGGAGACATAAAACTGAGTTGAGTTGGGGAGACATACAACTAAAGTGTGGTGGGGAGACATAAAACTGTGGTGTGGTGGGAGACATAAAACTGTGGTGTTGTGGGAGACATAAAACAGGGGCGTGAAGAGGACACATAAAACTGAGGGATGGTGGAGAGACATCAAACTGAGGTGTGGTGGGGAGACATAAAACTGTGGTGTGGTGGGAGACATAAAACTGTGGTGTTGTGGGATACATAAAACAGGGGCGTGAAGAGGACACATAAAACTGAGGGATGGTGGAGAGACATAAAACTGAGGTGTGGTGGGAGACATAAAACTGAGGCGTGGAGGGGACACATAAAACTGAGGTGTGGTGGGAGACATAAAACTGAGGTGTGGTGGGGAGACATGAAACTGAGGCGTGGTGGGGAGACATGAAATTGAGGTATGGTGGGAGACATAAAACTGAGGTGTGGTGGGGAGACATGAAACTGAGGCGTGGTGGGGAGACATGAAACTGAGGTATGGTGGGAGACATAAAACTGAGGTGTGGTGGGGAGACATGAAACTGAGGCGTGGTGGGGAGACATGAAACTGAGGTATGGTGGGAGACATAAAACTGAGGTGTGGTGGGGAGACATGAAACTGAGGTGTGATGGGGAGACATAAAACTGAGGTGTAGTGGAGAGACATGAAACTGAGGTGTAGTGGAGAGACATGAAACTGAGGTGTAGTGGAGAGACATGAAACTGAGGTGTAGTGGAGAGACATGAAACTGAGGTGTAGTGGAGAGACATAAAACTGAGGTGTGATGGGGAGACATAACACTGGGGCGTGGTGGGGAGACATAAAACTGATGTGTATTTGGAGACATGAAACTGAGGTATGGTGGGAGACATAAAACTGAGGTGTAGTGGAGAGACATGAAACTGAGGTGTAGTGGAGAGACATAAAACTGAGGTGTGGTGGGGAGACATAACACTGGGGCGTGGTGGGGTGACATAAAACTGAGGTATGGCGTGGAGACATAAAACTGATGTGTGGTGGGAGACATAAAACTGATGTGTATTTGGAGATATAAAACTGAGGTATGGAGAGGAGACATAAAGCTGAGGTACGACTTGAGAACAACACGAGAAGAACTTGAGAAAAACTGCTGGTGAGAAACTGCACGTGCTGTGACGTTTCTGCCGAAGAAAAGACGAATTTGTGTGATTGACAGTGACAGAGACTAGATAACAGTTTGTGATAATTATCTGACGTATATAGCTGTATAAAATCCTAGTGTGAATATGCCCCCCCCCCCCCCCCCACCCCCCCACTCCCCTTTTTTTTTTAATTACTACCAGCGGTGGCCACTCGATCTCATCCACGAGTTCACGATGAGAAAATAGTTCTCACGACAACCACTGAATAAACAGTGTGATAATCTATAAACTGAGGCATGGTGGGGAGACAAAAAAAAAATAGGGGCGTGGTGGGGAGACATAAAACTGATCGATGGTGGTAAGTAAGGCGTGCCTGAAAAAATATTTAACTGGGACTCAAATGGTGGAGAGACATAATACTGAGGTATGGTGGAGAGACATAAAACTGAGGTATGGAGAGGAGACATAAAACTGAGGTGTGGTGGGAGACATAAAACTGAGGTATGGAGAGGAGACATAAAACTGATCGATGGTGGTAAGTAAGGCGTGCCTGAAAAAATATTTAACTGGGACTCAAACTATGTATGAATGACGTAATTCAACCTGCACATGGAACATCCATAATACAGATTAGTTCAATGTGTTTTCTCTAGGTATCTGTAGTCAGGAATACTGACAGCTCAGAAAGGTGATGCCCTTGTTTCGGTATATAATATATTGCAGTCTGTGGCCCGAGGCAATCCGTGTACCACGTGACTACAGAAATAGTTTCAGAGAAAATTTCCAAATTCCCAGCAACCATAAATGTAGTAGTGAGCCTGCCTATGCTATTTAACAGGTACATTAATCTTTCGGTAATTCCTCACATACAGGACCTTACATATGCTCATCATAATAGTTTGGCCGCGTTTCATCTTCTTCTCCACCGTCTATTGACAGATAATCAAATGACTTATATATTAATTAGCGGCGGTGTCAGAATCATTTCTGAATATTGATTACCCTCCACTGATGTCTGTTTAAAACGATCGCGCTGTTGTATTTATGTGTATCACAGGCCATACAAAAAAACTACCAAAAGACTGCTTAGCGCCGTCATAAGATGATGAGGCAATCCGCCGTTTTAGCAGACACAAGTAAATTACAAAGGAGCATAAAACAGTAATATACATCTAGTGAAACAGAAACAGTAACATACATCTAGTGAAACAGAAACAGTAACATACATCTAGTGAAACAGAAACAGTAACATACATCTAGTGAAACAGAAACAGTAACATACATCTAGTGAAACAGAAACAGTAACATGCATCTAGTGAATTAACTATACGGACAATGTCGTTTTCTTTGTGTTAATGATCCCTTCCCTAAGGCTCACTGTTATCAATCAGAAATCATCTTCAGGTGGTGTTCAAATGGATGTAGTAGTTAAAACGATATGATTACAGCGCGTGCTAGATATTGATCATATATCTATTTTAGTAGCTCCAGAACTTATATTGGATCATTCTGTCGCTATTACTTACTTGACCATATGTACAGTATATATTTTGAGTGTAATTTCAGACAAAAATAAAAGTCGCTCTAGCCTTAAGTTATTGCGATATCTGTAGACATATTAACTGTTTCCTGACTTAGATAGCGCGACATTCGCTCACACATCTCATAAAACTGAGGTGTGGTGGAGAGACATAAAACTGAGGTGTGGTGGAGAGACATAAAACTGAGGTGTGGTGGGGAAGACATAAAACTGTGGTGTGGTGGGGAGACATAAAACTAAGGTGTGGTTGGACACATCAAACTGATGTGTGTTGGGAGAAATAAAACAGTGGCGTGATGGGGAGACATAAAACTAAGGTGTGGTTGGGAGACATAAAACTAAGGTGGGGTTCGACACATAAAAATGAGGTGTGGTGGGGAGACATCAAACTGAGGTGTGGTGGGGAGACAGCAAACTGAGGTATGGTGTGGAGACATCAAACTGACTTGTGGTAGGAGACATAAAACTGAGGTGTGGTGGTGAGACATAAATCTAAAATGTGGTGGTGAGACAGCAAACTGGGGTGTGGTGGGGAGATATAAAACTAAGGTGTGGTTGGACACATAAAACTGAGGTGTGGTGGGAGACATCAAACTGAGGTGTGGTGGGGAGACATAAAACTGAGGTGTGGTGGGGAGACATAAAACTAAGATGTGGTGGGACACATAAAACTGGGGTGTGGTGTGATGACATCAAATTGAAGTGTGGTGGGAGACATCAAACTGATGTGTGGTGGGAGACATTAAACTGAGGTGTGGTGGGGAGACATGAAACTGAGGTGTGGTGGGGACACATACAACTGAGGTATAGTAGGGAGACATAAAACTGAGGTGTGGTGGGGACACATAAAACTGAAGTGTGGCGGGTGACATGAAACTGAAGTGTGGTGGGAAACATACAACTGAAGTGTGGTGGGAGACATAAAACAGGGGCGTGGTGGGAAGAAATAAAACTGAGGTATGGAGAGGAGACATAAAACTGAGGTATGGAGAGGAGACATAAAACTGAGTTATGGAGAGGAGACATAAAGCTGAGGTACGACTTGAGAACAACACGGGAAGAACTTGAGAAAAACTGCAGGTGCGAAAAAACAGTGTGATAATTTATAAATCTGAGGCGTGGTGGGGAGACAAAAACAGGGGCGTGGTGGGGAGACATAAAACTGATCGATGGTGGTAAGTAAGGCATGCTTGAAAAATATTGAACTGGGACTCAAATTATGTATGAATGACGTAATTCAACCTGCACATGGAACATCCATAATACAGATTAGTTCAATGTGTTTTCTCTAGGTATCTGTAATCAGGAATACTGACAGCTCATAAAGGTGATGTCCTTGTTTCGGTATATAATATATGAGTTGCAGTCTGTGGCCCGAGGCAATCCGTGTACCACGTGACTACAGAAATAGTTTCAGAGACATTTCCAAATTCCCAGAAACCATGAATGTATTAGTGAGCCTGCCTATGCTATTTAACAGGTACATTCATCTTTCGGCAATTCCTCACATACCTGACCTTACATATGCTCATCATTATGGTTTGGCCACGTTTCATCTTCAAAAAAAACTAACAAAAGACTGCTTAGCGCCGTCATAAGATGATGAGGCAATCCGCCGTTTTAGCAGACACAAGTAAATTACAAAGGAGCATAAAACAGTAACATACATCTAGTGAAACAGAAACAGTAACATACATCTAGTGAAACAGAAACAGTAACATACATCTAGTGAAACAGAAACAGTAACATACATCTAGTGAAACAGAAACAGTAACATACATCTAGTGAAACAGAAACAGTAACATACATCTAGTGAAACAGAAACAGTAACATACATCTAGTGAAACAGAAACAGTAACATACATCTAGTGAAACAGAAACAGTAACATACATCTAGTGAATTAACTATACGGACAATGTCGTTTTCTTTGTGTTAATGATCCCTTCCCTAAGGCTCACTGTTATCAATCAGAAATCATCTTCAGGTGGTGTTCAAATGGATGTAGTAGTTAAAACGATATGATTACAGCGCGTGCTAGATATTGATCATATATCTATTTTAGTAGCTCCAGAACTTATATTGGATCATTCTGTCGCCATTACTTACTTGACCATATGTATATTTTGAGTGTAATTTCAGACAAAAATAAAAGTCGCTCTAGCCTTAAGTTATTGTGATATCTGTAGACATATTAACTGTTTCCTGACTTAGATAGCGCGACATTCGCTCACACATCTAGCGAATGCTGCGTTATTGTTTAACGATCTATACCTGCTGTTACCTCTGGATAAACCTTCCCATACAACCAGGACAAAATACATGTAGTGTTAAAAGTGATAAAGCAAAATCTGGTTATATCGTATATATATGTGTTTAGCAACATTCAGCTGGTTCGGTTTGATTGTTTGAAAAACTGGAAATCGTTTAAAACATCAGTTAACTTTCAGTCATAAAACTACCCCAACATTTATTTATTTTCATTTGTTCATTATTACTATTATTTGTTTATTGGTTTATTTGTTTGTTTTGAATGAGGAGTCGATGATATAATTATCACATTTCACAAAATTATATAATCACACTTCTCACTTCTCACAGCGAAGCTCTATGCTTGCTACACTTACGGGCGGGCATACATACAAATGTACAACTCACCTCTTTATGTGACTAATAGTACACACGTGATAGAAGGTTTGACTCAGCGTTCATGTCATACGCCTGATATAGGTCTTACGGACGCCGCATAATTTGGAAGATAGAGTGGAGGGCTGGATTTAAACGAGTTTTGATTTTCCAGGTAGATGTCGGAGTAACAGCTAGAGCTGCTATTACAGGAATTTCTAGATTTTCAATGAATAGAAGCTTGGAAGCTCTCCAGGAGCTACAACATGATTCCTTCTCAACACTGCAATCAATCGTAGATTTATTGATGATAATGAAAATAGTAATTTTCCCACCAACATTATTAACCATTCATTTTACAAAATTATCTAAGATGCTTTGATGCCTTAACATTTGTATTGTTGTTGTTCTGATGATGCCAAGTAAAGTTCAGTATTATCTATGCGATAGTCGTCGTATCTATTCTATTTTTCTTTGTTTTTCAAATCGTGCAAAAAAGTCTCAATATTTCATCTTAAAACAAATTCGTTCACAAAGGTCTATATCTTTCAGTTCTAACTCGTTCTTGAAGCAAGCAGCATATGCCTTCTTAATTTTATACAAGTAAATTAAAATCTTAAACGGGTTTGACGTTTCTCATAAATGTTTTCTGGTCATTTTTTAACAAGTCCTTAAATTGAAGACCTTAAACAATTGACATAATAGAGACAGAGACAATAGCTAAGAATTCACCATAAGCACTATATAAGAACGTATTGTAGGATTTCAAGATGTATTTACAAACTCAGACGCACTATTGTGAGCAACAAGAGGTCATATATAGTATAATGCAATCTATTGCAATTAACACTTTATAAAATATTATATAATGGTATCCTATACACTTGCCTATTACATTCATCATGCAATCCCTCCCCCCCCCCCCCCCCCCCCCCCCCCAAAAAAAGGTATCATATAATATTTAAGTATTGCACTTTTAATATCATACCATTACACTTTATGCCATACCCTGTTACTGACAATGATATTGTAAGATTATACAAAACAGCAGTGTGGAGATACCACGCACCAGACACACAATATAGTGCACGGCTAGCTACTAACGCTAACTCCTATTGCATACAACTGAATAATTAAAAACAATTACAGAAAATAAACCCTGTCATTTGTTTCTACTTGTTTCTTATCTACTTTTGTTTTGTGTATAATGTCTAATAATCCTAGCATGTCTCGATCATATCCGGATTTTCTTTTGGATTGGAAATCCGCCAATGGTCTAGCTAGTCCTTGATTCCAGGAATATCGAATCGCAAGTACAGTTACGTGTATCCTAAAATAATCACACACAAAAAAAAACCCAAAACAGGCTATATAAACGATCGTCATGCTCCGGTGTGTGACATTTACTCATTTTCTGTGTGATCTCGGAAAAGAAAAGGTGAGTAAGCATTTATTTTTTTCTGTATGATATTCTAACAAGGGAACGAGTAAAACGAGGATTTCAAAATGTTTTATCAGATTTTGTTATTGAATATTTAGGTTTGATATTCTGACAAGGGAACGAGTAAAATGTATGATTTTAAAAATGTTTTATCAGATTTTGTTATTGAATATTTCGGTTTGATATACTGACGAGGGGATGAGTAAAATGTAGAGTTTATAAAATGTTTTATCAGATTTTGTTATGATTGAATATTTCCGATGGACATCAGAACAAGCAACTCATTCTTAAATAAACAGTTTGATACAAGTTCTTTTATAATCGATCACTTGTTCCAACATTATACAGTGTACTGTTACATTATATCAGAATACTGTGTAAGCAACATATCGTCTCTGGTAATTGTCCATGTTTTTTTTTCGTTTTGAGTTAATCATTAATAACGTTCTTTAACAAAAATCTGCCTGTTCATTGTCACGCGTATCGCATTTAAATATTGTGATTGTCTATCAGCTTCTGGTGCTGTAATTTATGCATTTGTTTATGAATATATCATAATCGTGATTATAAGTTTACAATTAAAGTTTAATATTATATTAATTATGTCCGAGTTTTACAAGAATATGACTTTATATTGATAGCGCCATACACAAACTACGACATAAGACTAACTTCGCTCATCTACTAATCTCTGCTCATTGTTGATATTAATTGCTCACTGGGATTAGGAAAATGCAATTGCTATGTCATATTGTCAATTGCTGTCATTTGCAATATCCACATTATCGAACCTCTAGTTTAGTTTTATATTAAGATTGACCTTATGATTATTTACTTTATAATTTGCCAATGTAAATTTTACACATACATTATCAGTGGATTGTTTATTTGGTTAGAAGAAAAATGTTTGGTAGTCTGTTATTGTTTCCATATCACCCTTTGTATGCACGCTTCCATATGTACACGTTTCTTTTGCCTGGGGAACACACAGTTTAAACTTAAAGTACGATATATGATGTACTGCATTTGTTTTTGTGTTACACAACTATCGGTCACATGTCGTGATGTATCTTCCTATTATCAGTCCGTTTGGTATATCCCCTACTCCTGATGTTTTTGTGTTACACAATTATCGGTCCATATTGTGATGTATCTTCCTATTGTCAGTCCGTTTGGTGTATCCCCTACTCCTGATGTCATGACTTGTCAGTGTAATGTTTCTTCCTATTGTCAGTCCGTATGGTGTATCCCCTACTCCTGGTGTGATGACCTGTCTGTTGTGATGTATCTTCCTATTATCAGTACGTTTGGTGTATCCCCTACTCCTGATGTCATGGCCTGTCTGTTGTGATGTATCTTCCTATTATCAGTACGTTTGGTGTATCCCCTACTCCTGATGTCATGACCTGTCTGTTGTGATGTATCTTCCTATTATCAGTACGTTTGGTGTATCCCCTACTCCTGATGTCATGGCCTGTCTGTTGTGACGTGTCTTCCTATTGTCAGTCCGTTTGGTGTATCCCCTACTCCTGATGTCATAACCTGTCTGTTGTGACGTATCTTCCTATTATCAGTCCGTTTGGTGTATCCCCTACTCCTGGTGTCAATGCCAGTCTGTTGTGATGTATCTTCCTATTGTCAGTCTGTTTGGTGTATCCCCTACTCCTGATGTCATGACCTGTCTGTAGTGGTGTGTCTTCCTATTGTCAGTCTGTTTGGTGTATCCCCTACTCCCGATGTCATGGCTTGTCTGTTGTAATTTGTCTTCCTATTGTCAGTCCGTTTGGTGTATTCCCCACCCGTGATGTCATGACCTGTCTGTTGTGATGTATCTTCCTATTGTCAGTCCGTTTGGTGTATCCCCTACTCCCGATGTCATGACTTGTCTGTTGTAATTTGTCTTCCTATTGTCAGTCCGTTTGGTGTATTCCCCACCCGTGATGTCATGACCTGTCTGTTGTGACGTGTCTTCCTATTGTCAGTCCGTTTGGTGTATCCCCTACTCCTGATGTCATGGCCTGTCTGTTGTGACGTGTCTTCCTATTGTCAGTCCGTTAAGCATTGAATGGCTTTCAGTTGGCATTCATAGTCAATATGAATGCCAACTGGACAGAGGCAAATTCCATGAAGCGCGCTAGCGCTTCATGTTGAATTTGCCTCTGTCCAGTTGGAATACATATTGACTATGAATGCCAACTGAAAGCCGTTCAATTCTTATATTTACCATCTGCGATTTTTTATTTGTCATGCGATTTTTGTTTTGAAATTTTCAAATTCAAATTTCCCGCGCTTACCAGTAGCAGAGATCACTTCCTGTTGGCAGTTCATAGGCTGGTGAACTCGCAACTGAATTGGTAGGGTTATATAGTGGCAGTGCCATACAATGGTAAATATTTTGGTGTATCCCCTACTCCTGATGTCATGACTTGTCTGTTGTGACGTGTCTTCCTATTGTCAGTCCGTTTGGTGTATCCCCTACTTCTGATGTCATGACCTGTCTGTTGTGACGTGTCTTCCTATTGTCAGTCCATTTGGTGTATCCCCTACTCCTGGTGTCAGCGCCAGTCTGTTGTGATGTGTCTTCCTATTGTCAGTCCGTTTGGTGTATCCCCTACTCCTGATGTCATGACCTGTCTGTTGTGACGTGTCTTCCTATTGTCAGTCCGTTTGGTGTATCCCCTACTCCTGATGTCATGACCTGTCTGTTGTGATGTATCTTCCTATTGTCAGTCCGTTTGGTGTATCCCCTACTCCTGGTGTGATGACCTGTCTGTTGTGATGTATCTTCCTATTGTCAGTCCGTTTGGTGTATCCCCTACTCCTGGTGTGATGACCTGTCTGTTGTGGTGTATCTTCCTATTGTCAGTCCGTTTGGTGTATCCCCTACTCCTGGTGTGATGACCTGTCTGTTGTGATGTATCTTCCTATTGTAAGTCCGTTTGGTGTATCCCCTACTCCTGATGTCATGACCTGTCTGTTGTGATGTATCTTCCTATTGTCAGTCCGTTTGGTGTATCCCCTACTCCTGGTGTGATGACCTGTCTGTTGTGATGTATCTTCCTATTGTCAGTCCGTTTGGTGTATCCCCTACTCCTGGTGTGATGACCTGTCTGTTGTAATTTGTCTTCCTATTGTCAGTCCGTTTGGTGTATCCCCTACTCCTGATGTCATGACCTGTCTGTTGTGATGTATCTTCCTATTGTCAGTCCGTTTGGTGTATCCCCTACTCCTGGTGTGATGACCTGTCTGTTGTGATGTGTCTTCCTATTGTCAGTCCGTTTGGTGTATCCCCTACTCCTGGTGTGATGACCTGTCTGTTGTAATTTGTCTTCCTATTGTCAGTACGTTTGGTGTACCCCCTACTCCTGATGTCATGACCTGTCTGTAGTGGTATGTCTTCCTATTGTCAGTCCGTTTGGTGTATCCCCTACTCCTGATGTCATGACTTGTCTGTTGTAATTTGTCTTCCGTTTGTCAGTCCGTTTGGTGTATCCCCTACTCCTGGTGTGATGACCTGTCTGTTGTGACGTATCTTCCGTTTGTCAGTCCGTTTGGTGTATCCCCTACTCCTGATGTGATGACCTGTCTGTTGTAATGTATCTTCCTATTGTCAGTCCGTTTGGTGTATCCCCTACTCCTGATGTCATGACCTGTCTGTAGTGGTGTGTCTTCCTATTGTCAGTCCGTTTGGTGTATCCCCTACTCCTGGTGTGATGACCTGTCTGTAGTGGTGTGTCTTCCTATTGTCAGTCCGTTTGGTGTATCCCCTACTCCTGGTGTGATGACCTGTCTGTAGTGGTGTGTCTTCCTATTGTCAGTCCGTTTGGTGTATCCCCTACTCCTGATGTGATGACCTGTCTGTTGTGATGTATCTTCCTATTGTCAGTCCGTTTGGTGTATCCCCTACTCCTGATGTCATGACCTGTCTGTTGTGATGTATCTTCCTATTGTCAGTCCGTTTGGTGTATCCCCTACTCCTGGTGTGATGACCTGTCTGTTGTGATGTATCTTCCGTTTGTCAGTCCGTTTGGTGTATCCCCTACTCCTGGTGTGATGACCTGTCTGTTGTAATGTATCTTCCTATTGTCAGTCCGTTTGGTGTATCCCCTACTCCTGATGTCATGGCCTGTCTGTTGTGATGTATCTTCCTATTGTCAGTCCGTTTGGTGTATCCCCTACTCCTGATGTCACGACCTGTCTGTTGTGATGTATCTTCCGTTTGTCAGTCCGTTTGGTGTATCCCCTACTCCTGATGTCACGACCTGTCTGTTGTGATGTATCTTCCTATTGTCAGTCCGTTTAGTGTATCCCCTACTCTTGGTGTCATGACTTGTCTGTTGTAATGTATCTTCCTATTGTCAGTCCGTTTGGTGTATCCCCTACTCCTGGTGTGATGACCTGTCTGTAGTGGTGTGTCTTCCTATTGTCAGTCTGTTTGGTGTATCCCCTACTCCTGATGTCATGACCTGTCTGTTGTGATGTATCTTCCTATTGTCAGTCCGTTTGGTGTATCCCATACTCCTGATGTCATGACTTGTCTGTTGTGATGTATCTTCCTATTATCAGTCCGTTTGGTGTATCCCCTACTCCTGATGTCATGACCTGTCTGTTGTGGTGTGTCTTCCTATTGTCAGTCCGTTTGGTGTATCCCCTACTCCTGATGTCATGACTTGTCTGTTGTGATGTATCTTCCTATTGTCAGTCCGTTTGGTGTATCCCCTACTCCTGATGTCACGACCTGTCTGTAGTGGTGTGTCTTCCTATTGTCAGTCCGTTTGGTGTATCCCCTACTCCTGATGTCATGACCTGTCTGTTGTGATGTATCTTCCTATTGTCAGTCCGTTTGGTGTATCCCCTACTCCTGATGTCATGACTTGTCTGTTGTAATTGTATCTTCCTATTGTCAGTCCGTTTAGTGTATCCCCTACTCCTGGTTTGATGACCTGTCTGTTGTGATGTATCTTCCTATTGTCAGTCCGTTTGGTGTATCCCCTACTCCTGATGTGATGACCTGTCTGTTGTAATGTATCTTCCTATTGTCAGTCCGTTTGGTGTATCCCCTACTCCTGATGTCATGACCTGTCTGTTGTGATGTATCTTCCTATTGTCAGTCCGTTTGGTGTATCCCCTACTCCTGATGTCATGACCTGTCTGTAGTGATGTATCTTCCTATTAGTCAGTCCGTTTAGGTGTATCCCCTACTCCTGATGTCATGACCTGTCTGTTGTGGATGTATCTTCCTATTGTCAGTCCGTTTGGTGTATCCCCTACTCCTGGTGTCATGACCTTGTCTGTTGTGATGTATCTTCCGTATTGTCAGTCCGTTTGGTGTATCCCCTACTCCTGATGTCACGACCTGTCTGTGTAATGGTGTAGTCTTCCTATTGTCAGTCCGTTTGGTGTATCCCCTACTCCTGATGTCATGGCCTGTCTGTTGTGATGTATCTTCCTATTGTCAGTCCGTTTGGTGTATCCCCTACTCCTGATGTCATGACCTGTCTGTTGTAATTTGTCTTCCGTTTGTCAGTCCGTTTAGTGTATCCCCTACTCCTGGCTTGATGACCTGTCTGTTGTGATGTATCTTCCGTTTGTCAGTCCGTTTGGTGTATCCCCTACTCCTGATGTGATGACCTGTCTGTTGTAATGTATCTTCCTATTGTCAGTCCGTTTGGTGTATCCCCTACTCCTGATGTCATGACCTGTCTGTTGTGATGTACCTTCCTATTGTCAGTCCGTTTGGTGTATCCCCTACTCCTGATGTCATGACCTGTCTGTTGTGATGTATCTTCCTATTGTCAGTCCGTTTGGTGTATCCCCTACTCCTGGTGTGATGACCTGTCTGTTGTGATGTATCTTCCGTTTGTCAGTCCGTTTGGTGTATCCCCTACTCCTGGTGTGATGACCTGTCTGTTGTGATGTATATTCCGTTTGTCAGTCCGTTTGGTGTATCCCCTCCTCCTGATGTCACGAACTGTCTGTTGTAATGTATCTTCCTATTGTCAGTCCGTTTGGTGTATCCCCTACTCCTGATGTCATGGCCTGTCTGTTGTGATGTATCTTCCTATTGTCAGTCCGTTTGGTGTATCCCCTACTCCTGATGTCACGACCTGTCTGTTGTGATGTATCTTCCTATTGTCAGTCCGTTTGGTGTATCCCCTACTCCTGATGTCACGACCTGTCTGTTGTGATGTATCTTCCTATTGTCAGTCCGTTTAGTGTATCCCCTACTCCTGATGTCATGACCTGTCTGTTGTGGTGTGTCTTCCTATTGTCAGTCCGTTTGGTGTATCCCCTACTCCTGATGTCATGACTTGTCTGTTGTGATGTATCTTCCTATTGTCAGTCCGTTTGGTGTATCCCCTACTCCTGATGTCACGACCTGTCTGTAATGGTGTGTCTTCCTATTGTCAGTCCGTTTGGTGTATCCCCTACTCCTGATGTCATGGCCTGTCTGTTGTGATGTATCCTCCTATTGTCAGTCCGTTTGGTGTATCCCCTACTCCTGATGTCATGACTTGTCTGTTGTAATTTGTCTTCCGTTTGTCAGTCCGTTTAGTGTATCCCCTACTCCTGGCTTGATGACCTGTCTGTTGTGATGTATCTTCCGTTTGTCAGTCCGTTTGGTGTATCCCCTACTCCTGATGTGATGACCTGTCTGTTGTAATGTATCTTCCTATTGTCAGTCCGTTTGGTGTATCCCCTACTCCTGATGTCATGACCTGTCTGTTGTGATGTACCTTCCTATTGTCAGTCCGTTTGGTGTATCCCCTACTCCTGATGTCATGACCTGTCTGTTGTGATGTATCTTCCTATTGTCAGTCCGTTTGGTGTATCCCCTACTCCTGGTGTGATGACCTGTCTGTTGTGATGTATCTTCCGTTTGTCAGTCCGTTTGGTGTATCCCCTACTCCTGGTGTGATGACCTGTCTGTTGTGATGTATATTCCGTTTGTCAGTCCGTTTGGTGTATCCCCTACTCCTGATGTCACGAACTGTCTGTTGTAATGTATCTTCCTATTGTCAGTCCGTTTGGTGTATCCCCTACTCCTGATGTCATGGCCTGTCTGTTGTGATGTATCTTCCTATTGTCAGTCCGTTTGGTGTATCCCCTACTCCTGATGTCACGACCTGTCTGTTGTGATGTATCTTCCGTTTGTCAGTCCGTTTGGTGTATCCCCTACTCCTGATGTCACGACCTGTCTGTTGTGATGTATCTTCCTATTGTCAGTCCGTTTAGTGTATCCCCTACTCTTGGTGTCATGACCTGTCTGTTGTAATGTATCTTCCTATTGTCAGTCCGTTTGGTGTATCCCCTACTCCTGATGTCATACCTGTCTGTTGTGACGTGTCTTCCTATTGTCAGTCCGTTTGGTGTATCCCCTACTCCTGATGTCATGACTTGTCTGTTGTGACGTGTCTTCCTATTGTCAGTCCGTTTGGTGTATCCCCTACTCCTGATGTCATGACCTGTCTGTTGTAATATATCTTCCTATTGTCAGTCCGTTTGGTGTATCCCCTACTCCTGATGTCATGACCTGTCTGTAGTGGTGTGTCTTCCTATTGTCAGTCCGTTTGGTGTATCCCCTACTCCTGGTGTGATGACCTGTCTGTTGTGATGTATCTTCCTATTGTCAGTCCGTTTGGTGTATCCCCTACTCCTGATGTCACGAACTGTCTGTTGTAATGTATCTTCCTATTGTCAGTCCGTTTGGTGTATCCCCTACTCCTGATGTCATGGCCTGTCTGTTGTGATGTATCTTCCTATTGTCAGTCCGTTTGGTGTATCCCCTACTCCTGATGTCACGACCTGTCTGTTGTGATGTATCTTCCGTTTGTCAGTCCGTTTGGTGTATCCCCTACTCCTGGTGTGATGACCTGTCTGTTGTGATGTATCCTCCTATTGTCAGTCCGTTGGGTGTATCCCCTACTCCTGATGTCATGACCTGTCTGTTGTGACGTGTCTTCCTATTGTCAGTCCGTTTGGTGTATCCCCTACTCCTGATGTCATGACCTGTCTGTTGTGACGTGTCTTCCTATTGTCAGTCCGTTTGGTGTATCCCCTACTCCTGATGTCATGACTTGTCTGTTGTGACGTGTCTTTCATTGTCAGTCCGTTTGGTGTATCCCCTACTCCTGATGTCATGACCTGTCTGTTGTAATGTATCTTCCTATTGTCAGTCCGTTTGGTGTATCCCCTACTCCTGATGTCATGGCCCGTCTGTTGTGATGTATCTTCCTTTTGTCAGTCCGTTTGGTGTATCCCCTACTCCTGATGTTATGACTTGTCTGTTGTGATGTTTCTTCCTATTGTCAGTCCGTTTGGTGTATCCCCTACTCCTGATGTCATGACTTGTCTGTTGTGACGTGTCTTCCTATTGTCAGTCCGTTTGGTGTATCCCCTACTCCTGATGTTATGACTTGTCTGTTGTGATGTTTCTTCCTATTGTCAGTACGTTTGGTGTATCCCCTACTCCTGATGTCATGACCTGTCTGTTGTGATGTATCTTCCTATTGTCAGTCCGTTTGGTGTATCCCATACTCCTGATGTCATGACTTGTCTGTTGTGATGTATCTTCCTATTATCAGTCCGTTTAGTGTATCCCCTACTCCTGATGTCATGACCTGTCTGTTGAGGTGTGTCTTCCTATTGTCAGTCCGTTTGGTGTATCCCCTACTCCTGATGTCATGACTTGTCTGTTGTGATGTATCTTCCTATTGTCAGTCCGTTTGGTGTATCCCCTACTCCTGATGTCATGACCTGTCTGTTGTGATGTGTCTTCCTATTGTCAGTCCGTTTGGTGTATCCCCTACTCCTGATGTCATGGCCTGTCTGTTGTGATGTATCCTCCTATTGTCAGTCCGTTTGGTGTATCCCCTACTCCTGATGTCATGACTTGTCTGTTGTAATTTGTCTTCCGTATTGTCAGTCCGTTTAGTGTATCCCCTACTCCTGGTTTGATGACCTGTCTGTTGTGATGTATCTTCCGTTTGTCAGTCCGTTTGGTGTATCCCCTACTCCTGATGTCACGACCTGTCTGTAATGGTGTGTCTTCCTATTGTCAGTCCGTTTGGTGTATCCCCTACTCCTGATGTCATGGCCTGTCTGTTGTGATGTATCCTCCTATTGTCAGTCCGTTTGGTGTATCCCCTACTCCTGATGTCATGACCTGTCTGTTGTGACGTGTCTTCCTATTGTCAGTCCGTTTGGTGTATCCCCTACTCCTGATGTCATGACTTGTCTGTTGTGACGTGTCTTCCTATTGTCAGTCCGTTTGGTGTATCCCCTACTCCTGATGTCATGACCTGTCTGTTGTGACGTGTCTTCCTATTGTCAGTCCGTTTGGTGTATCCCCTACTCCTGATGTCATGACTTGTCTGTTGTGACGTGTCTTCCTATTGTCAGTCCGTTTGGTGTATCCCCTACTCCGGATGTCATGACATGTCTGTTGTGATGTATCTTCCTATTATCAGTCCGTTTAGTGTATCCCCTACTCCTGATGTCATGACCTGTCTGTTGTGATGTATCTTCCTATTGTCAGTCCGTTTGGTGTATCCCCTACTCCTGATGTCACGACCTGTCTGTTGTGATGTATCTTCCTATTGTCAGTCCGTTTGGTGTATCCCCTACTCCTGATGTCATGACCTGTCTGTTGTGATGTATCTTCCTATTGTCAGTCCGTTTGGTGTATCCCCTACTCCTGATGTCATGACCTGTCTGTTGTGATGTGTCTTCCTATTGTCAGTCCGTTTGGTGTATCCCCTACTCCTGATGTCATGACCTGTCTGTTGTGATGTATCTTCCTATTGTCAGTCCGTTTGGTGTATCCCCTACTCCTGATGTCATGACCTGTCTGTTGTAATGTATCTTCCTATTGTCAGTCCGTTTGGTGTATCCCCTACTCCTGATGTCATGACCTGTCTGTTGTGATGTATCTTCCTATTGTCAGTCCGTTTGGTGTATCCCCTACTCCTGATGTCATGACCTGTCTGTTGTGATGTATCTTCCGTATTGTCAGTCCGTTTGGTGTATCCCCTACTCCTGATGTTATGACTTGTCTGTTGTGATGCTTCTTCCTATTGTCAGTCCGTTTGGTGTATCCCCTACTCCTGATGTCATGACCTGTCTGTTGTGATGTTTCTTCCTATTGTCAGTCCGTTTGGTGTATCCCCTACTCCTGATGTCATGACTTGTCTGTTGTAATGTATCTTCCTATTGTCAGTCCGTTTGGTGTATCCCCTACTCCTGATGTCACGACCTGTCTGTTGTGATGTATCTTCCTATTGTCAGTCCGTTTGGTGTATCCCCTACTCCTGGTGTCATGACCTGTCTGTTGTGATGTATCTTCCTATTGTCAGTCCGTTTGGTGTATCCCCTACTCCTGATGTCATGACCTGTCTGTTGTGATGTATCTTCCTATTGTCAGTCCGTTTGGTGTATCCCCTACTCCTGATGTGATGACCTGTCTGTTGTGATGTATCTTCCTATTGTCAGTCAGTTTGGCGTATCCCCTACTCCTGGTGTGATGACCTGTCTGTTGTAATGTATCTTCCGTTTGTCAGTCCGTTTGGTGTATCCCCTACTCCTGGTGTGATGACCTGTCTGTTGCGACGTGTCTTCCTATTGTCAGTCCGTTTGGTGTATCCCCTACTCCTGGTGTGATGACCTGTCTGTTGCGACGTGTCTTCCTATTGTCAGTCCGTTTGGTGTATCCCCTACTCCTGGTGTGATGACCTGTCTGTTGCGACGTGTCTTCCTATTGTCAGTCCGTTTGGTGTATCCCCTACTCCTGATGTCACGAACTGTCTGTTGTGATGTATCTTCCGTTTGTCAGTCCGTTTGGTGTATCCCCTACTCCTGATGTCATGACCTGTCTGTTGTAATGTATCTTCCTATTGTCAGTCCGTTTGGTGTATCCCCTACTCCTGGTGTGATGACCTGTCTGTTGTGATGTATCTTCCTATTGTCAGTCCGTTTGGTGTATCCCCTACTCCTGATGTCATGACTTGTCTGTTGTGACGTGTCTTCCTATTGTCAGTCCGTTTGGTGTATCCCCTACTCCTGATGTCATGACCTGTCTGTTGTGACGTGTCTTCCTATTGTCAGTCCGTTTGGTGTATCCCCTACTCCTGATGTCATGACTTGTCTGTTGTGACGTGTCTTCCTATTGTCAGTCCGTTTGGTGTATCCCCCACCTGATGTCATGACCTGTCTGTTGTGACGTGTCTTCCTATTGTCAGTCCGTTTGGTGTATCCCCTACTCCTGATGTCATGACCTGTCTGTTGTGACGTATCTTCCTATTATCAGTCCGTTTGGTGTATCCCCTACTCCGGATGTCATGACATGTCTGTTGTGATGTATCTTCCTATTATCAGTCCGTTTAGTGTATCCCCTACTCCTGATGTCATGACCTGTCTGTTGTGATGTATCTTCCTATTGTCAGTCCGTTTGGTGTATCCCCTACTCCTGATGTCACGACCTGTCTGTAATGGTGTGTCTTCCTATTGTCAGTCCGTTTGGTGTATCCCCTACTCCTGATGTCATGACCTGTCTGTTGTGATGTATCTTCCTATTGTCAGTCCGTTTGGTGTATCCCCTACTCCTGATGTCATGACCTGTCTGTTGTGACGTGTCTTCCTATTGTCAGTCCGTTTGGTGTATCCCCTACTCCTGATGTCATGACTTGTCTGTTGTGACGTGTCTTCCTATTGTCAGTCCGTTTGGTGTATCCCCGTACTCCTGATGTCATGACCTGTCTGTTGTGACGTGTCTTCCTATTGTCAGTCCGTTTGGTGTATCCCCTACTCCTGATGTCATGACTTGTCTGTTGTGACGTGTCTTCCTATTGTCAGTCCGTTTGGTGTATCCCCTACTCCGGATGTCATGACATGTCTGTTGTGATGTATCTTCCTATTATCAGTCCGTTTAGTGTATCCCCTACTCCTGATGTCATGACCTGTCTGTTGTGATGTATCTTCCTATTGTCAGTCCGTTTGGTGTATCCCCTACTCCTGATGTCACGACCTGTCTGTAATGGTGTGTCTTCCTATTGTCAGTCCGTTTGGTGTATCCCCTACTCCTGATGTCATGGCCTGTCTGTTGTGATGTATCCTCCTATTGTCAGTCCGTTTGGTGTATCCCCTACTCCTGATGTCATGACCTGTCTGTTGTGACGTGTCTTCCTATTGTCAGTCCGTTTGGTGTATCCCCTACTCCTGATGTCATGACTTGTCTGTTGTGATGTATCTTCCTATTGTCAGTCCGTTTGGTGTATCCCCTACTCCTGATGTCATGACCTGTCTGTTGTGACGTGTATCTTCCTATTGTCAGTCCGTTTGGTGTATCCCCTACTCCTGATGTCATGACTTGTCTGTTGTGACGTGTCTTCCTATTGTCAGTCCGTTTGGTGTATCCCCTACTCCTGATGTCATGACCTGTCTGTTGTAATGTATCTTCCTATTGTCAGTCCGTTTGGTGTATCCCCTACACCTGATGTCATGACTTGTCTGTTGTGATGCTTCTTCCTATTGTCAGTACGTTTGGTGCATCCCCTACTCCTGATGTCATGACCTGTCTGTTGTGATGTTTCTTCATATTGTCAGTCCGTTTGGTGTATCCCCTACTCCTGATGTCATGACTTGTCTGTTGTAATGTATCTTCCTATTGTCAGTCCGTTTGGTGTATCCCCTACTCCTGATGTCACGACCTGTCTGTTGTAATGTATCTTCCTATTGTCAGTCCGTTTGGTGTATCCCCTACTCCTGGTGTGATGACCTGTCTGTTGTGATGTATCTTCCTATTGTCAGTCCGTTTGGTGTATCCCCTACTCCTGATGTCATGACCTGTCTGTTGTGATGTATCTTCCTATTGTCAGTCCGTTTGGTGTATCCCCTACTCCTGGTGTGATGACCTGTCTGTTGTAATGTATCTTCCTATTGTCAGTCAGTTTGGCGTATCCCCTACTCCTGGTGTGATGACCTGTCTGTTGTAATGTATCTTCCGTTTGTCAGTCCGTTTGGTGTATCCCCTACTCCTGGTGTGATGACCTGTCTGTTGCGACGTGTCTTCCTATTGTCAGTCCGTTTGGTGTATCCCCTACTCCTGGTGTGATGACCTGTCTGTTGCGACGTGTCTTCCTATTGTCAGTCCGTTTGGTGTATCCCCTACTCCTGGTGTGATGACCTGTCTGTTGCGACGTGTCTTCCTATTGTCAGTCCGTTTGGTGTATCCCCTACTCCTGATGTCACGAACTGTCTGTTGTGATGTATCTTCCGTTTGTCAGTCCGTTTGGTGTATCCCCTACTCCTGATGTCATGACCTGTCTGTTGTCATGTATCTTCCTATTGTCAGTCCGTTTGGTGTATCCCCTACTCCTGGTGTGATGACCTGTCTGTTGTGATGTATCTTCCTATTGTCAGTCCGTTTGGTGTATCCCCTACTCCTGGTGTGATGACCTGTCTGTTGTGATGTATCTTCCTATTGTCAGTCCGTTTGGTATATCCCCTACTCCTGATGTCATGACATGTCTGTTGTAATGTATCTTCCTATTGTCAGTCAGTTTGGCGTATCCCCTACTCCTGGTGTGATGACCTGTCTGTTGTAATGTATCTTCCGTTTATCAGTCCGTTTGGTGTATCCCCTACTCCTGGTGTGATGACCTGTCTGTTGTAATTTGTCTTCTTATTGTCAGTACGTTTGGCGTATCCCCTACTCCTGAAGTCATGAATTGTCTGTTGTGATGTATCTTCCGTTTGTCAGTCCGTTTGGTGTATCCCCTACTCCTGGTGTCAGCGCCAGTCTGTTGTGACGTGTCTTCCTATTGTCAGTCTGTTTGGTGTATCCCCTACTCCTGATGTCACGACCTGTCTGTAGTGGTGTATATTTCACTACTCTCTCTGGTATCTGATTGTTGTAGATGTCCTCGATGTATATTCCTTGTCTACTCCTAATATTATTGTACCTCAAGTCTCATCTATTTACTTGTGTTGTCACTTTGGACAAAAACAAAATCTATACGCATGGAATATTTCTTTATTATGTAACTAATATTAACTAATAGTAGGGTCGACAAACAATAATCTGCGAGTAAATTGAGAAATACACTAAAACGAAATATTAGGTATGGGCCAATTTTTCTCAATACTCATTGGCTGAAACATGGCCATGTGGAGGTCTTTATTTTGTATCACGATATTTCTATTTTCAGAAACTGTAAGTTAATATTGCTTGTATGACGTCGTAATCATTATGGCACCCAAGAATGACCCAGCGTATATTTATCAATTATGGACATTTGGTGAGGTCGGCATGGTATTATATCAACCTGGTAGAATGTATACTAACCTCGGACCTCGCCCTCACTAAATACACCATATTGACTTCAATAGAGGTCCATAATTTATAGATATGAATTGCGATAGATTCATTTACCCATATATATGTATATTTTATGTGTTATTTTGGTTGATCAGATGGTACAGCGGTAAGAGCGCCTTTTATCTAAGCGACCGGGGTTCGATTACCCGATTGCAAATGACAAAGTATGGGGTAATCTGCCCGAACATGTGTTTTTTTCCTATCCCATATCATAAGCTGACATAACTTTTTTCGTAATTCTTGTAAAATAGATGAAATCTATATTAGAAACATAATATATAATACACATATTGCATGAACATGATTCATATATCCTATTAGAATCACGGGGAAATGATATTAGCTGAATCACTGAAACGTCCTTAGTAACATTGAATAAAGGTTTTACCACGCATCTAAATATAAATGTTTAATTGTGATTAACTAAATTATTTGAATAGATTCTAGTACTCTATTACTTCTTAAGATTAAAATCCTTTATACGAATACATACAGTTGATAGCGTGTTTGATTGTGTGCAGTAGTGATGTACTTAGTCGACGGAAGTACATGTTTATATACAGATTTAAATACGTAACAGAGTAATTTCTACTATGCTTTAATGTCAGTGATTGATAAGGAGGTAAGCAGATCATTTATACTTAACCAAGTCTCTGAAAAAGAGTGGATGGTTAAAAGGTGACCGTTAATTCAGGGGTGTCACACAGCTTACTTGGAATGAGATGTTGTAGTTATAGTTTTTAGCAGTATAGACCAAATTAGATTTCAGGGAAATCCAAATCGAGTGTATCATTACGAAATTAAAAAAACCGTTTGTAAGCGCGTTATTTGACAGTTCTACAACAGAGGGGGTAAGTCTATGTTGTTTATACAACTCATTACGGACAAATGACTTTAACCAATACCTGATTATACCCAGTTTATCTGTAATGGTCTAAAACTATGTCTGAACATTCCCTTGGGTCTAATATTTAGTATTACATTGTACAGGACGCCTGTTTCTTTGTTAGATTCCAATTAAATTTTGAGATGTTATCCATTACATGTGACAAGATCCCAGACTCCCTCTAATGATAATGCATCTACTGGCGTATTTATAACTGGTACTTATATGACGTTTCAACATTAATGTAGATAATCGTACATTTTACCTTTGATACTGTAATACAGTAACAATATTGAACACATTAACATTTATTTCATTTTGTTTTTCGAAATATACGATAGGTGCTGTCTTAGACATGAAACACATCGTACATCCTGTACGTACGGGACCGTATGTTCTTCGCTAATAGGCATGGCACACATCGTACATCCTGTACGTACGGGACCGTATGTTCTTCGCTAATAGGCATGAAACACATCGTACATCCTGTACGTACGGGACCGTATGTTCTTCGCTAATAGGGATAGTATCTGCAATTTACAACCGAGCTGAAGCACTGATATTTTTAAAATTTGTATTCATTGCTCAAAATGTCAAATTACAGAGGTCTTTTGTGGATATTAAATAATTTGATAACAAATTAATATGTGTTAACAATGTAGTAATAATACAAATGTAATAATGATATATCCTACGGAAATATTTACGTTATATTGCACGAAATATTGCTATGTGAACTTTTCATAGTATCTCGTCGTTTCTTTCACATTAAACCTATCGATATTGCTTCGTTCATTTTATGTCTTGAAATATATATACAAGTGTATAAGGTCTTTTCCAAAGAAAACAACTATACATGACTTAAGTATAAATATCGTATTATGTATAAGTATTTGTATGTATAAGGCATCGACCATTTTATCGATATATTATGTAGTCAGTCTTATTTCAAACAACTAAAAATAGAATAATTAGATATACGTAGACAATAGCATGTGTCTATTACAGATTAAGACAGGTCACCAAGTAGTGTATGTATATTACAGATTAAGACAGGTCACCAAGTACTGTGTATATATTACAGATTAAGACAGGTCACCAAGTACTGTGTGTATATTACAGATTAAGACAAGTCACCAAGTACTGTGTGTATATTACAGATTAAGACAGGTCACCAAGTACTGTGTGTATATTACAGATTAAGACAGGTCATCAAGTACTGTGTGTATATTACAGATTAAGACAGGTAACCAAGTACTGTGTGTCTATTACAGATTAAGACAGGTCACCAAGTACTGTGTGTATATTACAGATTAAGACAGGTCACCAAGTATTGTGTATATAGTACAGATTAAGACAGGTCACCAAGTACTTTGTGTGTATTACTGTACGCACCAAGTACTGTGTGTATATTACTATACGTGCACATATGCACTTACTAGAAAACACTTAAAATCTGCGGATGTCATGACTCTAAAATGTTGAAGTGTTGCCAGTATGATCATTGATGAAATCTACCAACTCATTGTGAAATGTTTACCATACAAATAGACATGATCAGGGCTGAATCACTTACTACAACACTCACTGTGATATAAATAGCGGTATTGCAATAACGCATGATGAAACAATGAATAAATAGTTGTATAACGCATGTAAATTACAGTATTTATATGGTAGCGGCGTATATTAAAGGTCTGACGCTTGATAATATAAACGAAAAAATCGTGTGTTACCAACCTGCATTTGTTAAAGGGCTGTTTTAGTTAATGACAGGTACCGAAAAAAAGATTCAGACTCTATATGTACCGAAAACAAGTACAAGTCCATACGTACCGAAAACACGTGCAGGTCCTATTTGTACCGAAAACATATGCAGGTCCTATATTTACCGAAAACAGATACAGGTCCTATGTACCGAAACCATCTGCGGATCAACATGTACCGAAAACATGTGCAGGTCCATTTGTATCGAAAACATGTGCAGATCCATATGTACTGCAAACAGGTACATGTCCTATATGTACCGAAAACATGTGCATGTCCTTTATGTACCGAAATTATGTGCAGGTACTTTATGTGGTCAACCGTACAGAAAGTTAGATTAAATACGTTTGATAAGTATTTCCGTATCATTATTTTAAACGGGAAGACAAACTTATGTCTTATCTACATCAGACCATGATTTTTATCAAGATTATAAGAAGACATTTAGAGAAATCGTCACTAGTATTATTATTTAGGTTTGATAAATTTATTTGCCTCCGTAATGCACAATATTTACTATACTGAAAATTTAAGTGAATTTTAGATATAAGTGGATTTCGTGGGTACTATTTTGTCAAGAATGACGTAAATTCCATCTGTGAATTTTTAACAATCTACCAGTGGAGGGTATCGTTTCACCACCACGTAGGTAAAACTATCCTTTTATCGTCGTGAACAGTGATAGTATTTCTCGGTTGATTACACCATGATATTATAGCGAACAACTATTGTCATAATGTCCTCACTCACTACATCTGCCCACTCTCAGATAAGCCGCAGGAATTCTCTGGTTTACCATTTCTTTTCAGTAAAGTGTAACGATAAAGGTATCCTTGGATGATTGTATGGTATTTACGTATATAAACAATGTAATACAGACTGCCTGTTCGCGTGATAAGACTGTCATTTAAACAATAAACCTATGTAAACAGTCTATTGTTAGCCACGTCTCTATTCTCAAAGTCTTTATTTATGCTACATGTCACAAGTGAAAAATCAACAACAAAAAACAAACAAAAACAGAGATTTCTATCACGATCATACGGTGTATTGTTTTTTGATGTCTTAAACCAATACTAGACCATTGTTTATCATTTATATAAACTGGTTTATAATCGTCAAGTACACAAATAATGACAATGCTGGTAATATAACACATAACTAGAGCCACACTCATTCTCTATCAGTAACTTCCTATAGTGATATATGTGTAACTTAGCGGAAGGATTTCTACTTTCGGTCTGGATATACCTGTACCAATACAGTATATTGCGTTGTGGCGAAACAAGAGTTTCCCACGTTCAGTCCGTATATTTATTGCATACTGTGTTTATTTTTGTCCATGAAATGAAAGTTTTCTACTTTTAGTCTCGATAATCAAGAGACTCTACTTTCAGTCTAAATTTTGTAGTCCATGTAGAACTTGGTAACTGTCTTATGGAAATATTTGTTGAGTGTTTTAATGGGTTATAATAGGTAATAGCACGCTATTGATTTATATAAAAGGTAAGGCGCTTTATAAAATCAAATGGAGTGTGGGCGGATCAATAACCGTATTCGTGTTTAATGCAACACAAGAGTTGGTAAATTAATCAGTCACATGGCGAGGTGCTCAGGAGTCAAAATATAAATCGCGATCGCACATGCCGAACTATTTGTATATTTACATTAAACATGCGGATGTTTTACGACTTTATCATTAGCACGATACATGTGATTCTTTAGTAGGAAACTGCTTATATGTTTATATGTGTATTTATATCGGCAGGTTCTGTCAAACAATAAGCCTTTAATAAAGTCCTGCAATATACAATTGTTAAGATATACTACTCAAAATCAACGATATACAATTATTAAGATATACTACTCAAACTAAACATCCTTACTTATTGTTTAATGTAACACAATGCATCATTTACAACTTAATGTAGATGTACAACCTAATGTATCTTTTTGTAAATTTCATTGAATTCTGAATCATTCTGCAACTGAGATTATATTTATTAAATTTCATATAGCTTAATTGGTATAAAATATAATGATTTACCCATTAATATTCAAATATATAAAGGATTTTAAGAAAACAGACGGAATTTTACTAGACCATTAACGCTTATTAGATACGATAATTCTCCACAAAACATCGCCTTTTTTAATTGGCAACGTAAAAACCTTTTTATCTTGAATATCACACGAGAAATGCAATTTTTGAATGTTGAAGATATATAGGTAATTTATAATGACTCAGGGGTAAACAATTGTCAATATCTCCTTAATCAGGATAATAATAATGACAACAAAACAATGAAATATACTTTTCAATTCATTTATTCAACTTGGAGAGTTGATTTCCTGAAAACTGGACATATGTATTCCAAGTGAATATCGTAGATACTAAGAATATAAAATACAGAGATAAATGTTGTTCAATTTCCTTACCGGAGTTACTGTACTAAAATGATACTAAATACTAGGTTCCAGTCATCTTATGGGATAGAAAGGATATACTTTAAGAATAAAAGTAGCCCATCATTTCTCATTTGAGCTAAGTGACTATGTCAGTCAGATCTACCATACAGAATGTGAAGGACACTACATGTTATTACACATAGGCCGCTTACTTTGATCTTCACCGTATAAGGAAGTGGACCATTTTACAGTTAATCTGTATGCTATGCGGGAAGTATGTGTCTCTATTGTTAGTTCTCCACTCCATTTCTAGATAGTTACATGCATGTTTCCCAGAATAAATTCTTCTCTATGTCGCAACTTCCTTTATATACACATGTATATATAGATTTCCAGATTGATGACGATATTTGGAAAAATGGCATATTACATGTTTACCTGTGAAATATATGAAATTATTATTGTATATGAGATTCTAAATCAAAGGTCTGTTGCAGGTGTGAAAATGGCCGCGAATAATCTTTCCATTGAGCAGATTGCAGATAGATTTTTGGTTTCTAAAGAGACGGGATTCCTAATTAATTGTTCACATGTATGTAAGCTGTACATTTTCATAATGAACTATATATTTCTTTCATATTTTTCATGTTCTTTAAGACAAGTATTGCAGTTGTTATCAATTGCCTTGCTAATATGCGGAATATTCAATATTTTATCAAAAATGTCTTGCGTGTTTTAAATGAATTTCTATCAATATTTTAAAAGATAAGGTTGGCATTACAAAACATCACCTATCCATTAAACATCCGAATCAACGCAATACCAAACGTTCTTCATTCATAGTTCGATTGCGGATTTTGGCCATTATAAATAGTTTTCATTTATAACGATCAAATTACACAAACAAATATAAGACAAACATTGATACCGAAACTTTTTGATAACGACAGGTAAAACTAGATAAATGCTGGGGTCCATTTGAGGAAGTTGCAGAACAACTGACTAAGAATGTGGAAAACAGGATAATACGACATAAGATTGAGAAGGTATGCCTTTAAATTTATAATTAGAATTAAACGTTGAATAAGAACATTTTCACCTTCAGAAATTTCCTAACTCAAATAGCTATCAGAACGGTTATCATTCCTACTGCTTCATAAATTTAGAGCATGTTAAGAACAGTATGTGTAGGGATAGCAGTTAGATTGTTAATGGTTATCGTCTTTACTGGGGCGTTTATTACTTAGTACATGTGTTATGTTTGAATAAATGCAAATTAAAAGGTTTGATGAAATTGGTACATGTTTACAGCTAAACGGCGACCATGACATCCCAGAAGACAAGTTTGAGCAACTTTGCCTGCACAAGATTTTGACATTCTTAACTTCTGGATACATTTGGCAGGACGGCGAAGAAACCGTACCGGAGGTTTGTAGGATGGATATCAAAACGGTTGTAACTGAAATTGATTATTTTGCTTCTTTACGTTTTGTTACAATAATGAAAGAAAAGATAGCTGAGCAAGCTATTGTCTACATCTAAAGTACTATAAGGATAGAGAAAAGTGATATACATGTACTTAAACAGCATGACATGTTCTTCTTTTATTAATGTTTTGACTTGCCCAACAAATTTTATTCGGAAGTTTCCATTTGACACTCATTCAAAATGTGTATTCATAGTAAGGCGATTTTGGTTCACACTTTTGGTGTATACATTTTCATATAGTATGCTATTTCATAACCACGCTAGCCTTTGTTGGTCATTTCATTCCAGAAACTTCCCAGATGTTTAGCGGTCCCGTTGACACGTGTATCCGATGCTCTTGGGATGAAGCCAATTTTAAGCTACCCTAGCATGATATTGGCCAACTGGCAGTTGCAAGATGCGAATGAGTAAATACCTTTTCAATGTGTGTCCAGCATATATACATATGTATGTTTTTGAAAAACAGAAAACTTTTAAGTATTTTGCCATTAAACAATCAACAGTTTAACGCTTGACTGATTTGTAATCAGTGTCAGTGCACCCATTAAATAAATTATCTTCCATTGTATGGACAGTCGTAACACAAAACGGAAATTTTATTGATTCAATTGTTTCAATTGAGACAGTTTCCAATACTTTGTGACGTCATTAAGAAAGAGATACCTATCTAGAATGCCGTCATTTTAAGTGCCATACCAGTCTGATAAATAACTATTTTTCAAGAATGTTTGTACATATATTTTATTTTGTGATGATCTTTCATTCGCTCCAACAATCTAACATGAATCGGATATTCTGGTAAAATCCTCTTATCATGATACACATGTTTTTGTTTTCTTTGTTCCAGACCATTTGACTTCCGGTGAGTGACCCTAGTAAACCCTTGTTACAGTTTCCATATTTGTCGTTATGTGTTTGATTGGGTATCAAATATTATTAATTTGTTTTAGGGAACATTTACCTGATTATTTATTAATGTTTTCTAAAAACATCATTGAACAGAATTTTAACGAGTTAATTAAATTCACATATTGTGATTATTGATAAAAAAACAACAACCTTTATTAATAAAGTATTTAAGCAATAACGGTGAAAAATGAAAGACATTTTCGTCTTCTTTTAAAGTATTGATAACATATTGTTGTGATTGATCAACCTAAAGGTCTATACACCAACCTCTGCAGATAATCTAACTAACTTTTTTTATCATCGCAAAACCAGAAATCTAAATGCCATGTATCAGACCCCAGGAGGTAATGGTGCTGAGGCGTTCATCCTGATCCATGTCATCATAGAACAGAGGTTCGCACCAGCCATAGAGGTAACTCATCACACACGTGTACGGGATATACCATACCCGGACAGTTTATAGTCTATTTGGTTATACGCAATATATCAGTATATCTTAAAGTCGCAGATATTATGCATGCATTATACCTAGTGACAATGATATATTAATGTACAGCATCAGGCATACATGTTTTGTAGGGAAAACTGCTATGTTGATATGCAAATTACTGCATATCATGCAACTATTCTACCCCGAAACTATTGTTGCTATCTTCAGTGTATACTATATGGTGTTATAGTCGACGGCATGTCTCACATACTAGTATGTGGTACAGGGAATACTTTTTATCTTTTCCTAAATCCGTAAGGCTTTCCCATGTAAAAATAAGATAAGAAAATTCGATGTCCAATATTTATGAAATTTAAGAGTGTTATTTTGCACTATATCGTGTATGTATTCCTCAACGTATACTTCTAGTTTATCCGACATGTGAATTATAAAATATTAGTATACCACTAGGATATCGCCAACGTGTTAATTGCAAAATACATGTATATGTCTTTTACCTGTAGGCTATAGTCGACGCAATGAAGTATTCATCAGAGGGTTGTGAGGATAATGTGAGATTGGCCAGAGCCTTGAACGTCATACCGGTTGTGATGGTGAAAATGATGAAAGCATTCAAGGAAATAAAAGGTAAATTTGTTTATCATATGAAAATTCTGAAATAAATGAAATAAACATATAGCCAAGAATCAATAGGAAAACAACTTAAAGAAATCGAAACAGTTATCTTTTAAAAAAACCACGAAACAATTACAATACATATATTTGCACGGAGACCTACATTGTATATAGAAATGTGAAAATAAGACCACGTGTTTCGAAAAGTTCTTTTTCATCGAAGGCATCCGCAATGGAAGTCAGTGCCTAATACGGGCTAAGTCACATCCTTGAAATGAGAACAAGCATATTGGCAAAGACATAATTCTTGTCACGTGTATGTAAGATTTTGTCACACATTAACATTGCGACATGAGCTTTATCAGGCTGATGAATCTGTACCATCACTGATCTCTTTGCAGAGGGCGTTAACCCAGAGCAGTTTTATGATGAACTCCGGATTTTCTACACAGGGTAAGTACATATGTTTAATACCCATCATTTATTTTACTCTATATTATACGTGTATTTGACCAGGTCAGCATAGAAAATACTTTTGTAAGGTCAGTTTTTACAATACTTTAGTGAGGTCAGTATTTACAATACTTGGGTCAGATTATTTTTACAATACTTGGGTCAGGTCAGTATTTACTATACTTGGGTCAGGTCAGTATTTACAATACTTGGGTCAGGTCAGTATTTACAATACTTTAGTGAGGTCAGTATTTACAATACTTAGGTCAGGTCAGTATTTACAATACTTGGGTCAGGTCAGTATTTACAATACTTGGGTCAGGTCAGTATTTACAATACTTTAGTGAGGTCAGTATTTTCAATACTTGGGTCAGGTCAGTATTTACTATACTTGGGTCAGGTCAGTATTAACAATACTTGGGTCAGGTCAGTATTTACAATACTTGGGTCAGGTCAGTATTTACAATACTTGGGTCAGGTCAGTATTTACTATACTTGGGTTAGGTCAGTATTTACAATACTTGGGTCAGGTCAGTATTTCAATACTTGGGTCAGGTCAGTATTTACAATGTTTGGGTCAGGTCAGTATTTACAATACTTGGGTCAGGTCAGTATTGACAATACATGGGTCAGATTATTTTTACAATACTTGGGTCAGGTCAGTATTTACTATACTTGGGTCAGGTCAGTATTTACAATACTTGGGTCAGGTCAGTATTTACAATACTTGGGTCAGGTCAGTATTTACAATACTTTAGTGAGGTCAGTATTTTCAATACTTGGGTCAGGTCAGTATTTACTATACTTGGGTCAGGTCAGTATTAACAATACTTGGGTCAGGTCAGTATTTACAATACTTGGGTTAGGTCAGTATTTACAATGCTTGGGTCAGGTCAGTATTTACAATACTTGGGTCAGGTCAGTATTTATAATGCATGGGTCAGGTCAGTATTTACAATACTTGGGTCAGGTCAATATTTACAATACTTGGGTCAGGTCAGTATCAACAATACTTAGGTCAGGTCAGTATTTACAATGCTTGGGTCAGGTCAGTATTGACAATACTTGGGTCAGGTCAGTATCAACAATACTTGGGTCTGGTCAGTATTTACAATGCTTGGGTCAGGTCAGTATTTACAATACTTGGGTCGGGTCAGTATTTACTATACTTGGGTCAGGTCAGTATTTACAATACTTGGGTCAGGTCAGTATTTACAATACTTGGGTCAGGTCAGTATTTACAATACTTGGGTCGGGTCAGTATTTACAATACTTGGGTCGGGTCAGTATTGACAATACTTGGGTCTGGTCAGTATTTACAATACTTTAGTGAGGTCAGTATTTTCAATACTTGGGTCAGGTCAGTATTTACTATACTTAAGTCAGGTCAGTATTAACAATACTTGGGTTAGGTCAGTATTTACAATACTTGGGTCAGGTCAGTATTGACAATACATGGGTCAGATTATTTTTACAATACTTGGGTCAGGTCAGTATTTACTATACTTGGGTCAGGTCAGTATTAACAATACTTGGGTCAGGTCAGTATTTACAATACTTGGGTTAGGTCAGTATTTACAATGCTTGGGTCAGGTCAGTATTTACAATACTTGGGTCAGGTCAGTATTTATAATGCATGGGTCAGGTCAGTATTTACAATACTTGGGTCAGGTCAATATTTACAATACTTGGGTCAGGTCAGTATCAACAATACTTAGGTCAGGTCAGTATTTACAATGCTTGGGTCAGGTCAGTATTGACAATACTTGGGTCAGGTCAGTATCAACAATACTTGGGTCAGGTCAGTATTTACAATACTTGGGTCAGGTCAGTATTTACAATACTTGGGTCAGGTCAGTATTTACAATACTTGGGTCATGTTAGTATTAACAATACTTGGGTCAGGTCAGTATTTACAATACTTGGGTCAGGTCAGTATTTACAATACTTGGGTCAGGTCAGTATTTTCAATACTTGGGTCAGGTCAGTATTTACAATACTTTAGTGAGGTCAGTATTTACAATACTTGGGTCAGGTCAGTATTTAAAATACTTGGGTCAGGTCAGTATTTACAATACTTTAGTGAGGTCAGTATTTTCAATACTTGGGTCAGGTCAGTATTTACTATACTTGGGTCAGGTCAGTATTAACAATACTTGGGTCAGGTCAGTATTTACAATACTTGGGTCAGGTCAGTATTTACAATACTTGGGTCAGGTCAGTATTTACTATACTTGGGTTAGGTCAGTATTTACAATACTTGGGTCAGGTCAGTATTTCAATACTTGGGTCAGGTCAGTATTTACAATGTTTGGGTCAGGTCAGTATTTACAATACTTGGGTCAGGTCAGTATTGACAATACATGGGTCAGATTATTTTTACAATACTTGGGTCAGGTCAGTATTTACTATACTTGGGTCAGGTCAGTATTTACAATACTTGGGTCAGGTCAGTATTTACAATACTTGGGTCAGGTCAGTATTTACAATACTTTAGTGAGGTCAGTATTTTCAATACTTGGGTCAGGTCAGTATTTACTATACTTGGGTCAGGTCAGTATTAACAATACTTGGGTCAGGTCAGTATTTACAATACTTGGGTTAGGTCAGTATTTACAATGCTTGGGTCAGGTCAGTATTTACAATACTTGGGTCAGGTCAGTATTTATAATGCATGGGTCAGGTCAGTATTTACAATACTTGGGTCAGGTCAATATTTACAATACTTGGGTCAGGTCAGTATCAACAATACTTAGGTCAGGTCAGTATTTACAATGCTTGGGTCAGGTCAGTATTGACAATACTTGGGTCAGGTCAGTATCAACAATACTTGGGTCTGGTCAGTATTTACAATGCTTGGGTCAGGTCAGTATTTACAATACTTGGGTCGGGTCAGTATTTACTATACTTGGGTCAGGTCAGTATTTACAATACTTGGGTCAGGTCAGTATTTACAATACTTGGGTCAGGTCAGTATTTACAATACTTGGGTCGGGTCAGTATTTACAATACTTGGGTCGGGTCAGTATTGACAATACTTGGGTCTGGTCAGTATTTACAATACTTTAGTGAGGTCAGTATTTTCAATACTTGGGTCAGGTCAGTATTTACTATACTTAAGTCAGGTCAGTATTAACAATACTTGGGTTAGGTCAGTATTTACAATACTTGGGTCAGGTCAGTATTGACAATACATGGGTCAGATTATTTTTACAATACTTGGGTCAGGTCAGTATTTACTATACATGGGTCAGATTATTTTTACAATACTTGGGTCAGGTCAGTATTTACTATACTTGGGTCAGGTCAGTATTAACAATACTTGGGTCAGGTCAGTATTTACAATACTTGGGTTAGGTCAGTATTTACAATGCTTGGGTCAGGTCAGTATTTACAATACTTGGGTCAGGTCAGTATTTATAATGCATGGGTCAGGTCAGTATTTACAATACTTGGGTCAGGTCAATATTTACAATACTTGGGTCAGGTCAGTATCAACAATACTTAGGTCAGGTCAGTATTTACAATGCTTGGGTCAGGTCAGTATTGACAATACTTGGGTCAGGTCAGTATCAACAATACTTGGGTCAGGTCAGTATTTACAATACTTGGGTCAGGTCAGTATTTACAATACTTGGGTCATGTTAGTATTAACAATACTTGGGTCAGGTCAGTATTTACAATACTTGGGTCAGGTCAGTATTTACAATACTTGGGTCAGGTCAGTATTTTCAATACTTGGGTCAGGTCAGTATTTACAATACTTTAGTGAGGTCAGTATTTACAATACTTGGGTCAGGTCAGTATTTAAAATACTTGGGTCAGATCATTTTTACAATACTTGGGTCAGGTCAGTATTTACAATACTTTAGTGAGGTCAGTATTTACAATACTTTGGTCAGGTCAGTATTAACAATGCTAAACGCGCATGCTTATACATAATTGAGATATATTTATCAATTAAATCAGTAACTTAATGTATGCACATGTCACTTCCCCTTACTCTAGTTGGGGCGGAGGAAAGGAACCTCTTCCTCGTGGATTGGTTTATGAGGGAGTTGATGGAGACAAACGAAAATCGGTTCGTAATCATTTTGCATTTTACGTAAACGTTTTGTTCTCATTTTTTTCTTTTACATATTGAAACATAAGATGATACCAACATATAAACAAAGTCATGATTTAATTCAGCCTATATTAAAATCGGATTATGTACCTTTCCATACGATACATGCATATTTAATTGCACTCCAAACTTAGAGACGTGTGGACAAAAATAAACAGAATTGTCTTTATTATGTCAGATGAAAGGAGGAAGTGCTGCTCAGAGCACAACCTTACAGATACTTGACGCGGCATTGGGTATCAGGCATGAAGGAGGTATGTACCTTGATACAGCGGTAACTAATACTATGATAAAACATATTAATGGTAATTGGAAGTAGTAGCCGGGCTGTAGAACCGGATACGTTCGAATATTAACTATAAATAAACATCAATTGAAAAATAAATCTTTAGTCAGGTCAGTATTGTCCAATTCACAGCACAAAAGGATTTCCTCGATGAAGTGAGAGATTACATGTTGAGAGAACACCGGGAATACTGCGCCTATGTGTGGGAACACAGTAACATCAGGAGTTACGGTTAGTATGTATATAGTGTACAATGTTAAATCCCACAAGGAAACAGTACCATTAGTCATTACGTTAACATCATTATATTACAACTCGTGTAACAGTAACATCATGTGTTAGAGTAACATTAACCGCATTACGCTAACATTTTACACAAGTCACAGTACAATAAGATTGACTTTGAATATGAACAGTTTAGTAGCTGGTTTACAACTCAGGAAATGATACATAACGCATGGAAGCTGAAATCAATGAAAACGATCTAAAAAGGGTTCTGTCGTTATGAAAATAACTTAAAGTTATGTTGATATATATATTCCTTTAGTGGAACGATGCAGCAGCAAAGATGTCCGAAATGCCTATGACAGATGTATCGCTGCCGTCCGGGGCTTTCGGGGCCTTCACAAAGACAAGGTGAATGAGTAAGTATGCTGTTATAAGTGATATCCTGAGACTATGGGGTACATATATAATGGCTATGTTAGCATCATACCCCATATAATATACATTTAGAATTGAGAATATTAACTGCAAATTACTTAAACATATTTTTTTTTCAGTTTTGATTTTATTGAAGTATATTTTGTAAATTATGTCCAAGTAAATAATAATCAATGATGTTTCATGAACGTTGTACATCCACAGTTATATACGAAAACCTTCCGAGCGAAAGGATCGGAACAAACACGTGGAGGGTATCAAACACACAGGAACAGGCAGTACCCGTAAGTTGTTGAACATTTCAGACATACTTGGAAATTATAGCAACATAGATCTATATACAGACATATATGTATGTCACTAGTTTATTATAACTGGTCGCAAGTTTCTATTGTATATGCTAACCTGAAATTGATTGTGACGTCATCATATGGACAATGACGTTACGTCATGAACTGAAAATGGCAAAATAGAATGGCTTCCTCCCCATTTTCACTCTAAAATCTGTCAAATGTACGTTTTCTTATACACACACATGAAATGTTATGGAACTTGTTTCGAAATTTTAATTTTTGCTCGCTAAAAATCGCAAAAACAGATGTTTTATGACTCGTTTTATGTTTATGTTTCATGGTTTTACTATTTTAGTTATACTATTTTCATATTGCAGCCTACCTTACGTTCCTGAATAAAGTCAACGAGGACACCGACAAGTGTAAACTACCGAAAAAAGAACACAGTTAACAGCAAAGTAACAGGACGTGGTTCCAGTATCTTAGCTGTGAATTGATCATGGAGTACATGGACATACCAGTCTTAACAAGAACTAACTTCATACATCTTTTTTGTATAACATGTGTATAATATAGTATCACAAATGACGATTTAAGACAATTTTATGACTCGTGCCCTGCCTGGTATATGTCTGTATATATATATGCAAGTGTATGTGTGTGCATGTGTGAGTGTGTCGGTGTGTGTGTATGTATGCGAATTTACATGTATGTATGTATGTATATGTATGGATACAGTAATGAAATGTTCACTGAAACTGATTCGTTGGTTATAGGACTAAGTCTTACAGCTATAAACGATTTTCCGAGGAATACAGCATTTTGTGGTAAAAGCATAAAACTTTTCCTGAACATAGTTTATGATGTAGCAAGACATTTCAGATATGGACTCATCGCCATTTGATTGTAACATGCTCTATTTATCACTTCCGGTTCAAATCCAATATGGCGGACGCCTATCACAATAATTTAGCGAACCTGTCGAGGGACGAACGCTCAACTCAAAGGCAAAAAGCGAGGAAGTCTCAAGCGAGAAAGATAGTATCGCAAACTCATGTACCTTTCAATTTCAGATAATTGGGGTAGCAGGTACAATTCTTACCTACCTGCAGCAGAGGCATCTAAATCTAAACTATGTAAAAACATAACATTTGTTTCTAAAATTTAGTTTGAAAATATATGTTTGTTAATATCCTCTTTTGATAGACCTAATAAGGTACTTTGAAAGTAAGGAACACAAATCATATAGGAATAAAGTTACCAATGACATTCCACAAAATTCCTGGAATTGAGAACATTAGTTTTGAAACACATTGACCTCAAAAATATTATATGACGATTCTTGAAGATGTCCCGCAAAGTATTTTTGTTATTACAATGTATGACCGCGCTAGCCAGGAATCAGATGTGAATGAGTGCAGAAAAGTAGTGTTTGCGATCAAAGAATTGAATTGATCATCCGACAAAAGAGGTTCTGATACAACACACTATACGAGCTACTCACCAGTTTGGTGTTGTATGGGCGACTCCCTAGATCCCACACCGCCTGTTCCGAAACCGGAAGACTTCGAATAGGAACAGAAGCATGTGGAGCTTTGCAACCATTCTGGATTCAAATGGTGACGTTAAACGGTTTAACTACAACATTTGTATAAAGAAACAACCGGAAGTTGAATGACATTTTCCATATTAGCTTATTGGAACCAAAAGTCCTAATGGCAACAAGTCATATGTATCGCCTATGCATCGCATTGCTACAAAAACAACAGTTAGTATTTTGGTAGGCAATCATTGAGGCAGGCTACACATCATATGTTAGTGAAATGTTAAGTTTTGTAATTTTCAAATTCTGTATTCGTCCTGAAGACCCGGAAGTAAAATACATAAATGTAGTATTTTTTTTTTTTTTTTTTAATGTGGCTTGTTTGTAAGATTTCATAATGTTCTATCGCACAAAATTTCACAATATGAACACAAACAATGTCCTTTTACTTTTGAAATTGGTTATGTTTCTGTTCCAAAAAAGTGAAAATGGCGATAATTAAAACAACAAACAAAAAAACCCCGAAAGTTTTGGCTTTGAAAGAAAAAAGCAAAGCATAAAAAAGTATAAGTTGATTTGTTTGCACACTTAATAAGTTGTTAATAAGCAATATTTTACAAGAAATCCAACCATTGTTTTACCTAAAAACTTGTTTTTATGATACGCGGGGGCCGTCTTGGATTTTACCGGAAATAGGGCTTTTTGAGGAGTTGTCCATATATGAAATATCTTGTTCGGTCGTAAACTTACGACCAAATGCAATAATTTTCTCTTATCTACTGTGCTTCCTCTGGAAAATAAGCTTTGCTAAACAGGTTTCATATCCTCAGTACATAAAGTGTATCATTATTGTTACTTTTTATCATTATTATTATTTCAATAAACTTACATAAAAACTATCAAAATAAGCCTTATAAGTCAATACATGTTGACATATTTACCGTATCTCATTTGTATTACCGAATACTGTGCTATATCTTATATGTAATTCATGCAATATTTTACTAACCAAGGATATAATTTATCATTATCAATATTTTGTATTATTAATGTTTCATGAAAAATGCCAATTCTGATTGGCCGAAAGGTCACATGAATAAATGAATTGAAAAAATCAAGATGACGGCAAAGTTGAAATGATTGTAAATTTTGAATAAGTTTATATACTGTATTTCAATTTTGACAGAATTGAACAATAAACGAACTCGGGGATAATTTTTCATAAGAGAGAGAGAGAGAGACAGAGAGATAGAGACAGCGAGAGAGAGAGGGGGAGACAGAGAGAGAGAGAGAGAGACAGACAGACAGAGACACAGACACACAGACAGACAGTGACACAAACAAAAGGACATAGACACCGACAGACAGAGACAAATACAGACACAGACAGACACAGACAGACACAGAGAGATAGAGATTGAATTTTATGTCTAATTATGTCCGTATCATTAGAAAACATACTGTGCAGTTTGACGTATATTTCGCTGTCAAATAGAACCGCATATTTTAAAACAAACTATGTTTTACTTCGATACTGTATCAGGTAGAAAATACAAAAATGAAATCAAGATACTTTTTGGTTGCTGATTGTGACCGACCGAGATTATACGTGTAGTTATGTACATCATCAGACTGATAAACATAGCTATACGGTCGACGACAACCTATAACTTAAACAAACCAAAATCATATACTTCAATATGTTTGACCAATGGAAGAAGACGATGTTGCTCTAGACACAAATATTTTACTTCGTAGTAGTTTTGTTATAATCTGTTACCTGATCAGGTATTATTGTTATTTTACAGTCCTACGTAGGACATTCTGACATGGTGGTAGTAATGTCTTATCAACCTAGTGGTACCCATGTCCTACCCACCTGGTGGTACCCATGTCCTATCGACCTGGTGGTACCCATGTCCTACCCACCTGGTGGTACCCATGTCCTACCCACCTGGTGGTACCCATGTCCTATCGACCTGGTGGTACCCATGTCCTACCCACCTAGTGGTACCCATGTCCTACCCACCTGGTGGTACCCATGCCCTATCGACCTGGTGGTACCCATGTCCTACCCACCTGGTGGTACCCATGTCCTACCCACCTGGTGGTACCCATGTCCTACCCACCTGGTGGTACCCATGTCCTACCCACCTGGTGGTACCCATGCCCTATCGACCTGGTGGTACCCATGCCCTATCGACCTGGTGGTACCCATGTCCTACCCACCTGGTGGTACCCATGTCCTACCCACCTGGTGGTACCCATGCCCTATCGACCTGGTGGTACCCATGTCCTATCGACCTAGTTGAACCCACGTCCTATCGACCTTGTGGTCCGTGTCCTACAAACCTGGTGGTTCCCAAGCCCTACCGACCTTGTGGTACCCATGTCATATCGACATGGTGGTACCCATGCCCTGCTGATCTGGTGGTACCATTACCCTACCGACCTTGGTGTACCCATGTTACATCGATACCAACCTTGAGGTACCCATGTCACATCGACCTGGTGATACGCACTTCCTATCGACCTAGTGGTACCCATGTCCTACCGACCTGGTAATACGCACTTCCTATCGACCTAGTGGTACCCATGTCTTATCGACCTGGTGGATACGTAGCTCTGTATTTATGTTGACGCTTATTCTAATTGATAGTATGCATGTATGGATTAGTATAAATAATACTTGAATAATAAATTATTGATTTAATATATCCATTTGTTTTGTTTTTTTTAATTATTTTTTTATTTTTGTTTCTTCTTTTTTTCAAACGAATATTCCATCGTGGAGCATGCGATATTTGAGCACACTTACCACATGATAAGGTACCAATCTTCTCGACATTCTGCATTTCTGAGATATCGGCGTAATTTTGTAGGTTTGTGTTTTTGTAATTTTGAGTTACATCCTGTGTTAATGGCTCATTTTTGAAAGGTGTTGATATATATATATACTGTCTCCAAGACTAGATCATGGCAAGACCATTTTTTGCTTTGTTTAGAATGTTATAGGATGTAGTTTATCGTCACGACTTGATCTTCTCATTTACATCTGTTGTTTTTGTTTAGCATGTTACAAAATGTAGTCTGTCATCAAGACTGGTTCGTCTCATTTACATTTGTCGTTTATTCTTTTAGAATGTTATATGTATTAAACCATCGTCACAACTATGTCGTCCCTTTGAAAAGTGATACTAATACTGAGTATAGCCTTCGCTATCATCATAATAATACAGGCCATTTCCAGGTCATGTCATAAAGATGATATCGAATACATACAATACCACTACTGTGACGTAATAAACACTTGTAACGTTGGTTAAAGAAATGTGGCTTTCCGCCAATCGTCTCATTATATAAAAAGAACTCAGTATGAAGAGGACCGTCCTTGGAAATAACATTTGAATTATGTAGTTCTAGCTACATCACAGACATGCTTCCTTCAATACGTAGGCAATGTATTTGGTATTTATTGATGCCTTCGTATTAAATGGTCCCTTAAAGACTACACATCAATCACGCATATATCAATACTTCTGTACAAACCTAAAATTACACACAACTATTGTGTTATTTATATTAGATTATTTATAAACGTCTGACCTATGCGGGCTTCTTTTCAATTAATTTGGATGGACATGCACTTTTACTGTTTATGTGTTTAACCTTTAATATCAAAATCATCGTGAGCTTAAAAAGATCTTTTTCGTACTTGGGAATATGTTCTTTTTCTGTGTAAATATGATAATCGACTGTTTTTGCCTGGTTTCTATCCATGTGTATTGTGATGTGTGTCACACTATAGCCGTGTGAATCTTTATAATTATCTTAATAACTGACTGGCTTCGCTTCTTTACTGACATTTAGGGATGTCATGTTTAGTACCACGATTTAAAGGATGATTGTGTAATTCACCTTGGTTGTGCCACTATCATAATTATAATGACGAACAATATAGTCTCAAAACATCTACAATAACTCAGCGGTGATTCTTTTTTGTATATCATTTAAATACAGTGGTTAAATAAGCATTGTAGTATATTTGCTGTAAGTCGAGATTCATTAAGCTTAAGTTAAAGTGAACCGCCATACCATACTCGGCCAAAAACCTTACTGAAAAGAATACTAAAGAATAAAAGGCTGATTTCTAATATCAAGATTTCAATAGTTGAACGGATATATAAAAGTAACTGATTAAATTAACAGTGGAATATGCACGTGTAATACCCGTTTGACATTACGTACATGTATACTGATATAGAACAGAGAAAGCCATTGATGAAGATACATTTAATCATAAAGATATATTGGAATAGCATTTTAAAACAACATATATTTAGAGGTAAAGCTTTGAATTTCTTGTCATAGTTGTAATGTAATGAATATTTATATTTGTACAATTTTACATCCCTGTACGTATAAACACTGTGATCCAGGCATTCATATATTCTAGTAGGCGACTTTTTAATATGATCATGTCAGAGTTTTTTGGGGTTTTTTTCTTTTAGAATTTATTCATTTTAGTTATGTGGATATGGCACAGCGGTATAGGGTGTTGTGTTTTTACTATGTTACATAAAATATATAATATATATATTTAATCAGTGAGGTAAAAATGACAATACAGAAAAGTTTATTCTCGGGACCATCCAGTCGTTTTATGTATACATACCACAGCTTTATATAAAAAAGAACATTTCACATTGGTGCAGTGATGGTCGGCCTAATACTCTGACATGATCATAGTGACAAGTCGTCTATTAGATGATAAGAACATCTTAATTACAATGCATATACATAAACTGATGTGAATTGTACACATATTATAAATATTCATAACAGTACAACTTCGTCAGGAAATACAAATCTGTAACCTTCGGATCAACAACATATTAATAGAATCATTTAAATCATGTAACTGGTCTAACCAAAAATATATGACTAAGTTTAAACTGCCCCAAACATAACATACGCTAAAATCCTTTAATGAACAACATTCAAATAATGTTTATACTTGTTTAGTAATCAGTTAAAGTCATCATCTTAACCTACTGCTGTTAAAGCAAATAAAAATCTAGGATCCATTAGAAAGTCTTTGCAAGCACTGCTGAGTTACAATCCTTCAAAATACAACATTATAATTCATCAATTCAAAATAGATTGAAGGAAAACGATGAGATTGAACGAATGAATGCACCGAATTTTAGATTATACAGTCCAATGTTTTGTCTCCAGTTCATTCTAATATGTTGGCTCAATATTTCATGTTTCTGCATATACATATAAAGCACATTATAGCATGGTCAGTATTCAACCAGTCCGTAGTAATTTACACCGATGTTATGTGACAGGAACTGCATCCGTTAGTTCATTCTGGCAGTATGCACGCGTCAGTGTCCTTGTTTATTTGGTTCAGGAATTGGAGATACGCTAAAATGCAACAATAAGAATTTTAATATATATGTATACCTACATATGTACGTAATGTTAGCGTCCGAAATAGTACCATCTGATGATAATACGAAAAATCTAGGAACTCATTAACACAAAATGTTTGTGTGTTCGTGTAATTACAATGTAGGTAAATATGTACCTATTAAAACGAACCGGTAAAAAGCTTAAGCTTATAATACAAGCTTAAATATCTAACACCAATTAAAGTTAGTTCCACGTGAACAACTTACGGGTGCTGCCTGTTCCGGTTTCTCGGATTGCTTCCACCTGCATATTCCTATTTTCTCTCCTTGAAGGTGTCGTTACGTACCTGTGAACAAAGAACAAAAATGATCTCAAAGAGTCAACAAATTATTGTTCTATTACAGTGCCATATTGATGCAAGTCGTTCCTGAAATATTCCTTATTACAGCATATATCGACCAACACATATCGATCATTATTGCGATAGCGTGTACTTACTGAACGACCTTGTGTATGTGAAGTTTCCGGAAGCTCTGGATCGCGTTGATACATTTATTATAGGCCATTTTTACATCCAGATTTTCACAATGCTCCACTACAAGATATAAAAATAGCGTTATAGACCGATAGTGGTTTAACACATGTTATCCACTCGACATATACATGCAAACAATCAACAACATTACTTCAATTAGCAGTCGCATGGTATCCAAACACAATAAGGGCATGTATTGAGACTAATAATGTTCTAAGTCAGATCATATGAAAATATTGATATCCATGCGAATGGTTTCCTGTTTAATCCTTCATTGGCGTCTAGATTGTAACATTCCCAAAGTTTAAACAAATCGACCGTATTAACATATTATTAAATTTCTCCTTCAGAATTGCTCAAATGTCACCTCTCGTACCTATAAATTAGTCCTGGTGCTTGATATCAGTACCAAAATGACCTCATACACAGAAATCAAGACAATAGATTAGCATGCTTTTTCCTCTTTTTTTTTTAAAATCTGGTCGCCGAATTCCACACAAATAGTTGCCAAGGAATTACATTAATTTTCTCGGTCTCATAATCTTTCATTCTGTTTTTAAACATGCTACATTGTACATTGTATATCGTGTTCTTTTTTTCAAATGTTAGAAAAATCTATTTAACAAAGTTGGCCTCAGAAGATAACGTATTTATTGAATTAATGATTGTATGATTCACACATATCAGTGTATTATTTACCATAGTTTCTTACGCTGCTTTCATTCCGCATATATTTGCAGAAGTCGCTGTGTTCTTTTAGCATGTAGTCTCTCACTTCGTCAAGGAACTCCTTTTCCTCTGTTGAAAAAACAAAGTGGGAGACTTATCACAGTTCGTATTCTTACATATGTTAATTTCAGCTAGCTATGATAACATAACACCCCCGAGTGACATAATTATGCAGTGCAGATTGACCTTATGCTGTCTAACGGAAAAAAAAATTGTTGAAGGCAAAATATTAAATACGTTCTTGTGCGTTTTAAAGTGACATCATAGTAAAATATTTTTGTACTATTTTGCTTTTATTACTCCATATCATATATCTAGTGTTTCATCTTACGAAAATTTGCAATTTGATTTTGCTGAAATAATATTATGTACATGCAGATGTACGTGACCTCCCGACTGCATCGACTACGGTTTAAAAGGGTTACAGCGTCAAATACAGAACACAGATGGTCAAATGGCAACATAAATCACAACCAATCTGGTACGCTGCTTGGAATAAATTGTCTCACTTTTTCATAACATTTAATTGACATAAAAACAGTCACGCGATATTATCAGCGCTGTATTTTAGAGGGAATTCCAGACTAGATATTGGATGGTTAATGGCAAATCGATAATGTAATCAAGTGCTCACGATATTTCCTAAACTGAAAAATAATTCAGAAAAAGAAGGTCATGACAGATTAAAGTGATAGTAGCGTGATGTTATCAAACTTATTCCTGTGTATTGCATTGTGATAGTTATGAAATAAACATCTCTAGCCTGTATTGCTGACAAAAGGACGTAAGATGAAAGGTACCAGTTTAGTACATATATATGCTTTGTTTAAGACAAATCATAAATGTGATTCAGTGTGATGTAGTTTGATCCACTACGACTTTAAACTGATTGTATACCCATACCGTGGGAACAGAGGCCTCTGCTGAAACAAATAAAGACAGCATGCAATGTCATAATACTAATATTTCACATATGTAGCCCGTCAATGCGTTAGAAAAAAAATACTTGCTTCGGATCTGGGGCCCAGTGTCTCGTTATAAAAGTAAATGCATGTGTCTAATAGGAACACATAGCACTTACCTCCTTCATGCTCGATGCCTAGTGCTGCATCCAGTACCTGCAGGGTAGTGCTTTGGGCAGCACTCCCTCCCTTCATCTGAAACATTAAAGATTTATCAACACAACGTGCATTGTTAGCAATATACTGACAGTTGCACAATATCAAACAAAATATTTCAAAGATTGTTACCGCCCTTTGGTTTGTTTGGTTTGGTTTGTTTTTGTTTAACGTCCTATTAACAGCCATGGTCATTTAAGGACGTGTCAGGTTTTGGAGGTGGAGGAAAGCCGGAGTACCCGGAGAAAAACCACCGGCCTACAGTCAGTACCTGGCAACTGCCCCACGTAGGTTTCGAATCCGCAACCCAGAGGTGGAAGGCTAGTGATAAAGTGTCGGGACACCTTAACCACGCTGCCACCGCGGCCCCTTGTTACCGCCCTAGCAAATTAAAATTTCCCTTAATTGGAACACAGGGTAAATCTAAGAATGTCAACATCCGTAATCAAACTTCCCGTGACGCTGGGCTCCGAAAAAAAACCCCGTGTAACTCCATAAATATAGATGATAATGTCTGACCGTCTAAATCGAGACAATATGCAAATGAAGCTCCAACATGAGGCTTTTCAAATTAAGCAAGGCAGTGCGAAAGTTGATGTTCGGATGTAAACAAAATGGTTCAACGAAAAATGTGCTTGACAGATAACAGAAAAGAAAAAATATGACACCGATAATATCCCAAGATATCTTTGAAAGCCTAGATAGATTGTGAGAACAACATCAAGCAAGAAATGGAAAAGCCTGCATCCTTCATGATAATTGATAATATATGAACACAACATTTTGTATATCAATTAAGGCTTTATATTAATGAAAATCAAAATTAAATTAAAGTTTTGATCTTTGTTAAAGTCGATGTCGAAATGAAAAGAAAGTTTAATATCTGGGTACTGGAATCATGCACGGGACCGGCGTGCAATTTTCACTCAAACCGAGGTTACATAATGGTCTCGCTTTCATTATTATCGAGTTACTCGCCCAAGTATAACCTTTACACAGGGCTATTTATTAATGAACTATTTCCCTGGTAAAACCGGACTCTAGACTGTCTAATAAAGTAGATGAAAACAGGAATAGACATCTAAAGGCAAAATGATTTTATGTTTTGAATATGATGTTTTATTATCTACCTTTAAAAGTGATAGGATCTATCATATTCACGAGTAGAAAGGATGCCCAGATTTTCAAGAAAAGGATGAGTGAACGAATAAATACCTTTAATTTACTTTTACTGACATTATCGTAATGGGCATGATATTCACGATTGTTTTCAGTCGGACGCATCGATGGATATCCCAGAAGCCCAATACCTTGTAAAGTTCAGTTACAAATAAAACCTATGTTTAAATCAAAGCAAACAACGCGTGTTGATTACGCCAAGATGTGCTGCACACCCATAGATGTGCTTTACACTAATATGATCAGTACATTGGTTGTTTCTCTATCACCTGCTACAACCTAGTCCTGTTTTGTTGTTGTTGACATATTGGGACCCACTTACCATGTATTCTTGTGCAGCTATTATTAACTTTCATGCGTTTTGGTATTACGTATTATATGCTAATATCAATTAAAACGAACGATGTGAAGATTTATCTTAAATCTATCTTAGATATTTTGCGTTTAAAATGGGACTTATATACAAACCGGTTTTGGTACGTCCTCATATACGCCTTCATAAATGAGACCTTCAGGTAGCGGTTCCTTACCACCACCCCAGCTAAAAGAGAGAACGCTTCATGATAAACAGGTTAGCATTTTAAATGTTTGTACATGGATATTTTCATTATTTTAACAACTACAATCCTATTTGTGATTAACGCATACTGTTACATTTTATTTACAGTTACCCTGTCTTAACAATATATTGAAATAATATTTAAACTTTTAATACGGTATTTACATAAAATCTTGATATATTAAAATAACAATTATACTCTTACTCTGCAAATGAAATGCATATGCTTACCCTGTGTAAAATATCCGCAGGTTATCGTAGAAATGTGCTGGTTCCACACCTCCTGAATTATAAATTTCAAATAAAAAATCGTTCAGAGTTAAGGCCTAAAACCTTAAAATTTTAATACACTTTCCTAATTGTTTCATTCACCTATACCTGTGTTGAAGACTAATGTAAATGATAAACACATCTTTTATTGCACTCTTTGCTATAATGAAGTAACCATGAACAATGAAAGATACTGTTACTAATTATTTAAGTCATTGCGAAAACACAAACAAACCATTGATTTTCTTGAATGTTTCACACATTTCTGACAGCACATTTGGAATGACGTTCAAGGCTGTGACTAGTGCTGCGTCATCCGCTTGACCTTCTGTCGAATACTTCATGGCGTCAATAACAGCCTTCAGTGTAGAATATACACACATATCGATTTCGATATCATATAAATACATACTACAGAATGTAATTAATGTCTCGACGATAGCTTTCAGTGTAGAATATATACAATATAGAATGTAATTTACACCTCGAAGAGAGCCTTCGGTGTAGAATATATACAATATAGAATGTAATTTACACCCCGACGATAGCTTTCAGTGTAGAATATATGATTTTAATGATTGATATTAACACGTCTTTGACAATAAAGCTTAGGTTGACTTTGAATATAAAACATAGAATATAGTCCATGATCATTTACATATCGACACCAGCCTACACATAAAACATAGCATATAACTTCATGTCAATATAAGTCTATAAGGTAGACACGTCTGTGACGAGTTACCTTTATGGCTGGTGCGAACCTCTGTTCTATGATGACATGGGTGAGGATGAACCATTCAGCACCATTACCTCCTGGGGTCTGATACATGGCATTCAGATTCCTGGTTTTATATTGATAATAAAGAACATGTTTGATAACCACTCATGCTACTGACGTGAGTACTCCGGTGAGTTGGCATTTCACACTTACCTTACCCATTGTTTAATATGAGGACGAAATAGTCATTTCTCAATGCTATTATTGATATGCATATTGATAAAATATTGTCAGATATATTGTATGTACATCTACATGTCCTGTATGATATATTTAGTTATCATGAAATTTAATATAATCTATCCATAAATACATTTAAAAACTATAATGGTGACGATTATTTTCCCCATTTTTATAGTCGATTGGTTTATGTAACAAACTCGGTTTATTTGTGAAATGTTTTCAAAGTCGAGGTATAAAGCAAAATCTGTTACTCACGAGAAGTCAAATGGCCTGGAACAAAGAAAAAGAAACGTTCAAACTATTACCTGTAATTGTGGTAATCGATGAGTGACATGATTTCCAAATCATATTGTGCTAAAGGAGCTTAATTCAAAATCACATACCCATTCATATCTTTCTTCTGCCAATTGGCCAATATCATGCTAGGGTAGCTTAAAATTGGCTTCATCCCCAGAGCATCTGACACACGTGTCAACGGGACTGCCACACATCTGGGAAGTCTCTGGAATGGGGAAGGTCAGCATGTTAGTTTAAAACATAAAATGTTTCCATTTTTCTTTATGATCAGTATACACATAAATGCAAGTATGTATATAATCCACCCTGAATCAATATGATGTTGTATAAGGTATACCAATATATCACGGAGTGTCCTCTGGGCAAATGTCAAGGGTAAATAATTAGCTAATAGCTGAAAAGCGCATGAACAGTCAATGATTAACGTAAACAACCAAGCTTTCTTACACATACTTGTCATCTAAATGTTAAAAATCACCAAACTATATGCTAAAAGTATGAGGATTGTGATCGCTTTGTTTTTGCTATAAAAATTCTTTAATGAGATTAGTACTTACTATATTGCAGGTTATTTGAAAAAAAAATAATGCATACATATTGTAACATATATCTATGTTTATCTTAGAAAAGTAAAAAATGCAATATAGTGATCAACAGTTATCGCCCGAAACAAAAGTCATCTAACGAACCTTTGGTACGTCGTTTTCGCCATCCTGCCAAACATATCCAGAGGTTAAGAATGTCAAAATTTTGTGCAGACATAGTTGTTGCAACTTGTCTTCTGGGATGCAGAGGTGGCCGTTTAACTGAAAGCATATGCGCATGGCATCATTTTAAAACGTCATTAGATATTACACGTGGTGTAGATATTTTGATAAGTGGTTAATAGATACATTTCTTCTTTGAAGGTTGACAAAATTATAGATAATATTTCTGATGTTAGTTAGATGTGTTCATAATACAGTTATAAAGACAATGGTCTTATGCAATTTTAGGTTGTCGAGAAATATCAGGTGATACAAGATATCAGACATCACTGTGGCAATTGTCAAATGTATTGTTGAAGTAAAAACTATATACATTTATTGACGTTGCTCTTTGGAGACATGGAGATGCGTTCACCAGGGGCGTTTTGTGATTGGTCGACAATGCGCGCGAGGTTACTATTAATTCAGCGGTCTCGTAACATAGAATAAAACCGGGGAAAAGCCGTGTGTTACTTTCAAAATTCAAATTCAATTTTTAAATGAAATTTCACTTTGATGTTTTTAGTTGTGAGCACTAATATATCACTGAATTGTGTGGTTTCGTCATGAGTATAAACAGTAAAAGCCACAAACCAAAAAAAGAGAGGTCACATATAGTATCTGAAAAAAATCCTTACCACACAAGGAAGAAATAAGACAATAACACGTATTCACTGTTGTTTCTTATTAGTCATACAATAAACATTTGTCGATGTCGGATATATATTAACGGTCGGCAATATAGGAGAATATTGTTGAAACAAGATATTCTCAAAATCTTTAATAATCATGCTGTTATCCTCACTAGAGTCTGTAGCACACACTAGGATCATTTGTTTTATTGGATTAAACTTTATGAACGTATAAACATTCATTTTGTTTTGGCCTTGAAATGCAAATGGCGGTTTTGAATAATTTTACACCAAATGGCATATGCCCCGTTATCATACTACTTAGACATCCTGATCATAATAAGAATGAATGTTTTAAGACGAATAGTCAAACTGTTGAGTTTTGGGACTTTATACAGAAACAAAATGTCTTTTACCTAAAATTCAACTTTTCCTTAAAACAGTTGCATGTTTACAGTTCTTAATCGTAATCATATTTGTGTGATAGTATTAACAACCACGTTACAACAGTGTTGAAAGCAGAACGGAACTTTATACCTCCTCAATCTTTCTCCGTATGCTCTTTTCCTCCACATACTGTTTCAAATGTGCAGCTATTTCCTCGAATGGGCTCCAGCACTCGGGAAATTTTACCTATTTCATTTAAAGAATAATAAGCTATAATTTTTGTAGTATCGTATTTATTCATCTGTCTTAATTCTTAAATACATATTTGACATTTGTAAATATCGTAATTTTATTGAACTTTGAATCATGGGATAACATTACAAACATTTTAAATTGTTTTGATAGATATATATAATTGTAAAATCCATTGTTCAATGCCAATCCCTGCAAATTATTTACTAAATATTTAGGTATTATTTAAAATTATTTTTTAAACAAAATTACATGGATAGTTGAATAAATGAAATAGCGTTATTTCTATTGTATGTCATGAGCTTACATACCATAGAACAATCAATAAGAAAGCCTGTCTTCGTAGAAACCAGAAACTTCTCTTCAATCTGCTTCAGTGAAAGATTTGTCATAACTAAAACCAAAATAATGTGTGTTTGATTACTTGAAACATAAACGGATATTAGATTTTATATTTGTGTGATGTCGGTAGCGATGTCAAACTAACTTTTAGTATATTTGTTTAAAATTTTCAAATAGATTTATCGCCTTTTGAACATTTATGATTATTTTGGAGGCGTGGCGTTGTCCAACGTAATACCTGCAACGATCAGAAGAAGGCGTCCAAATACACACCGAGAGCAGGGGCCAGTGATATCGGCTCATTGAGAAACAGATCCGACCGAGAATGTGAATCGAACCCCACACTACGGATGCTGACCTGTGGCTGTATTAGGCATATGATCTACTGACTCGGCTGTCAACAATATTTACACATTTGGCATTGGGTACTTTAGTAGAGGTGAATATATAACGAATAGATAATAATTAAGATGTGTTTTATTTGTACTACATTAAAAGATGCGAAAAGTCAGTGAGTACATTAAAAGAGTTGCAATAGTGAATAGCTTGGGTGAGGTGACTAGATAGTGAGTACATTGAACTATTTCACTAGACATTAGATACATTGAGAGTTCACTAAACAAGGAGTAGCTTTAGAGAGTTCACTAAACAGTGAGTATATTGCGGAGCTCACTAAACAGTGATTACATCGAGACAGTTCACTTAACAGTGAGCACATTGAGAGAATTCGGTAAACAGTGATAACATTGAGAATAGACATTGAGTACATTGAAAGGGTTCATTAAAGAATGAGTAACTAGTTATCTGCTGTACCAGAACAATGTGTGCTCTTCTAAGACTGTGTATTTGTGACAATGTAAAGAACATATCATGATGAGGGTCACATATATTCTGGATCTATATTTAAAGTAGTAAATGAAACTACCTAATGTTTTAGGTACAAGTGCTTATAATTTTACACTAATGATCAAATGACATAGGAATGCATCATATCATAACGTATTTCGGAAATTCCCTCATCTGCCTCTTAGCTTTGTTCATGCTTGTATCATGCACACGGACACGTCACGACAAAAAGTGAAACCGGATGTCATCATAGTGCCGTTTCCTAGTATAATGTCATCTTTCTATGTATACAATTTCAGTTTCATGATTAACCAGTGCTAACTCCGTACATTGTGTCGTAAATCTAGATATACAGCAATTTGATTCACTCTAGCAGTGTGCCTTGTCTAGACATAGCGATAAGATAAGTGAAATCTAAAATTGTATTCGAAACACTTGCGATACTATTTAATCGAATGAAATTATAAAGTATATCCATGATTCATTATCCATTTTCGGAGAAAGCTCTTTAGTTTACCAAGAGATATTCTTTGGTATTACCGACAGTGATTCATCGGTATAGCCGGAATGACTGTCACTTTTCCTACAAATGTTTTTACGGTGTGCGAGTGTTATCCAAACAAAGGCTTTGATAAACCTGGCAACGACGGCTAATGTTTGATGTTAACTTACCTAGACTAGAGACATGCATGGTTATCAATACTTACTCGGAAAGTTTTAAAATTGTAACTGGGTTAAATAAATAAAAAGGATCAATGAAATGCTAGAAAAATGTAGTAGTTATATCGTATAAATGAAATAGCTAAGCTTTCTTTTATCAAAATCATGGGACTGATCATTTGATACCGTGGATAAGAAAATGATATTATTTTACTGATTATATAAGTGTGTCAATGATTTACTATGGTACCGTTTCACCCGTGTATAAAGCTGTTGCACGGTTTTTAAAATGGGTTTCTGCTTTATCCATAATTAATTTTCTTTCCAATGATTAAAATAGCAAGAATCGGCAAAGGTTCGATGAGCTTAGTTAGGTCATCTCCTCAACAAATACATACCTTTATCAACAAATAAACACCTGTATCAACAAATAAACATCATCTGTATCAACAAATAAACACCTGTATCAACAAATAAACACCTGTATCAACAAATAAACATCTGTATCAACAAATAAACACCTGTATCAACAAATAAACACATGTATCAACAAATAAACACCTGTACCAACAAATAAACACCTGTACCAACAAATAACACCTGTATCAACAAATAAACACCTGTATCAACAAATAAACACATGTATCAACAAATAAACACATGTATCAACAAATAAACACCTGTACCAACAAATAAACGCATGCACCAACAAAATAAACGTCTGTATCAACAAATAAACACCTGTATCAACAAATAAACACCTGTATCAACAAATAAACACCTGTATCAACAAATAAACACCTGTATCAACAAATACATACCTGTATCAACAAATAAACACATGTATCAACAAATAAACACCTGTATCAACAAATACATACCTGTATCAACAAATAAACACATGTATCAACAAATAAACACCTGTATCAACAAATCCATACCTGTATCAACAAATACATACCGGTATCAACAAATAAACACATGTATCAACAAATAAACACATGTATCAACAAATACATACCTTTTACAACAAATAAACATCTTTATCAACAAATAAACACCTGTATCAACAAATACACACCTGTATCAACAAATAAACATCTGTATTAACAAATAAACACATGTATCAACAAATAAACACATGTATCAACAGATACATATCTTTTACAACAAACAAACACCTTTATCAACAAATTAACACCTGTATCAACAAATAAACGCCTGTATCAACAAATACATACCTGTATCAATAAATAAACACATGTATCAACAAATAAATACATTTTACAACAAATAAACACCTTTATCAACAAAAAAACACCTGTATCAATAAAAACATACCTTAATCAACAAATAAACACCTGTATCAACAAATACACACCTGTATCAACAGCGTCAATATATATCTATATAAACACTATTGGCTATAGCTATGGTGTACAGATTAGTTTTATGTCTTCGATTTCACTTTTAGATTGATATGGATCTGAATGATGATTCTCTTATTTTTTTTTCTCCTTTTTTGTATTCTTTTATTCCTCTTTTTTTTTTTGTATTCACAGTCAATGTTAATACGTAGAAAAAGTAAGATTTTCAAAACAAAACAGATGAATACCATCAAACACCTTTAAACCAATACCAACTGACTCATCAACCAAAACACCTTTAAACCTATACCCACTGACTAATCCACCAAAACACCTTTAAACCTATACCCACTGACTAATCCACAAAACATCTTTAAACCTATACCCACTGACTAATCCACCTACTGACTTATCCACCAAACCACCTTTAAACCTATACCCACTGACTCATACACCAAAACACCTTTAAACCTATACCCACTGACGTATCCACCAAAACTCCTTTAAACCTATACCCACTGACTAATCCACAAAACACCTTTAAACCTATACCCACTGACTAATCCACCTACTGACTTATCCACCAAACCACCTTTAAACCTATACCCACTGACTCATACACCAAAACACCTTTAAACCTATACCCACTGACTCATACACCAAAACACCTTTAAACCTATACCCAGTGACTCATACACCAAAACACCTTTAAACCTATACCCACTGACTCATACACCAAAACACCTTTAAACCTATACCCAGTGACTCATACACCAAAACACCTTTAAACCTATACCCAGTGACTCATACACCAAAACACCTTTAAACCTATACCCACTGACTCATACACCAAAACACCTTTAAACCTATACCCACTGACTCATCCACCAAAACACCTTTAAACCTATACCTACTGACTTATCCACCAAAGCACCTTTAAACCAATACCCACTGACTTATCCACCAAACCACCTTTAAACCTATACCCACTGACTCATACACCAAAACACCTTTAAATCTATACCCACTGACTTATCCACCAAAGCACCTTTAAACCTATACCCACTGACTCATCAACCAAACCACCTTTAAACCTATACCTACTGACTAATCCACCAAACCACCTTTAAATCTATACCTACTGACTCATACACAAAAACACCTTTAAATCTATACCCACTGACTAATCCACCTACTGACTTATCCACCAAACCACCTTTAAACCTATACCCACTGACTCATACACCAAAACACCTTTAAACCTATACCCACTGACTCATACACCAAAACACCTTTAAACCTATACCCAGTGACTCATACACCAAAACACCTTTAAACCTATACCCACTGACTCATACACCAAAACACCTTTAAACCTATACCCAGTGACTCATACACCAAAACACCTTTAAACCTATACCCAGTGACTCATACACCAAAACACCTTTAAACCTATACCCACTGACTCATACACCAAAACACCTTTAAACCTATACCCACTGACTCATCCACCAAAACACCTTTAAACCTATACCTACTGACTTATCCACCAAAGCACCTTTAAACCAATACCCACTGACTTATCCACCAAACCACCTTTAAACCTATACCCACTGACTCATACACCAAAACACCTTTAAATCTATACCCACTGACTTATCCACCAAAGCACCTTTAAACCTATACCCACTGACTCATCAACCAAACCACCTTTAAACCTATACCTACTGACTAATCCACCAAACCACCTTTAAATCTATACCTACTGACTCATACACCAAAACACCTTTAAACCTATACCCACTGACTAATCCACCTACTGACTTATCCACCAAACCACCTTTAAACCTATACCCACTGACTTATCCACCAAAACACCTTTAAACCTATACCCACTGACTCATCCACACACTAAAGTATATAATGAATACAACCATAACGTTTTCATAATATCATTTTTATGTATTTATTCCTGATAAGGAGAACATATCAAATACTTATAATTTCCAGGCATGTCTCAAAACTGTACACTCGAATGGGTATAGTGATTTTATGACTTTTATTAAAATGATAATACAAACAAAAAATACGTAAGTGCTCGAAACGTCTTCCATGTGGACCGAAAACTTTGGTAAAGACAATGAAACATACACATCAAATAACATAATATTTACATTTCTAAGAATTTAACTGCACTTCGATTCGGGGTTATGGGAAATAAGATCTCGAACAAAACAAATAAAACAAAAACAAACAAAAACCGCTGCCGGCAATAACTAAATAAGTATATGCTTAGAATAAAACAAATTTGACAATAAAATGTTGAATTATTATTAGAGTTAAAAAGTTCAAGTTTGTATTACTCATAAAATATAGGTAAAAAGGGTATTCAAAACAGACCAGGCGTACAAGCCGATCATGGTGATATTTTTGTCCGCCTATTTTGGAACTTTTTTTTTTACTCTGATATTTAATTTGTATCAGATCGAACAGAGAATTTAGCATTTTACACTCTATTTGACACCTGATGATTCTAAAGACTTTTCAAAACCTGATCCTTTGAAGAACATTACATGTGCAGATGGCCTTAATTGTCTTTAAATTAATAAGCTTATCATTGAGTGACCGCAGGATGGCAAAAAAAAAAATGTTTATAACGTTTTCAAAAACATAATTATAGTTGATTTTTGTGATATAGTGAGCTTTAATTAATGTTTTATGATAGTTTTAATCTTATATTGAGTTCACCCTTTATGCACCATTTGATCAAGCCTAGTGTATGGCACTATAAAATGCGGTAATGCACGTCACCTTTATATGGTTATTGTAATAATCCGACCTCTCTATTACAAAGGAAACAAGCGGAACATGTAAGCCACAATAACTATTGACGAGCTAAAGACAATGCATGTTTGGTGTAGGGTTACACAAAAGCTATATATAGTACAATGTATACACCTATTCTACACCATATATACGATTTTTTTTCGGCTATATAAAATGCATATACATAACTACCTTTAAGAAATATACACTAAATTGATATACTTATAATTACACCGATAGTGTAAACAACTGCATTAAGAAGGAGTAATAAAGATACCAGGAGCACGCTGGACCTGGAACTGGCGACCTAACTATCGACCTTTCGCTCCAAAGGCTCATACCACCACACATAATAAGTCAACAGTGGATATATATAGTATCAAACCTTATTTTATGCTGTATATGGAGACATACATGTAGTTAACTTTCAAGAGTCATTAATAAATATCCTTTAATTCGTTTCATAGAAATGAATACATTTGTGTTAGATGGCCCATGAAAATAAGTTGATTTCGATGGGCCACATATAATTGTTTCAATTTCTAGTCCATTTGCATTGTTATTATATTTGGGCAGTTATTGAGGCCCTTTGATTGATGTTCGGACAATTATTGACGCCCTTTGGTTGATGTGTTTGCAGTTGTTAACGATCATGGATGTATGTGTGGGCAGTTATTGAAATCCTTGGATTGATGTTCGGACAGTTGTTGACCCCTTTGGTTGAAGTGTGGGCAGTTGTTGACCCTTTGGATTTATGTGTGGGCAGTTATTGACCCCTTGGATTGATGTGTGGGCAGTTGTTGATGCCCTTTGATTGATGTTCGGACAGTTGTTGACGACAATGGATTGATGTTCGGACAGTTGTTGACGACCATGGATTGATGTTCGGACAGTTGTTGACGCCCTTTGATTGATGTTCGGACAGTTGTTGACGACCATGGATTTATGTGTGGGCAGTAATTTAAAACTATGCAGATTTTAGGTATCATGCGCTACTAGACATGCAGATCGTATTGTTTTGGTATCGCCATATGTGATATGTGCATGAAGACAACATCACTTATGACCCTAGATCCCTGCTTGAACAAACGCACTGTTGTCATGGATATCAGCGTTTCTTAGCAACCGTAGGCAAAGGGTCAAGGTCAAAGGTCAATCGTCAAGCTGGACAGACGTGCGAAGTGGAGTTCCACAAGGGAGCGTACTTGGGCCGGTACTCTTTCTTATCTTCATCAACGACATTCCTAACGGTACAAGATCCACTGTCAAATTATTTGCAGATGATACGAAAGTGTACGGCCCCAGTGACTCTGAGCAAGACACAGCCATCATCCAAGAAGATTTAGACAAACTACAGTTGTGGTCAGACAAATGGCAGATCAAATTCAACCCCTCAAAATGTTCTAGTTTACACTTTGGCCAAAATAATAAGAAAACCAAATACAAACTGAAAGATCAGGAAATACAAGGAAACCCTGAAGAAAAAGACCTGGGTGTTTTATTTGATCCAAAACTAAAATTCAGTGCACAAGTCGCATCCAGTGTCAAGAAAGCTAATCGCATGCTTGGCATCATCAAAAGATCATTTGAAAATTTGGATAAATTCATGTTGACAACCTTGTTTAAATCTCTTGTAAGACCACGACTAGAATATGCTGTCACAGTCTGGAGCCCGCAGTTAAAAAAAGACATTGTAGCAATTGAGAATGTCCAAAGGAGAGCTACTAAACTGGTCAGGAACATATCTCATCTCTCTTATCCTGAAAGACTCCGCCACCTCGGTCTCCCATCACTCCAGTACAGGCGGAAAAGATATGACATGATACAGGTGTTCAGAATTCTTAATGGGATAGATGTGACTTCAGAGGATCTACTACAACTAACTGGAGAAGGCAGGACAAGAGGACATAATAAGAAACTGGCAAAACCATACACAAGACTAAACATTAGAAAGCATTCATTCCCAGCCAGAGTTGTTGACGACTGGAACAGTTTACCAACTTCAGTTGTCAATTCACCATCAATCAACTCATTTAAAAGCAACCTTAACAATTACTGGTCTAACAAGGAGATCAAGTTCCACCCATCCTGCTACACGTACTAGTTAAATAACGACCCGCCAATAACACCTACCACCTATATAGTCTATACATGTATATAAAGATAGTGACCCTAGATACAGATGGTGTGTCAACTGTTAATAGTCCAAATATGAAACTGAACACCAATTCGTCTTTTGTGAATGAAAATTGATGACCATATTGAGGAAATTAGAATATTGTACAATATTTAAAAAAAAAAAAAAAAAAAAAAAATTTTTTAATGAGGAATCTACTATACTTGATACATAATTAAACATGCGCACTGTAAATAGAAGTATATAAACAGGTGGTCAAGAAGCGGACACGCTTACAAGAAGACCGATAACTGCTATTGCTATTGCTATAAGGGTTTTTGGTCTATAGACAAAGATTCTGTCCCCGCAACACCATTTTGCATTCACATTCTCACTCTGAATCTGTTTGGACTTGAGACAGAGCAGTCACTGTTACACATAATTTTTTAACTTAATATTTCATATTTTTTATAATTTGTACCCATATATGGTTGCTTAACATTATACAACAATGTATTAAATAAACAAACGACGGATTTATATAGTATAAAACAGTATTTCATGTTGGATATGAGAAATGTATCCGTTATAAATTCCCTTATGAGTCAACCTACTGCAACAAGCGAGCTTGTGTCTCTGAAAATTCACCAGGCTGACACAAATATTATCATAATTAAAACGAGCTTCTGAAATTAGTTCCAACACTGTACAGACGGGACCTCAATATCATATAGATTATAGGGTATAGATATCTCTGATCACTTAAATAATTACAATTACAGACGATTATACAGATATATATATTTTTAAATGTCAGAGTGCCAAATGTATTGTGCTTAAGACGTAATCGGGCTGGTTTATAAACAGTCAGCTATTATGTGTTACTGAAGATAATTTGGTCTCAATGTAAGTAGTGGTAATCAGGGCGTGAACATACCACGCTCATACCCTTGAACCGCATTTACAATGTGTGTATATATATATGTGTGTGTGTGTGGGTGTATGTGTGTAGGCAGTGATATACCATTGTGTACAATTATCTATACCTAACATATGGGTTTTATCATGCTTCTCATTGACAAAAAATGCCTATTCATTGTGTTAAAGCACAAAATATGGCGCACTGATACAGTGCATCCACTCTCAGCAGAAGTCCATAACATGTGTCTAGAAAGGTAAAACAGGGCGTTTACTGACAAAAAAAAATCTTATTGAAAGAACTAAACTTAATATTCTCTCTGGCAAGTTAAAACGAAATATGTTAATTATGACTCGAATCTAAATGTCACCCTTTCTTGTGTGTCTGTACTTGCAAGGATGTTAAACAGCCTAAGACAAAGACTGGTGGACATTTGAAACGCCTGATTCCAGAAATAGAATTAATTCCATTCGTATTTTCTCTTAAAATATTCATTTACCAACTGTTGTGTATGTAATTTCACGATTATCACTTGGTCAATAAGTTAATGAGTTTGATTACGATGTGAAACTCAGAAATACTTAGTTATATAACAACAGACTTAAAAACATAGATATACACCCCATCCGCAACATAAATCATGATATATCTTGTACTTGTACTTGTATCTTGTATTGTAAAGGTCGTCAGGGGCGACATTTAACCTTTAACCCGGATTTATTACATCATGTACCATCACCTTTGACATTTAAACTTGACCGATGACCGATGACCGATGACCGAGGTATTAATCCGATTTCTATCGCTAGACATCAATATGTGACATCTAATAAAACATGTTCATTATGATTATAATATTAGCATGTCTTTGGTGACCGACAAATCGGGTCTCGTATGCAATTAACAGCCGATGCCCAACATGTGAGGAGTTGTTAGTCCACGTGACTTTAAGTGTCACATCATGATCTTTATAGGAACAATATTGTACCCTGTATGTACCCTAACGTTCTATCGAGTGGCTGTGTCTTCCCACGGTGTTTTATGTACATACAATAAGCTATCCTAATTTTGTTATCACGTAACAATCTAGCATTGATCATTTACACCACATACACACGTACACGTACTTGAATCCTTTCACACAAAATGGAGAGTAATGTTGGTTGGTAAATAGGTGAGCAATGGTATTGAGATAAGATGATATACCTTTAAAGGTTCGAAAACTATATTACCATCCTCCGTAATTTGGAATGTATCTTAAGGTGAGAGCGAATAACAATTAATGACATTCAGAAGAAATTCTATCGTTCTCTGTCTTAAATAATTATATTTGGACCGTAACTTTCGGTGCTATAAGCGATTGGGCACTGTTATTGATTAATTTATATATGTTTCCATGTTAAAGTTAAATAAGGCTTTCATAATAAAATAGAGTATTTTATTTTTTCAAATTAATATTTCAACATTAAAATATCATTCAACGCATGCGTATGCAACATATATATCATGAATGGAAGAAGATCATAATACCGTAGGAGAAAACAATGAATCATTTCCTTTCAAAGTATCTTACTGTACAGGTTTAAGTACAAGGGAAATGAGACAACATGCCTAGCCTGTACAGGCCCTATGTTAGTATACACACATTTAATAATAACAAGAAATAAAGCACAATTTAACAGTCCGATCCTGTCATTAATATCTAAGCACTGCGTTACACAGAAAAATTATGTCATCAAAAACAAATTTAAAAGATAATAGATAAATGACAAATGAAAACCTCACCTCTTATCCTTTTTTAAATGTCATGATATTTCATTTATATCAAATAATAAAGGTTTTTAATAAATGATGTCTATTTACAATCGTATATTTACATCTCCCGATTCGCCGCGATATTGAAATTCGTCATACCTAACGGAAGCAGTGAATAGTATTTTATTTCTGTCAGCTTCGTTTTTTAAAAGTAACCTCATAAACTTTTTTTCATAAGATATTTGATATATTTAACAAGATATATATCTTTCATGAGATATTTTATAAATTAAAGAAGAAAATTAATTGAGATATAAAATAAAATTTTAAGATATCTTGTATAATAAGTAAGATTTTATATAATAAATAAGATATCTTAAATAATAAAAGAGATAAAAAGAATAGTTTATGAAATATAGTATATCTTTTATGAGATATCTTATATATGACATTAGATATCTTATAAAAGATATAACATATCTCATTAACTTCAAATAAGATATAAACTTATAAACATATACAACATTATCTCATATACATTATAAGATATCTTATGTAATAGATAAGATATTTGATTTGGTTAAATACAAGAAGGGTTTTACTCCAAGATTAAATGACAACTTGGTTTGCCATACGTAGGTACATAACCTTGACGTATAGTGTACTACGTTTTACTCAGAAATGAAACGGTTTAATATATGACCGATATCAATATTGATTATCAAAACGTATTTAAAATATTAAGGTAAATAGTAACTCAACCTTTTTTTATTTTACAATTATACATCAAGTATGAAGTGTAACTTATGTATTTTATGTTTTAAGTTAAAAAAGGTTTTGTATATCAAAATGTAAACGTGTCTGTAATCATTTGTGATTTGTCCGTGCTTTTCAATTTATTGATATTTTGAATTCATTTATTTACCAATATATCAAGGGTATTATGATTTGTTTGTAGATTACTAACTGGAAGAGTGCTCTGAAAATCGGAGACACCTACATGTAAATCAAAAGATATAACATGAATTTTATCTCGGTATATTTGTAAGGATGACGTACTGTTGGTCACAAGAGATGTTATCTCTGAGTAGGTATCTAATGGATGTTGGTAACTTGAGATGGTATATCTGAGTAGATATGTAAGGGACGACGTACTGTTGGTTACAAGAGGTATTTAAAGATGAACATATGTATACAAATGGAAAAAAATATTAGAGAATTAAAAACATAAAACACCAAAAATTCCAATTCCAATTAAGTACTAATCACGTTCGATCTCAAAAGTGTGAAAATTATGGGTACGGAGAACAATTTAATGTACTGAGTTTCTAATGCAAAGCAATGCTTTCACCTTATCGTCAGCCTTTGATGTAACAATTGTTGCAGCAACAAGGGATACCGAAATAAATACAACGCCGTAATTATCAACTAACATCGATAAAACGAGTGTAAAATACGAAAGACATATAGATTTATTTGGATACCCTTGAATCTGAAAAAGAAAACGCCCTCCTCTTCATTGACGACACCCGCAATGAAAGCAACTTCTATCCTTATATGGGCTACTATATAAAACATTATAGCTTGGTACATTAGAAACACTTCATATCAAAGATATAATTGTATCAGAACTGTATAAGCGAATCTTGACTTTGTTGATTCTGTGCGTAAAGTGTTAAATGTATTTAAATGTGATGGAGGGAGACACGGAAGTGTTTTGCAATGTAGGAAACACCTTAAAATGGCGGCCAATATCTAGCTTAGTCAATTCTATTTTACACTGAACATATTCCAGAAGATTATCTTAGTACAGGTAAGATATACCAAGCGTTTACCTTAGTTTGATAACAATTTGTAAACTATCCAATTTGTCTGCCTTTGTATAATTGTGTGAAGAATACTATTCATGAAGTCACTGCGCCCCGACTGGGTCTATTTTGGACACGGAGACAATGGAACGGAAGGAAACACTGCATTCAACACTTCATTCGGTTATAACCGACACTATTCATGACTATAGATATAAGTATCATTATGTAAATGAAGAAAGCATGTTATCAAGTGATATACATTTCGGGTGATTCGGGCTGCTTCTGAATTCTCATCTTGTTGTAATATATAAATGTTAAAGACTTTTTACGTTGAGACTAACTAATTACAGAAATACCATTCCAAGTAAATCAATGTCTTACCTTCAGCCATGATGTCACACCCGCAGAATAAATAAATCTACCTGGTGTGCTCTTTTATAAGTAACGTCATTTATTTTTGGACACACGTAACTCATTTCCCGGAATCCAGAATGACCGTCAGGTGGATATGACCGCATAGTTGTACGATTGCGAGGCTACACAACAATATAGAATATAACGGTAGAAAACAGGCTGTGCTTTACGTTTGTGACGATAATGATAACACACACAATGACCACTGGAGTTGTTATCAACCACAAGACACTGCCAAATCACTAAATTGAAACACGCAAAGAATGTCATTTGGAGTTTCATCTATATTTAATATATATTAGCGATATTGATAATGTCCGATTTCTCATTGTAGCTGTGTATGTATTTCAGGAATGCATGCATAGCTCAGACAAGTGAAAAGTGAAATATTGTCCGTTCTAAAACTCCCGTTTTCCCTTTGAACCTCGGCTTTTACTGCTAACGTACACAGATACGTATCGCCCCGTTGTTTTCAACCTTTTTTTGGTATTGCTTATGCAGAAAATTCGTATCGGCTTGTGTTCTGAATCCCTACTTTTACTGATACCTCACACAGATACGTACATGCATCGCCTGGTGTAGACGTACCAAGGAGTGACTTCCCCTCTACACACAATGCCGTGAGTATGGGGATGTCGCCTGTGTCCTCTCCACAGTACCATAATGAAAATGAAACCTTAGTCCTTATATATAATTTCCCTGATAGTACATGTAGCATCAACAGGTAAAACATATCGGTAATTATGGATTGACCATGGCAACCCCTTCCGTACTTTTAAGGGTTTTTTTGTTTTGTTATTTCTTTCAGGAAACAACAATGCTATCGAGAAAAAAAAAAGAAAAAAATAGGATAAACAATGATATCATTGTTAAGAGATATAAAATGTTTGATGTATCTTGTTACGAGGCTGATAAACTGCTTGTGTAGTCGCGTGATATCTGGAATTTTGTGCAGACGTCGGAGATTCCTTATGTCATACTGGGCAGAGTTCCAATGTTGAACAAGTTAGACGAATCCTGAATTCCCAGGTATGTGTCAAGTGCTTGGTATTGACATCACAATATAAATAAGTATTAAGTATTGATCATACGAGCATTGGTTTTCTCAGAACCAGGGATTTAAATCATAGTCTGCCTCACAGTGGCGAACGCTGAACTGTAAACGTCAAATGTGAGTTAATATTAAGAGAGAAACTAGAAAGGAGAAAAGTTGTTTAGAAAGAAGAGAATATGTCAAAAGTCAAGTCGCTTCTTACAAATATCCTGTAATGGGGATAGCATGTATAAAATTCAAGTTCTACCTGCACGACACAGGAAGCAAAACTAGTAATGCATTCGTATGGATTTAAATTTGGTACAATTATACGAACATTTGGGTTTAAGACGCGCTTTTATTATACAGTGTACATGTTTACAGATAGGTACATATATACGAAGGTTGTATGTACAAGGTTATCCGACAGACTGGTCTGGCTTTGTGAGCTTCTTGTGCATATTTAATTATATAACTACATATACATATTTATATCGCTAGCTCCCTGAGATCACCAATAGTTTTAATTAAAATAAAAATGCAATGGACATAAGGCTTGTTTTGACGATTTAACATAGGGTATATATATCATGTATCTATATTTAGTGTTCCATAATAGCCTACTTTATTGAATGGTAACTTGGATCGTCACCAAAATTTTCAAAATTTTCAAACTTGATATATGTCAAGAGACCAAATGGTGTATGAACCATAAAATCATACATAAGATTTATGTATGGCGAACTTCGGTAGATACAATAGAACAGCCTATGGAGCAAGCATAAGCAATTGTAGTAGTGAACAGGGAAAGGTCTAGCTCAACATGCTTATATGAGATTAAAAATACAGATGCGGTCGTTGATTAGTATAAATTATATTAAGCAACAAACGTTCTATATATTTTGATTATCAAAATTCGTAAAACCGAATGTTCTCGTCGATGGGATATATCGGTGAACGCTGTCTGATATATCAATAGTTTAGTCGAATAATCAAATGTAGAATAAAAATGCACTACCACATTTAAAACCACATGGAAACGAAAATATTCTTATAATGGGAAAAATACCCCAAGGGATATTCCAACCCGGCACACTGTCACCAGTACTTCAGTAACATACCACTTAGACCACACGACTGATTCGTCATTGTGAATAATCTTGTACATGTATATCATTTTAAACTTGCATATACACGTATGCAATGCACATGTTTCCCTATATGATTATCGACTCGTCCGCAATCAATATACTTATCAAAGTTCAACACGACAGGTCATTCTTGTCGGACTGTACACGGATGTTATACTAAAAGATATTTTTTCTCAAAAAATGTTTATTGCCATGTAAGGGTATTTCATTTGAAATAGTACGTCACATATCTCTCAACTCCACTCAAACCTATCTATATACATATCTCATCTCTCTTATCCTGAAAGACTCCGCCACCTCGGTCTCCCATCACTCCAGTACAGGCGGAAAAGATATGACATGATCCAGGTGTTCAGAATTCTTAATGGGATAGATGTGACTTCAGAGGATCTACTACAAATAACTGGAGAAGGCAGGACAAGAGGACATAATAAGAAACTGGCAAAACCATACACAAGGCTAAACATTAGAAAGCATTCATTCCCAGCCAGAGTTGTTGACGACTGGAACAGTTTACCAACTTCAGTTGTCAATTCACCATCAATCAACTCATTTAAAAGCAACCTTAACAAGTACTGGTCTAACAAGGAGATCAAGTTCCACCCATCCTGCTACACGTACTAGTTAAATAACGACCCGCCAATATTCTGTATAACACCTACCACCTATACAGTCTATACATGTATATAAAGATAGTGACCCTAGATACAGATGGTGTGTCAACTGTTAATAGTCCAAATATGAAACTGAACACCAATTCGTCTTTTGTGAATGAAAATTGATGACCATATTGAGGAAATTAGAATATTGTACAATATTTTAAAAAAAAAAAAAAATTTTTTTTTTTTTTAATGAGGAATCTACTATACTTGATACATAATTAAACATGCGCACTGTAAATAGAAGTATATAAACAGGTGGTCAAGAAGCGGACACGCTTACAAGAAGACCGATAACTGCTATTGCTATTGCTATAGCCATAATGCACCCGTATTAACGTCCTGCAAGTAGGGCGTAGGAATTGTACATGCTGCCTCCATTGCATGATCGTAATGGGCGACTAATGTGGGTTCTCATGTTTTCTCTTCTTTCTCCACAACTTTCTTCTCAATGTCTCCCTTGGCATTGCCTCACTTTTTGCCTTTAGTTGAGCATTCGCCCCCGTGAGGAGGCTTTAGGTTCTGTCTCCTCGACGAGACCTGTTACTCCTGCTTACCGCTCAGCGCTTAGGGAGTAGGACGACTGGTTTACCCGTTGTCAGTAAAATGTGGCCAGATGGGTGTCCTGCTGGGTGTCTTCGGCAGTATGCTTCAGTGAGATAGCAATGTAAATCGGCAAAAGTTCCGGACTGTCACAAGGAGACTTTATACGAACATACCGCAGCCTCCTTAACACATATACACACTCAATACACGCATGCATGTCACACGCACTTAGCTGTTAATAGGATGTTAAACAAATAAAACAAAAACAAACCAAACCAAAATCATGCCTTCCATATTATCTGTTACAAAGACTATTGTGTCCCTTCCTATAGATAAGGTAGAGATACCATCCTCTGATATACTTCTTCATAAAAAAGTAAAACATGGTTCAATGTTATAAAGATTCCCGACAATAATCGGCATGCATTTCAAATAGTGCATAGGGGTTCGGTACACATGATGCGATATATGAGATGGGTTACACATTTATATGCGACCCATCTCATATAGCATATCATTTGTAAGGAACCTCTGTGCAAAGTCAGTATATTAAGGATCAGGTAAGGTTTATACACTAAACATGACAAGTTTACACTTCGATAATATGTCCAAAGTAGTCAACTGCCCTGTACTGATGTAAAATATAACAAACTACTATTAAAACAATAAGTTAAAAAAAAATAGCTACTTTCTTAGTTCTATTTGGATTCGTTCTAAATTACAGCAAAACAAAATATGATTTGATAATTCCAATGAAAGGTTTTCAATATTGAACTTCCTACAATGTTACTTTTGTGTTGTGGATGGTCATCGAGTCCTTTAAATGCTTTTTCGTGTAGATGTGTTCGACATTTTTAGCTATTTGTCTTTATAAATCTTTTCACTGTATCTGAACTACTGACTCACTACAATCTTGCCCTCGTTTAGCTTTGTCGACAGTCCTTATAACGTTCCCTGTAGGTAACTCAGAAGGTTTTTTAGTACAACTAGCATACATATTTCAAGGTTTGTTTTATCACAGTTCAAACGTTTCGCCTGTTAGATGTCAGCAATCATACGAGCTATCTCGAAAACATCAATTATAACAAACAAAGCTTACCCAGCAGTATAGTGTCATATTGGTCGAAACAACTTGTCTCCATGGCCAGGTTTACTCTTTTATATCAATGATACCAATCATCAGTTTCATTTCCCCCGCCCAACCCGCCTTACAGCATGTCGTAAGAGGCAATTAAATGTGCCCCCCCCCCCCCCCCCCCCCCCCCCCCCCCCCTTCACTTCACCCCCAACCCCAGCTACTTCACCCGCAGGGCCGGGGATGGATTATCCTTAGTCTTCTTTCCAGCGGACATTGGAGAACCACAGAATAAGGCCTGCTTTATTCCACTGCATGTCCATCATAGATGGCGACTAAAAACTAAAAAGACTAAAAACGGGCCCCTGCAGAATCGGGGATTTTCTGCGTACCTCTCATTTAGCGGACATTACAGAGACCAAAATAGATCCTCTGTCCCTATTCCAATATTATGGATATTTAATCTTTCCCTTCTTCCATCATTGATATGTCTTTCTGTGCTTTGTTCTTTGATTTCTTACTCCGAATGGGTCCTTGACATCCGACCTCAACTGCCCTCCTCCCCATCCCCCATTTTTTTAAGGATGAAAAAAAAGGACGGTAGAAGTGCTTAGTATACTGTACAACTCTGTATGAAGAGCGTATTTCAAAGTGTCGAAACCTTCAACTTAGCATTTTATACGCCCGCCGCGACGTATATAGGCGTCACACTGTCCGTCCGTCCGTGCCGTTCGTTCGTCCGCTCGTACGTCAACATTTACATTGTCCGGAGGTTTCCCATCAAAGTACTGAATGAATTTCAATGAAACTTCATACAGTTGTTCCTTGCAACAAGTTCTGGAGACGAGTCGATTTCCAGGTCGTGGTTTGCGAATCTAGGTCACTGTTTCTATTTTTAGAAATCGTCTATAACTTCCATTGTCCGGAGATTTCCCGTCAAAGTACTGATGGATTTCAATGAAACTTCATACAGTTGTTCCTTGCAACAAGTTCTGGAGACAAGTCTAATTTCTAGGTCGTGGTTTGCGAATCATTCTTGAAGTTTACTACTCCCCACACAAAGCCATTTTGATATCTCTCGGTAAATAAAGGTAACCACACTGTATCCAACAACAATTTATTTTATTTCATTTCAGCTTGCACAAACAATCATTTCATTGCACATCTGTGCGTCGATTTTCATGGCGGCCGTATTATATACCGTTCGCGGTACTTTTGCTTTAAAACTATTTCATTGCTCAGAATTGCTTACCATTCTCCTGGCCCTTTTTAATTACTGTGTCGATTCTTGTCAGGTTGTGTGCTGCAAATGTGCTTGTGATTTGATAAATGCTTTTGCGGTGTGTCGAGGTGCTGTGCCGTTTTGTTTTTGCAATACAGGAGGCGTGTGGAGACAGAATGATAGTTAGAATTAATGTTAAATACAACTGTACATATTTTATTTATATTTGTCAACATCTACAGAAGTGTATTGAATGACGTTTGCATATAAGTTACTACCGCCTTACAAGATGTCGATATAATGTATAGATGATTTTGACATATATATAAATTCACCCATACCGCCTTACCTATATATAAAGCTATGGAATTATCATACACAATAATGAAATGAGGTGCAATAAATTAACTTTCTATTTTAGAGTATGCATGTGAATTTCAGGATGGATATGTTCATTATCATATTCTTTGAAATTAGAACTAACAACACGAAGCAGTCCAAATTATGTTTCTGCTTTCTATCAGAATCGAGCCTCGAGATACCTTGAAAGGAGGAAAAGACGAAGCTTGATCTACAAAATGGATAATTCATAAACACCAAATCACCTTATCCACTTTTACCTCCGAAGTTGGCGGTTCTAACAACTATGTTTTTAGATCTTACAACAGTGATATAATCCCAGACGATAGATATTCTCTTCCCAACTCTTCCTTTATACCTTAATCTTTACAAATATTGAATGACCTGGAGGAACCAAATAGATTTTCACCTTCCTTAGACAATTTGAAAAGAATCCTGTGAAGCCTTTCTCAGAAAGATACCCATGTTATTATAATGTGGATATAGCAAACTAATGGTTTACATACCAATTTACGATTTAGATGAAGCCATTTATTTTATGACACGCAAACCTTACCAACAGTCTAGATTACAGATGTGAGAGTGCTTAACATTTCATCTTAGAATATGAAAACTATTCTAATTATTTAATTATATGTTTCATTACTTACGGAACATAGATTTAAAGATAAATTTAAAGGTTGAATTTTATAGTAGTGAACTGTATGTTGGGAATATAAACTTGAGCATTTTCAGAAACGTGCATCATTGCATCAAGCCTAGAAAAATATCCTAAATTCATCATCATCATCAGCAGCAGCAGCATTACCACCACCAACACCACCACCACCACCATTGCAGACTGACTAACTTACTTCTATAATGATGTTTGAGACAGTAAAAGTCAACTATGGTAAGGGGAATAACTCGTATTTAATTTCTGAATTATTTTTGGAAACAATTAAATATTAACTTGCACACCATCCCCAATTTGTATGTATAATTCGACTCTAATCGTAAACGTGGATCTATGGATGAGTATGATTGTTGATACTTCAAATTGTGTATTCCCTTGAGACATACGTTTTCAGTTAGTGTTTGTGCTTGTTACTTGTGCTATTGTTTTGTTGTATTGAAAAAGGATGCATCGCTAGTGGTATCCTTATTAATACATGTCTATATCTATATCTAGAATTCAAATCAATACGCTATACAAAAACGTGATGAATGGAAAGTTCGAAAAATCGATCGCAACTAACTTCCCCACAGCGAAAATGTACATAAACATGTACAGAGGAAAAGATAGCTACATGTATTTCTTCTATCGCAAAATAGCTTTCTCAGATTACTCCATAGACTCTTGCTATTACGGTGTTTTAATCCGTTTTCCAAGGGATCGTGATAGGTAACGAAGTTGACACGTGGTGCGCAGGTGCAATTGCAATGTCGAATGTCGGCTTGTTATATGTGTATTAACTCGTCGCTGTTTTTCGGACTACAGGGATAACTTTAAATAGTACTATATGGTACCATTATTGGATGTAAATTCATTTGTAATTATTGGATGTAAATTCATTTGTAATTATTGGATGTCAATTCATTTGTAATTATTGGATGTAAATTCATTTGTAATTATTGGATGTAAATTCATTTGTAATTATTGGATGTAAATTCATTTGTTATTATTGGATGTAAATTCATTTGTAATTATTGGATATAAATTCATTTGTAATTATTGGATGTAAATTTATTTGTAATTATTGGATGTCAATTCATTTGTAATTATTGGATGTAAATTCATTTGTAATTATTGGATGTAAATTCATTTGTTAGTAAGATAGGATAAATTGATGCATGCTTATGGCCTCTGTTCTTTATCTTAATTCATTATTTCCAGCTCGGTGGTACTTCTTGCAAATATTAAACTGCATCTGTAATACCTGCCAATACCTTTAAGTACTGAACGAACTATTCCTTATAGAAAACCGATAAAACAAATGTTTAGTGATCATAAAACAGTTTTTCATCCGATACATAAGATAATTACTGAATGTCAGATAGTCCCATGTGTTGTTCTGTCATGTTAATCACAGTATGTTTACATTTTTTCGTGAATTTGTTACTTCACAGTTAAAGCACAGAAACAAAGCGGCGCGGTCCGTCACATTTATTTTATTTAAGCTCAATACTAATTTAATTTACCATCATTTTTGATAAGCCGTCGAAGTAACGGTAAGCGACATGCACGTGACCTATTTAGCTGTATTGCGCTCTGCTAACGCTGACAGTGTGTAAATATAGCTATTTTATCCGGAGTCAACGAACTGCTTAAGGTCGTCCGTGTTTAGAATAGCGATATATTTAGTTGAAGTCTTTCTCTAAGAGACTACAGTATATACCTCGTTTGTGAGTTATCTTAAACATGTGTTGGTGTTGAAGAATAGGACAATGGAGGTTCACAAAAGCAAACTCAATTTAGAAGAATTCCGCGTCTCAGAAAAGACAGGATTTGCAAGTGGGAATACTTTGGTAGGTATATCACTGGAAAGGCGGCTACAGAGAGCTGAATTGTAAACACTGAAGACACGTGATTGTAGGTACTCGTCCGGGGTATACGGAGTAACGATGTACATGTATATAGTGTGATACGCTGTAGGTAGGTACACGTCCGAGGTGTAACAAGAATAATGGACGTGGTCAATGTAACAAACAACTGCACACACTGGGTGGTTGTTGGTGGTTTCCTAGACCCGTTCTCTTATGACTCTGTCTGTTTCTTTTCTACGCAGCTATTCTCATTATTTATGGCCATTGTTGTTTCCCCTAAATACCCGGCCTTACATGGCCCTTACTGTAACAGCCGTACCCATCACCTTGACTGTCGGGATGGTATAGACATCCAGCCTTGTCACACGGCCTTATATTACCCTTGTTGACACGATTAAGGTTGTAAACACCACCAAGTCTGTAGGGGTAACGATATGACCGATGGCAACTGGAGTTAAACTCAAAACAGCCAGGGTCATATGAGGTCATTTGTATTGGGACACAATATAGCTGGCCTCATATGACCCTGATTGGGGATTTTTAACTCCAGACACCATCGGTCATAACGTTACCCTACTGACTAGGTGTCACACATAACCTTACTCGTGTACACTTAACGTAAGCGTACAAAACTTGTATAACGAAACCAAAGTAACAACCAGAAATGAACGCTTCAATGATTAACTACACTATACCACCAAACATCCCTCATCGTAAGATTTGTTATCACCGACATGACCTGTCTCACTGTATCGCTTTCACAAGGCCGTTTGTTCACTACACAGATTACTACCGACGTTTTTACTGATATGCAAATGATGATTCGTTATTGTCGACGTGTCGAGGGTCATACAATATAAGCTCATCTGCCCGCAGTGTGTTGTTCGTCGTGCGTCCGACCGGCTGTCCGGCGTAAACTTTTTCCATTAAACAACTTCTACTCAATAACAAGAAGACCCAGGGACTTCATATTGGGCCCGTAGGATGTTTGGATGAATGACTACCAATTTTGTTCCAATGAATGACCTTGACCTATATTCAAGATCACAGGTATCATATAGGCTAATATATTCAGACGATTTCTACTCAATAACCAAGAGACCCATGCTGTACTTGAAATTGATCAAGGTAGCATGCTCAGATGAAAAGCTACCAAGTTAATGCAAGTAAATGACTTTGACCTATATTCAGGGTCACCGAGTTCAAATAGGCTAATACCTATCAATGACTTCTTCAATAACCAAGATGCCAAGGGACTTGATACTGGGCCTTTAGCATGCTTGGATGAAGGGCTAACAAGTTTGTTCAAATGAATGACCTTTACATACTTTCAATATGTTGCTGGCCGTATGTGTTTAAATCTTTAAACAATTATTGTACAATAGCCAAGATACTTCGATACCTGTTATTGGGCAAATAGTTTGTTTGAATCGGACTACAAATTTATTTACATGAATAAACTAACCTACTCTGATATATGAATAAAGTGGTAATCAGCTTAATATCTACATATGTAAATGACCCAGATCAACTTCATATTTGCTCAAGAAGCAGGTGAGCGATACAAGTTCATTAAGCTTCTTGTATATTGTTACAAAATAATACCCATTCCATCGACTCTTTTAAGATGTCAAAAGGTTTGTCGTTTTAATGGATAATATCATAATAACATCCTTGATATTGACCTCTATTACAACGTTGTCCCATTAAAGGTCACACTCCATATCGTTATAAAATATCATCACACAAAAATAGTTTTATGTTTGTTCTACACGGACTTTATCAATCCACCGACCGATCGAGGCTCAATTGAGTATCAAATAGAAGACAAACACAACCAGATAGTTTTGAATTTCAATTACTTGGTGTTGTTTTTAAAATATATTTTATAGTTTGACATTTGTTGTCCAATGCTTAAACATGGAAAAAGCTCCGCCTCTGATTCAGACTGCTTGAAGCCATGACGAGTCCTGTAAAACACCGATGAGTCATGTTAGAAAGTTTTTTTTCTTCTGAAAATATAAAGAAAATAACGACAGCGCACTGTCTTGGCAAGGTGGGCTCTGCATGAATTTCAACAGTAAAATTGGAATAATATTCCTTTGCCAGAAGTGGTTGAAACTGAATATTTTACGTACATGTACATACCACAGCAACATGATTTCTAGGAAACCTCGGAGGTAAAAATACAATGATGTTGTTCAAGCGAATAGACCAGGGGAGATAATTAACATATACATTTCGATTCAGTTTGAATATAAATTTAATCCGAATAAAATATAAAATGCACACAAACTGCAGTAACGTTCCTTTGTTATGAATCCTTTAATGTCAACGTATTATATTATTTTGTCGTGTGACAATGATTTAAAGATAGGAAAACTGACCAAAAGCTGTCGTGATACCCGACGATGCATCGCCTCTGGAACAGAAATAGGCAATTTATGTTATTTTAAAGCGGTTCTGCAACGGGCAATCTAATTTGTCGGCACCTCTAGACCTGTACAAAATATTTACTATAACTGTCGACCAATCAGAATGTCGGTTTTAAAACAGCTCTAGGATAGATAGCCTACTTCCGTTCCACAGTCGATGCATCGTTCGATCTGCAAGTGTTACAACTTGTATGTACATGTATAATGACTAATATTTTTACTATAAATATTTACCAGACACCTATGATGTAACGAATCTAGTTCAGCTACTTCAGCATTTAGTATTTTTTATACAATGAGACGTAATCAGGTACTTAAAATGTAATGTGTAAATGTTCTATACAGAAATGGAGCAAATGAAAATTTGAATTGTACTCGTAGGATTTGCGATCCCCTAACGGCAATCATCATATCCGAACTTATAATGTTGACATTAAAAAAAAAATGAGAAGCCATGCAAAGTGTTTATGCTGTTTTAGTTTATTTATGATTTAAAATACAATATGTATCGTTCTTCTCCTTAACAGGACAAACTCCCAGAATATTTTCAGCGTTGGAATGATCTTACTAGCCGTCTCTTAGGACTGATGGAAAGTAAAGCAGTGCGAGAACATGTAGACCAGGTATATCAGTATTATATTGTCTATATCATCACCCGTCATGTAGACCAGGTATTTCAGTATTATATTGTCTATATCATCACCCGTCATGTAGACCAGGTATTTCAGTATTATATTGTCTATATCATCACCCGACATGTAGACCAGGTATATCAGTATTATATTGTCTATATCATCACCTGACATGTAGACCAGGTATTTCAGTATTATATTGTCTATATCATCACCCGTCATGTAGACCAGGCATATCAGTATTATATTGTCTATATCATCACCCGTCATGTAGACCAGGTATATCAGTATTATATTGTCTATATCATCACCCGACATGTAGACCAGGTATATCAGAATTATATTCTTTCTATCATCGTCCATCACATTTATTCAACAATCTTATTCTGTGATTGCACCTTTAATTTGATTTTCAAAATTCTTAAATGTAGTATGTTCATGAATGATTTTCTGATATATTTTTGTTTTAGTCAAGGAGGTAAAAATAGTAGGTCTCCTCAGCTAATTGTCTGTGTATCATTTTGATATTCAATTTAATTCAAATAGTTTATTAAAGTCAATAATATAATCGTTTCTTTAACATATCAACGTGTACATGAACAGATGGTATAGTTTATGTTGTTGTTTCAAGCTAATACTCTTGGACCACAAGAAACTTTCTGGACACGCTGAGCTGAGCCTTGCTCATATGCAGTTGTCCTTCTTTGTAGCAGGATACGTTTGGCAAAACGGACCCAATGATCCCGCCAAGGTAACCAAATAGTCAGATAAACATGACTTGATATTAGTCATATCATACATGTATTTATATCAAACATTAAAACAGCATATCTTTGATAAATACCCTCCGGCAGAGGACATGATTTTTGCTTTATTATTCCTTAACGATTTAGCCTACCTGTGGATGAAAGATCCTCCAGAGGGATTTGGATTTCTAATTTTTGTGTATCTTACTTTTGGTGATGCCGTATGGTTTATGTTTCAGAAAATACCCAGATGCATAGCTGTGCCCTTTTATGGTGTTTCTGAAAGCTTGTCTCTTCCCCCAGTCATATGTTACTGTGATATCATATTGCGGAACTGGCGACCTATCGATCCCGAAGCGTGAGTGTTTAGTAATTTAGAACTCTCCTCAAAACTATGTTTCTAATGCTCTTTAATGTATTGTTCTCGTAGATGTTTTTATTATTTTTACGCCTGACAATAATATTAAGACAAATTGTAACATATCCATGTCAGTTGATCCGAGATTTTCCCCGTTAAACAAAATATGAAATGGTACGAGAGTGTTTTAAACTATTTACAATAAGTTTGGTATTATATTGTCTTCTATCCATATGATATTCTTCACGTTGTCGCAGTCATCGTTATTTGATTAAGTCCCTTTATAGAACAAATGACACAAACGAAATACATTGGAAAGCCTATCGAACCAAACATTATGATTTATTTAACGTAGCAATGCATCTTTTGAGATTTTATTAAACGAGTCTTCGAAGAGATGTGGTCATGAAATATAATATAAAACGAAAACGTTTTAGGTACTTTTTATCACATACCTAAGAAAACACCCATTTTTGACAGGTTTTAAAGTCAAAATGCGGATAACAAATTGATACGGAGGTGACCTTTTTGCTGCGCCATTTTCAATTCTTGACATAACATAATTGTCAATATAATGACGTCACAATGGATTTCCGAGTGACGCCGCAAATGGAAAATATCCTCTGGTATAAATAACACGGAATAATACACAGGTTAACATGCCGATTATGTGTCTAATACCTATGATATTAACACAACATCCAACTTCATGAGAAACGAAAAGAAATACACCGGGGGACGTCTGCTGTATTTGACAGACATCAGTGTCCTACTATATTTGATTAGCATTATAAACAGAACATTGGCTAATAGTGATATCGAGTCAAAATCACAAAGCAGAGACCTTCGCGTTATCATAATCAAATAGATGAGGATATAGGATAAATGTTGTCAATATTAATACCTAATGTATCAGTATATAGGGTAAATTTTGTCAATATTAATATCTAATGTATCAGAATATAGGGTAATTTGTGTCAATATTGATAAATGATGTATTAGGATGTATGGTAAATGTTGTCAATATGATTATCTAATGTATCAGTATATAGGGTAAATGTTGTCAATATGATTATCTAATGTATCATATTGGGTGACAACAAACAACAGAAGCGTTACTATCTTATGTTAATACTAGTTTGATTCAAAACACCAAACAAAGGAAACATTAACGCGTTTGTTATATATTTTGTAGTAACACATACAGATATCTACATACGTTTATTACATGTGTAGACTAAATGATTATATCTGATGTATGCACGATTTCTTTAACTTGCCTGATTTGTGCTTATTTACATTTTATAGACCGCTGACATTCGAGTAAGTATATACATTACTTATACATATTGTAATTGTACAGTAGTATTTTTATCACACAGCTTCATGTCTCTACAGCAGTTCGTATCACTATCGTTCTGTAAACACTGGTGTAAACAGCATTGTTACACGCGGTATGAAGACAAAATCGGTAAATATCTTTCCTTGTAATTCGATGAGGAACTCGATAAATGTTGGTTATTTTGAAGTTGGACTTTTATAGAATATGCAAAAACTAAATATGCTTACCTGGTTATAATTGCTTTTGTAAATTTCAATATATCAACATGTTAATTGTATATTTATAGAAACCTGAAAACGATTTACCTATTTCCCGGTGGACACGAAACAGACAAGTTTATTCGAGTATCTGTCGGGATAGAACTGGCATTTGCACCCGCAATTCAGGTGATCTGGTCTTTAGTATGCGAACCATTTTAAGCAGACAACTGCTCCATGCTTTGAATTTTAGCGGAACAATTAAATATGATGTAGTTTATACAATGCAATATATGTAAGTATTTCTATTTTTCCCAGTGTTTTCTTAATGATTAATGTCATTAGGATCAAATAACAGGCAAATCCTATATAGATTTTCTCCTACTGTGGCTAATGTAGGCCTAATATATTGATATTTTGTTAATTGCAGACATTAAATTTTAAAATGAAAATTTTAAAATCCAACAGTCAAAGGGAGGTTACTCATTCATACATTGCACACGCATAATACACACATAATACAATAAAAACAATTATTTGATTATTATGAACATGCCACGCAGAAACTGAATGACATTGATTATGTTACTAATTCCCGCCCTTTTTGACACTATTAATTTTCCGATTTAAAAAAAAATATAGCATATACATGCAATAAAAAGAAAATTGAAGGTTTCCCGTTGAATATAACATAAATTTCACTCGTATGATAAAATATATCGTTATTCTGTCATACTCGTGAAATATATGTTATATTCTATATTCTGTCATACTCGTGAAATATATGCTATATTCTATATTCTGTCATACTCGTGAAATATATGTGATATTCTATATTCTGTCATACTCGTGAAATATATGATATATTCAACGGTAAAACATTCAATATCCTCTATATACATATACTTATATACATACATTGATTAAATGAATCATGTACAACACAAATTACTGAACAAAGTACGAAACAAACATGCTCAACGGAAGACTCTGAATATATCCTTATAAGGATAGAATTTATATAGAATTTATCTGAGCAGAAAAATGATATTTTATTGATGTATTGTGAAGTGTACATTATATACAGTGTAATACAGAATATAATAAAAGCATAAGGTCATGGCTCATTAGATCATATACAGATTAAAAGTCTGGTTTTGTGAATTGATATTTGCATCATGAAGTCAGTCCGTTTATTGTTCAGTCTCAGTCATGACAGTCTTGGAGAAAAACGTTGGTGTTATTATTGTTATGATTTCCATAACTACTAACAGAATTAAGTAGAGAAAGTCTAATGTGGTCATACATGTGAGACTATATTATATTCAAAAGATCAGGCACAAGATGGATTGTGTGTTAGATGATCATCAAAATCCCCGGTATACCTTTACGTTAACAATGTTGAATGTATCTTGGGGTATGAAAAGTATTTGTGAATTGTTTTTAATTTTCCGAAGGGATGATGACATCAGTTTATTTTTAAAATACAGCGGACACTGGATGCCATGTATGCCGCGGAAGCCTCGGACACCGTATCACTGACAAACAGTCTGGAGGATGTTGCTGCTGTGCTGAGGAAAATGACAGAACTACTCGCTGGTTATCACGGTAAACATAAAACATTAAACGATCAAACCACTGGCGAGCCTTCTCTGTATCTAGTATCTCACCTGCCGATGGCATTCTATGTTTCAATTTCAGTTGAATTTTTTTTATAAAACTCGTCGTGATTTTTTTTTATATCTTTGCTCGCCTTGAAATGCAAACAGATAAAATTCTTTTGATCACATCACGCAGAACTCCAAATTTGAAATAAAAACTTTGAGGTTGTAATCAAACAGTTCAAGTTTTCTTGCTCCTTTTTCAATTAATGACGTAATGTCAATGCATCGTCCATATTATCACGTCACAATAGATTCCTGACCTGGGAATATGACACTAGTGACGTATACAAAATATTACTTCATTAAGTGATAAACAGGAGGTTTGTTTGATGTTGTCCTACGTCCTGTCTGTCATAACGCCAGACACGAAGCAGTGTCAAGGAAGGCTGTAGGTAGAAAACTTTCTTTGAAAAGTAAAGAAGAAATAAGCTCGCTTAATGGGGACTGCAGGTACAACAGCTGTAAAGAGAAAGGCAACCCGATATTCACAACTGTGTATATAAAGTACATTGTATATTAGATTACGTAAAATAATAACATAATGCCATGTAATTTTTAGCCCACCATCATCAGATGGTGGGCTATTCAAATCGCCCTGCGTCCGTGGTCCGTCGTCCGTCCGTCCGTCTCTCCGTCCCTCCGTCCGTCCGTCCGTCCCTCCGTCCCTCCGTCCGTCCGTCCGTCCCTCCGTCCGTCCGTAAACAATTCTTGTTATCGCTAATCCTCAGAAAGTACTGAAGGGATCTTTCTCAAATTTCATATGTGGGTTCCCCTTGGTGCCTAGTTATGCATTTTGCATTTTGAGACCAATCGGAAAACAACATGGCCGACAGGCAGCCATCTTGGATTTTGACAATTGAAGTTTGTTATCGCTATTTCTGAGAAAGTACTGAAGGGATCTTTCTCAAATTTCATATGTAGGCTCCCCTTGGTGCCTATTTACGCATATTGCATTTTGAGACCAATCGGAAAACAACATGGCCGACAGGGAGCCATCTTGGATTTTGACAATTGAAGTTTGTTATCGCTATTTCTGAGAAAGTGCTGAAGGGATCTTTCTCAAATTTCATATGTAGGCTCCCCTTGGTGCCTAGTTATGCATATTGCATTTTGAGACCAATTTGAAAACAACATGGCCGACAGGCAGCCATCTTGGATTTTGATAATTGAAGTTTGTTATCGCTATTTCTGAGAAAGTACTGAAGGGATCTTTCTCAAATTTCATATGTAGGTTCCCCTTGGTGCCTAGTTATGCATATTGCATTTTGAGACCAATCGGAAAACAACATGGCCGACAGGCAGCCATCTTGGATTTTGACAATTGAAGTTTGTTATCGCTATTTCTGAGAAAGTACTGAAGGAATCTTTCTCAAATTTCATATTTAGATTCCTTTTGGTGCCTAGTTATGCATATTGCATTTTGAGACCAATCGGAAAACAACATGGCCGACAGGCACCCATCTTGGATTTTGACAATTGAAGTTTGTTATCGCTATTTCTGAGAAGGTACTGAAGGGATCTTTCTCAAATTTCATATGTATGTTTCCCTTGGTGCCTAGTTATGCATATTGCATTTTGAGACCTATCGGAAAACAACATGGCCGACAGGCAGCCATCTTGGATTTTGACAATTGAAGTTTGTTATCGCTATTTCTGAGAAAGTACTGAAGGAATCTTTCTCAAATTTCATATTTAAATTCCCCTTGGTGCCTAGTTATGCATATTGCATTTTGAGACCAATCGGAAAACAACATGGCCGACAGGCAGCCATCTTGGATTTTGACAATTGAAGTTTGTTATCGCTATTTCTGAGAAGGTACTGAAGGGATCTTTCTCAAATTTCATATGTAGGATTCCCTTGGTGCCTAGTTATGCATATTGCATTTTGAGACCTATCAGAAAACAACATGGCCGACAGGCAGCCATCTTGGATTTTGACAATTGAAGTTTGTTATCGCTATTTCTGAGAAAGTACTGAAAGGATCTTTCTCAAATTTCATATGTAGGCTCCCCTTGGTGCCTATTTATGCATATTGCATTTTGAGACCAATCGGAAAACAACATGGCCGACAGGCAGCCATCTTGGATTTTGATAATTGAAGTTTGTTATCGCTATTTCTGAGAAAGTACTGAAGGGATCTTTCTCAAATTTCATATGTAGGTTCCCCTTGGTGCCTAGTTATGCATATTGCATTTTGAGACCAATCGGAAAACAGCATGGCCGACAGGCAGCCATCTTGGATTTTGACAATTGAAGTTTGTTATCGCTATTTCTGAGAAAGTACTGAAGGAATCTTTCTCAAATTTCATATTTAGATTCCCTTTGGTGCCTAGTTATGCATATTGCATTTTGAGACCAATCGGAAAACAACATGGCCGACAGGCACCCATCTTGGATTTTGACAATTGAAGTTTGTTATCGCTATTTCTGAGAAGGTACTGAAGGGATCTTTCTCAAATTTCATATGTATGTTTCCCTTGGTGCCTAGTTATGCATATTGCATTTTGAGACCTATCGGAAAACAACATGGCCGACAGGCAGCCATCTTAGATTTTGACAATTGAAGTTTGTTATCGCTATTTCTCAGAAAGTACTGAAGGGATCTTTCTCAAACATTTTTATAAGTTCCCCTTGGTCTGTAGTTCTGCATATTGCATCTTGGGACCAATAGGAAAACAACATGGCCGACAGGCAGCCATTTTGGATTTTGACAATTGAAGTTTGTTATCGCTATTTTACAGAAGGTACTGAAGGGATCTTTCTCAAATTTCATATGTAGGTTCCCCTTGGTCCCTGGTGTTGCATTTTGGGACCAATCCGAAAACAACAGACAGCCGTTATCGCTAAATCTTAAATTTTATATATAGGTTCCCCTTGTTTGAAAAGTACTAGAGGGCTGTTTCTGAATTTACACAGATTAGTAAGACTTAGAGGAAGGGAAAAGTAGAGAAAAGATCAATCTGACATGGAACCTATAAAGATCATTCAATGGTGGGCGCCAAGATCCCTCTGGGATCTCTTGTTTATATAAAAAAACAAATGAACAACGAAACCTTTAAATGATAGAAAAGGCGAAATATAACTCTGATCCCATTTGTCAGATTTTATTGATTACTTGAGCCCAATTTTTCTACTAACCCTAGCACCAGGCTACAGTATAAAAGATGTCACATCGCCTACACCGTACACACTTCCTCTGGCGAAAATGTATCAAATTATATCTAATTGATAACGAACAAATCATAAAAAGTCGTATTAAATATCGAGCTTTTTCGTCCTGCAAAACTCAAATTATCAATAGTTGAGATGGTGTCGGGAAATTATTCGAGACCAATTGCATGAGGTCATGAAAAGAATACAACGTGTTTTATAGCCAATCCTTACAAATATTATTCAAAGTGCGTGTCGCCTGTCTTACCGTGCCAATGCGACATAGATTCATATCTTTCAAAGCAAACATCTTCATGTGTGATATATGAAAGAAAATGTCTATTTTTACAGACTGCATCACGACCGATACATTTTTCAATGTGCTTGCACCATACTTTAAAGGGTATGTATGTCATATCACAACATTTTTGTACAATGTATTCTGATAAGAAATGATACATTTTACTATCATATCAAGTTATTTTGTTCTGCTGTAAAATAAATCCGAGAAGAACCTAATTAACAAATTGCACAATGCTCGTAACAGTAACAATTCTACTGTGTATTGAAGTTGTTGATAAAGTTAGTCGGTTCATGATTTCTGAAATGTACAACTGTGGGGGCATTTTGAGAAAAATATTAACATTATATCAGGAAGGACAAGTTTCTCGAAAATAAATCAGGAGAATATTGAAATATATGTCTCATTATTCTATACAGTAGTTATTACCTGAGTGAGTGATACATTATATAATTTATGGTCCAGAAGGGGTATTCACTTTCAAATTTCATAATTAGACAAGTTTGTTTCAGATATGGACCGAATACACCGTTACCACAGGGACTCATGTTTGAAGGCGTCCGTGACGAACCGGTAACTGTAAGTACTAATCGTGATTACATTAGCAGTGTGTTCGTTTATCGGGTTCGTACCAGTTGTACCAATTATGTAAGATACTGTAGAATGGAACGCAGTTGAATCTCAAATGAGTTCCCAAGATGGCGGCTGTCACTCGCTTCAAACGTAAAAACTAGTCATTTTCCTGTTTTTACAATGTTACAGATGTAAAATCAACAACCTGAAGGGGTCCGTGAAGCATTGGCATATAAAAGTTATAAGCTTTCATCGCAAGCAAAGCGTTCCCTTCTCATTTTAAACAAAAAGTACACTTGCGTGAAATACGAAGAATCACTGTTCCGTCATCTTGGATGCAAGTGGTTTGTTTGAAATATCGGTCCACGAGAACCGGTGGAAACGGTAAAAACCAATAAAGGAACGTACGGACATTATCTACAAACATCCTACAAAGGAGAACAAAGTCAAATAAAATTGTGTTCATGATGGGGGTGAAACAATTTTTATTAGATGCATGGTTGGTCTATTATGCAATTCTAATTTATGGGTGGTGGGGTGTGATCTGTCGGCAAGTTTATTTTGTGGCGAAATTGAAATATTTGTAATAGATATAGAAGTGTATTTTATTTGGAAGTAAAAATTGAATATTAAATAAATATCTTTGAAGTGGCGTGCTGCCGTTGTTTCCTATCGCACTTTCACGGAACGTAAACGAGATTTCAGAAAACAAAAACGGCTACCCCCAAAATGATCAGTCGATGAGGTTGGGATTAGGATAGAAAGGAACAATTTTTCACAAATAATGTTGAGCCATTGCATAATACAGGAATATCCAAGCTGTATTGTCAGTAATTCCTAGAAATATATGAAAACGATGACTATTTTGACATCTGTAAAATGCCTTCATGGAAAGAGAGACTTACATCGAATTATCATCTATTATGCATACCATTGTACAATTGCTTAAAAAACAGCAACCAGTAAGATCATTCGAAAATGTATGATCGGTGGTGAGGGTTTGAAAAATTGGCAAACATTTAATTCTTAAATAGCCATTACCTATTCCTTAAAGTTAACTGCTGGAAAATAACTCATGTGAAAGAAATACTTCACACAACAGCCACTTGTTTGTGTAACCTCTATTTATCACAAATCTGGCCTGTTCTACCGTACAATTAACTGTGTAATAATGCTATTGTGACATAGAAATTCATTTGAATATTTTCACTTATATGCTCATCAGATTAGTTATGTGATACTCATATTCTTACACGCGTCACTAATTATGTATAGACCATCTATAGCTATGTATTGATCATTAAAGACTACTTATATTACATAATGTTTCTGTTTGATAATTCTGTACTTGGCAGGCAATGTCAAGTAGTGCTGCACCGACGTCTACCCTGCCGCTAGTGGACGCTGCCTTGGGAGTCGAGCACGCTCAGGGTAAATTGTACACTTCTTAATCCGTCAAAGTCGAGTTCAAAATGCATAAGATCTGGTTTAGTTTTGTATCAACAATTATATTATGGTATAATTAAAATGTGTTCCTCACTTCACATTCAGTATATACGTCATTCTTGACGTCAGTAATGAAATAGAATGTATGTAATGTAATCTATTTATTAAAAAAAATTAAAATTGATCAAGAAGTCCTCGCCTTTCTTGAACTAAATTTCAGTCGGAATAGTGTGCATAAAATTGTTCTATTTACCAAAACAAAGGTTCATATACTGATAACAACAAGCTAATTTCTTAACTAATGACAGTTAAACAGGATACTTCAAACTCGAAAATATTAGAATGTTTACAAAACATTTAACTAGATAATACAGATACACGGTATCAATACAATATGGGAGAGTTTTCCATGCCGATTTGAATGAACAATGATGACATTACCGAATAGTTCTACAATGTTGTTTCAGGTAACCGAACTATGACACAGGGATTTAGGAAACACATGCCACTTGAACATAGACAGCTTATTGAGGCTGTCGAACAACGATCACAGATACGTCAGTACGGTAAGTCAGCCAACAAACAACGATCACAGATATGTCAGTACAATTTTATATTCATTGTTCGATATACATTCTATGCAATTATTGATATCTAATGTTGCTATTCATTTGTTTGCCCGTTGTCATATACATATACACGTTTTCGTTAAAGGCGAATACTTATTTCCAAGTACTATATCAAATATTTGATTACACCAGCGGTCACTAATAGACGAACCACTTGTATTTTACCTTACAGTAATCAGTTGCAAAGACGATGCTCTGACGTCAGCCTTTGAGAGCTGTCTGCGTGGGCTGACTGACTTTCGCAGTTGTCATGTCAAGATAGTAACCAAGTAAGTGTGGTCGGCAGTATAAAAAATCTAGAAGTTTGCTTTTTGTCAGATACTTTCTTTCAGTTGTTTCCACGGAAACAAGTTTTACACTGATTTCTCCTCCTGCAACAATCTGTTCGTCTCTGTTTCTGGATATAATCTGTTTTAATATCTAATTGTAATTTGGATATGCTTGTACCAGTCTGAACATTGATGAAATTTACGAATTCGCCTGTTCTTTAAATTACACGTTTCATGTGACACACCAAGTTCGATTTATGAATAATGCGGTACATGAAAGAATAAAACAGGAAATCGCGGATGTGCATATGTCCCTGATGCTATTTACAGTTAGACAACGTCAGTGGGTAAAATTGTGAAGAAAGATATTCATCTTTTTATGTATCGGCATCGGTCAGTATATGTGCGTGTTTGTATTTCAGGTATGTTGTGATTCCCGGCAAGGGTAATATTCCTGGTATAGAAGGTAGGTTAGCATGCAGCTCTAATATCGTTTGTTATTTTTTGTAGATTATCTTGATGTACAAAAGGGAATGACAGAGTACAAACTAACATTTAAATGCTGATCACGGGAAACATAGTACTAATTCATGTTCATAAACTGACGTGCCACGTTACTTTGTACCAGTTCATACCCACACACTGATGTCACCATGTGACGTGGAACCAGTTCATGTTCGCGGGGGTGCGGGTTAAACACAACGATATTTGTATTCAGTGAGGTTTATGTTTTACTTATATTCTTGGTCAATTATATATTTGGTCAGTATCCAGATACATTTCGGTTGCTATTATTGGTGATGAACTTATGTGAATGATAATGTTATGATATTTCTAATGTTTCAGATTTGATGGCATTTCTCAAAGGTATGAGGGATGAATCCACTGGTAATTAGGAAGTTTAGGACCAACCACACAGGCATGATGCACCTGTGGCTAATACTGGATGAAATAAATAAAATAAACAAAACTTGTTTATTATCAGAACTACGAAAACGTATATATAGTTTTCATCAACAGAGTTATGGAGATAGAACAAAGTTCATGGCAAGATTTCGGACTGAATGCTCCAACTTCTAAGTAATCGAGAGAGAAAAAGAATATAATCTTGCGTATGGTAACAGTTGACAAAGCGCCTCCCGTCTAAATGGACGTACTATTGAAGAGATATCTTACCATTCTGATCATAACTGCGACTCAAGAACAAAATTAAAAGCTCCTATTATATCTAGTGTTAAACATTTAACATAATGTTTGTTTTATTTACAACTTGTCCCTTGTATTACTGTAATCGGTTTTATATCATACCCTGCTGTACTTGTGTATTGCGCCAATTTTACGTAAATCGGAATGCATTTTCTACATCTCCACCCCAACCATCTTCGAAAACACACATTTATATATTTTGTTTATAACTGCCTATGCCACGGATGTATTATCAAATATTATACACTATTCTATTTATATATATATATTGTACTCGTCTTTTTACCATTAAAACGGAATAACCAACGATATGTTCCTTAGCTGTCATTATGTTTATACTCATTTGCCGAAGTTTTGAAACCTCTCTAGTCAATGGTACATTTATATCTCCTAAAAAAGCCTGAGGTAAATGTGGTCCATTGTCCATGATTTTAAACACTGACATCACATACACTATTCTCCAACCATTCAGGTTAACTAAACACTAATGCTATTCTTGATGTATTATGGTAACGACTATAATAGTTCACAAAGCCAGTGTGTCCATTTGGGAGGCATCCTTCACACAACAATGACATGGTCCAATCGTAAACTGTGATTTTCAGATGTTCCAGATGTATAGTCTATTGTCTATTAGTAACCACGTATCTAATATTGCTCCTTTGCTATTTGAAATCGTGGTAAGGCGATCCGGCAACATAGATCGCTCAGTTGTAATGATGCAATATCACGAGGGCTGATTGATAGGCTGTGAGCCTCATATCAAAGGATATGAATTTTGCCGGACATATTGTATTATTTTTCAACATAATCCCCTTCAGTATCTATACACTTTTGCTAACGGTGTTTAATGCCAATGCCAAATTTATAGAGCTCCTTTCCTTGGCTATTCAGAAAGTCATTCAACTACATGTTAGGGTTGAAGTTAGGGCTAGGGTGCCTGAAATAGCGGTTTTCGAAATAGATGGAAGTCTGATAGAGCGAGATCAGGTAAATAAGGCGGATGTTCAATCAATTCAAAGCCACAATCGTGAATGGCAGCCATGGCAATGACAAACTATTTCACCCTAACCATAACATATCTTATCCATTTTGCAAAAGCCGCTTGTCTGGTTTACTTTAGAGGGCTACCTCGTCGATATTAACCAACCAAATGAGACCTGTCTGGCTACACGGCCCTATAACATCCTTGAGTAAATCCTTCAATACGAGGCTTGCAACTTGTCAATCAGCCCTCTTTTTTATTTAAATAACCACTGTTATTTTGCATTGGCCATGTATTAATATGATACTAGCATTAACAGTTTTATGTACAAGTGATACTGGGTAGAGGAGAACAGACGTTGCTTGCTAAAAGGCAGTACGTAATAACCGATTAATAATCAACAAATACCAGATAAGAAATGATTGCGAGGAATAAGTGGTAGCAAAAATTGACTTTAGTTTCAAGACAATTGGATATTCGGCAGTATTCTAAAATGGAACATAAATACAAAAGAATGAATGGAATCGTTAATTTGAAACACCTATGATAATTGATAATATAATGACTAAGTCTCATAATATACTACATAAGTATCACCGATATTAATGATAATATGATGAATATTTTTAAAGATATTACAAAAGTATCCATAAAAAATATTAATATCAGTTAATAAAAATGAGAAATGTCAAATAGGAGAGTAAGTACAAAAATAAGATATAACAAAACTAAAATGGTTCTTCATACTTTTTATACCATTGTCTATTTGACAGCTATGATGCGAGTTTTGACGTTTGACGAACTCAGTTAAGGTTAAAACAGACACTTTTAACACCACACTTTAAACACAAGAGAAACATAGTGATCAAAAGTCTACATATTCAGAAGAGTTTGAGTGAATGATTTGGATGAGAACCCGCCACTGTACCGGTGTTCTTATTTGGCAACACACTCGCGTGAGTAGTTAGGGTGTTGAACGTGTTTATGTTTTAATCTGGATACTCTCTACGGGCATTTGTACATAACACTGGTACAGTATATGGAACGTCCGTTACAGTTCCAACCTGTCGCAATTGTTCGGAGATCGGACGTCTAAAATCTAAAAGGGGGTCAAATAGTACATGTAACAGCATTTTACGTAAATAGAGAAATCCATTTATTTGTCTGTTGACACATTCTTACTGTACTCATATATGGTCTGTTGTTAAAACCACCATCACAGTGTCATACTGAGATCATAAATCCTGAGTATAATTGAGTTCAAAACGTAAACTGTTATCCTATATAAAAAGTTCTTATAACGATATTTTCAAATCAAATTTCACAACCTCATTTTTCTTTCTCTGAATTAACCATTTTTCCTGTAACTGTAGCATCACAGCTGGAAAGATAGATGATCTCTTCTATCGCGAACAAAATCCACGCTCACTTTATTTCGTACTTTTCCAAGGGAATGTGACAAGTAACGAAGTTGACATCGGGTACGGAGAAGCAGTTGATCCAAGTACTGTTTACTGCTAGCTGTGTATATGCAAGGCTTAATACAACATCGGCAGTTCAAACCCATCAAAGTTCCTCGGATACCTGGTGTCTATAACCTTATTAGATGGTAACATTATTAATGTAAATATGAAACAAACGTTTTCCTGTTACTGAATTGTTGATTATCCTTACTGATCATCAAAAAGCCTCATTTTCTGTTCTGTCTATTTCATCACAATAATTACTGTCATATCGAAATGATAATATTAAAGTGTATCCCGAATATGTATGATTTCTTTGATATCTAAATAGAGTCTTATCTTATTGTAAAGACAACTAAAAACCTATTCTTAACAGGTGGTTTCAGATAAGTTGGTATCGAAAAATTGTGAAAACAAGAAAACATAGTTGATGAAATAATTCGATTAAGCATAAACTAGATTGACTTTAACTGATAACATAAACTCGACATTTCCATATGTCCGCATTGCTAATATGGTAGGACCATCACTTAGCAACCCGCAGGTTCGGTGTTCGAATCACTTAGATATTTCTTTTCATATTTTGCTATGTTTCTTCTTACCATATAATTTTCTTTGTCGTATTTGAAAGATATTTTCAAAATCAAATGCATATTCGATATAAAGTATTTAGTGTAAAGATCAAAATGTTAAAATAGAAAATTTTCACTTGGATGAAAAGAGGAGTAAAATAACCGATTTACGCCATATCAATCATAGTAAACTGTAAATGAGATATAGCGACAACAACCGACATACTGTATGGATAGTGTTAAATTCCTACTTAATTGGTCTGTTCAACTTTATTTCATATGGTATTGATTGACTAAATAATCCGTTTACAACGCATAGCGCATAAGGGTCGTGGCGACTGTGGGAATCACTAGGGTCACGTGATATTGTAACAGGAGCGAGACGGACGTCAAACTGCACCAGACTCGCTCTGTGGACCGACAACCCGGGTTCGATAGTTAACTGTTATCTGTCGTATAGAAGAACAACATTAACAATTGTTTACTGTGACATTAATATTTACAACATGAAATTAAACAGAAACAAACAACAGCATAGGTCTAGCTATATAGCAAACATCTTTACCTAAAACCAATCCACCATGCCTCCGAACTATACGAAACTAAACCCAACATTCCGACTAATTAGTACCCACCTAAGACCCTACATTACCTAAGACTACATTAAAAACAATACAAAACTATAAGGCCACATCACAACAGAGGATTTACAGGAGCACCCGTACACAGGCTCGGCAGACATGCAGGAAAAAACAAGCGACTGCAGACAATGCCCACCAAAACACCGACCAGAGAAGTGACGTCCTTATATATTGAATGCCCTGTAGTCCTATGGTGTGATAGCCCTAAGATCTGGTAGTCCGAAGGCCCGATAGTCCGAAGGCCCGATAGTCCGAAAGTAGGTTAATATTGATACATGTTGTATAGTGATAATGATAAATAGATTTTAATGTCAGCATTACTTGGAAATTGTTACTTTTTTTAAATCATATTTCTCATAATCAGTAATTAACTCATTGCATATTCAAGGTCAATTGCTTCAAAGGAAGATTTAAAAGATAAAGACTTGGCGCGAATAAATCAATCTATTCTGGCAAAGACAGATGATCATTGCTTTATAAACATCTTATCGGACGTCAGTGTTAACAATATCAAGTAAACAAGTCTTTCTGTAGCTCGACAATGCGACAAAGCGGTTTCAACTTCAACTTTTAATTCAATGCATCACAAAATGGCCTTTTAATCACGATATGAGTGTCAGGAACGACAACTCTATGTAGTGATCGGCTATTTACAGTGTAAGCGATGGTAACAAATGTGGTTATTTTGCTTCATATCAATATTCATTTTTATACAATGGTCACTTGGAGGTAGTTTTTTTTCAGAAAACACTACAATTGCTAAATTGAAAATTATTCGTACAGGTATATAACCATTTATCCATGTAACAATATTACCTATTTTCGGACTATCGGGCTTTCGGACTATTGGGATTTAGGACATGACATGACACGTGAATAGAGGACGACACAGGTCAGGGTGACACAAGTACACATACAATGTAGTTCAGACACAACATAGATATATGAAATTAGTTAGCGTTAAGTTTAACTCTGTCAGCTTAACCTGTCAATACACTTACAATAACATCTCCCGCTAGAATATTGTACCTGTATTTTTAGCCCAGACTATCGCTAAACAAGGCTTAGATCAAGATAGTTTCAAAAACACATTCCACAAATCTTATGTCCTCTATTGGAATCAACTATATCAAACACACACACAAACTTAAGTAATGTTTCCCCTTTCTTACGTTTTATATGACCTTCACTTGGCATCATTTCACAGTATGTATGTGCTTACAGGTTTTCGTGACCAGGTTAGTCACCGTTGTATAATGCCACGTTAACTTTGTGTGTAACGAATACGACAATATCGTTATTCTATGCACATATATATTCAGGTGTTACAAAGTGCTTTAGGCGGTCTGTGTTCCTTTAATAACTGAAGTCTTTCTGTAAACGACAATATACCTCTTTTGTGAGCTATCTTAATCACACTTTGGTGTTGAATGCATGGACAATGGAGGTTCACAAAAACAAACTGACATTAGAAGAATTCCATATCTCAGAAAAGACCGGATTCGCAAACGGAGATACTTTGGTAGGTAAAGCTCTGGTAGAATGGCTTCATTTACAGTAATTATTGCTGAATTACTCAGGTCAGTCGATGTACAGGGAAAATAAGAACGCGATAAGTGTAAATACATAGTGTAATTACACGATATACGCCTAAGGTATACACATAATTAGGGTGTTGATAGTCATCTTTATGGCATAATATTGTTGAAACACGAATAAATATATGAAAAAATGGCACAAAAATAGTCATATAATTAGCAAAAATGATTATTTTCACATTAGTTTATTCAAATCTTCTATCAAGTTCTTTCGTGATATTATGTAGCATGGAGTAATTCTAAGGCACCCAAATGCCGAAACCTGAAAAATTGCCAAGCTGTTATGCTCATAAGTGTCTATCGAACAAGGTAATATTTTAATATGACCGGATTTGACTTTATGTACATAATAAACACTTATTTTGTTTTGACCTTGGAATACAAATTGCGGGTCAGAATAATAATACAAATGTATTATACAAATATGACATAAAGGGAGGCATTTCAATCAATAAAGATGCTCCTACATCATACCTTTAAGACGTCTGGTCAGAGTAAGAAGGACCTTGTTGAGACAAATTGTTAAAATGAATTTGGGGTCTTTTTCAGAAAACTTTTGTTGTCTTCTTGCCATGTCTAGAGTTTTATAGTGTCTAATAAGAGCATTTTCTATGTTGAAAATGTCTTCTTATATTTAATATTGTGTGATGTTATTCACAACCACCATTTGCATTCCAAGTTCAAAATAAAAACAGTGTTTATACATATTATGCCGTCACATCTGGTCAATGCAATGCTCCTATTTTGTGCTTTAGACACTTGTGAGCAAAACGACATGGCTATTTGGTACAATATATGCTATACAAATAGACTAATTATGTCATCCTGAAACATGCATTTTCGCATGTTTTGCTGAAATTTACAAACAGCTTAAAACATTACATGTTCACAGCAAGTCCCACGGTTTGTCATGTTACATAACAAAAGTCCATCAAGTTATTTCTGTTAAATTGTATCATAGTAGGAATTTATAGGCTAGTAAAATATCACTGATTTGACTAAATTTGCTGTTTAGATGCCCCTTAACTGATATATCGATCTTAAGCTGTTTCGTAGTTTCGACTTCTTCATTCTTGCTTGTTATCAAGCTAAAATGTGATATGATTGTACTATGTAATACAATGCCACACCTACACTTCTACTCCTTGCCTCCTGGCCACATATGACCCCGGCTGTTGGTGTGCCCTAAATGATCCGTCTGTTGGTAGGCCCTAAACACCCGGCCACATATGACCTCGGCTGTTGGTGTGTTCTTGACACCAGGCCTCGTATAAACCTAGCTGTTGTTATGCCCCAGACACTCGGCATCATAAGGCCCGTGCCCCAGACGCCTGGCCTACTTTGAATTTTGCTGTTTGTTTGTGCCCTTCACACCCGTGCTTATACGGTCCTAGCTGTCTTTGTGGCCCGATACAACTTAATTGCCTCATATGACCCTAGCTGATGGTGTGTCCTAGAGAGACGGCCTCATATGACCCTTGCTGTTGGTGTGGCTCGAAACACCAGCCCTCATATGCTGTTGGTATGTCCAAGATGGTTGGTGTGGCGTTCAACACCTGGCCTCTTATGGTTCTGGCTGTTTAAGTTGTCTAACTCCAGCTGCTACCGATATTCCTATGGATAAGGTGTCCCGCACTGCTTTTATTTGAAAAACTGAATTTTAATGTACATAAACAAGAACATAATGATATAATTATAGATATATACGGCATTGTGTTAGACTGACAAACTCATGGTGTATATTTTCAAGCAGTTTAGTGTACATATGAACACTTTTATAAGTATATTATAGATGCAACACTGAAACACACACTCGCTGTTTAGAGTGAGATCTATCAAAGATATGACAGTAAATTCGAACAAAAATTGGGAAAATGATGCCATCGTACCTTATAAAACAATGTGGTATTGATCACGCATGACCAATGGCCTACGAATCTTCCAGAATTTGTCATCAGATATATAGATCAGTGAATATAAAAACATGCTTAAGTTATCAATTGATTCTGGACATACGATTTTTCGGCATAGCCGTATAATTTTCTTTTGGCATCGGATATGACGTGACAGGTGGCGTTACTGGTCAAGATGAAGTACATGTATGTGATTGGTCAATGTAGCGGTATATGCAAAATGCAGATATGCAGTTAAAAACGTAACAGAGTCATGATCGAATGCAAGCTGAATAAGTGGATGTATCTTTTCAAATGACACATTAATACAATTATATTTCTGATTCAAATGCAGTCTTATTATCACCAAAAATGATTCAAACTGATATAATTTTGTTATCCGTGCTGAAACGCATTAGTTAATTAATTTATTTTATCAGTAATTTTACATTATAACCACCAGCATTAAAACTATGCCGTTTATCTTTTTAAAAGATATTTCTTGTTTTCAATTGAATCGTCCAAATAGGTGTAGTCCAATTATTAGTGCATGCTTCTATTTTCCAAATTTACATGTCGGTATCTTTTCATAGTACATGGCAAAATGATACACGGTACCATATGCTAATCCGTCACAGAATGTAACAGTATTTTACCATTGGAAGTATGAAATCAGTCACGTGGTCAAATATCACAGATAAAGATCGCCGCATGATGGTATGGTGAAAATTTGAATTCAGAAACTTATTTATAAAATGTACAAGAAAAATGCCGAAATATAAGTAAAGATTATCAAAAACAAAATTATCTTTCTTTTTATCGAAACAAGATTTTTAGTATCACTGAAAAGGGTGATTTACATATTTACAAGTGGAATTGTTTTACTGTGTTGTTTGAAAGGTAAATGAATCAGGATTGATTGGTTTTTTTTTTTTGGTTTATACATATAACCTGTTGCTAATGGTTACCCCCTCGCTATCACAAGACACTATCATTTCAACAAATTTTATTGACATTTGATGTTATTTGTCAAAAGGATAAAATAACAGGCCAAGCCTATATAAATTTTCTCCTATGGTGGCAATTGGAATGTATAAATATAAAATTAATATATAAATTTACTATGAAATGAAAAAAATACATGTATAACTAACATTTAAGGGAGATAACTCAAACATAAACATTCACACATCATTCATACATTTTGCTTATATATACATGTATACATAATATTTGATAATATTTAAGATGAACTTTATCTAGAAGAATTATTCATTGACAGGCATTGACCAAAAGTCCATGTGCATGTATGCACAGGTCGTGCCTGTCAATAATTAAGCGAAAATAATATATATAAATGTAAAATATTATATCAAAAATTGTCAGAAAAAATTACTATCACTCAAAATGTTTAGCAGACGCTATACTTCATATATATACAAGACTTAACTAACTCAACTGCTGACACATGTGACCAATGAAGATGAAGGGATATTTCAGGACATGTATAATCATACATACTCCATATTCATTAAAATTTAAGGTATAAATAATATAACATAGTACAATACAATATAATATATTATATCATGACTTATATATTTAAAGCATATAGAGATTAAAGCGTCTCGATTTCCCAATGAACAATTGAACATCATTTAGTATTTGTATATTTACAAACTTATCACAGTCAGGGCAACCTTGTAAGAAAGTGCTGATGTTAGAATGGTTATGATTTGCATAACTATCTACTGAGGTAAACAGAGAATGTCTAATAGCATTATACCTAGGACAATCAAAGAAATAATGTGAAACAGTTTCATTTTCAATATCACAGGCACAGGTGGGAGAGTTTAACAAATGATCATTAAATAAATCAAAATTTAAATTGCTACATGAATTTCTAAGCTGACAAATAATGATATTAGCCTTTCTATTTCCTTCAAATTTGAAAATATGCAGTGATTCGCATTCAGCATTAATATTATTATTAAGTTTGCATTTAAAAGCTGCTAGAGAAGAAGAGTTGAAGAGGTCAGGATTAGCATTGTTAGTTATGCGGCACATTTGGGGGAAGAAACTGTCAAAGTAATTGTTAGTTCTGCATAGAGGAGGATTGAAGAGTCGTGATTGTCTTAGGGAATACGGGTTATCATTTTGGTTGTTAATAAAAGGAATAAGGATATCTTGTAAGTATTGTGGTGATAGTCCATGAATTATTTTGTACATCATTATGTGTTTGTGTTTATTTCTTCTATCTGATAGAGATTCCCAGCCAATTTCTTCATATAATTTATTGTGTGATGTTCCTGATCTGAGACCTGTAATGATTCTGGCTGCTTCTAACTGAACAGATTCTAATAATTGTTTTGATTGGTGAGTGCAGTTATCCCAGATTATGTCTGCATATTCTAAAATTGGTCTTATAAATGCTGTATATATTTTGATTAAAGACTTACGATTCACTTTAAATTTTATGTATCGAAGAATATTTAATCTACTGTATGCTTTTCTATATATATTAAGGATATGTTCTTTCCATGTTGCGTCTTCTTGTAGTGTAAGTCCAAGATGTTTGTGAACTGTTGTGTCTGTAATTTGTCTATTTTGGAAAGTTATTGGAGGGTGGTCTTTGTTGTGTTTTCTTGAAAAGATAATTGATTTAGTTTTGTTAGGGTTAAAATTAATGTCCCAAATACCTGCCCATTTATTAATATTAGAGAGATCATCTGCTAGAGCTTGTGCTGCTTGTGCTGGATTATCATCTATTATTACATACAAAGAAGTATCATCAGCAAAAAGTTTGATATTAGTTGAAACATTATCAGTGATGTCATTTATATAGAGGAGAAAGAGAAGAGGTCCAAGAACTGATCCTTGAGGTACCCCTGCATTTACAACTTTGAATTGAGAGTGATAGTCTTCGGTAGAGACTCTTTGCATTCTGTCTGAGAGATAATTTTGAAACCATAAAAGTAAATTTCCATCAATTCCATACATTTTAAGCTTCTGTATAAGACCTTCATGCCAGACACTATCATTTAATATTCCATCCAGTTTTCTAACTCGAACAATGGTATCATAGACTAATAACTTGACTAACAAATTTGATGCCATGTATTCTAGTAATAAAATGTATGGGTAACCCACATTCATATGTTATCATTTACCAAAAAAGAGAAATAGTTATTTTGGTTCCAGACCATGGTTTACAGTGTGCCTAAGTGAAGTAATACACACAGGGTCATTCTGATCATTTCCATTTCAACAATCATATAAGATGCAAAGACAACATGACTTTTTTTCCAATGATGGCTTAAGTTAAAGATTATGTAGAACCTAACTTCGTTTCCCAGTTATAAATTATGATACATACATTGTAATGCGTTTCCCTTAACTCAATCAACATGTTCAATCTATCCTAACTTAATATCGTAATTCATAAATTTTGTGAAGCCTTTTTGAGTGTGCCCAAGTAAACACAATTCCCTTTTTAACATACTACCTGGCGTTCCTACAATGTGCTCTGTAAGTAAAATTTAATGTATACAATGTTCTTCTGTTTAACAGGAAAAACTCCCAGAATATTTTCAGCCTTGGAATGATCTTATCAGCCGTCTCTTAGAACTGATGGAAAGTAAAACAGTGCGAGAGCATGTAGATCAGGTATATTAGTGTTATATTGTCTATATCATCGTCCATCACGTAGATCATGTAAATCAGTGTTATATTGTCTATACTATCGTCTATCGCGTTGATTTAATCATCGCCTTTTGTGGGATACGAACTTGCAACATTTAATATCTTAGAAAGAGATAGAGTGTACTTTTTTATAACATTGGTGAAGTGCTATCGTTTGGAATAATTGCCGGGTGATACATGTTTTTATCCAAATGTATCATTATTATATTCATCATATACATAGTTAAATGTTGTATTTGCCTGTTGGCATTGTGAACATAGACCGGAAGTTAATGTTTGTGTTGTGGAAAAGTGAATTTGAAAATAGTATGTATACAAGCACATATAGTAGGGGAGATGGTATCCGTCCTCTGCTAGGTTCCACCTGTATTAGGGGAGATGGTATGGTATACGTCCTCTGCTAGGTTCCACCTGTATTAGGGGAGATGGCATTCGTCCTCTACTAGGTTCCACCTGTATTAGGGATGATGGTATTCGTCCTCTGCTAGGTTCCACCTGTATTAGGGGAGATGTTATGTTTTCTCATATCTCGCCATGTTGGATACGGTTTGCCCATGTAAGATAGCTATGTAAGATAAATCTATCTTACATAGCATTTCACGCGCGCGGAGTAATCTGCGTTCAAGGGGGACAACTCTTACAACGTCGTGTGCTTGTGTTTACATCCGACAGACCTTAGATTTATTATATCGCCGGTTTTGAAACGTTGAATTTAACTATAAAAATACACGCATTCTGAGATAAATATAGATCGTATCAGCAATAAACCAATAGGGCTACATGGTTAAACGATTAGACAATTCATCTGAGCGAAAATATAACTCCGTTACTGTACAGTAGACTAGGCCTACAGGCCTGTTGTAACAGTTACAGTACAGTACAAACCGGCCTACCCTACAGGTTTGTCATTTGCCGTTAAAAACATGCAAACACATACAATCACCTGGCAATGATAGAAAATTGAATAAAAGCCATAAGTAAAAAAAAAAAGTTTCTAAAAAAGAAAATGTCACTCAAACATCACAACCGATTAAATGGTTCCGTTTGCGTCAGCACAGGGGCCTGGAATTTGTTCACTCTATGCCTACTCAGTAACCTGTGTATTTGGAAATTGTGAATTGGCTCTTAAATGAACGAACCTTTCGGTAAAATGACACCCCTCCATGTTCATATAAAGAAATGTTTCATTTTAATTGTAACGCAGAGTCTATATTTGTGTAGAGTAACCAGGAAAACTAACTGTCATCCTAGCCTTTCAATATCGTTATCGACGGACCTACCTTCGTCAATCTATCAAGAAAACCGGTTAAACACATATAATCCTATGTCACTGAAAAGATCGAATACTCGTATGGAGTCACTGTTCGCTGGTTCACACATGAAGTTGCAAAAATCACTGTTAATTTAAAATTACCACCCACGAAACATCGCCGCGTCAACTCTCAACAGACTTGAACTATGAATGGAATTCCAATGACAGTCGTGACGTCATGCAGTGACGTAGTATTTTATAAAAATGTGACTTGGCAAAAAAAAGGACAGTTTGTTCCGTGAAAGGATCAAATATGCCCAGTTGCAAATCAAATCATATGTAAAATTGGATAACACTTTTCAGCGTAGGATTTTTCAAAAAAACTGTTGATAGAACTTCTTTTCTCGGATGTTGACAATTTGATCACGGCCACGTCAAAAGTCGGTAAAGTTACGGCAATTTTTATCGGCGAATTGTTCATTCGTTCATTATTTAACCACAAAAGGAATAAAATTTGTGGGCAAACTTTGTTTGCCTAAATCGGGTATGATCTTTCAGAATATCATAAGTATTTTTTAGTAAAAACGTCAAATAAAAAAAAATAAACAATGCAAAAAATGGATGGCTGAGGGACACTTTCAGAGTATCTAGCTTGTCTTATACTACCTGGCAGGTTTATTTTGTTATATTCGAGGTATTGTTATAAAGTAAATGTTGTTGCTTTAAGCTAAAACTATTGGACCACAAGAAACTTTCTAGACACGCTGAGCTCAGCCTTGCCCGCATACAGTTGTCCTTCTTTGTAGCAGGATACGTCTGGCAAAACGGACGAAAAGATCCCGCCGAGGTAAAGGAATATATAATATTAAAACAGACATAACCAATATATATTTATTGTCAACGTATATAGAAATAAAAATGTATATTCAACATATCTAAATAATCAACGTGTGGGTACAAAATACTCTTTCCATCACGCACCCCACATGCCAATCCTCCCTCACGCCTGTCCCAACTTAACCTAGTCTGATGGTAATAAGATATAAATGTATATTTGTCTTCTTTTGGCGTCATATTTATCACCTTTCAGAAAATACCCAGATGCATAGCTATACCCTTTTACGGTGTGTCCGAAAGTTTGTCTCTTCCCCCAGTCTTATGTTACTGCGATGCCGCATTAATGAACTGGCGAGCTATTGACCCAGAAGCGTGAGTAATAAAACATTCGTATGTATATAGTCAAATGTATCGTTTTCGCAGGTTATTTTCATCGCTATCATTTTTTTATGGTGACACATTTAGATATCTTGTAGTCACACATATGTATATTATATAATCACACATGTAGATATTTTTTAGCCACACATATACATTTTTTGTAGTCACACACACAATAATTTTGTATATAGATATTATAGAGTCACACATGTAGATATTTTGTAGTAACACATGTAGATATTTTGTGGTCACACACATATGTATGTTTTGCTGTAACACATAGATATTTTGTAGTATTATATATAGATATTTTGCAGTAACATATATACATATTTCCACATTTTATCACATGATTGCATTAACTGATTAAAGTCGATGCATGCAAGAGCTATTCAACATGTCATATTGCTGTGTTTATGTTTCATAGACCGCTGACGCTCGCGTAAGTATATACACTCACTTATAACGTAACTGTACAGAGTTTTGATCAGAGAGTAAGAGTTCAAATAAACCTTCAGCATTATGTTCCAGCTACCATCAATAAAACTATATAAAGGAAACACTGGTGTAACCATAATTGATACAGTCAGAAAATATGCTCGATGTTTTCTATTTTATTATTCGATTAGGAACTTGGATACATACTTCTTATTGGTGGGTGTATTTTCGTAGAAAATAGAAAATACAAAAACATGCAGGCTCAAAACTATTGTGATATGTTGTAGCAACATGAAAACAATTTACCTATTTCCCGGTGGACATGAAACAGACACTTTTATTCGAGTATCTGTTTGGATCGAACTGGCATTTGCACCCGCAATTCAGGTGAGAGAACCCTTCCTTAGTAGAAAAACTGTACCAAATTGTATCGGAACAAATTAGATGCCGAAATTAACACTTCAAAATAATGCAGTATACATAAATCTGACGATAACTTAATTAATACATCAAGTGCTAATTTTATTTTTAATATTTGCAACATTGCGTGTATAGTTGTGTTTCCTAATGTCAATATTGCTGTATTTATAACATGTTTCGATGAGTTTATTACATCTGTGTGGTATTGTGATACAGCGGATACTGGATGCCATGCATGCCGCGGAAGCCTCGGACACCGTGTCACTAATTAACAGTCTGGAAGATATTGCTGCTGTCCTGAGAAAATTGAGAGAATTGCTACCTTGTTTTCACGGTAAAAATGAAGCACTAAACGATAAAATCAATGTTGTGCAGTGGATATAGCATCATAAAAAATGTTGCTGAGGGCAGACTGATGATTTTCCCTGCAGGTAGAGCATAAGAATGTACATGCTACTTCATTGCATGGCCGTAAAATGCGACTAAATTTTGGATCAACTATCTACTTCTTAATAATACATTTTTGCCTTCTTTGGAGGGTACTATGGTCTATAGTGTTTTCGAGGGGTAGTGTAGTACCCGAGCTGGATAACTGATATAACTTCTTCTGATTTACTGAAAGCTAGTTATCAAAGCATTAAAAAGCATATTAACGATGCAGGCCCATTAGGTCTGTTGAGGAATTACAATATTGCGAACCATTATTAACTCTCTAACTGTCTTAGTACATCACACTCCCATTTTATTTTGCTTATTATAATATTCAATTAATATTTCACCACATGAAGGCCTATCAGCGTGTTAGCCATTTTCGTCGCCTGCACCAATCACAACAGTAACAGTGACAGAGCAATAATATTAATTCTTCATATATTTTTTAGAAAAATTAACATAGACGTGCTGATAACAACATGTTAGATATCATATATGCAAAACAAAAAAGGTTTTTTTAATACATTAGGAACAGGAGATGAAATGTGATGGATTTTGAGTAAGAACATGCTCTATTGATGTTAAGCGAAAATTTTCTGAAGGTCAATATACAACATATTATTGCAGTCCATTCGTCTGCAAACAGTATAAAATGAATTGCCAAAAATAGTTATTAGGAGTTTTGTGCAAAGTAATTAAAAGTGATTGACAATATTGCAATGCAAGTTTTAAAAGAAAAACGAACATAGGACATTGTGTAGTGTACTGAAAGAAAATGTTTATAGTTGATTTAATTAGTACACAAGAACTGACACCTCAACTATTAATCAACTAAAGTGAAATTTCACTTTCAAAATGCCCTGATTCAACAGAGTGGTTGAGTTTAAACATTTATAGTAGTCATATACGTCATTGTATCAGAGCTGGAGTGTATATCATAGACCTTTATAACAATAGAATAGTATATAAAGAATTGATCCGGAAAGTTATTTACTCCATTGTTCTTGTGGATATCGTTAATGTACAGATTTTATATCAAACGATAATGAGACCCCCAAATCGATAAGTTAGCATTCGATTATAAATAGATGTATATATATATATTACTCAATTGTGAATTCTCCTCTCGTGTGAAATAGCGGTCACAGTTATCAACAATCATGATAAAATCAATTAGTTTAAGTTCCAGAATAAATGTTTGACGTTTTCTTGTTTCTAGATTGAGGATCATTGACCAAATTATTTATCAATTGTACATTTATTAATCATCTTATCATATGTTGTTGTTTTATTAAAAAGAGAAATCATCAACACAAAAAAAAAAAACAAACAAAAAAAGGATATGATATATGATAAAATGTAACTGGCTGATTCCTTTAACTCCAGGTATAACAGACAGGTGTGGTTCCTATGTATGCGGGGCCAGATCACCTTACACGTAATGCTAAAACAAAATTGATCAAAACAGATTTTGATGTCGACAAAAATATAATAATCTCGAGCTAGGACAATAAATCGCTTGTCTGTCAATGATAGCATAATGAGGTTGATTACATTTGGCGCATACTTACAAATATTCAAGCTGCAGTCATAAAAATATCAAACTACATCGACCTCAAAAAATCAAAGTACTTTTCATAGGGTCGAGACGGGGAAACTATTCGCAAATAATACGTAGTTACCTCTTTCAAAGCAAAAACCATCCAGTGAGATACCTGAGAGAATATATATGTGTTTGGTTTTACAGACAGCATCACAGTCGATACATTTTTCAATGTGCTTCAACACTACTTCGGAGGGTATGTATGTACATTTTATTATGAGAATAATTTTCATATCCCTCTTCACACCCCAATCCTAGAACATAACAATGTGTTTTATAGAATGATATACGACAGAAATGCACTGCAGAAACACATGACAATTTTTTCCTCAAAAATACTTACACCATTAAATTAGGGTAAATTGTATTTGATGGTTCTAACAAGATGTGTAATTCAGAACTTATTGAAATCACAATTAATCCAAATGCTTTTCGCATACTATTTAGATACGGGCCAAAAACACCCTTACTAAATGGTCTAGTGTTTGAAGGCGTCCGCGACGAACCGATAAATGTAAGTAGCAGCAATAATTACATTACGACATACATATGTACGGTGTCTACAAACCAAAGGAGGCCAGGAAATAGTGGACTTTACATTAGTGACTGTCTATTTACTAAACGAGTTCAATGATCATGTCACAATCCCTAATACTATTACACGAGATTTTAAGAAACACGGTAAATCCACGAGTATAAGAGTCTGTTATCATATAAGTCATATATATGTAAGACAAAATTGTCAAATTAATTTCTTTACTCGACTCAGACGGTATTTGTCTCTCTACAGAGACATTTGTGCGACGTCATATACAAAATGTATTAATGCTGTGTTGTAATTATGTATATATTGATCACCTTGTTTCTGATTAATTAATGTATACTTGGCAGGCCATCCCGTGCAGTGCTGCCCAGACGTCGACTCTCCCATTGGTAGACGCTGCCCTTGGGGTCAAACACAAACCAGGTAAATTGTACAGTTCTTAACGCACCAGACTCCAATTTAAAAAAAAAAAAACTTATACTCTGGTTTATTTTACCAGCATCTACATCACACGATCTTTCTCGTTTCTCAGTGAGTAATAATCCTAACATATCAACATTACTTCATGTGTTACTGTTTAGTTATTACATATAAGTCACTCACTCTAAATTACGTTATTTATGTAAATCACCAATCTATTTAAAGAATTTGATTATATATACCGAAGTGTTAATGTATTGTATGACATTGCATATATCTTACACATTAATGTTTTTTTTTTTATAATTAACTTATACTCAATCAATTGTTTTATAACAAGCTGTCCTGACTGATACTACATGTAATACTCATTTAAATTTTAAACATCTCAGTGTTTTAATTGAGTAAAGAAAAAAAATCGGTAACGCTTTCCAATGATGTTTCCAAATTTCTTTTAGTCAAGCATTGATGAATCTGAGACTTTTATCAGAAGAGTGAAATTCAAAATAGGAATCAGTACAAAAATATACTCCCTAACACAAATACCGACGACCATATTAGTGTAGGTTTTGCCCTTAACTCTTCTCATTAAGCTATTTTTTCAAAAAGAAAAAAAAAGTTTTTATGTCAATACACTGTATCGTTTAATCTCAAAATGAAAGAAAATTCACCTTTAACACTGATAGCATTTCTTTGATCTATATCTAACGTTATTGGAATGAAATTCTTTTGGTATTCAGCTTATTTGATCCTTTTTAATGATATTATATCTTCCTTAATGTTGCAAACGAAAAAACACACAAATCTATAATAAGATCATTGAAAAGATTAATTCAAGAATTCATACTTTCTTGAAAGATATAACAAGTTCCAACATTACTGATTCAAGGATACTTTAAACTTGACAATTCTAATAGTCATAGAAGTTAAAACACTTCACTTCAAACTAGACAATACGGAGAAGAAAAGACACAAACTATGTTATTTTTAATCAGACGATCTTAATAATCAATGGTGACCTACGAGGCAATTTCAACTATATGATAGAAAACGGTAATAATACACATTAAGGAGAACTATGGCTTGCCAAGTAAACGATGATGCTATTTCCAAGTGAGTGTACATGATTTAAGGACCAATAAAGTCAGATGTTGTTTCAGGTATCCGAGCCAAGTTCGTGCGATTTAGGAAACACATGCCATTACACCATAGGCAGCTTATTGAGGCTGTTGAACAACGATCACAGATACGTCAGTACGGTAAGTCAGGCCACAGATACACAGGTAAACAACGATCACAGATATGTCAGTACGGTAAGTCAGCCCACAGATACACAGGTAAACAACGATCACAGATACGTCAGTACGGTAAGTCAGCCCAACAGATACACAGGTAAACAACGATCACAGATACGTCAGTACGGTAAGTCAGCCCACAGATACACAGGTAAACAGCGATCACAGATATGTCAGTACGGTAACCCAGTCCACAGATACACAGGTAAACAACGATCACAGATACGTCAGTACGGTAAGTCAGCCCACAGATACACAGGTAAACAACGATAACAGATACGTCAGTACGGTAAGTCAGCCCAACAGATACACAGGTAAACAACGATCACAGATACGTCAGTACGGTAAGTCAGTCCACAGATACACAGGTAAACAACTATCACAGATACGTCAGTACGGTATGTCAGCCCACAGATACACAGGTAAACAACGATCACAGATATGTCAGGACGGTAAGTCAGCCCACAGATACACAGGTAAACAACGATCACAGATACACATGTAAACAACGATCACAGATACGTCAGAACGGTAAGTCAGCCCATAAACAGCGATCACAGATACGTCAGTACGGTAAGTCAGCCCACAAACAACGGTCACAAAACGCCAGTATTGTAATTATAAGTCAACATACAGGGAAACCGACGAGTTATATCTAAACCTCAGACAGGTTCAAACACTTCATGTAGTTTTTGTTACAACGCAACCTCTATTGTATTATCATATGTCTTTACCAATTTTCCTAATTTCGATTCTAGACAGTGCAAACGTGTGGCATAGCATCATTGACGACACCTAGAAGGACAAAGTAGTCATGTAACATCTACATGTAATGTTGCTATTCAATTGAATATCTGTTGTCCTCTGTACATGCACATGTGGCATGTTGTCGGTAGACAGGTTCATTCTAGTTGAATACGGATTCCAAAATACGATATCAAATATTTTATTAAATAATCAATAAATTCCAGCGGTCACTGAATGATACATATTGTTTTACCTTGCAGTGACTGATTGCAACGATGAGGCTCTGACGTCAGCCTTTGAGAACTGTCTGCGTGAACTGGCTGGCTTCCGAAGTGATCACATCAAAATAGTCACCAAGTAAGTGTGGTTAGCAATATCAGAAGTCTAAAAGGAACTGTCAGTATGAACAAATAGAGGATACTGAATGGTTTAACGCTGAATATAACCTATATTTAACGAGTATGACAGAGTATGACAGAATATCGATAATTTCAGGTGTGCGAAGCACGAGTAAAAAATATCGAAATATGCTGTCATACGAGTGATATCAATGTTATATCCAATGGGAAACCTTCAATTTTATTGCATTTTTATATTAAAAAAACAAAATTAAAAACAGAATCAGTAACATAATGCATGACGTCACTCCAAGTCATTTTCAAAGGACTGATCAATATAAGATTTTTCTGAGAATATGTGCATGAAAAGCTAGTGTCAAATTGGTATTTTGACAAAAAACTAGTCAATTTTTTCAGAAACACAGCAAAATAACCAATGTTTCTATCTTCGCGTTGATTTGAAAAATCGGCAAATTTCCGTGAGGTGAATACTGAGGTTCACTCTGATTGGCAAAAACGAGTTTGATACATTTCTAAATTTCACTGAAAAAAAGCAACAAAGTATTACATAATACCCTGTATTAATGTTTAATCTTAATTTGGTTCGGGTTGTGCAAATTTGCACATTGCTAACATTGTTGACATTTAAGACTTCGCTCATACTCTAAATGATGATTCCAGTGGTTCACAATTTATGATAACTGAAATACAAGTTTCTATATTTATCTTGATTCTTTCAATGGAAGGTGTTCTTTCATATCTTGATGATAGATATTGATGTGTTTATGTTTCGGCTTGAAACAAAATCGCATTCTAATCTACTAATATCCCAATTTAATCATCTATTTATTTCACTTCCAAATCCCAATGAACTTTATACTAAGGAAATTAACAATCTGTTTTATGATTTTCTGTGGAATGGTAAACCTGATCCAGTAAAAAGAGACATAATTACAAAAAAAAGTATGAATAAGGGGGGCTCAAGATACTTCATTTAAAATCTTTCATAACCGCTCTTAAAGCAACTTTGGTCAGACGTATATATAATAAAGTAGGAAATTGGGATATTGTTCTAGAATCATTATTAGATAAACAGAAATTACCAAATTTTGGAATTGAATATTTAAATAAGAATAAAAAAATTGTAAAAATATATTTTGGAAAGATGTTTTAGACGCCTGGTGTAAGACTCTTAATGCACGCAATATATATAAAACAAACATTCTTGAAAATCAAATATGGTATAATAGTGAAATCAAAATAGATAAAAAAAACAATTTTAAATAATGCCTGGTTTAAAAAAGGTATATACTTTATTCATAACATCATGAAAACAGATAAATTTGTATACACTTTTGAATTAGGACTTAATATAAACAGTCTAAAGAATCATATTAAGTTTGAGTTAAAAGCGCATAAAATTTTAATATCCAAAAGTAACATTAAAAACAAAATACATATTGACACACAAATACAACAGTGGCTACAAATTTAAAACAATAATACAAATATACAACATCTCTGACCTAGGTTTATTATGTCCTTTCTATGTCTGTTTTCAGTTGTTTTTGTACACTCGTTTGTTCCTTTCTTTTTTCTCTCTCTTACTCTTATGTTTGTTTGTTTTGTGTACTTATACTCTTTTTCACTGACGTAATGCTTTTTGAATAAAGTTTAATAAATTATATAATCTAAAGATCACACAATTGTCTTGGGTAGAGTGTAAGTGTTGATGTATAAAGCGTGAATTTTTTTGTCCTTACTCATGTATTTTGTATTTGTCATGTATTGTAAACTAAATTTGAAAATGAATAAAATATCAATTAAAAGAAAATCGCATTCGTACGTCTTACATGTACATAACTACTGGAACATTATACTTCTTCAGTTTAAAAACTAAATTTCCAAACGTGTTTGTATTACAGATATGTGGTGATTCCCGGCAAGGGTGTTACTCCTGACATAGAAGGTAAGGCAGTCCTTAGCTTTATGCTTAGACGAGATAGAACACAAGCTCAAGTTACAAATGTATACGGTTGATTGATCTCGGATAACATGGTACATGTACATGTTAATAACTTAATACGCTGATACCGTGTCAGGTGGCACGATCATAGAAGTTCACACACTGAAGCCAGGGGTGTGGTACTAATGTAGTTCATGTTCGTACAATGTGTACATTGATGTCACGTCACGTGGTAGCAGATCATATATCACGCTGATGTCACGTCACGTGGTAGCAGATCATAGTCCACGCTGATGCCACGTCACGTGGTATCAGATCATATTTCATGCTGATGTCACGTCACGTGGCATCAGATCATACTTCACGCTGATGTCACGTCACGTGGGACCAGATCATTTCCATATGCTTATGTAGTGTTACATGGTACTTTTATCATATGTCTATAAATCTGGTATACTTAAAATGATATCTCATAAGAACACAATGTTATCTGTTAGAAATATCTATTAGCATACTGAAAGTCAGTAAAATGTTAGGTCGGCGTGGTAGTTTTTTTTGTTTTTTTTTTTGTTTTTTTGTGATAATCTAATACTTTCAAAATCTTGAACGTTTCAGGCATGATGACCTCTCTGAAATGTATGAGGAATGAATCCACTGGCACTTAGGAAGTACACGACGGAAACGGAACAACCCGGACTTAATGTGCACGTGACTAGTTTATTATGAGACGTACAAACTGCTACGATCATTTACATATCAATTCCATAATCAGAGTTGTACAAATAGACAATACTGCTTGGCCATATGTCAATTTAAAATCTTAATACGTAATGATGTAATATTTATAATTATGCATGTAGTGTACCATGGTTTAATCTGACGTACGCTGCTCTTTTCCAGCTAAATCCATTCATATATCATAGAGAACTAGTCTGGTTGTTAATTTTCACAATAATTTGCAAAACAACCGAAATTTCGTGCCTCAGGACCAACAATTCCGTCCAAATCAAAGACGTCGAAACTTCAAACCCCATTTCGGCTATCAATAAAAAAAAAACCCACTTTTTTCTACAGTACCTAATTCAAAAATGTCTTTAAATGAAACTCGGCATATTGCGTTCCTACAATCTCAGAAGTCTCTTGAAAACAAAAATATCCACTGTTACACACAAAATGTGTGTGCTATTTCAATGGACAATATACAAAAAAAGAATGTATATATATACAATGTATTGTGTTCATATCACGGACTTTTTCAACGGAAGTTAAACGGACATTTAAACGGACATTATTTATGTTTGGAAATGTGTCATTTCATTTAGACTCTGGGACAGAGTCTTCTGGAGCGAGAGGGCAGTTATCATAGAGAATTTTCCGATATTTTTTCTTTGTTCCTACATTCTATTCAATCTGTGTTTACCTGTACCTATATCTGTTTCAATGCATTGTATGGAACATAATTAATCTTGTCCCCAAGCTTATGTTTAATTCTTTGTGATGACCAGCAATTATGAATGACTTACTCTCCAGTTATCAATGTTTTGTTATCTAAATACCTTCCCGAGGCTATATTACATCATCTATTGTTATGTCAGGAAAAGTTCACTTGCATGTCCAGTTTTATTTACCTATGCTAACGCCTTTTTGTGTCATTCATCTTAATTATATACTTTCCTACGTGTCAATTTGGACAATGGTCAGTTCCATTTTATATGTTTACACCGGAGACCCGGGCGGTAGTTGGATTCCCAACCAGCAAATGGACAACACGTACACTACGGATTACCAAGTGTGATCAGAACTTCATCATTTGACTTGCTTAATTTACAAAGTTGGATCGCCAGCTATATACATTGTATCTATTGGAATACAAATACATGTGGACTTAATTATGCTGTTATAATTTGTGAAACGGTTAATATTATGATTTGAAACTATTTGAAACAAATAATATAAGAAATCATTACAAACTGATTTAAATTCTTTTTTTTTTGTGTCCTGCCATGCGTCCAATCATACAACAGTCCGAATCTAAACAGATACAGCAAAACGCTGTATGAAACATATATTAGATTTTGTTAACAAGTCCCGTCGTGCGGTTAGACATTGCCGAGTTAACTCCAATAAGCAACAGAAGTCAATCAAAACATTTAATGGGGGTGCAGTTTTTATGTAATTAACAATTTCCTACAACGCGCGTGTTAATACATTAACTCTGCTGACCGATTTTTACTCCTTGTGAGTATTGGGTCAGAACACGGAATTCCTTATTCTAAGACATCAAATACTCAGACAAGCCTTTATAGCCAAGAGTAATGGATAGCCTAACGCCACTGAAAATGATAATACGTGCACGGTATTTGCTTAAGGCTAATTATATCTTTTAATAATGTAGATCTTTATCAATCAAAGACTCAGTGACATATTGAGATTATACTATATAATAATACTACTATACGAGGGCTGATTGATAAGTTGTGTGCCTCATATTGAAGGATTTGAATTTTGCTGGACATATTGAATTATCTATACACTTTTGCTAGTGGTGTTTAAGGACCTCAATGCCACTGTTATATAACCCCTTTTCTTTGCTGTTCAGAAAGTCATCCACTGCATCTTAAGGTTAGGGTTAGGATTAGGGTGCCTGAAATAGCTGTTTTCAGTTTTGGAAATAGATAAAAGTCTGATGGAGCGAGATCAGGCGAATAAGGCGAATGCTCAATCAATTTAAAGCCACAATCGTGAATGGCAGCTATGGCAATGGCAGACTCTTTCACCCTAAACCTAAGCCTTACCGATTCTGTTCATTTTGCAGATGTCGCTTGTCTAGTTTACTTTAGAGTGCTACCTCGTTGATATAAACTAACCGAATAAGACCAGTCCTTGGGTACACAGTCCTATATAATCAGAGAATAGAAGGACTTAAAAGAACATCCTTGAGTACCTCCTTCAGTACGAGGCTCACAACATATCAATCATCTCTTGTAATTATATAATATGTTATACATTACAATAATTATCATAGCTTTAATTAAGTTATTGTAAACAATACTATGAGTTTTGTGTTTTTTTTTGTTTTTTGTTTTGTTTTTTTGTTGTTGTTGTAGTTTTTAAATAATTGCTTTTTTGGAAAATTGCAAATTATCTCCAAATAGTCTTGATAAAATTAACATGGAAATGCAAAGTAATGTTTTGCAGCAAAGCCAATGGTGACGCAAAGATCGCTCATGTCAATATCTTGATAACCGCTTTATTATTTCCTGACCATGTCGTATCCCCTTAATACACGACACTTTAACGGCCGTTAGGAAACCATATAGAAATAAACATGCACCAGCAAATAATTTTGAGACCAATTTAATCTTCGAGTAGGTGTCTCTCACTAATGGCACATATTTACAATACCATGAAGACGGCATTATGCACACCAAAACTCGATATATACTCCACACTTTTGATACTAAAATAGAAACGTAGAAGTCAATTTCAGTCGTGTTTATTTATAAGGAGACATGGAAAGATTAGCCGACACCTTACAAAGGGGCAGCAGATCAGTCTCATCAACGCTCTTAGTAGAATACAGATGTTGTCACCTCCTTATCTTAACATGCAATGGGACAAAAAGGTCATGGTAGAAGTCGGAGGAACCCTGACGATCTCAAAGGTGGGGCCAAAAGTAAGGTGGCATGTGAATGCATCTCAAACATCATCACCTTCTTGTGAGGAGCTTTTTCATTCGCTACAATATTGAAGCAAATAGTAGTTGTTCTACTGCAATTAATTCTGTAATAAGTCGGACTTAATTGACAGGATAATGCTTGCCTATTTGATGCAACTATTTCCGTAAAATATTGTCACGTGAAACGAATTGGCACGACAAATTCTGTTAATACGTTTCAATTTGTTACAATCATATTTTAATTGACTTGCTACAGCCCCCGTTTTCCACAAAGTACAATTATTTATGTATTTAAAAGGCTACAATGTGTAGTGACTGTCAATACCCTTCATTCATCCTTCGTTTAAGTTGTACCGACCGGCGATCTACATTCAGATAGATGTACGTGTTCCAATAGCTCGCTACGTTCACGTCTGAAGGCAATGCCCTACAGTGACTACACTGGTACTTATTAAGGATTATTTTTAAATTACGATTATACATGTACATGTAACATATGGTGACTAGCTTTTACATCTTCTATATTAACACTAACATACATACAAATAAATATGTACGTCATCTATGTGTCCTTGTTCATTAAGAAGCAATGTCACGTTTTGTATTTATTTGAATTTTAAAAATTGACGCTTTTCTTTAAATTATTCATTTCGAATAGCAATCATTGCTGAATAGAATAGTTTTGTTTCATTATTCTTAACGGTTACGTAATTCCTTCACTGTTATTCAATACATAAAAAACCACAAATGGATATATACACAATGTGATACAGTATAATTCGTGTTAATGTATGCAAATAGATTTAGACGCCCGATTAAATTTTAGAAGTCCTGATAAAATACCAACTTGAATTAACAAGGGGAGGTAGTCTAGGCGTGGATCTTTTCGTAATACATGCCTCATTCTTCGGAAGTACGTGGGCAAACATTTGGTGTTAACTATTGTATAAAGCTGATTCACAGCAGTGTTTGCCTCCATTTAGCAACCTCATTACAGCTACATAAATACCACGCAATATGAAAAGCAAGTTTAAATATAATGTTTTATTCCAAAACAATAATGATAAGTTTACTCTTATCAATAACAAGTTGAAATCTAGTTTATTATTCCGAACAATAAGAGTCTTTTCGTTTCTATAAATAATCTGTTTGCCGAATAAATGCAAGCGAGTCAAGAGACTATTACAATCAGACAGCCTCGGGCCTTTCCGGATAGCTTGGAAAAACACCCCGGATGTACATGGCGGAGTGATATGCAGATTTGCTGACTATTGACCTCGCCGGAAAACGTTTTGCATAGTAGGGAACATGTATTACTTGAAAAGGAATGGCTAAGAATATGAATTAAAATTGGACTCTTTTCCAACATGAACTGTTGCATTAAACACATTCTTCGAGGTTATTAAATCACTATCCATTCACTTCTAATCTACGTACCTGCAGGTCTTATTTCTCTAGCAATCTTTAATAAGGAAAAGATGTGTCTGCATCAATGATTAATGATGAATCTAATGTATCAGACTCCTTTAGTTCCAGGGTAGGATCTGGCTTCATCGCTGAACATTTTTAATCGTTTCGATTTCTCAACACATTGTATTACTGCATCTGCTATCGTATTTGACCTACACTGTCGTCGTAGTGCTGATGGTGGAGCTTCAGAGAAGATTTATTTGAATTTGTTTCATCTTTAATATTGTTCACACTTCCCAGTTTCTCAACCAATTTAATGTAGCTTCCACTTCATACAACCAAAGGGAGGTAGCACGTGTGTGGAACATCATACAACCAAAGGGAGGTAACGCGTGTGTTGAACTTCATACAACCAAAGGGAGATAGTGCGTGTGTTGAACTTCATACAACCAAAGGGAGGTAACGCGTGTGTGGAACTTCATACAACCAAAGGGAGATAGTGCGTGTGTGTTGAACTTCATACAACCAAAGCGAGTTAACGCGAGTGTGTGGAACTTCATACATCCAAAATGTTAGTAAATCACGTCTTGAGCGTCCTACACTTAAGGGACGCAACGCGTGTGTTGAACTTCATACAGCCGAAGAGAGGTAGCGCGTGTGTTGAACTTCATACAACCAAAGGGAGGTAACGCGTGTGTGTTGAACTTCATTACAACCAAATGGAGGTAACGCGTGTGTGGAACTTCATACAACCAAAGGGATATAGTGCGTGTGTGTAGAACTTCATACAGCCAAAGCGAGTTAAAGCGTGTGTGTGGAACTTCATACATCCAACAGGGAGATAGCGCGTGTGTGGAACTTCATACAAGCAAAGGGAGTTAGCACGTGTGTGGAACTTCATACAACCAAGGGAGGTAACGCGTGTGTTGAACTTCATACAACCAAAAGGAGGTAACGCGTGTGTGGAACTTCATACAACCAAAGGGAGGTAACGCGTGTGTAGAACTTCATACAACCAAAGGGAGGTAACGCGTGTGTGGAACTTCATACAACCAAAGGGAGGTAACGCGTGTGTGGAACTGCATACAACCAAAGGGAGGTGACGCGTGTGTGGAACTTCATACAACCAAAGGGAAGTTAGCGCGTGTGTGGAACTTCATACAACCAAAGGGATGATGTGTTGATCTTCTAACAATTTTACGCGATTACATTTATCATACTTTACTGGGGTATTACCCGATGTGCCACTCTCCCTCTTAACACAATTATCACATTTACTGTAAACCATATGTTATCAAGCATGTATAATCATACACGTAGTTTGAAGTAGTCCATTGTCTACGTGTATGTCTCAGCGAAGCAAGAATGAGCAACATAACGTACGTAAGGGACGATATCAAACGGGGGAAAGCCAACAGGCTGTTTTAATTTCCCGAGGAATCCTTGTGAAATTCTGGTCACTAGATTTAAACACGAAAAAGATTAATTTGGTAATATGTCACAAAGCCCATGTCCATTCATTCCAGATTTCTGACATCGTTTTATTTTAGTCGAGATTTTTACCAGTTTATTTTTTAGCCATGTTCAATTAGCCCAAACTTTGTCAAAATTTCCGTTATGAATATTCATAAATTATCTCGACATGTCGTCATGAATGTTGTTAAATAACGTGACCTTCGATAAAACGATGGCAAACATATGCCATCATAATAGTGTCTTTTATATAAAATCCATCACTCCGAAATTCGATAGAAATTATTTTGCCCTAATACTCGTCTTTATAGTTTTCCCTTGTAACATGACCGTTTATCTACGTGTACTCCAGAATTTGTACAATCTTATATGTACTCCCCGTATAGGTACCATTAGACAGTTTTATATGAGTTATAAAACCCTCGATAATACCCCGAATTTCCTTTCACAAATCGGATAGGCCCATAGTATACTAATACGAATATCAATGGCTCTCCACGTGTAGTATCACAAATCACTGACTTCTGGCCGAAAACACTAGAACTTTAGGAAACCTGTATACAAAAAGAAATAGGGACAGTGAGCCTAAGTTTTGGAGGATTACAAATAAACCTTTTAATAATAATTTCCGAAAATGCAAGCCCCAGTGACGGTGGGCCAATACAATTAGATGGAAATGATATATCGGGATGATGGTATTAGACAAAGGAGCACGTCAATCAAACACTTTTACTTACATTTTTAGGAAGTCAGTATCATAACTATTCATTAGGGATTGGAATCCAACATTACATTTGTGAAATAATATGGTGTATTATAATGCTTTTACGTTTCATTTTACACAATAGCTTACTGGCACTACAATACCAAGACAACTTGACAACAGGCTAATAGTTTTGTGATGTGTCCGGCCGTGCGGTTTCTTGTCAGGGCTCTATCTACACTGCTGGTCACTGGATCTTCATGAGGCGTTGCGTCATGTACCAAAAGAAGGTCACTCTGACCTTCTTTTGACCTTTGACCGAGACAGAAGAAATAGATTCTCCATGTTCTATCGCCTACACTACTAATCACGGGAACGTCATACTAAAAAGTTGCGTTAAACTTGAAATATATCGAGAAAATCCCAGCCATCGTATGAAATATTTGCTCGTCGTTATTGTTCTACAAGCACGACAGTGAACGGAGCTCTCTCTGGCGTTCATCAGTTGCCGACTTGTCTCGTAGGTATTTTCCATGGTAAGTCGTCCGTTTCACCACGGTACCATGTACTCATTCTACCACCATAACACATTTGTTTCTGTGGAATTCTATTTGTTTCTCGAGAAGTTGAAAAAGAGACCAGTCAGTGCTTGTGTGGACCTGTCCTTGAGCAAGACACTTTACCCAAACTGCTCTTGATGCCATGTAACGGCCTCCTGTATAATGTTCAGTAAGGTAGCCGCTACCTACAAGGAGAACCCACGTCATAATGACCCTGGCTGTTCATCAGCATTATGGGAGTGATTGCTGTATGGTGGTAACAAAGTTTTCAATATTTCTGGCATGATAAGGTAAATATGATACTTTCCTCGTAAATGAGCCTTCATACCCCCTAAAATCAAGGCCATCGATATACATGTATATTATATACATACAAAAATGTATGAATGAGATTAAGTCATACATGTACTCTTTCCACTGTTACATTTTTTTCTGGCTTTACTGTAGCACTGCAAAAAATGGTGATAGTAACTCATGAGACCCTGATCAAACATTGTTGATACATTTGTTTTTTTGTTTTTGTATGACAGCTCTCTAGTTCTTAAACCATGCATGTACATGTAACAGAGTGATCACATGTTGACAGACATGTTCAGATGCATTTCGAAAATCTATGATCAGAAGTCGATAAGATAAATGTTTGATTTGAATTATTTTCTTAGGTAATTGTGACTCTTTGTAAACAAGCAAGGGTATTAAGGGCCTGTGAATAGAACTGCATGTGTTTCGTTGCCACATTATTCTGATTGGTCAAAATTTAGGTACAGTGTATCTTGTGATAACGATGAACATTTGTATATAGAGATATTAGGGGAATACAAATACAATTGCATGGGTTTCGTTGCCATAGCAAACCACGTGAAGGCTGATGATTAGTCGAAATTTATACATTGATATATTTTAATGAAAATCGAATTAGATGTGTTTTTTGATATTACAAACACTATTGCGATATCAACTTATCCATTTACGACTGCACGGGTTTGGTTTGGTTTGGTTGATTTTGCGGTGGCCGAGTGGTTAAGGTGTCCCGACACTTTAACACTAGCCCTCCACCTCTGGGTTGCGAGTTCGAAACCTACGTGGGGCAGTTGCCAGGTACTGACCGTAGGCCGGTGGTTTTTCTCCGAGTACTCCGGCTTTCCTCCACCTCCAAAACCTGGCACGTCCTTAGATGACCCTGGCTGTTAATAGGACGTTAAACAAAAACAAACCAAACAGTTTGGTTTGGTTTGGTTGATTTTGTTTAACGTCCTATTAACAGCCAGTGTCATTTAAGGACGTGCCAGGTTTGGAGAGGGAGGAAAGCCGGAGTACCCGGAGAAAAACCACCGGCCTACGGTCAGTACCTGGCAACACAGTTAAAAGGATACCACGTGCACGGATGCCTAGTAAACCCAAGTTGTTAGAGAATACTATTATCTATAGTAATCCAAAAAAGCATAGTGTGAATTTGGGAGTTATCCCTTGCATAAAAATGTCATTGGTCCAATTGTAAATGGAAATATTCAGCGGTTCTCGATATATTGTCTATTGTACGGAATCTCTGTAGTGACATTCCGGGTACCTTTTATCGTTTATCAATAATTACATATTTGTTATACCATATTTTTGAAATATGCTAATATCTTGTGTGTCTGTTGTATAATCATTTGAGATTTCTGCTGGAATATTTTTCTTTAGGAGTATTAGGCCACAGTACAAATCTCAGATCCCAAAGGAGGTGTGGCCCGATGTGTCGGTAAATGATACATATGTAACAAAGCACATACGTCGACGTCACCAACTTCTGTAAGGATCGATTTCATTGGCTGCAATATTGTAGTAAATGATATACGAATTTCTGTTAATATTGAGATGTCTGTTGCTTCCAAGTGTATAAACATTGCATGGTATCAAAATGGGGATATTATGCAATTTGCGACCTGTATTTTTTAAGGATACGATGATTTATCAACCCGGCCTCGAAAGTAATATTCAGCAAAGTGATGTTGAATACCAGTGTGTTTTCAGCTCATGCCACTGTCGTTTAAGACTTTTTTTTTAGTTTGAAAGCGTTTCGTTTCAGCTACTAAATTCTGGACTATGAACAATGTCGATGTTAGAATGGATGTTTAATTGATAATATAATTTTAGGCATGGCCTATGTGAGAGCGCAGCAATCCCGGTGCTCATGGAATTCGAGAAACAAGCACACATAATCTAGTCTACTAGAACAGAGACCTATATATAGGTCTCTGACTAGAATAGTAAATCCCACATGATTTGTTTCATCTATGCGGAACGTAGTACAGTTTCCGATGGTGTGAAATGTAAAACAAACTGGTCGTATCACTGCCTCAAATATCATGTGAATTTAAATACATGCTTTATTTAGCGTAAGATATATTGTAATGTTTTTAAAACTCGAGGATCAAGACCGTGATTTCGATGCTAATCTATTTACGGTGGTCACGTGACTCCTCGAATACCGCGAGATCTGCCGAAGTTTACAGAGTCCACACATCACGTGGTATGCAACTCGAACGGACCGGAGCTGCACTCGTAAAACACCGGAAATATTTTCGTTGAAAATTATACCGTTACGTTTTGAATATAAAAAATTAAGAAATTGTTCGATATAAATTTTATTAACAAATTCTAACTAGAACATCTAGTGTGAAGTCAAACATTTGCATATTTTTAAAATGTTGATATTTTGTTATCTCCCGAGAATGTGACTTTGAATACAGTCTTGCGCAACACTGGATCTTGTCGTGACTTCCTGTTTCCGGTTACTGAGAAAGTTTTTGAACTCTAAGTATATTGGGGGAAAAGGGGGGGGGGGGGGGGGGGGGGGTTCCGAGACATCTCTACCATTAAGTTAGAGTTAAGCTTTGCCCGTTCGAGCTGCGCTCTCTATAATGATATAATTGATTGGCGTAACGACAACAATAACAATCACTTGTAATGGAAATTATTCTTACCATCCTCAGACTAAAATTTTGAAAAAAGTTTATCTAAATCAACTGACAGGGTGTCAGTTAGCTCCGTTTTCTCTGCAGAAAACATCTATTTGCTGAGATGGTTGTCACTTACCTGGTGTTTTGGAATCCCTTAATTATTTCTGGAAAAAAACTACCAATTTTCCTTCGTTTATCGTTGATAAACGCTTCATTGCCTACCGTCTTGTCAAAGAATGTCATCAGCACCGCCGATCTAGAAGCGCGCTGATTGGTTCATTTCTAATTTTGACGTCATGGAATGTGGGAAGGTCCATTTTCCCTATATTTTAGGAAAAGAAAACTAAACACGCAGTTATATGATTTATGCATGTAATGGAGACTAGAACAAGTCATGGCGCTCGATGATATGGCGCCATAAACCTGATCCAATGCTATACATCTCTGTAATAGACGCGGAATGCACGTACAGTTACGTAAATAACTTTGTTGTTACATGTAACTATCAAATGTGATCAGAAAGTGTACATTCAAAGAAAGTGAAAGATATATTTATTATATAATGTAAATTATGTATTGCACTAAAGCAATTTAACTAGACTGGCGAAGGTCAATCAAATGATTTTATTCTGGGCATTTTTGTGAAAATGCATACCATTTCCTTTTTGAGTGTCAATGTTTTTCCACTGCCCGTTCAGAAATGTTTAATGCATAAACTTACCTGAACATACAAATTAATCTGAATTTGTTACTTATTGGTAATGAACAGTTGACTTTTGATGTTAATAATTATGTGTTTGAACATGTGCAGGCTTTCATATCAAATCCAGCAAGAGTTTTTAAACATGCAAATTATGTCTATCTTTATATCACCATTTGCATAATTATGTAAAACTGACTTAATTCAACATTGAATTTGTAAATGTCTATGTCATCACATGTGTAAAATGTTTTGTTGATAGGAGATGGCTTCATAAGTTGCCATAACTTGTGCCAAATCCTTTGTATCTGTATCTATTTTGGACAATAAATACATACTTGTACATGAACGTGCTACTGAGGTTATATGGCTGTTCAATATTTTGGGGTGTGTTTTTCTAGCATTATCAAATTTGTTGCAATTTGATATTATCCAGAGTTTTAAAACTTATTGCAATCATATTTGGTTTGTCTGCAATCCTGGGAGAATTATAATAAAGTAACTTTCAAAATACGACAGTTTAATGTTTAAATACCCGCACTCGTTATTAGTATACCTGTGTGCGATAGGAGTGGTCCGATACACCTACTTGACAGCTAGGAGTATTACTCGTAAGTTATATTTCACAACACACTTTGTTTCCTATTTCACGTAACAGATAAATGTATGATTATTATTTCTTCAATAGAATGTGTCCGATCAGAATTTCGGCCAACACTAGTTATCTCCCTTGATGACCTTCATGAGCACACTGACTTACATTGGACGCTATGGACTCCGCTCGTTCGTCCCCAGCGAGCCTATCAGACTACCATATAGACCCACATGTAGGATTCCTGTTGAAGGAAGCCCTGGTAATGTAGTCTGTTTGTCGTCTACACACTTCGTACGTCTGCTACATACGTATTCTTGTTTAGACTTTCTGAAGTCCATTATTTCACTGTTTAGTATAAACATATAATTATGTTCTTGATTTTTATCATTATAAAACTAAGGTGTCACAAAGTAGGTCGCTATTGTTGGTACATAGACGAAAGCTCATAACAGCGGTACACATAATAATGTACACATAACAATAGTAATACGCATACACACTCTACCGTGCCCACACCTGTGATTATACTATTGTTATACATGTAAACAGGAAGTACTACCGGAGTATTTCCACGTGTGGAATCACCTATCTGATCCGTCTGTGCTTATTCCACTCATCGAAAGTCATGCACTGCGTCAGGAAATAGACAAGGTGGGTATCACTTACTGCTTCCAGGGGAAATAAGTAATTAAAATAATAAAACAGTTTGTTACCAGTGTATATACATACACCGGAAATTCATAATAAGGAGGTGAAGTAAGAACGACACAAAGGCAGGTTTTCGCAAACAAATACGGGATTTTATAATTTCCCCTTTAAAATATATACAGCGGTTACAAATATTGAAATACATGTAATTATTAAAGTGCACTGTGTTGTAAGCCAATCTGTTCTATACGTAAAAGTCGACGACAGAAACATACAAATGTACTATCCTTATATGGACATTGAATACTCTAACTTTGTTGTACTGGGCCTGGTATATTTCAGATGCCTATTCTGGACCATTCTCGTCTTACCGGACACCGACAGCTCCGACTAGCACACCTCCAACTCTCGGTCTTAGTCAATGGCTACGTATGGCAAGATGGTGACCACGGCGTCCCAAAGGTAGGCATCCTTGAGGTTTATCTCCATCTTCATAGAAAGTTACCATGATAATCGTGTCCCAAACACTGCTTGGAGATAAATGAGAGGTTAAAACGACAAAAGGTTCCATATTTTACTTACTGATCATCATTTACTATACATATCCGTCCGCATACTTTGCCATCTCGTCTTCAGAGAGTTTCAAAGCTACCACCATCGCTAATCACATGACCCAAATCTTGCACCAAGAGTTTTTGTCCGATGTGTTTCCATTGATATCTCACGAGATCTTGTGTCATTGTGATGGTGGCCATTTTCAAAACTATGCTGAAACGGTATTGGAAAGAGTGTTGGCGGATATGGTTAGTGACCGATGATCAGTGAGTAAAACGTGTATGTCAGGTGATAAAATAGTATCTTTAATTTTCAACCGATGTATACCTTTTATGTGTCAGGGTGAAGGGAATTGGGGAGTGTTGTTCAAAGGCCGATGAGCGTGGGTCGGAAAAATGCTTGTTTTCTGTATGGTGCGTCACATATATATTATGCTTCCGATTACCGCGAATTTTTCCAAACATAGATTTTTGTTTATTTTCTTTAAAAATTAAAAAAAAAAAAAAAAATAAAATTTAAAGGTTTCCCATTTTGAATATAACATGCATCGTACTCGTTTGATTGAATTTACCGTGAAGATGTCGATGTTAGTCATAATGAATGGTAAACCCTATCGATATAAATATGTTGCATTATAATGTTGCTGTTCTAGAGCGTTCCACGCTGTCTGTCCGTGCCATTTTGTGGGGTTTCACGACTCCTTGGTGTCCAGCCCATCCTGTCCCACTGTGATGTTGTACTGGCCAACTGGGTGGTTATCGACAAAACAAGGTACCGCGATCATTGCACTATTATTATTATTATTATTATTTCTTTACTTCCTCCAAATTTGAAGAGCAATAGAAATAACACAAAATACACATAAATCTCAAACAACATAGAAAGAAAAGAAAATTCGAACTGATAAGAGGGGAATGCGTGTACATTTTCAGAGTATATACTCCCTGATAAAAGAAACTAACCAAAAACATTTAAAATAGCCAGGTTTATTTCTTATGCAATGTTCTTATCATTTTACCTCATAATAACCACGATGCTCTTGTTTCTTCTTTCAGACCACCAACTTTAGAGTAAGTGTACCAAAGACCGCCTTATCGCAGCATGTCGAAAACCCCATGGGCATTGGTTGCGTAGTTTTGTGTAATCAAGAAAGGAGAAAATTATCAGAATTGAAAGTAGACAAAAAAAATCACCTGTTTATAATTAATTTACCTATATTGAAACAAACCGATAAAAGAGGGGAAACGGAGTTCAGTCCTGTGGAGTTCATTTTCCTTATTTAAGCTGAAAAAACTACATAGCGATAAGAGATTGAACACTGAAAGAAGTTGTAATATAATGTGTCCATGGTTTATACCAGACAAACTAGGTATTGATAAAACTGTTATTTTTTCAGGAACATCCGGGTCCTATACTACCCTCCTGGAGGTGATGAGGCAGCTTGGTTCTTTAAGGCCACAGTTGGCGTGGAGCTGGCATTTTGTTCTGCGTTACAGGTAGAGTATGTTTTTGTCTCTTAATGTTTTCTACTCTATCTAGTGTAGGGCACAAATCTAGCGCGAGATTGAATATATTCTCGATATCAACTTCATCCCTTAGTTGTGTCTTCCTTGTTATTTTCCAGCCTATGATGCGGGCCATGGAGGCTGCTGACGTTGGAGACGACGCAAGTCTAGTTAAATGTCTCAAGGACATTGCTGCCACAGTAAAAAACATGCAGACAGCGGTGTCCAAACTACATGGTTCGTACCCGTGTCCGGTGTATTACCTGAATGACGTAGGCATCGTCTTAAGTTTAAAATGAACAATATGTAAAGTCCTCTTATGCCAACATATCTTTGATTTGTTTGCGTTTGTCTTCCCTTACGCTTACAGGGAGTAGACATAATATTAACAAACGTTTGAACGAAATACTAACGCATTGACATGTATTCCTGTGCCTTCGTGCACGTGTTGGCAATTCGTTCGTATTATATTTGTTTACTGATGGGTAATAGCCACTATTGCCCTGTTTAAAGATGGTGTCGGTGATATTTTGATACATGTCTAATCATGGTTTATATTTATACATACATGTATTACACATATATTTGATTGGGACGATTGATCATATGTCCTACAGATGGACTGAGTGCAGACACTTTCTACAATGTGACGAGACCTTTTCTTACGGGGTAAGTGATTCTTCCTTTAGAGTTTGGTTTGGTTTGTTTTGTTTATTGTCATATTATCAGCCAGGGTCATTTAAGGACGTGCCAGGTTTGGAGGTGGAGGAAAGCCGGAGTACCCGGAGAACCAAACCATCGGCCTACGGTCAGTACCTGGTAAATGCTCCACATACATGTTGGTTTCGAACTCGCAACCCAGAGGTGGAGGGCTAGTGATACAGGAGTCCGAATATCCATTTTTTCCTAACAGAAAGGCAAAATCAATTGTTCATCAAATAAGATATCGATAATTTATACAATGAAAACATCAACAAAGCATAGTATTCGACAAATACCAACAGGGGCGACTAAATCGCAACCAGCCAGCTTGTGGCCGACTTCACCGAATCAAATACGCTGTTACCTGAATGAGGAATGATACTGTATGCTACGCATCCGGACCTCCTAGGGGAATTCTTTTGATATATACACATTTTGTTACGTGGAATTCCTCGACATCTTTTAATCTCACTGGGATATAGACCATAATAAATCCTTATTACAAACTTATAACACTCGCCTAATAACATATGTGATAGATGAAATATTCATGTTATCAAAAATCCTTGTATTAAGTTATAAATCGCTATTCCGAATGCCAAACTAACTTTCAAGCTGTTGTGATTTGTACGGTATTATGATTTATTTGTAGATGGGGCGGGGAGAGTTCCCCTTTACCCGTGGGACTAGTGTATGAAGGAGTAAGTGATGATCCAGTCCAGGTAAGCTAAAATGATTCACATTGCAATGTAGCATAAGGCAGTGATATTGAGCGGGCGTTAAAACAGTCCGTACGATACTGAATACATTCATAGAAACAGAAATACGTATTTATGCTTAATAATTTAAACTCACAAATGTAAAATATTATTGCGACAGAATATCTACTTGTAGTGTCAAGAAAAATTCTATTTAAGACGTTGGAAGCAGTTTGAGATTATTTCAAATCGTGTTCCAGTGATTTCCCCGTTGTGATACTGTTGTGTAAATGACTGTTTTGATTTGGTTTTACATGATGATATGTACTACAGGTGTATTATATACCTTTACATGATGATATGTACTACAGGTGTATTATATACCTTTACATGATGATATGTACTACAGGTGTATTATATACCTTTACACGATGATATGTACTACAGGTGTATTATATACCTTTGCATGATGATATGTACTACAGGTGTATTATACACCTTTACATGATGATATGTACTACAGGTGTATTATATACCTTTACATGATGATATGTACTACATGTGTATTATATATGTACCTTACACGATGATATGTACTACAGGTGTAGTATATAACTTTACGTGATGATATGTACTACAGGTGTATTATATACCTTTTATCCGGTAGATGACCGGAGGAAGTGCCGCCCAGAGTTCTACAATACAAAGTCTGGACGCTGCCCTCGGGATAACGCACGCGCCCGGTAAGTTGCGAGTGGGGAGGGGTTGCATGTTAAAATGTATCCTCTAAATATGCACTGAAATCATTCCCGTACATGTATGCAGGTTTACAATGTCTTTCCTAATTTATTATAATTGTTTTTTACTAAGTGTTATGTATTCTTTGCATGTACATTTAGTTTTTTGAATATTTACCCATAGTATTTAACAGAGAACAAAATTATCCCGTTTTGAAATATAATGATGTGGTCTCCTTATTATCTGAATTCCTGGGAGAGAATTTTACGTACAGTATATATCTTGCGTTTTAATGGATTTTGATCCATTTGTATTGGGTATTTTTAATTGTTAAACATTGATTTGCTTGATTACACTATAAATGTTGAGTCTACCATTAAAACGCATCAAATATTACCAGTTAGATTCCAGATTGAATCTATTCCCCCACGGAGAAGGGGTGTACTCCCGGACTCCATTCAAGTTATATAGGCCTGTTGTATGGAAAACCCGAATTACTGATGTTTCCTCTCCCCAAGAGTATTGGCAAGTTGGTGTTCACTTAACACGAATATGTAAATACGATATTTGTGTGCAATATTGTAGATGTGCAGGCATTTTTTGACGGAATGAAGCCATATATGCCACGCCCACATCGAAAGTTTTTGGATGATATACGGACAAGGTCAAGAATCGCAGCTTACGGTCAGTGAATATTCCATCACATCTGTGCGTTAACGTTTACTTTGATCGAAAATGAGTGTCTGACGACAGGTTTGACTGGCTACTTATGCCCTGTTATTAATTAAAAGATGATGACATTCTCCTTTTTCCTTTTTGAATTTGACGTCCTACACATATAAATTATGATACCTTGGCTGTCTGAAGAAAACACAGATTTTATGTTAATACACTGCAATAATACCTGAACGAGTTTTATGTTGAAATTGCTACATCATTAGGCAAACGTTTGGTGATCTGAAGACTAAAGGACATTTTTTATCCTGTATCAAACAAGTTCTAGACGCTAACATTTAAGAAATCTTTGTGAGTTTGATTTCTGTTAATATTTCATATCCTATATCAAGCTGATATATTCGTCTGATGAGACAAAAACATTTTAATTTCATGGTTGTGAGATATGAACCGTAACCATACATTATTCTAAACTATTCACCGTTTCCAATTGCCACATAGGAGATTCTAAATTGTAGTCACAGAGGTGTACAAAAACGAGGTTTTTAGGGAAAAACAGCTCATTGTGCTCCAAATACGACAAATGTCAGTTTAAAAAGGAAAATCTGTGAAACTTTGTTCAAGATTTCAAGATATATTTATTCAACTCAGGTGCACTATTGATCGCAGCAAGAAGTCATGCATTTACAAAAAAATATCATACAATTTAATTGTCACCATCATCTTCTGAATGATTTGGTATTTCCGACAATATCATAGTCTTTCAGTTATATCTATACAGAAATAGTAAGACATAATTATCATCATATCACCTTATTTATTGAATATACCTAAACCTCGTGTATATATCTATACGTACAATGAGTACATAAGTTTAAAGTTATTCATAGTCATAGGTCTACATGACATATAGATATGTACAGATATAGTTAGACAGAGGTTTTTCCTTTTTTTATCATTATCTAACCGTATTAGCAGTATTACATAAAATTATGCAAACTTTACACATGGCGAAAAAACAATGATAAAACCAATATATAATACGTCTAAGTAAAGTATATCCAATGTAATTCTTCTTCTTCTAATATTGTTAAGTAATATAATGCTTCTATTTTTTCCAAAAATGTTTGACAAAACTTCAACATTGCATATGATACAAAGGCCGTACATTTTGTTCATATTAGGGTAAGAACAGTGATTATAAGAAATATTTTTGTCAAAATTGTTTAACAGTTGCATGTTAACATTGGAAAAGATTGAAAAGATAATGATAAGTATCGCCAATGTCATGAAAACAAAGATTGCAAATTCTATTTTATTTTGGAATCTTTATACATCTCCCTGTTTCTATTGGTAAATACATATTAGATGTTTCAAACTTTGGATTGTCTTTCTATTGGTTTCAGCTTTAATAGGTATTTTTAAGAATTTGTTTTGAAAATAGATAAGGTACGTCCTCTTGAGGAGCTCTCAATATTGTTAAATCCTTTCTGGATAAACTGATCTTGTAATGTTAGTTTGTTAATAATTTCTATTAAATGTACTTTTTTTTTTTTTTTTTTTAATTCCAAATGAAATTTAAACCAGTTTCTGTTAATATATCAAAAACATTCTTTAACGGTTTGAACTCCCTTGTTCCATTTGTTTGTAAATTACACATTCAGCTACACATATCACTCGACAGATTATAACACTATAGCAATTTACACCAAAACATAATTCTGCTTTTAGCTTCAATATATATATATAAAGGGGATAGCCCGGTCTCCCCATACATCATGAAGTTCGGTGTGCTTCTTCTAACATTTAATATACATTTGCAAAATTGCAAATGTACTTTTTCAACAGCACTTAAAGTTTCATTGTCCTATATTTCTACAGAAAAAAGTATTGATACCACAAGAGAATAAAAAACATGTACATTATTGTATCTTTAACTGAAGGTCTACAAGTAAAGAATATATCTGATTTTTTTTATAAACAGCATGCATCCAGTATCCAATCATTACAATATATTTCAAATGCCCTAATAAGAGCATATCGGAGTCATTCAGCCGAATCGGACATAACGATAATATCATAATCATAGAGAATTATAATCAACTTTAAGTACTTTTCTTGGCTTTCACTCACATTTTGTACTGTTTGTAAACAATTAACACCTTTTTCTGTAAAAAAATTCTTCACTTCTAGATCATTTAGGTATATGGCATACAAAAATGGTGATAGTATTCTGAATTTACCATTAAGAACTATATGTATGAGCGTAAAAGGACCTTAACATGTCGTTGAGATTCGTGTGCTATATGAAAAGTACAAACGAATAGATATGAAAAGTACAAACGAATTGTATTTGGAGCGCCAACGACTCTTCCTTACATGACCTCGTTTATACCAATGTGCTTTCAATTTAGAAATCTCACTTAATAAGGGGGGAAAGTCATCATATAAAATCATATTGAATTGTATTCCCGTGACTCCAGTACTTACTGAATTTTTGTGTAATATCTACATGAGGTTACATCTAAAAAAAAATATTTTTTTTTGTATTTTTAGTCCGTTCAAGTTCGAATCAGGATGTGAACGACGCCTACAATGACTGTATCACGTCTTTAGTGGACTTCCGTAGTTATCACATACAGATTGTCACCAAGTAGGTAACATACAGATTGTCACCAAGTAGGTAACATACAGATTGTCACCAAGTAGGTATCACATACAGATTGTCACCAAGTAGGTAACATACAGATTGTCACCAAGTAGGTATCACATACAGATTGTCACCAAGTAGGTATCACATACAGATTGTCACCAAGTAGGTATCACATACAGATTGTCACCAAGAAGGTATCACATACAGATTGTCACCAAGTAGGTATCACATACAGATTGTCACCAAGTAGGTATCACATACAGATTGTCACCAAGTAGTTATCACATACAGATTGTCACCAAGTAGGTATCACATACAGATTGTCACCAAGTAGGTATCACATACAGATTGTCACCAAGTAGGTATCACATACAGATTGTCACCAAGTAGGTATCACATACAGATTGTCACCAAGTAGGTATCACATACAGATTGTCACCAAGTAGGTATCACATACAGATTGTCACCAAGTAGGTATCACATACAGATTGTCACCAAGTAGGTATCACATACAGATTGTCACCAAGTAGGTATCACATACAGATTGTCACCAAGTAGGTAACATACAGATTGTCACCAAGTAGGTATCACATACAGATTGTCACCAAGTAGGTATCACATACAGATTGTCACCAAGTAGGTATCACATACAGATTGTCACCAAGTAGGTATCACATACAGATTGTCACCAAGTAGGTATCACATACAGATTGTCACCAAGTAGGTATCACATACAGATTGTCACCAAGTAGGTATCACATACAGATTGTCACCAAGTAGGTATCACATACAGATTGTCACCAAGTAGGTATCACATACAGATTGTCACCAAGTAGGTATCACATACAGATTGTCACCAAGTAGGTATCACATACAGATTGTCACCAAGTAGGTATCACATACAGATTGTCACCAAGTAGGTAACATACAGATTGTCACCAAGTAGGTATCACATACAGATTGTCATCAAGTAGGTATCACATACAGATTGTCACCAAGTAGGTAACATACAGATTGTCACAAAGTTGGTATCACATACAGATTGTCACCAAGTAGGTATCACATACAGATTGTCACCAAGTAGGTATCACATACAGATTGTCACCAAATAGGTAACATATAGATTGTCACCAAGTAGGTATCACATACAGATTGTCACCAAGTTGGTATCACATACAGATTGTCACCAAGTAGGTACACTACAGCTTACGTGGACTTTGCGGTTTCCACGCGTCCGTCACGGACGTGGGCATCGCGGACCCCACTCGCCCACCGGATATGGCATTCCGCGACGTTCCGTCATATATCGTGGACATCAGCTGACTGATACGGTATCCACTCGGCATCACGGTATGTGACGATCCGCGATTAGTGGTGGGCATAGTTCAACTCGAGACACCGTGTTCCACGACGATCCACGATACGTGGTGGACATGCATTTCATTTTAAAGCCCGTGGTCCATGTCGATCCGCGATATACAGTGGGTACAAGTTGTTTGCTGTTCATTTCTGATCTACACGAGTTATATCCCTTCGTCTTTCGGTAGCGGTAGTGGTATCGGTATCGTTTATCAGAATTATGCATGGTTCCATGTTGGCGGTGTAGATAAGCCTTTATGATTCGGATGAAATTGAAGAACATTTCAAGTTTTATTTAAAGCTTTAGACCCTTGGTCCATCAATAGCGTTATTATGGCCATATTATAAACATTAAAAAACAATCGCAATATATTAAGCACCGTTAATATTTAATGTAACTTAACATAAGCTGTTTCACCCATCCAGCATTCGCCATTGACGTATTCACGTTTTTAAAAAATATTCATTTATTTTAGAAATATTGCATTCAGTACACGACATTGAATTGGGAAAATAGAAAAAAACCACTGCGACATAAGAACAGCTTTACCAAATCTCATCAAAATATCTAAACTTCGGCATTTGAATCATTATTCCGTTATCTTTTAAACATCGGTGTTATCATGTTATCAGACTCCGACCATATTAAAATATGCGGAATATCGAATGTTGTGACAACTAGTTGTATATCTATTCTAAAGTGTACACACAAAAGAGCTGTAAATAACTGCCTATCTGGGTATCTTGTATACATGTAATATCGTCAATGTGGTATCTAAACGGAAAACACAGACATGAATTAAACATTACATTATTGCATCAAAAGCAGAATGGATTCAGAATGTAATTAAAACATTACTACGGCCCTTTCTGCAATATAATTTACATGTACAATGTTTATATACATTCCCTAAATGTACCGATTTATGATAACCATTTAATGTCTTTATATTTATCATGTATATTGAGTGCTTTGCATTCTGGTCCAATTATGGTTTCTGTTTCTATCACCACTGTGATTTCAATGATTTGTATTCAATCATATTTTAAGTCATAAATTACTCATTGAATGCAACACTTTTTATGCGGTGTTTTGCATAAACATGGCAGCCATAACCGCTGATTTTCTCGGCAGCTCGTCACACGCAGATGATTCTATTTTAGCTGTCTTGTCAATCAAACGGGGTATCTGACGGCATCCGTGAGTTTCATTGGTTAGTGAGAATGATTGACAAGACACTAAAGCTTGTTACACTCCAGTGATCTCTGACTCTGTCAATCAAACACTGTAGAAAGGCGTCCGTTAATTCCATTGGTTGGTGAGAATGATCGACAAGTCAGCGTACGTGCACATGTTTTGTCGTCAGCTGTAATAGCAGACGTAAAACCCGTTAAATAAATATTGAGAAATATTATCAAAAACTGTATCGATACATACCGTCAAAACTGATTATCTACCGGTTTTAATAGCCTATATAGGGATATATTCCGCACAGTGACCTCACGTGTGAGGTTCGCCCAGAGACCGTATTTGAGTCATTGCATTAATAGTCTATTAAAAGTTTATTCTAGAGATGCTAATATTTTAGGCAACGATGTTGCACGATTTGTGATATTCTGTTCCGACTCATCCACTCATCGGTTTTGGGTTACATTTCATTTGTTGGAGAGCTCGAGCTAAATTATTGAAGATAGGAAAGTCTCAATGCACCTTCGATATCAGAGACGGGAATCGGTTGATCTGTGGAATAAACAATAAAAAAAAGTCCTGTCCTAGGACTGGTCATGATAATGTTATATGAATATCTACACGTAGAAACACGAACTGAGATACATCCGAGTCCGTTTTATAACCGACGAGTGGCCAACACCACAAAGGCCAGAGACCGGCAAGCCGCGGTCACAGAGGCGTGTTAAGATAATAGCCCGGTAAATACCACATCTTAATTATCTCTTAACTCTAACATGTTGAATTTACCTGTAGGGCAGTTTGTTTTGATAATGATTATATAAAAGGACTCCCAATGCCAAGAAGTGGATCCTTAACTGTAGGTAAATTTAATTCATTTATTCCTTTGGCGTTTCTACCAATCTGATTTTACAACATATACAAAGACATATACATGTACATTAGCAATACAAGATCGTGATATCACAGGTTCAACGGGATCAGACCGCTATTTAGGAAATATATATAAACAAATGTAAACAGGTGCCTGCAATTAATGCGAATAAGACAACGATAATGCAAATGTAACATTTGGTATAATGTTCTATTATAACGGGCCGTATACAACATGTCACAACTATATAATGTTCTGTTTTAACGGACCGTATATAACATGTAACCTCCCACTAAATATGTATTATAACGGGCCGTAAATCATATGTAACCTTTGAGCAATATTCTATTATAACGGGCCGTATAAAACATGTAACATCTCACTAAATGTCTATTAAAACGGACCATATATAACATGTAACATTTATATAACGCTCTAATATAACGGGCCGTATACAACATGTCACAATTATATCATGTTCTGTTTTAACGGACCGTATATAACATGTAACCTCCCACTAAATATGTATTATAACGGGCCGTAAATCATATGTAACATTTGAGCAATATTCTATTATAACGGGCCGTATAAAACATGTAACATCTCACTAAATGTCTATTAAAACGGACCATATATAACATGGAACATTTATATAACGCTCTATTATAACGGGCCGTATACAACATGTCACAATTATATAATGTTCTGTTTTAACGGACCGTATATAACATGTAACTTCCCACTAAATATGTATTATAACGGGCCGTAAATCATATGTAACATTTGAGCAATATTCTATTATAACGGGCCGTATAAAACATGTAACATCTCACTAAATGTCTATTAAAACGGACCATAGATAACATGTAACATTTATATAACGTTCTATTTAGTGTTATAACGGCACGTCTATAACATGTCACAATTATATAATGTTCTGTGTTAACGGGCTGTATATAACATGTAACTTCTTACTAATTTTCTTTTATAATGGACCGTATATGGCATATGGCATTTGAATAATGTTCTATTTTAACGGGCGATATATAACATAACTTGTTACTAATTTTCTATTATACGGGCCGTATACAACATGTCACAATTATATTATATTCTGTTTTAACGGGCCGTATATAACATACATATTCTTACTAATTTTCTTTCATAATGGGCCGTATATGACATATGACACTTGAATAATGTTCTATTTTAACGGGCCATATATAGCAAGTAACTTCTTACTAATTTTCTATTATAACGGGCCATATACAACATGTCACAATTATATTATGTTCTGTTTTAACAGCCTGTATATAACATGTAAATTTTGAGCAATATTCTATTAAAACGGGCCGTATACAACATGCAACATCTCACTAATTTTCTATTATAACGGGCCGTTTATAACATGTCACAATATATAATGTTCTCTTTTAACGGGCCGTATAAAACATGTGATGCTGATGTAACCTCTTACTAATTTTCTATTATATCGGGCAGTATACAGCATGTAACATTTGAATAATGTTCTATCATAACGGGCCGTATACAACATGTAACATCTCACTAATTTTCTATTAAAACGGGCCCTATATAACATGTCACAATTATATAATGTTCTATTTTAACGGGCCGTTTATAACATGTAACTTCTTACTACGAACCTCACCTTACGACCACCTCAAAATTACGACCACCCCGCTATTACGGGCACTTTTTTTCAGTCCCGATTTTTTTCTCTATATATCTTTGTATTGGTCGCTTCACTATTACGACCACTTTGCTATTCCGTATTACGACCACCTTGGGCAGTCCCAACGAATACTAATTAACGCTTATTACCCCCACAATTACGACCAGTTGGTCGTGTCTAAAAAATTACCTGGTGTGTAGCGAACCGTGAACAGCTTACGGTAATGCGTGTCAAACTGGCCATTGACGTGTGTATACGTAATTATCGATCTTTTGTTTACTGACCAGTGTATCGACAGGTGAGTAGAATGGCTATTAATCTCTTTGAAATCTTCGCACTGACCGGAAGGTAAAATAAACATCCAGTCTTTCATTGTTCGTGACAAGCCAACATGTGCCGGGTTTTAGTTTGTAGTCCTTTGTTTACCGTTACGGGTGATCGCCCTTCCTCGGTGGCGCTGTGACGGATTAAATACACAAGTGATCAGATTATCTATCTTGCCTTGAAAATTGTAATAACCGTACATTTGCTTATTAATTATGGTATTCAAATAATTGATTTGTGGCTGTTGGTCGTTTTAAGACCCGATTACATACAAGCGAGTAAAATAAACATAGTAACGTTTGATTTTTTTCTGGTCAAGCGCAAGTTTTTTCAGCGATCTCGATGTTTTTGTATCAATGCCGAATAGGGTCTGTAGATAGGTGTTATTATAATTTAAAAAAAAAAAACATGTTTGGTTTCAAATATTTCGCTAGAATTATGCTATTCTTTCTAACTTCATTTCTTTTTTCGCTCATGATGGCCACATCACGTAAACGTAACGAGTTATCACTAAAAAAGAAAATTGAACTGATTCAATGTAGCAATGGTCGTAGTCAACGACAACTTGCTGAACAGTTTGGGGTCGGCAAAACACAGGTCAGAGCATCTTGAAAAGAAAGACAGAAATTTTAGAAGGTTATGAAGAAAATAAAGGAAATGATAGACAAAAACAATTGTCTTTGTTTTTATTTAAAGTTAAGACTATGGCATGTATTTAGCCAAATCTATACAACTTGCACCTGAGTTCAGTCAATTAAGAGTTACGGTTCCTGATGGTCTAGCTCAAATTGGTCCACCTTGGCACTTTGACCCGGACCCCCAGGTGTTCCTAATAGTGAGGTTTCACTGTAATTTTCTTTTATAACGGGCCGTATACAGCATGTAACATCTCACTGAATGTCTATTATAACGGGCCATATAACATTTAACTTCTTACTAATTTTCTACTATACTGGTGTAATGGGCCGTATACAACATGTAACATTTGAATAATTTTCTATTTCAACGGGCCATGAAACATGTAACTTACTACTTTTCTTTTATTACGGGCCGTATACAACATATATAACGTGTAACGACTTACATCACCCTGTTCATAGCCTTTATTACGAGGACACGGGTTTCGTTGCATACCAATAACGATTTCGATTACAACACTTCTAATAATACAAGTTTAAAATGGAATTCGTACATGAAATAAATGCTTAAAGTAAAGTTTCAACATCGTGGGTATGTGAATGTTCAAACTTAGGCTAATTATTTTATTTGTGATACGAATGTTTATTGTTTTAACTCAACGGAATTTAAATGTAAATAATGTGTTTAATTTAAAAATGAATCCCTACAGTAAAAAGAAATTTTTAACAAAACTCAAGCTAAATATACGTACAACCTGTAAAAGCATATATTCGGAACATTTTTGACGTGCACGGAAACCATACGTGTCAACTCACCAGCAGTTATAGGCGGGTTCCGATTAGAACACCCGACAGAACAGATACCTGTGGTGCTGTGACAGGCGTGACGACCGTGTCGACCGTAATTTCACACCTGATTATTGTTAAATGGTATACTAACCCACTCACAGTCGAGTACACTTTTATGTCTGTATGATTTGTAATCAGTTAAGTTAAATAATATCAAGAAAAATATCAGTGATAGTTCGCCATGTTGATAAGGGTTATCGGATAGTAGTAAATGGTCTGATGTGATTTTGTTTCGCATTTTCAATCATTTAAAACAGTAAAATATCTACGTTGTTGTACTATAGCTGTCTTCTGCAAATTTGGTTTATGAAAATGGTATGCAAAATTATTAATAAGGAATGAAATGAGATGAATTCAAAGTTCGTGTAAAATAGAGGTAAATATCATGTAATGTCGGAGAATACAGATAAGATACATGTAATTTTGGAGAACACAGGTAAAATCCAGGTAAGGTATAGGTGAAGACTATAATGACTGTCACAACATACCTGCCCGTAACTTATTTGTAAGAAGTGGGAGAAAGGAGACCCCCCCCCCCCCCCCCCGCCGCGGTAATCGATTTTTCTTACCTTGTGGGTCAGTCACCCGTGTCGACAGATTCACAGCTCTAGATCGTTTGTCACACCAAGTCGTCATAGCAACCGCTGCGAGGCCTTAGCCCCAGGCATTTACCCGTTCAACTCAGTTTTTGTAACGGTATTTTGCTTTCCTATACAGCGAATTAATTAATGATTATAGACTGGTCTTGCTTTTGTTTCAAACTTAAAGCAGATGATAACTATGATATCAACAAATTTTATTCCGTAGTTATTACGTGAGAACCCATAAACCAACATACATAATGTACGTAACCAAAATATGATTATTATTGATCAGATCATAAGTAATATACGGAAAGAATATCTGTAATATAGTTCACACTTAATGAAATTTAGATATATATATTTTTTTAAATAGAAGGTGCTTCACACAGACATGGGCTCGTAAAGATGACACATTAAAAGAATTTATCCTATAACACAGTATCAACTGATATAAGCACATCGTTTACTTTGCGTTTTAACTTCTGTAACATAAAATACATTAATACAATGGTGTACACGCAAATTACATAAAAGATATTTACTAGTGTTAATATGAGATTAATAGATTATTTACAATTAAAATAATTATGTTATATACGGCCCGTTACTAAAAGAAATTAGTGAGATGTTACATGTTGTATACGGCCCGTTATAATAGAGCATTATTGAAATATTACATGTTATATACGGCCCGTTACTAAAGAAAATTAATGAGATGTTACATGTTGTATACGGCCCGTTATAATAGAGCATTATTCAAATATTACATGTTATATACGGCCCTTTACTAAAGAAAATTAATGAGATGTTACATGTTGTATACGGCCCGTTATAATAGAGCATTATTCAAATATTACATGTTATATACGGCCCGTTACTAAAGAAAATTAATGAGATGTTACATGTTGTATATGGCCCGTTATAATAGAGCATTATTCAAATATTACATGTTATATACGGCCCGTTACTAAAGAAAATTAATGAGATGTTACATGTTGTATACGGCCCGTTATAATAGAGCATTATTCAAATATTACATGTTATATACGGCCCGTTACTAAAGAAAATTAATGAAATGTTACATGTTGTATACGGCCCGTTATAATAGAGCATTATTCAAATATTACATTACCAGTGAAACGGAAGGGAAGTAACTCTTATATATCGTTAGGCCATCCTGCCTTCGGCCGTGATTAGGAGACGCGGTAAAGTAAGCATAACTTCAAAACATAAGCTAGCCACGCTATCTAGCGTTCCACGACGGATCGCGCTGTTCCGTGGACATACACGCCTTCCGGCGGGCCACGATATCCAGTGTTCCTCGACGGGCCGCGCTGTTGCGTGGACACCCACGGTATCTGCCGATCCATCACGAATCGCGGAATAACGTGGACACTTTGCCCACGCATGTCCACTAGTGGACATTGCGTGGGCAGTCCACCGTGGGCGCGTGGAAACCGCAAAGTCCACGTAAGCTGTAGTGTATCACATACAGATTGTCACCAAGTAGGTATCACATACAGATTGTCACCGAGTAGGTATCACATACAGATTGTCACCAAGTAGGCATCACATACAGATTGTCACCAAGTAGTTATCACATACAGATTGTCACCAAGTAGGTATCACATACAGATTGTCACCAAGTAGGTAACATACAGATTGTCACCAAGTAGTTATCACATACAGATTGTCACCAAGTAGGTATCAAATACAGATTGTCACCAAGTACACATACAGATTGTCACCAAGTAGGTATCACATACAGATTGTCACCAAGTAGGTATCACATACAGATTGTTACTGACAAATATATATGTAGTGCCTCACAGTAACGGCAGTAACGTGTTTGTAGGGTAATATCATACCTTTCCTTTTGTGTCGTCAAGCTTCCCGACAGGAGACCTACATGTCAGTTTCCTGCAATATTTAGAGATATGAAAGTGTCATGGCATAGGAACTCAACAGGTTAGCTATCTGGTTGATGGAGTACATGTAATAATCTGTATTTGATTCCTATGTTGATGTTTGTTGTGTACGGGTCTCCCCCTACACATTTTCCAGGATGTGATTACATATCACTAGTTTCCTTTCATTTAAATATATAATTGGCTCGCGTTCCTGTTTAAGGAACGTAATAATAAGGGAACGGATGGCTCCGACATCTTGGCATTGTATTCTTGTATTATAGGTACATAATTGTTGCATCCAGCAAGAAGAGACAAGAAGAGGAAAAATACCAATCTGTGTCTAAAAAAGGAACGGGCGGTTCTAGTGAGTATAGAATGATATGTGGTACATTATGACTCCTCCCCTTGTAGAAGTAGTGTTGTCCATTTATGGAAACTAAGATGACCAAAGTAATTTTGCCACCGCAATTGGAACATTTTGATCGAATATCTTTCTGCTTCCAAAGTACCAAACACTTCTATAACATCTTTGTCGTCTACGTTGGTATTACTGGCTTTGGTCTCTGATATGAGTGTCCTCCCGAGACAGGTCACGAGTTCTCGCTCAGACAAACATCCAAGTTTAGAAAATCGGTATTTCTTGTTCTATTTAACGTTCAATAATAAGTTGTCGGTAAGGATTAGTAATTTTGATATGATCAGACAGGGTATCACGCTAAGGTGTATATTTACAGGTCATTCATACTTCGTACATTATTGTATTAATTAGCTTTGGCAATGATGATAAACCACAAACGGGTACACGTTTTATGCGGTATATAAATGAAACTTCTCGGTATCTAAAATGTTTCAGATTCTCGTCGTTTGGAATTCTATAGTTGGCTTCTGTAGAAATAGATCTGTTGATAACTGTTACAGGTATACTGCCATTCCTGAAGAGCTCCAGGGATACTACAAAGCGTATGAACGAGTCCATGTGATGTACAACCATATACGTATCAGCCACCACAGTCTGTGTCTGTCCATTAAAATAGCAATAGTATGAGATTATAGAAATAAATTGTATTGATAAAATTAGAGTTTGGTCCAAACTAAATGTTATTTACTTGTAAAAGTAGGTTTTAAGTATGAAGAATATAGACTTTATTGGCACTCGTAGTTTTATATGTCATGTACGTTATAATTTTATGATTGAATCACGATTTTGAAATTTTGTATATTATCATTACATTGTGTGAACTGCATGTTTTAAAGGCTAGCGTTTCGTGGTCATTGTTACATAAGCCATTAAAATCTTCGTGTTCCATTATCCTTATCTTTGTGATATGTTTGGAAAATGCGATTGTTAATAGATGCACCGGTTCATGATACAAAGTTATGCACAAATAGTCCCATCGTTTTTAACTGCCCCCTATAACTTGCCATAAATAAAAGGGTTAATGATAGCCACTGGAGATTTGATTGAGGGATTGCAGAGGTTGAAATATGAAAATTATATTATACATAATGTAAGCAATAGGGAAGTGGCGATTCCGCTTACATGAAGATATAGCCATCTATATACTGCAACTTCCTACTGAAAACCATGGGACTTGGTAGAGTATATCACAGAGTTTTGTACAATGATTAACTTGGTCTAGAGAACTGCATGAAGTGTATGAAGTCGGAAATCTAGTAACATTTATCTAAATGTTGATCCCAGATAGTTGAAACGCAAAATCGTTCGAGATGATGGTTGTAAATGTATGGAGTTTTAGAAGTAATAACCTTGACCCCGATTCTGACCCGAGGTAGCTGAAGAAATGTAAATTAAGTTTGAGGACAATCGGATAATTGATGAAATATTTAAAGAGAAGACATTGTTTGGTTACGTGCGGGCTGACACTTTATCCCCTCGTCGACTAGTCGTGAGGGGTTGATGATCGGGATTACACATGCTGTATACTTACAATGCAATAAAGGTTTAAACAAATTGTTTTTAACTGAAACACTAATAAAATCAGCATGTATGTAAAAGTCTATGTGTCTCGCCGTTTACTGAAATATACAGTACCTACCTTTTTACTTCGTCATCGAACGGCTTCTATAAACATCTTTAATCTCTATGTAGAATAAAAAATAATGGTACGCTCTTGAAGCGAGAACTGGGCCAGTTATACAAAAATACTTACTCATATACAAACTTCAATATCGAGTTTACAAATATGCAAAAGCTGGGCTTTTAAAATGATATTTCAATAAACCAATGCGTATTTGTTTACATAGGGGGGATGGGAGTCATTCCCTGCATTTTGTGTGTAAACTAAAACCTTGTCTACACCTATAAAGTTGATGACATTTTGTCAATACACTAGGCATCATGATTCCTTAAGATGACTGGCTATTAGCGCCTCAACTTTTGTAAAGAATTGCCATGATAAATTATTACACTACCTTATAGCTCCTTAGTTATATCAAAGATAACAAAATTAGGTAGGGACCATTGTATCATTTAGGTTGTACAATACGAATGTGTCTGATAGACACTCTACATGTACATTTGTACGTCATTCACATTTCACCTCGCTATATTTGTAATACAGTTGGTTTTCTGTTCAGTGTTCCAAAATATGAATAAAATCAATTAAAACGTTCTCGTAAGCAAAGTGAACATTTTATTTTTACAGAATCATGGTACAGTATGTAAACGGAATGGAATGTGGTTTTATAACGACACCGCGCCAACCCCTCATGGATATTGGTCGTCTGGCGTCCCGGTACTGTGGGACTGTCTAGGGCTATAATGTCACATTTCACATGTCTTCGTCACATATATTGAAGCCGAGTTGAATAATATTGACTCGTACTCTCATGATCGACTGGACCGAAGATCAGGCCCTGGCCGGGGGGGGGGGGGGGGGGGGGGGGGGGGGTAATTTATCACAAAAACACTATTGTTACAAAAAGGCGAGTTGACCTTGAACATAAAGATATTGAAATAATTTGGATAGAAGTCCATGTTGAGTCTCATAAAATTCTATTAGGTTGTATTTATAGGCCTGAAATGCCTCTCAGCTATTGGGATACCCTAGATTCTATTCTGGAAAGAGCAGTAGACACAAATTTAAATATAGTATTGACAGGTGACCTGAATGTTAATATGCTAAATTTACAACCTCATAGTCATCTCGGCAGATTAATAACGAAATTTAACTTCAATAGCTTTGTAAATGATCCTACTAGGATAACTACAACTACATCAACCTCTGTAGATGTTGTCATTTCTAATAATCATAATTTGGTTAAAAATGTAGTTGTAACTCCTCCTATTTGTAGTGACCATTGTGTCTCATATAATGTGTTAAACTAAAATCTTATCAGAAACAAATATTGATCTATCATGAAGCTGACTTGAGTTGAGTTTAATAGATTTGGAATTATTATCAGAATCACATAATAGTAATGAATTTAAAGATGTTTTGTGTGATGCTATCAATGAACAAATATCAGAATGTATCCCTAGTAAACTAATAATAGTTAGACCTAGTGATAAAAAATGGGTTACAAATGAAGTTAGATTTAAAATAATACAAAGGAATAGGGTACATAAGAAAGCAAAAATAAGTAATCTGTCAGCCCATTGGGGAAACTATAGGAAAGTCAGGAATGACACCATTACTCTTATACGAGAATCAAAGAAAAAAATTATTGGTAATTTACAAAAATCGTTAGCAAACAAAAACACAACTCCTAGCAACTGGTGGAAAATAGCTAAGAATGTACTTTATATAAACAATAAGTCAAGCCCTGTCCCTCCTCTTAAATTTGAAGATTCTTTTATTCAACATCCCTCTGATAAAGCGGAATGTCTGAATAAATACTTCACATCCATATCTACTTCTTCAGAAAATCTTGAGCCTGTTCCTGACATTGAAATAAACCTTCCACATTCTTTAGAAAATATAACTATTACCCAACAGGACACTAGTGATCAACTTCTTCTTCTTAATAGCGATAAGCCACCTGGTCCTGATGGTATGATTCCTAAAATCATCAAGAGACTTGAACCGTCTATCACCCTTCCTCTTACTTTACTCTTCAATAAACTATTCAAACAGGAGTTATCCCCCTTTGCTGGAAAAATGCAAATATAAATGCTATTTATAAAGGAAAGGGGTCGGTTAATGATTTGTCTAATTATAGGCCTATTTCTATTACATTTTGTTTAGGTAAAATAATAGAAAAAATAATCTTTAAATACTTGTATAATTATTTGAAAGAACACAATATTATCACTAAACATCAATCTGGGTTGATGCCGAATGATTCAACTGTTAACCAACTGTTATCTATTTATCATACTATTGTACAAAGCCTTGCTCAATATAAAGAACTTAGATTTGTTTTCTGTGACAAAAGCAAGGCATTTGATCGTGTTTGGCATGACGGACTTTTACATAAATTACAACTTTATGGTATTAAGGGGAAACTGCTATTTTGGTTTAAAGAATTTTTATATGATCGAAAGCAAAGGGTACAAACTGAGAGATTCATCTCTACATTCAGGTCTGTAAATGCGGGGGTACCCCAGGGCTCGGTCCTCGGTCCAATGTTGTTTTTACTTTATATAAATGATTTAGTTGACTGTGTTACCAATGTTATTAACTTTTTTGCTGATGACACATCACTGTACGCTATAACAGATGATGATCCTAATCAATTAGCTGGGCAATTAACAGATGATTTAACTAATATTAAGAACTAGGCCACCAAATGGGATATCAAGTTCAACCCAAATAAAACTGAATCTGTTATTTTTTCTAAAAAACAAAATTCTAGTCATCCAGACATATATTTTAATAATGAGCCAGTAATTGTGACCTGTACTCATAAACATTTAGGCCTTACATTCAGTGAAGATGCTAGATGGAATGATCACATTAATGACATTTTTCAAAAAGCAAGTAAAAGGTTAAATACTTTAAGGATCATGAAACATCAGCTGGATAGAAAATCATTAAATACTATTTACATTTCTTATATAAGACCAATACTGGAATATGCTGATGTGGTATGGGACAATTGCCCACAAAACTTAAAAGATCTCTTAGAATCTGTCCAACTTGATGCTGCTAGGATAATAACAGAATTGTACAAAGAATTAGGATGGGTAACATTAGAAAGTAGAAGAAAACAACACAAACTACTGTTGATGTACAAAATTCTCCATAATGAATCACCAGACTATTTGAATGATATTGTTGAACCCTATCTCCATGATCCAACCCTTTCTGGATATCCACTTAGATCAGTTAGACTATTTGATCCACCTTTATGCAGAACAATTAATTATTTTAATAGTTTCTTTCCTTACATGTTTAATAAATTCAATATCATTGCTTCTAGTCTAGAAAATGTTCACTCTATATATCAGTTTAAAAAATTAATCTCTCAGCACCATATCCCAAATTCAAATACTACTGATGTTTTCAAACTATTAGAAAATCTAGAGATGAACATTCTTCTCTATCAACTAAGAAATAATGCTAGCAATCTTAACTTCGACCTCTTCATTTCAACAAATTTTATTTCTCAAAGAAGATATTTCTGAAAGAAAAAGGATTGAACAACAGGCATAGCCTATGTAAGTTCTCTCCATTTAGTAACAATGAGTATATACATGTTAACATCATTCATATAATATATAATATAGTGAGATATCAGTTATGTAGGGACAACTCTGAATCGAGTATAATTTGTCGATTTTATTTAATATATTTCATCCAGTTTATTTTTATAAAAAAATTTAAAATCCTGTAACCAAAACAGGATTCCCTCTGCCTGTGGGATACCGACCAGTAAAGTCCATAACAGCTAGGTAGCTGCTGGTCATCCACTCATAAGCTTTGGGGACCAGTCATGGATACAACATTCTGAGTTTTAATTTGATAATGACAGTTAAGAAAGGCAAAATTAGTTAGATAATATATTTAGTGGATTCCGTAAGGTTGCATAGTTGGAGAGTGATTACTTGAATTTGATAGAAGTACGATTGAGAAATGATTATAAGAAAAATAATTAATATAGGGCACGATTATGAGCAATAGAAATATATAAGCAGTAAATATGCAACCAATTTTAATCCACTAATTAATAAGGTTGTCCATACTATATTTCATCTAGTAAGTGTACTAATTCATAACATTCATACTATCATAATTATAATATAAAATAGAATAAATAATATACGTCCATCGGATGGGGGGGGGGGGGGAATGTAGTAAATAACTATAACTATATACTTGCTTGCCGGATAAATGTATATATATGGATGAAAGACAAGTATTTTCAATTTTAGGGTTCAGAATCTATTAGTATCTCTGATATATTCAGTAGTAGCTTCAAAGATAGATAAATTAGTTTGATGATCACACTCACCACAGCCTGATAAGAGTATGTCAAGGCTAAAGTGACTGTGATCTACATCAAACAATTTTTCTTTAAGGATATCTCGAGGTTCACTGTAGTTCCTACAACTTAGAAAAAAGTGAAAAACAGTTTCATATTCATTCCCACATGTACATGATGGTGAATCAATAAGATGATCTCTGTAAAGATCAGAGTTTATATTGCTAGACGAGTTTCGAAGCTGACAAAGTAAGATATTATATTTTCTATTACCTGCATTAATATAAGCAGGGTTTTGAGCAATGTCAAGTGGTATATCACTTACTGTGTTCGATAAAATTTGTTTAAATTGGTACAGCGATGTGATATTTGTCAAGTCAACCCTTGCTGCAAGTTTATTATAGTCATTAAGTGTTGCTGGAATAAAGCTTTTGGCATATATATTTGTTCTACTCATAGGAGTAGTGAAGACTCTTTGATTTCGTAACATGTACAAGTCATTCATATTGTTATAGTGTGGTTCTACTAATTCATTTAAATAATTTGGGGCAGTGCCTGTAAGAATTTTGTAAAGAAGAATAAGTCTATGTTTTTTCCTCCTTGCAGCAAGAGTGTCCCAACCAAGTTCATTATATAATTTATAATGTGAGGTTCCTCTACGCAGTCCGGTAATGGTTCGAGCCGCTTCTAATTGAATAGATTCAAGTAGAGTAGCCTCTTGCTGAGTACAATTATCAAAAATGATATCACCATATTCCAATATAGGCCGAATATAGGCTGTATATATAGTGTTAAGTGTTTTACGGCTCATTTTATATTTTACAGATTTCAATAAGTTTATACATTTATAAGCTTTTGTATAAATATAGTTAATATGGTGATGCCATTTACCATCTTGCGATAAGAATACTCCAAGATGCTTATGATTTGGCACATTTGATATTGTTTCATTTTGAAATATGATATCTGGACATACTATATCCCTTTTCCTGCTAAAGGTTACTGATTCTGTCTTAGAAGGATTGAATTTAATATCCCACTTTTTGGACCATATATTTATGTTTTCGAGATCACTAGCTAGACTATTAGCTGCATCAAGTGAATTGGTTTGTATTACCTTAGAAATTGAAGTATCATCAGCAAATAGCCGTTTCTCATTTGTTATACATTCAACAATATCATTTATATAAATTAGAAACAGAAAAGGACCGAGGACTGATCCCTGGGGGACACCGGCACTTACCTGTCTATACGTGGAGCTGTAACCTTCTGTCATCACTCTATGTTTACGATTACTTAGATAACTCTTGAACCAATTAAGTAACTTACCTTTAATGCCATACATTTCAAGTTTAAATAACAAACCAGGATGCCAGACACGATCAAACGCTTTGCTCACATCACAAAATATTGACCTAATTTCCATTCCTTTATCAAGTTTGTTTATAATTGTATCATACATGGATAATAACTGATAAACAGTTGAGTCACCTGGAATGAACCCAGACTGGTATTTTGTTAATAATTCAAACTCTAATAAATGATTATATAAATGTTTGAAAATTATTTTTTCTAATATTTTACTGAAACAGGAAGTGATAGAAATTGGGCGATAGTTTGAAACATCATTTTTATCACCTTTGCTTTTATATATAGCATTAATATTAGCCAATTTCCAAGACAGAGGAACAGAACCAGTTGACATGGTTTTATTAAATAACATAGTGAGCGGAGTTACTATAGATGGTGTAAGGAGTTTTATAACTTTAGGTATCATTTCATCAGGCCCTGCAGGCTTCCTAGCATTAAGAACTGAAAGTTGATCTCTCACATCCTGTTCATGAAATAAAATGTTGTTAAGTATATTTGGAGACTCAGGAACAGGCGGCAAAGGATCAATGTTATCAGAAGATGTAGAAATAGATGTAAAATAGTCAACAAGGCATTCAGCTTTATCAAATGGGTGAAACAGAGATGTGTTATTGTAGTTTAATGGTGGAATGGTAATTGATTTGTTGTTGATTTTAAGAATAGATTTAGCAGTTTTCCACCATTTTGATGATGAGAGATTTGAGTCATTCAGAGAGTTTTCTAATTTTTCAATGTATAAGGATTTAGAATCACGTATCAATCTGATAGTTTCATTTCTTATATTTCTGAAGCTGGCCCAGTGATTTGGACTATTGGTATGAAGTGCTTTTTTATGGATTCTATTTCTCTGTCTTAACTTTAGCCTTATCTCGTTCGACATCCATGGCTTATCATTAGGACGGATAATTATTTTTTTTCTTGGTATACAGTCATCTACAGCTTTGTTAATAGTATCAACAAGTATGGTGTTAAGATCATCAACATCCTGCTCATCACTTATACTTACCCAGTTCATATCATCAAGTATTTGGTTCATTTTAATGACATCAGCATTATTATATTCTAGAACATATTTACTGTATGCATGTTGTTTAAATATAGAGTAGGCAATGCTAAAATTGATCACAGAATGGTCACTACATATTGGAGGAGTAACACTTACATTTCTCACAATATTGTCATTGTTGGAGAAGATAACATCAATTGAGGTAGAAGAATCTGGAGTTATTCTAGTAGGATCTTTTACATAACTAGACATACCATATTTTACAAGAAGTCTACTTAAGCGAGAGTTTGGTTGGATATTGCTCATATTTACATTTATGTCACCTGTAATAATTATGTCTGCATTTGATTGTCTAGAATTGTCAGTTACATAATGTAGGGAGTTATCGAGTCTGTTCCAATAGTCAATGTTACTGTCAGGAGGTCTATATATGCAACCTAATAAGGTTTTATTATTACCAACAGTTATTTCTGATCATCTTCCAAGATCATCTATCCGATTTACCTGTGTGTTCTTGTAATGCTAGTATTGAAACTGCATACCACTTCTTCTTTGAATGCACTAGATATAATGATATACGTATCATTATCTGTCAAAATACTACACAAGTCACTCATCATGACCACTTACTACTAGATCTTTTTCTCAACGGCTGTGGAAATTGTAATGAAACTGAAAATTTAGCTATTCTCTCTGCAGTATCTAAATACATTTCTGATTCAAAAAGATTTAAATTTCATACTTGATAACTTATAACCATATTGGTATAGTACATATACAAAATGTACATGTATGTAAGCATGTTATGATATAAAAGACATACTTATATTTAGTATTATTTACTATTTATTATTATTTCCTTTAACAAAATATGCATGTGTAGTAAGATATAAATAAAAATGATGTACTTTTTGCATATTGTGATATACTAGTAGTAATGAATGAATTTTTACAAAGATGGTATATATATTGATACCATGAAACTTGTACCATATAATTTAATGCTACTTCCTGCTTCTGCCTACTCTTTTCTATCTATAAGTCATATGGTTGTTTACTATGGAGAGCGTGGCTTGGTGGTCAAAGTATATATATTTCTACCTACATTTTTACATGTAAATATTGTGAGGCAGCTCCTGTTAAATACTATTCTCAGTCAAATAATCATTTCAAACTTTATATTTAACCTTTAATCCAAACAATATAAACTATCTGGTGATATGGAATTTCTAAATTTCATCAGTGGATGGCCAGTGTGATGATGAAATGGACTATGTGGCCTGTCTCTATTGGGATAAGGAAATTCAATATCATCAGATGTTTATTCCATACAGTTTGTATGTTAAATTTTATTCAATTAGGATATAAATGCCTATTCCGTCTTTTTGCTTTAAATGACGTTTTACCTAGAGTATTCTCTTCATAAAACAAAATTAATACTAATCTAATGGAGCTGCCTCTTTGTTAAGCATTGAGATTATAATATGTAATGTATTATAAAATGTCCATGTTTGTACCATTGTGTATGTTACTGTTTTGGGAGAGGACTTATATAGGCTTTGCCTGTTGTCCAATCCTATTGTCCTTGTGTCAATAAAATGTTTTGAAATAAAATGAAATTTACCTCTACATGTACATCTGTACGTCACTCACATTTCACCTCGCTATATTTGTAATACAGTTGTTTTTTTGTTCAGTGTTCCAAAATATGAATACAATCAATCAAAACGTTCTCGTAAGCAAAGTGAACATTTTATTTTTACAGAATCATGGTACAGTATGTAAACGGAATGGAATGTGGTTTTATAACGACACCGCGCCAACCCCTCATGGATATTGGTCGTCCGGCGTCCCGATACTGTGGGACTGTCTAGGGCTATAATATCACATTTCACATATCTTCGTCACAGAAAAGACATCTTGAATAACGCCGAGTCTTCTCTAAATCAAATCATATTCCCCTGATATATCAATCCCCTATCTCAGTGTATTTTCTCGCTAGCTGTAAGATTGTCTACGACAGAATGTAACGTTTAATATCGTTGATAGTGTATTTTATTTTTCTCATCAATGTCTGTTTTCTTAATAGAGGAATGTTTCCCCATTATAGATGACTATTTGATTTGTTACTTTCCAAAATAATTATGCATCTTCTTAATAACTATATTTCACCTAGTATGTATCATTATCAGTATGTACCATTGTCAGTATGTATCATTATCAGTATGTATCATTATCAGTATGTATCATTGTCAGTATGTATCATTGTCAGTATGTCTCCTCACTCTCAGTATGTATCATTATCGGTATGTACCATTGTCAGTATGTATCATTATCAGTATGTATCATTATCAGTATGTATCATTATCGGTATGTACCATTGTCAGTATGTATCATTATCAGTATGTATCATTATCAGTATGTCTCCTCACTCTCAGTATGTACCATTGTCAGTATGTATCATTATCAGTATGTATCATTATCGGTATGTACCATTGTCAGTATGTATCATTATCAGTATGTATCATTATCAGTATGTCTCCTCACTCTCAGTATGTACCATTATCAGTATGTATCATTGTCAGTATGTACCATTGTCAGTATGTATCATTGTCAGTATGTATCATTGTCAGTATGTATCATTGTCAGTATGTATCATTATCGGTATGTACCATTGTCGGTATGTATCATTATCAGTATGTATCATTATCGGTATGTATCATTGTCAGTATGTATCATTATCAGTATGTATCATTATCAGTATGTATCATTATCAGTATGTACCATTATCAGTATGTATCATTATCAGTATGTCTCCTCACCCTCAGTATGTATCATTATCAGTATGTATCATTATGAGTATGTATCATTATCAGTATGTATCATTGTCAGTATGTCTCATTATCAGTATGTATCATTGTCAGTATGTCTCATTATCAGTATGTATCATTATCAGTATGTATCATTGTCAGTATGTATCATTATCAGTATGTATCATTATCAGTATGTATCATTATCAGCATGTATCATTATCAGCATGTATCATTATCAGTATGTCTCCTCTCTCTCAGTATGTATCATTATCAGTATGTATCATTATCAGTATGTATCATTATCAGTATGTCTCCTCACTCTCAGTATGTACCATTGTCAGTATGTATCATTGTCAGTATGTATCATTATCAGTATGTATCATTATCAGTATGTATCATTGTCAGTATGTATCATTATCAGTATGTATCATTATCAGTATGTATCATTATCGGTATGTACCATTGTCAGTATGTATCATTATCAGTATGTATCATTATCAGTATGTATCATTATCAGTATATATCATTATCAGTATGTATCATTATCAGTATGTACCATTATCAGTATGTATCATTATCAGTATGTCTCCTCACCCTCAGTATGTATCATTATCAGTATGTATCATTATCATTATCAGTATGTATCATTATCAGCATGTATCATTATCAGCATGTATCATTATCAGCATGTATCATTATCAGTATGTCTCCTCTCTCTCAGTATGTATCATTATCAGTATGTATCATTATCAGTATGTATCTTTATTAGTATGTATCATTATCAGTATGTATCATTGTCGGTATGTCTCATTATCAGTATGTATCATTATCAGTATGTATCATTGTCAGTATGTATCATTGTCAGTATGTATCATTATCAATATGTATCATTATCAGTATGTATCATTGTCAGTATGTCTCATTATCAGTATGTATCATTATCAGTATGTATCATTGTCAGTATGTCTCCTCACTCTCAGTATGTACCATTGTCAGTATGTATCATTATCAGTATGTATCATTATCAGTATGTATCATTGTCAGTATGTATCATTATCAGTGTGTATCATTATCAGTATGTATCATTATCAGTGTGTATCATTATCAGTATGTATCATTATCAGTATGTCTCCTCACTCTCAGTATGTACCATTGTCAGTATGTATCATTATCAGTATGTATCATTATCAGTATGTATCATTGTCAGTATATATATGTATCATTATCAGTATGTATCATTATCAGTATGTATCATTGTCAGTATGTATCATTATCAGTATGTATCATTATCAGTATGTATCATTATCAGTATGTATCATTATCAGTATGTATCATTATCAGTATGTATCATTATCAGTATGTATCATTGTCAGTATGTATAATTGTCAGTATATATATGTATCATTATCAGTATGTATCATTATCAGTATGTATCATTGTCAGTATGTATCATTATCAGTATGTATCATTATCAGTATGTATCATTATCAGTATGTATCATTATTAGTATGTATCATTATCAGTATGTATCTTTATCAGTATATATATGTATCATTATCAGTATGTATCATTATCAGTATGTATCATTATCAGTATTTATCATTGTCAGTATGTACCATTGTCAGTATGTATCATTATCAGTATGTCTCCTCACTCTCAGTTTGCCCCTCCCCCCCCCCCCCCCCCCCCCCCTCCCCCTCAATATAAATTCGTCAGATCAGTTTCAGCATGCCATGAATACCATTGTACATTTGGCAATATGTCCTCTCTCTCCGTTAATGGTTCCTCGCTGTCAGTATGTCTTCTAACTACGTGTACGTGTGTTTTTTCTGACAATTTAGTGTATCTGATACTAGTTTTTCCCATATGTAGTTCTTCATATGAGAACTTACTTTAGTTGAGGATATACGACTATTCTGAATGTAATCACACGCGTGTGGGGGGCTGTCTAGGTAAAACGTGAACCCAGGCACGTCGACCACCTCGGCACTGATCACCTTAGCCAGGATACCCGTAATGTATGCGTCCTCAATGGGGATATACGGCATAAAGTGTGACGTTCTAAATAAGGTCGCTGCGACGTTGGCGGAAATGACATATGTGTTACCGGCAGTGTATGGTGGGTAATGTGGGAATGGGTAGTCTTTGTTCTCCACCTTCCATCTCCCTATACGTTTAACAATGCCACCGGTGTTCACGTGCCCCAGTACGACACCCTGGTAGGCCGGGTGTCGGGTTTGTGCCAAGACGTCCAATAGTTTGGGGATGTGTACGAAGGTATCCTCGTCCGCCTTCAACACGTATTGGGCGTCGGCACAATGCGTCGATACCCAGTGTAGACCCATCAACATCTTCCGAGTCAAGTTTGAATACGTATCACTAAAATCAGCCTGTACAACATCGCCATACACTTCACTTTCCAACTGTGCAACTCTGTTGTTTTTCATGGCGGGATCCTCACCAAATAGGAACACGAGTTTTGTGGTGACGTTGATATGATATCGAGGCCAGTGGTTTCCCTTAGCAACACTTCCCCATGAATTACGTATGGCTCGACGTTCCTCCACGTGTGTTTGTATAGATGGAATGAGGATGACCAAATACACTGAGCTTTCTCCTGAGCAAATTGACGAACCGGGAACAATATATCTAAATGAAAAGGGATTCACTTTTTCTGTTCTGGGAATAAAGTATTGTGCATACTGTTCATCCCTTGAAAATTGAGAAAAACATCTCGTTCCAGTACATGCTTGCGATACGGGTCGGTGGAGAGCGGTATGAGTCTTTTTGGGTTGCGTTTCCTGACTCTCCGAAACTCGCAGGGATGTCATACATAGCGAAAAGAGCACTACCCCGCAAACCACAACGCCGGCTCGCATCAACAGGCGGAGAGTATACGGTAGTCGTTGTTGCGAAACTGCCATTTTATCCTGGAAAAAATACAGAAGTTTATTTATCTTTAATCCGAATGAGTTATTAAGGAATATTTCTACATGCCCTTTTCGAATTATTAATATGCAGATTTGTCATTTTTCAAAAATTAACATCAAACATCAAACCGAAAAAATAATTTCATTTGTTAATATATTATAGTCACTTTTACAAAACTTCGTAATTATATATATCCTAAATAATCAACGTTATCAAATACTGCGAATATGTGTGATTGCTGTGTGGGGCATTTCATTGTCTAGTGGCCGTATTATACACCAATATTAAGCTGCGGTGAAAACATTGTAATTGTTCTGATTGTCGGCCGATACATGTCCAGTTATAATTTCAGAAGTACAAATGTACCTACCAGTTGTAATGATGTGTAACTAGCACGCTAGGCCTTCCATATCAAAAACAACACATAGTTGTAATATTCCAGAAAGCCTCAGCGAAACATACGACTTTCTCTCATTTAGAATTACACTTTAGTTAGGACGTCGTGCCTGTGTACGATGTACGTGTATGTACTATAAATACACACTGTAGCCACGGCTTGTTATCGCTTCACCTCCTCCACACACAGATCCCCGTCATCACACACGTGTGGGACTCACAATTCCGTATGAGCTATAATTCTACACGTTAGCCCAAAGACTACATGTTTACATGTAAACATTGGCTATACCTGGTCTGATCATGCGCTAAACCGCTCTATATGTATACCTTACTATGGGGATCACATTGTGTACTCTCGTGCGACACTCACGTCGTTAATTAGGAAGTTTTTATGTAAAACCGGAAGTATACACGTATGTTCTTTGTTTCCTCTCGGAGAAAGTTTACATTGGACTTACCGTAGCAGCCCTCCTTTGGGATCCTTTAGTACTAAATGGCCATTGTTTGAGTATGTTCTGATCCAAGTTTGGACTCCTTTCCGTGAAAACGAGTCCAGACATTTGTCTAGCGAACTCAATCTGGTGCTACTGCAGCTGAAAACCAACCTTGATTGGGAACTTATTTGGTCACGTGACTCACTGATGGTTATGTACCCCTCGCCGTTACTTCCTGTTTCTGAACTTGAGCAGTAATATGATACATTGCGGTACTTATATATAACAGCAGTCATTCACCACTTATATATATGTATATTAATTATCAATAATTGTCGTAACAGATTACTACTGTTACATCACAGCGGTAATCCAGTTAAATAACAAGAATAGTTGTAATAAAATATATCGAAAATTTGAAGAAACTTGTAGGTTCTTTTCTAATATTATTATTATTTACTTTTGGGGAGAGGAGTTCTAATAAAAGTGTATCCTTTTAGATAGCAACGCTACCTATATTTGTAGATAGGTATAACACATTCTGATAATTGTGGCAATTGGAGGTAAATTATAAGATTTTGGCTATAACAAATTGAATCTTTTAAATGACAGTGCATGGTAAAAGATTAACGTTTCATAAGTATAGTTAGTAGTACATGTAATTTTAGATAGATTATCATTTTTAAATTAGCGATGATAAAGTACGGTGGTATAATTTAAGTCGATATCTTAAAACAAGAGCAATAACGTTAACGTATAATTATAAATATAGGGATATTCCTTTGATTTTCCTACAATTAACAGATCACACACTTAAACATAGACTACAATTAACAGATCACACACTAAAACATAGACTACAATTTACAGATCACACACTTAAACATAGACTACAATTTAAACACTTAAACATAGACTACAATTTAAACACTAAAACAAAGACTACAATTAACAGATCACACACTAAAACATAGACTACAATTTACAGATCACACACTTAAACATAGACTACAATTAAACACTAAAACATAGACTACAATTTACAAATCACACACTAAATTATAGACTACAATTAACAGATCACACACTAAACATAGACTACAATTTAAATATCACACACTTCAACATAGACTACAATTAACAGATCACGCACTAAAACATAGACTACAATTTACAGATCACACACTTAAACATAGACTACAATTTAAATATCGCACACTTAAACATAGACTACAATTTACAGATTAGATAATATTACATAGACTACAATTTACAGATTAGGTAATATTACATAGACTACAATTTACAGATTAGATAATATTACATAGACTACAATTTACAGATTAGATAATATTACATAGACTACAATTTACAGATTAGATAATATTACATAGACTACAATTTACAGATTAGATAATATTACATATGCCAATTATCCGGATGCTCTGATTTTATAAAAGATATAAAGTATTTCTCAGTACTTCGTGATGTTCTAATTAAGGCATATTATTATTTGTTTGAATATCTTATTGATTTATTGATTGATTGATCTATTGTCAATGTTAAGAAAATTTGTTAATTTTAATGTATTTTGTATCGTCTTTAAGTTCTAAAATGATATGTATTTATATAAGGCAATAATTGAATTACTGGTAAATGTGTACAAAATGTAATAATAGATAAACTAAGGACCCTCGATTTCGGCAAATACCCGTAGGTCGACCGGGTAGAAAAAAAAGATGGCTATGGGCTTCGGCATTAACACTTGATATGATACTGTATTGACCTCAAATTGTATATCATGATCCGCCACTCGGCCAATGATACATCTGTACATTGCCAGATACCTTACTGATATGCGAACATCATTATTTTAATAGGTACAAATGATCTTACTAAGAGTTGTATTTTTATAGTGATTAGTAAAACGACAGCTGATTATACAGGACACAAAACCGTCTAGCTTCAGGTGATGAGGCAGACACCATAATTATTCACCTCAGGAAGTACATCCCATAGGTGATTTCCGATGCCATTAAGAAAATGGACAATTCATTTAATGCATTTGATGAAGGCATATACATAATTAATCACATCCATAATGGACTCGGCTGGACCGACTCTCACTCAGTATCCTTCGTGAACTGGCGGCCAAAGACAAGATGGCCGCCTACCAGTTTTCTGTGTAATTCCTACAGGCTTCCAGGCTAAAGGACCAACTTACAAACTGTTTTCTGATAACTTTCAGTCAAATGAATTGGAACGATACGTGTTTTCACGGAGAGCATCCTCGTGACATCTACTGTTACCCGGACTCACCGGTATGTGTTACACCGGCATTGGTAGGTCTCCAGATACTTTTCCTTGTCTGCGTCATGATACTAAGTGTGACGTCATGTACACTGCTAATCTACGTCGTACATCGGACGAGGTCGATGTCGATATCGATGAAGACGTGTATCATTAGTCTGTCGACTGCCTACATTTTGTCGTCCGTGTATCCAATTCCTATTCTGTGCTACTCCATCATCTATTCGCATCTCGTCATTGCCGACGCTGTGTGTCGCTCGTCTCCGCTGGTTGTCATGGTGACGTCCATATCCACTAACTGGACACTAGCTTTGGTAGGTTTGGACAGATTCCTCACTATCTTCCGTCCATTCACCTACCCTATAACTATGAACCTCCGTAAAAGTGTGGCGATGGTGGTATCTGCGTGGTTAATCGGTGTGGTGTTCGCCACACAGCCATGTTTTGGGTGGAGAGACGTAGGTATATGTTTCCAGCCAAGGGCACTACAGATCTGTGGAATCACGTGGAATACATCTAAAGTGTTCTCCTACGTCACGTGGTCTCTGACCGTCGCAGCGCCGTTCTGTCTCCTTGTGTTTTGTTATTCCAAGATTGCACTGTTGGCGAAGTCATTGATAGACCCTGAACGCGGAGAAAATGTCATACGAATACCACGTACATGTAGCAACAACGTCCGCCCTGAACGTCGACTTGTGCGCAGGAGATCGGTCACCGCATGCCTTAAGACATTCAAAATAGTTATCATCAACATCGGTAAGATACATACATTTTACCGTCACTGTTATTTCTGAAATTACGATACAATCAAAATGTAATTATTGATGTTATCAATATAACAATTATTCATGTATTGAACAAAATACAGATTTACTCGGTGATAGTTTGATAGACATTTTATATCAATGTACAGTTATTACCAGGAATATTGAATCCGTTAAAAAGGTCAGTTTGAAATATCACAGACCTGTAACTCCTTCCCTGAGTTAAACCCCCCACCCCCCACCCATCGTGTCTGAAACAGAGCCACGCCTTACCGTCACAGCCTTCATTATGTATATCCGCCCTTGCCTTTTCATATTCGCACAAAGGAACAAATATTACCATTACGTCACTCCAGTTCAGCAAATTCCAAGTCATTGCCATCTGAATAAATACGTACCTTATCAAGTCCGCCTTTGTCAGCGGCCTTTCTTAGACCATACTTCCCGTCCCTGCTTCGAAAGAGAAGCACCATCTTGCCTCCAATTTGCTTCTTCCCGACCCTAAATGCATGTTTAGGCGAGATATTGCCCAACCTGTCTGTTCCACACTATCTTTCCCCTACCACTCGCCTATTTCCGACCATCCCTGTTGTGGAAGCTGTATTTAGGAACCATCTATCTTGCTCCTATACGTGCTGTATATAAGAGGTCTCACAAATGTAGTCCACCGCTTTGGCGGATCTGTTAGCTCCTTTTCCAGAGCTATGTTACCCTGTTCCGCTCTGATTTCAGGGTGGAACTCGAAAATTTCCAGAAACGGTCTTAAAAATAACTACATGTACTAATAAACATTCTAATTGATAAATGGTTTTGTAAAGCATCACTCAAATGATATTGAATTCGACAAAAATCACTTGCATCCTCATGTGTACAATTCTGGGTCATTGAAACAGTATGGTGGCTTCAGTAAGAAACAGACAATACAATACACAGCACTTTCAATACCGTTCCGCTTGTTCTGTGAAGTACCTCAATACGATTTTAGATAAACCGGTTTTGACCTTAAGAGGTCACATTCAAAACAGATATAGCAGTATTTATGAGTGAATCAGTATTGCAACTATTACAAACGCCAATCATGCCTGCTTTTTTTATATACATGTACTTATGGACATAAGTTTTGGGAACGTGTGTACTAGTCAAATCTTGATTAGGTAAGGAACTTATGATTTATGATAACCTTTCGAACTGCGTTATGTGATGTTTCCTAGCAGAGTGAACAATCAGCTGAGGAAATTAAAGGTAACACGGCGTCTATCGAAAGCTCTATACTCTAACTGTGCTGTGTCCTGTAGGTGCTCTATACTCTAACAGTGTTGTGTCCTGTATATTGTAGGCACCATCTGTCTGTGCTGGGTACCCTATTCCGTGCTGTCTGTGATGAGCCTAGACGCAAACAGAGCTGGTATTACCTACAGTCAGGACTTCATCGGCTATTGTTTACTCTTCCTACCTAACTTTGTTAATCCTATTGTTTTCATCGGCTTTAACAAGGACTACAGGGACAGCGTCACTCGGCTGTGGAACCGGATGTGGGGTACAGTAAGGAATACCTCGGGTGTGTCGGCCTATGAACGTTCACGTCGTACGCTCGACTCCACACAGTACGATTACACGACCACAACTGCGAATGTGAGAGTACGAACAGTGAGACAAGTGTCTATACGTCATATGTAGTGAACTTTGATCAGCATTGTCACACAAGTAAAGAGTATGTTTAGTAACGAGGGTTATATTGTATGTTGGGTAAAGAGTGTGTGGTAGTAAAGGGTTAAGTGCCAGATAGAATGTTAGATACATGTATCTACGATTGTTATTTTGTTCTCAAACTTACATATTCTGCTTTCGTTATTGCTGCATGCATAAATCTAGAACATATACCATTTCTGACAGAAAATTATTGTTCATTTTTATTTAATAGTTAATAAAATCTACTCATATTTTGTTTTATATAACAGACAAATAAATCCAAGTTTTCAACAAAAAACAAAAAAAAAAAAATTAAAAAAAAAAATTAACTACAAAAAAAGTTATATTATAATCTTCCTATTTTGGGATCTGCCTCGCAGTACCATGTTTTTCTGTTGATGTTTTTCCTGTAACTAAATAAGCGTTCTGGTTCCAAAGAAAACTCACCAAAGTCCCATTGTGTGGTTAATTATTCCTCACAGTCATCAAGAAGCTATCTTCCCACGTCGCTGAGGTTCAGTTTGACATTAGACATTTGACATTTGGACTCCACAGCAATTACAAGTAGGAAGCGAAATATATTAAGTTGGTGTGATTTGTTTCCTTTCACCTCGATATACCGGTAAAATACTTATTTGTTTTGATTTGTTATCTCACCAAGGTCATTGCCAAAAATAAAATTTGTTTTGGCCTAAGGACCAAAATGGTATTAAACTTTGACCCTGTGGCCTTGATCTTTGGTCAGTTAACATCTTGTTTAAACCAAACCACAGAAAATTGACCTTAATCTTTAACCTTTGAAGCCAGTTGACTCAGTAAAGTTGACCTTTAACCTCGAAAAAGTCAGGTGACTTATTGTTAATCTCTATTTTTGATTCATGTCATAATTAAACTATGTATATTTGACCTTGACCTTGACATTTGACACAGTGAACCTGGCCTATGGTGAGCTGACTGCGTATTTAATTCAAACCAACATTCTTCATAATGTCATAGCAAAATATTCATTAGTAAAAAAAATACTATGTGTGACCTCGATCTTGACCTTGACCTTTGGCACAGTGGCCATGGCATGCGATCAGTTGACTCTATGTTTAATCCCGATCAACTTGACTTCATACTGTCATAGCAAAATGTTCACAAGTGAAAAAATACTAAATTTGACCCTGACCCTGGCCTTTGACCTTGACTTTTTACCCTATTGGACTCCGCCGTTCAGGGCCCCTTGACCAGGTGAGTTAAACATAGAATCATCTTAACAATATGTTAATCAAACATTTTCAGAAAGTTCCATCCTGGGAAGTTAAGTAAAGATTCCACTACATCTTAATTATCTGTTCTGAACAGAGCAAATCGAAATCGGCAAAAGGTAATCATTTGATACATGTACAATCTCGGAAATAAACACAGCAGAGTCATACGCTAATTAATGGTACAGTCTCGGAAGTGAACACGGATAAGTCATACGCTAATTAATGGTACAGTCTTGGAAGTGAACCGGGAGGAGTCATACACTAATTAATGGTACAGTCTTGGAAGTGACACGGAGGAGTCATACACTAATTAATGGTACAGTCTCGGAAGTGAACACGGAGGAGTCATACGCTAATTAATGATACAGTCTCGGAAGTGAACACGGAGGAGTCATACACTAATTAATGATACAGTCTCGGAAGTGAACACAGAGGAGTCATACACTAATTAATGATACAGTCTCGGAAGTGATCACGGAGGAGTCATACAGTATCGTTTGAGTTTTTAGTTTGTGTGTAATCGTAAATATTCCCTTTTTAACTTGTGAACAAACAAAAAAAGAAATCAAAAGGTAGTACAATTTGTAATACCAGAAACATATATATAACATATAGAGAATGAGACATCATAACATCAATGATTGGTTTAGTAATTATTTCTTAATCTAGTAGCTTCATGTATATATTTTCCTAGAGAACACAGTTCCTTTACATTTTCTACTCTGAATAGCTGAATTAATTTAAAAACAGATGGGTTATTCCAGTAATAACGTTTGATGCACTTTTTCCTTAAATTTCTATAACTACATGTATTACATTCAAGAATAAAATGATATTCGTCTTCAATTTGTCTAGTATTACACATATTACAAAATCGTCTTAATCTTGGAGCTTCAATGCCTAAACAATGCGCAGATAGACGTATCTTAGTAAGACAAATTCTATTTTTTTAGGAATATATTTGGTAAGATAAAATGGTAGTGTGACAGTGTCCACAAGATGTTTATATATATGATATTTTTAGGATGACTCCAATAGATGATGAAGGTGTTGCTGAGCTTGGTCAAAAATTATCTACTTAATAACTGGCAAAATATCGTCTATATAGCTTAAATACATTTGCTGGTTTTCCCACACATATCCAAAACCAAGCGAAAAAAGTTCATTTTTAACAAAAGTTACCCAATTGAAACAATTTCTTGTATTACAATTTCTTAAAAATCCATATGCTAGATTTAAAATACAATTTCGTGTAGAAATTAACTTAAACCAGTACTTAATTATCCTTAGTTTCCTGTAATATTGAAGTGGAAAACGACCTAGTTCACAATATACCATCGCATTTGAAGTTGATTTTTTTTTACATAAGTATTCTTTTGCAAAAATGTGTGTGGACCTTTTCAATGTCAGTTGCCTTTGACGATCCCCATATCTCGCAACTATAGCTTAAGATACTTCCAACATATGTATCGAAAAGGTGAAGCATAGTTTCTACATGTATATTTAATTTCATGTCATTGCAAACATTGCTTTCCGACCCTGATTTGATAGCTGTATTATAATACTGTTGAATTTATTATTAAATTTCAGATTTATTCCTAAATATGTGAATTCATTTACACAAGCAAGGTCACTTCCCTGATATGTCCATTTCTCATTGCAATGAACTATACCACCTTTTCGAAAAACAACGACATTTTTTTTTTTCAATATTTACAGTAAGTTTCCATTGGTTTGAATACCTTTCTAAGTTATCTACTAGATCTTGCAAACCCTTGACAGTCACCGAAAATAGCACCATATCGTCAGCGTAAAGCATGAGAAATAAACTAAGGTCTTGAAAATTGTATTGTGAATTACAATGCGATATAAAGAAAGATTCAAAATCATTAACTCAAACTGTCGAATTGTAATAAGTTACATGTATATCGTGGCTCTTATACATTTACATTTACAGGTGTATATGTACGTGAAGTCGACACACTCGATACACTGATACCATATTTTCTGTTCAATATGTCACCTCTGAATATTACGAGAGAATGTTCAAACTTAGTAAGGACCAATCTATATGATAAGTAACGACCGATATATAACTAGTAAGGACCAATCTATAAGATAAGTAACGACCGATATATAACTAGTAAGGACCAATCTATATGATAAGTACATTGTAATGACCGATATATAACTAGTAAGGACCGATATATAATTATTTAGGACCAATATATGATAAGTAATGACCGATATATAACTAGTAAGGAGCGATATATAATTAGTAAGGACCAATGCATAATTGATTCGGACTGTTGGTATTTAGAAAGAATAGTAGAAGGTTTTGATGGTTTGTCTGTTTTGTATGGAAGGGTATTAGGCTCACATGTAGGATCTTTATCGAGAAATCGAAGCTATTCTCTATCGATATCCGTACAGTACTTGTCAGTGGCGTAGAGAGAGGGGGGGGGTCAATATTTTTTTTTAACCTTAAATTTTACGCACTATACAAGTCGTATTTCCGCAAAGTTAGGCAATAATTATCATTTCAACATGCCCATGATAATTTATGTAGTACAAAATAAGTTATTTACGCAAATCAGGAAATATTATTTATAGTAAAACATGAATCACCAGGCGCGGATCCAGGATTTTCGAAAGGGGTGTGGGTTCAGTAATTTAGTGATAATGCGAGCGCCGCGAGCCGATTCCCCCCCCCCCCCCCCCCCCCCCCCCCCCATGTTTAAGGCTATAAAAAAAAATTTCCTCCTCCGAAAAAGGGAAAATTTACCTAGAACAGGTATTCACTTTATAAACTTATTATTTTTCCTTAATAATTGACAGGTTTCTAACTTTTCAAATCTGATAAAATGTGTATCTAAAGCGAACCCTACATGTTTCCCTTGACAATGCCTCACTTTTGGTCTTCATTTGAGCGTTCGTCCCTGTGAGGAAGGCTTTGGGTTCTGTCCACTGGCCGAGACATACCAGAGTCATTAAAAATGGTAGTTGCTACTCCTACTTAGCGCTCAGCATATTAGGAGTGGGACGACTGGTTCGCCAGTTGTCAGTATAATGTGACCGGGTGGGGTGTCCTGCTGGGTGTCTTCGGCAGTATGCTTCAGTGAGGTAGCACTATAAATCGGCAAAAGTTCCGGCCTATCACAAGGAGATTTAACACGAACATACCGCAGCCTTCCAAAACACACATACGCACTCACCACACGCATGCATGTCGCACACACGGGAGACCGTCCTTAAATTACCTTAGTTGTTAATAGGACGTTAAACAAAATAAACCAAACCAAACCAAACATGCTGCTAATTTGTCGACAACAGATGCCAGTGCCGTTTCATGTTATACGGTGTTTTCCACTCGTACCTGTCGGTAATTAGTATTTACTCTATTCACGTTAAAACCGTACATTCTTATCCGTGTTGTGTTTCTGTCTTGTTCTCATTATGGAATCAATCAACTTCACAAATTATCATCAACTTATCGAATCTATGTGGTGAAGTTAAGCAAAATTTCGTATTAAGATATAGATATTGACTTACCAGACTAGGCGATGCCTGACTTTCACTTTTTCCTGGCATTAAAAAAAACTGTACTCGGGGCAGTCTTATATTGATGGTCGAAAACTTGTTTATCTGTACGTGTTGTTCGGATACGGTATGGCCTCTCAGGAAAAGTGAAATTGGCGATAGATGTTCAATTAATCTATCAAGACTTCATTTTCTTTTAATAATTGTAGAGCAAGTGTTAAGATAAAGTGCAACGTGGTATTTCATTTTGTGTATCATATGTATAAATCAACTTTTAACGTAAACCATTGATTTTTTTATCACATTTCGAATGAGGCCTTAAAATGCCATTTCCATGTTTCTCCAATCGACAGGTCCTAGCAGACGATATCACTGCCAGGGGGTATTGGGATGAGTTCGAACAAGGGGAACAACTCTTACAACAGGAATGAAGTTCCTGCAAAAACTTCCTCTGAAAAATCTGATATTTTCATTGCTCATCACTGCAATGAAAACATAAGTTTCATCAGTTTGATATTTTTCTATATTTTACAGGCAAAAAATATGTTCAACCTACAAGGTTCTATCAGTGTTTTAGTTTGAAATGCGTCTGACCCAGAAAACAAAATTGCAAACAGTTGAAGTCAAGTATTATGAGTGAGCAGTGAGTGGTCGGGAACTGTGGTCTCCCCCGACTGAGCGGCCGGATACTGTGGTCTCCCCCGACTGAGCGGCCGGATACTGTCGTCTCCCCCGACTGAGCGGCCGGATACTGTGGCCTTCCCCCGACTGAGTGGTCGGTAACTGTGGTCTCCCCCGACTGAGCGGCCGGGTACTGTGGCCTCACCCGACTGAGCGGTAGTGTTTCTGATGTTACTCGCTCCATATCTTTTTTAGATATCGATAAACATCATAATCTCTTCATATATTAGTACGACACTGACTTTCTATCCCCGCCAAACGAAAGTTGGCGGGAGATATAGTACATGTACAAAGGGTTTCGTCCATCCGTCCTTTCGTCCGGTGGCGTTACCAGATCACATCCCCTACATCATTTAATATCACTTCCCAAAACTTTCTTCAAAAATCAACCGAGTCGTCTAATAGTGTCTTTTGCTGTGGAGCAATTTCCAGTCTCAATACTTCAATAGTTACCATGGAAACAAAAAATACAAGTAATGTATACTAGTATGATTTTGCCTGTCCCGCTTCGTCAATACACTACAATGTGAGTTTCAAGCAAACTCCAAAATTCACTAACCTTTCAGTATTTCCCCCCCCCCCCCCCCCCCCCAAAAAAAAAAAAAACAACAAAAAACAAACAAAAAAAACAATAGCATGGGATCACTTTATACATTATAGACATGTGTATATATTGATGTATTGCAAAACAAATATGAAATATCGCAAAATCACTAAGTCTCAAAATTCACATGAAAAGTGAGAGGAAAATACATCTGATATATAATAAAATTCATTATTAACATATGCCGGTTTAGTTTTGCATGAGAAAAGCACATCTCTAATAATGATCACACAGACTACCTGACTACACAAGTTGTGTCCCTTGGATTGCGGAAGTCTGTAGAAACCAGTATAGCTCATGCTATTATTATTTCTTTCGTACATTAAAAAGCTATTTTCTTGGAAAATGGGAAAGATTTTTAGGTAAGTTTTATAAAACTTTATTTATTTTACAACGTTCGTGAAACAAGCTATATCAACTTATATGTATCACGTTTGTTGGCCCGGATTGTTCAGAGCGCGCGGATGGTCTTCCTATGGGAGGAAACCGAAGTTCCTGGGGGAAAGCTCCAGTGTAAAACCATATCACATTCATGATTATGTGTGAAATACCATCATACAGTTGGTTCCTCCTTCTAGGACTCGCCAGTTATGTTAATGGTCAACAGTGTAACAGTAATTTGTAATTATGTGTAATACCATCATACAGTTGGATCCTCCTTCTAAGACTCGCCAGTGGTGTTAAGGGTCAACAAGTGTAACAGTAATTTGTAATTTGTAAATGAAACGCATGGAAGGAAAAGACCATAGAATGTGAACTCCTCGTAGATATAATGTATGGTAAAATGGAAAATAAAACCACACCACACGGGCAAAGATATGATATACAGTATATATACATGTAATTAAATGGTAAATAAAACTACACCACACAGGTTTTACATCATTCTAGCTCCACACAAGGCACGAAAGTGTGTGAATTCAGAACTAAGGCAATGAATAATGAGTCAATCAAAATAATTCATACTTAAACAAAAAATCTATCTTTTAGAGTTAGGATATTTGATAATTTAGAATATTAAACAGAACAGTTTATAATGTCTTGTCCTCTATCAGACATGGGAGTTTGGATATTTGATAATTTAGAATATTAAACATAACAGTTTATAATGTCTTGTCCTCTATCAGACATGGGAGTTAGGATATTTGATAATTTAGAATATTAAACAGAACAGTTTATAATGTCTTGTCCTCTATCAGACATGGGAGTTTGGATATCAACCTTCATATAAATGCATTTCAAAACAATATATACCGATGTCTCCACCCATCCTCGCATAACCCAGTGATGGATGTTGAACCGCCAACATATGCACAAATGCACTTAGATTTTGACATATACATATGTATATTAACATCGACAGAACGGCTCGGGAGACGATTTTAAATACCAATCTTGAGCCACTGATCTTAACGCTTTGTGTTTTGAAAAGAAACAAATCGATATTTTGATTTAGCAGTGATGACGTATAGATGCAATAACTAACAGTCTTGGTAAAGTGAAAAAAAATCTTAAGACGGTTTTCATAAATCTCACATCAAGTGAAAACTCACGTAGGACATCCATAGGACCATGCGTTAGTAGGACCTTCACAGTGGTTATAGCAAAAGTCATTATATGGGTCACCAAAGGTCACAGGTCAAATTGTTAATCAATGTCGATCAATATCGTGTACATGTTACATGAATGTCTTGTAACAGTGTTAAGTTATTTCAAAGGTCATTATATTGGTCACCAAGGGTCAAAGGTAAAATTATTAATCAATATCGATCAATATCGAACACATTTTATATGCATTTTTTAAAACAATGTAAAGTTATACGAAAGATCATTATCTGGTTCAATAAAGGTCACCGGTCAAATTATCAATCAATGTCGATAAATCGTATACATGTATAGGAATATCTTATTTAAAGTGATGCTAATGGTAATTATTTGGGTCAACAGATGCCACGAGTTAAAGTGTTAATCAATGTACATAAGTATTATATACATTTCATATACACTTCTCATAACAGCCTAATGTGATATCAAAGGTCACAGGCCATTTTATTTTACCAATGCCCTTCAACATCGCTTATACATTGTACATTGTATCATGTAAGCATATCTTATGGCAACGTCTATGACAATATAAACTAGTACCGAGATCCAATACTTTTATATGGTTCACTATTCAACGGGGTCCATTTTCAACGGGTATTTAAAGAAAATTTAATATTGGTTCCGTTTTCCACGGCAACCCGGTTCCATTTTCAACGGGTTCCACTTCCCACGGGGGTCCATTTTCAACGGGTTCCATTTCCCACGGGGGTCCATTTTCAACGTTACACCGTCTTTCCTCCAACTCCAAAACATGGCACGTCCTTAAATGACCCTGGCTGTTAAAAGGACGTTAAACAAACAAAAAATACCATACCAAACCAAGCCAAACCAAACCATATCATAATGTTACACTACGTCACTGTATAGCATACTAATGGAGTGGATCTAATACCAGTTCCGTGAGGAAAGCATGCTCGTTCAAGTCATTTATATTTAATAAATATGATAAACAAATCCCACCAGGACTGTCACCCATCGTCGCTAACCAATGAATCTTAGAGCGTAGTGTAACCCTTGGTTAGCAAATATGGACTGTCACCAAGTCAAAGGTATAAACACAGGACGAACAGGTATCATTCCATCCAATTGGTTGGAATTCCTTTGTAATCATTATTTTATTTTGCTCGTTTGATTCCGTAATATGCCGGGGTTTGCCGATGTGTTTCATAGATTGTAGAAGTGGTCATCATTTTGTTTGTAAAGAAAATGATTAGCCACATAATATAAAAGGCAAATACTGTGTGTGTACCTTTTCACACGTGGATGTGTTTACGAACAACAAACATTATGTATACAACAAACAAAACGACATACTGTCTACACACTGCGACAGTGTAGTTAATATACACACACTCTGTTTAAATAAAGTTAGTTTCCACAAGGACATAAAAATACAAACTAAAACTGATTTATATGTATTACCTGTATTAAATCAATTTCGGTTATGTATTAGTAATCAAGTTATGAAATATATGGACCGTTCGTGATGGTTAGGGAGCGACACCTGGTGACATTTTTATGCGTTATCTGGATTCCTGGACCATTCCTTATTGCCTTTGATTCGTTGTGTGTGTCGGGGGAAAAACTCTAAACTATCTTGTGTGTTAAATCAGCTTCAAAATCACCGTCAGTTTAGCTTCACCCCCAGGTTTGCTAAATACATAGCAGATTTAAACTCGTAGATTAAAGAATATATATGTAACACAGTTGGGCCAGTTAGCGTACGGGTGTGACCAGGTCGTCCGTCTCAGAGAGACGTTTAAAGTCTCTACTATCTGTAGTGAGATTATTTGTATAAGCTCACCTGATCTAATACCATTGTGTCTATATCCATAAGTAAACCATTTACTTTAACATAACTTCAATTCCTCAATTAAATGCACCACGCGACTCGTCCATTAATCCTTTCTTCATTTACAGTGCAGTAAAAAACGGGAGCCAACTCACAGTAATGTGGACGTCTATAAAATTTGTCAGACATTTAAAAGAAAGATTTAAGTCAATACGGTAATGCCAGACACAGGTAATTCATCGGTGCCAACTCTACAGATGGAAACGTTAAATGCATATATTGACCATCTCTGGTAGTTTTTTCTACTGCCCCCGTAAAGTGCATAGTTTCTTCGTTAGCAACTTAACATTGCGTTAAGTACAACAGATAACATGTTACGCGATCGAATATAACGCGGATAGAATTAACAGATTGTTCAACTTAAACGCTTAGGCGTTCTCTTTCCAGTTCGTGTATATTTAAAATCAATTTCGGTTAACGATAGCTATATACACTTAGCTTATTTACATACTGAAATGGTGCAATAGTTTTAAACATACATTAGATTCCGCCACACACCACATTCGTCCTGTGAGATTAACATACTAATCGTGGGCCGGTATATATTGTTCCAGTAGGACCTATTAATCAGTCGACTATTGACTAAGTCCGCGGCCTTAGCGTCCTTGGTTACCCGTCGCCATGCTGTTCGAGCGTCTCCGTGAATTAGACCTTACCTGGATCAAGCCTCTATAGCTACCGTTGTGTCGCTAACACCTGACAAACAGGGGAAATTACACGTAAAGACAGCCAGGTAAGACAATTTATTTCTACAGAATTAACATTCAGATTTATTAGTGGATATAAACTATAAATGTTTTTATGTGATTTTGTTCCAGCCTTACTTTTTATGTAATTTTCTGACAAGTATTTGGTCGATAGATATGCAGTGGTTAGTTTTTTCACAGTCCATTGGAAATAGGTGTACTCTGTCAAGTAGGATAGTACAAAATAGATCTCCGTTTCAAAATCATACCATTTGTTTAGGTAAGTTTACTGAACTTTTGGTTTATACCGTGTTTGAAAACTGTGTTACTGGACAATTTGTGATAAATTATTTTACATATTTAAACATGTGTTTTAAAGAGCTGTACATGGGCCGTTTTAAAGTTCCGGTTATCACAGAGATCATCAGGATACACGAATGTTTATACTAGATTTGAATTGTCTGTTTAATTGATAACTAGTATGCCATGTGTACGTTTATCCTGTGGTTCCTTCGTTATATCTCAGTTTTTTGTTAATCAATCGTCGCGCTGTGTATCAGAATTCACCTCCAGTCTGACAAAGTAATTTGATTAACTGAAGTCAGGTTGGTAGTAACGAAATGCAGACACTTGGTATTTCGTGTTCTGTTGAGACCTTTTTAATGTGGAAATCTGAAGAAACTTCATAAATGTGGGCGCTTTCTTATTTCACATTTCCAGTTTTGTAACCACAAATTAGTCATGTAAAGGTTATCCTGTATCCATTGTACCAACTCCAAGTTTACTGTACTGATTCCAACTGTTCTTTACTCCGATAACTTCATCCTGTCCTCCACTACACCTGACAACTCCAATCTTTCCTCCGCTAACCTCCACAAACTCCAATCTTTCCTCCGCTAACCTCCACAAACTCCAATCTTTCCTCCGCTAACCTCCACAAACTCCAATCTTTCCTCCGCTAACCTCCACAAACTCCAATCTTTCCTCCGCTTACCTCCACAAACTCCAATCTTTCCTCTGCTAACCTTCTCTAATTCCAATCTTTCCTCCGCTGAACTCCGCTAACACCAATATTACCTTCCCTAACCTCCACAAACTCCAATCTTTCCTCCGCTAACCTCCACAAACTCCAATCTTTCCTCCGCTAACCTCCACAAACTCCAATCTTTCCTCCGCTAACCTTCTCTAATTCCAATCTTTCCTCCGCTAACCTTCTCTAATTCCAATCTTTCCTCCGCTGAACTCCGCTAACACCAATATTACCTTCGCTATTACTCCAATCCTTCCTTCGGTATAACCTCTGTCAATCTTTCTTCCGCTATCCACCGTGTTCTCAGCTAACCTCCACGAGTTTCAATATTCCCTTTGCTTGCTCTTTGTCATTTTTGTTTTCGCGTTCTGGAGAGATCTATCTAGGGAAGTAGTTTTGTGATACACTAATTTAGCTGGGTATATATATGTAAGTATGTAATTAACGAAAACAGAGGTACCTCGTACCTTTAAAACGGTCGGTATTACCTACTAATTCCAGAGAACAGGGGTTCACAGTGTAATACTATTTAGCCCGTTATTATAAGTTCTGTAGGTATTAAATACTAATACGTTACGTACAGTTTATAGTACATACATGTACTCGTGGATTAGTATGATAATAATGGAGGGAGGTGTATTGGGTTTCCTGATCAATCGGGCGTGACACGATCAGTCCGTTCCAGATGATCACCTCCTGTAACCATGATGTAGTATCTCCCCTGGAATACACACATTGTCGGCGCTTTATCGATCTCACATTAACTCTCTAGTCGACAGGGTACTTACCATAACAAACGAGCACTTTAATTTTAATAAATGGTTATTGTAATCACCATAATGAAGTCATCACTCCATCTGTGCACTGTCTGATTGTTTCCTACGCCTCTGTATTAACGTCAATTTTATAGTAATGCTGTCAGCAAATATAGTTTTGGTATCTTCCAGTACATTACAATATTTGTGATTTACTGTGTATTTTAGCATGTTATAAACAGATGGCATCGTTGATGATTTTGAAGTTTCCATGACCATAATGCATTGATTACAATTAGGAGGAAACTCTTATTGTTGTCGTTGTTTCTGTTATAAACATAATTCTGTCGTCTCATTAAATTTATCACTTCACTTGCCATCACTTCAAGGTTTCCATACCACTAACAGAAAACATATATCCGTATAAAATCATTGTTTGAAAAAGAATGCATGTCGAAAATCGCCAGTGCTTATTTTGTTTGTTGATATTTTCTTATTTATCGATCATCCGTAGAATTTGTCCCATTACAAACCATTTCTTTTTTTTTTTTACGAAAAAGGCCATTATTTCTGTGTGATATGAATGATTTGACTCTGATTTACTCGTGTGGTAGACCCGAGTTTTACTGTCTGATTTACTCGTGTGGTAGACCCGAGTTTTACTGACCCACGAGGACACGCTGGTTTTGTTCCTGTGATGCCTGGCACTACAGACACTGTAAACTGTAGATGTCACAATAAGAATACCCCTTACGGTATTTAGACACGTAACACCCAGTATTTAAACCGTTCCATTATATTCCTCGGTCGTTGTTACTGTACCTATATATACTACACTATATATGTCACAAATTAGCCTGACAACTATTGACTTGAAGACACCCCATATCGGTAAAGCTTCAGACCGCCTCGTTTAACAAACAAACCACTAGGGGGAATAGATATGTTAATTTGTTTAGTACAATACTCGGTATATGTTTGTAGAGAAGAAATCCATTTGAATGGCACACAGCGTCCATTAGTTATTACTATAGAATTGTATGGGTGACCAAAGTATCGGCTAATATCGACTACCATAGCTGACTAACTTATACCTTTTACACAGGAAATCGTGGTAATGTACACACATTGTTAATACCGGAACCTGCTGCAGATTGTACGCCTCAACGATCGGCTGGTATCTGACTTATAGAATTGTCCCTCGCTCCATATAAACTAATATTTAACAATTAACAATGACTCGATGATATTAATTCTACGATAATTGAAGCCGCATCTAAAAATCTTTGTAGTGTGTGCGTGTGTGGGAGGGGGGGGGGGGGGGGGGGATATAATGCTTCTACAAGAACACTTCACCAATACAAGATTGTTAATCTGAGACCAACAAATAGCTTGGGATTTTTTTTCTTGTATTATGATTGGTTAAAGCTGTCACATCCGGTATACATTATCGTCCAGTATCGCGAGCAGTAATGTACCACATCCGGTATACATTATCGTCCAGTATCGCGAGCAGTAATGTACCACATCCGGAATACATTATTGTCCAGTATCGCGAGCAGTAATGTACCACATCCGGTATACATTATTGTCCAGCATCGCGAGCAGTAATGTACCACATCCGGTATACATTATCGTTCAGTATTGCGAGCACCATTCAGTAGTGTTTCACATCCGGTATACAGTACAGGTATCGTCTAGTATTGCGAGCACCATTCAGTAACGTGCCACATCCGGTATGCAGTACAGGTATCGTCCGGTATTGCGAACAGCCTTAAGCCTTATATCACCGATATGATCCATTTTGCTTTAGGCACATTGAGGAACAAACATAAATGGACGTTGTAGACGTCGTAGATATCAGCATTACTCAAGATATAACACGGCGTATATACACATCTGTTTTGAGCAACGGATTAAATTTCATTATGTATAGGAATTATATTATTTCATTTATATCGAGTAATTATAATGCATCATAGTTCAATACTAGCTCGTGTAATTGATGCGTCGTAATACAGTGGACATAGGGTAAGCTTGTAACTCGATCGCCACAGAGACAATGTACTACACTATACTGATAATGAAATAAACTTAATGACTATGTCTCAATACCACGATGATTATCGAACCTTATCGTCGCTTTATATCCTGATATACTCTCCACCTCTGTCATATATTATTTGTAGATGTTCATAGTCAAAGGAGCATATTTACACATGAGATATTGCGATGTGTGATACCAAATGTAAGATACTATTTGTACATGGTCTATCAGTTCACCTACACGTCAGGGACTATTGGTAACATACAGGGTCTATCAGTAACACGTCAGGGACTATTGGTAACATACAGGGTCTATCTGTAACAAGTCAGGGACTATTGGTAACATACAGGGTCTATCAGTAACACATCAGGGACTATTGGTAACATACAGGGTCTATCAGTAACAGGTCAGGAACTATTGGTAACATACATGGTCTATCAGTAACACGTCAGGGACTATTGGTAACATACAGGGTCTATCTGTAACACGTTAGGGACTATTGGTAAAATACATGGTCTATCAGTAACACGTCAGAGACTATTGGTAACATACAGGGTCTATCAGTAACACGTCAGGGACTATTGGTAACATACAGGGTCTATCAGTAACACGTCAGAGACTATTGGTAACATACAGGGTCTATCAGTAACACGTTAGGGACTATTGGTTACATGCAGGGTATATCAGTAACACGCCAGGGACTATTGGTAACATGCAGGGAATATCAGTAACACGTCAGGGACTATTGGTAACATACAGGGTCTATCAGTAACACGTTAGGGACTATTGGTAACATGCAGGGTATATCAATAACACGCCAGGGACTATTGGTAACATGCAGGGAATATCAGTAACAGGTCAGGAACTATTGGTAGCATACAGGGTCTATCAGTAACACGTCAGGGACTATTGGTAACATACAGGGTCTATCTGTAACACGTTAGGGACTATTGGTAAATACATGGTCTATCAGTAACACGTCAGAGACTATTGGTAACATACCGGGTCTATCAGTAACACGTCAGAGACTATTGGTAACATGCAGGGTCTATCAGTAACACGTTAGGGACTATTGGTAACATGCAGGGTATATCAGTAACACGTCAGAGACTATTGGTAACATACAGGGTATGTCAGTAACACTCCAGGGACTATTGGTAACATGCAGGGAATATCAGTAACACGCCAGGGACTATTGGTAACATGCAGGGAATATCAGTAACACGTCAGAGACTATTGGTAACATACAGGGTATATCAGTAACACGCCAGGGACTATTGGTAACATGCAGGGAATATCAGTAACACATCAGGGACCATTGGTAACATACATGGTCTATCAGTAACACGTCAGAGACTATTGGTAACATACCGGGTCTATCAGTAACACGCCAGGGACTATTGGTAACATGCAGGGTATATCAGTAACACGTCAGGGACTATTGGTAACATACAGGGTCTATCTGTAACACGTTAGGGACTATTGGTAAAATACATGGTCTATCAGTAACACGCCAGGTACTATTGGTAACATGCAGGGAATATCAGTAACACGTCAGGGACTATTGGTAACATACAGGGTCTATCAGTAACACGTCAGAGACTATTGGTAACATACAGGGTCTATCAGTAACACGTTAGGGACTATTGGTAACATGCAGGGTATATCAGTAACACGTCAGGGACTATTGGTAACATGCAGGGTATATCAGTAACACGTCAGGGACTATTGGTAACATACATGGTATATCAGTAACACGTCAGGGACTATTGGTAACATGCAGGGTACATCAGTAACACGTCAGAGACTATTGGTAACATGCAGGGTCTATCAGTAACACGTTAGGGACTATTGGTAACATGCAGGGTATATCAGTAACACGTCAGAGACTATTGGTAACATACAGGGTATGTCAGTAACACGCCAGGGACTATTGGTAACATGCAGGGAATATCAGTAACACGCCAGGGACTATTGGTAACATGCAGGGAATATCAGTAACACGTCAGAGACTATTGGTAACATACAGGGTATATCAGTAACACGCCAGGGACTATTGGTAACATGCAGGGAATATCAGTAACACATCAGGGACCATTGGTAACATACATGGTCTATCAGTAACACGTCAGAGACTATTGGTAACATACCGGGTCTATCAGTAACACGCCAGGGACTATTGGTAACATGCAGGGTATATCAGTAACACGTCAGGGACTATTGGTAACATACAGGGTCTATCTGTAACACGTTAGGGACTATTGGTAAAATACATGGTCTATCAGTAACACGCCAGGTACTATTGGTAACATGCAGGGAATATCAGTAACACGTCAGGGACTATTGGTAACATACAGGGTCTATCAGTAACACGTCAGAGACTATTGGTAACATACAGGGTCTATCAGTAACACGTTAGGGACTATTGGTAACATGCAGGGTATATCAGTAACACGTCAGGGACTATTGGTAACATGCAGGGTATATCAGTAACACGTCAGGGACTATTGGTAACATACATGGTATATCAGTAACACGTCAGGGACTATTGGTAACATGCAGGGTACATCAGTAACACGTCAGAGACTATTGGTAACATACAGGGTCTATCAGTAACATGTCAGGGACTATTGGTAATATACAGGGTCTATCAGTAACACATCAGGGACTATTGGTAACATACAGGGTCTATCTGTAACACACCAGGGACTATTGGTAACATACATGGTATATCAGTAACACGTCAGGGACTATTGGTAACATACAGGGTATATCAGTTACACGTCAGGGACTATTGGTAACATACAGGGTATATCAGTAACACGTCAGGGACTATTGGTAACATACAGGGTATATCAGTAACACGTCAGGGACTATTGGTAACATACAGGGTATATTAGTAACATGTTAGGGACTATTGGTAACATACAGGGTATATCAGTAACACGTCAGGGACTATTGGTAACATACAGGGTATATCAGTAACACGACAGGGACTATTGGTAACACACATGGTATATCAGTAACACGTCAGGGACTATTGGTAACATACAGGGTATATCAGTAACACGACAGGGACTATTGGTAACATACAGGGTATATCGGTAACACGTCAGGGACTATTGGTAACATACATGGTATATCAGTAACACGACAGGGACTATTGGTAACATACATGGTATATCAGTAACACGACAGGGACTATTGGTAACATACAGGGTATATCGGTAACACGTCAGGGACTATTGGTAACATACAGGGTCTATCAGTAACACGTCAGGGACTATTAGTAACATACAGGGTATATCAGTAACACGTCAGGGGCTATTGGTAACATACAAGGTCTACCAGTTACACATCATGGACTATTGGTAATATACAGGATATATCAGTAACACGTCAGGGACTATTGGTAATATACATGGTCTATCAGTAACACATTAGGGACTATTGGTAACATACAGGGTCTATCAGTAACACGTCAGGGACTATTGTAACATACAGGATATATCAGTAACACGTCAGGGACTATTGGTAATATACATGGTCTACCAGTAACACGTTAGAGACTATTGGTAGCATACAGGGTCTACCAGTAACACGTAAGAGACTATTGGTAATATACATGGTCTACCAGTAACACGTTAGAGACTATTGGTAATATACATGGTCTACCAGTAACACGTTAGAGACTATTGGTAATATACAGGATATATCAGTAACACGTCAGGGACTATTGGTAATATACATGGTCTACCAGTAACACGTTAGAGACTATTGGTAATATACATGGTCTACCAGTAACACGTCAGGGACTATTGGTAACATACAGGGTATATCAGTAACACGTCAGTGACTATTAGTAACTCACGGGATATATCAGTTACACGTCAGGGACTATTGGTAACATGCATGGTTTAGTATTTAATATGCCAAGATTAATTATGATCTTCATTGCATCTCATAGTGTATGACATATAAGTTTCACGTGATTTGAAATAGTTTATGAAGCAGTTCATCTCCCACACTCAAATATACACCACACAGTGTGGCGAATAGCTCACTACATATATTTGTAAGGCAGATTATACCTTAACGTCTTTTGAATAAGACATTTAAATTCCAAACACGAATATTCCTATTTAGGCTACAGGCTTTTCAACAACAATGGATTTCAACCACATAGATTTGAATATATTATAGAAATTTAACAGTCGTCCTTTCGAAGCTTTTTTCGCAGTGAGATTTATTTAAGAAATTAAAATAGTGTTGACTAAAGATATTAGACTTACCTGGATATAGTTTACCTGTATCTGCCTGTAATTACTCCGCTGTCTACTCCACTAAAATACCTCCAATTTTTATGTATAATAGCGGGCGGACAGTGGGTTGAATCTAACAATTGTACTGTTTACACAATGTCACTCCTTATTCACTATTCGATGACTCTTCAACAAGCAAACAACGAAAACTTTGTGGAATTAATTGAAATTTTAACAATTTGTCTATTTGTTTATCATACACTCACAAGAATCGACCCCAAAACAGTGCATTAGACAGAAAGGGAATTATTTGGGATTTAGTTTGAGTAAACATTAGAAACTTTTGTAGGATAGAGTTGTAACATATGCATTTGGTGACACATAGTGGAACTTTGAGCCACTAACAAGTCTTGTGTCTTAATCCTCACAATGTCTAAATGGGCCTAGGGACCTAACGATACGCCAACAAAACTTAGCCCATAACAATGGACAAAGTCCAAATAGGGAATCTGAATATAAATAAAAAGTATCATTGTCTTCGAATCCTCGAAATGTCTAAATGGGCCTAGGTACCTAGCGATACGCCAATAAACTTAACCCATAACAATGGACAAAGTCCAAACAGGGAATCTGAATATAAATAAAATATATTGTCTGCGAATCCTCGCAATGTCTTAATGGGCCTAGGAACCTAACGTTACGCCAACAACTGTCAGACCTGCCTCATAATTGTAATAAGTGCAGATAGTCATGGTTACGGCATAACGGGATCTGAGAGGAACCTTTACACGTACAGTGAAGTACGTTGGATTGAGTGTCTCTGTTATTAATCGTTTTAGATATTGTAACTTGATGATTTGTTCGATGTCATGTCTCTGGTCTTGCTTCATTGCCATTCCGTGCTCCGTGACTTGTCCTTCTCGTTTTAAGATTGGGTGGGGGATACAGTAGATGTACATTAAGGGTAGCTTTGCTTACTTTCCTGTAGATTATATTGTAAACATAAGAAGTCCGTGAACACTTCTGTTCGGCTGAAACCTCAAGTGTCCGTAAACTCTGCTACACGATATGTCACTTACGATAGAGTGGGGTAGCTTGTCGGTTTAAGGGCTTCGTAGTCAAAGCGATAGCTACCAAACTCTCGTTTAGAAAGGATAGATTTCATTAACTCCTCAAGATTAAACCAAGTCTTACCGATTATTTTACAGTATCGGTCCCTAATAACCGGTAATTAACGAAGATTCCCGAAGATTGGTACGGAATTTAATACAGAATTTCTACATTCACTTAAGTTATCGTTGATATAAGTAAGATTGATAATAGGAAATATGATTTGCTGAAATAACTTGATTAAACTGGTGACCTATATCGAAGGTATCTCCAGGTTTCATATTCCTATTGGGCCTTTGGAGTCCCGCACGGACAATGTAGTGTTATAGGGATCACGCTATCTGCCAGGGAACACCTTATTTAGCCAGGACTTAGGCGTAGGATGGCGGTATCAGAGTAGTATATGATAAGTCGTACAGTTTGTATAGAGTACTGGACGGGACATATTTAAACCGTGTGTAGAAGGTGCCGGTATTTTAGTGTCGATACCATCAACACGGAGATTATTCTAATATATACACGTCAGTCCAAGTGGGTTTATTATTTTATCAAATATGGATATGCTAAGTTTATGTTCATCGCTGCAGTGCCCAACACGTATAAGATGCATTGTGTATACATACATGTACATGTACATGTACAATATTTATATGTATGTCGATATGTGTCGAGGACAATAAACTTGAGCAATAGATTTTGTCCCCTCTTTAACGCACGGTGACACACGATAGCAAGTATATATAGGCATTGACATAGCAAGTGTTCACATTAGTAGCCTCTCACGAAAATGACGTAATGACAGGTCCATTCCTCTCACTCTGAAATATGCGTGTTAAAGTAACCCTGTAGTGATGAAAATGAAAATGAAAAAAAAAACGAAAATAACCTTTATATAGCTTCATTTACAAGGTCAGCACTCAACAAATGCTTTGTAGCTTTGTTTTGGATGTTGCAAGAAAACGAATAGTAATTCTACATTATAAATGATAGTCCACCATACTAGGAGTCGACAATGCGTCCTATATCTACACGCCTAATTTGACTAAATGTAGTTTTCAGCCGTCACGAGTTTTAGCGCGACCCGAGGTGAGACGTAGGATTAGATTGTGACAGGTGGGAAGATTCTGTTTATACATTTGAATATCGATTCTATTTTTTTGCAACGAACGTAAACATGAACATGTACATGTATGATGCTTTGCAATTAAATTTTAATTTAATCGATTGCGAAAACAGAAGAAAAAGTTGAGCATGCTTCACCTTTACACAATACAGAATATATTACCTTAATTCGCGCACCGTTAAGAATAAAATGAAATCCTAAACAAAACTTTAGCTGGGGTTTTAAAACCAGCGTGTGGATTTTGTGGGCAACTAAATACATTATGTACATGTACCTGTCCGTTCAGATAGATTGCCTCGTCTGAATCGATCAATCCTAGTACGTACATAGCTGCACGCGATAAAATAGCCACTTTATATCTCAATATTACAGCCTTGTTTGATTGGACTTGTTTACAGCGGATTAATTGGGAAAAGGAGTAAGGTTGCGTAATATAAATCCCATCTAATAACATGCTGTGCTTGTTTATTGACAGGCTTCCAAAATACGCGCCGATTTGTTAGACTAGACTTTAAAAGACACTCCAGTTACTGTTGGTAGACGGTTGTTTTATTTGTTTACCAGTTGATAGACTTTTGACAGAAGTTATGGCTATCCATTTTTGCTCGACATCGCATCGACAAATTGAGAAGTTAAGGTTCAAATTGAGTTCAGCAGATGTACGGAATGATATGAGTTTGTCAATTCAGGGACATAAAATGCTTCCAGATTTCTATTCGACTCAAACATTAATTAAAACCCTGCGCTTAGAGTAACCGTGACATTACTTACTCTGACACGTCAAGAGTAATATTGAGGCAAAATAATCATACTTGTACTACATGTACATCTGGGTAGTCAAACCTGTCGGAAATGGTGCGCTTATATTTTTTAATTAATTGTTGATTTGTTTACAATGTCGTGACCTTGCCTCTGGAAGGAATACAATATATGGCAGTGCGTCAAACACGTGTCATACTGGTAATTATAAATATCGGTAATGTTCTATCACTGAAGTCTTATCACAGTGCACGTTCATACAGAAATGTCAGTACGTGACTGAGAGAGAATTATCAGAAGTCGTACAGACTGTCGTATAGAGACACCACGTCTAAATAGGATTTCCCGACGTGACATACAAAACTTCCGTCAAGTACGAGATTCTGCTATACAGGAACCACTTTCCTTGTCGAGAGTGTAATATTATTTGGACACTTTTGAGGGGATTATGGCGAAAGATCTTAATACAAATACATATAAACGCGATCCTTGGCGAATCCCTGCAAAAGGTACAAAACCGACCTTGAGGCCTTCTTACATGTACCTGTCTAGAGTGTGTGATTAGGCAGTTGTATCCATTGTGACCACCTAACGTAATGCTTTATACAAACCATTGAATTTATTTTAAATATCTATGTCTTGGTGATTTGGTCACACAATCAGACAAAAAGAGCAGCTGGCCGAGAGCGTATATTTATCGGACTCCCTTGGGATCTCTGTGCTGTATTCAACAACACGCTCGACATCTACTCAGGGGATATTGTCAAAATTCTACATACCTATATAGACTTTAGCTTTAAATAAACACTGATGGCACGTCTCCACCAACTTATCGCGTGGTTATCACTTTGCACGATCGGTGGTCGTTTTGACCACTACTTTGTACGTAACGTACTGGCAACGTACAGACGGACGTCTACTCCATTGATATAAACAGTCACCTTGCTTTTGAATCCCTTTTGTCATTGAGTGAACGTATGTTCATGTAATGATCCATCAGTTTGTTTGTCTATCAACCCACTTGTATTGGGCACATTTTGAAATCGGAGGTGGATCTGAGAATTGCTAATTCTGGCGTGTTTTACTGGTACCGAACTAATTCTACAGACTTGTGCGTTGCCCGAATCAAATCTTTATCTGACTGACAACTTGTTAAGAGATTCTACCCTCCTCGTTGCCTATTTGGTATGATATCAGAATACGTTTACAAACGTTTAAAAACAAACATGACTTTTTCGTTGTTTAAACACATGTATATGCGGAATTGACGCTAGTGTTGACTTCCCAAAATAATCCTATATTACAAAATACTGTAGGAGTATACATACACCGGGAATAGATCATGTTTGTGGTCAACTTTATGACAGTCATCGGTAAAAATTTTAGTAAGCATTATTACGTCATTGTGTGAGTTAATAAAACAATACATACAGAGGGTTCTATGAATAACACACCTAAAGTATTAGTCGTACCGTAGAGGGTAATCCGGGTATTTACCGAACACCAAATTTGTATTGATTTTAGCTACATTAGAAGATTTTAGATACGCCGGAATTTTGACAGAACGGTCAATCGATTTGACTATAGATCAATATTTAGCAGTTTATATGGACATGACTTCTAGAATGTAGTGTCAAGTCAAGAAAAATCGTGATAGAAACGATTCTCGAGAGGACAGCAACGGATGAACTCATTCAGTCTACCTAGATTGGAAATATTCATTACTTCACCTTTAGGAATTCTCCAGATACGTTCTCCCATCAATTATTGAGTCTAGATGATAGCGGAGACGGGCAATGTTCCGTTCATCCTTGACGGACGTTATATGGTGACCCGGAACGTCAACGTCAGCGTAGCGTTCGTCAGGTAGGTTTGGAACTGCCATGTCAGTTACCTTGGGGACGGGTGTAGGGTTCGAACTGTGATCGCTGACCGCAGACTTGTGTTAGGATTGATTTAACTGAAATTTCGTCGAGTGTCCTAAAGGACGGATTGTTCAAAGCCTAGGACAAATTAAATGTGGATTTGCTGAAATACAAATAATATATCTAATGGTGAAATATCGGAAGGGATAGAAAGTTTTACGGTATTTTATATAGAAACGTATACGGTGATTTGATGATATGTCAAGATTATGTAGAGTGCGATTACAATAGTTTATTTTATAACACGAAATCAATCAGTAATGTAAGTGTACCCGTAATACCACAACTTGAGTGATAATATCGACCTGTTGTTCAGTGTCGAGATCGGAATACCAATTACCAATGTCTAGATATTGAATATTTCCTATTGAATTAATTGTGCTTTTATTCATTAATAATGTTCATCTTTATTGTTATGAAATGAAAGACTCTGCAGGCAAGGTCTCGACGATGCGTTATGACTGTATTGTGTATCGTATAGCTGAATGCCTGCATTACGGATCCCAGAGCATTCAAGCAAGAACATCCAATAGTTTTCACATTGATGTCGCCATCTTTTGGATATAAGCAAGGTGTAATTAGTCGATAAATATTTCGATATGGCACAGCAGTCCACTACTTCTGTGTCCACTAATTCAATGGTAGAGTTATCGACTAGTTTGGGATGTTTCTGGATGTAAAGCAGTGTAGATTGAGCCGTCTGTTGCGTCATGTTTCATTTTGACATAAAACCACTTGTTGTCTGGTAATCCGCTTACATCATGTTTCCGGAACGACCGACTGGGTTAATCGATACATTGGCCTCTTCAACCGTGGCGAGTGCCGGGTTTTGTATGAAAATGTGTGATGGTCTACAGTACTTTGTTTTAGCTGTTTCAAATATCTCGATACGAGATACAATTATTATATGTATGTAAAATTATATAGGGAAAGGGCTTAATATAAGTTTGACAACTTGTGCCCAATTCCCATGTATATATTAAGATGTTTAAATCAAACGAGATACAATTGCGTCCAAACTTTTAAGTTTCCATATTTCAACACGTAAACCTCTATGTTCAGTTAATATTTATAATCAGAGTAACATGTATATTATGGGAAAGGTTACTCACCAAAAAGTTGAATGTTTGTATAGTGCTGTCCCAAATACTTTTACAAATAATCACAAAGACTCTTTATCTGATCAGGTACGTTGTATTTAATTTGTACATTTTTCTGTATGTACTATATTGTATTTGATAACATCAATATAATGGACGTGCCATCGTATTGGAGTTTCTTCGGCGAATGTTGTTGGTGACCTCGGTGTCATACTTTTTCAATTAACGTTGCATTGATTACACTGTGCGTTAGAAGGTGGTCCAGGTTTCATTGGGTAAGTTGTAGACCTAAATATTTCTTTTGGTCTCGAGATAAATCACTACTATAAGTCCATTTAAAGTATAGCGTTTAGAAAGATTATTTCAGATATGACGTCAGTCTACTCTTTGGCAATATATTTTTTAGAAAACTATTCCTTCCCAGTTTGAATGTCGTGTTACGGACCTGGTCCTGACGTGCTAGGGAACCAAATTACTACATGTCAGAAACATATAAAATGGTTACAACTAATAACATAAATGTTTAGCGTATCGGAAAAAGACGTAAATAAAAGAACTTACAACAACCGGCACGGATGTCGCCCTTCAATGACCATAGCTTTTAACGGTAAACAGTACAAAACCGGTATGAATATAACGTTTTCAACCTATCTCTGGAATACCATTATTTAGGTTTGCTTAACCTGTAAGTGCCCATTATCAAAATACGTGCAGTTTATGAATCAAACTTGAATAAAAATGAAAACATCAAACATGCTGTTTAAAAAAGACCTTTCTTTTAAATGTTATTTATAATGCTGTTACTTCAAATAACAACAGGGACAGCTATAATCTGCTGTGATCGATAGTAGCGGAAACCTTTTCGATCCCGAAACATGAGATCATAGGAATAGCTTGTTGATTTAGCGCGGGCAATACATTGTAAACGGATGTTCAATCAATTTGTGGTGCCTTGTCAAACGCGTGACCTTTTTACTGGAGGTTTACACGTGGACGTGAAGAGGTCAGACTGTTGTTTGCTATAGACATATCTCGCCTGGTTATAAACATAAGTGGACTCTCCATGTTTGCTGTGGGTACATTTAAGTCGAGTATTAGGCCTGTATAAGGTTTGCGTACTACGTATACGCTCAATTAGTGAGTAGTAACCATCTTGGCATGTATATTGATATTCCTCCTGGCCACCTTGATCAATTGTATAGACTTCCGTGTGATCTTATTATTTATGGTGGCGTTGCGAGGCTAAAAGACAGTAACACATTCTTTGGTAACTTCCAAAAACTTGTTCATCAAAGCTGATTTTGAACACACAGCTAGTACCGTAATTGGAACTAGGAACAAGTGGCTTAGAGAACAGCTAATATATCGTCAATAAGATATAATTGTACTTGTCGTTTTTTTCTTTACATCAAGTACTTCGGAGTTTATTTCAATTCATACATACATTAAATTCTTTTATTCATATTTTCCCGTTCTTCGTTCGCTGTCAGTACTATAGTCTATACGTATACATTCGTTATAGGCGCCATTATAATGGTAATGTAAATTAATCTTTACGTGCGACAGGTCACAACAGGGACACGGAACATTTTAAACTTTAATTCTTATAATATCTGTTTAAACAATATGTAAATGTGAAATGAATTTAAAATAGTCTAAGATCATTGTAAATTAACCTAATGTATACATGTTTTCTATAGCATACACATATAAAATGAGAACAGTCTTAGGAGAGATAGCAATGTTGGCTAAGCTCGTGTATCTTTGTATGACAGGTGAGTACTCTTAAACAGGTATAATGGATCGACCGTTTTCTTGACAGTCATTCAGTATTAACTTTTATATTTTGTATTGAAAAATAAAGAATGAAGATGTTGTTTGACAGATAATCGATTCCGTCCGCAAAATACTTACTTATAGACAATAGGTACGCCATGCACTGACAGTGGGACCAAATATGCATATTACAAGCAATACATCAGCCTGTTAGCAGTTCCATGGGCATATTTCGCTAAGTGACTTTTGATATATTGAGCTATATTGCTATGTCTACATACAATTGCCAAGTGACAGTATATGGTGATATACATGTACGACTCTTAGGTTATAACACCTATGTATGATTTCCTTAACAATACCTCATTTCTCAGGTGTGAATGGCCCATCCATCTCTCTCAGAGATTTTGAACTTACATGTTTGGAATACAATTAAAATGACGTACACCATTGCTTTTTAAACACCTTTCCTGGCCTAGGTAGTAAAACACTAGACAGAACTACGGGGTTTGGAATAACGAGGACAGGTGTTCTGGGTAGATTCTCTCTACAAGGACGTTGGCAAAATCACTAAAGTAAACGGATTACCGTGCTGTGTCTATTTACACAGTGCCCGTATACCTCTATGCCACATTTAGTGATATGCACCGCATGTAAGTGATATGTTGGTACACATGCGACCCGAGACATGACGAGACCTTCCCAACTGCTGTAAGGGCACCAGTCTTGAATGGAACCTGCAATTAACCAGTGTTTGGCTACACCTCCTCACCAAAGACTTTATCATGAGGTCTCTGTTTGGACCCACAGTACTTACACTGTAGTCCTTTACCATGTGCTTTTTGTATGTAGGAATTTTATTGTAGTTTAAACTGAAATTTAGACATGACTCTGTACCAAAGAAGCCTACCCCATCCCTTCCATTTTATGTGTCTCCGTTATGATAATGAGAAACCGTCTATACGAGATCGGAATATTTTATAGGGCAACATGAAAGTTGGGTAAGGCCTTGGTTTTATTCGTAATATCGCTATACCTGTATCTGTAAAATGACTAGCTATAACTACACATTTACCTATCCGACGTAGTGCTTACAAAATACCAATTTGTTTGTGATTCAGTATTCAATTTAAACCTATTCATTCCAAGGCACTGACACAATTAAATGGACAGTCATTCCGAATTTTCAATTTACAAACCTCTTTTATTTTTGGAAAGAGAAAATGGTCTTGTGTTCCCCACCTTTATTGTACGGGTATAAAGACGGACTGTCGGTACAATAGGACTGTAATGGTGTATAACGGTACGCCTATACTCGTTCACAGCGACTATATGGACTAGTAGGGCGGTGTCTATTTCATACATCACTGAACTTTGTGAATCCTGACAGATCAATTTCTGTCCGTGCACCCGAATTTCGGTACGTTACCTGTTATATACGGTTATCTGTGACAGTCGAAACACATTCACCTTTTCATATGTTTTATGAAAAGCCATATTTTGGAAATGTCAGATTTACCATTGATATCTGTTTGCGCTTGTTTTGTCACCAATAGTCAATATGGCATTCTGACCTTGCCGAGGATAACGGACTGGTGAAAGGTTCAGGTATCTGCCTCAAAAGACACAAGACATATACAAGTGTGTAACACAATTAAATATAAATTTCGTGATTCCCGTGATAAATGTCGACTACTGACGGAGTAATTACCAACACAAGATTTAGAGAGATACAGGTTGATGGCGAAAATGGGAGTTTTATGGTCGACAGCATATCTCATTTGGAAATTTTTCCTTCCATTATGTGATATGAAGTTAGATGTGTATGATGTTGGTTGTTATGCCTAGTCGTTCCATTGTCACTACCCTGATTCACATTATTTAAGATTGTGACGTAACCCGGATTTGACCTAGATTTGTATGGCAGGTGTCGTCGAGGAAGCAGATCTTATATATATATATTTGTTTCAATTTTGACTCGATTTTAAATCGATTTTGATTTTGACCTATGGTTTTGTTATTATGTCGATATTCTTTCCTGCTCTTCCTCCAGAACTCTTCTGTGATATTTAGAGATCAGAGGTTTAGAACCCTGAAGGAAGGTCAGTAACATCTAGAACTGATTAGGGAAATACAACATCATAATATAACTACTTCCATAGTTAAGTCACTTTCATAAAAATGTGTATATTCTGAAATCATTCTACTATTCATAAGGATTTAACGTGTCACGTTACGATAGTCGTCGGTGATTTCTTCGCTTTGTAATTGATACCCGAGATCGTGAAATGTACATGTACTACATCACAGATGTATATGTGAAGCTGTCGTCATACAAAATGTTAATATCTTACAATTCATTTTACAATGGTGAGGAAATTGGGACTAATGTCAAATTATGGTATTAGTCATTGTGAATGCCGACCTGATCATTTTCTTATTAATCTATTACATGTAATTAATTTGTTTATCTCTTTATCTATTTTTACATACACAAGTAATCAATGGTGGGTAAATGATCGGTAGGTTAAAACAGCAGTCTCTACAAACGGTACGACTTTTAATTAGATACAAAGTAAACTTTCCAGACCTACGTTGGACCTACGTTGGACATGGAAATGAGACTGGGCGTATCGGGTATATGCTGAGTGCAGCACGGCTTAGGTTGCACTTGTGCAGTGTATATAATTAACGCAGTATGGGTCTCCATTTGAGATAACGTTAAACCTCTACTAAGGCTGTACAGACAGCCTATGTTTACGTACCCTGTACTGGGTAAGAATATTACCTTATGCACCTGTCGAGATAATAAGTTTGGGCCAACCATTACCCACTATCAGTAATTTGCAACATCTAAATTTATTACAGCATTTCACCAAGGTTGAGAAGTTCCTCATTAAAACCACGTATAACGTTATGTAATTTGTGTTTTAATTTCCGTTCATTCCTTATCTAATACGCTGTAGGCTATTGATATACATGTTAAACATGTAGTATCTGTTCTGTGAGGGTTTCAAGTGTAGACTTGGTGAAGGTTTTTAATTACGAGGAAACTTTTTTGTCATCAAAGCCAGCATTTTAATCTATTTGTAATTTGTAGTCCCTGATGACACACATTATTGAGATATAACTACAGGCACACTGTCCTGTCAGTTAAGTTAACAAGGTGATATCTATTACTCTCTGGCAGATATATGATATATCATGTACAATTTTTTGTAAATGTGATTCTATAACCGTATCCAGTAGACTAGAATGTCATTGTTGTAGACTCCACATATTAACACCCAATTGTATTGTATATGTGCAGAACAACCGAATTGTACTTGCCATATTACTTATATACAGACATTTATCTTTATGTTTCCAATCAATCCCGTTTTATGTATACCTAACCATTCTTTATGCATAGTGTTAAACTCTTTGTTTTAGGAATATATCTCCTGGCAGTGGTAAGATGATTGTTTATATGTTTATTAATTAAAACCTTGGTAATGAGACACATCGACAACGGTTTACCACTTAATACGGCCACATTTCGTTACATTGGCCTTGTATTCTTTCATTTAATTTTATACCCTGATACCAGGCACCCTTTCCTGAAATCCTTGTAATTCATGGCCTTCAAAATTGCACATATTTTTGGTCAAACCTTCTCTATTGAACTTAGACTCTCGAACTTGGACTCTCGATAGTAATTAAACTACTAGATGAAAGAGGGATGACGTTGTCGATGTCGTTACAATGTGTTGGTACTAGTTGAATGTGCATGTTATCTTACTCGTCATTATTAGCTAGACTGTACCACTAGACAGTGCTAGAAAGGGGACCCGTATGATGTGACAAGGCAATGACAGGAAAGTATTGTCGCTAATAGAACAATGATAAAATAGTAACCATGTTTGTGTAACAAGGATTAAACAATTAAACGTTGATACCCAATAAGTACTCATTGTAACCAACTACAACGTAATAAAATATATTATTAATGTACAAGTAAATATTAATATTGATTTTAGCATGATCATAAATAACTAAACACTTAAACAACACCACAATTACACTACAAATCATCGGTATAAAATAAAACAAACCAACCTACAAAACAGGTCGTTATACACGACACTACATCAACAAACATCACAGATCATTATACAACAAAACATAAACTACAACACATGTCTTTATACAACAAAGCATACAATTACAACACAAGTCATTATACAACAAAGCATTCACCTACAACATACGTCATTATACAAGAAAACATAAACTATAACACAAGTCATTATACAACAAAACATAAACCCAAACACGTCATTATACAACTAAGCATACACATACAACACATGTCATTATACAACTAAGCATACACATACAACACATGTCATTATACAACTAAGCATACACATACAACACATGTCATTATACAACTAAGCATACACATACAACACATGTAATAATACAACAACAAAATAAACTATAACACATGTCATAATACAACAAAACATCAACCTACAATGTAAGTCATTATACAACAAAACAATTCTACAGCACAAGTCATAATACAACAAAACATATACCTACAACACATATTATTTACAACAAAACACTAAGACTAGCACAGATCTAATATCTGATTTACAGTGAACTACGTGTTTAAGATGGTTGAGGGTATGGACCGACTCATACTAGTGAGTGTTTATCGTTGTTAATGTAAACGTCTTTCATGTATGTTTATTTCATATGGTGTTTTTATATCAATAAGATGTTTTAAATGTATATTAAATAGGAATCGAAATTATCTTAATGTAGCCGAGGAAATATTCCATCATCAGGTCATGTGATATATTCTTTAAGTTATTTTTGTAGACATAAAATACATTAATGGTATGATTTATTTGGAAGAAAAAAATTGCTTTGATGACAGATTGGTGTCATTAGATTTATTTATACTATTATATTTCTATAACTTAATGGAACAGACAAAGATCCAGCTCACATTGTTAAAAGTGACTTATCACCTAGTTCAAGAATTGGACATTAGTTCTGTTTCAATAGACGTCATTTTAAGTGTAAATATCTCTATCGCTACAAAATCAAATACTATTTTAAATAGTTTAGGATAAAAAAAAAATCTTCATGACCAACATGTTTATCGATGTGGAAGAATGGAGTTCTCGCACGTACACAAAACAATAAACACATCAAATGGAATCCTCAACAAGCACACAGGTCGTGTTTTACTGTTAATATCACTTTTATATTTTTTTTAAATTAATTGTTTACCGTGTTTAATCCTTATATCTAACTTCGAACGTGATGATATTTGCTTGGAATGCGCCTTATTAAAATATAAGGACCTGGGGTTAAGGAGAAAAGCTCGTATACAGAAATAAATTATCATACATTGAAAAGCTATAATAAATCGCATTATAATCAATGTATCGTAAATAAAACTATACAGCCAGGTTTGTATCTGAATTAGCTACATTGGACATTAGATTTAGACCCTTGCTAAAACAAACATACGTCCTGGTGCCAAACAGTCTTACTCAGATGTGCTTTGTCCAAACCTCGTGCCATATCTTTGTGTTCAGTTTGTTAAATACGAATACCGATAAACTGAAATAAATAAATATTTGACAATTCGATAGTGACGGAGAAGCGGCGATAACACACTATAGTATATATACAGAGGCATTGTCCGTGGTATTTAATCAAATGATCAATATACATGTTACTTCTCCGGGACCATTTTCAGATATATTTTAGTTCGTTAGATATTTCCTTCCACGGTAAGTATTTACTTGTGATTTACCGTCGTAATGGTGGTAAACGGGATTGTGTGCCACAGTCAAGACATTGAATCATGCACCTAGAGTAGGGTAATCGTTTACGAATTATTACAGCACATCCGCTGGTAGCCACTTCCTGTTACAAAGTTGTGTATAAAATACTAAAATAATAATAAAAAAAAATAGAAATATATACAGTATATGTCGGATATTGAATATAAAATTGAACCACACAACTATTTCGTCCTTCTGGGACTCCATCACGAAATTTAAAATATACTTAACTAATCTTAAAATATAGAAGTGGTTAACAAGTCACATACTGTAATCAGTTGGTTAAATTTAGATGTTCGAAGAGGATATTATGAGCCGGTGGCGCTATTGATAAGGGTTTAGACGTGTAATACAAATTACTTCAAGTCAAGGAGAACCTGAGCGTTGTTACGTAACTATAACACTGTTAAATTGTTACCGCAGGTTTCTGTCGCTTTTGTCTCTTACAATATAATTCAGATAAGGAAAATGGAGCTACAGTAATTTTTACTTTTCTATCTGACAATTATTGCCACATGTCTGATAACATGCTTATTCACAGATACCTATAAAATGTAGAAGGCAATTTGGATTATAGTTTTGATACTGACACTTGAATGACTGGGATAAAACGTTAAATCCGCAACATAGAAAATCTTTATCTTGAATGATCTCGTGAATTCACGACAGTTTAAAACTCTACCATTAAAAAGTAGACATGATTTATCATATGAATGGCCCCAGCACTGTGAATTGCTCTCTGAAGAGTTCATTGAAATCAGCGGATCCGATCTGACATCATATCGGGCATTGAAAACACTTAACGTTAGTCATACATTTAAACCTACATGATAATTACATTAATAATAAATTACTTTAGACTACTGAAATTTTAAAAAGCACAGAGTATAATGGATATGATGTTAATCTTTATCATCGATCGGTTTTGAGAATATTTTTATTGCTTAAAACTAAGTGTTTAATTACTAGACAAGGTGACAGTACGAGGTTTTATCAACTGCTATAGGAATATAATTGTGGAAAGTCCTATATGATTAAAACTAGTATTGATATCCGTAGGACACCATAGTAAATTAAATACACCTACAATCCATTTCTCCATAGCAACAGTTAATTTAACAACATACAGGACCAACGCAGGTACCTATAAATAACAAAATTGATATCATTTTAAAACCAGATTTTAAAATTATTCTTTTATCAAAAAGTAATTTACGTGCGATCTCGAGCTGAAAATATCTATCAAATACACATGGTGATTTCCCCATGGTACTTAGATATCCTGATCTAACGGATAATCCGCGATGTGTTGATATCACAAATATGTGTATCACAAACCAACGATTTGAATTTAATTTACATTTCCTTTATAGTGTTCTAAAGGGTGTTATCATCAAGATTTGGTCAAACAAAACAATTATTTAGACGTTTATTCTTAATCATAACACAAAAGTATCACAGTTTTAAGACGCGTAAACTGAAAAAAAAATCAATCAAACCGTCGTTATAATTATGATCAGAATCGTTCGCAATGAGGCAGAAAACTTCCTTTTGATCGTGTATCAATCTCCTCCATTGTTCTCAGTACTGTTGCCATTGTTGTACGCGTGTACGGGGTCAAAGGTCATTACTCGGACATTGTATATTGTCTATATTCGATCCAGTTTATTCAATTATGAAATCGGATTTACGCTTAGTGCTTTGATGCGAGATAAACATTATTTAAAAGATATGAAATTGACACTGTACATGTATTGGTCGCTTAATGCATGTTAGTACGTCGGGTTAAGCGTACAATGATTCCGAATTATTCTAAATGTGTACGTAATAGTGAGAAGAAACTGCTAGATTGGTTTGTTCAATTTTTTCAGCATAACTTGCTTGTGTATAAAGATGTCATTCAGAATACACACTATTTATTAACTTCAAAAGAATATGGAGTAAAACAAAATATCCCAATTAATTATGACGAAAGATGAATTGTTAGTGTCTGTATGAAAAGGAAATGGTCACACGTTTTCTTTGTACAAAGTGATGATTTGCTACAAATAGCTTCAACCCAATGTTACTGTATATTTGGTTTTTTATGACTTAATTAGTCTGTATCCCGGTCACTAACGCACTGGTGGCCACCTGGATAACTGACAGACGGGGTCCCCATACAATGGTAGCATAATTGACAGGAGCTATGGTTTGTTTTATTGTATGAAGTTGACAGATCAGTATACAGCTAGACAATTACCAGACAATTACGGTGATTTCGAATGCACTGATGATAATAAATACCTATTGATCCAGGTGATACTACCCAATCTGGTCGAGGGCTCGAATCCCCACAGACAGACAAGCGATGCCAAGTTTGTACTTTTGAAAATAGAGACTATCAAATATGTATCAGGCCCGGCCATGTGTCGGGATCAAAATGTGCAATATATTCACAGGTTATTCTATAATAAGGAGCTATACTCTAATCAGATTTATAATACCAAGGGTCTTCACGATTACAGACTGACCATTCTGTCTCACCTGTACTGATCGCCCTGTGTCTGAGTTAAAATGTATATACTATTTTATTATGAATTTCACCATACTAGTAGGCCAAGGGACGGAGTCTTCCTTTTCATTTGTCTCATACTATATGGCCTGTGCGATATACACTCGGACATATCGATTGACCAGTGTTTTATAACAAGAACTTTACGCACCTGTCGTAATCACTAGACTTATGAGGGACTAAGTGACATAAATACTCCTGAAGTCGGGTCAACTTACGTGTAATTAGTTGGGCTGGCTAAAGGTACATTTTTGTCAGGATTTATCGATTTTGATACACCATTTCAGGTAAAACATACGATATACCATCAAGTGTGGTGTTAACCAAAGCTAGGCGATGACAGTACTGATCGTTTTGGTTCGTATCGTCACTTGCCGTTACACATAATCGTATGTGTGAACATCACATACATTACTATTTGGATTAATTGTTTATAGTAAGTGGACATAATTTTTAATATGCTAACTATCGTTGTGTTTCAGAATGAGCCAGTCTGAAGTGTTTAGACCAACTAACGGAGACTTAATTGCGCGCCCAGGGCCCGTCGACGAAGGTTTCATGGCGTCCGTCGACAGTTTTAGAAAGCTCGGAAGCCGTCCTTCTACCAATGGAGGGTACAGATTTGGACAGCTCAGTCAAAACTCGTTCTTCACACGTCATAATCCCCATCCTAACAGAGTTCGACATATCAAAGGTAGGACCTGTACACCATTTCCCTGGACACCTTATACAGACGCTGTAACCCACTTGGTTCCATAGCTTATATCGACCTTACTTTTTCAGTTTCAATGTTAACCACACGTTAAATAATGTATTCATCTCTTACAGCTTGCCTGTTTTTGTTCTAGTTATCGTCTCTGTTTCGTTTTTGTCAGGGTTTATTTGTCATTCGCTTGTACAGTTAGAATATCGAATATATTTTGAAAACATTTGCTATATAAATTATATGCACAATGTACTTGAAAAGGCATCAAGATTGTCAAATTTACATCTACGCTAAAACGCCCCTAATGCCAGCAATTAGAATATTTATACCATCCCTGAACATAACAATAAATTAATTCTAACATGAAGTCTGTCTTTGTGACGATAGCTACTTAATAACAGAGAAGCGTACGCAAAGTGGATAGAATCGCTCACTCGACATTTTCTAAGGATTTTGATGACATAATATTATAATGTACAAACACATTTAAAGTGATGTTCGATGACCAGGTTCAGTAAAACATGAGTTATGTGAGAGTTATATTGACTGAAGCATTGCCTTGTACAGGAAACCTTTCGTAACTACTCCAATATTGTCAGCGAGAGGTGGAGTTGGTGCGTGTGATAAAAACCTGTGGTTTAAACTTATCAAAAGACACTCTATGACACGTTTTCAAGCATCATTTGCCGTAGTCGATGCACTCCCGATCCCAATTGTTAACTCAACACTCAAGACTCCTTTCAGATGTAAATGGTGTTATGTAACAATTTGGACGGAGTTTAACACATAGAGCCACGGCATGTGTATTACCAGGACCCCCTGTTTTATGAATGGTTCTACAGTAAACACAGAACTGTCGTAAAGTACGAAACATTACTAGCTTGTTCCTGGCAATGTACATGCCGTCATAGCTACAGGGCATTACCAGCTATTGTTAGACGAATATTACTTTTAACAAAATAAAAATGTAATTCGGTTGGAATGCCAGTGTGAGTAGTTATCGTATTATACTGTATATCTGTATACACAGGGTGGCCGTGAAGCGTGAAGCTAGTCATTGTCTGTAGACTATAGAACCACAACAGTTTGTCAAACCTAATTCGATCCTTCACATTAACAATAGCCAGTACTGGTTTATCTACGTCAGATACCATACACTGTTTAACAGTGTATTTGTTTGGCTTAACTTGTTAGTTTCCAATTATATGTGCATCGTGAATTTATTTTAAAAGTGAATAATATAGACACATTATAGAGTTTACTTGGTGACCATGTGAGATAGAAAATCAAAGTGTCATGCAGCATATTGTCTTTCTAGTGTAAGATATAACATGTTTAATTTAATAAAGATTCCATAGTGTAATATATTTACTATGAGTTTAAAGGCAAACTCATATTCTCTGTAAAATGCAATCAGTACATGTATTAGTATAGATCCCCCTTGGTAGTGTAGATTCAATATTCCTTGTTTGAGGGAAATATCTTAATAAAAATAATACATTTTACAAATTATATCTTAAACGATCTTCAATGCTGTTTGGTGCCTTAATTTCATGTCAAATAGTTTTCATCAGCATTCATTCTTTTTTGTTGAAAAAAACAAAGCAATACGCTAACCAATGTTCCACAGATAATGCTTTGCCTAGTAAATTATATGTATATAAAAAGTTCTTCTTTGTCTGGGAATAATAGTTCGAATCTGATACTAGTTGTACTGGTGTCGGGTAGTGTTGGTGAATAATATATTGCAATATATATAGAGTTTCAGATGTTAATGTATTGCGACCCAATAAATATGTTGATCCAATACAGACCTCGCAGAGAAATGCTCATATTCAAAACAATTAAATTACCATTACCATTAAAGAACCCCGTGGCAAGAGACAACGTAAAGTACAATACCTATTGCGATTAATCAATTTTGGACCAACTACACAAGTTATGAATACTGCATTCAGCTGTATATACCAACTTCCTTATCCAGGTCTCCTAGATGTGCCTATTTGTGCCGTGAACGACAACGGCTACTTCTCTAGTCCAAAGTACTCCCTACAATTCCCTCCAAATGCCTTCAACAACAATAAGATGAGCAAACATGGCAAGGTTCCTGTAAACGCCATCAACGTCAACTCCCAGCTCCACCCTATAAACACAGTGACTGGTCTGCAGTACTTTACCGGTCTACAGAGTTATCCCTGGAGGGAAAAAGCCATCCCTAAAGTCGGCATGGGTGAGTAGTAACATCACTACCATTTATAAATATTAACTTATGATTTCTTCAATGTCCATGTACTATTTAAATATTAACTGACTAAAATAAAGTTTACGTTCAGTTAGTTTGCAACGTACATAACTGGTTTAGCTATCGTAATAAATCTTTTCGATCATTCTTAGAATGTATACATTCTGTATATTGAGTTTTCAAATACAATTTGCGAAGACATACAATATCGTATTGTGTACTTATACCTTTGGCGTTCATATCAGGAGTCTACACAATTATATAAATAACCGTTATATCGTTGTTTACAACAAACGACGAAATAGGTCTGATAGTCCTATAAAGAATAAGGGAAATTATCAGCTATCCGTTTAATAGAAAACAAACATATTCCGAGCCAGGCTGATTAATTAAAAGAAAGCCTCCTTAATTTCCCGATGTCTTGAGCAGTGTATTGTCATGCTACTATTTTGCAGGTTATTTCGATATTTCAAGTTATCAATAACCCTAGTTACGCCTTTGACGAACTGATTGTGGGGTTTTATTGATGTCTTTATCATTAAACAATTTTAGCTGTTGAGGCTTTATTTCCTAATGATACTTTCCCTGTCTACTTTTTAATTAGAGAAGGTGACCCCGCGAACTGACGTTAGGGGTAATGTCAGGTCAATCGGGTCGCTTAGGTACTCGTACAGCTACAATCATTTGTTGAGGTGATGCATTCAAGGTCGGTATGGAAATCAATCACGTGCTTTTAGTGCGCAGACAATCACATCAACGTAGTTCAGCTTGGAGGTTTGAAAACACGTGATCATTTCACAAAATTCCGGAATGTGGCCACAAAAGATTAACGTTTTGTTGTGAAATGTGTAGACTGACATTTAGAGACATTTGTGAGTCAAAATGACGAATAATAATTTACCCTAGAAGTGCATCAGAGTTATCCTTCTTACCACGACGTGATATTAATACTTCCGCCATAGCTAGCACATGCCGAGTGTGAATTGTGTTTCTTGCGAAGATGATGCATATTTAAATTTGGACATTTGAAAACAAATATGATAGACTGAATTCAAGAGTTTTTTGCTGATATTTCAAGTAACATAGCAAACTTAATTACATTAGAATCGTTTTCTATCAATAATGAAAATGTGTATTGGCATGCTTTGACAATGAGTATTTTCGTCAGTTTTAATCGGTCTAGTTAGCTAATCTGACTTTTTTGTATTGATATTGCGAAATGTACATGTTCGAAATAACTGACAATCAACTCTAGTTAATGTAGCTTATTGTTTTGTTTGTAAATAAACTTTGATTTTATTGTTTTACTCATGTTTTATTATTCTTTGATCTTAGAAGGATTACCTATTGAACTTCAGTCAAAAGAGAACTTGATGAAATTGGTCGCTATCCTCTATAGCAGAAATAAATAATTTACATCTCTACAAGAATAAGTTATAATCCTTTCTATTGGAATAAATTATTAACCTTTCCATTAGAATAAGTTGTTTACCTTTCAAACAGAACAAGTTGTTAACCTTTCCATCAGAATAAGTTCTTAACTGTCTATTCAATAATACATGAACACAATTAGATAGTTCATAAAATATCAAGTGTTTGTTTATGAAAAAGAAATAAAATATACTTTTGTATTTACAATCTATTTAGCGATTTTTCTGTGCCAGTTAGTCAGAAATGTTACATAATAAAATATTATAACAATATTTTACCGATATACTATTTTCTGTTTCACCTCAGTTCCTGTTACGGAGGCATGGAGAGATGAGCTCCAGCAGCTGACACGAATCCTGATGGGGGAAGACCAACAGAAACCCCAGGCACCCGTGGCCCCGAGGGAACCCGAACGGCCCAGGACACTATACTCTGCAGAAACTGGTCGACTTATACCTCCCCCTTCCCGTGCTATGTCGCGCGGGGCTTCCCGACGTGCATCTCGACAGGGTGCGCGTGAACCTTTGTTACGACACATAGCAGCTGAACCAGATATGGAAAGCATGGTTAGCATATGGGCTCTACAACAGAACAAGATATTAATCAGCAAATACTGAAAGCAATGTTGAAATAATGAAACAAATTAGTTCGTATACTTGGATGCATGTGTGCTATATTATTAAGGTCATCTGTATTTTGACCACATCTAATCTTCGTTGACCTCGTGCTCTAGATTAAGTAACTTTTATTTAAAATCCCCTCGCTATGTACGGAAGCTTTGATGGCCAGATATCTGTCTTTAGAGATTGTACCACTTTGGGGTAAATTTTACATTGTACTTTGCCTTATGTTCAGGTATTGTCCATGCTGTGTCAAATCCTCCAAACTGAGGACATCAATGCTGTCCAGGCTTGGCTGTGCTCGGCGGGAGAGCGTGGTAAGTGATAACAGCACAATTACTGCTATTGTCTTATGATCTTAATCATAATGTGGGCTGGATTCGGCTAAAAGAAGCATTTGAACACACTGTGACATCATTATGGGCTTACGACAATTAATCATCATGCATTCTCCTCCTAAAAACAAAATAGTTACGTTAGACCATTAGGTGTATTTTAACAGATACGAATGCTCATACTTATTTGTTCTATGTTGTATTGTTACCAATTAGCGATTGACAAGTTCTTTTTTACATCACTAATTGAACAGAAAGGAAGGGTACCGAGCTGTAGCCATCTGTTATATGATATTATTTTTTACAAAATCAAATATATCATCTGACTATCTAATGCACGTTAACAATACATATAAAAACTCTTGATTGATATTTCTACAAAGGTAATGATTCAAGTGTGAATTTTTAAACAAAGACGAATATTTCTTACGTCGATTTATGATTCTGAAAAAAAAGAGGAAAAAAGCAAATGGAATTCTACAAAAACACCTACACTTTATAATTTTTGAAAATGATAAGTATTTCTATAAAGACATTTGTATAACTGAATTGTATGGGTATTTTTATAAAGACAGTTCTATAACAACATTGTGTATGTGTTTTTTTATAAAGACAGTTCTATAACACCATTGTATATGTATTTGTATAAAGACAGTATGATTATTTCTACAATGAATGCAGTAAGACTAGTTTAATGTAGTTCTATTTACAAGGACAATTACAGTTTGTTTGAAGAAGACGATCAGATGGTATTGGAACCATTTTTTTTTTTTTTTTTTTTCAGAAAAGACGATGGTGATGGACATGATCAAAGCAGCTATGGGATCTCGTGAAACTTATTACAAACATGATTTCAACCCGGAGTTCTCGGAGGAGCAAAGAACCATCCTTCCTCCTATCGGCGAGGGTCAGAAACAGACGATGCCAGGTGATATGGAAAAGACAATAGACAGGTGTGTAACACTACCAATACTGTTAAAATTAAAGTTCTCATTTAATACCTCACCTTAACAATATTTTATAAAATTATCCCAAAACGTTAAGATTTCAATAATCACCAAAAAGAACATCAGAAACGCTTATATTGGTCTTATAAATATTAATACACGTTCATTCGAAAACGTTCTTGTTAGCAAGCTAAATCAGTGTTAAAAGCAATGCATTACAGTACCATTTACCATTGTGTGAGTCATGTGACCTTATTACGCTATAAGTATCCTATATATGGCATTGTTGTGTTGCAAGTATGTCACTGTTGTCATGCACTCGCTTGTACCTTGTAAAACAGGCTCATTCTGGAAGATCATGGAGTCCCAGGGGAGCCCCAGATGGAATCCTTTATCCCAAAGGCCCCGCCTAAACCCGTTATTGCTGACCAAGACGGTGAGTACTACTTAATACACTTTGGGCAGTATTATCATCGTCTATGTTAATTATATTTTAACATTAGTAAGTAGATATAGATAAATAACAGGTTTTTTGTGGCGTCTCGGTTACTAGTGCTAATCCTCATCTGACAAATGACCAGTAAAGTACGTATTGTGCTAGCTGGTGTGCAATATGATCAAACATGTCGATTCGGGCACAGTAAAAGGATATGAAGACCTAGGTGTCAATAATGTAAAGCCAGGTCGATTCGACCAAACTGAAAGGATATGTAGACCTAGATGTCAAGAATGTACAAACAGGTCGTTTGGACCACGGTAAATGGATATGTAGATCTAGCTGTCTATAGAATTCCAAGTGCTCGTTGCAGCAACATACGATCTCAATTGCCATACGTCAACTGGGCAAAGGTCAATTGTAGGCCTGCTCGTCAGCGAAACGTCAGCGCACACTGTCAACTGGTTTTGCCTTATTTAATCGGGAATTAAGGCAGTTTTAGAGTAGCATTTGCACATATGTATGTGTTTCTTTGGTGTTAAGATTAAATATCTAATATTATACTTACTCATGCCTGAATATATATTAATGAATTTTAAGGAGACGAAGATATCAAGCTCTTCAATATAAAACTGTCATAAAACCATAGCATATTGTCTGGATCGTATAATTGTGTCCTAACTGAATATCAGTTAATGCGGCTTCAATTGACCCCTATTGGCTGTACGATGGTTGTTTATTGTAAGGTAGATATGATGAAAGCCAACGATTGTCTTAATTACTAAATATGGATGGAAATGTGACCTTACTGTGTTCAGACAAAAGTCTTGCTGGTTTTCCAGAGTTTGAGTTCCTCCCTGAAGTTCTAGGGTTCCAGGAGGTAGGAGGTACATGTATACGATGATTTGGCTGCTTACATGTCGCTTATTGTGTTTTCACACAGATGTCAAAACAAGCAGCACCCATACATATGTTCGTGGCTAAGTAACAAACAGCTTTATGGGTAGTCTACCTAAAACACTTAAACTTCAACAGAGTTAGTAATAAACAACAGCTCAATAGGTAGTCTACCTAAAATAATGAAACTTCAATATAATTACTAAAAGAACAGACCAATGGGTAGTCTACCTAAAACAATGAAACTTCAATATAATGAGTAATAAACAACAGCTCTATGGACAGTCTACTTAAAACTAAACAGCAGCTCTATGGGTAGTCTACCTAAAATATTGGAGACAAAAGCAGCCTAAATACAGTAAGTAATGTATTGTAAACGAATATAGAAATTTAACCGATGTCAGCAAGGTTTTACCGCTGTTCTTTCAAATCTTTCAAATTGTTAAAGGACAAACCCATCAGTGGTAGAAAGGTTTCCTTATCTCTATGTAGCTACATGTATATAGATATGTTTACAGAATGCATATGTAGTATATCTGTATAGTACACAGAACCCACCAGTATCTAGCAGTAGCTGTATAGAATACAGCGTACAGGGATGTTTGACAGTGACTGTCGTTGTATTCTTTGTACACATATCTCTAGGTACAAATGTAGGTAGGCGGTAAACAATTATAACAAATCAACAGTTAGGTATGGTTTAGTCCATAAACACTTATAAACACACAATGAATGTTTTTAACATGTTTGCCTCGCCTGTTTACGTTCACTTGCATTGTCATAAATGTGTCAACGTATATCACATGATATTACACAACTGTTTTGATTTTCGTACTGTTTTGCTGGAGAGTTGAGTTGCTTTTTTAAAGAGTATATCTACTTTTTTTTAACAAAAAATACCTGTTAAATTGAAAGTGAAAGCTTGACGTTTCGGTGGAGAAACTGCATTTATTCTTATGGAAAATAGTTTAAGTACAATTAATATGTTTCGTTTAAGTAGATATTGTTGTTTGCTAGTAAGGAATGTGTGGGGCGTTCCACATTTGATAAGAGCTAACGTTATACGCTACTTGAATGCACTCCTTAATTGTATTTTGTTCCAAATGTTGACACGCTCATTATTCCTTGTAGTCAAACGAATGTAAATTTTACCTTTACAACCATTAAGTGTTTTGCCTCAAGAAGATTTTAAATAGACAGATGTGCTGTAGTCTGTAATTAAAGCATATCGGAGTATTGAATAACTCCATCAGGAACTTTATAATGACTGCGTTGCCATATATTTAACACTTTGTTAATGCCAATTTCCTGTGTGCAACGGTATATCATAATCTGGTGTGTTAGTAGGAAGACACGTCACATCTGGTCTGTGTAAAGGTATGACGTGATCCCTTCTGTGTATTATCTAACGTCACGCCCTATCCTGGTATATTTATGTCATATTATGTCGTTATCTGGTCCTTTTATATAATATTTACCTTTGCAGAACTTTCAACCAATATCCGGCCCCCTGTAAGCGAAGCATTCAAGAAACAATTCACACGCCCGCCGACCAACGCTGGCAGACGAACTCCTAACAAAACTGAGGCTCCAGCTGCCCCGGCCACCTCCTTCCGGTTTACCACATCCGCGCAAGGCAAAAGGGAGAATGCTGCATGCGCAGCTGACCAATCAAAACTGGAAGCGCCAGCGGAACAGCGAGTGGAGGTGACAAGCCCTAATACATTTTAATGTAAAAAAGGAACTAGAGACAATCTGACTATTTTATACAATTACGACTGGAATCTAGGAGGGGAAATGAACACTTTGTCACTACTTGATTTTTGTTTATTTACGTATTACAGTTCGCACACGATTGATCAGGACTCGCTTTGGCTGGTGCACCAGAGGCAAAGTTATTGTTATATTTTCGTTCGTGATATAACCATGCCTCGAACAGGACAATTTTCAAAATGAATCAATCGTTTCCAACATCTGTATTCTTTTAATGGGGTATGTACATTTAGAACCAATCATACAATTAAATAAATGTATGCATGGTGATAAAACCAGGTTGGTTATGGCTGTGGGTCATTTCTTTACTAAGGACCATTTATTTCTTGTGCAACATAAATTTGATGTAAAATATTGATTATTAAGAGTGATTCCAGTTCGTTACCTATTGAATATTTATAGAACAAGATTTTTTTTCAATGACCGGTAGTTTTTCTCACATTTTCGGAATGTGATGCGTACATAGAGATGAAGTACTACCGGACTATGAAATGAACATTTCGGCCGAGGAATTCTTCGTACAGGTGCATAAGCTAGTATCTTAACGTCGACATAACCAACTTTTGTATTGGAAATGCACCCGCTTATAACCACATTGACACAAACTTGTAGATGTTCTATTCCCTTTAAAATGTTTTTCGATGTTTTTGTATATCTTTATGTGTCTCTTTGTGATGAAAACTTATTTAATATCATTTGTAACACAACTTATCATGTTTTTTTTAATATATACTACTCGTTCTGTGTGACCATATGTAAGATAACATACTCGTTATGGAAGGGAGATAACCTCTGGAATTGAAGGTAAACTCTCACATAATCGCCGTCCAAGAAATCTGTGATATATTTTGTATATAAGTATATATATTAATATTTAAATACTGTAATAAGTTATCGTTGCGCCTTTACAACAGTATTACATAGTTACGTCTAGGATTTGTGTTGTTATTGTATATAGTGTGTGTGTATATACACATCTGAGACAAGAGGCTGTGTGAATGAGAATGCTCAAGGGAAATCTTTTAATTTTAATACTTGCTCAACTGTTCTATACCCGTGACATTAAACGCTGCAGTGTTGTATCATCACAAAAATGTTGTTTCTTATTTATTTATTAATTTGTTTGACGGTTTCAAGACAAACCACTTGCATTAGAAACGGCTAACTTATATATACATGTATGTTACAAGGGATCAACAACCGCAATATACTCATTTTGTATGCATTACAAATGCAGATGATAATATCACCATGCATATGTGTAGCTGTTAAAACATCATGCATATATATACCTGTTAGAATACCATACATTATATGTATTTCTTAGAACACCATAATATACATGTACCCATCATAGCACCACACATACATCTACCTGTTAAAACACCTTAACTCTACATTAATAAAGAAATCAAATTTAAGAACATCAGATGAATGAGATATATCATTGCTCATGCATTGACTGGTAATAGAAGAATATTGCCCAACAATTGTTTATACATGTACTTAAAAGAGGCGTATTTAAAGATTCATATTACTTTCCCCAAAACTTACACTTGAGCTTGGGTTACCCTCGTGGAAAGTTAGATTTGTTTTTCCAATATCGAATTGAAGGAAAAATATTAAGAGTTACGTTCAAATATTTTTTTGACGTGATTAAAACTGGGATTGGACAAAAGTTGGTAAGGTGTTTTACCTACCATACTATCCTACTGAGTATACAAACACGACCAGGATACAAAGTTAGGGTGGGATATATGTTGAAGGTCCGTACGTTTGATTGATATGTTGTGAGCCTCATCTTGAAGGATTTGAATTTTGCCGGACATATTGTATTATTTTTCAACATTATCCCATTCAGTATCTATACATTTTTGCCAGCGGTGTTTAAGAATATCAATACAACTTTTATAAAACTCCTTTTCTTGGATGTTCAGAAGAAAGTCATCCACTGCATGTATGACGTCATCATCGGACTGGAAGTGGGTGCCTGAAATAGCTGGTTTTTCAGTTTTGGAAATAGATGAAAGTCCGACAGACTGAGATCAGCTGAATGAGGTGGTTGATCAATCAATTGAAAGCCACAATAGTGAATGATGTGACGAGGAGCGTTGTCCTGATGGAATAACACACCTTTAGTGAGCTTTCCGCGGTCCTTAACTTTAATATTTTCCAGTAACTGCCTCAGAAGTAAAGCATAGTATGTGCCATTGATTGTTTGTCCCTTTTGGAGATAATCTGTCAGCAGAATACCACCTGCATCTCAGAAAACCGAGGCCATAACCTTCCCAGCTGATTGAACAGTTTTTGCCTTCTTTTTCGGGGAGAGCCAGGGTGCTTCCATTGTTTCGATTGTTGTTTGGCCTCCTGGGTGATGAACCCATGTTTAATCCATAGTGACAAATCTCTGAAGAAAGTTGGCAGGATCTTCCTCAAAAAGGTTCAGATTAGCACGCGATAATGTGCGCCTGGTGTGCTTCTGATCAACTGTCAGAGGTCATGGTACCCATCGAGCCGAAAGCTTTTTCATTGCAAGATCCTCGGTCAGAATGGAATGTACACTCTTTCCTGTGAAATACCAACTCTACTGGCTATATATCTTTCTGGGACTCGTCTGTCAGTCAACAATATCATTATTTGACTTAATTGACCATTTCTGGGGTTTCAAATTGACAGGCCTTCAGGAACGGGGGTCATCCTCGAGGCTCTGTCAGCAGCGCTTTATTTCCGCCATCCACATTTTCACTGCGAATATGAAGGGGCATCTTTCCCTCGTGTTGCTACCATATCATTATGGATTTCCTTAGGTGCTAAACCTTTTTAATGCAAATATTGGATCACTACTCTTTCACCGATTTTTGTCCATTTTGAAAAAAGCAACTTGTCTTGTTTACTTTAGAGTGCTACCTCGTCGATTTAAACTAGGCTTACTATAAAGTAAGGGAATAGTAGGACACAAAAAGAACATCCTTGAGTACCTTCATCATTACGGGGTTCACAAAAATCCTTGGTAAGTAGATATTGGAGTAGTCATTCCAATTGTCACGATTCATTTGAATAATGTTGATCACTAACGAAAAAATAAAAAGGTTTCGAGTTTCAGTTTGATGGCGACCACGGAGAGGTTTGCTGTCGTCTTATGATCACATTTGAAATATTCTATTTTCTTATGCGATATGAGGGCAGACGTGTTCGGATTTGACCTAGATTTGTATGGCATGTGTCGTCGATTTGACCTAGATTTGTGTGGAAGGTGTCTTCGATGAAACAGAAGACGTTTATTCTCTTGAAACATCTAGTCTTTGTCTTGTACTTTTCCAATTGTCTCCATGGAATTCTGAATTAATTGTTCATATTTAACCCTCATTTGTCGAGTTTGATTTAGAATCATAGTTTCGGTTTTTGATATTGGTATTCGCTGATGATTTTGTATCAATATATGTACTCGGTGTGTAATTTAACATCGGTTGGTTGAAATACTATCCGGCCACTAATATGCAAGCGCAAGCAACACCTGTATCAAACAACGTCCATATCAAACAACATATGTATCAAACAACATATGCATCAAACAACACCTGTATCAAACAATACGGGTATTGGCAAAATGCACATAATAAGCTGAATGAGTCTGAATTAGTTTTATGTCTACCTTATGTGAAGCACCCGGCCCTCATCCTGAAATGGAGTTACATCCCCTATACCTAAGGTGCCCCAGCCTTGAATTGGATGCATTATAACGCGTACTGTAAGTTAGACGAGGGTAAATGAGAACAGAAGGCAAAAAAGTATAATACATTAGGTCTTACAACAGTGCTATTATTGGATCTTAATCAATAATAATTAACATCAGTAAGACATACATGTATCAAAGAGTATGGGGGCAGAAAAAGTGTTTATGATTTGAAATTAAAAAACCTCTGAGCTCCGTAAAGGCAATGAAACAAGATTAAAAAGGGAAAGGTTCCATTAAACCTTAACACCGGCGTGTTTTAGATGTAATGTTTGATAGGGACTTTGGCACGAAATGATGGTAATGGTTGATAGGTACTGTGGCACGAAATGATGGTCGTGTTTAGGACAGCTTCTGTCTTGTTTGAAATAACCTTCGCTATGTCAGCATTGCATGCAAATGATGCTGTGTTTCTATTTCGATGGTACGGAATCACACTTCAATGGCATTGATTTATGGTTTTGACTTTATATACTGAACATTCATGGGACTTTAACTTGCAGAAACACTGCCCTGTTGAAAGAGTGCACGAAACTGGGGGAAAAAACGCGGACATCCTCCATACGATTATTTAAACCTTTCTTTTAATCAATATCTTAAAGCTTTGCTCTATCGCGACCAGGGTGTATATCAAAGAATGCAGTATGGAAGAGGATGTTGAAAAGAGGTTGATAAAAACAGCGTGCAAACTGAATTAACTAAATTATAATGTGGATACTGTCTGGAAAAGGAAACAATTTATATTTCACAAGGAAATAAGAGACACATGTTGTCTAATTTGTCTCAATAGGGAGTTTTGATTTTATCAGTTTTCGTCTGGTGAGATAGCGACCTTGCTTAGTAGCGCGGTATAATTACACTTACAGAGCATTGCTTTTCTCAACAAGTGCTTATTCTCATCACACTACTTGTACGTTGTTTGGTGATGTGATTCGGCCGAGAGTTTTTATAATGCAATATACTCCAGTATGTATTATCCACTTGCCAGTAAGCTGTCGACTTTCAATTCTCACTGGCCAACACTAACTGTAACATGACAATGTAGTTATGATAATTTTGATATACAGTTTCGTAACGTTGCATGCCTGATTAGATCTGTAACCAGATGAGATTATATTTTCACAGATTTAAATAACCATAGAGTAGTCTCCAAATCCTAGATTTGTAATGACAATCGTCAGAAAAACTTAGACACTTAAAGGATAACAAAGAGATTAAATTACCTTACGTGTAGGTGTGTGTATGTTTTTAGTTATGAACACTCGATTTCCCCATATTTTGTAACTAAAGCAAGAAAAACCTAAAAATAAATTACAGATGCTCGGAAACATAATCTACATGGAATTTCATAGCGAAAATCCATCATTAAAACACAATTGTCTACACGTTTGCACTTGCCACGCTGCAAGCTGTCGCTACGTGTAGCAGATGCAAAACCACTTAATCGGTGACGCATAATCCCGGACAATCCCCATCTTCACGTAAACGTAAACGTAGGGTTGCTTAACCTCTCTACCATCAAAGTTGTCTATGAAAGTAACTCATGCAAGTGATGAGCGGAACATGTCCTGACATAGCAAATGAGGGGAGAGATGGACGGTACCTATACTGACATAGCCAATAAGGAGAGAAGTGGGCAGAACCTGTACTGACATAGCCAATAAGGGGAGAGGTGGGCGGTACCTATACTGACATAGCCAATAAGGGGAAAGGTGGGCAGAACCTGTCTTGACATAGCCAATAAGGGGAAAGTTGAGCGGAACCTGTACTGATATAGCCAATAAGGGGAGAGGTGGACGGTACCTATACCTATATAGCCAATAAGGAGAGAAGTGGGCAGAACCTGTTCTGACATAGCCAATAAGGGGAGAGGTAGGCGGGACCTGTAACGACATAGCCGATAAGGAGAGAGGTGGGCGGAACCTGTCCTGACATAGCCAATAAGGGGAAAAGGTGGGAAGAACCTTTACTGACATATAGCCAATAAGGGAGGAGGGACAGAACCTTTACTGACACATTGTATACGAAAATAGGTAGGCGGGACCGGTAACGACATAGCCAATAAGGGGAGAGGTAGGCGGGACCTGTAACGACATAGCCAATAAGGTGAGAGATGGGCGGAACCTGTCCTGACATAGCCAATAAGGGGAAAAGTGGACGGGACCTGTCCTGACTGAATAAGAAAGGGGGAATTGACAAAATCTGTACCAATGAATAATTAAGGAGAGTTAGCCAGGCCTTGTAATGACTGATCCCATTAAAGGAATGTTGATAGTTTCACTGACTAAACCCCCTTTCAGTTATAATCAATTTTGACAGAAAAGCGCGGGATATATATTTAAATATTACTGCAATGCAACAGTCACAGTTTTATTCCGAGAAAGCAAGTTTACCTGGGCAACCAGATATTATATCCCCCACAGACTTTAATTTCATACAGCATGCATACCTTTTATTTGTTACAGGTTTTACCCGAACTGTCTCATATATTGGGCCTCATATCCAAAATCTGAACACTAAATATGCATACAAATGTATGCCCCAAGTCAAGAATTTAAACAATATATCAAATTCCCGCACGGAAGCTCCAGACAGTATACCAAGACTTGTTTGGAACTATAAACCAACATGTGGCGAGGAGGTGGAATATTTCCGCCCTTAGATTAGTCTGTAAATATCAACCTGCTACTTTATGGCAAATTAAGCAACACTTTGCATACACGATATATATTTCGCTCGGGTGAATCACGATTCCAGTCAGACCTAAAAGAAAGTTAACAGCGATGTCATTTGTATGCACTGTACTCGTTGCTTACATCAACTGTTGCCATAGTAATACGAGTAAATTTGCTATAACTTTGGAATGAACATCCGCCGTATACATGTCTGCTTTAATCAGATGTTAACCGCTAAACTACGCGTGATTATTTCCACAACGTCAAATATGCTTGTTTGGATAAGTTTAAATAAAAACGGAATTTGTTTTAATTAGCACAATCAATAAAAGACGAAATAGACCATGTTCAAGTTTATTTGGGAATAAGATGATATAACTAAGATTAGGTATCCTCGAAGTTGAAGACGTTATTGAAAGGCGCTTCTATCAGTAATGATACTTTCTGTTGGATAATTATCGACAGATGCTATCAAAAACTCCACACAAACAAACCACTTGACGTAACCCAAGTCAGACAATATGTATAAACTCTACTTATTAGTGCGAACGTCCGAAGCGTCTAGAAATAGTGAGTGCAGCCAACGACAACACAATGCCTGGCTTTCTTACTTTGTATAAAGTAGCTGTGTGATGATTCATTATATAAATGTATATGCAATGTATAAATTATATCATATGTAATGTATGTAATTATTGTTACATACATAATATATGTCTTATTCGGTGATCCTACTGCACGGTATTTGGACATAAAAGGTGTCACCGCCAAAGCCAGTTGCATTTTAGTGTTTAAGCTAAACAAAGTACAAACTGAAGATTGTCTATACTCCTATAGGTTCCCAAAAAATATATAATTACATAAATATAGAAGGATATCTCTGACCGAACTAAATCGTCGATAGGACATGATAATTTGCAAAAAAAAAGGCTCACTAATCCTATAATGCATGAAAAAGCTTATGTTCTGAGGTAAACAAAATAAAGTTGATATTTCGCCGGTATATTATTACGTGGAAGATAACCACCTTTAAGAACACGTACATTTTAATACAACCCTTGAGTATTACGCGTCACGTGTTCGCACCACATGCGCTCTCTTTTGTCATGGCCGCAATGTGATAATAAAAACTCGTAGCTACACGTTTCGCGCTGGTTTATCGTTTCGATTTGACATGATCTCAGAGGAATTGGTATACTCGTAATCCTGATGTTTTCGATAAGACCGTATGCACAGAACTGGTGTTAAAGTTTCCGTAATCGCTGAATACTGGAAATTATTGCATCGCCTTCCTCATAAAAACGTCATGAAATAGAATCAGACAGAACGAAGTATCTGTCGTTTCTACATTTAAAGTTTAGTCGCTAAATATTGGAATGAAGGAAATGTGAAAACATTCCATGCCTGGAATGTGTACTATTACAATACTAGGAGTGAGATTCTTGTTTGTCTAACCAGGCCGAGGCCTAGTGTGGAGCTATAAAGACGTCCGTCAGTGACCCCATCATTTCAGTGAGGTGACACTATAGAGACGTCCGTTAGGAGTCCCATCATTTCAGTGTGCTGACACTGTAAACACGTCCATCAGTGACCCCATCATTTCAGTGCGATAACACTATAAAGACGTGGTCCCATCATTTCAGTGTGGTGACACTATAAAGACGTGGTCCCATCATTTCAGTGCGATGACACTGTAAACACGTCTATCACTGCCCCCATCATTCCTTCGATCAACGTATAACATTATTAGGAGACGTAAAGTAACAACATGCAAACAAAAACAAATAGTCAAGATAAAACTGCCTGAAAATGTACACTAGGCCTATTTGCTCAGACAAATTTCTATTTCACAAACTTTCTACGAGGTTTTCCAATGTCACTAGTACAAGAAGAACAAGAAAGCTATATGGCGCAGTTTAACATAAATTGTTTAGCAAATACTAGCCACTACGGTTATCAAATACTACCAACTACCGTTACCTGATAATAACCACTACGGTTACCAATACATGTACTAACCACTACGGTTACCAATACATGTACTAACCACTACGGTTACCAATACATGTACTAACCACTACGGTTAACAATACATATACTAACCACTACGGTTACCAATGCATGTACTAACCACTACGGTTACCAATACATGTACTAACCACTACGGTTACCAATACATGTACTAACCACTACGGTTACCAATACTAACTACTACGGCTACCAATACTAACCATACGGTTACCAATACATGTACTAACCACTACGGTTACCAATTACTAACCATTACGGTTACCAATTACTAACCACTACGGTTACCAATACTAACCACTACGGTAACCAATACATGTACTAACCACAACGGTTACCAATACTAACCACTATGGTTATCAATACTAACCACTACGGTTACCAATGCATGTACTAACCACTACGGTTACCAATACATGTACTAACCACTACGTTTACCAATACATGTACTAACCACTACGGTTACCAATACTAACCACTACGGTTACCAATACATGTACTAACCACTACGGTTACCAATTACTAACCACTACGGTTACCAATACTAACCACTACGGTTCCAAATAATAACCACTATGGTTACCAATACTAACCACTACGGTTACCAATACATGTACTAACCACTACGGTTACCAATTACTAACCACTACGGTTACCAATACTAACCACTACGGTTCCAAATAATAACCACTATGGTTACCAATACTAACCACTACGGTTACCAATACATGTACTAACCACTACGGTTACCAATTACTAACCACTACCGTTACCAATATTAACCACTACGGTTACCAATACTAACCATTACGGTTACCAATTACTAACCACTACGGTTACCAATACTAGCCAAAACGGTTACCAATATTAACCACTACGGTTACCAATACTAAACAATACGGTTATCAAATACTAACCAATACGGCTACCAATGATAACTACTACTGTTAAGAAATACTAACCTCTACCGTGACCTTATAATAATAACTATGGTTACCTAGTACTTACCACAACGGTCACCTAATAAGTACAACTACGGTTACCTAATACTAACCTCTACCGTGACCTTATACTAACCACTACCGTGACCTTATACTAACCACTACGGTTAGCAATTACTAACCACTGCGGTTACCAATTACTAACCACTACGGTTACCAATTACTAACCACTACGGTTTCCAATACTAACCTCTACGGTTACCAATACTAGCCACTACCGTTACCTTATACTAACCACTACAGTTACCTAATACTACCCACTACGGTAACTGATACTAACCACTACGGCTTTTAATTCTACAAATGTAACCAATACGGTTACCAATACTAACCACTATGGTTACCAATACTAACCACTACGGTTACCAATACTTACCACTACGGTTACCAATACTAACTAATCACTACGGTTACCTAGTACTAACCACTACGGTCACCAATAATAACCACTACGGTTACCAATACTTACCACTACGGTTACCAATACTATCCACTACGGTTATCAATACTAACCACTACGGTTACCAATCCTTACCACTACGGTTACCAATACTATCCACTACGGTTATCAATACTAACCACAAAGGTTACCAATACTAACCACCACGGTTACTAATACTAACCCCTACGGTTACCAATACTTACCACTATGGTTATCAATACTAACCACAATGGTTACCAATATTAACCATTACCGTGACCTAATACTAACCACTACCGTGACCTTATACTAACCACTACCGTGATCTTATACTAACCACCACCGTGACCTAATACTAACCACCACCGTGACCTTATACTAACCACCACCGTGACCTTATACTAACCACCACCGAGACCTAATACTAACCACCACCGTGACCTTATACTAACCACCACCGTGACCTTATACTAACCACTACGGTTAGCAATTACTAACCACTACGGTTACCAATTACTAACCACTATGGTTACCAATACTAACCACTATGGTGACCAATACTAACCACTACGGTTACCAATACTAACCACTACGGTTACCAATACTTACCACTACGGTTACCAATACTAACCACTACGGTTACCTAGAACTAATCACTACGGTTACCTAGTACTAACCACTACGGTTACCAATACTAACCACTACGGTTACCAATACTAACCACTATGGTTACCAATACATACCATTATGGTTACCAATACTAACCACTATGGTTACCAATACTAACCAATACGGTCAATACTAACCACAACAGTTACAAATAATAAACACTCCGGTTACCTAATACTAGCAAATACGGTTACCAATACAAACCACTTCCATTACCTTATACTTACCACTACCGTTACCTAATACTAACCTCTATCATTACCTAATTCCTATGTAAATGTGAACTGCTCTTGTTTGTATTGTATAACCCAGTCAATGCTAGATTGAGTTAATCAGTCAGTTATTAAGGTAGTTACATTCTGAAAAAAATCAATTTTTAATTTGGTTAAAACGTGTTTATATGAAAACTCTATTTTATGCAAAAGATATTGGTATGAAATGTGATGCTCTCAGTTCTGCCATTTACATACAATAAAATGCATCAAACATGAAAGACAATGTTTACTCCATTTAATTACTAAGCGAAAGAAGGGATTTTTTAAATTGAGTTGATAGTATTGTACTTAAGCTTGTAATGCTCATACTACAATCATTTGTTTCACAATATATAATCCACCCTGTATCTGTCAGATTAGTTGTGAAATGATGATGTTTTTTTGCCAAATTGAAACAGAATTGAAGGTTAACAAGAAATAAAAGTGTAAAAAAAAAAAAAACAGAAATACACTTCAATCCCGCCTCTTTAAGTACATGTACATGACTTTCTGCCGAGAACAGTAAGAAATATCCCGACTCGATACATACATTATCTACTTCATCGTTACCATGAAATGGCTGACTGAAGAAAATGATACTTCTTTGGTTTACGTAACACATGAGTTTCGCTACAGAATGTCATCCATTTTCTGGTTACCATTATCTGGAGTCTCGTGTAGACGTTTATCCTTTTCACGGTTACCAAAGGGTGACTACCCGTGTAACTTTTTGGCTTCCGGTTTACCACGTGAGTCAGACAACCACTGGGTTTTCTTTGGGAAATGAACAATTTTATATTTATGTTGGGAGTGGCGGTATAGTAGTGGTCAGCGTTTGGCAACAAAGAAACAATCTTAGTGTCTGCAGATCGAATGTGTGCCTGGCATAAGATGACTTCGTCAGGAAACCATCGACATCCTGGTCACAAGGGATGCCCCAGTCTTGTAAACGATGACCCCAGAATGTCAAGTTTGAAGTAGCACTTTTAGTTTACCAGCATAGATCTTGTACTAGGAGAGAACGAGTTCCGGTTAACCAGATGATGCCTGCCGCTGTAATGATCGCCTTCATGTTAACCAGGACGAATCCCGAGTATAAATCGTTTGTTATTAATTATTTAATATAAGCAACATAAACACCAAAAGTGTTCAAACATTCTCCTTTGAATTAATTCTCACTAAGCGTGATTTCTCGTAACCGTAACATGATCAAGGGGAATAAGTCGGATAATTTTGTTTCAAGCATTTTGTTTTAATGAAAATCAATGAAACTTAATTCAATATATCGACAGATTTTACTCTTTGTACCGGGCAGGTAAATGTTGTTCTCGTTTTTCTAAATCGTCATTAGTTAAATATTAAAGAGAAACCAGATATAATGCATTTTCTGTATGAAGTATTGATATGATGTAACATCTCCCATAACAACGTGACTGTAATGTCACGTGCTTAATGACACCCTGTTTTCTCCTAGTCGTAATGTTCAGTTCAGTTCTCGCTGGTTGCTATGGTGATATACAAAATGGCACACTGGGTTGTCAGCGGCAGACGCAAATACAAAACTGAGAAAATAAATGAGTTTTTATGAAGGAGTTACCATAACAACATAATTTGTCTTTCTAATCCTCTCTAATTCTCGCAACGCACAATGAATGTCACTATTAAAATGATATATGCAGTATAAGCTTACGGCAAAATAATTTCCTCGTAATACGTTTGATAGTAACACCTGTTCCCTGAAATGGATGCGGATTTGAACTGCAAGAAAAATACATATCCTTCGGGCGTTGTAGAGCACAAACCGTTACTAGACCTCCCAGAATTACTAGTACTACCAAGGCATGGACCAAGTCGGGGAAAACAAAGACGAGTTTTATAGGCGGGAAGGTTTACGTCTTAGTAGCATCCAGACAGACATTTCTGTAACATGTTTATGTGGCACTGGCCACCAGAGAGACATTTCCTGAACGTGCTCACAGTACTATAGGTTTTCTGTCATATCTGTAAGACATGTTAAATGCGATTAGATAGGAAGTTGATGCCATCGGGGATTCTTCAAAAGTAAATACCTAAAACTTTAAAGGCATTAAATACCAGTTTTCTCTCCGTGTTTACTTCCAAAGATGTTGTCATTTGTACCAGCTTGTGAATCACACAGCACATTATACAATGTATATTTCGGACAATTTACATATTGTACATGTATACGTAACATCACCAACAAAATACTTATCGAAAATCTACAATCTAAAATGATGAAGTTTGAACTAAGTGCGATTTTAAACTCACGCAATGCTATGTTATGCATGGTTCTATTTGTACCACACATGATGAATGCATATATTGCGTAATGATGCTTGTCCAAACACTGAACAAACCTAATTCACTAAATAGCTGTGAAATATTTGAGATACGGATCATTCTTATCGGTATGTATAATGTATGTTTGAAGCGGGAGGGTGGACTGTCTTAACACGTGATTTATTCACATTCCACCAGTTTCAACAATACATGCCGGGCAATAAGATCAAATACATCTGTTATTCAACACTACATGTGTGCTCGAGGCGACTAATGTGGGAATCCCCTGCATGTTTCGTTATTTCTGTCTGTGTCCTTCTTCAGACACGAGAACGAACAAATTAAATATTGCCCAACCTAACATAATGTATCTTTATTTTGTCATGTGCCTCTGTTCACAAAAAAAACCCTCACATTTGGTCTTGGAGTTGAGGTCCAGGCATGGCAGGTCATTGGGTCTTCCCTAGACCGAGACAAACCAAAGTCTATTGAATTGATACCCGAAGCTCTTATTCAAAGTCTAAAACAAACTGGTACTTGAAGCTCTATATCGAAGTCTGTAACATTGGTACTTGAAGATCTTAACCAAAGTCTATACTGTTACTTCAAGCTTTAACCAAGGTCTACAAACTCTGGTATTTGAAGCTCTAAACAGAAGTTTGTAACATTGATACAGTTGAAGCTCTAAACCAAAGTATATAACACGGGTACTTAAAGCTCCAACCAACGTTTATAAATCTAGTACTTGAAGCTCTAGACCAAAGTCTATAACATTGGTACTTGAAGCCATAAACCAAAATATATATAACAGGTACTTGAAGCTCTAACCAAACTCTGTAACACGGGCACTTGAAGCTATAACCTTACTCTTTAACATGGGTACTTGAAGCTCTAACCTTACTCTTTAACATGGGTACTTGAAGCTATAACCTTACTCTTTAACATGGGTACTTGAAGCTCTAACCTTACTCTTTAACATGGGTACTTGAAGCTCTAACCTTACTCTTTAACATGGGTACTTGAAGCTCTAACCTTACTCTTTAACATGGGTACTTGAAGCTCTAACCTTACTCTTTAACATGGGTACTTGAAGCTCTAACCAAACTCTTTAACATGGGTACTTGAAGCTCTAATCAAACTCTTTAACATGGGTACTTGAAGCTCTAACCAAACTCTTTAACATGGGTACTTGAAGCTCTAATCAAACTCTTTAACATGGGTACTTGAAGCTCTAAACAAACTCTTTAACATGGGTACTTGAAGCTCTAAACCAAAGTCTATAGATCTGATACCTGAAACCCTTAACCGAAGTCTATAACATTAGAAATTGAAGCTCTAAACCAAAGTCTACAAAATCTGGTACTTGAAGCTCTAAACAAAAGCCTATAACATTGGAATTTGAAGCTCGAATCAATGTCTATAAATCTGGTACTTGAAGCTCTAAATCAAAGTATATAACATTGGTACCTTAAGCCCTAATCCAAAGTCTATAACATGGGAACTTGAAGCTCTTTACTAAAGTCTATAAGTCTGGTAGGTAGCAGGTACGATTCTTTATACAAAAATATCATATTAGGAAAATTCGAGAAGTGTCGAGTCCCTTGCTCTATTGACGAGAGGAGGAAATATTCAGCCAGTGTATTTTTCTGGTAAACTGTAGTAACGCCACGTTATATAGCTGAAGCGTAAAGATAATATGATAAACTGTTTGCTTAAGTCGGATAATTAAACGTTTGTTATAATATAAATCCTAATCCAGAACCTTTTCTAGCACACATCAATTTACTTCAGGCTTTAATCTTCTCGCAAACAATGAAATATGCGATCGGCAGCCTTCGTGGTATAATATGGTTACAGAGTCTCCTTCCGTCAATAACTAACGAGCACGTTCCTTCCAGGGAAACGCTTCTGTTTTATCTTCGCTATCCAACATATTTAGTAACGACAAGGTTTAGCATCAGAAATACGCAAATAGGAGCTCTCAGACAATCGCAGACAAATCGTACATTAGTAATGTTTTCTCTTAAATTTCTCCACAATGAGCGTCAGATCGGGGCTACAAAGTTGTAGTGATAGCAACAAGGTCTATAATGTATAAATCACTGCCAGTATAAAATGGTGATATATCGCCAGATTTTACATGGGTATAATTTTCGATAGAATGTACCAGGATGACAAATAGCAATGTTTAGTAATGAGATAACTTGATAGTTTGCTGTCTAACATGGTGAATTTCGCTAAGAAATTACACAGGTATGTTTATGATTCTGTTTCAAAACAAGTTTCAGTCTTATACACGATCTAGATCCAAACGTGAAAGAGAAAGAACATCCATATTAGCGATTATCTTATTTATTGACAAATGGGTTTCTTTATTCAATAGGCGTCCTTTGTGAATTTCTTGGCATCACGGTACCATCTTACAGGTGTTTGTTCCTCATTTTGATTAGGCCATTCAGACTTTAGACCTTGAATCTCAGATGATATCAAACTGAAGGGACAAAACCATCGGTCGCAAGAAACAAACAATTAATAATTTCAATTTCAAAAATCAATGTGGGCGTATGCATATGCAGCAGAGCAAACTGACAAATGGAAGTTACCTGTATCATCTAGCAACATCTTACTTGCTTTTCCTTTTTTCTGAACCCATCTAGCTAGTAATAATTCCAAACATAGACAATCTTTTCGCCCCTCTACAGGGGAACACAAGAATGGCCTAGATAAATATAATTCGCCTATTGCAACATTTCAAAGATTTGTTTCAAATTACTCTCATTTTTTTTTCTTCTATATGTGTCTTCTTGACATCCGTTACAGCATCTAGCCAAAGTCTGCCCTCGTATTCCCGTAACACCATCTAGCCAGAGTCTTCCCTCTTCTACCTGTGACACCATCTAGCCAGAGTCTGCCTCGTCTACCTGTGACAACATTTAGCCAGAGTCTACCCTCGTCTTTCTGTGACAACATCTAGCCAGATTCTACCCTCGTCTACCTGTGACACAATCTAGCCAGAGTCTACCCTCGTATTCCCGTAACACCATCTAGCCATAGTCTGCCCTCGTCTTCCTGTGATACCATCTAGCCATAGTCTACCCTCGTCTACCTGTGACACCATCTAGCCAGAGTCTGCCTCGTCTACCCGTAACACCATCTAGCCATAGTCTACCCTCGTCTACCTGTGACACAATCTAGCCAGAGTCTACCCTCGTATTCCCGTAACACCATCTAGCCAGAGTCTGCCTCGTCTACCCGTAACACCATCTAGCCAGAGTCTGCCTCGTCTACCCGTAACACCATCTAGCCATAGTCTGCCCTCGTCTACCTGTGACACAATCTAGCCATAGTCTACCCTCGTCTACCTGTGACACCATCTAGCCAGATTCTGCCCTCGTCTTTCTCTGACACCATCTAGCCAGAGTTTGCCTCGTCTACCCGTGACAACATCTAGCCAGAGTCTGCCCTCGTCTACCCGTGACAACATCTAGCCAGAGTCTGCCCTCGTCTACCCGTGACAACATCTAGCCAGAGTCTGCCATCGTCTACCCGTGGCACCATCTAGCCAGATTCTGTCCTCGTCTACCCGTAACACCATCTAGCCAGATTCTACCCTCGTTTTCCTGTGACGACAACATCTAGCCACATTCTGCCCTCGTCTTTCTCTGAAACTATCTAGCCAGAGTCTGCCCTCGTCTACCCGTGACACCATCTAGCCAGATTCTACCCTCGTCTTTCTGTGACAACATCTAGCCAGATTCTACCCTCGTCTTTCTGTGACAACATCTAGCCAGATTCTGTCCTCGTCTACCTGTGACACAATATAGCCAGACTCTACCCTCGTCTACCCGTGAAACCATCTAGCCAGATTCTACCCTCGTCTACCCGTGAAACCATCTAGCAAGGGTCTGCCCTCGTCTACCCGTAACACCATCTAGCTAGAGTCTGACATTCCACCTTCCCGTGACAACATCTAACGAGAGTTTGTCCTCACCTTTCTATGATACCGTATACATGTAACGTCTAGTTACGGGTTGTCTGTTGATGTCTAGTAACATTTTTAAGAGAGAAAAAAAACAATGGATTAGATTCATCGGTCCTGTTGGCGCTCGATCATATACATTGCACATGTATAGTAGATGAAATCAAGAATATTTCTGTTTGATTGGCCCTTGATCAAGCATGACAATGTATGTCACATATCGTTTCACTCTATATGGTTGGCCTCCCATCATGTATAACAAAGTAATTACATGCAGCTTTAGACTATTTGTCGCATAGGCTACCAATTATATAAACAACAGCAATGGTCTTGTAAAAAGCTATTATGATCGAGTATGATACGGCCAGAAAGACTTGCCTACTAGCGCTGTGGCGTGGACGCCGTCACAACAGAGATAGTGTCACCACTTATGGCCAGAGGAGTTGCCTGTCTGTCCAGGAGGCAGAACTTATCACAATATATCTACCGTATAAGATTTCTGTATCAAATGTACGGCCCCAGATCCACAGAAGGTCACAACCTCTATATCCATTAATCTACGCCTTTAGGAACGATCATCAGTACGATGGCATTATATAGGATCGGAATTGATTGAAAAGAAAAGCGCCTAATGGACTTGCAACATAGTTCAGTCTTTTCAAGTAATTCAAACGTATTTACTGGTCATTGTCCTTGGGCACTCTCCTGACACGCCAAGATGCCAATTAATTCACGCTACACCATTACAAATTGTCGCGCTATTCTACGATTCTACCAATAAGTTCTGACAAAATATGAAATTGTTGACAATTATTGAAATTCCAATTAATTATGGCATTCTATGACGCTACAATTATATGTGATGCAGTATGTATTATACGTACTATCAAGTAGGACATACTACGACGCAAAATGTATTGTTGTCTGACTCGCTATATAAATGGTTATTAACTAAATGTGACTGTTTTCCAAACGGTAAATGCTACACCTATGGAGTGTTGACCAGTCACGTGATTTATCGTGAATGATACGCATGAACTGTTGACCGGTCACGCGCTGCGCAATCGAACGCGCCTAGTTACAAGCGTTCAGATGAAGGCGACATTGATTACTTGTCGTCTGTTTGTAAACATGGCTTCGATTTCTAGATTTGAAGAAATTAACGATGACAGGCTTCTGAAGGGGAACAGGACTCGGTGAATACTAAAATATAATAAAGAGCAGCGAGAATTCTGCATGCCTACTGCAAATCATAAGGTGTACCAAGCAGTGAGTTGGAGGCAGCGATCATCTGAGTTACAATGTATATGAAAAGCTAAAGAAGTTCTACAGTTGTGTAGTTACAAGCAGGCTGGGTTTTTAGTATTCGCATCATATGTGAGATAACAAAATAGTTGTTTCATGCCTCATCAGTAACAGTCAAAACAATTTACACTCGGTGTTAGTACCGACCAGGTGAACTGTTTCCCTCGGACTTCGGCCTTGGGAAAACAGTTCACTTCGTCGGTACTTACACCTCAGGAAAACTGTATAATGTGACGATCAAAACTATTAACGCTTCAATTAATGTAACAAACGTATGACGCTTCAAAAAAATCTAACAATGACGCCAGAAAGATGCTTCATCGTAATCATTTGAATATTTTTCCTCACCGGTCAACAGTCAAAAATATTATCCGGTCAATATTTATAAGCATTGGCAGGTTTGTTACGTTTTTAGCAATTTCGCTGGATAACAGTCGAAAAAACTTAATTAACTGTGACGTTACAACTACATATGAGAAACTATTGACGTTACAGTTCATGTGACAAACTATGACGTCACAGTTCATATGACAAACTATTGACGTTACAGTTCATGTGACAAACTGTGACGTCACAGTTCATGTGACAAACTATTGACATTACAGTTCATGTGACAAACTGTTACACTACAACTACATGTGAAAAACTATTGACGTTACAGTTCATGTGAAAAACTATTGACGTTACAGTTCATGTGAAAAACTATTGACGTTACAGTTCATGTGAAAATCTATTGACGTTACAGTTCATGTGAAAAACTATTGACGTTACAGTTCATGTGAAAATCTATTGACGTTAGAGTTCATGTGACAAACTGTGACGTCACAGTTCATATGACAAACTGTAACGTCACAGTTCATGTGACAAACTGTGACGTTACAACTTCATGTGACAAACTATTCGCGTTACAGTTCAAGTGACAAACTGTGACACTACAATTACATGTGACAACTGTCACACTACAATTACATTTACATGTGGCAAACTATTAGCATTACAGTTGATGTGACTAACGTATGAAGTTTCAATTAAATGTGGCAAACTGTATGTGATACGTAAACTTACTGTGTACAGAAAGAATCACGTGAAACTCAAACTAAACTTTTAAAAGGTAAACATCTGAACAATATCAAACGCATTATATCTATTGCACGTAAATAATCAAATGTAAGCGATGCAGATATAAATTGTATCAAATAAGCATTTCATATCTCGCGAATCTGTGTGAATTTTGAGCATTCCACCATGTTTGATATATGTGTGCCAACGCGCAACCGCAGGAGGACAAATTTCTTTCGATAATTTGCTTTAATTTTACCACATGTACACACATAAGGTAAACCAGATTGTTAACCGGTTCCCCATTAATTCTAGCGTAACATGGAATTCAAACAAATATAAGCTGACAAGTCATTTAGTTTCTGTGGATGGGAAAACAACTCTTTGTACTAGGATGATTTCAAAATTTCAATTTTTACTACCTTGGAGTACTGACAAAGAGTCCGCGTAGATTGTTGCTTTTGTGACGTTGTATTCTATTTCATCGGTATATATGAGGGAGTGGGGGTGACTTGTATATTGTGAAGTGACTCCGAAAAGAGCCCTTATTTTGGACGGAAAGAGTATATAATGTAGTACCATTATGTTGTGATAGATTTACACCAGACTGCGGAATTGTCCATGGTGAAATTTTAGGTATTTTTCCTATTCAGTGAATGAAATATCTAAACTGAATACCAAAAGGGGCAATGATTCTTTATTTTGTTCTAAATGCTCATGATAGGTAATATTAAAAACTATCTTATTTGAAAAGCTGGATTTGGATTTTCTGGGTTTAAATGTAGCTGAGGCCAAAATAAAGGAATAAATTTGCTCTTCGTTGAGAAAACGACGGTTCGTATGTAAGACTTGCGGCTGGCGATGTACGAAACGCCAGGCGAAGTCCTTGGTGATGAATTGAATCAAGTATATTACAACTAATTATATGATATCCCAATTAATTGTGATTATGATACTATACATATTTCTGATATACCACGGACATAAACTCAGGTATGACTCTATAAGATCAAGACTGACTTTGCAATGTGAAAATAATTTGTCGAAAGCTCCGTTGTTACAGTTAACTGTGACACAACTCCAGTCCCATATACTTAAACATCCTGACAATATTGCTATATTTTGGAGATTTGTGTTCTTTTGGCTTGACATATTCTTATGTGTAAGATTGTGATAGAGAATACAACTCTCATTAACAGATTTGTGTTCAGATCCCCGTGTAATTGCCAACGTCGTAACACGGAGAAAAAAGCATTCTCTATTGTCTTTCTCGGCGACAGTAGGTTTAATGTAATTAACAAAGGCTAGAACAGATCCATATGGATATCATCTTTTTTGTAAGAAGTGAATTACTGAGAGACTGGTCTAGCTGAAAGGAAACACTAACGCTGCACTGTCAGTTTTAAAACAAATCAGAAAAAAAACATTCGGCAATATTTTCCGAAATTCAAAATTACACACATGGGCCCGCCACTGTAATTAAAGCTTAGCCAACAACTAAGTACTAGGTTTTTTGTTACCTAGAAATGGTTGTTGCACACGATTTTAGCTGCATGTATACACAATTGCTGTTGGACCGCAGCAAGTAGCACTCGGCTTCGAATCAGGAGTGACTGGTTACCATACCAACGGTAGCTTGCATTTATTTTGATTAGCCGTTAGCCGCGGTGTAATGAGGACTTCAGGAAAGGTGTGTAATGTCTCCGCGAGCGTCATCAAGGTCATGACCTCTCGGTCTGATTAACAATACATCTGCTAAAATCGGTATCATCACATTCTTATCAGAGACTTTTCAAATGTATTTGAACATTTGACTTTCTAGTTCCATAATCAATTATCGTAATTATGTAACCATTGGACAAAACGTGAAGCCAATAGAAAGACATGCAAGTTTAGACTTCATTTTTTATTCTCTCAAAAAAAGTACATCTCAAAATAGATTGCAATGATTTTCAAAACATGCATGCCAATAAGTGTTTACAATCATGCAGCTCTTTAACCTAGGTCGTGAGTTACACCTTGGTTCTAAGATATACATTATCTTAGTTCATTACTGTACGTATGTAACATTATCTTAGTTCATTACTGTACGTATATAACATTATTTTTATTCATTACTGTACGTACATTGTATGTAACATTATCTTAGTTCATTACTGTACGTATATAACATTATATTTGTTCATTACTGTACGTATATAACATTATCTTAGTTCATTACTGTACGTACATTGTATGTAACATTATCTTAGTTCATTACTGTACGTATGTAACATTATCTTAGTTCATTACTGTACGTATGTAACATTATCTTAGTTCATTACTGTATGTACATTGTATGTTACATTATCTTAGTACAATACTGTACGTACGTAACATTAGCTTAGTTCATTACTGTACGTACATTGTATGAAACATTATCTTAGTTCATTACTGTACGTACATTGTATGAAACATTATCTTAGTTCATTACTGTACGTACATTGTATGAAACATTATCTTAGTTCATTACTGTACGTATGTAACATTATCTTAGTTCATTACTGTACGTACGTAACATTATCTTAGTTCATTACTGTACGTACATTGTATGTAACATTATCTTAGTTCAATACTGTACGTACATTGTATGTAACATTATCTTAGTTCATTACTGTACGTACGTAACATTATCTTAGTTCATTACTGTACGTACATTGTATGTAACATTATCTTAGTTCAATACTGTACGTACGTAACATTAGCTTAGTTCATTACTGTACGTACATTGTATGTAACATTATCTTAGTTCATTACTGTACGTACATTGTATGTAACATTATCTTAGTTCATTACTGTACGTACGTAACATTATCTTAGTTCATTACTGTATGTACATTGTATGTTACATTATCTTAGTTCAATACTGTACGTACGTAACATTAGCTTAGTTCATTACTGTACGTACATTGTATGAAACATTATCTTAGTTCATTACTGTACGTACATTGTATGAAACATTATCTTAGTTCATTACTGTACGTACATTGTATGAAACATTATCTTAGTTCATTACTGTACGTACATTGTATGTAACATTATCTTAGTTAAATACTGTACGTACAATGTATGAAACATTATCTGAGTACAATACTGTATGTACATTGTATGTAACATTATCTTAGTACAATACTGTACGTACATTGTATGTAACATTATCTTAGTTCATTACTGTACGTACATTGTATGTAACATTATCTTAGTACAATACTGTACGTACATTGTATGTAACATTATCTTAGTTCAATACTGTACGTACATTGTATGTAACATTATCTTAGTTCAATACTGTACGTACATTGTAAGTAACATTATCTTAGTTCATTACTGTACGTATATAACATTATCTTAGTTCATTACTGTACGTACATTGTATGTAATATTATCTTAGTACAATACTGTATGTACATTGTATGTAACATTATCTTAGTACAATACTGTACGTGCGTCTCTTTAGTCAGTGATAACGCCATCACACTACAATGCCACATCCGGTCTCGGTAACATGAACCCCACCCGGTCACAACGGACGAACTAGTTCTTATCGTCCACTTTAATGATGAACGTCAAGCTGAGATAATATCGGCCAGGGACTGAACTTGTATCCTTCCTTGGCGGACTCTCAACGCTTTGGTCAAAGACGAGGCATTGCTACTGGGATCTTTAATGAAGTACCGTTACTTAGAACGTGGGAATATTATAATATATAGATTTTAAATGTTGCAAATGGTCAACGGATCTAGTTTTGTTACAAACAGAATCATTATTCACATATAGTACCCTATTTTACGAACATCTTACTCTGATGTTGTGGTGTGGTATGTTGAAACATCTAATGCTACACCATAACAATGCCATAGGGTAGAGGCTGTGTTGGTTCAAAGTACCATTGTACTTCTAATTTAAAGCAAAACATACGAGAAAGAAAACACATGCTGCTCCGATAACTTCCGAATAAATAATGTATGTGATCTTCGGCTCCAGTCAATCCGGAACATTCGGAGGCCTATTAGTATTGATGCTGTCTATCTTCGCGTAGTTTTCATTACTAGCGATATCATTAAGCTATCAATTAGGTGTACCGAATCAAATTTATTTATCTAGAGGAGGTTAACCGCTGCGCGAAGTTACATATGAAGTATGATAACAGAATGTTAAACATCTTTTGATATATTAAAATGTAACAACTTCGAGTACTCTTATCATCATTTTCTGTTAATCGATGTCGAGCAAATTATCTAGAAGAGGTTCTAGAGGATTTAAAGAGTCTGAACAAATATTCAAAGAGGTGGAGATGTACTTTTGATCTGTTTCTATATTTTCCCTGCCTGAGTATGAATGTATAGGTAGTAGTTGAAAGTCCATGTACATAATACGTTATGTACGTCTATTTGGTTTTAAGATATCACGCAGAGTTTAGATTTTTTTTTTTGCTCTTTTTTATAATAATTCAGACAACGTTAACAATGACTACGTAATCTTGACACATTTTGCTTTAAACATGTACTTTGAACCACTAAAATCGCGCCTGACAGTATATGTAAAATAATTTGAAAATTTAATAAAATAATTCACTTTAAGGTTATTTCTACTATTTTGGTCATTTTGGCACATGTCAGATCTGTAATTAATACTAGATTCCTTGTGCGGTAACTGATTCATGCTCTGTTGCATCAAGGTACATGTATCATCGTCCTAAAAAACGATGAATTAGAAGGACAGATTTGATATTTATTGTTTCAGTGTTGTTTACAGATAATGTATCTATCGTATGTGTTCTACACCGTTACATGATATACAACTGTATGTGTGTCTAGTTATAACAACAGATGACATATCACGATAACACTCGCGAAGTTTATTGTTTTAGTGAAAATCCATTAAATTCCCCCAGGGTTTCAATCGGCCAACAGATTGACGGTTGATAATGTACCTATTGTATTACTGATGATATCCATACATATGTGGTTCGTGTACCTACTCGACCTGTGGAGAAGTATTGAGGTGCAGAATTCGACCTGGGGTAAGTCTATATCACATGTACAGCATAACACATTTCTCTGAAGTAACAAACATTTTATTCTGAAGTGCACACCTTTTAAAGTTTCATTTGTGAACTCGCCATGCCGTATATCTACATAGTATATATGTATAACGGGTATATGTAGTATAAAATATATAACGGGTGTACGTACATCATATATATATGGTGTTATACTAACCTGGTAAACTAAAATATTAACCGGGGGCGAAGCCTTGTATACATGGTCCTTAATTACTACATGTTTATTAGATACGAAACTAGCTTCCAAAAGAATTGACTTGTATTATCAGTATCTTGATTACAGGAAATTTACATTCGGGCATTGTGACGTCACAGTGATGATGTCGTCATAACCGCAAGATTAATTCGTTGTTTCTAAAAATAGAAATATCAGGTGAATATCTAAAAATACTAACATCCACTTGAGAATTGAGGAAAATCGGACCATATCGCAAGGTATACAATTATAGGCTTTTTATACGATCGATACATGTTTTGTTTTCAGGAACCCGTTTCACAAACAAAGGTATAACTTACGTATGTAAACCGTACGTAAACGTTACGGTCCGTTTAACAAAGCAGGTGTAACTTACGAGAAGGTGTTAGTTATCTCCTAAACCGGGTGTAACTTCAACTACCCCAAGAGGTAGGGTAAATCCGTATGTATCTTAACACCCACTTGTGAGTGCGAATCCGAAATGGCGGCTGGAAAGGTAGACAGAAGAGGAAATGAAAAGAGCAATGAGGAGAGAGAGTATTTAGAGAGAGGGAAAGTTATCAAGATACGAACGATGATAGATATATGATTGAGTGCTACCGTATGCCACGATTGAAATCATAAAAAATGATTTACTCACCGTCACCAACCTCTCCTACGCCATTTACCCCAGGTAAACTTTTGGTTGCCCATAGGTTCTACGCTAAAGATGGATTTCTTTCGGAAACCGGAGACCTACATGGTGTTAGTCGATCCCCTGTCTCTCGTATCACAATTGTGTGAAGATAGAACTATCCATAAAAAATCATGGTCTACTGAGTCGGTTAATATTGTGTTGAATCCACCTGGTAGAAACTTTAATATTGACCTCGGGCTTTGCTCTTAGTAAACATATGATTCTACCAGGTCAGTATAATACCATAATCCCCCCCCCCCCCCCCCCCCCCCCCCCCCCCCCCCCCCCCCCCCCCCTTCCCCTTCCTCCTCAGGTCTATAATTGATTTATGTCATGGACATGGATATACCTTTCCGTAGTATTGACCTACAAACACTAATTGATACACAGTGTGTTCAATGCACCTTGCCACGTCTACATCGTGTTGATATCAGGCTCCTAACACATTACGTAGTTAAATACATGGGTACATGCACAAATTTATTTTATACATGTAATCCGATACAAATACCAAATGTTTATGATATTTTAATACGACATTGTTTCCATCCTTCTGGTATTATGATAGAGAAATCTTTAAATCTGAAATTGTCCTACGACTTCACTGATGTGGTTTGAATATGAAGCTCTGATTGCTAACCAGTCATACAACATATTTTACAGAAAGTCATATTGTATTTGTTATCAATTGTGTTGCTCTAGTGTTTGGTTTACAGATCCTGGTATAACAGGTTTTATGTAATAGGGTCTTCTGACTTTGGAAGATTGTCAATAATCTGACGTTTAATTTTCCTTATTATTTTGTTGCATATGGGCATGCACAAAACATGTGATTCCGTGTTTCTCTGCTGTCATAAGTGGTACATTATATAATACTACTGGAAAGCTCTATGCTAACAGTTCCATAGTAAAACTAAGCGCCACATCCAGGACTGCCATACCTATGATACGGGTACACAAATATCAAAGTAACAACTCGGGGCGGGTACACAAATAGCAAAGTAACAGCTCCGGGCGGGTACACAAATGGCAAAGTAACAGCTCGGGACGGGTACACAAATAGCAAAGTAACAGCTCGGGACGGGTACACAAATAACACAATAACAGCTCGCGCGGGTACACAAATAGCACAGTAACAACTCGAGACGGGTACATAGATAGCACAGTAACAACTCGGGACGGGTACACAAATAGCACAATAACAGCTCGGGACGGGTACACAAATAGCACAGTAACAGCTAGGGACGGGTACACAAATAACACAGTAACAGCTCGAGGCGGGTACACAAATAGCAAAGTAACAGCTCGGGGCGGGTAAACAAATAGCACAGTAACAGCTCGGGGCGGGTAAACAAATAGCACAGTAACAACTCGGGGCGGGTACACAAATAGCACAGTAACAACTCGGGGCGGGTACACAAATAGCACAGTAACAACTCGGGGCGGGTACACTAATAGCAAAGTAACAACTCGAAGCGGGTACACAAATAGCAAAGTAACAACTCGGGGCGGGTACACAAATAGCAAAGTAACAAATCGGGGCGGGTGCACAAATAGCACAGTAACAGCTCGGGGTGGGTACACAAATAGCACAGTAACAGCTCGGGACGGGTACACAAATACAAAAAATGTAGCATAGTAACAGCTAGGGACGGGTACACAAATAGCACAATAACAGCTCGCGCGGGTACACAAATAGCAAAGTAACAGCTCGGGGCGGGTACACAAATAGCATAGTAACAGCTCGGGGCGGGTAATTACAAATAGCACAGTAACAGCTCGGGGCGGGTACACAAAGAGCACAGTATCAGCTCGGGTACGGATATAAAAACAGCACAATAACTTCTCGGGTGCGGGTACACAAATAGCAAAATTAATGCACAGGAATTGAGAAAATGCAGTAAAAATAAATCTAGTGTGTATAAATCAAGCATATGTAGCGGATGTAAATGTCGATTACAAGACGACATAGCCGCAGGGTTCGTTCTTCATATTTATTGAAGATGATTAAAATAAAACAGTCTGACATATGCAAAGATAATAAGATATAGATGTCTGCTCTCACATCACATACACGAAACGCACAATCATTACAAATTACATTCAATACCAGCGAAATAATGTAGTTTCACTCTACTTAATATTATATACATATATCGATATTGCATTAGAATGTCAAATAGAGATACTACACGTATATGTTCATTAAAAATAACAACACACTTACAACACGTATCGTGTATTAATGTGGACAAAGGCACACATTCCATGTACGTCACAGACGTCGCCTTTTATATAAACTTCAATAAAGACAATACAGAACATCATACATTGATAACTCAGATACACAAATATGTATATCACAGCAAATACCTCATTTTACTGATAAAATTCGTATCCGATTCCGACATGACAGTCTTGTCAGAACAGTATACACGCATACCCATATATAATAAAATACCTATTATTCAATAGATCATTAAAACACCATTTCATAATTTGATCACTCATACCAATAAATTACACGGGGAAATACTTAAAGCACAAATGAATCCAAATAAAATGGACTTACCAATTATGGCATAAGATAGTTGACAACCTCATAAACTATCTTCTACAGAGGCAAGTTCAAAACTGTCCGAACACAAAGAAACGTATACTAAACCCTTACGGTTTGGTTTGGTTTATTTTGTTTAACGTCCTATTAACATCTAAGGTCATTTAAGGACGGCCTCCCGTGCGTGCGACATGCATGCGTGTGGTGGGTGCGTATGTGTGTTTTGGGAGGCTGCGGTATGTTCGTGTTAAGTCTCCTTGTGATAGGCCGGAACTTTTGCCGATTTATAGTGCTACCTCACTGAAGCATACTGCCGAAGACACCCAGCAGCACACCCCACCCGGTCACATTATACTGACAACGGGCGAACCAGTCGTCCCATTCCTTGTATGCTGAGCGCTAAGCAGAAGCAGCAACTACCATTTTTAAAGACTCTGGTATGTCTCGGCCAGGGGACAGAACCCAAAGCCTTCCTCACAGGGGCGAACGCTCAACTAAAGGCCAAAAGTGAGGCAGTGTCAAGGGAGACGTTAGCAAGTAGAAAGAAACAACTTCCAAGCATTCAAATAACCTCATCAAAGTCAATCAGAACTGTCTCGTGTCCAGTCTGTGGATGACAACTACTTACGCATACACACACACACACACACACACACACACACACACACACACACACACACACACACACACACATGCATGCACATTACGTATACCAAAAAAACGCGCACGCCGCTGTAGTACTCCCGCATATGTAAAACGTAACACGATTGTTTTACCATTTTCACGGACAGTAATTCTATATAACGATCAGTAACTGATACATTGTAATAGTAATATAAACAAAGCTATTTCTTAAATATAACACAAAAGAAAATATCACAATGGCTAATCAAAGTTATGTCACAAATCATACGAGTATTCAAATAGAAATACCAATAAAAATATGAAGTACAAGGAAAAAACATTCCTATATAAAACATGTAGAATAAAACAACAGTCCAGTTGGAAACAACAAATCAATCTCCACACACGATCCTTATGAGAGCGTCTGATTCTCGGTCAGGAGCGAGTATTCCACTCTCAATCAGGCATTGTAGGTACATTTGTACTCTGCTCTCGTGATCAAATCAATGGAAATCCCTGGACATACTTGGCTCATTACGAACACTCCTGGCCTCTAACACAAAGGAGGCTGTCCAGATCTCGTAGATCTTCTTGGAGCTGGCGTTGGTACCCGTGGTGCAATTCGTGCTGCTACATCTTGTTTTTCCTGGACCGAAACACCCCTAGTCTCATCATTCCCTAAGACTTGGTCGTCATTAGGCAGACCTTCATCCCCTGCCACAGTCGGATGGCAGTCTCCCCCATCAACAGGTTTGGCAGAGACTCGTCTTGTCTATCAGACGCCGGAGTATCCCCCTTGGTATGTGAAGGTATCCTATTCTCCAACTTTGATAGCGGGCCCTCAACAGGATCATCAATGACGATTTGTGAGTCTACATCTTTATCGGAGTCGCTGTCCGCTCACTTCATCCTCGTCGTGAAGGAAATCCATGGGCCAGAGCAAATTGCGGTGCAATGTCATTTCTTTCCCATCTGCATTACACGTGCAGACGACATAGACAAGGCACATCTGGATTAGGCTGACGAATCACGACGTTTTCATCCTCTTCCCGTTTGTCGGAAATCTTGTGTTTTCCTTCAAATGCCATAATCCGAACCAGAACTCTGTCTCCATCCTGTAAAACAACTGTTCTACCTTTCCTCTCGCAATTCCTCTTCTGGTGTTCTGCAGCTGTAGACACAACCGTGTTTCAGAGTCACAAGCTCTTTCTTCAGGTTCTCGTGAAGAGACGACACAAACTTGAGCAATGTCTGATGCTTTCCTCTAATGTCTATCCCAAATGCCAAGTCGATTGGTAACCTAGGATGCCTGCCAAACATCAAGAGAAAGCTGCAGTCTTAGCCGTCTGGTTTTTTCGTACGAATGGCTTGGCGCACGTTGTGAAGTGATCAGTTACAACAAGTATATGCTGACATCTCCTTTAGAGGACTCCAAAGTAAGGAAACCCATACACACTAGCTCCGTTGGCTGAGTTGTCTGTATATTCACTAATGGAGCTTTCTCAATAACTGCCTTCCTACATATACAGTGTCGACACTTCTTCACTTGCTTGATGTTTCATCTTTTGTGACTTCTCGGTAGAATACTCCCTTCTCGATCTTCAATCTATCGAATGAACTTACAGTCTTCTGTTTGGCCTCTGGTTATTCAAAACACAGAATATCATTTGCCGTAATACTGGATCCCTATCCTGAGCCTGTCGCCAATCTCTGGGAGACATCGCATGAATATCCTGACCACCAGGGCCAATGAATTCATCAGTGACTGAAGTAGACATTGAAACTGCCTCAATCCAGGATACTGGCTATTGTACTGCACCGCAAATAGCCTTGACAGAATCCAAAGCGATATCCTTAACAGATGTAGACTCCTCAATGTAGAATGACAGTCTAGACATGATGTCAGCATCTGTATCGTTCTTTCCTGGCTTGAAGATGATGTCAAAGTCAAACGAGGATAATGCAGTCAGCCATATATGTTCTGTCGCATCCAACTTGGCAGAAGTTAAACCATATATCAGAGTATACATATATAAGAAAATATCTTAATGATACATTGTATAATACTATTGCAAAGCTAGAGATTTGCAGTTCCATAGTGAAGCCAAGCGTCACGTTCCGGACTGCAATACGTACATTTTTTCAATAATGTACGTTTTATAGTGAATTATCATATATCGGTGGAAGTCATTAATTTATTGATAAGGGGGAAACCTTTCTCCTTTGCTAGTTAGAAAAATAAGAAAAAACATTAAACTGTCTGAAACTGGAATCGGATTTTTTTAAAATAACAACGTAACTCGTTGACGTATCGAATAATGAATTTTGTTCAAACTTCTTCACATTATAAGAGGAGATCGTCAAGAGGACCTTCTGTCACCATGTCATTTCATTCTTGTCGTAGAAGTTTTTGTGCAGCGTTACATTTTTCTTTATACGTTTGTATATAAAGGTATTAAGAGAGGTGATACGGAAATTCTGTCGGGTTAGATTCAGACGATTCTAAGATATGTCTTGAAGATGAAGAAAACTAGTTAAAATCAACCTTTGTAACCTGTTGGCAATAAGCTGGCTTAAATGTCAATTATGATAAAACTGTGACAATTTGGCTTGGTAGGTAAAAAGGCAGCCATGGAAAATTCTTAACTCATAGAAGATTGAAGAGGAACTTCGTTGGAAAACTTAACTCCTCGGTATCAAATACAACCTGGGGAAAAGTGATACAACCTTTGTAAATTATGAAAAAGTGCAGTCAGATGTACAGCAGACTTCAAAGAAAATGTGCTTAAATGTTATATGGAAAGATAAAAAAAAAACAGGAAATCAACGTTAAAAAAAGTCACAAAAATGATGGTCTGAAGAGGATCATTATTGAAAATTTTATCAAATCTTGCTCGATCCCCAAAATTCTTCACCTTGGAAATTACTTCTGTTGGATCAGTTGGAAAGATATGGAAAATTGAATATTCTCTCGTTTGTAAAAACGGATATGCTGAAATTACTGATAACTTTAACCCTTCCTGGAGAGAAGTGTTTTTGACATGGAGTATGGTTAATTTGGAACAAGAAATTCAGAACATTAACTGTCATAGCATATTTGATTTGATCACAGCAACAAACATAAGTTACGAAACGGTATATTAGCAGTCATGGCAAGATATTGTTATTTAGATAGCGGATCTCATTGAAAATTATGATGAATTGTCACTCCAGGACTGCAATACGTTAATTGCATAGTGTCTTGAGACTAAGCGTCACATCCCGGGCTGCGATACGTACGTTATATCTAAGCAATGAACAGTGGTTTAAATGTTGTTATAGTTGATATGATTGCTGTCATATCGACTATAACAACATTGAAATTACTGTTCAATGCTTATTTTTACAGCACATTGTCTTACCATTTTCGCCAATTTTGAAAAAAAAAACTGAACCAAAGGAAATAAATCCTGCCCTTTTTAATGTCACATGACCCGCTGGGTTTTGTAGCCTGGTGCCCTGGGTGTTATAGGCTACCAACTACCTCTTAGCATTGTGTCAATGGGAAAATGCGGAGCAAATATGAATATAGTATAGTAAGACTGAGCGTCACATCCTGGGCTGCATTACGTATATTGCATGGTGTAGTAAAGCTATGTCAGCGTCACGCTCCGGAAGGCAATTGTTTCATTTTAATGTACCAGTGATTGAGGGGAGATAATATTCTGCAATCATTACTGTAATTTGCTTGTTTATTTATCTTTGTTCTGTTCAGCCCTTTAGCCAGGTAATAATAAAGCAATGTTTGCCGGCTAAATCAATAGATGGAAATTCAGATTGTAGATTGGTCTCTGATCCGTATGGATCGGCTTCCAACTGTAGGTAGCTGTTGTGTCTATAATTAAGGCTTTCTTAGACGGACGACTGTACCCGTGGGGAAAGCACACACATTTCCTTTCTTTATTACTCCATAGATACATTTTTATAATTCAATCTAAGTTTACCATTCGTGTATTCATGATGGACTAAAATAAATATTAGAAGAATGCGACGCCACACATCTTCACACTTACACATTATCTACGCGGATCAGACCAAATCCTAAAATTTCAAGCTCAGCTTCATCAGCTTACCTACAGTCTAAAGACCAAAATTATTCACTCTGAACCCGTTTGTCGATTTCTTTTTTAATTTCAATATAGCATTGATAATTCCTGTGAGTAATATTAAATTTGTAGTGTAAATGAAAACGTTATGATAGGTAATTTAGTGTCTTGTACAAAGTGTTGTGAACCCTAATGTGGTGTCTTGTACAAAGTGTTGTGAACCCTAATTCAGAGTCTTGGGCAAAGTGTAATGCAGCCAAATTTGGTGTTTGGTACAGTGTGTTGTGAAGCCTAATTTGGTGTTTTGTTAAAAGTGTTGTGAAGCGTGATTTGGTGTTTTGTACAAAATGTTGTGAAGCATAATTCGGTGTTTCGTACAAAGTGTTGTGAAACATACAATGTAATTCGGTGTTTCGTACAGTGTTATGAAGCTTTATTTGGTGGTTTGTACAAAGTGCAATGAAGCCAAATTTAATGTTATGTATATGTACATACAATACTGGTATACCAGGTACATGTAGCTCGTTTTGTAGTTTTGCAGTGTTTGGTTTGGTATTTGGACGTGCAATACTGGACTAATTGTTTTTCAGTCTTTGGCGTCGGAAGGGGAATAAATAAACAAACTAAAGCCGCGTGTCTTTGCCGTGACAACTGTCTGTAAGAAAACTCGTTACATGTTTAATGTTGAGACGCGAGGTATTACACTGACAGCGTGTGTGATCATAGACGAGTTGTACCAGAAGACATCACACCGGAGAGAAATTGCGATTAAGCATTATTAAACAGTACAATGTCCATATTTCTGTAAAGTAAACTTATGACATTGAGATTGTCTAATGATGATGAGTTAAATATGCATTGAGTTCTCAATTTTTTCATTGCTTTGATTACATATTGTTCCTACAGTAACTTCCATGGACAGATTTTAGGAGTAGATCCAGGTTTCACAAGGTAGAGGTTGAAAGGAGTTGATCAGAAAAACCATTACAGTCATGGTCTCAGAATGTTTCTATTCTCTTGACTTTTGTAAAACAAAAAACAAAACAAAAAACATCTAGGCCTATAGATAACAAAGGAGCTTATAATTTACATTTAAAGGGTGTAACATGTCAATACTTTTTTGCGATTTCTTTGTTTTGTCTTTTCATTTTTATTGCGCTACACATGCTAACCTTCACACATATAAACTTTGCTTTCTCCTACGTACAGATATAATTCGTCTCTACAGCCGTGAAGTAGGAGCGGTACTACCCCTAACAATGGTAGTCCAATCTAACTCCACCCACGTCCACATATACCTCCATCTCTACAGCCGTGAAGTAGGAGCAGTACAACCCGTAACAATGGTAGTCCAATCTAACTCCATCCACGTCCACATATACCTCCATCTCTACAGCCGTGAAGTAGGAGCAGTACAACCCGTAACAATGGTAGTCCAATCTAACTCCACCCACGTATATATATACCTCCATCTCTACAGCCGTGAAGTAGGAGCGGTACTACCCCTAACAATGGTAGTCCAATCTAACTCCACCCACGTACAGATATACTAAAAGTACCTCCATCTCTACAGCCATGAGGTAGGAGCGGTACTACCCCTATCAATGGTAGTGTCAAATCCCGCTCCGCCCCAGTATACTTTGTACATGTACACTGTGTAGTCCGCATCTGATGTCTTGGAGTAGAATCCTACTCCAATACCATTGTACGTTCTTTGTACAATCTAAGTTTCAAGCATCCATTACGCTCTTCCCACGCATTGTTCCATCGCATATGTCTTTTCTAACCACTCATCCCACGTACCGGCATATATTAAAGTAAACACAAGCTATAAAATAGTATTGATTCATCAAAAGAGCATCAACATCATTAATACTGCTGGTAAATCCAAAGCTTCTGTGAAGGACTTTTGCTATAAAGAAATACTTTGGGGGAAATAACTAATAATCCTGTACATGTGCATTGTAAATAATTTCATTTCCAAAGCCCGAATTTGGTACATGGACCTTTACCAAAATATGATGAAGGGAAGAAAAAAGGCATGTAAAAGTAGCAGCATGTTGGAATATCTCCCCTACCTGGTATACAGATAAATCTTTTTTCGAGCATTTCCACCTCAACATACAAGCATACTTTGGCGATGGAAAATGAGCTGTAAATCTAAATTCAAGAGCTGAATTGGAACAATTCCCCTATCGAAACTCACGCAAAAACATGTTGTTATCATAATAGACGACTTTACAATATAGACATTCTGAATCTTCTACTGAAAGAAGCACACTGCTTTGATAATCTTTGCATGATAAAGGTATACATTCCTGGTTTAGCTATTTAGATGCCATTGTTCACGACTATGACCTATAGTAAACACCAAACAAAAATGTATTTACACAAAAAAATGAAGACGTATTTTGCAATAAGTAACACAACGTTAATGATAACAGCAAACTACCATTTATAAATGCATTTCATATACATAATGTATAAAATTTGATACACCTCAGAAAAATATTCATTGATTTCCAGTTACAACTTAGGGCGTTATTTGTATCGTTTCGGCTTTGCGGACATTAACTACAACCATCTTTTGACGCCTACCATATACCATAAGAAACGTGGAGTTGTTGAAATGAAGAACAGTTCCTATTTTACTGAATAAAATTAGCCGAGGTATGACTATTTATCTAAATACTTGTTGCGTAGTCGTGCAGCAAGTCTTCTGATAATCTGTTGTTTATACTTGACCCTTGCTTATTCATTAGGAGAGTGACATTTGGAAAGTATAGGCAGTCTGCCGGAATAAACCTGTTCATGTACTTCTGAATTATAATTCAGTGGTTGTGTATTGGTATGATTCATTCATATGTGTTGTTTGGTATGTTACTTTGCCTTCAAACTTCTTTGTTTTTACAGAATTTATGTTCAAATAAAAAGACTTGAAACATATCTTAACTCTATTTTCATTGATTTTGACTGAACACAGTGTACAAGAGTCTGAATTCAATTTCTGTTTCGATATTTGATAATGAAGCTGTTAATGCGTGTTTCACAACGTTAGCAGGTGTACAACGAAATCAACAATACCATAGAGATTTTGAAAATTGCAAACAATCCCCTCTCGTTAGCGGATGTATCAAGGTATTGGTATTTTACCTGGTTTCAGATCATTCACATGCACGTTTACTGGAATACGTAAAAGGAGTCAAACTACTGCGATGTGTTTTTTTCTCCCGTGAAATCGTTATCAGCATGCCATTGTTATGTGAACGTGCTCCCGACGTGATTCTCTAGTGAGGAATATAAATCAAGCAGTGTTGGCCTTGTAGGTACAATGTTACACGGTATATACCACGTGACAGATACAGAGAGACATCCAACACCGGCTACCATACCACGCCTAATCTATCGACAAAATGCCTAAATTTCTTTCAAGTATCACGAATTCCGTGCCAAATGTCGACTAATTCCGCAAAAACAAAAACATGGAATATCTAATCCCTTCCGGGGAATTATATGGCCGACATCATGATCTAAATGGAAATCATGCTCACATGCTTTGCACATGACGTAACCTTGACATAATCGCAGAAGATACTTACTCTTCCGAAACACCTGGTCTTATTCGTACGAATTTATATTTTGCTCCCGTTTTTACTGATACATATACATATAAATATATACATTTTCAGAAAAGATTATGATTTCGTCCCATGTTAGTATCCTCAGTGTGACATCGATTCAGAACAATAAGTGATAACATTTTAACAAAATCCTGTACTTCATCCTTGATATCGAAATACAAATAACCTGTGTTTAGTTGTGCCTTTATATTGAGCATTAGACCTTTTTAATAGCATGGAATGCTGCGTTGACACCTACACTTACACTGATACGAACTTATTTAGGGGGTCGTCTCAAAACTTTACTGATATAAAGTTTCATGTTAATAATGCTTCACTATGTTTTTGTTTTGTTTGGTTTGATAGGTGATACATTATATTATACATTTTCCGTTTCATATTGTAGGATATTATAGAAAACACGTATAGGACAGTTCAGATTAACAACATCACTGCAGTAAACGCTCTCGTCAGACGGCCATTACTGCACATATATCAACTGCAGAAGAAATAGCCTATAATACCGTGGATGACGCCACAATGAGCCAATGACCCGCGTTTGCGGATTCGACCTTCATTTCATGTAAGTTTGGCCGAATTACTTCCATTTTGAACCCGGTACCGTACAGACTGCAAAGACCGTAGAACAGTATATTTAAGACATTTCCGATTTCCGTGCAGACTGACTAAGACGCGCAAACTACAACTAAGATGAAGTTCATCTCAAAAGTGTATATTGTATACACCCCCTTAATGATAAGTCAGACAAATAATCAAAAGTGTATATTATATACACCCCCTTAATTATAAGTCAGACAAATAATCAAAAGTGTATATTATATACACCCCCTTAATGATAAGTCAGACAAATAATCAAAAGTGTATATTATATACACCCCCTTAATTATAGGTCAGACAAATAATCAAAAGTGTATATTATATACACCCCCTTAATTATAAGTCAGACAAATAATCAAAAGTGTATATTATATACACCCCCTTAATGATAAGTCAGACAAATAATCAAAAGTGTATATTATATACACCCCCTTAATTATAAGTCAGACAAATAATCAAAAGTGTATATTATATACACCCCCTTAACGATAAGTCAGACAAATAATCAAACCTGAAAATTAGCCATGCCATTATTCTCACAAGTGCCTTTAGTATACAATAGGAGCATTTGTTTTATCGGTACGAACACTGATTCTATTTTGACCTTGAAATGCAAATGGTGGCTGTGAATAATATCACACAGATATGGCGTATACCGAGTCATTTCAAACATCACAAAATGCTCAAAAAGTATCCACGTCCGCCATTTGCATTTGCAAGGTAAAAACAAAATCAGTGTTTAAACGTGTATAAAGTCAAGTCCGGTCAAACAAATGCTCGTATTGTGTGCTATAGACACTTGTGAGGATAACGACATGGATATTATGTGATAAAGATGAGAGAATTGTATTCCCCTGAAAGATTAATTTTTCGCATGATTTGTTGAAATTTACAAACAGTTTAACAAATCCCAAGTCAAAAGCACGGCTCTTGGTTAGTCACGATACATGTTAGATTGGCTTTTGGTTAGTCACGATACATGTTAGATTGGCTTTTGGTTAGTCACGATACATGTTAGATTGGCTTTTGGTTAGTCACGATACATGTTAGATTGGCTTTTGGTTAGTCACGATACATGTTAGATTGGCTTTTGGTTAGTCACGATACATGTTAGATTGGCTTTTGGTTAGTCACGATACATGTTCGATTGGCTTTTGGTTAGTCACGATACATGTTCGATTGGCTTTTGGTTAGTCACGATACATGTTAGATTGGCTTTTGGTTAGTCACGAAACATGTTAGATTGGCTTTTGGTTAGTCACGATACATGTTAGATTGGCTTTTGATTAGTCACGAAACATGTTAGATTGGCTTTTGGTTAGTCACGATACATGTTAGATTGGCTTTTGGTTAGTCACGAAACATGTTAGATTGGCTTTTGGTTAGTCATGATACATGTTAAAATGCACCATAGCAGTGATTTGTAGGCTTGTAATAACATATCTAGATTTGCTTTATAGATAACCTTTTAAGACATTTGAAACAACAACAAAAATCAAGGAACTTGAAAAATATTTTCAAATAAAAAATCCTCCATAGCATAAATGTGTCAATTTTTAAGAACTCGATTGCAATCAAAATGTATTGACAGCGTACATTGAAAATGTTTGAGACCACCCCTTATTCAGGTGAGGTTCGTTCCGATGGCCCCTGTCGTTGACCGTAATGGTGTAGGTAGTGGCTACCACTTCCGGCTATATTAGAAATGTCTGTTGTCATACAGGCGTTTCGCCCCTCTACGACTCGTCAGTGAACGAGTGGTATTAGTTGTGGAAATCCGCAAGGGAAGCCTAGCCGTTACCAATAAATGAATATACTATGAACCAATTTCGTAAATTTTTGTATTGGATAATTGATAAAACACGTTTAAAAAATATCAGAATGGATACGTTATGTGCGTTAATTCTTAGAAAGCCTGTCAGACAGGCAGGCGTGTAGGTTGAGTATGTTATGTGAGTTGAGTATGTGAGCTGAGTTTATGAGTTGAGTTTATGAGCTGAGTTTATGAGTTGAGTATGTGAGCTGAGTATGTGAGTTGAGTATGTGAGTTGAGTATTTAAGTTGAGTATGTGGCTAAGTATGTGAGTTGAGTATGTGAGCTGAGTTTATGAGTTGAGTCTATGAGCTGAGTGTGTGAGTTGAGTTTATGAGCTGAGTATGTTAGTTGAGTATGTGAGCTGAGTTTATTAGTTGAGTTTATGAGCTGAGAATGTGAGTTGAGTATGTGACTTGAGTATGTAAGTTGAGTATGTGAGCTAAGTATGTGAGCTGAGTATGTGACTTGAGTATGTGAGTTGAGTTTATGAGCTGATTATGTGAGTTGAGTTTATGAGCTGAGTATGTGAGTTGAGTTTATGAGCTAAGAATGTGAGTTGAGTATGTGAGTTGAGTTTGTTAGTTGAGTATGTGAGTTGAGTTTATGAGCTGCGGTGTGTCTAAGGTAAAGGGCTACATGTAGGTAGACAATGGTATGTGTATGTTGGTCATGATTGTAAACCAAAGTTACGTGTGGGGTTGTGTCTGTACGTAGTAATTGTTGATATATGGTGAGTTTTAGAGCCTACTAATGGCAACCATTGATCAGAAATAGTTTATCTTTATAAATTGAACATTTTGTTTGACGATAAAGACAAAATAATTGAATACTTCGTTACTCAACAGGTCGTTTCTGAAAGCAGACATAACATCGTTATTTATTGATAGCTCTGCGGTATTGCAATGCTTGCAAAGGTTTGGTTTTTTCAATTTTGTTTGGACATGATTCAAAACCTATGTAAATTATTAATTTCATATTCATTGTCAATTTCCGTGTTTGTACATGTAGATTACTTTTGGTCCATAGGGATTTTATACCAGGGTCAGATGCCAATATACAAACAGACTCGGGACTAATTCGATATTGAAGGCGAATGACAGGAACCCTGTCTACACCACCCAAGCATCGTTACCTTCACGTGCCAATCCAAAACAGAATAATATTCACACACTTGTTAATTTCCCCCTCCAATGGGCTTTCGACTTTACTATTTTGTTTGTTTGGCGACTAATGCCCGTCTTTTGTCGTGTTTTTGCAATTTCAAATACATTGTACTTATCAATTTATGGACTTTTGATGAGGTCAATATTATATTATACAAACCTGGTAGAATCAAATATTTCAGATTCTACCACGTCGGTATAAACACCATATTGAACGAATCAAAGGGACTTAATTTTTAGATATGAAACTTCCTTCCAGAATGATGGAATTGCATGGTATTTATATTGATATCAAAATTTACACTGGGGCATTAGTTGTGACGTTACAATGATTATAACTGCAAGATTTACTAAGTGTTTCTAAAAATGAAAACATCAGGTTAATATCACAAGGTATTTACTTCCGCGTGACCGTGTTTTAGCCAATGAGAATTGTGGAAAATCGGACCATACAGTATGTAATAAAGCAACATCTTACATAGCATTTCACGCGCGTAGAGTAATCTGCGTTCAAGGGGGACAACTCTTACAACGTCGTGTGCTTGTGTTTACACCCGACAGTCCTTAGATTTATTAAATCGTCGGTGTCGGTTTTGAAACAGTTACAGTACAGTACAGACCGGCCTAACGTTACACTACAGGTTTGTCATTAGCCATTGAAAACATGCAAACACATACAATCACCTGGCAATGATAGGAAGTTGAATAAAAGCCATCAATAAAAAAAAAATTATAAAAAAGAAAATGTCAAACATCACAACCGATGAAATTAATGGTTCCGTTTGCGTCAGCACAGGGGCCTGGAATTTGTTCACTCTAAGCCTTTCAATATGATCATCGTTAGGCCTATCGACGGACCTACCTTCGTCATTCTATCAAGAAAACCGGTAAAACACATATAATCATATGTCACAGAAAAGATCGAATACTCGTATCGAGTCACTGTTCGCTGGTTCACACATGAAGTTGCCAAAATCACCCTGAATTTAAAATCACCACCCACGAAACATCGCCGCGTCATGGCGATCGAGATCGACATCACTCTCAATAGCCTTGAACTATGAATGGAATTCCAATGACAGTCGTGACGTCATGCAGTGACGTAGTATTTTATAAAAAATGTGACTTTGCAATAAAAAGTACAGTTTGTTCCGTGAAATGATCAAATATGTCGAGGTGCAAATCAAATCATATGTAAAATTGGATAACTCATTTCAGCGTTGGATTTTTCAAAGTATTGTTGATAGAATTTCTTTTTCTCGGATGTTGACGATTTGATCACGGCCACGTAAAAGTTGCATGGTCAAGTTACGGCAATTTTCATTCGTTTTGCAAAAAATCGGGTATGATCTTTCAGAAGTGTTTTTAGTAAAAACGTCAAATAAAAAAAATAAAAAAAATTGAAGAAAATGGATGGCTGAGGGACACTTTCGCCAGAAATTTAGTATAGACTTTATTTCATTCAATATACATCCTTTACATTCAATACAGCGAACACACTTAGGGATAAATTTGATTCGGAAACAAGTGTTAAACACTTTTGTAAAATCCGTCTCCAGTACAGTAAACACATGAATTTAAATGATACATGATGTAGTTGATGTATATATATGTATACGAAAAACAGTAACGTAATTACAGAAAAATGTGGGATAGGAAAGTGGAAAAGGGTTGTGAGGGGGAGGGGGGGTGGGTGGGATGTTTCCAGCATGTCAGCTAAAGTTTGACACTGAAACAACGAGAACAGAAAGTTTTGGACAACTGACAGGAAATAGGAGTATGAGCATCAGTCAAACCTCTCAGAGCTGATTATAAAATTTTGAACACATAAGAAGATAAGAGCATTTTGATCATCAATCAGTTCGTCATTCCCAAATAACAGTACTCGAGTTGTGATGGGACAGGTTATTTCAGTAAAGATACGCGCTCGAAGTTGAGAGTAACGACGACAGCGTAACAAGAAGTGTTCATTGGTTTCGTTTCCGTTATTACATGGACAAGATTTCTACGGAACAAGTAAAATTTGAGAGAACTGCACTCCACCTTAATCTGGCATGGATAATCTGACCCATCCTGCTACCGCTATAATAGAAAGAGGGGACAATACTATTAGGTTCATTTAAATGTTTTTTTAAGTCTGGGTAATGATGGATCACATTTAATGAAGTCAGGAAGGGAGTTACAGGGGCAAATTACAGAAGGAAAAACGATTTTTTTATATAAACTTGTGTGACAAGTGATAGGACGAAAGTTATCAGCAACACGTGTATTGTGGTCATGTATTCGGTTATTACGTGAGGGAAGGATGTCATGAAGGAATTTGGGTGCAAGGCCATGAACGATTTTATGAAACTGAATTAATTTATGTTGTTGTCGTCTTCGTTCGAGGGGAAGCCTGCCTGTTTCAGTATAAAGCTTGACTTTACTAGTTAGTCTAGTGGCACCAGTAACAATACGTGCTGCTTCTAACTGAATGTTTTCAAGAAGGTCGGATTGAGCCTGTGTGAGACAGTCCCAGAAAATGTCGCCGTATTTTATTATGGGTCGAATGAGTGTGAAATACAAGATTTGGAGACTAAGACGATCTAACGAAAATTTGAATTTCCGCATAATATTTATTTTTGGCGAGATTTTTGTCAATAAATAGCTGATGTGATCATCCCAACACCCATTACTAGAGAGAAATACACCGAGGTGTTTGTGTGACGAAACTTCAGTAATATTAGTATCATTCATAGTCAGGGGGGATGGACGAGACTGACGGATTTTCGGCTTATTAATAAAGTTTCAGTTTTATTAGGATTAAAAACAACCAACCAATCTTTCGACCATTTATGGATTTTGTTTAAATCAGAATTAAGAACTTCTGCACTTATTCTAGGGGTATCAATGATTACATACAAGGAAGCATCATCTGCAAATAATTTGATAATAGAATTAATATTTTTCACAATATCATTGATGAATATAAGAAATAAAAGAGGACCAAGTATGGAGCCCTGTGGAACACCGGCCTTAATGTAGCACCAGCTAGAGTTTTTTTCCATTAATAATAACTCTTTGTTTCCGGTTATGAAGATAATCTTCGAATCATAAAAGTAAAGAACCTCGAACACCAAGTCTAGATAGTTTACATAAATGACCTTTGTGCCAAACACGGTCGAAGGCTTTGCTGATGTCGCAAAAGACATTTCTTATTTCTTTGCCTTTATCAAGAGAAGAGTATATATCACGGATGATAGAAAGAAGCTGGTTGGTTGGAGAATCGCCATGTCTAAAACCTGATTGATTAGATGACAGGAGGGAATTGGTAAGTAAAAAATTATTCATATATTTAAAGACACATCTTTCCATCAGTTTTCCAACTATGGATTATAACGAAATCGGTCTGTAATTTGATAGATGTGACTTGCTATCTTTTTTATGTACTGAAGTAACGTTTGCTGTTTTCCATTCAGAAGGAAAAACACTAGAGTTTAGAGATTTGTTAAAAATATTACTTAGGGGGTTACATAGAACATCTCCGGCTTCTTTGAGTAGTCGAGTATTTACTAGATCTGGACCAATAGCTTTGGAACAATCGAGGTTTAAAATAGCGTCTTTAACATCTACAACTGTTATGTTTATAGCTGACAGAAATTTGGTAGTGATATGAGAAAAAAAGACTCTTTCATTATGTGTGTATGTAGGTTAGGGATATTCCACCCTCGGGATCACAAAATGTGGTAAAACCCTCGGCAAGCCTCGGGTTTCACCACAGTTTGTGACCCCTCGGGTGGAATATCCCTATCCTACATATACACATATGTAAGAGTCTTATAATATTTGGACCGATATGGCTCTCCTCGCAGAAAACGGATATCGGGTAATTAAATATTCAATGAATGAATATTTGATTTAAGATAATTTCAGCTGTAGATAGTGTTAGTTAGAAAAAAATAGTTAAGCATTATGTAAAGAAAAAAACTGTATTCGAATCCATTAGATACAACTAATAGCACCGCTTATATTCGGACACCCTGTCAACTTCGTCTCATTGTTTACATTATTTGCGGAGGGAGCGGTTAACATCTAAAGTAGAAATGGCGGTAAGTTTACACTTTCCAATTTTGCAATACTATTGCTTTTAAATATCTTAAAGGGTTCATTATAGTTTAGGACGTTGTTTACCTACAAAATGCCTGAAAATTGTCTTACCAACAAAACTAAGACAGTTAGATGGGTGTGCAAAATTACGTTCCCGATCTTCTTTAAACCCAGAAATAAACACCGGTAACAACAGCTCAGGACTATGCGCAGTTACATCGGTTATATACGCGTATGTTACTAAACATAAAAATGTACATGCATGTGACTATGCAAGGTTATATCTCTTGATTTGATATGAATATGGTAGATGGTGTACATTTCCAATGTGTACAATGCTTTATTACTGAATCTCACACCATGACACAATCCAATATTTAACTTTCCGTAAGAAAAATACGACTGATTAAAAACTATAATAACGACGAGTTATAGATAAATTTAGTTGATACGAGCATGGCCGTTTAAAGTTATGCAGAACGCTGCAATTAAATATGAGAACATAGCAATTAATGTGTAGAACATTGCAATTGAATACGTACAACACTGTAATTGAATACGTAGAACATTGTAGTTGAATACGTAAAACATTGTAGTTGAATACGTAGAACATTGTAGTTGAATACGTAGAACACTATAATTGAATACGTAGAACATTGTAGTTGAATACGTAGAACACTGTAATTGAATACGTACAACAGTGTAATTGAATACGTACAACACTGTAGTTGAATACGTAATATGTACCTGAAAAATTATCCGTTACTCCGCTGTATGTTGTGCTCTTGATTCCCCCATTCGTTATGGATGTGTCTGTCTGCGTCGTCTAAAACAAAATGTTCTAAAACGAAAAACAAGTCGAGGTTATTAATCAGGTGAAAGGCGAAAACAAGAGGAACGATAAGCTATTCTTGTACGGGCAGAAAAAGGTCGAACGAAAAGTCTAGACGATAGTCTAATAGTTGAAAAAAATCCATTTTGGTAAACAATGATTTCCTTTCCTGCTGGGAAAACATTTTTTTCTATCCTGCTGGGAAAACAATGGTTCTTTATTCTGGTGGAAAAACAATGGTTCTATATCCTGCTGGGAAAAACCATGGTTATACCATGCTGGGAAAACAATGGTTATTTATTCTGGACTATACATGTACAGTGTATATCCTGCTGGGAAAACAATGATTCTATATCCTTCTTGGTAAACAATCGTTTTATATTTTACTGGTTAAACAATGGCTCTATATTTTGTTGGGAAAACAATGGTTATATATCCTGCTGGAAAAAACAAGGGTTCTATATCCTTCTTGGTAAATAATGGCTTAATGAGTAAAATCATATGCAGGAGTTGCCGGTTCTAAATGGCGACGAGAGGGCCCATAAACTCTCGCATATCTTTATTCAGGTCTTAATACATGCAAATAAAGCGTAATCGAATTGATTTCTACACTATATACATGTACCGCCTCAGCGTACATAACTTCACACTTCAGTGTACATACTCTTCACTGGTCATTCGCCGGAGTACCCAGAGAAAAAAAAAACCTGCCTACGGGCAGTACCAGGTAACTTCCCCACGTGGCTTTCGAACTCGCAACCCAGAGGTGGAGGGCTAGTGTTAAAGTGTCTGGGAGAAGTCACGGAAAATATGCGATACTGGGTTTGATACTCAAAATCCTGTTAACATATCTACTTACAGTACCATCCCGTACAAAGCGTTTCATAGTACGATTCTACGTGTGGCTGAGAAACTATTTATGTCCCGGCGGATGAAGAAATATTATATACCTTGGTGGTTGAAAGGGTGTTAATTTTCTCACTCCCATGTGCTATTCGAAAACTACAATGAATATTTCGAGCGATCGATGCTCTTTCTTAATAATTGATGGCAAAACAGTGGAACAGAACCTTTGTGTGACCCCATTGACCGCACTGACTATTCCAAACAGACGAAAACGTCCATATAATTGCCAAGCTCTGACATCAGGGATACCATATTTGGATAAGTCACGTGACAATGAGGTTGTAAACAGACATATTAACGTCGATAATGTCTTTGTTGACATCTTCAATTCTCGTTAAAGTCTTCAACTTCCGAGCTGCTTCCGTCGCCGGTACAAATGAACTGAATGAGAACTCAAATTTCGTTAATTGGGTCGGGTTACAGAGGTTATTATGCTGCTATAACTCGTACAGAAAATTGTCAGTTTTTATAATGAATAAAGATTGTACTACTAGGGTGAAGCATGAGTTTTAATCACCATAGGAAATGTTTCTTGCGTTGAAGATCAAAATGCAATCCTTTATTTTTCTCCGCTGATAAATCAATGACAAACGCTGAGTACACTGTTGTACTGTGTAGATTAGATATAAAAACCTTTACTAACCTGGACCAGACTCCCGACATAACAACCTTTACTAACCTGGACCAGACCCCCGACATAACAACCTTTACTAACCTGGACCAGACTCCCGACATAACAACCTTTACTAACCTGGACCAGACTCCCGACATAACAACCTTTACCAACCTGGACCAGACTCCCGACATACAATGTAACAACCTTTACTAACCTGGACCAGACTCCCGACATAACAACCTTTACCAACCTGGACCAGACTTCCGACATAACAACCATTACTAACCTGGACCAGACCCCCGACATAACAACCTTTACTAACCTGGACCAGACTCCCGACATAAAAACCTTTACTAACCTGGACCAGACCCCCGACATAACAACCTTTACTAACCTGGACCAGACTCCCGACATAAAAACCTTTACTAACCTGGACCAGACCCCCGACATAACAACCTTTACTAACCTGGACCAGACCCCCGACATAACAACCTTTACTAACCTGGACCAGACTCCCGACATAAAAACCTTTACTAACCTGGACCAGACTCCCGACATAACAACCTTTACTAACCTGGACCAGACTTCCGACATAAAAACCTTTACTAACCTGGACCAGACTCCCGACATAAAAACCTTTACTAACCTGGGTATCGTTTCACAAAGCTTCGTAACTTACGAACTTTGCGTAAGTCACATTTACGAATTACTAAGCGTTTCACAAAAACTTCGTAACTTACGAACGTTCGTAAGTTACGCAAAAACCTTGCGTAACTTTACGCCATGTCAACCCTGTCGTAACTTACGAAAACAATTTAAAATCGTGCACAGACATGCCCTTTTGAACAGAAAATGACGTCGTACTCATTTATAAATTAGCATAAGACAACGACTATGCCTTGTGAGCGATTGTTTCGAGGTGGAAACCGGGTTTTGAAAGTCGAGGAGGGTGCCGGCAAAATACACATTGTCATGAAACTAAGTGTACGCATATTCGCAGACTGTGCCAACATATTGTCTATTTTAGGAACATTATGTATGTCTTTGGGCATTGAGCAAAATCTGTGAAAATTGCGTTGTTACTGTTTGTTTTAACCCATGATAAACAATACGAATTGGAATTTTATAGAAAAAATGATCTTCGATCAATAATACGTTGTTTTGATAGAACAAAATAAAGTTCATAGTCTGTGTACGTGACCCGGGAATAGGACCGGCGTACAATTTTCACCCAAGAAGTGTCGTCCTTTTGTACCTCCAAGTTAGAGAGTGGTATATTTTTACCGGGAGAACGTATGATTTTGACGTAAGATACGAAAAAAGTTACGAACACCTTTGTGAAACGCACTTACGAAATTCGTAAGCTTGGCGTAACTTTTTCGTAAATATTTACGAACGTTCGTAAGTTACGAAGCTTTGTGAAACGATACCCTGGACCAGACTCCCGACATAACAACCTTTACTAACCTGGACCAGACTCCCGACATAACAACCTTTACCAACCTGGACCAGACTCCCGACATAACAACCTTTACCAACCTGGACCAGACTCCCGACATAACAACCTTTACCAACCTGGACCAGACTCCCGACATAACAACCTTTACTAACCTGGACCAGACTCCCGACATAACAACCTTTACTAACCTGGACCAGACCCCCGACATAACAACCTTTACTAACCTGGACCAGACTCCCGACATAACAACCTTTACCAACCTGGACCAGACTCCCGACATAACAACCTTTACTAACCTGGACCAGACCCCCGACATAACAACCTTTACTAACCTGGACCAGACTCCCGACATAACAACCTTTACTAACCTGGACCAGACTCCCGACATAACAACCTTTACCAACCTGGACCAGACTCCCGACATAACAACCTTTACCAACCTGGACCAGACTCCCGACATAACAACCTTTACTAACCTGGACCAGACCCCCGACATAACAACCTTTACTAACCTGGACCAGACTCCCGACATAACAACCTTTACTAACCTGGACCAGACTCCCGACATAACAACCTTTACTAACCTGGACCAGACCCCCGACATAACAACCTTTACTAACCTGGACCAGACTCCCGACATAACAACCTTTACTAACCTGGACCAGTCTCCCGACATAACAACCTTTACTATCCTGGACCAGACTCCCGACATAACAACCTTTACTAACCTGGACCAGACTCCCGACATAACAACCTTTACTAACCTGGACAAGACCCCCGACATAACACCCTTTACAAACCTGGACCAGTCTCCCGACATAACAACCTTTACTAACCTGGACAAGACCCCCGACATAACACCCTTTACTAACCTGGACCAGACTCCCGACATAACAACCTTTACCAACCTGGACCAGACTCCCGACATAACAACCTTTACTAACCTATCCAGACTCCCGACATACAATGTAACAACCTTTACTAACCTGGACCAGACCCCCGACATAACAACCTTTACCAACCTGGACCAGACTTCCGACATAACAACCTTTACTAACCTGGACCAGACTCCCGACATAAAAACCTTTACTAACCTGGACCAGACTCCCGACATAACAACCTTTACTAACCTGGACCAGACTCCCGACATAACAACCTTTACTAACCTGGACAAGACTCCCGACATAACAACCTTTACTATCCTGGACCAGCCTCCCGGCATAACAACCTTTACTATCCTGGACCAGTCTCCCGACATAACAACCTTTACTAACCTGGACCAGACTCCCGACATACAATGTAACAACCTTTACTAACCTGGACCAGACTCCCGACATACAATGTAACAACCTTTACTAACCTGGACCAGACTCCCGACATAACAACCTTTACTAACCTGGACCAGACTCCCGACAGAACAACCTTTACTAACCTGGACCAGACTCCCGACATAACAACCTTTACTAACCTGGACCACACCCCCGACATAACAACCTTTACTATCCTGGACCAGACCCCCGACATAACAACCTTTACTAACCTGGACCAGTCTCCCGACAAAAAAACAACCTTTACTAACCTGGACCAGACCCCCGACATAACAACCTTTACTAACCTGGACCAGACTCCCGACATAACAACCTTTACTAACCTGGACCAGACTCCCGACATAACAACCTTTACTAACCTGGACCAGACCCCCGACATAACAACCTTTACTAACCTGGACCAGACTCCCGACATAACAACCTTTACTAACCTGGACCAGACCCCCGACATAACAACCTTTACTAACCTGGACCAGACTCCCGACATAACAACCTTACTTACCTGGACCAGACTCCCGACATAACAATCTTTACTAACCTGGACCAGACCCCCGACATAACAACCTTTACTAACCTGGACCAGACTCCCGACATAACAACCTTTACTAACCTGGACCAGACTCCCGACATAAAAACCTTTACTAACCTGGACCAGACCCCCGACATAACAACCTTTACCAACCTGGACCAGACTCCCGACATAAAAACCTTTACTAACCTGGACCAGACTCCTGACATAACAACCTTTACTAACCTGGACCAGACTCCCGACATAACAACCTTTACTAACCTGGACCAGACTCCCGACATAACAACCTTTACTAACCTGGACCAGACCACCGACATAACAACCTTTACTAACCTGGACCAGACCCCCGACATAGCAACCTTTACTAACCTGGACCAGACTCTCGACATAACAACATTTACTAACCTGGACCAGACCCCCGACATAACAACCTTTACTAACCTGGACCAGACCCCCGACATAGCAACCTTTACTAACCTGGACCAGACCCCCGACATAACAACCTTTACTAACCTGGACCAGACTCCCGACATAACAACCTTTACTAACCTGGACCAGTCTCCCGACATAACAACCTTTACTCACCTGGACCAGACTCCCGACATAACAACCTTTACTAACCTGGACCAGACCCCCGACATAACAACCTTTGCTAACCTGGACCAGACTCCCGACATAACAACCTTTACTAACCTGGACCAGACCACCGACATAACAACCTTTACTAACCTGGACCAGACTCCCGACATAACAACCTTTACTAACCTGGACCAGACCCCCGACATAGCAACCTTTACTAACCTGGACCAGACTCTCGACATAACAACATTTACTAACCTGGACCAGACCCCCGACATAACAACCTTTACTAACCTGGACCAGACCCCCGACATAGCAACCTTTACTAACCTGGACCAGACCCCCGACATAACAACCTTTACTAACCTGGACCAGACTCCCGACATAACAACCTTTACTAACCTGGACCAGTCTCCCGACATAACAACCTTTACTCACCTGGACCAGACTCCCGACATAACAACCTTTACTAACCTGGACCAGACCCCCGACATAACAACCTTTACCAACCTGGACCAGACTCCCGACATAACAACCTTTACTAACCTGGACCAGACTCCCGACATAACAACCTTTACTAAACTGGACCAGACTCCCGACATAACAACCTTTACTAACCTGGACCAGACTCCCGACATAACAACCTTTACTAACCTGGACCAGACCCCCGACATAACAACCTTTACTAACCTGGACCAGACCCCCGACATAACAACCTTTACCAACCTGGACCAGACTCCCGACATAACAACCTTTACTAACCTGGACCAGACTCCCGACATAACAACCTTTACTAACCTGGACCAGACTCCCGACATAACAACCTTTACCAACCTGGACCAGACTCCCGACATAACAACCTTTACTAACCTGGACCAGACTCCCGACATAACAACCTTTACTAACCTGGACCAGACTCCCCGACATAACAACCTTTACTAACCTGGACCAGACTCCCGACATAACAACCTTTACCAACCTGGACCAGACTCCCGACATAACAACCTTTACTAACCTGGACCAGACTCCCGACATAACAACCTTTACTAACCTGGACCAGACCCCCGACACAACAACCTTTACTAACATGGACCAGTCTCCCGACATAACAACCTTTACTAACCTGGACCAGACCCCCGACATAACAACCTTTACTAACCTGGACCAGACCCCCGACATAACAACCTTTACTAACCTGGACCAGTCTCCCGACATAACAACCTTTACTAACCTGGACCAGACTCCCGACATTACAACCTTTACTAACCTGGACCAGTCTCCCGACATAACAACCTTTACTAACCTGGACCAGTCTCCCGACATAACAACCTTTACTAACCTGGACCAGACTCCCGACATTACAACCATTAACAACCTGAGCCAGACTATCTAGAAAAGAACCTCTACTCTCTAACAAGAAGCGGTCTTAAACTCCCAAAAAATGTACCATTTCACATTTCGCATGATTCAGGAATCAGTTATATAAAATGAACAGTTTTTGCCGGAAAAAAAATGAATGAAATCGGATACCTTTTTTGCAATGATAGATAACGATAGGAATGAGGAGGTTATTGGATGGAGTTATTTCCCCTATATATTTCATCACGTTGCCCTGTTGTCTGTGCTTACAGGGGGAACAACTCTCATGAGCTGTGCTCAGACGTAGGTCTGACGTTCGGATGGCTTGTTCGTTATCCACATTGACCACAATGAGATAATGCATACAAACTGTATTTTCTCTAATGACTTATTCAAATTACTTTCATCAATGTAATTACAATTATTTGGTTATAAGTCAGATTATTTAACCGTTTCGAGTCTTACCCCGTTTATTTGCTATTTAGTTGTATTCTTTGAAAATAACAAATTTATTGATAGATAGCTTGCATGCATGTATGATCCTTTTGTTGCCGTGATAAGATCTAGAGTGGATAATCTCCCTTGGTAAGTGAGGAAATCTTTACACTGGGGAGAAGTCTGCATCTGGCTGCTATGCTAGATAACATGCAATCACTTATGTTAGGTACCTCTACAAGTTGCGATAGTTGCCGTGACAACCCGATATTTACCGACTTTCTTAGATGCTCTGACGGCCACAGCGGTCGCTCCGATATTGGTTGTAGACGTTTTAATAGAATTATCCCAGAATTCCCCTGTGTGTTGATGTCACTTCCTGCTAAAAGAGCACTACTTTGCCGACATGTAATAGAACTTGATGGATCTGTGGGAAGGGTCTGAACCGTAAAAGGCCACATAGTGCATGTGCTGTGTGACTTTGTTCACTCCATGACCCAAGATGATAGGGAAGTGTGTTTTGGTAGGGGTGGGTGCAAAACGATAAACAAACATCGCAATTGATTGTCCAAAAGAGCAGCGCTTCTGTATTCCTACTAGACATATCGATTGTACATGTACCATTCCGATTTGGTAACCCATTCGGTCCCGAGTACAACTATTTCATTGAGGGTTGTTTGGCGCAATATAAAACAACAGATATCAAAATCCAGTTTGACTGCGGGGATATTGTGCTGCACCTTTCAGCAATCTAATTAACATCCAGATGGTCATTTTCACTACGTTTCACGAACATCTCACAACATCCCATAAGGGGTCACGTTCTGATGACCTTTGAAATGTGTGTATTTCACTTTCAGGGCGAATTGTCAATTTGTCGATGTCCCCGAAGCAAACCATTTCGTCACAGCATGCATCTGAAGCAAACCATTTCGGTACAGCTTGTACATATAGCTTTTTGGGATGAAATGACTTGAAACAAATTGACAGATTATGCAAGCTATGCAATCTAGTCATGCTAATTCGGACATATAAAATTCACTTCCAAGATTCTGGAAGTAGTCATTTGATTGGCTAATCCAAAAGGTCACCCTGACGTGACCCCTTATGGGATGCTGTTAGATGTCCATGCAACGTAGTGAGAATGACCCTCTAGATTGTAAGTTGTAAAACTTGTGTCCAATTCCTTTTGAAATGTTTTCAAATAAAATATGTTTAAACTAGACCATCTAGATTTTACATTGTAATAAGATTGCACCTTTCAGCTCACTGACATGTTCTGAACAATATCACACACTGTACGCTCATGACATACTGACATGTTCTGAACAATATCACACACTGTACGCTCATGACATACTGACATGTTCTGAACAATACCACACACTGTACGCTCATGACATGCTGACATGTTCTGAACAATATCACACACTGTACGCTCATGACATACTGACATGTTCTGAACAATATCACACACTGTACGCTCATGACATACTGACATGTTCTGAACAATATCACACACTGTACGCTCATGACATACTGACATGTTCTGAACAATACCACACACTGTACGCTCATGACATACTGACATGTTCTGAACAATATCACACACTGTACGCTCATGACATACTGACATGTTCTGAACAACACCAAACACTGTACGCTCATGACATACTGACATGTTCTGAACAACACCAAACACTGTACGCTCATGACATACTGACATGTTCTGAACAACACCACACACTGTACGCCCGTGACATACTGACATGTTCTGAACAACACCACACACTGTACGCCCATGACATACTGACATGTTCTGAACAATACCACACACTGTACGCTCATGACATACTGACATGTTCTGAACAATATCACACACTGTACGCTCATGACATACTGACATGTTCTGAACAACACCACACACTGTACGCTCATGACATACTGACATGTTCTGAACAACACCACACACTGTACGCTCATGACATACTGACATGTTCTGAACAATACCACACACTGTACGCCCATGACATACTGACATGTTCTGAACAACACCACACACTGTACGCCCGTGACATACTGACATGTTCTGAACAACACCACACACTGTACGCCCATGACATACTGACATGTTCTGAACAACACCAAACACTGTACGCCCGTGACATACTGACATGTTCTGAACAACACCAAACACTGTACGCTCATGACATCCTGACATGTTCTGAACAATACCAAACACTGTACGCCCATGACATACTGACATGTTCTGAACATCACCACACACTGTACGCCCGTGACATACTGACATGTTCTGAACAATACCACACACTGTAAGCTCATGACATACTGACATGTTCTGAACAATACCACACACTGTAAGCTCATGACACCCTGACATGTTCTGAACAATACCAAACACTGTACGCCCATGACATACTGACATGCTCTGAACATCACCACACACTGTACGCCCGTGACATACTGACATGTTCTGAACAATACCACACACTGTACGCCCGTGACATACTGACATGTTCTGAACAATACCACACACTGTACGTTCATGACATACTTACATGTTCTGAACAACACCAAACACTGTACGCTCATGACATACTGACATGTTCTGAACAACACCAAACACTGTACGCTCATGACATACTGACATGTTCTAAACAACACCACACACTGTACGCCCGTGACATACTGACATGTTCTGAACAATATCACACACTGTACGCCCGTGACATACTGACATGTTCTGAACAATACCACACACTGTACGCCCGTGACATACTGACATGTTCTGAACAATACCACACACTGTACGTTCATGACATACTTACATGTTCTGAACAACACCAAACACTGTACGCTCATGACATACTGACATGTTCTGAACAACACCAAACACTGTACGCTCATGACATACTGACATGTTCTAAACAACACCACACACTGTACGCCCGTGACATACTGACATGTTCTGAACAATATCACACACTGTACGCCCGTGACATACTGACATGTTCTGAACAATACCACACACTGTACGCTCATGACATACTGACATGTTCTGAACAATATCACACACTGTACACCCATGACATCCTGACATGTTCTGAACAATATCACACACTGTACACCCATGACATCCTGACATGTTCTTGCCATACCAGCACTGTACGCCCATGACATGCTGACATGATCAGCTGTTACATGGCTGCGTTTACTATGCACTTCACCTGAAAAACAATATATAATATGGTTTAAACATACGACATACCGTTTGTGAGTAGTCGATATTTGATAATAAAACGAAAAGGGAAAAACTGTCGTTTTAAACTAAATGAAGTTCCTTTCTTTATCCTTTTGTCAAAAATTACGATTTTGTCAGTTCTGCTTCCGTGTAATTGTCTATTGCCTGGTAATCACTGTATGTCGTGTTCGTGCTAGGTTCTCTATATAAACAGAATATTGACGTTTGGAAGGTAATCCACTAATCACATTGATCTCCACTATAGACAACCACCTGTCCTGTTGACCTCTGGGTACCGTATTGATTACTGTCTGGTCGACATTTATATAGGGGGATAAAGGTACTATGTCACTCGTTACAGGCTAGTCCATATTCAATTAGAGGGAGATCAGAATTCAATTCGTTACAGGCTAGTCGATATCCATATAGGGGTACTAGCTGGTAAATAATGTCGTTCATTTCATGAAATGTTTGTAGATTTAGGGGAAATATTTGTAGATTAACAAATAACTTGGCTTATTTTGGTACATAGTCATGTTTTATTGGAAGGTCATAGGGACTGTATCTGTTGCCCTTAATGCATGATTAGTAAATTTGGAGCTTTTCTATTCTTTCTGAACAACATTTTTTTCTTCCTGTCCCCCTTGACCCTGTCATATTCTTTAATACGGATAATTCCTCCTGTGTGAAAGTGAGGTGTTCCTTGGCGTAGAAAACTAACATCTTTTAAATTAACAATTTGCTTTACGTTCAACATTAAACGTACTCAGTATCTGTACACCGATAAAAAATTATCATTAATTCCCTATTTTGTGTGACAAAAAAAAAAATCACATCTTAGTGCCTAATTAGAATAAAGTTATTAGGGCGTTTTCTAAATATAATAACGAATGAAATGTAGCCAACATGGCACATATGTTAGTGGCAATGTTAATTTAGTTTTCTAGCTGAAATCATAAAGCTAAATTATTATCGGTAATTTTAGTTTCAGGTTTTCATTAAATGGGAGATACATGTAACCCCGTGGTGCACCAATTAATCTTAAGGCTACCAGGTAATCAGGTAAATTACAATGACGTGCTAAAATAGCGAGTGCGCCAAAATATATGATTAATACGAATATTTAAATTGAATCACAAGACACGGGTGATGTATTAACGAGCATTGCATGTTGAACTTCATATCACATAAAGAAACGAAAATTTCCGAATGAGATGAGACTGCCGACCATAAAGCTTCCCCACTGCCTTCATCAATCTGAATCTCTTGGAATCATAAGTTTATTTTATAATATAACCAGTGTAGGTTCCGGTCACGTCTGATCTAGTTTACTTTGTATAACAAAAAAGACAAATGTATATGCTGGTATTAAAAGCACATCTACTAAGATCAGAACATCAAAAGCATGCGTTTCATATACTCATTTTAATATAGATATATAGTTTTCGAAACTACTGAAGTTTTGCAGACTAGTTGTAGATCGATATGACGTATTTTGTGTTTTTTGAGTTCCGTTATATTATAACCGCCGCGGACTGACTCCTTCCCTGCATTCCAGTTTTGTTGATTACACTATCTGTGTATGAAAGATTAATGACGTCAGCGTTCTAACACGCCATTGATTCTGAGCAGTCTTATCTAGGGTTGCCTCGTCATAATGCTGAGCTGTCTACGACAACCTATGACTGGAAATCCGCCCAACCTAATGGTTCATGTTTTCAACGCTTACTGATTCTTAAGCTTAAGATGAATTTAACGTGTTTAAGATTCGTCATCACCGAAATGAAGTATAAGATATATAAAAATTCAGCTCAAATGAAAATGAAAAATGCATAACCTCAGGCACGCACAAACGTGTTTCGGAAGATGAAGAGTTTTATGTATACTCGCCATAAAAACAAGAAACCTATTGTCAAATTTAAGTAATGTCGTATCAACAAAATGGTAACTAGGGCAATGCCACACAGCATGATATTGTTGAAGGTAATCATGGCGACCATAAGTCTAGAAACACCTACTGTAGAAGTCGTGATATTCGGCACGACACATTAGCCGTCTTAAACAAGGAATGTCTCTTATCAAGAGGTGGAATTACAATAGGAATGCGAATTCGTTAAAAAAAAACCTACTGATATCGAAGGTTTGTATTGACGGACACAAACCATTGTTTCTTTTGGACGGCAGACCTTGTTACATGTAAGAACTTATAGAGAACCCTACCTCAGCGAGCTATACAAAGGTATTTCGTAATAGTAGAAGGTAATTAAGTACCTGACAGAGATATATAACTACACGATTTTCCTCCCACTACTACAACCTTATACTACATCTCAGTGTTGATAGAGAAAGTTGTGTTAGCGAGACGGGCACCAATAGGGAATCAAAGGATTCGTACATAAGATGTCAACCACATGCCAAACACAGGCATGATGCCGGTTCGACTTTTGGTCAACTCTCCCATTAAATTGATCTCACGGAGTTTCAAGACAAATGGAAGTGACAAAAAGGGATTACCTTGGACTATCTTGACACGTATTTCGCAAAAGAGCACGAGACCTTTTCCACTCGTGTTCCAATAACAGGGGAGTCCAGGGAGACTTTCCTCATGTTTTCAGCATAAACACTTCTTTCACAATAGAAAACATTACTTTTGAGAAGTCGTATTCTGTTTATGACAGAAATCACGCTCTTACGAATATTGAAATTCCTCTCAATAAATGTTAAATCATGACCCTCTATACAATCGTGATGTTTTCCATGTAGCTGTTATATAATTGCGATATTAAACTGATGCTATTCAAGTTTTAATAGCAAATATGCGTATAATACAGTAATTCATCTTGCTCCTGAAATCGCATATTTTGGTATTTAGAAATAATTTCTATACACATGATCGACTGAAACGAACGCCTTGGTGGTGGTGTGTTAATATACACGTAAGATGAAATGCTATTTTACAAAAAGGAATAATTAACTTCGAACATAATGGTATAGAAATAAGTTGGATCGAAGTTCACACTGTCGCATAAAATAAATTATCGTAATTGATCGTATTTACAGGCCAGAGATACCTATAAGTTAGTGGTACACGCTAAACTTTGTCATTAAAAAAGCTATAAACACCATCATGAATATAGTAATTAGCATTTAAAATATAAACACTATTGATTTATCTCAGTCATCGTGGGAGATTTTTTGAAATAACAATCTAATTAGCTTTGTTACTGAACCACCCCAATAACTGCGTCTTCATCAACTTCTGGAATCAATAGATGATTTTCATTTAAATAATTTTAATTTAGTTTAAAATGGAGCTGTACTTTTCCTACTTGCAGTATTTCATTAACTTAATTTACTCTAGTATCTCATATAATGTGTTTGAAAAAAAACCTCTTAAAGGATAAAACTTGATTGTATTTCATTGGTATTCTTTGTAATGTTATCAATGAGAAAATATCATAATGTATTTAAAAAAGGAATACTGTACGCCATCAGGGTCATAGATAATTAAAAATAGGTACCATCCAATGATAAATCTTAAAGAATAGTATTACTTAAAAATCCGTAAAATAACAATAGTAAAAAGAACATAGAATCGGACGGACGTATTTGATAGGATGTGGCGTGATGGGCTGTTGAATAAACGTCAGGTAAAATGGTATTAGGGAGAAAATGCTTTTAGTGATAAAAATGTTTAAGGTAATATATAACAAAGATAGGAGAATTTGTATCCTCATTTAGAATGCTCCTTACACCAAAAACTGTTTTTAAACGTAATGTATCAATGTGGTCTGTCCATGTTCGTATCACTTTGGTCTGTCCATGTTTGTATCACTTTGGTCTGTCCATGTTTGTATCACTTTGGTCTGTCCATATTTGTATCACTTTGGTCTGTCCATGTTTGTATCACTTTGGTCTGTCCATGTTTCGTCCATGTTTGTATCATTCTGGTCTGTCCATGTTTGTATCACTATGGTCTGTCCATGTTTGTATCACTTTGGTCTGTCCATGTTTGTATCACTGTAGTCTGTCCATGTTTGTATCATTGTTGTCTGTCCATGTTTGTATCACTGTAGTCTGTCCATGTTTGTATCATTGTGGTCTGTCCATGTTTGTATCACTGTGGTCTGTCCATGTTTGTATCACTTTGGTCTGTCCATGTTTGTATCACTTTGGTCTGTCCATGTTTGTATCATTGTTGTCTGTCCATGTTCGTATCACTTTGGTCTGTCCATGTTTGTATCACTGTAGTCTGTCCATGTTTGTATCACTGTAGTCTGTCCATGTTTGTATCACTTTGGTCTGTCCATGTTTGTATCACTTTGGTCTGTCCATGTTTGTATCATTGTTGTCTGTCCATGTTCGTATCACTTTGGTCTGTCCATGTTTGTATCACTGTAGTCTGTCCATGTTTGTATCACTGTAGTCTGTCCATGTTTGTATCAATGTGGTCTGTCCATGTTCGTATCACTTTGGTCTGTCCATGTTTGTATCACTGTAGTCTGTCCATGTTTGTATCACTTTGGTCTGTCCATGTTTGTATCACTTTGGTCTGTCCATGTTTGTATCACTTTGGTCTGTCCATGTTTGTATCACTTTGGTCTGTCCATGTTTCGTCCATGTTTGTATCATTGTTGTCTGTCCATGTTTGTATCACTATGGTCTGTCCATGTTTGTATCACTTTGGTCTGTCCATGTTTGTATCACTGTAGTCTGTCCATGTTTGTATCGTTGTTATCTGTCCATGTTTGTATCACTGTTGTCTGTCCATGTTTGTATCATTGTGATCTGTCTATGTTTGTATCATTGTGGTATGTCCATGTTTGTATCACTGTAGTCTGTCCATGTTTGTATCACTTTGGTCTGTCCATGTTTGTATCACTGTAGTCTGTCCATGTTTGTATCATTGTGGTCTGTCCATGTTTATATCACTGTGGTCTGTCCATGTTTGTATCACTTTGGTCTGTCCATGTTTGTATCACTGTAGTCTGTCCATGTTTGTATCATTGTGGTCTGTCCATGTTTATATCACTGTGGTCTGTCCATGTTTATATCACTTTGGTCTGTCCATGTTTGTATCACTCTGGTCTGTCCATGTTTATATCACTGTGGTCTGTCCATGTTTGTATCATTGTTATCTGTCCATGTTTGTATCACTGTAGTCTGTCCATGTTTGTATCACTGTGGTCTGTCCATGTTTGTATCACTTTGGTCTGTCCATGTTTGTATCACTCTGGTCTGTCCATGTTTGTATCACTGTGGTGTCCATGTTTGTATCACTGTAGTCTGTCCATGTTTGTATCACTGTAGTCTGTCCATGTTTGTATCACTTTGGTCTGTCCATGTTTGTATCACTCTGGTCTGTCCATGTTTGTATCACTGTAGTCTGTCCATGTTTGTATCACTGTGGTCTGTCCATGTTTGTATCACTTTGGTCTGTCCATGTTTGTATCATTGTTGTCTGTCCATGTTTGTATCACTGTGGTCTGTCCATGTTTGTATCATTGTTATCTGTCCATGTTTGTATCACTGTAGTCTGTCCATGTTCGTATCACTGTGGTCTGTCCATGTTTGTATCACTGTGGTCTATCCATGTTTGTATCATTGTAGTCTGTCCATGTTTGTATCACTTTGGTCTGTCCATGTTTGTATCACTGTAGTCTGTCCATGTTTGTATCACTGTGGTCTGTCCGTGTTCGTATCACTTTGGTCTGTCCATGTTCGTATCACTGTAGTCTGTCCATGTTTGTATCACTGTGGTCTGTCCATGTTTGTATCATTGTAGTCTGTCCATGTTTGTATCACTTTGGTCTGTCCATGTTTGTATCACTGTAGTCTGTCCATGTTTGTATCACTGTGGTCTGTCCGTGTTCGTATCACTTTGGTCTGTCCATGTTTGTATCATTGTGATCTGTCCATGTTTGTATCATTATTATCTGTCCATGTTTGTATCACTGTAGTCTGTCCATGTTTGTATCACTTTGGTCTGTCCATGTTTGTATCACTGTGATCTGTCCATGTTTGTATCACTGTGGTCTGTCCATGTTTGTATCACTTTGGTCTGTCCATGTTCGTATCACTTTGGTCTGTCCATGTTTGTATCACTGTAGTCTGTCCATGTTTGTATCACTTTGGTCTGTCCATGTTTGTATCACTTTGGTCTGTCCATGTTTGTATCACTGTAGTCTGTCCATGTTTGTATCACTTTGGTCTGTCCATGTTCGTATCACTTTGGTCTGCCCATGTTTGTATCACTGTAGTCTGTCCATGTTTGTATCACTTTGGTCTGTCCATGTTTGTATCACTGTAGTCTGTCCATGTTTGTATCACTGTAGTCTGTCCATGTTTGTATCACTGTAGTCTGTCCATGTTTGTATCACTGTGATCTGTCCATATTCGTATCACTTTGGTCTGACCATGTTTGTATCACTTTGGTCTGTCCATGTTTGTATCATTGTGGTCTGTCCATGTTTGTATCATTGTTATCTGTCCATGGTTGTATCCCTGTAGTCTGTCCATGTTTGTATCATTCTTATCTGTCCATGGTTGTATCACTGTAGTCTGTCCATGTTTGTATCATTGTTATCTGTCCATGGCTGTATCCCTGTAGTCTGTCCATGTTTGTATCATTGTTATCTGTCCATGGTTGTATCCCTGTAGTCTGTCCATGTTTGTATCACTGTGGTCTGTCCATTTTCGTATCACTCTGGTCTGTCCATGTTTGTATCACTGTAGTCTGTCCATGTTTATATCGTTGTTATCTGTCCATGTTTGTATCACTGTTGTCTGTCCATGTTTGTATCATTGTGATCTGTCCATGTTTGTATCACTGTGATCTGTCCATATTCGTATCACTTTGGTCTGTCCATGTTTGTATCACTTTGATCTGTCCATGTTCGTATCATTTTGATCTGTCCATGTTTGTATCACTTTGGTCTGTCCATGTTTGTATCATTGTGATGTTACTGTTTATTTGGAGAGTAAAATTTATATATATGCCTGTTGTTCAATCATTTTCTTTTTATATCAGTAAATTTTAATAGGGTGTGTTTCTAACTATCTTATGGTTTGTTGACGTTACATAGTGTCATGACAATTGATGTATCATTGCTATAAATGTTATTGAAATACGACGTATGTTACCAGTCTTTAAAAATATTATTCATATCATATTAAAACAGTAGTTGAATTCTACAAGATCATTTTACTTTCTTTCTTTTTTCTTTTTTTTTTTTTTTTTATGAATGTTCATTTATAAGGACAAATAATTTTAGGGCCGATGTTATTTTATATAACTTTAGCTATCACGAGATTTTTTTTTAAATATTTATGCATTATATGGATGCATCAATATCAGTTTCAGTATATCTAAGTTAGCCACTATGCAGATAGCTATATTTTACCTAGAGTTACTCTATCGATACAGCATATTGTTACTTAAAAGGCACCAGGCTGAGGGACTACGCGACCGAGTAATACATTTATCGACTAATACAAACAAAGCTTCGTGCCTCCAAACATTACTTCTGACGAGGAAGGGCTTTTACGTATTTACAATGTACGCTGCTAGAACAGTCTTGGTATCTATTCTATATAGATAAACTATTCAGTGAATTAAGTTTGCGAAAATGATTTTGTATCCACTGTTTTATAGCATTCTTCTCAGGTTAGGGTTACTGTAGTAAGTATTACGCAAACAAATTTTCAGTAATGGACGAATATAGTGTCCGCGACCATTATACCCCATTCATCATAGAAATGACCAGTGTAAACGTAGCTACAATGAATTTTTAAAACTCTAATCAAATCGACATTTTTTTTCTTTTCGTTTACACTATATGACTATTCGGCTGCTCTTTGTTTAAAATCTTATCATGCGTAGAATAATCTGTAATTTTTCTTTCTTGGACTCAAATGTTTTCCATTCCGATCTAGTAAATTGAAAGTTCCGACACCTTTCTTCTGTTCTCGAAAACAGATTCCAAATGTCCTCACATGTTCTCCGATATACGATGAGTTGCATTTCTTTTATCCTTCGTTGTATTCTTATTGCACCTCTTCTGTGAGTATTTTTTATTTGGGTATTTCGGAGTGTTGTGGGACCTAATGCCTGTTGTGATACCATGGCCGCGATATATCACCTGCCTTGTTTCGAATAAATCCTTTATTTACTGGTCCTTTTCTGCTCCCTGATGGTCTTTCCTTTGTTTTCCCTTTTTCTTTCTTTTGTTCTTAATTTTGCTTTCATAATTTGTTGATGACCTCTTGAGTGTTCATGTCTTCGAAGCGTAGCATTTTGTTCTAAAGGGTCATTGTCTAAATGTCCTTTCCCCAGAGTTATCTGTAATACATGTAAGTGGTAATGACCGGAGATAAACACATTGTAGCTGTCCACTGCTGTGCCAAAGTGTCGCTGATAGATGGTATCTCGGAAAGTGACATGTGACACAGATTGTAGTATGTCTTAACTCTGGATGTTTGTGTTCTATGTAAGGATCTACATCAAATTCTGATTCTAAGCGACGACTTATAATTTTTTGTAAATTGTATTTAGTTGGATTTATGTTCAGTTATTTATGTTGTTGTTTTTTTCTGACCTTAAGCAAGGTCACGACTTTATACCAATACTATAAGTTATTTTAGTTACATTTTCCATGAATATTACCTCGCAGTTTGCCTTACACGATATAATGTTTTAGGTGTACACACGATACTAGGATAGCTAATGACTATGCATGGACGCTAACTTTACATTGTAACATAGAATACATATCGATAATACGATAAAATGTTTTAATACTAATTAAAAAAAAACGTTTAAGTTAAATACATGTACTCTCTGATCCTTACACATAAACATCATTATTTGTTTATCCACAAATATTAAAATGTTAATTACGTAAACGTAAATCAGAACATTTTGAATATTTCATAAAATCAATCAGTCATCTGTAGGACTAATTCATTAGTGAAAAGTAAAAGTAATATCAGATAGTATCACGCCTTTGTTCCTATTGATTGGTTTTGATAGAAGTGTTTCACATCTACTGTTATTTTATGGTACATCTTGGATCCCAATGTTCTTTCTAAAGCTGCCGGCCATCCGAGACACATGATAGTTTGTAGCTACTGGTGTACACTAACATCAGGGTAATTGTTTATTAACCCCCGATCACGTGGTGTGTAATTGTTTGTGACCAGTGACCATGATCATAAGACGGAGTGCAAACGCCTTTGGGGTTATAAGGTTGAAGAACCAATGGTTAAGACGGCCGTGTTGATATCGAGGTCGACCAAATGGCATCTCTAGCTAATGATGAAACCATTGCCTGATTACTACCACGCCAAATATCACCCTCAGCGATTACATGATCTTTGATCGTATTACAACTTGTCGCGTGGAAACGATTCCGCTGTAAATCAAAGAGAAATGACATTCCAGATACGTTTACCATTTACAATTTACCATGGAAGAATGGCATCGACTAATTGTGGTATGATAAGGCTAGCTAGTTTTAGGTATGCTGAAAACCATGTTAAAATTAAACTGTGTGCCAATAACGTGATGGTGATTCCTGAAGTGCAAAAACATCGTACAGTCCAATACACATCATTATAACTAAAACTAAATAACACATCATACAAAATACATTTTACATCATGAAATGGGCATTCTGTTGTTTTACGTTTCGTTGTAAATTAAACGTAGATATAATGTAGGTCTTTGATGTCAATCACAGCAATGCCCTACTAGCTCAGTATCAAGTATTCAAACGAGGTAATGCAAAGCACAACTGTTTAACTTTCTTCTTGTTTCATGATGTTAAACAATAAACAATGAACGGACACTAAAATCGATTCACGATTCAGGCGACATCTGTTGGCAATTACAAATGTGTTCAAAAGTTGGAAACATTCAATACAGCATATTCCTTGAGGAGACGAACACGCCAGCCTTTGGTATTTGATATGTAAACTTCCTATCATTATTAGGTTGTTAAGATTCAATAGGATTCTTCGGAGAAACCATTGGGGCCAACCAATTGATCTGAAAATCAAATTATCAAACTTAATTGTCATTACAGGGACAGTATTCTAAAACATTTTTAAAAACTAAATAATACCTAACCACATCAGAAATCGTGATGTTCCCGCCCCTTTACAGACATGTATGATAATCCTCTTATGCGTGGTACATACATCACGACCCAGTACTCTACAGTCGGGTGTAGTACATGTCTCACAACTCATGTACATGTGAGGTACATGTCTCACGCTCATGTACATGTGAGGTACATATCTCACAACCTTGTGCATGTGATTTACATGTCTCACAACCCTGTACATGTGAGGTACATGTCTCACGCTCATGTACATGTGAGGTACATGTCTCACGCTCATGTACATGTGAGGTACATGTCTCACGCTCATGTACATGTGAGGTACATGTCTCACAACCTTGTACATGTGATGTACATGTCTCACGCTAATGTACATGTGAGGTACATGTCTCACGCTCATGTACATGTGAGGTACATGTCTCACGCTCATGTACATGTGAGGTACATGTCTCACGCTCGTGTACATGTGAGGTACATGTCTCACGCTCATGTACATGTGAGGTACATGTCTCACGCTCGTGTACATGTGAGGTACATGTCTCACGCTCATGTACATGTGAGGTACATGTCTCACGCTCATGAACATGTGAGGTACATGTCTCACAACCCTGTACATGTGAGGTACATGTCTCACGCTCATGTACATGTGAGGTACATGTCTCACAACCCTGTACATGTGAGGTACATGTCTCACGCTCATGTACATGGGAGGTACATGTCTCACGCTCATGTACATGGGAGGTACATGTCTCACGCTTATGTACATGTGAGGTACATGTCTCACGCTCATGTACATGGGAGGTACATGTCTCACGCTCATGTACATGTGAGGTACATGTCTCACGCTCAAGTACATGTGAGGTTCATGTCTCACAACCCTGTACATGTGAGGTACATGTCTCACGCTCATGTACATGGGAGCAGGGGGGACATGTCTCACGCTACATGTACATGTTAAGGTTACATGTTCTCACGGCTCATGTACATGGAGATACATGTCTCACACACCTGTACATGTGAGGAACTGTCTCACGATCATGTACTGTGAGGTACATATCCCACAACCCTGTACTTACAGAGGTACATGTCTCACGCTCATGTACTGTGACGGTACATGTCTCACCTCATGTACTTGAGGTACATGTCTCACGCTCATGTACATGTAGATACATACTCACAACCCTGTACTTTTAAAGGTACATGTCTCACGCTCATGTACTTTTGAGGTACATGTCACGCCATACTGTACTTGGAGTACATGTCCCACAACCCTGTACAGTAAGGAACATGTCTCCGCTCATGTACATGTGAGGTACGGTACATATCCCAACCTGTACTTTGAGGTACATGTCTCCAAACCTGTACTTAGAAGGTACATGTCTCACAACCCTGTACATGTGAGGAACATGTCTCACGCTCATGTACATGGGAGGTACATGTCTCACGCTCATGTAAATGGGAGGTACATGTCTCACGCTCATGTACATGGGAGGTACATGTCTCACAACCATTTACATGTGTGGTACACGTCTCACACCCCTGTACTTAATAGACATATGTGATACATGTCACACATAACTGTACTTTACAGACACGGTATATGTCCCGCATTACTGTACTTTACAGACACGGTGCATGTCCCACATCACACGGTACATGTCCCGCATTACTGTACTTTACAGGCAAGGTACATGTCCCACATTACTGTACTTTACAGACACGGTGCATGTCCCACATTACTGTACTTTACAGACACGGTGCATGTCCCACATCACACGGTACATGTCCCGCATTACTGTACTTTACAGGCAAGGTACATGTCCCACATTACTGTACTTTACAGACAAGGTACATGTCCCACATTACTGTACTTTACAGGCACGGTACATGTCCCACATCACTGTACTTTACAGACAAGGTACATGTCCCACATCACTGTACTTAACAGACACGGTACATGTCCCACATCACTGTACTTTACAGACAAGGTACATGTCCCACATCACTGTACTTTACAGGCACGGTACATGTCCCACATTACTGTACTTTACAGACAAGGTACATGTCCCACATCACTGTACATTATAGATATGTGCGGTACATATCTCGCCTTTCTGTACTCTTCAGTTATTATAATTCCTTGACGGAAAGATAAATCAGACTAAAACCTTAACACGATTGTAAGAATACTCCACGTCTCATAGAGCCTTAAGAGAGGATAAGTGGAAATATAAGAAGGAGATCAATAACAAAAGAAGACAAATTAAATGAACAAAGGGCATAAGTTGCAACATCATGATTTGTAGAAATTGTCCTTTGTCTGAACCTTGAGACGAGTAGCGGGCCAGCAATGTCTTCCTTTATCGGCTTCGCCATGTAAAGGGGCTAAGAACCTTACCAAACTGATTCTTGAGCGTCGTAATCTAAATAGAAAATGGAGGCATTCAATGCTATTTGCAAAAAATATAACTCCCTACGAAATTTAGTGTGGTGATACTGTCCTTTATATACATCACACCCTACAAAGGTTGGTGTGGTAATACTGTCCTTTATATACATCACACCCTACAAAGGTTGGTGTGGTGATACTGTCCTTTATATACTTCACACTCTACAAAGGTTGGTGTGGTGATACTGTCCTTTATATACATCACACTCTACAAAGGTTGGTGTGGTGAAACTGTCCTTTATATACATCATCTCCTACAAAGGTTGGTGTGGTGATACTGTCCTTTATATACATCACACCCTACAAAGGTTGGTGTGGTGATACTGTCCTTTATATACATCACACTCTACAAAGGTTGGTGTGGTGATACTGTCCTTTATATACATCACACCCTACAAAGGTTGGTGTGGTGATACTGTCCTTTATATACATCACACCCTACAAAGGTTGGTGTGGTGATACTGTCCTTTATATACATCACAGTCTACAAAGGTTGGTGTGGTGATACTGTCCTTTATATACATCACACTCTACAAAGGTTGGTGTGGTGATACTGTCCTTTATATACATCACACTCTACAAAGGTTGGTGTGGTGATACTGTCCTTTATATACATCACACCCTACAAAGGTTGGTGTGGTGATACTGTCCTTTATATACATCACACTCTACAAAGGTTGGTGTGGTGATACTGTCCTTTATATACATCACACCCTACAAAGGTTGGTGTGGTGATACTGTCCTTTATATACATCACACCTACAAAGGTTGGTGTGGTGATACTGTCCTTTATATACATCACACCCTACAAAGGTTGGTGTGGTGATACTGTCCTTTATATACATCATACCCTACAAAGGTTGGTGTGGTGATACTGTCCTTTATATACATCACACTCTACAAAGGTTGGTGTGGTGATACTGTCCTTTATATACATCACACTCTACAAAGGTTGGTGTGGTGATACTGTCCTTTATATACATCACACTCCTACAAAGGTTGGTGTGGTGATACTGTCCTTTATATACATCACACCCTACAAAGGTTGGTGTGGTGATACTGTCCTTTATATACATCATCCTCCTACAAAGGTTGGTGTGGTGATACTGTCCTTTATATACATCACTCCTACAAAGGTTGGTGTGGTGATACTGTCCTTTATATACATCACACCCTACAAAGGTTGGTGTGGTGATACTGTCCTTTATATACATCACACTCTACAAAGGTTGGTGTGGTGATACTGTCCTTTATATACATCACACCCTACAAAGGTTGGTGTGGTGATACTGTCCTTTATATACATCACACCCTACAAAGGTTGGTGTGGTGATACTGTCCTTTATATACATCATCCCCTACAAAGGTTGGTGTGGTGATACTGTCCTTTATATACATCACACTCTACAAAGGTTGGTGTGGTGATACTGTCCTTTATATACATCACACCCTACAAAGGTTGGTGTGGTGATACTGTCCTTTATATACATCACACTCTACAAAGGTTGGTGTGGTGATACTGTCCTTTATATACATCATCCCCTACAAAGGTTGGTGTGGTGATACTGTCCTTTATATACATCACACTCTACAAAGGTTGGTGTGGTGATACTGTCCTTTATATACATCACACCCTACAAAGGTTGGTGTGGTGATACTGTCCTTTATATACATCACCTCCTACAAAGGTTGGTGTGGTGATACTGTCCTTTATATACATCACACCCTACAAAGGTTGGTGTGGTGATACTGTCCTTTATATACATCACACCCTACAAAGGTTGGTGTGGTGATACTGTCCTTTATATACATCACACTCTACAAAGGTTGGTGTGGTGATACTGTCCTTTATATACATCACACTCTACAAAGGTTGGTGTGGTGATACTGTCCTTTATATACATCACACTCTACAAAGGTTGGTGTGGTGATACTGTCCTTTATATACATCACACTCTACAAAGGTTGGTGTGGTGATACTGTCCTTTATATACATCACACCCTACAAAGGTTGGTGTGGTGATACTGTCCTTTATATACATCATCTCCTACAAAGGTTGGTGTGGTGATACTGTCCTTTATATACATCACACTCTACAAAGGTTGGTGTAGTGATACTGTCCTTTATATACATCACACTCTACAAAGGTTGGTGTGGTGATACTATCCTTTATATACATCACACCCTACAAAGGTTGGTGTGGTGATACTGTCCTTTATAAACACCACACCCTACAAAGGTTGGTGTGGTGATACTGTCCTTTATATACATCACACTCTACAAAGGTTGGTGTGGTGATACTGTCCTTTATATACATCATCCCCTACAAAGGTTGGTGTGGTGATACTGTCCTTTATATACATCATCCCCTACAAAGGTTGGTGTGGTGATACTGTCCTTTATATACATCACACCCTACAAAGGTTGGTGTGGTGATACTGTCCTTTATATACATCACACCCTACAAAGGTTGGTGTGGTGATACTGTCCTTTATATACATCACACTCTACAAAGGTTGGTGTGGTGATACTGTCCTTTATATACATCACACCCTACAAAGGTTGGTGTGGTGATACTGTCCTTTATATACACCACACTCTACAAAGGTTGGTGTGGTGATACTGTCCTTTATATACATCACACTCTACAAAAGTTGGTGTGGTGATACTGTCCTTTATATACATCACACCCTACAAAGGTTGGTGTGGTGATACTGTCCTTTATATACATTACACTCTACAAAGGTTGGTGTGGTGATACTGTCCTTTATATACATCACACTCTACAAAGGTTGGTGTGGTGATACTGTCCTTTATATACATCATCCCCTACAAAGGTTGGTGTGGTGATACTGTCCTTTATATACATCACACCCTACAAAGGTTGGTGTGGTGATACTGTCCTTTATATACAACATCTCCTACAAAGGTTGGTGTGGTGATACTGTCCTTTATATACATCACACCCTACAAAGGTTAGTGTGGTGATACTGTCCTTTATATACATCACACTCTACAAAGGTTGGTGTGGTGATACTGTCCTTTATATACATCACACTCTACAAAGGTTAGTGTGGTGATACTGTCCTTTATATACATCACACTCTACAAAGGTTGGTGTGGTGATACTGTCCTTTATATACATCACACTCTACAAAGGTTGGTGTGGTGATACTGTCCTTTATATACATCATCCCCTACAAAGGTTTGTGTGGTGATACTGTCCTTTATAATAACGTCCTATAAAGACACTGTATCTCTACTCTTTCATTGATACCCCTAAGTACTAATTATACACTTTTTATATATGTTTTAAATGAAAACCACCGGTCTACTTGATGTTATAGAAGATATCACGTGATGTTGGTAATCTCTTCCCGGCTTCCCTGTCAAATATGAATGTGACATGTCAGTGTTGTGCTCTCGTTTTACAGGTTTGTTCAAAATAGATCAAATATTCAACGCACACTGTATCTTACATTTGCATTAAGAATCAACCTGCTGCTGTTGTATTATTTTCTTTGTGGCTAAATGTTATTTCAGTTGGTAATTTATTACTTTAGGTAGCTTGAAGAGAAATCTGAACATTCCTTTATGTTCCGTCATTGGCACACAAATTATCGTCATTTCCAGAAATTCCACCATAAAAGCCCGAGTAAACTGCCTGTAACCCCCATCTCCTACCATTAGGATGTCGCTACCGGCTCTACTACACTTGATCAATCAGAATATATTCCTGTCCAATTTGACAATTATGTTTTCTAGTGAACAGTATAATAAGAAACAGCTGGAAAAGTGTATACGATTCCGACCCTCACACAACATGCCTAAAGTTGTAGTCTGTTTAAGGAATCCCCACTCCATCTAATGAGTTAAATGTTGATTTTCCAGCAGATATTGACTGATGCACCCAAATAATCCCCCTGTACATTCATGCTGACAACGCTATACCTAAATTTGATCAAAAGTCTTGAAGCCATTCTCAATGTTTTGAGTTTTCCTGTAAGCCGAAAGTTTTGTTTTTTTTTGCATATAAACAGTGAAGCAGCCCAGTGGTTTGAAACATGCTCTTGATTGATGGTACATGTAGGTACTTAATAAAAAAATCATTGTATTTTATTTTAATGTATCATAATTCTATATACATGTGTATTATAGATATATATTTACATTTTTGGTGGCAGGCCACGATATAAACAAGTTAAAAAGATTTGCAGTCTATGTTAATGTAGCATAATTGAGACCCAAAACGTGACATCGATCATTGCCGCGCATGAATATATTCACCCACCCGAACTACTTGTAACTAACGTAAACAATCATGGCTCTATGAAAAAAACCTAGGACTACGCCGTTTTTTTATGTTAATTAAAAAGCATCAAAAAAGAAATTTTATACAATATTGTTACACAAATAATAAAAAGAATTGAACAGACTGTGTTTTTTTCGTATTATTTCAATGTACTTTTTTTGTTTGCCAATCTGCATGTGACAAATGAATTTTGAAAAAAATAGGCTGTTCCATTTGTCAAACCCCATTGACGAAGTCGCTGAATATTTTTTATGCTAACTCAATTTTAATTTTCAAAAATAACAAAAATATGTCGATAATGTAAAACCAAATGTATAAGCGCACAATATGACGTTTAGCGCACAATATGACGTTTGTTCTGGCATCTATATCGGCCATAGACACCAAAACAGACAGTTTAATCCTTAAATAGATATAGCTATTATAGAATATAACCATATATAGTTATAGATATAGACATTATAGAATATAACCATATATAGTTATAGATATAGACATTATAGAATATAACCATATATAGTTATAGATATAGACATTATAGAATATAACCATATATAGTCATAGATATAGACATTATAGAATATAACCATATATAGTCATAGATATAGACATTATAGAATATAACCATATATAGTTATAGATATAGACATTATAGAATATAACCATATATAGTCATAGATATAGACATTATAGAATATAACCATATATAGTCATAGATATAGACATTATAGAATATAACCATATATAGTCATAGATATAGACATTATAGAATATAACCATATATAGTCATACATAGATATAGACATTATAGAATATAACCATATATAGTCATAGATATAGACATTATAGAATATAACCATAGATAGTTATAAATATAGACATGATGGAATATAACCATATATAGTTATAGATATAGACATTATAGAATACGACCATACACAAACAACACATACGTAACCCGGAAACGCAAAATTCCACGAAGTGAACACCTAGACAATTGTGGCAAAGTGACATTCTGTATATATCCCTTTTACAAAATGGTTGATACTTGCATCACTACCTACAAGTTTTACTCTGGTTATCAATATATATAGATATTGTAGAATACGATTATATAGGTTGTAGATATACTATAAAAAAAACGACCATATGGGTTCGTGCTAGTCACGTTAGTTAGTTAAAGTGCTGAACGGCCCATCAACACTATTAAGGTCATTATATAAGGGCAAAAAAAAAGTGATTAAAAATACGAGCAAAATGGGCAAGAGACGAAACGACATAAAAAGAACGAAACATATAAAAATGTAGATAAATATTGGTACACTCACGATCAGTTTAAAATCAAAAAGTGGCTATGGTTACTCAAATCTTGTGATACAGTCCAATAATTTTCAGATAGTTTAAAATTTTGTATATGCTAACAGACTCGAAAAAGAAAAGAAAAAATAAGTAGGAATGCGTTCTATAAGAACAACCTCGTCTCGTCGATTGTCTCTGTAGCAAGGAGACCATTCGCCGATATTTCCTTTGATTGAGTGTAGTTTATTTTCTACAAATTGATTCCATTCATTTTGCCAGTGATAATAAATGTGTAGTAACAAACGGCTTAAAATCGGTAAAATGAAATTTAAAATCAGTTGGTGGAAGTGATAATGCCGCTTTTGCGGCGCGGCTAGTCAAGTTATGTACAGTTAAAAATAAAAAAGAATTTAGATAACCTGTCTAAATATCATTTCTACTACTAGGCTAAGATAGAATATGTATATTGTCCATCCTCCATGATATGTCTGTATTATCTGAATCACCCAATTTATATTGAATCGTGTTGTACAGATTTATGATGATTAGCCGAAGGGGCCGCGGTGGCCGGGTGGTTAAGGTGTACCGACACTTTAACACTAGCCCTCCACCACTGGGTTGCGAGTTCGAAACCTACGTGGGACAGTTGCCAGGTACTGACCGTAGGCCGGTGGTTTTTCTCCGGGTACTCCGGCTTTCCTCCACCTCCAAAACCTGGCATGTCCTTAAATGACCCTGGCTGTTAATTTAATAGGACGTTAAACAAAAACAAACCAAAGATGATTAGCCGAAAGACTAAAGGCCAATTAACTCTTAAACTACGTGTAAAACCTTTTTAATTACATGTACGTGATAACTTGTTTTATTACTATATGTAATTACTTCAATTGTATGTAATTACTGGTTTACGTGTTGTATATGAGAGTTGTGATCGTAGCGAGGTAGCATCACAGGGGATGTGTAGACCTGTATTACCACTGCCCACTGCATGTGATGTCATAATGGTCAGTTGCTTCATTATGCAAAGATACTTCACTGAGAAGAGAATGGAAACATTGAAGGCGAAGCTCGAAAGAAGATAATCAATACTTTTAGAGCTATTTGGCTTTCCTTGCCTACTGATGAGGTATAAAATGGGCGTAACCCTCTTTTGTCATTACATCTATCTCACTCATAGCAGCAGTGACTTGTTCGTCAAAAAGTGACACGCTGCCCAAAGCTTCCGCGTTTTAAGTTGTCATGGGAATGAGTCTGAACTGACTAGTGGCCAGCTGGCTGTGTTTGTCCAGTCGTGTCAATAAGTATGGTGTGGGGCAGGTTGAAGTGCTCTTCTAGTTCGTATCGGTGGTGATTAATTTCACGCTAGAAACATAGACACAGTGGCCTAATGGATCAATGCGATACAAGGACAATTCCATTCCGTCCCGTCTCCATTTCTAAGCTGGGATAGAGTCGTGTCGCACTAAGGCTGTTGTCCCACACCTCTATCCAATTAGACCATTCATTCTGTATAAAGGGGAAGCTTCATTAAGATATCGATGTTCTACATTTATTGGAGAACAGTTGCACGTGAATCTGTAACATGTGCCCGCTCTAACGATTTCTAGAATATCTAACCGCTTAACTTCTAATAGACGAAATCAACGCCAACGTGATGTTTGATTTCTATGGAAACAGAATCCGGGAAAGGATATTCCAAAATACCGATTGAACTGGATCTGGTTGTGAGTTTGTGTACACAGATTACCTAGTATTTACGTGGATCCCACGGGATATTTAATATTGAGGCGGAACATTCACTCTATAATAGTCAGACGAACTGATCTAGTATTAAGGCGAGTACACCGATTTTCTAGTAACCCTTACTGAGAAGACATGATTGACATTCAGTGTGCTTACCGAGTACATCTACTCTATCCTACATTGATTTCCATCTAAACTTCCATCTATCGTCCATCTGTACAGGTAAGGTGTTTCTAGTTTGTGTTACATATGAACAGTTGTATACATGTTAATCTAACAACATTGATTTGACTTATAAACGTATATATTTTACATATATTTTATAAACATAAGCATTGTATATATATGATACATAAATTAACATTACGTGTAAGATTGTACAGTATACACATTAACTTTACACATCTACATGATAAGTAAAATGTCATAAACATTATGTTTGTATGAATTATATACAAATGGACATATTGTTTGTAGTGCATGCATTTACTCAAATACTTACAGTATTCTTAAAAATGGTATTTTAGATTTAATTCATTTTTCGGCTTAACTTGCACTAACCAGTAGAGATGGAAATTCACTGTGTAATGTTTTGTGGATTGGTCACTGAATTATGAAGTTGTGCTGAACTTTAACACAGTTCAGCATTTAGCTTACAAACTGGCGATACATAGAAACCAAATACTACATGTAGCATACTGTCTAGAATCGATGATATGCTGATTCCTGATATAAACTTTTATCAAAACACAAATTAGGACACACGAAGATGTTATGTACTCGTTTTCAAAGTTTACTTTAACAGGCGTATTCGAATATGTACTGGTTCAATACGAAACCTTTAGAACTCTCTCCCTTCTGGTTCGTACAGGTAGTTTTCCCCTGGAAGTCTATTCTATAGTGACTAATCAGCTGCTACTTTCGTGTGATATTGACAAATTAGACTATAATGGAAGACCATATATTGGTGTGAATACATTCTTTTTTTTTCGAAATTTTGCTTCCCATGGTAACCAGCGCATTTTACTATGCTTTTTGCTTTTGTATAGTGCTGCAGTCCTTTGTAATTTTCTTTTTCTTTTTTTTAACGGATGTAATATTGGAATAAGACAGATGATTTGAAAATTTTGCCGTTAAATTACAATTTATCAACTAATACAGTGAGATAATTTATTAATTGAAGTAATTGTTAACTTTTACTGTGTTAAAATGTTGATTTTTTTCAGCTATTGTTACTTTTGCTGTTAGGGACTAAGATATCAATCTAGAGAAACATGATAAGGAGATGATATATTCGCTATTCAGTAAAGATTGAGTAAACGGATGAATCGTTAGCTTTGTCTTCTGTGAAATATTTAAAAAGTGAGTTAGCTTTGTCTACTGTGGAATATTTAGAAAATGAGTAAGCTTTGTCTTCTGTGAAATAATGAGCAAATGAGTTAAATTTGTCTACTGGAATATTTTGAAAAAGAGTTAGCTTTGTCCTACTGTGGAATATCTAGAATATGAGTTAGCTTTGTCTACTGTGGAATATCTAGAATATGAGTTAGCTTTGTCTACTGTGAAATAATGAGCAAATGAGTTAAATTTGTCTACTGGAATATTTTGAAAAAGAGTTAGCTTTGTCCTACTGTGGAATATCTAGAATATGAGTTAGCTTTGTCTACTGTGGAATATCTAGAATATGAGTTAGCTTTGTCTACTGTGGAATATCTAGAATATGAGTTAGCTTTGTCTACTGTGGAATATCTAGAATATGAGTTAGCTTTGTCTACTGTGGAATATCTAGAATATAAGTTAGCTTTGTCTAATGTGAAAATTAAAAAAAAATGACAGTAATAATGCGTACTGTGAAACACATCTACAAAAATAACGTTGTCTACTGTGTAGTATTTAAAAAATGAATTAGAATTTATTTAACTGACTTCAAAAGAATGAGTAAATCATTTAATTGATTCGTAAGCTACTTATTTTTACATTGTCATAGTAAAAAAAAACATATTTAAACGATTTAGTAAGTGGGTTAATTGTCTTAATCTGGTAAACATGTAGTAAGTGAGTTAATTGTCTTAATCTGGTATAAATACAGTAAGTGATTTAATTGTCTTAATCTGGTATAAATACAGTAAGTGAGTTAATTGTCTTAATCTGGTATGAATACAGTAAGTCGGTTGATTGTTTTAATCTGGTATAAAATGTTGAGTAAGTGAGTTGATAGCAAATTGTAATGATGTTAAAAATGGTTGATTATATGCTGTTGAGCTAATTACTAATTTAAAACAAGCCAAACTATTGATAATTAGTGGGGAGTAAAATCAGTGAGTTAATTGTTAATTAATCTGCTGTAAAAAGATTGAGTAACGGATCCGAGACTGATTGTAACTGATTGTAAAAGGTCTAATTTCTTAGTCGGAGATACATCGATCAAAGTGTGCCAGTTGAAGGATTTCTTGTTCCAATTTTCCCATAACTGGTCGACTCTCCAGTGGATGTTAGAGAGAATATTGAATTTCTGAAGTTGTATGGTTTACGGTGAATATACGGGCCTAACACGTCCGCACTGCAATTCATTTAGCTTTCTTCCTAGCTTGATGATGTTTTTAATCTGCACTTGGTCAATTAAAATATTGCACCTTTTTTAGAAATTCTGTGTAAAACATTTCTTCTGACAGCAATGTTGGTGTCATCGAGTATAACGAGCAGCGTAGATCGCCGGCTAGAACGAATATTCATACCCTGCCTACACTGCTCTCCGGCAGGGTATGAAGTCCCTCCCATTGCCGATAGTGTAGCAAGTCCCGATGTGATTCACATCGGGCAGTATTAGCAGTGGTAAAAATTTTCTCGGATAAAAAAACACATGTAAATTGATGATTCTGGTATCTATTATGAATATTCAAGCAACAAACCTGCACATTACTTCAAATGTTTGACAATAAATAGTAAAATCCAAAACGAGCAAGATACACGGAGATATCAGTTCAAACATACCGCCATCTTTGATACAAGTGTAAAGGTCAATTTCCTTATAAGGAAATCAAAATAAATTGATGCTAATGAGGTTTCCCGCGAGATTTCAACAGAAAAACAGATTCGGAGTAATATATCTCGGTAAGGAAAGTCAATTCATTCTGAAATTATTTCAATTACGCAAAGTAAGATTCGCTTTCTTCACAAGAGTTACAAAAGAGTGGTTAAATATCTCTGATTATGTATTTATTTATCGTAGTAGCTTCATCCATATATGGATCACGGGTTCCATATTTGGGTTAGAATCCTCGCGAGAGTTCTTCGAGAAGTATCATGGCGGATCACGGAGACAACTCCGAGCAGTATGATATCAGAATATGCGAATTAAAGATTTCTAGATTAGACGGTAGGCTAATACATTGCAAAATTGTATTAGAAATGTTTAATTATACGAACTATTACTCCAAAGTTAAACGATATCCGCTATTTGTAGCATTTTCGAGGTTCACTTTTTTGCTACATTACGAGCAATGGGAGGGAATCGTAGCTCTGACGACGACCATCTGTCAGAAATTTCTGTCCGTCGTCCAGAGCTACGTTATCGCAGCTAATCGCCGGCATCTTCGTAAGGGCTACATGTCACATGTACATGTATACCTATGTGGGTATTGAAGAGACCAACATCTTCATAACAAATTATTAGTATCTTTTGCCACATACTTTTCCGGCTACAGTCACGTGACGGTTCTAAACATAGATTCTAATTAGAGAATCACTGGGAGAATAGTAAGGATACAATGCCAGGGGGAACCAGTCCTTGCCCGACCATTTTCTAAATTCATAGTTTTTAGCCCTTCCCCTACTATATCCGATAACATGTAATGACATATTCGAAAGCTCGTAATCAGCTATGTATGATTGGTTCCTAACATTTTAATCTGTTACCTGACTTTCTATGTTAGTGTATATCTCAATACGTATATTCGACTCATTCCCACGTGCACGAAAATTAATAGAAGTCATGCATGTCAAAAGTGTGACCCTGCGTGGAACTAAATATGGTTAGGCGTATCCCGGATCACGATTGCCGACTTAAACATTATGGAATACTTGAAGACGGATTGGGATCAGAAAAGGTCTATATCTGATTAGTTTGGGTTATTCAGTTAACAAAACAGTTGTTTTATTGCCTTTGATAACAGTTACCATTCGGAACTATTTACCCTTGGTGTTGGCGCCCTACGGTGTTGGTCGCTCGGTGTTGGGACCACTCTGGGAAATACTTTTGACTGTTGACTAATAAGGTATGAAAACAGTATAAATGTCGATCGTCGTTTGAAAACGAAAGATGAGCTTTTGATGTGACAAAGACAATTCCTTACTGAAGGTACAGCGTGTTTGTAAAAGATGAAGTATATCGGAAATTTTCAAAATCTATCTACAGTTTATGGTTTTATTCGATCTCAAGTTAATATTTCAATTGTACTTACTATATACAAACTACGCTTTATTGTCGAACGATGTTCAAATACTTTACTTTCTTAAAAACTGGGCTACACGTAGTTAAATGTATAGGGACGTCGCCTTAGCGTGTAACAATATACTCGGAATCTAAATAGCTCCCTTGGAATACTGCTACCACTAAGAAACTTGTCGCCCCTAAACTTTAACACCATAACATCTGCGTCACATGAATGTGACATATGGCCATCAGTATAATGATTTATACATTTCCTATTATTGTATATTATCATTCGTTCAATGTTCCTATAACGTCTGTATTTTAATTACTCTTTAAAACTCGCATTATACAACAAGTGTGTTTAGCATGGCAACCACGTCATTTACTCCGACTGTGTAAGGCATTATGGCAGACATTCGTCTAGTTTCGGTAGAGCCGCAAAGCTCCAACAGATTTGTTCAGATTTGCGAATAGGACGAATCCATGCGATTTAAACGCTTAATTTAAATGTAAAGCGTCTTTATTACCATGATTGATTCTAATTCTAGCCAGACATCATCGATCTAACAACGGAGTATTTGTCGATTGGAAACTGTTCCATTTAAAATCAAACAGGACATCTGTGTTCTGTAACAGGGGTCGTTACCAAAGACTATGCCTGTAGTACAGACGCGGTGCTTAGATTATCTTAGAGAACATGACATAACGTCATTTGCTGTCCAAACTTAACCTCTCAAATGACGTTGTATAAATCTGTAGTTAGATAGAGATGTGAAGAATTTCTATAATAACTATATTTGAACAGAACACACATCATGAATCAAACATGATTTTACATTAATATTGACAAGGATCACGAACGTCAATGAACGGGAGGTTTTCTCCATGTGTTTGTTGTATTGTAACATATGTATCGTTCAGCGGTTCTACAATCCTTGTCATCTCCATGTGTCAGTTCACACTAAACCAGTCATCACATACAGGGATACACAACCTTACATACATGGATACAAAACCTTACATACATGGATACACAACCTTACACCTACAACCCTATTACATCTCACATACAGGGATATACAACCTTACACATACAACCCTATAACATCTCACATACAGGGATACACAACCTTACACATACAACCATATAACATCTCACATACAGGGATACACAACCTTACACATACAACCCTATAACATCTCACATACAGGGATATACAACCTTACACATACACCACTATAGCATATCACATACAGGGATATACAACCTTACACATACAACCCTATAACATCTCACATACAGGGATATACAACCTTACACATACAACCCTATAACATCTCACATACAGGGATATACAGCCTTACACATACAACCCTATAACATATCACATACAGGGATATACAGCTTTACACATACAACACTATACAGTCTCACATACAGGGATATACAACCTTACACATACAACACTATACAGTCTCACATACAGGGATATACAACCTTACACATACAACCCTATAACATATCACATACAGGGATATACAACCTTACATACAACCCTATAACATATCACATACAGGGATACACAACCTTACACCTACAACACTATAACATATCACATACAGGGATATACAACCTTACACATACAACACTATAACATATCACATACAGGGATATACAACCTTACACATACAACACTATTACATCTCACATACAGGGATATACAACGTTACACATACAACCCTATAACATCTCACATACAGGGATATACAGCTTTACACATACAACCCTATAACATCTCACATACAGGGATACACAACCTTACACATATAACACTATAACATCTCACTTACAGGGATACACAACCTTACACATACAACCCTATAACATCTCACATACAGGGATATACAACCTTACATACAACCCTATAACATATCACATACAGGGATACACAACCTTACACATACAACCCTATAACATATCACATACAGGGATATACAACCTTGCATACAGGGATACACAACCTTACATACAGGGATATAACATGCATACAGGGATACACAACCTTACACATACAACCCTATAACATCTCACATACAGGGATATACAACCTTACACATACACCACTATAACATCTCACATACAGGGATACACAACCTTACATACAGGGATACACAACCTTACATACAGGGATATACAACCTTACATACAACCCTATAATATCTCACATACAGGGATACACAACCTTACGAATACAACACCATACAGTCTCACATACAGGGATACACAACCTTACACATACAACCCTATAACATCTCACATACAGGGCTATACAACCTTACACATACAACACTATAACATATCACATACGGGGATATACAACCTTACACATACAACACTATAACATCTCACATACAGGGATACACAACCTTACACATACAACATTATAACATCTCACATACAGGGATACACAACCTTACACATACAAACCTATAACATCTCACATACAGGGATATACAACCTTACACATACAACCATATAACATCTCACATACAGGGATATACAACCTTACACATACAACACTATACAGTCTCACATACAGGGATACACAACCTTACACATACAACACTATAACATCTCACATACAGGGATATACAACCTTACACATACAACCCTATAACATATCACATACAGGGATATACAGCCTTACACATACAACCCTATAACATCTCACATACAGGGATACACAACCTTACACATACAACCATATAACATCTCACATACAGGGATACACAACCTTACACATACAACCCTATAACATCTCACATACAGGGATATACAACCTTACACATACACCACTATAGCATATCACATACAGGGATATACAACCTTACACATACAACCCTATAACATCTCACATACAGGGATATACAACCTTACACATACAACCCTATAACATCTCACATACAGGGATATACAGCCTTACACATACAACCCTATAACATATCACATACAGGGATATACAGCTTTACACATACAACACTATACAGTCTCACATACAGGGATACACAACCTTACACATACAACATTATAACATCTCACATACAGGGATACACAACCTTACACATACAAACCTATAACATCTCACATACAGGGATATACAACCTTACACATACAACCATATAACATCTCACATACAGGGATATACAACCTTACACATACAACACTATACAGTCTCACATACAGGGATACACAACCTTACACATACAACACTATAACATCTCACATACAGGGATATACAACCTTACACATACAACCCTATAACATATCACATACAGGGATATACAGCCTTACACATACAACCCTATAACATCTCACATACAGGGATACACAACCTTACACATACAACCATATAACATCTCACATACAGGGATACACAACCTTACACATACAACCCTATAACATCTCACATACGGGATATACCAAGCCCTTACACATACAACCACTATAACATCTCACATACAGGGATACACAACCTTACACATACAACACTATACAGTCTCACATACAGGGATATACAACCTTACACATACAACCCTATAACATCTCACATACAGGGATACACAACCTTACACATACAACCCTATAACATCTCACATACAGGGATACACAACCTTACACATACAACACTATACAGTCTCACATACCGGGATATACAACCTTACACATACAACCCTATAACATCTCACATACAGGGATACACAACCTTACACATACAACCCTATAACATCTCACATACAGGGATATACAACCTTACACATACAACCTATAACATCTCACTACAGGGATATACAACCTTACCCATACAACCCTATAACATCTTCACATACAGGGATAATACAACCTTACACATACAACCCTATAACATCTACATACAGGGATACACAACCTTACACATACAACCCTATAACATATCACATACAGGGATATACAACCTTACATACAACCCTATAACATATCACATACAGGGATACACAACCTTACACCTACAACACTATAACATATCACATACAGGGATATACAACCTTACACATACAACACTATAACATATCACATACAGGGATATACAACCTTACACATACAACACTATTACATCTCACATACAGGGATATACAACCTAACACATACAACCCTATAACATATCACATACAGGGATATACAGCTTTACACATACAACCCTATAACATCTCACATACAGGGATACACAACCTTACACATACAACCCTATAACATATCACATACAGGGATATACAACCTTACACATACAACCCTATAACATATCACATACAGGGATATACAACCTTACACATATAACACTATAACATCTCACTTACAGGGATACACAACCTTACACATACAACACTATAACATCTCACTTACAGGGATACACAACCTTACACATACAACACTATAACATCTCACTTACAGGGATACACAACCTTACACATACAACACTATAACATATCACATACAGGGATATACAACCTTACACATACAACACTATTACATCTCACATACAGGGATATACAACCTAACACATACAACCCTATAACATCTCACATACAGGGATATACAGCTTTACACATACAACCCTATAACATCTCACATACAGGGATACACAACCTTACACATACAACCCTATAACATCTCACATACAGGGATATACAACCTTACATACAACCCTATAACATATCACATACAGGGATACACAACCTTACACATACAACCCTATAACATATCACATACAGGGATATACAACCTTGCATACAGGGATACACAACCTTACATACAGGGATATAACATGCATACAGGGATACACAACCTTACACATACAACCCTATAACATCTCACATACAGGGATATACAACCTTACACATACACCACTATAACATCTCACATACAGGGATACACAACCTTACATACAGGGATACACAACCTTACATACAGGGATACACAACCTTACATACAACCCTATAATATCTCACATACAGGGATACACAACCTTACGAATACAACACCATACAGTCTCACATACAGGGATACACAACCTTACACATACAACCCTATAACATCTCACATACAGGGCTATACAACCTTACACATACAACACTATAACATATCACATACGGGGATATACAACCTTACACATACAACACTATAACATCTCACATACAGGGATACACAACCTTACACATACAACATTATAACATCTCACATACAGGGATACACAACCTTACACATACAAACCTATAACATCTCACATACATGGATATACAACCTTACACATACAACCATATAACATCTCACATACAGGGATATACAACCTTACACATACAACACTATACAGTCTCACATACAGGGATACACAACCTTACACATACAACACTATAACATCTCACATACAGGGATATACAACCTTACACATACAACCCTATAACATATCACATACAGGGATATACAGCCTTACACATACAACCCTATAACATCTCACATACAGGGATACACAACCTTACACATACAACACTATAACATCTCACATACAGGGATATACAGCCTTACACATACAACCCTATAACATCTCACATACAGGGATACACAACCTTCCACATACAACACTATAACATCTCACATACAGGGATACACAACCTTACACATACAACACTATAACATCTCACATACAGGGATATACAGCCTTACACATACAACACTATAACATCTCACATACAGGGATATACAACCTTACACATACAACCATATAAAGTCTCACATACAGGGATACACAACCTTACACATACAACACTATAACATCTCACATACAGGGATATACAACCTTACACATACAACCATATAAAGCCTCACATACAGGGATACACAACCTTACACATACAACACTATAACATCTCACATACAGGGATATACAACCTTACATATACAACCCTATAACATATCACATACAGGGATATACAACCTTACACATACAACACTATTACATCTCACATACAGGGAAATACAGCCTTACACATACAACCATATAACATCTCACATACAGGGATATACAGCCTTACACATACAACACTATACAGTCTCACATACAGGGATACACATCCTTACACATACAACACTATAACATCTCACATACAGGGATACACAACCTTACACATACAACATTATAACATCTCACATACAGGGATACACAACCTTACACATACAACACTATAACATCTCACATACAGCGATATATAACCTTATACATACAACACTATAACATATCACATACAGGGATATACAGCTTTACACATACAACCCTATAACATCTCACATACAGGGATATACAACCTTACACATACAACCCTATAACATCTCACATACAGGGATATATAACCTTACACATACAACACTATAATATCTCACATACAGGGATATATAACCTTACACATACAACACTATAACATCTCACATACAGGGATACACAACCTTACACATACAACACTATAACATCTCACATACAGCGATATATAACCTTACACATACAACACTATAATATCTCACATACAGGGATATATAACCTTACACATACAACACTATAACATCTCACATACAGGGATATACAACCTTACACATACAACACTATAACATCTCACATACAGGGATACACAACCTTACACATACAACACTATAATATCTCACATACAGGGATATACAATCTTACACATACAACACTATAACATATCACATACAGGGATATATAACCTTACACATACAACACTATAATATCTCACATACAGGGATATACAGCTTTACACATACAACACTATACAGTCTCACATACAGGGATATACAACCTTACACATACAACACTATTACATCTCACATACAGGGATATACAACCTTACACATACAACACTATACAGTCTCACATACAGGGATATACAACCTTACACATACAACACTATTACATCTCACATACAGGGATATACAACCTTACACATACAACCCTATAACATCTCACATACAGGGATACACAACCTTACACATACAACACTATAACATCTCACATACAGGGATATACAGCTTTACACATACAACACTATACAGTCTCACATACAGGGATACACAACCTTCCACATACAACACTATAACATCTCACATACAGGGATACACAACCTTACACATACAATACTATAACATCTCACATACAGGGATATACAACCTTACACATACAACACTATAACATCTCACATACAGGGATATACAGCCTTACACATACAACCCTATAACATCTCACATACAGGGATACACAACCTTACACATACAACACTATAAAGTCTCACATACAGGGATATAACATGCATACAGGGATATACAACCGTACACACACAACCCTATAAAACCTCGCCTTGAAAAAAGTGATCGCTACCCCTTGTATATCTGCCTGTATAAGTCGCTGCAACAGTATCTCTTTTCATCAACAATTTGTCGTAAGATCATTACTTTTATTGCATTCAAATATTTGAGTGAGTAAGAGTGAGTGAGTCAGTGAGTGAGTGAGTGAGTGAGTGAGTGAGTCAGTGAATCAGTGAGCGAGCGAGTGAGTGAGTGAGTGAGTGAGTGAGTGAGTGAGTGAGTGAGTGAGTGAGTGAGTGAGTGAGTGAGTGAGTGAGTGAGTGAGTGAGTGAGTGAGTGAGTGAGTGAGTGAGTGAGTGAGTGAGTGAGTGAGTCAGTCAGTCAGTCAGTCAGTCAGTCAGTCAGTCAGTCAGTCAGTAAGTCAGTCAGTGAGTCAGTGAGTGAGTCAGTGAGTGAGTCAGTGAGTGAGTCAGTGAGTCGGTGAGTCAGTGAGTCGGTGAGTGAGTGAGTGAGTGAGTGAGTGAGTGAGTGAGTCAGTCAGTCAGTCAGTCAGTCAGTCAGTGAGTGAGTCGGTGAGTGAGTCAGTCAGTGAGTGAGTCAGTGAGTGAGTCAAGTTAGTGAGTCAGTGAGTGAGTCAAGTCAGTGAGTCAGTCAAGTCAGTGAGTGAGTCAGTCAGTCAGTCAGTCAACACAGTGAGTGAGTCAAGTCAGTGAGTGATTGAGTCAAGTCAGTGAGTGAGTGAGTGAGTGAGTGAGTGAGTGAGTGAGTGAGTGAGTGAGTGAGTGAGTGAGTGAGTGAGTGAGTGAGTGAGTGAGTGAGTGAGTGAGTGAGTGAGTGAGTGAGTGAGTGAGTGAGTGAGTCTCTGGGTGGGTCTCTGGGTGAGTGGCTAGTGGGTGAGTCTCTAGGTGAGCCAATGAGTGACATGTGGGTCATTCAGTTAGAGAGTCAATGAGTGAGTCAGAGAGGTCAGTGATTGGAGAATGAGTTAGTCAATGAAGAATGAGTTAGCGAGTCAGTGAGCGAGTCGATGAGTCAGTGAGTGAGACATCGAGTCAGTGAGTCAGTCAGTGAGTGGTAGTTATTGGCTATGTACAACAATGTGGCACATTCCTATTCATATGTAATCATACGTAAACCTGGGCGGTTCTTAATTGTTTTGAAACACCTTCAAGTCAAACAAAATGTTGAATCAAACCGCTTCAAGATTACGATCGGGGAAATAGGTACGCCAATATTTCACAGAAAAGAATACAAAGGAAGCCGGAGATCTTCATGCAATTTACATCTAATTTCCTTCGCTTTCAAATCTCTTTCATATGGCTATGATTGCAATTCAGTGCTTTTTATAAATCGATTGAAATACACAGGAATTTTACAATTTTTTGTACTCGCTGAACTTTTTTCTTTAACAAAAAAATAGAAGAGAGAATTACGTTCTTCTGAAAATGATAGATAATTATTAGGTTCGTGTCTTAGATACCAACGGACCTGGCGGACACTGGTGTATAACAATTCCACAGTAATGACATTAAGACGAAGAAAGAACATAACGTCGTCGACGTAACAATAATACAAAGATACACAGCCTTTTGATCATGTCGTTTTGAAATGAAGAATTAGCAATCATACAAAGACCTTAAACGTAATGTTTTTTAGCGAATAACAAATCTTGTCTTTGGGCCGTCTGTGTTAATTTCAAAACATTTGTTGGGCCAGTTTTTTTTTATTATCAAAGGATTTTGGATGTTTGATGGATTTACATACAGTATAAGAATTATATTGACCAATATACATGTTTTTGTCATAAATAAAGACATATACTCCATTTATCTAGCCTAGAAAACATTGGTTAGCAGTAATTTTAGCAGGTTATATGAAGCTGGTCACTATATAAAACTGTACATGTTTTCATATAAAGACCACGTGTACTTTTCACCTCGAAACAGCAATATTTAAGTTTCGCAGCACCATTTATTGATCCTTACATTTCAAAAAAGATAGATAGAATATTTTATTTGCGAGAAAGACAAGATGCCGTCCGTTGGTGGAATGTGATTCTCCTTTTACAGCGTTATAATCTGTCGGCTGATTTGTCAGTGTCTTTGTTCGGGTAGCTATCCTCCTTGTGTAGACTATCCCGTCGTGAGGTTTATTACATGTTGTACCGTCATATGACCTGGCATAATTACTTTGTATGGCTGTTTGCTTATATACAATGTAATATCTAAAGTAGGTTTGTAATACCAGTAGGTGTCATGCAGCTTGACTGACAAAGCGGAACCCATGTCGTACCGGATACCAGCCATACACTTATCGATTAGTGTGTACCTTGCTGTGCTGTCAGAATTGCGTCAGTACCTCGTGACTATAATGACGCGAATTGAGTTTTACAAGTAACGTAAAGCGGATCAAACGCATATTTGCGACAATGCAGTGTCTAATGATGATAAAGTGAGCCATGCGAGGAACGGTTTCGCAAATATATATATATATATTTCCGCGGAATTTTGAATACATAAGACATCAATATATCAAATATTCTTATGCAGTTTCTTTTTATTAGAAAAAATTGTTAACAATCGAGAAGTGAACATTGAAAAATGATCAGAATAAAACGTTCTAGTGTAAATTATGTAGAACATCGATCTACAATATCGTAAAACTTTACCCAATACACTGTGTACATCTAGCTAGAACATTATTTCGTAAAACTGACTAGGGATTGATAGAAACGTTTGTTTAAAAACAAATGTAAACTTTATTTATTTTACAACAATAGCGAAACAAGTTATATCAACTTATATCAATCACGCTTGTTGGCCCGAATGAAATATGCATCTTTTAGCCCAAACTCAGCGGTTGAACTTTCCCCTAAAACAATTTTTTTTTTGCCATGTCTAGAATTCTTTATAGTTTCTAATAACAGCCTTTCTTAATTTGGGAAATACCGCTTTATATGCTATTTGCATTTCAGGGTCAAAATCGAATCAGTTTCAGACAGTTTATAGAGTTATATCTGGTCAAACTAATGCTCCTACTGCGTGCCTGAAACAACTATGAGCAAAAGCGGTATGACTATTTTGTGCAATATATGTGATAGAAATTAGCTAATTGTCTCCCTAGAAACATGCAATTTTCGCATGTTTTGTTGAAATTTACAAATGTCTTAACAAAATACATGTCAACAGCAAGTCCCACTGTTTGTCATGATAACTACCAAAAGCTATTTTGTTTAATTGCACCATAGTAGGAATTTATAGGATTGTAAAACATCACTATTTTTACTGGATTTGCTCTTTAGATGTCCCGTAACCCTAACTACACATATCCTGAGATATGTTATGGATGTAACAAGGCTGATGATGATAATGGGTCGTAGTGGCGCCCTGGTCAGCAGTCAATGACCTTTGTTACACGACTGACCATGGTTGAATGGCATTGTTACAGACTATTGTGATGGTCGTACTGCTAACATCACTTGACCATTTACCCTCTAACTATTTCTTCCTCCTTTTGTATTACTGGATTTAATGAGCTAGAAACGGATAGTGTCTACCCTTAAAGCGACACTCTCCCAACACTCATACACGTTTAGAATATAGTCTTTTTATCATTTCAATGGTGAATTTTTATTTGCTTTCCTTCGTTATATCATTTGGAACCAATTATTTTGTTTCTTTTGTTATTATTTCTTTAGAAGAGCAGTTTTAATCAAGTGAACGAACTAGACGATGAGAGATATTCTGTGTTTGATTTCTATATGGTTTTTTTTTCATAGAGGTTTCACATGTGTATTTTATGCTGTACTCATACACTTAGCTGTCCACTGTACACCCTATCAATACAACATTACGATTGGCCATACCGAACCCCACACTTCCTTCAGTGTACGTTGAAATACATATATGAGGGTACATCTCTCAGACTGTGATTTTTTCCGGGTAGTCAATTGGAGTTTCCGTTTTTTAGAAACCCCTGAGCGATCACTATTTGTCTTCAATATCATAATCATGTTCACATTGTTGACAAATTCGATAGGAAACATACGCATGTGGCAATGTATCTATCTATTTTTTACTTTTAATTGATATTTCAGATCTGTCGCTAACAGATTCGCGACAATATAAAGTAGCAATACTTATCATATAGGATTAAAGCCGGTCTAATATCATTTTACATACTATGCATAAATCAATTCAATATAAAATGCAAATGATTATGTCTTTCTAATATATGTGTACACCATCTACTTATTAGTTAAAATGTTTCATTCAATTGCTCTATTTAAAATAACCAAGCCAGTCTGGTATTCGGTATTTCAAAATACTGAACGAAGTGAACGAATGACAAGACCGTGAAAGGATGTAACACACTAGGTGTACATGTACAGACTGAAAAACACAATATAACAGAAACATCCAGACGAAACTTCCAGTCATTTGATCCTTGTCTCACTGTTAACATGTAGAAAGGCATTGTTACTCATCATTACTCATGCATTCCCCATGTTTGACAGACGAAGGTTTAGTGTAATATTGGTTCCGTGTTACATTAACCCTGTTGACGGTCAAGATATGCAATGTTTGTATCCGGACATGAAACCTAACTAGACGTCACTTAATCGAGCCATCAGACTTTTCACTCTTCCTACCGTTAAATCACGATTCTAATCCTTTTTACAGAATTTTTGATTTAAAATGTTGATTATCTGGAAAGAGAGAGATATTTTAAATCCTTAACATTTCTTAGAAGAAATCTTTCCATAGTGAGGGAATTCATTCTTCTACTGAGTGAGTCTTGACAATTGTTAGGACTACTGCTGTGTCTCTTTAAATGTATTCTTCTGTAGGCTGTGATACCTGTGTTTTTTCATTGCTTTTATTAGCACTTCAAGAGCATGTCATTGAATTCCATTTCTATTTACCTGCATGATGATTAGTTCGACTACGTGTGTTAAGATTTCGGCATTTCTTTTTACTGTTTCTTATTGGTATCTCGAAGAGAGAGAGGGATTATGTTGTCACCCCTGCTGTCGTTTTTGGTGAAAGTGTTGAAAGGCATCAGTAAGCTCTTTGATAATTGTACTAGGGTTCCAATATTTGGTTTCAGGGATGCTGTTGACGTTAACTATTATTTCATGATAATTATAATTTCAATGCTTATTAAAATGCAAAACCTAATGCATACTATGTCTATTTTGTCTTTCAATATTGCAATATGTTTTGTTAAAACATCGGTATATTGCAATAGTTTCCAGTTGGTGAACTCAGCGCCAAATGTTAGTGTAAGGTATTGTGTTATACACAGTAAGGCGAGCTTTGTACCATGACGGTACTCTTGATATAAAATTATAATATCTCTATATATGTAGAAAGCATTACATATATATTTCCTGCTCAATTAGCATCATACATAATACATGAGATTTATTATGCATAGTGGCCTTTATGATTGCATTATGGCATTATGAATTTTGTTCCCTGAACAAACCTGGATTTGGAATGACACTGTAATGATATTAAATGACGTAATTCGCCTTAATGCACCTGGAGTGTCTGTCGTATCACCTGTTCTAACAAACGTCATACCAGGTCGGTGCCAGCTTTACACAATGTCGTCCACGTGATCTTACAGCTAGTCTAAACACGTGGTACGAGGCTATTGAATTAGGTACAGTTGCTATTTTGTAACTAATTGTCTCATACTGTTGACATCAATGATTAAACCCGATTCATTGTTGACTGTTCTCTAATTTTGTCATGCGGCTCTTTAGATTTCGCTATACATTATATTGTTATCAGATGAATGTATCGGTGAAGTTAGTAACCAGAGATATTAATTCGAGTTATAACGGCACACGATACTAGTATACTGGACGTATCACATTGAATTTTAATTAAGAATTGAACTGCCTCCGTATTGCATTTACAGTTATTGTGAATGCGATCTCTTTGTAAGTAAACATAACATTGTGTCTGGATATATGTGATTTAAACATGACTAAATGTTGCCTTATTTAACAATAGAAGAATGATTTTCAAATTAAGAATGGATACATATGACTTAACATGATTGTACGTGACCTACGAGGGATGGTTGCTATGTTGTGAGCCTCGTATTGAAGGATGTACTCAATGATGATCGTTTTAAGTCCTGCTATTCTCTGACTATATAGGGCCGGGTACCAAAGGACTGGTTTCATTTGGTTAGATTTTATCGACGAGGTAGCACCCCAAAATAAACAAGACAAGCGGCTTTTGCAAAATGGACAAAATCGGTGAAACAGCAGTGATCCAATATTTGCATTAAAAAGGGTTTAACACCTTAGGATATCCATAATGATATGGCACCAACACTAGAGAAAGATGCCCTATCATATGTTACAGTGAAAAGGTGGGTGACGGAATTTAAGCGCGGCCGTCAGAGCCTTGAGGATGACCCCGTCCCGGAAGGCATGTCAATGTTGCAACCCCAGAAATGGTCTATAAAGCTCATGATATTGTTAGACTGACAAAAGAGTCACAGAAAGATGTATAGCCAGTAGAGTTGGCATTTAACAGGAAAGAATACATTCCATACTGACCGAGGAGCAATGAGAAAGCTTTCGGCCCGATCGGTACCAAGACTTCTGACAGTTGATCATAAGCCCACCATACGCACATTATCGCGTGCTAATCTTAATCCTTTTGAGGAAGAGCCTGCCAACTTTCTTCAGAGATTTGTCACTATGGATGAAACATTGGTTCATCATTTTACCCCAGAGGCCAAACAGCAATCGAAACAATGGAAACACCTTGGCTCTCCCCCGCCAAAGAAGGCAAAAAGTGTTCCATCTGCTGGGAAGGTTATGGCCTCGTTTTTCAGATGGTATTCTGCTGATAGATTATCTCCAAAAGGGACAAATAATCAATGGCACATACTATGCTTCACTTCTGGAGGCAGTGACGGGAAAATATTAAACTTAAGCGCCGCGGAAAGCTCACTAAAGGTGTGTTATTCCATGAAGACAATGCTCCTGTTCACAAGTCTGTCATTGCTATGTCTGCCATTCACGATTTTGGCTTTAAATTGATTCAGCATCCGCCTTATTCACCTGACCTCGCTCCGTCAGACTTTCATCTATTTCCAAAACTGAAAACAGCTAATTAAGGCACCCACTTTCAGTCCGATGATGAAGTCATACATGCAGTGGATGACTTTCTGAACAGCCAAGATAAGGAGTTATCTATAAAAGTGGCATTTTTTAGGTCCTTGTAATTTAATAATAAAAACAACATATATAATATGACCTCCTTATTTAACTAATAAATAGCAAAAACATGGCCATTCTACCTAACAGATTAGATAACCTTAAAAACATTAAGTAATGGATAAACATGGTCATTTTATCTACATGTAATAGCTTACATAAACATGGCCATTCGATCAAACAGATTACATATTCTTATCAATAGATGAGTAGACCTGATCAAATAATGGGTACCTGTTGCCTTATACGTGTATGACAGTGCGTGAACATGACCTTGTGTCCTGTAATCATAGATACTCAGAAAGGGATTACCACAATTCCGTACTATTTGTAAAGTCGAAATAACAAGAGAGTGCGTTATGTTTCTACCCAGGACAGGAAAGTTAAAGATAGTGGTTTGCTTCACTATGCCTGCATTACAGTTTGATGTTTTGCTGTACTGTGTTTTGACATAAATACACATTTGACAGAGTTCTGTCTTTAGATACTTTAAGGCTTTAGTAGCTGTTGTTAAAAGGGTTGTTTTTAGTCCGAATTTTGTGTAATATTATTAACGTGCCATGAATCACGTTTTAAGGGTAATACCCGACAATGAAACTACAAATGTAATATACTTTCCAGGAACCACGTTGTGAAATTAGACTCAAAATTGCTTATCAGCAGATCAGGTTATTTTTGTCTCGATTCTATACATATAATTCTGCCATTCTCTTGCTGAACTTCAGATGACCCATAGCACGTGTCATTAGTCACCTGATTCCGGTGTATCGATACGTCCCCTATTTTCGGTGTATCATGTGATCCTAATCACCCTCTCGGTATACACGACCGGAGACTTACAGGTACGCTGTACATATTGAGTTCACCTACCAGACCCATACATTTAGCCCCATCGTGGTTGAGTTACGATAGGACAACACATCCTTCTACCACAACGCCTTTGGCGAAAGCAAAATAATTTTGCCATTAAATGGGTAATTATTCTTATTTTGAGATAAAACTGGTATTAAATTTACTGCTTAATTACAGACGTATGATGGGTAATCAATAACAACGGAACTAACTCCCTGATAAATAACCACGTGACCTCAGATGTTGCCTATGGCTGTCAAATATAATATAAAAATGTGGAAACGCTGCGGGATTTTATATCATCTTAAAATATTGTTTGATTTGTGGAGTCGCTTTACATTCATTTGTATGAAATGAAGTCAGAATATCAACCTATTTTAATGTTTTCTCTGGAGGGATATATTTACCTCATTACGTCACTTTGGCTGTAACGTTGCGCGCGTGTTTACTGAATATGGTACAGACTGTCTACATGCTAAATATTCTAGCAACTTTACAGGAGAGATACTCGAGTGTTTAAAACAACTTTTTTTCGTCACGTGATCTGTTTGAGTTCAAAAACACGCAATGTTAACTTGAAAAATGAGCAATATTTCGATAATGCTTTCTGTTCAATTATCTGTAAGCGGGCATTAAGCAGCTGGGCCGGGTAATAAGTGGAGACCAACTCGACGGATGGCGAGGTCCGCCCTGAATAATGTATTCCGTTTCAAGCTTAATCAAATAAAAAACGAAATGCTGCACAAGGAAAAGGAGAAAATGCTTTGGCCTCGTTTCTGCCATCTAATAATTGGATGTTTATTTATAGTGAATCCATTCATTTTATCTCCCCTCACTAGTTATTGTGTAAACATCATTAATGATAATCCTAATATCTGTTTTGGTCACAAATCAAACTATTGTACAAGACACAAGATACCAACACCTTCCAAAACATACCGGGAGTTTAATACCGCAGAGCCGAGCATTCTTCTATAGCTCGTGAGTGATGTTAACGCCTCACATGTTTGGTACCTTAGAAGCGACATAGGAAAATAAAAAGGTTTAGAACGAAATGTCACAATATGAATTTTGCAGGTAAAATGACGACATGAAGTTTAAAATGTTTGTACACTAGATATCAACAGTCGACATGTAGTCTAAAATGTTTGTACACTAGATATCAACAGTCGACATCAAGTCTAAAATGTTTGTACACTAGATATCAACAGTCGACATGAAGTCTAAAATGTTTGTACACTAGATATCAACAGTAGACATGAAGTCTAAAATGTTTGTACACTAGATATCAACAGTCGACATGAAGTCTAAAATGTTTGTACACTAGATATCAACAGTCGACATGAAGTCTAAAATGTTTGTACACTAGATATCAACAGTCGACATGAAGTCTAAAATGTTTGTACACTAGATATCAACAGTCGACATGTAGTCTAAAATGTTTGTACACTAGATATCAACAGTCGACATGAAGTCTAAAATGTTTGTACACTAGATATCAACAGTCGACATGTAGTCTAAAATGTTTGTACACTAGATATCAACAGTAGACATGAAGTCTAAAATGTTTGTACACTAGATATCAACAGTCAAAGGCTTATACTCTAGAAGATATCAAAACCTTCAACACAAATGAAGAGTAACATACAATGGCCCCAACAATGAATTAACCTTCCTCATACACAGCTGGTGTGGCCTTCCGCTAACCATCAGTGATGATAATGGTCTAAAGTGTTGATACATACAAAATGTAGGAGGCGACGAAGGAAAATCTAAAATAGATAGAAAGTACAAATGTTGACGAGGAGGTGCTATATCGATAATTTAGAATCACCAACATTATAATAAAAGGAAGAATTCCAAGCAAATGCGCTTATTCCTTACCTTGCAACTATCAAACTTCTATTAAATTTAATAACTCAAATAAATTAAAAATGTGATATGCAGGTAAGGCAAATCTCTGGGACTTCAGTCCAGCAGCACTGACTACCACCAGCAATCTCAAAGTATTGTACAAACGACACAGAAGCTATACGCTTGAGAGCTATGAAGGAACACTTATATGATCACTATCGCTGATGTGTCAGCTCGTTGAATGTTAGATTTTGATTATAATTATTTCCACTTTTCCTGGTACGTTCAGCTGAAGTAATTAAAATCTGTTAATGGCACTAAAGCGTTTGGTTGATGTTTTTAGTTTATATTAGTCTTTTTTTTCCATTTCTATCCATCTTTTTAACTCAGCAATGGTTGTGTACAGGTAGGTGTATATATATACACGGAACATTCGGACATATATAATATAAGGAAACGCAACTGAAAAGTTCCGGAAAGTTGAGTATGACAAAATAACACCTGGCACCGTTTATCTGGTGTCAGGTCAAAACAGTAAAGTTTCATGTAGCTAGGGAATGCCACAGTCGGTGATCGAACACGGGTATAATGACGTCACAAGTCAGACCAGGTGATGAGATGAGAGATCATTTCATAGAAGGCTAACTACACTCAAAACAAAGATAAAGGGGAATTATTTCTTCAAATCTGGACATTCCAGATGGTTCAACGCGTATGACTAATTACAACCTCGTAAATGGTGAAGGATGTGAACCTGATTGATTCCCGACAAGCAAAACGATATATTATGTCTGACTATGATGTGATTGTGTTGATATGTGAAACATCAGTCGATAGTTAGATATAGCGTCTCCGTTAAATAGCGCTCGGCAACAACTGTGTATTGATTTACTGAGACATAATGTCATTTAGTCACCGGCACGCGATATCGGTTATCAACTTGGAAAAGTAGTTCTTCTTCACTCGATATGTCGTACTACAGGAATACAACTGCTAACATATCCATAATTCTTGGCATTACCAGATTAAATCACTTCCGGTTCATCATATACATTGTAGCTGTATTAAGCTTCCTTCATGCACGCTCTGACCCTTTATCTTATACCACTGGTTTTTGTTTTTTGTTGTTGTTGGGGGTTTTTTTTTTGGGGGGGGGGGGGGGGTTAGGAGGGGTTGTTCTTTTAGAAAACTGTTAGAAAGTTTGATTATTTTAAACACAGTGTTTGGTACATAAGTGTAGTAGTACATGCATAAACAAAAGTATTCACAATGCATACATGTAGACATTGAACGGTGTTTTCATTGCGTTTATGTTGGTATGAACGCGATGGAATACAGACAAATTCTATTACGTTAATTCAAACACAGGAGATGATATTATAAGTGTATTTTGTTACATAAATCAGTGGAAATTTTCTGCAGTTTAACAGTTTGTACTTAGTACATAGATGACTTGTCATAATAAAATGAATTGAACGTGTTTTCTTTCTGCAAAATAAAAAATCTTCCTGACATTTAAAAATGAAGTGAAATCAATTTCTGTCTGAGTAGACCATTCAGGACATTAGATTAGAGACAGTGTTCGTTTTATGACTGTCTGTTTCCATTGTCAAACGCTGTGAATACATTTAAAGTTTATATATTGCCTTTTTATGTTCAAAATTTGCTGTTTTTGATCAAGCATGTTCTTTGAAGAAGACAGAATGAGGCAAACATTTACTGTTTAAAAAACGTCATGAAATGCAAAATGATTTGTATGATGATTTTATTTACATTTCTTCACATACCCTGACAAAATATTTCCCTTTTCACACTTGTAACCCAAATTTTACTCTTTTTAAAAAAGGATTTTCTTCACATCTACTGAACGAGTAAACTCACATTAGTCCTGCTCCTTCTTACAATTCAAGATGTAGGGCTTCGATATTTACTGTCTTGTGCATATCCCGTACAATAAAGACGTAGTTGGAATTAAGCTACATAACCATTTCATAAATAAATATAGAGGCCATCCTTCAATTTATATTAACACTTATAAACACTTAAACATAAAATCTTGATTTGACCGACATCTTTGTTGAGTTTGGCAACAAACTGTGTCCCTTGTTTGGTCGACCTGTTTGTATAGAATAGCTTATCTGAACAGTTTTTAACAGAGACCTGACAAAGTCCTTCAGTTTTATCTACAACTATATTGACGATGTGCTATCTTTAGATGACAAACAATTGAAATCAATGGCACTACAGACTCTTCCACCTCAGCCGCATATTTCGGTCTCTACTTACAACGTAACTAACAGGACAGCTCATAACAAAGCTGTATGGTAACCGTGATGATTTCCATGTCCCAATTGTTTATTTTCTATATATTAGCATAACTACTTCCCCTACCTTCAATGTTCAGATGTTGTTTAGATGTTGTTTAGATGTTGTTTAGATGTTCAGATGTTGTTTAGATGTTGTTTAGATGTTGTTTAGATGATGTTTAGATGTTGTTTAGATGATGTTTAGATGGTGTTTAGATGATGTTTAGATGATGTTTAAATGTTGTTTAGATGTTGTTTAGATGGTGTTTAGATGTTGTTTAGATGTTTCCCATTATCCCGATTCCCGTGACAGATATCGACTACTGACAAACAAAATAACAACAAGGTTTCGGAAGACGAAGGATTATGACTTTTTTTATGCTTGTTGATATATCTTGCTTCCGTAATCACCAGCCTAGCTCTTCTTTCTTTTTTCTTTTCTTTTTTGAGAATATGATTTAACCAGAAACTGTCCTAGATTATTTTGATTTCAACCATATAGCTAGATATTGTGAAATAATTCAGTTATGCAATCTCAATTACGAACATTTCAGTATTTTAAAGCACACTTTTAATTTTTTCAATTCTTCATGGAAGTGTTACATCCACTTTCAGTTTCTGTACACCAATAATGCTTTGTGATTATTAAGAGCACAATGTTGAGTGATGATAATGAAAATCTCTGAAAAATAAGAAACCGGTATTTGTTATCTACGGCTCAAATTACTGCAAGGTCTAGAAGGAAGGTTTAGAAAAATCCAATAATTATAGGGGCTATGTTCGTATTTATTAATCAAACATAAACACCGCTTTATACTCTACTAAACTGTAAACCAGTAAAGTTTGGTGTACATTTTGAGCTAAACTATATAGATACACAAAACAAATCCTAGTGGTACAATTATTGTCTGACAATTGTTTATCTGTTCATGGACCTGACGGATCCTCACGCATACGACACGTACTTCTGACTTTTGGCGTTACTGCTACTTCGTGAAAGTCTGAAATAGGATTTTAATGTCCGTGTAAGGAAATGAAGAACGGCTATCGACATTAGTATTGGTACCTAACCCAAAGGTATGAACAAATAAACAAGTCATACATAACTTAGCTGTCCTCAGCTGTGGTATTATTCCGTCAGAAAATTAGGTACTGCGATGTTACATACTGTTCCCCATAGATTCCTCGGGTAACTTTCGTTTTCAAGTAAACCTGGGCCGGCGCGTGGTCAGAATAAACATTAAAATACATATTACAATGTATATAGTAATTTCTTCATGAAAGAGAACACATCAGCGCTGGTCAAAAATTTAAAAATACTATAGCCAGTAGGACCACAGTACAGAAATGTATTTCCCAACAAGCCCGGATGTCAGACATTATGGACGGGTAATCCGAATTCAATACATGGTTATATTTGGTTTCAACGCCTGGTCTTGGTTTACCCCTGGTAGACATTTCTTTGCATTAGGTAAGTAATCGGTAAAAGCTGGAGTATTAATCAAACCGTTTGTAATACAATCTTATATTTGTACAACATCTACTTAACAGGTCACCTGCGACTAAAACTTTACCTCGCGTAGAGCATATTTAAGGATTGTACCTCATTTTGACTGCGTAATACGGTAGTATGCCCGCAGTTGGCAACAAACATTTCCTATGGTTAGCGCGTTAGTGCTCTATAGGATATGTTCGTTGCCAACTGCGGGAAACGCTAACCACAAGAAAAATCCGTTGCCAACTGCGGGCATACTACCGTATACGCAGTCAAAATGAGGTACAATTCTTATATTTACATTAAACAAATCGTTTAAATACAGTACGAAGAAAAAAAAATTGAAGGTGTGTTTCGACGTTGGTAACTATGGCAGCCGTGGTTGCTAAGATATAGTTCCAATGAATCTACGTAAAGACACCAGTATTGTTAACAAACTTAAAAGAAATAACTCAACTTTTTTGTTTAATAACTTTTACGTTTTTAGTTAATTGATATATTCACAATCCACAATTTACGTCTCAGATTAACTATGTTTGTCAAGCACAGCGTATAATGACACAGATTTAGTAGTGACGTTGTCATATGTTCTCTTGGAACTGCACGCTTCAGCCATCAGTTGTTAGCTTATCTCGTGGAGAAGTTAAATATGCACTCGTTTCCGTATTGCTCAGTTTAGTTTTTGACAAAATACTCTCTTGACGTCAGGTTTTTGTGTAGAGATCACCGAGTAACAGGAGAAAACGCTAAAATTGTGTTGAACAGTCCTTTCAAAATGGCGACGTCTAGTTGACGTTCTGGTAACGTCACAAATAGACGAAGTCATAATTATGCTACCGATTCCCGCCCTTATTAATCCGCTGAGCCTTTTTTCACTGCGTTTATGCTACATTGTAATTTATTCGCAATGACAGTTTACTACATTTTATGTAAGCTGAAGAAGAAGAGATGTAAATATATCACAATTATACCACCGATAGGGGACATTTGTCTGGAGGCAGCATACTGTACAGTTATAACCGCTACAATCCCGATATAATGGGTCAGTGGTTCTCCAGACAGGATAGAAATGCTAAAACAAAGAAGAAGACAACGTTAGACGAAGGTTAATTAAGACCGATCAAAAACAAAACTATTATACTGGTGTACTGTTGTTCCGCTATCACTACTCTCCAAAAGTTTTAGCTTTTCTTTTGATATTTTAAACTTAAAAGTAAATAAATCAATCACAGAAAGGAAGTTGATTTAAAGATGCCATTCTTCAGATGAACATACATGGAAATGGTTGAAAAAAGAACGTTTTAAGATTTAAGAAAAGCAGAGTTGAACATAAGTAAATGTAAATATAACAATTACACGCTTTTTAGATTGTATTTATTGTCAATATAAATGCAATCTGGATGACAGATAAATATTCATGGAGACCTTACGGACGCCTTTCTATTTATCTGTCTCTCAGATTGCATTTATATTGACAATAAATACAATAGATACAATCTAAAAAGCGTGTAATTGTTAAATATTGACATTTGGCACCACAGTATCTGTTTTAGCGAATAGTTGCAGTCAAGGTCAAATGACGTGATTGTTACGTCATTTTGATAAACGTCATGAGATTTCTCCACTATACATGTACGTGCTACGGATGAATCGCGGATAATTATGTTATTATGACGTCATTTTAGCGCTATGTTGTTCATCGTGACGGTAAGGCTTTGTACTATGTGTCAGATTGGTTGCAAATCAAGGAATTTTATTTTAATATGCTATACTTTCAAATGAACATACAAGGAAATGGGTGAAAAAAGTATTTATTTAAGAAAGGCATATTTTAACATAAGCATATTCTAATTTAACAATTAACGCTTGTTAGATTGTATTTATTGTCACTATACATGTCATTGGGCGGGGGGGGGGGGGGGGGGGGGGGGGGGGGGCATATTAATGGAATGACGCCCGTTAGAATGACCAGAAGTGTAAACGCTGTCGGCGGTGTAGTATTTTTAAGTCTACAAAATTTCAAATTATCGACCCAAAAGTATGAGCAAGATTAAAATACTCATATGTTTTTTTGTTTTTTGTTGTTGTTTTTTTGTTGTTTTTTTTATGTTTTTTTTTATTATTATACATATGTATATATATATAATTCGCCCAAGAAAATATTGCAGTATTCGGAAAAGAAAAAAAACAAGATCATCGAAAGCCTTAGAGAGGAGACCTCCACATTCATGGTATATGCCGATCGATCTACAAAGTTTGAGCTGACTCTGAATTTCTGATCTGTGCAGGCATCCTTCGTTTTTGTAATAGAAATTCCGTCGTAATATTTGGCCTGTCAGCAGTTTTGTATTTTTAGTATGTGTTATATATCACGTTTGTGCAAGAAAGGAAATCAGCATCGTCGATTTCACGTCAAATAAAGCCCGGCGAGGCCACGTCATAGCTTGGCAGCACGAGACCCTGTTCTAGAAATCCTGTTGGCAACGTTATGAATCAGAAGACTATTACTTTAGTGACGTTTTGGCTCAGACATCAAAGTCGTGCGTCTTCTTGGTCTTGTTTAAGGCAGAGCGACACGAGAGGTGCACTGCCGTCAGAAGGTATAGCCGTTCGTGTTCTCAGCTTCGTCTACAGAAAGGTTTTTGATGAAAGAGTGCACCCAGAAGTATATATCTCTTTAACTATATCTTACCGGTCTGTTCTAATTTACAGCGATGCTTCCTTTGGTGTTCACATTATAAGCCCACTAGTACATTATGCGTTTATATATATATGTATATTTCGTTATATATATTCGATTTTTGATTGTTGGTTTATACCTTATTAGACAGAATGTGCTGTAGTCGTAGTAACAGTACACGTGACGTTAGAAACCTAAGCTCTACCGGAAAAGTCAGAGCAATCTCGCTTTTTACCGATACATTAGTGCGTTACATTTGATATTTGTTAGCTAACCTGTCTGTTTAAGTATTGGTAATATGTACATAGGTACAGCATGCGGGTCAACAGTATTATCATATCGGTACGCGCCCGAGGATCATGTTCAACTTCTATTGATTCTATATGCATCATCGAATTTATAAACAAATGTATCCTGTGAGATGATCAAATTACTTAAACCTTATCAGATATCTAATATAATCTGATTAAACAGGAGGCTGGAATTGACCCTTGTTCATTGTATTCCTAGTTGGTCTGCCGTTTCTTGTCACTGGTTGGCATGTTGTCTGTTGCCCCTGCTTTGCCAAGACGCATTGCACGTTCTGTGTGAGTTTATAGCCTTGAGGCACAGAAGACGGACATTTTTGTCATACTAAATGCACACGAGTGGTTATATACTGGTGTGGTACATGCAATCCTCCTGCTGCCGTAAGTAGAATCAAGATTTAAATGGCTTTGTGTCGAGGACCAGAAGCGCCATGTTTGATTTGATTAACACGCCTATACTACAGACAATCGTTGTTCTATAGGTTTGAGGTAGCTGAACTCTACACAACAAATCGCCTTAGTGCCTTGCTCTAACGAATAACCCCGTGTAACATAGGAATCCTTACCTGGGCAGTATTACATAACACGTCGTGGCGACTAGATATCATATCAAGTATTTAGTGACCCGTAGATAAATACAGATAAGTACATGTGTTCGTCCCTAACCATGTATATGTTACATACATAATCATTGGAGCTATGTAAGTCCTGGTATAAAGTACATTTGGCAGGTTTCCTGCCATGAATGACAGTGCTGGATACTTCATGCTGTCTCACACATGACAAATGCACGCAATGTTCGTGCACATTCCTGGAATCAACAACATCGTCGTGAGAAATACTGCCAAATAATGACATGACAACACTGCTTCACACGAAGAAAGTGATTAAAAACACGGAATCACTTCAAACATATCACCCAGGCGACCTCGTTTTCGGGATCTAGTTGCCCCTTCCCTGCTTTACACTGTGTAGTGTTCCCCTCTGATGACGCCGTGTAGTGTTCCCCTCTGATGACGCTGTGTAGTGTTCCCCTCTGATGACGCCGTGTAGTGCTCCCCTCTGATGACGCCGTGTAGTGTTCCCCTCTGATGACGCCGTGTAGTGTTCCCCTCTGATGACGCCGTGTAGTGTTCCCCTCTGATGACGCCGTATCTAGATGTATTTGGTATCCTGTGTTCCTGTACATCTTGGTGTTTTAGGTGATGGCGCCATGTCGTATTCCCCTCTGATGACGCCGTATCTAGATGTATTCGGTATCCTGTGTTCCTGTACATCTTGGTATTTTGGTGATGGCGCCATGTCGTGCATTCCTTGTGGGAAACATTCGAAAAACCAATGATCTCAAATAATAATTACGATGCTCCAGTTAAAAAAAGAAACAGTAAATAACGCGATGGCCAGCGATTTGGTACATATAGTCACAATTACAATGTACATGTAATTACTGCTGCGTGTATTTGATTGACATGTGTTGTCCGTACTGACGACCTTTAGTGATGTTATTTAGTGTATAGCTTCTGTCCGATTTATTTATACATAATAGTAATAATAATAATAAAATAGTTTATTAAAGTGTCACATATTGATCAACATAGATATACATACATTCATTAAAACATTTGATCAATATCCAGCCAATGAGTTTTGACTTATGAGACACCTAAAATTTTGTTCTATTTACAAGTTAAGATTCTTCATTACAAAATACATACTTAATCAAATACATTATGATTCATATTCTATCAAGTCTTATAAACGTCATGTTAAAGTTAAATATATTGCAATTGTTACTAAAATACGGGGTAAAATGGTCTACTCGAAATCATCACATTAGTAAGTATATTTGTAGACAAACATGTATTTAAGTAGTTGTAAAAAGTTTTCTTCTGCTATAAAAACGGTATATATCACTAGCTATAGTTTGTTGGATCTCCTCTGTTTTCATCATATTTAAAAACTTTGCATCACTGTCCATTGCGTAAAAAGTGTCAATATATCTAGAGCAAGTAAGGAACATGTTATATCTTATGTCTTCGTATAGTGTACAGTCTATCAAAAAGTGTTTTTCTGTCTCTACTGTGTGAAGATCACAAAATTTACATAGTCTTTCCTGAAGTGGGGTCGGCGGCCTGGAGTATCGTCCCGTCTCCATGGCGAGAGGTAGACACCCGGCGCGAAACATTGCAAAGTACCGCCTATGTGTTCTTGGTATGTCCGTTTTCAGATAGCCCTCCACTTTAACGGTGTCCTTGTATTGTCTATATGTACGTAATTTGTTTCCATTTATATTGTTTCTGTCGTCAAAAAGTTGTTTTCTCCATTCTTCATCGTCCAGGTTTTTGAGTTTGGTTGATATATGTATTTGTAGCTAAGTCGTCCGCGTCTACACTGTTAATTATATTTTGAACAGAATTACACCAGTCTTTACGTTGTGTTGTTGACCATCGTGTGATTTTCCTAAGTGTACGATTTTCTTCTATCCTATGTATCCTGCATAGTAAGCGAGCACTCGCGATTTTCTGTTTATGGAAACAAGAGGACCAACCCATATCGCCTCGTGTGGCAATATTTGACATTCATGATATGGTATACCATGAAGGTCTTTGTGGCGGTTTTTATGTCAACCCCACTAAGGCTAGCATAGGTTCTTGTATGTTTTTATCTACATTTTGATATTGATTGTAATTGCCATTATTGTATGGGTGCAACTACTTTGCAATCATAAAAAATTATTTCATGTTAGAAGCCACTAGTTGGCTTTCTTAGTAATAAATTTAAATGTCACCCTGGTGGGTGGCCATTTCAAATTCATATACTTGTCGGAGTTATTCTTGATATATGTGGAGGGGCATAAATGCTAGCTAAGCAATTAGCTTATTTTATGCTCGTAACTCATATCAAGATCTTTTCGTTAATTCTTTTTCGTGTCTTTATTTTGTAAAATAATTTCTTGGTACATGACTCTTTAATTATGCCAATATTCTAGGCTAATATTTATGGGAACATGTATCCTTAATACTGGTTGTTACTAATTTTTCATTGGCTGCTGATGACGGAATTCAATATCTGACTTCTGATTGGTTGAATTGGCCTGAGGGGACGCATCCCTTTTCTCCCTTCAGCAGCCATATTGGATTTATTAGATCGCGCATAAATACTGGCAAAGTTTTACTGGCAAAACCCACCCTTTCCCTCCCCTTGTTTGGGGTTACAATAAATAAGTGGTAATAGATTGTCATATTGATAATTGATATGATGAGAATGTTGTAGTTTTTTATGTGTTGATTATATTCGTGTAGTGGGTGCCATGTTGGCGACATGTATTTTTCCTTTAATGTTGTTTAATGTTTTTGTACAAGTTAATTTAAATTTTTCAAATGTACATCCTACTTTCAGTTCAGTCCACGGTTTTCCAGAGTTTTTTATATCGTCTTTTTATCTCTGGTTTTTAGCCCAGGACTGGATCTTTATGTCATAATTTGTGGCGGTTTTTATGTCAACCCCACTAAGGCTAGCATAGGTTCTTGTATGTTTTTATCTACATTTTGATATTGATTGTAATTGCCATTATTGTATGGGTGCAACTACTTTGCAATCATAAAAAATTATTTCATGTTAGAAGCTACTAGTTGGCTTTCTTAGTAATAAATTTAAATGTCACCCTGGTGGGTGGCCATTTCAATTTCATATACTTGTCTGAGTTATTCTTGATATATGTGGAGGGGCATAAATGTGTTTTCCGATCAGCGCACCCAACGCACGACTGGCTGATTTAACTAATTCTTTGGTCGCCTTTTTTAACGTTACAAACTCGTCTAACCACAATCCTAGGTATTTGTACGAATCCGTTAGTTCTAATATGTGTTCACCACAGTAGAATTCTCTTTCCGTTTTAATCACTGAGGGGTTTCTAAAGTAAACGACTTTTATTTTTGTAGGATTAACATGTAATTTCCAATCACGACACCAGTTTGAGACGATATCGAGTAGCGACTGTTACTCCGTTTCGTTTTGCGCGATAACGGCTATGTCGTCCGCGTATAGTAATACATGTTGTCCGTCCACTAAATAGATATGATTTGAATGTGCCCTGTCATTAATTACTCGTTAGTTAAATCTCAGACAGATTTAATTATTACAACGGAATTTAACCACCATCTGCTTTCCGTTTATATAGTCTAAAACTCCTGGTTGTATCGTGTATTATTGTCCACAGATTTGTCCGTAACTTGGTATGTGATAACTGATTAACGATATATCCATTCTATATATCCGTTCACCATCAAATACCACCATTAATATCATAACATTCTGAAGTTAACATTGGCGCCAAGTCATCGATTCGTTGCAAAATCTATAAAACCCGCGTCATTGCAATCAAACTATTGGAAGAAAAAGCATCGGTTTGTTATTTCTTTTAGTGTTCATTAAATGTTGGATAATTGAACCAGATTATTCCCTGTTGATACATTTCTTACGAAATTAGAAAAAAGTAAGCTTAATAGATTGCATTTTAAGTGAATATTAGTATCATATTCAACAACATCTAATTGAATATCTTGAAAAAATGCCAACAATATATTTCAATGTCCTGTGATAGCGTCTGTTGATGACAGACGCACTACCCACTGAAATATCTGGACATCAAGAACAACAACGTGATGTCGTTTATAAAAGTGTCATAATGGTATGCCCACAGTAGCAAGCATCATGTACATATCTAATTGTTTAATAATTGAGCGCCAATATTGAACCATGGCTGTCATGTGTTTTGTAATAACTTATAATATACATATCCAGCCTCAGCACTTATCTATCAGATGTGCCTTGCAGTCATGGTGCAAGCATGATTAGTGGCATGCGCCTAATTTGATATTTTGTAATTTCTTTTATTTCTAGCAATCCTAAAGTGTCCTTTGCTACTGCCTCATCTCTGACCTTTAGCTAGCTACTTTAAGTTTTATCGATAAGAACTGACTGCAGTTGTTGGCTGTCGCGATGTGTCATTTCAGTGGATTACACTATAAAAGCATCCTTTAGTAACCTCGTCATTTATAGGACACCGTCCTTAATGAGATTATTGCGTTCATAGGATGTAATACCAAATCAAAATGAAACCCAAAATACTACATTGACCAGTTAGAAAAAAAATCTCAAGATAAACATGTCTTCTACCATAAACGTATAATAACTTGTACTGTGTAATGAACCTGGCAAACTCCTATTTTGATTCCGTTTTTTTTGTGGTTTTATTAATCACTTATTCTTTTTTGTAATTCTTGGTATCACTTCTTTTAAAATGCTGAGAATCCATACAAGTCTAGGAACTTACATGATTCCCGAACTCACTATGTCTTGGCAGTACGTGTTTTATATCTTAACGCCGATATCTTAAAGCATATATATTAGGTATAGTACACACGAGAGGGCTCTAAACCTCTAATTCTAAACCGATCTTCTTCGTGCATTGAAGCAAGAATCGATTTTATATCTGAAACTCAAATAACTCCAATTCAATCTCGTGTGACGGTGAAACGTTATAACGTAATTCAAAAAAAAAACCGGTTGACGGTTAAGATGTTGCTACAAAATACATAAACCCGTGTCTGATGAAAGTAAACCTCCTAACGTAATACATAATCCCGTGTCTGGTTAAAGTAAGCTTTATAACGTAATACATAAACCCGTGTCTGGTTAAAGTAAACTTTATAACGTAATACATAAACCCGTGTCTGGTTAAAGTAAACTTTATAACGTTATACATAAACCCGTGTCTGGTGAAAGTAAACTTTGTAACGTTTTACATAAACCCGTGAAAGGTGAAAGCAAACTTTCTAATGTAATACATAAACCCGTGTCTGGTGAAAGATAATGAGTGTTTTTCATATGAAAGTAGTGTTTTTACATTTTGACCCCTAGTTTTTTCCCCTACATATAACTCTGTATTAACCTAAATCTTTGATGGACTTGTTTCCACTGTCAGTTAAAACCGGCACCAGTGTTAACGCTGAACTAATGACACAGTGTCGTCAGCCCTGGTGCGGGTCTTGGAGACAAGATATATGTCCATAATGCGTCTTTCTAAAGTGCGAACTTAACGAGGAGAGGTAAACAAAAAAGGGTGGAAATTGAAATTTACTCTCGTGTTTTCGAACTCCTTGTCGTGTGAAGTCAGCATTTGGTGCCGCGACCCTCCGAGAGGTACACAGCCGTAATTAGATTTAATGCCAGCTCTCAACACTAGGGACACGTACACGGCCTGATGTAACTCGTGTCTCCGTGACGCCAGACCTTCCCGGCAGTGTCACTTTACATATAAACTCGGGATTTACGGCCAGGTGAAGGCACATCTCAGGAACATTCTTTTAAATCAAATTTCCCATGAGAAAGGGATATATACAGTCCAAAAGTCGACAAATATGGGGCAAGTCATTGTCATGTGTATATCAACAATATTCAATATCACGGGTTTCTGGTATTTGTTTGTTTGCTTGTTTTTTATCATTTCCACAAGATGGGGAGGTTTATTTTCTTGGAATTGAATTAAAATATTGAAAGAAAAATAGGACCTATATACAGATGTATTTGCATACACTTGTAAAATTATTATACGCCAAGTACGTGTAAGCTATCTTTATTATGTTTAACCAAAGGCATTTGATATTCGATAACCAAACAGAAAATGAAAACGTATCCTTTTATATGATGATATTTAAAAGGGTTATTATTTTTTTATCTAAGTTTACTCCTGATTATACAATAGAGTATATTAAGTATAAACTTGTTAGCTTACAAATTTTCAATTATATGTATGGTATTAAACACTTCAGACTGTTTATGTATGATATTATACACTTCAGACTGTATATGTATGATATAAGACACTTCAGACTGTATATGTATGATGTTAGACACTTCAGACTGTATATGTATGATATAAGACACTTCAGACTGTATATGTATGATATAAGACACTTCAGACTGTATATGTATGATATAAGACACTTCAGACTGTATATGTATGATATAAGACACTTCAGACTGTATATGTATGATATAAGACACTTCAGACTGTTTATGTATGATATTATACACTTCAGACTGTATATGTATGATATTAGACACTTCAGACTGTATATGTATGATATAAGACACTTCAGACTGTATATGTATGATATAAGACACTTCAGACTGTATATGTGTGATATAAGACACTTCAGACTGTTTATGTATGATATTATACACTTCAGACTGTATATGTATGATATAAGACACTTCAGACTGTTTATGTATGATATTAGACACTTCAGACTGTATATGTATGATGTTAGACACTTCAGACTGTATATGTATGATGTTAGACACTTCAGACTGTATATGTATGATATAAGACACTTCAGACTGTATATGTATGATATTAGACACTTCAGACTGTATATGTATACTATTAGACACTTCAGACTGTATATGTATGATGTTAGACACTTCAGACTGTATATGTATGATATAAGACACTTCAGACTGTTTATGTATGATATAAGACACTTCAGACTGTATATGTATGATATTAGACACTTCAGACTGTATATGTATGATATAAGACACTTCAGACTGTTTATGTATGATATTAGACACTTCAGACTGTATATGTATGATATAAGACACTTCAGACTGTATATGTATGATATAAGACACTTCAGACTGTATATGTATGATGTTAGACACTTCAGACTGTATATGTTTGATGTTAATCACTTCAGACTGTATATGTATGATGTTAGACACTTCAGACTGTATATGTATGATATAAGACACTTCAGACTGTATATGTATGATATAAGACACTTCAGACTGTATATTATGATGTTAGACACTTCAGACTGTATATGTATGATATAAGACACTTCAGACTGTATATGTATGATATTAAACACTTCAGACTGTATATGTATGATGTTAGACACTTCAGACTGTATATGTATGATATAAGACACTTCAGACTGTTTATATATGATATAAGACACTTCAGACTGTATATGTATGATATTAGACACTTCAGACTGTTTATATATGATATAAGACACTTCAGACTGTATATGTATGATATAAGACACTTCAGACTGTATATGTATGATATTAGACACTTCAGACTGTTTATATATGATATAAGACACTTCAGACTGTATATGTATGATATAAGACACTTCAGACTGTATATGTATGATATTAAACACTTCAGACTGTATATGTATGATGTTAGACACTTCAGACTGTATATGTATGATATAAGACACTTCAGACTGTTTATATATGATATAAGACACTTCAGACTGTATATGTATGATATTAGACACTTCAGACTGTATATGTATGATATAAGACACTTCAGACTGTATATGTATGATATTAGACACTTCAGACTGTATATGTATGATATAAGACACTTCAGACTGTATATGTATGATATAAGACACTTCAGACTGTATATGTATGATATAAGACACTTCAGACTGTATATGTATGATGTTAGACACTTCAGACTGTATATGTATGATATAAGACACTTCAGACTGTATATGTATGATATAAGACACTTCAGACTGTATATGTATGATGTTAGACACTTCAGACTGTATATGTATGATGTTAGACACTTCAGACTGTATATGTATGATATTAGATACTTTAGACTTATGTCCTTGGAAGGTAGTGTTCTTATGCAGTACCGATTGTTGCGAGGACGTATCCGTTCTAAGCTCTAACAAACAAAACTAATACACAACAAGTGTATATATAACAGAGTAATGTTTGTTACATGTTGAAACTGTTGTAATTTTCAAACAAAGCAGTGTTTCACTTTATAAAGTTACCAAATAGCCAACTGTTTATTTTCCGTTTCTTAACAATAACATACCTGCTTACCCTACCTATGGTTTTAAAAATGACCCAGGTGATTACATATCCTAAGACTTATTTCTATTATCACGATTTCCGTGACTGAAGTCGACAACTGACAAAAAATTGACAACACGAAGTAATGCCAGATGCAGGTTGATGAAAACCATGGGAAAGTTGTTATGGTCGTCATAATGGTCTCTTTTGGAAATGTTCCATTTCCTTATGCGATGTGAAGTCACACGAGCTGGATGCTTGTTGGTATACCTAGTGGTTCCGTTGACTTCACCTTAGCAGAAGACGCTCTCCCTCCTGGAACATCTAGTCTTATTCTATTTGTGTTTTTTCAATTGTCTTAGGCTTTCGTTATTAAGTTTGTGATTCGGTACTACACTCGGGATCTTTATCTCATCCTTTCTTCCCGTACTCTTTTCTGTCTACTCTTTCTTTCTGTGAGTTGTTTTTACCTTGCGTCTCCTTGACAACTGTCTTTGTATGTTCCTTTTGCGGGACGTTAAACTACGTACATATCAAATAAAACTTAATCAAATTATCATTATTGGTATTGAGAAAACATGTGACAATTACCTGCTGTTACCATCAATATCAGAGTTTTATATTGGTTGTCGTTCACACCATAGTATTTGATAACCCCACACATTTGTGGTTCAGACATACATATGTCATCCATCTATAATACTCGTCCTACTACTGGTGTAGGTGTCTGTGTACCGTCCTACGTCCTACTATTGGTTTTCGTGTTTTTTTCTGTCCTACTACTGGTGTAGGTGTCTTTGTACCGTCCTACTACTGGTGTCGGTGTCTTTGTACCGTCCTACTACTGGTGTCGGTGTCTATGTACCGTCCTACTACTGGTGTCGGCGTCTCTGTACCGCCTTACGTCCTACTACTTGTTTTCGTGTCTTTGTACTATCCTACTACTGATGTCAGTGTCTTTATTCCGTCCTTCTACTGGTTTTCGTGTCTTTGCACTGTCCTACTTCCTGTTTCACTGTACCATCCTGCAACTGGTGTCGGTGTCTGTGTTCTGTCCTAACAACTGGTGTCGGCGTCTCTTTACCGCCCTACGTCCTACTATTGGTGTCGGTGTCTTTGTATAGTCCTCCTACTGGTGTCGGTGTCTGTGTACCGTCCTACTATTGGTGTCGGTGTCTGTATAATGTCCTAACAACTGGTGTCGGTGTCTGTGTACCGTCCTACTACTAGTGTCGGTGTCTGTGTACCGTCCTACTACTGGTGTCGGTGTCTGTGTACCGTCCTACTATTGGTGTCGGTGTCTTTGTACCGTCCTACTACTGGTGTCGGTGTCTTTGTACCGTCCTACTACTGGTGTCGGTGTCTTTGTACCGTCATACTACTGGTGTCGGTGTCTGTGTACCGTCCTACTATTGGTGTCGGTGTCTTTGTACCGTCCTACTATTGGTGTCGGTGTCTGTTTACCGTCCTACTACTGGTGTCGGTGTCTGTGTACCGTCCTACTACTGGTGTCGGTGTCTGTGTGCCGTCCTACTACTAGTGTCTCTGTACCGTCCTACTACTGTTGTTGGTATCTTTGTACCGTCCTACTACTGGTGTCGGCGTATCTGTACCGTCCTAATACTGGTTTCGGTGTCTTTGTACCGTCCTACTACTGGTGTCGGTGTCTCTGTACCGTCCTACGTCCTACTATATGTGTCGGTGTCTGTGTACGTTCCTAACAACTGGTGTCGGTGTATGTGTACCGTCCTACGTCCTACTATTGGTGTCGGTGCCTGTGTACTGTCCTAACAACTGGTGTCGGTGTCTGTGTACCGTCCTACGTCCTACTATTTGTGTCGTTGTCTTTGTATCGTCCTACTATTGACGTCATATCTTTATACATGTGATTTTGTCCTGCGTGACCACTAGATAATGGCCTGGACTGATGCCAAGAGCATGTGAAGACTTCACTTTGCTCTATCAGTTCCCTCGGTCGTTAAAACATTTGATAAGTTGAGTAAAAATTTACAATATATTGCCATAGTGTTTTGGTACTAATGTAGTGATAAGTATTGCGCTGTAAAATCGTCTATTTGTCTATGTATTTTCTGAGTATCTCTCCTGTTAGCCATGAATCCCATTTTTATTGAAGACATTCAGCAGAACATCAATCATAAGACAGCAACTATCTCTGGACTTTAGATCTCTAGAACAACAAACATTGTAAAAACTATATACACATCAGTCCGAACATTGCGTCATTCTAAATAATACGTCTTAGGGCAATCGATGTGATCACGGGATTTCTGCATCCATGAAAGTTGTTTTTTAGATAAAGTAGACGTTATTATATCTGTAGTACAGTATATATAGGCTTTCCTTCACGTAAAGTACATGATGTGAACGGCCTATCTAATCTCTACCGAACACTCCTATACACCACCATGATATATTCTTGGAAAAGAGGCCTTTAATGGATTTGTTGGCTTCTCTATGTTAAGCCATACTAGAAAGTCCTTTTTAATGCTGTAACATGATAGTCCTATTTAGCAATTAATGCCAAGAAGTCGACAAAGCCAATTTGGTTTCTTATCATTTTAATCAATAATAAATAAACCCCCATACGAATCGTATTGCTATAAATTGGGTGGCAGTTGCTGGTGCATTTCCATGTAGGAGGGTTGATTGACATGTTGTGAGCCACGTATTGAAGGAGGTACTCAAGGATGTTCATTTTAAGTCCTACTATTCTCTGACTATATAGGGTCGTGTACCCAAGGACTGGTCTCATTTGGTTAGTTTATATCGACGAGGTAGCACTCTAAAGTAAACAAGACAAGCGGCTTTTGCAAAATGGACACAATCGGTTAGGGTTAGTGTTTGGATGAAAGAGTCTGTTATTGCCATGGCTGGCATTCACGACTGTGTCTTTAAATTGATTGAGCATCCGCCTTATTCGCCTGATCTTTCTCCATCAGACTTTCATCTTTTTCCAAAACTGCTGTTTCAGGCACCCTAACCCTAACATGCAGCAGATGACTTTCTGAACAGCCAAGAAAAGGAGTTCTATAAAAGTGGCATTTAAGCCCTTAAACACCGCTGGCAAAAGTGTATAGATACTGAAGGGGATTATTTTGAAAAATAATACAATGTGTCCGGCAAAATTCAAATCCTTCAACATGAGGTTCACAACTTATCAATCAGCCCTCGTATAATCTACCTGAGCAGGTGCAAAGACATTATCATCATGATGCTTGTAAATTGGACAACTCACTACTTAATGCATAGCACGTGTTCATATCTAATCTATAGAAATCTCCCCGGCAACACTGTTGGTTTAAATGAGACGGTTGATGATATCTGTATCGTTTCAAATATATATACTATTCCAATTTATCAAACAGAAGCCCCTTATGTTTGTATGTTATTGTAAAACCTATGAGACTAATTATACCATCACATGCAGTCTTCCGGCGTCGTACATAAATAGTTATACTCATATAACCCCTAACGATGAGGGTCCGCCATGTCACAGGGCGAAAGAGATGGAATTCCACGTTGGGGACCAATGGCACTCTCCTTTTGATAAAAGACAATCTAACAACCTACACAAGCAATCTTATTTCTGAATTAGCCATAATCAAAGTGCAGTAGCAGCAGGACATTAGTATATAAGTAACTATATCAAAGCCTTTTGGACCCAATTAAGTTGCATGATCGTGTCATGTCGTTAAATGATCGCCGTATATCTCGTTCAGTTAAACGTAGTTTTACGTGTGTCAGGAGAGAGCTGGCTCCAATATACACCAGCAAAATGAGCTTCTCTAAAGTGTTGTACAGTTAACTTAACGGAAATAAACACCATCATATCCATCCGGGACTGTTTTAAATTGTTTAAATGTCGTACAGTTAACTTAACGGAAATAAACACCATCATATCACCATCCGGGACTGTTTTAATTGTTTAAATATCGTACAGTTAACTTAACGGAAATAAACACCATCATATTACTATCCAGGACTGTTTTAAACGTTTAAAGTGTTGTACAGTTAACTTAACGGAAATAAACACCATCATATCACCATCCGGGACTGTTTTAATTGTTTAAATGTCGTACAGTTAACTTAACGGAAATAAACACCATCATATCACCATCCGGGACTGTTTTAATTGTTTAAATGTCGTACAGTTAACTTAACGGAAATAAACACCATCATATTACTATCCAGGACTGTTTTAATTGTTTAAATGTCGTACAGTTAACTTACCGGAAATAAACACCATCATATCACCATCCGGGACTGTTTTAATTGTTTAAATATCGTACAGTTAACTTAACGGAAATAAACACCATCATATCACCATCCGGGACTGTTTTAATTGTTTAAATATCGTACAGTTAACTTAACGGAAATAAACACCTTCATATCACCATCCGGGACTGTTTTAATTGTTTAAATATCGTACAGTTAACTTAACGGAAATAAACACCATCATATTACTATCCAGGACTGTTTTAATTGTTTAAATGTCGTACAGTTAACTTAACGGAAATAAACACCATCATATCACCATCCTGGACTGTTTTAAATGTTTAAATATCGTACAGTTAACTTAACGGAAATAAACACCATCATATCACCATCCGGGACTGTTTTAATTGTTTAAATGTCGTACAGTTAACTTAACGGAAATAAACACCATCATATCACCATCCGGGACTGTTTTAATTGTTTAAATATCGTACAGTTAACTTAACGGAAATAAACACCATCATATTACTATCCAGGACTGTTTTAATTGTTTAAATGTCGTACAGTTAACTTAACGGAAATAAACACCATCATATTACCATCCGGGACTGTTTTAATGTTTAAAGTGTAGTACAGTTAACTTAACGGAAATAAACACCATCATATTACTATCCGGGACTGTTTTAATTGTTTAAATGTCGTACAGTTAACTTAACGGAAATAAACACCATCATATCACCATCCGGGACTGTTTTAATTGTTTAAATGTCGTACAGTTAACTTAACGGAAATAAACACCATCATATTACTATCCAGGACTGTTTTAATTGTTTAAAGTGTCGTACAGTTAACTTAACGGAAATAAACACCATCATATCACCATCCGGGACTGTTTTAAACGTTTAAAGTGTAGTACAGTTAACTTAACGGAAACTATCCTGGACTGTTTTAAATGTTTAATTAGCAAATTTTTATGCCGTGTTCTTTCCGTGACATGATTTTTAATTTGTTAAGAATTAAGTCATCCTTCTTGGAATACAATGGATGACAACAAACACCCTAGAGTACCATAGAGTGTTTACGTCACTTATCAGTGTAAACAATCGAATGTTCAATAAATGGAGATTCGTGTCCATAACATGGTAATAAAATCTGTCACCAAAATTTCCAGGAGTCATTTGCGTCCTTCCTTTAAAGTGGTACAAAAGACGACTATTCATATGTTCGACTATCGAGGATTAGATAATCCCGGGCATCACTCGCCTCCAAGCTTCGTAATCTTGGAAATAAAACATCTGTTATGTTTGAATATCCACGGAATACAAGTGTCAGCACCCTCTCATATCAGTTCATAGTTGATTGACCACTTCACCATTCCTTCGGCGTTGTTTCTAGCCAATGTCAAGTAGCATTGCTCCCTCTGTGTGCATAGATTTGTAAGGCTTGTATCCAGGTCTATAATTACAAGTCCACTTGCATAATTTCAAAGTCAAGTTACTATCCAAAGTTTTCTCTTTGGCCTGGACAGTTATAATGTAAAGAGTGGGGTGTTCCCATTGAAGCAGAATTTCTTTTAGTAGCCTTCAGCATTTATTCAAAAACACCAATTTGTAGTGAAAACGGGTACAAAACCACCAATAATTTTGAACAAAGCATCAACAATGTTATTAAAATATGAATATATGAAATTATTAATACGCATGATATCGACAAAAATACAAACATCTCGTCATGTTTGCAAATACAAACACCTCTAATTGTTAGTAAAAACAAACATCTCGTAATGTTAGTAAATATAAACATCTCTTATTGTTAGGAAATACAAACACTTCGTAATGTTAGTAATTATAAACATCTCGTAATTATAGTAAATACAAACATCTCGTAATTATAGTAAATACAAACATCTCTTATTGTTAGTAAATACAAACATCTCGTAATGCTAGTGTACAAACATATCGTAATGTTAGTAAATACAAGCATCCAGTAATGTTAGTAAATACAAACACCTCGTAATGTTAGTATATACAAGCACCTCGTAATGTTAGTAAATATAAATATCTCGCAATTAATATAGTAAATATAAAAACACAAACAGCTTCTCATTTGAATAATCAACTGGTCAGTGTAGCGAGTTTTACATTATGCTATTTTTAATTGCCCTGTAACACTGTCACTTTTATTATTGTTATTTATTGGTCTGCTTTTCGTCTTTTTCACAACAGGTTTGATGTTATCAGGTGTACCTACCTTAATAAAGCACAGTCGTAAGTATGATATTTTCTATGTATATAATACTACTAGAGATGTTTACCCGCATTGAGTGTCACAGGGCTGTTATTTAGCTATTGTAATAAGTGTGTATTTATTTTGTTATTTACTCTCAAGTTAAAACCATTAGTGATAAAACGAAAGAGAGAACTTGTCAGTTTAGAGGACGCTATATTGTCAATGTATTTAGGTTTATTATATTAAGGATGAAGAAGTGTACTTACTATAGTTTGAAACCACCTGCTGATCCGGAAACATTGTAATAAAGACTCTGTATCATTTCCCATTATATCAAACGCGTTAAGATTCCATTGTATTTGCCATGCCTTTAAACTTAATGGTATAAGGTAACATGGAAAAACAAACAAAAGTGATATAACCATAGCGATATACTTAAGCATTGAAGTGTTTTTGTATGGTATTTATGATCTATTTGAATGCCAGAGCTTTGCAAGCAAACAACATAATGTGCGTTAGCACATATGATTTGTTTGCTTGCACAACTCTGGCATTCAAATAGATCATAAATACCATACAAAAACAGATCAACGCTTATATTTACATTCCTTTTCCTTTTTTTTTTATTTTTAAATGCTATGATTCATATTTAAAATTCATAATTCCCGCCTTACCGACAGTCTGCAGATCTTTTGCTAGTCCTTGGAACAGCCGGAAAATGGTCGCGTGCTTTTTGGCAAACAAAATAGTACATAAATTAAAATAATAAAAAAAAAAAAAAACAGTTTTGTTAATCACTTTATTATCAACGTAATGCGCAAACGGCATATTTTTTATAACAAATAATGTAGACAATATAATTAGTCGTTAAACGTAATTATCCTGGATATTGTAGTTCCGGTTTGTGTTGTATTAATACACTGATAAGTGACAATGTCAGACAAATGTAAATATATGTAGATAACGATATGTAGGGTGTAACAAGCCTTCGTAACGGTACCTGGGAATCGGTAAATAACGAGTCGGGGTTAAAACTCACAAGAAGGCGTTTAGAATACATAAAAAATGTACATATAACAATGCTATTGTAGGGATTTGTAATTGTATTATACAAGGGAAATATCTATATCAGTTTAAGATTACAAGTGACAAACTAAGAGAAAGAATAAGTATGAATGATCTGAAAATATTAGTATAATTGCGTGGAATATGATTTCAAAGATAATCTCCTGAATTCATACTTTGCATAGTTTGCGTTTGTTCAACAGAATCCTTTATTCAACTAAAACAAATAGATTACGTAATTTCTCAAAGCAGTCAAACGTCCATTGTTCCTTGCTTAATGCATATGTACATACAAATATACAGGCCATAGGATCTGGCGTTAACTCTACCCTGACGATCATTTGATGGGAATGAGTTTTATTTGTGCGTTTACATACAAAATGTCCACACCCATGCGAGTGTTGCGCATGTCACGGAAGTTATCACAATCCATATCCTGTTACGGTACAACCTGAAAGAGCATTAAGATGTAAGCTCCTATTTACGGTAATCATCATGGTGATGTCTATCAGTTAGATGGTAGTCACGGTTAAAATGGCTGCGATTTACTGAACTTTATACACTCAGAACTTGTCAGTAATACAAAAACTAAGATGCAAATAAAATAAATGTCTATTTCATTTGTCACGTCAGAGTGACCCCCCTTAGCGCTGGTGACATAAGCCATATGCCGGATCCAAGTCCGACTTTTCGAATAGTCATACCATCCGTCAATGTCTTAAACAGTGCTTGTAGAAAACTGATGAAGTGAATTGTGGTGTAATGTGTTGTTTCACATTAGGCGGTTTATAGCGAGTGTTGGCCTTGTCCGAGAGGGACTATCTAGTTACCGTGGAGAAGGAGACGGTGTCACGCATAGGAATGGTGGACCGGTGATCCCGTCATTGTTAGACTCCACTATCAATACAAATGGTATACAGCCGGTATCAGACAAATGGGAAAATCGCCGACCAATATCCATTTTCCAGATCTTGAGGCTCTTAAGAAGACAGGCTTGCATCCTTTTAACCTTTCGAATGAGTAGTTACTGTCCTTGAGTAAAATTGTTTTGTGGATAAGGTAGTTCGACTGAATCAAAAATAAACACGCCCATTATAGAATTATTGGTCACAGTGGTATACGCTACATATACTCTATTGCATGTTTCATCAGAAAACAATATACCTGTCAAATAACAACACAAGCTGAATATTAACTATAAAAAATCCTTTGTAACTGCCAAATCTGCGGCGACTCTTGGATGCTTGTGAGGGTATAAGCGTGTGTGTGTGTGTGTGTGTGTGTGTGTGTGTAGGTACATTTTGTACATGTAGGTGATGGTGTGTGCGGGTGTGTATGTGTGTGTGTAGGTATGTGATGGTGTGGGTGTGTATGTGTGTGTGCGAGGGTTTGAGAGGGCGAGTGCGTATATGTATGTGTATGACGGGATGGGGAGAATAAAATTCAAACGTATAGCTACGGTAGTCGGAAAATACAATATACTATAAGGGGTGTGTACGCCGCTGAACGAACTATTGTATTGTCGTCGTCGATATCGAAATGGGTAACTACGACGCCATAAACCTATCAATCGCTTAAATCTCTGGTCTCAGATCAAGTAACAAAGCTCTTCTGGTAGTATATATGACCTTTGTTTCATTCCCACTTTGAGCGAATGTACGTTTCCATACCAGTCCTAAAAGACACTTCAGCGTACATCTGCCCCCTGGCCTGTTTGTTTCCATGTAATCAAACACATAACGGACACCTCTTGCCCGTGGCAGTAATCAGATATTCAGCAATAATGATTTTCGCATTAAAATGATGTAAATAAAAACTTAAACATCAGAGCTCTAATAAAAAATTAATACAATCGTTATGAACAGCAATACGACACTTGCAAAGTTACGGTTGCTACAGTGTACAGAACAAACAGTGATTTTTGACAGTATTTTTGTGACCTTGAAAATACACCAAAATCATTCATTTAGACACATTTGTTAGCCATAACTATGAACCTCCTGGGCATTAAAAAGAAGTCATTTGGACGTTAACACATTTAAACCCATTTGGCCTTGAAAGTAGGCCATTGTCATTCATTTGAACAACTTCGGTAGCCCTTTATCCCAGCATGCTACTGGCACAATATTATGACTGTCCTTCTGGTTATTGAAAAGAAGTCAATGGAAATTCAACATATTTGTCGCCCGTGACCTTGCAAATAAGTCAAGGTCATTCATCTGAACAACTTTGGTAGTACTTTATCCCAGCATGTTACTACGGTCCAATCAGAGAAGAAGTCAAAAATGCTAAAATTGTTTATGACGTATGACACACGACTGATGATGCCAGGCAACAGGCAATCGAAATAAAATGGCGATAATGCGATGCATATTAATAAGCCGCTTAAAATACTATTGAATATGCTGCAAATCATTGTTTTAAACACTTTGTTATATTACCAGTCCGTTCAGTATTTCGTCGCGTCACCGTTTTTGCGGAGAAATAAAAATTGATACAACGAAGGTTTATTCAGTTTCGGATCAAGATTACGTAACCGATTGGTATCGGTTCAATAGTGATCGCTGAAGCCCACACACCATATTATACGCGCGTCATTAATGGTATCTTCGCCACCAATTTAACTCATATTTCGGTTAAAACAATAACCATCAAGCTTTATCTTGCATTTGAATAATATCATTTGTGCCATTTTATTTATTTTTGCCAGAGTTTTGCCATGTCGTGTCAGTGAATCTGAGAGAAGACGGTGTCTTCATGTGAATTCTCTTCCATCCTCATTTGCCTACATTATCTTGTTTCTCCATCTCTCTATCTTTGTTTGGCCTGTCACATCCCTCCTCTGCAGTCCCTTATCTCGCTATCACTTTCGTTAAACGTGGTTCATCGCCGGTGATACAGATATAACAGATCGTTTTCACAATCTCCTTCATCCGATCAATATCAGGCTTGGTGTTCCGAGAAAAAGCAGACCCCTTGATGTATCTGATGTCGCGGCACGATCATCCAGCTGACTTCTGAATACCATCGACACAGTATGACTGCAACCATACTTACACATTTTTTCCGTTCTGTGAAGTCTCTGATACAATAAACCCCGCACTGAGAGAGAAATAACATCGCCAGTTTTGAACTGACCTCACTCTGAGAGACGCTTTAAAGAGAACTAGGGCAATGGGAATTTACAGCCTGAAGTCAAACGTACGACAAACCACGGTAATTACAGAGACCAGGAGGGCGTCATTAAGGCCCCGATGATGCATGACGTAGTCAGTGTGTTCATCTTTACTGATGACATGCACAGTAATCAGCAATGGCAGACGAAAGGGCAATCCTTGATTGTGGCATAAAATCAAGCAAATAGCTTCATACCAAATGGGATGGTGATGTGTTTGGACAGGACGGTCTGCTAGAAAGTCTTTACTGTCGTAAGGTATATCATTAAACTTTTATAAACAATCTATGGTCAATGATACATAAAGGATGTTAAATGAGTTTTCAGTTCATATGAGATTTTATTAAACATCAAGACGAGTTCCATAACCTCTCACATCAATTTAAAACTTTAACATAATGAAAATGATGAGGTCAATATCAAACGGAAACAGTCATGTTGTATTATTTTCAATTACTGACGGCAGATGACGCAATGTCATTCTTCCTCTGACGTCACAATAGTTTTCTGATATCTGCAGCCAATGAAAACCGCTCCAGCATATATTACACTAGTGGCATATACAAAAATATTACACGGGCGAATTCACCGGAGAACTGGTCGATTATGTGATGAAAACCGTTATAAATCCAAATGTATAATAAAGTGACCTTGTAAATGATATCCTCTAGTTTCGTGTGACAAATTGAGATCAATAGAACACACTTTGCATTCTTCAATTTCATACCTGTACATGTATAACATCCGGCAGGCGGCAATGCTGACAATATCATTGTTTCCGAAATAGGACATATGTATTCCGCTGACCGGGGTTGATATTTCTAAATATAACACAAAAACAGACTCCAACTGTAAGTTTAGGGTAAAACGTACATTGGATGTTGTACAAACAGAAAATTTAATCAACCAGATGTAAAACTAATTAAGTCATTGTAACACTTCACACTGACGTCATCACATTTGGTTCTGACTTCACTTCACATTGTAGTTATAAAGTAAACTGTCAGGAGGTTCCTAAAGTACTGGTCACATGGAAACACGTTGTAATAATATTGTAAACAGTCAGGGGCTTCCCAAACCACTGGTCACATGGAAACACGTTGTCATAATATTGTAAACAGTCAGGAGGTTCCCAAAGTACTGGTCACGTGGTGACACATTGAAGTTATATTGTAAACAGTCAGGGGCTTCCCAAACCACTGGTCACATGGAAACACGTTGTAATAATATTGTAAACAATCAGGAGGTTCCCAAAGTACTGGTCACGTGGTGACACATTGAAGTTATATTGTAAACAATCAGGAGGTTCCCAAAGTACTGGTCACGTGGTTGCACATTGTTAGTGAGGTGAAATGTTTAATTGGCATTTTAGCTAAGGCAGTTACAACGCCACTAATGTGAATGAATTATTTATATCGTGTCCGGGACACCACAAGAGTAATGACGTGACACGAAGCTGGGGGTCATTCAGTTTGAATCCTGACTGCCTCACGACATGGAATATAATTGTATTAATGGTCTTCGAGTATAGTGTAGACACAATCTGGCATCGCAAATTGGGCCCAGTTCAAATGCGATAATGCAATGATGAATTGACACCATATTTGATCCTGTTTGTAAGATACGTGTGGCTCATCTAGAAAACAACTGTAATATTTATATAAACTTTCAACATTGCTGCCCCACTATTGACTAGATACGCCGAATGACACAAATAAAACTTGCAGAAAGATTGGTCACAGCAATCATACATTGTGTAGTAACTTAAACAGTAGAGAACAAGTCAAAACAACAATACATTGTGTAGTAACTTATTCAGTACAGAACACGTCAAAACAACAATACATTGTGTAGTAACTTATACAGTACAGAACACGTCACAACAACAATACATTGTGTAGTAACTTATTCAGTACAGAACACGTCACAACAACAATACATTGTGTAGTAACTTATACAGTACAGAACACGTCACAACAACGATACATTGTGTAGTAACTTATACAGTACAGAACACGTCACAACAACAATACATTGTGTAGTAACTTATACAGTACAGAACACGTCACAACAACAATACATTGTGTAGTAACTTATACAGTACAGAACACGTCACAACAACAATACATTGTGTAGTAACTTATACAGTACAGAACACGTCACAACAACAATACATTGTGTAAGTAACTTATACAGTACAGAACACGTCACAACAACAATACATTGTGTAGTAACTTATACAGTACAGAACACGTCACAACAACAATACATTGTGTAGTAACTTATTCAGTACAGAACACGTCACAACAACAATACATTGTGTAGTAACTTATTCAGTACAGAACACGTCACAACAACAATACATTGTGTAGTAATTTATATAACTTATACAGTACAGAACACGTCACAACAATAATACATTGTGTAGTAACTTATACAGTACAGAACACGTCACAACAACAATACATTGTGTAGTAACTTATACAGTACAGAACACGTCACAACAACAATACATTGTGTAGTAACTTATTCAGTACAGAACACGTCACAACAACAATACATTGTGTAGTAACTTATACAGTACAGAACACGTCACAACAACAATACATTGTGTAGTAACTTATACAGTACAGAACACGTCACAACAACAATACATTGTGTAGTAATTTATACAGTACAGAACACGTCACAACAACAATACATTGTGTAGTAACTTATTCAGTACAGAACACGTCACAACAACAATACATTATGTAAGTGACTTATACAGTACAGAACACGTCACAACAACGATACATTGTGTAAGTAACTTATACAGTACAGAACACGTCACAACAACAATACATTGTGTAGTAACTTATACAGTACAGAACACGTCACAACAACGATACATTGTGTAGTAACTTATACAGTACAGAACACGTCACAACGATACATTGTGTAGTAACTTATACAGTACAGAACACGTCACAACAACAACAATACATTGTGTAGTAACTTATACAGTACAGAACACGTCACAACAACAATACATTGTGTAGTAACTTATACAGTACAGAACACGTCACAACAATACATTGTGTAGTAACTTATACAGTACAGAACACGTCACAACAACAATACATTGTGTAGTAACTTATACAGTACAGAACACGTCACAACAACAACAATACATTGTGTAGTAACTTATTCAGTACAGAACACGTCACAACAACAATACATTGTGTAGTAACTTATACAGTACAGAACACGTCACAACAACAATACATTGTGTAGTAACTTATACAGTACAGAACACGTCACAACAATACATTGTGTAGTAACTTATTACAGTACAGAACACGTCACAACAACAATACATTGTGTAGTAACTTATACAGTACAGAACACGTCACAACAACAATACATTGTGTAGTAACTTATACAGTACAGAACACGTCACAACAACAATACATTGTGTAGTAACTTATACAGTACAGAACACGTCACAACAACAATACATTGTGTAGTAACTTATACAGTACAGAACACGTCACAACAACAATACATTGTGTAGTAACTTATACAGTACAGAACACGTCACAACAACAATACATTGTGTAGTAACTTATACAGTACAGAACACGTCACAACAACAATACATTGTGTAGTAACTTATACAGTACAGAACACGTCACAACAACAATACATTGTGTAGTAACTTATACAGTACAGAACACGTCACAACAACAATACATTGTGTAGTAACTTATACAGTACAGAACACGTCACAACAACAATACATTGTGTAGTAACTTATACAGTACAGAACACGTCACAACAACAATACATTGTGTAGTAACTTATACAGTACAGAACACGTCACAACAACAATACATTGTGTAGTAACTTATACAGTACAGAACACGTCACAACAACAATACATTGTGTAGTAACTTATACAGTACAGAACACGTCACAACAACAATACATTGTGTAGTAACTTATACAGTACAGAACACGTCACAACAACAATACATTGTGTAGTAACTTATACAGTACAGAACACGTCACAACAACAATACATTGTGTAGTAACTTATACAGTACAGAACACGTCACAACAACAATACATTGTGTAGTAACTTATACAGTACAGAACACGTCACAACAACAATACATTGTGTAGTAACTTATACAGTACAGAACACGTCACAACAACAATACATTGTGTAGTAACTTATACAGTACAGAACACGTCACAACAACAATACATTGTGTAGTAACTTATACAGTACAGAACACGTCACAACAACGATACATTGTGTAGTAACTTATACAGTACAGAACACGTCACAACAACAATACATTGTGTAGTAACTTATACAGTACAGAACACGTCACAACAACAATACATTGTGTAGTAACTTATACAGTACAGAACACGTCACAACAACAATACATTGTGTAGTAACTTATACAGTACAGAACACGTCACAACAACAATACATTGTGTAGTAACTTATACAGTACAGAACACGTCACAACAACAATACATTGTGTAGTAACTTATACAGTACAGAACACGTCACAACAACAATACATTGTGTAGTAACTTATACAGTACAGAACACGTCACAACAACAATACATTGTGTAGTAACTTATACAGTACAGAACACGTCACAACAACAATACATTGTGTAGTAACTTATACAGTACAGAACACGTCACAACAACAATACATTGTGTAGTAACTTATACAGTACAGAACACGTCACAACAACAATACATTGTGTAGTAACTTATACAGTACAGAACACGTCACAACAACAATACATTGTGTAGTAACTTATACAGTACAGAACACGTCACAACAACAATACATTGTGTAGTAACTTATACAGTACAGAACACGTCACAACAACAATACATTGTGTAGTAACTTATACAGTACAGAACACGTCACAACAACAATACATTGTGTAGTAACTTATACAGTACAGAACACGTCACAACAACAATACATTGTGTAGTAACTTATACAGTACAGAACACGTCACAACAACAATACATTGTGTAGTAACTTATTCAGTACAGAACACGTCACAACAACAATACATTGTGTAGTAACTTATACAGTACAGAACACGTCACAACAACAATACATTGTGTAGTAACTTATACAGTACAGAACACGTCACAACAACAATACATTGTGTAGTAACTTATACAGTACAGAACACGTCACAACAACAATACATTGTGTAGTAACTTATACAGTACAGAACACGTCACAACAACAATACATTGTGTAGTAACTTATACAGTACAGAACACGTCACAACAACAATACATTGTGTAGTAACTTATACAGTACAGAACACGTCACAACAACAATACATTGTGTAGTAACTTATACAGTACAGAACACGTCACAACAACAATACATTGTGTAGTAACTTATACAGTACAGAACACGTCACAACAACAATACATTGTGTAGTAACTTATACAGTACAGAACACGTCACAACAACAATACATTGTGTAGTAACTTATACAGTACAGAACACGTCACAACAACAATACATTGTGTAGTAACTTATACAGTACAGAACACGTCACAACAACAATACATTGTGTAGTAACTTATACAGTACAGAACACGTCACAACAACAATACATTGTGTAGTAACTTATACAGTACAGAACACGTCACAACAACAATACATTGTGTAGTAACTTATACAGTACAGAACACGTCACAACAACAATACATTGTGTAGTAACTTATACAGTACAGAACACGTCACAACAACAATACATTGTGTAGTAACTTATACAGTACAGAACACGTCACAACAACAATACATTGTGTAGTAACTTATACAGTACAGAACACGTCACAACAACAATACATTGTGTAGTAACTTATACAGTACAGAACACGTCACAACAACAATACATTGTGTAGTAACTTATACAGTACAGAACACGTCACAACAACAATACATTGTGTAGTAACTTATACAGTACAGAACACGTCACAACAACAATACATTGTGTAGTAACTTATTACAGTACAGAACACGTCACAACAACAATACATTGTGTAGTAACTTATACAGTACAGAACACGTCACAACAACAATACATTGTGTAGTAACTTATACAGTACAGAACACGTCACAACAACAATACATTGTGTAGTAACTTATACAGTACAGAACACGTCACAACAACAATACATTGTGTAGTAACTTATACAGTACAGAACACGTCACAACAACAATACATTGTGTAGTAACTTATACAGTACAGAACACGTCACAACAACAATACATTGTGTAGTAACTTATACAGTACAGAACACGTCACAACAACAATACATTGTGTAGTAACTTATACAGTACAGAACACGTCACAACAACAATACATTGTGTAGTAACTTATCAGTACAGAACACGTCACAACAACAATACATTGTGTAGTAACTTATTCAGTACAGAACACGTCACAACAACAATACATTGTGTAGTAACTTATACAGTACAGAACACGTCACAACAAATACATGGTAGTAATTAGTGACAGTCGGAAACACACTTTGTAGTACTATCGTATACGATGCGTAACATACAGGGATTGGTAGTATTAGTACATTTAAAAGTCACATCGAATATGTGGTGTACTTATTAAGTAGTATCGATCCAACACATATGATGGTTGTATTCTTCTAAGATGTATTTTGTCAACATATGTGTAGGTCTGTTCCCTTAAAGAGTACGACCATCATTATAGTAGGTATGTTTACAACCCTTTAAAAAAAGTATTTGTAGTATATTATCAGTGAACATCACAAAAATACATTGTGTAGTATTATACGTAGAAGTGCCCTAAAATAATTTTGTAATTATAGGTCAGACTGTTCACCCTTAAAGATGTATTTGTGTAATAAGTGTATAGGTACGAACACTTAAAAGATTTGTTAGTACTTATACGTAGGATACCCTACAAGATATTTTATATTAGTAGTGTAAGGTTGTTACACCTGTCAAAAATCACACACGTCACAACAACAATACATTTGTATAAGTAACTTATACAGTACAGAAACACGTTCACAAACAAACAATACATTGTGTAAGTAACTTATACAGTACAGAACACGTCACAACAAACAATACATTGTGTAGTAACTTATACAGTACAGAACACGTCACAAACAACAATACATTGTGTAGTAACTTATACCGTACAGAACACGTCCACAACAACAATACATTGTGTAGTAACTTATACAGTACAGAACACGTCACAACAACAATACATTGTGTAGTAACTTATACAGTACAGAACACGTCACAACAACAATACATTGTGTAGTAACTTATTACAGTACAGAACACGTCACAACAACAATACATTGTGTAAGTAACTTATTACAGTACAGAAACACGTCACAACCACAATACATTGTGTAGTAACTTATACAGTACAGAACACGTCACAACAACAATACATTGTGTAGTAACTTATACAGTACAGAACACGTCACAACAACAATACATTGTGTAGTAACTTATACAGTACAGAACACGTCACAACAACAATACATTGTGTAGTAACTTATACAGTACAGAACACGTCACAACAACAATACATTGTGTAGTAACTTATTCAGTACAGAACACGTCACAACAACAATACATTGTGTAGTAACTTATACAGTACAGAACACGTCACAACAACAATACATTGTGTAGTAACTTATTACAGTACAGAACACGTCACAACAACAATACATTGTGTAGTAACTTATACAGTACAGAACACGTCACAACAACAATACATTGTGTAGTAACTTATACAGTACAGAACACGTCACAACAACAATACATTGTGTAGTAACTTATACAGTACAGAACACGTCACAACAACAATACATTGTGTAGTAACTTATTCAGTACAGAACACGTCACAACAACAATACATTGTGTAGTAACTTATTCAGTACAGAACACGTCACAACAACAATACATTGTGTAGTAACTTATACAGTACAGAACACGTCACAACAACAATACATTGTGTAGTAACTTATACAGTACAGAACACGTCACAACAACAATACATTGTGTAAGTAACTTATACAGTACAGAACACGTCACAACAACAATACATTGTGTAAGTAACTTATACAGTACAGAACACGTCACAACAACAATACATTGTGTAGTAACTTATACAGTACAGAACACGTCACAACAACAATACATTGTGTAGTAACTTATACAGTACAGAACACGTCACAACAACAATACATTGTGTAGTAACTTATACAGTACAGAACACGTCACAACAACAATACATTGTGTAGTAACTTATACAGTACAGAACACGTCACAACAACAATACATTGTGTAGTAACTTATACAGTACAGAACACGTCACAACAACAATACATTGTGTAAGTAACTTATACAGTACAGAACACGTCACAACAACAATACATTGTGTAGTAAACAACAATACATTGTGTAGTAACTTATTCAGTACAGAACACGTCACAACAATACATTGTGTAGTAACTTATACAGTACTGATGGTATACACTGTTATTACATCTTATCATTGTATGCCATATATGGTTTGGTCTTGGAAAGTTGACCACTTCGGCAGATGTACAACTATGTTATTGTTCACCTTTGGCCAATGGTCAATGATCTAGCCATGCGATGTGTTATCAACAGTGGACAACGGTCACGGGACAGTCCCACTGGAAATGTTGGTGTAATTGTCAAACCGTGTTATATATTTCTATTTCATCAAAGAGTCATCATGGAATTAAATGACGTAAATAATCAATGGTAAGTGACATTGTCTGGGAAACCCTTTGTATTCTAGTCGTATACGATTGGCTATACATACAGGGATTGGTTGTTACCATTTAAAGATGTATCTATCGATATTGTAGTAGGTTGTTCTTCTTTAAAGATGTATCGATCCATATTATAGTAGGTTGTTCCCCTTTAAAGATGTATTTTTGTATATTATAGTGTAGGTTGTTCCCCTTTAAAGATGTATCGATCCATATTATAGTAGGTTGTTACCCTTTAAAGATGTATTTTTGTATATTATAGTGTACATATAGGTTGTTCCCCTTTAAAGATGTATTTTTGTATATTATAGTGTAGGTTGTTACCCTTTAAAGATGTATTTTTGTATATTATAGTGTAGGTTGTTACCCTTTAAAGATGTATTTTTGTATATTATAGTGTAGGTTGTTACCCTTTAAAGATGTATTTTTGTATATTATAGTGTAGGTTGTTACCCTTTAAAGATGTATTTTTGTATATTATAGTGTAGGTTGTTACCCTTTAAAGATGTATCGATGTATATTATAGTGTAGGTTGTTCCCCTTTAAAGATGTACAGAATGTACAATATGTATATTTGTATATTATAGTGTAGGTTGTTACCCTTTAAAGATGTATCAATTTTATTTTAGTATGTTTTTCCCCTTTACATATATATCTATGTATATTATAAAAGGTTGCTGTCCTGATTTTATCTATAAACAAAAGCAAATTACAAATATCGACCGTGAGCATTGATCGAGTTGGCAGTGAGGCTGTCTGGGACACTGATATATACATAATGTAGGTATCTATCTGATGAGCTGAATGACCAGATCCCTCTGCTTGACCGACGTAATAACACAAAGTGCTTGACCAATTAGTTATGTGATGTAATTCTCAGTTATACATCATTGTCAGTCTGGTCTATCACATATTAAAACCTTATTCATATGGCTATACAGATATCAGTTTGTATGGTAGAACATAGAAATTAAGTTCGATCTTGAGTAATGTATATGAAGCTATCTCAGTAAGGACTGTGTACGCAATCATATTAACCCAGACCCTACTGGAATCTACAACGGAGGAAGGTAAGGTATGGATACAAATCGATATTGATTACTGTACATCGATTAGGTGCACTAACCAGATTGACGGTATGGGTTTTTAATGCGATGTTCATTGGTCATCTGTCTGGTACAGAATACTGTATCAACCCTTTAGTGTATTAGCATAGGATCTACAATCCAAATAATGTTTAAAGGGGAATGACTACGGGACTACATTAAAGGGGAATGACTACGGGACTACTTTAAAGGGGAATGACTACGGGACTACATTAAAGGGGAATGACTACGGGACTACATTAAAGGGGAATGACTACGGGACTACATTAAAGGGGGGGTGACTACGGGACTACTTTAATAGGGAATGACTACGGGACTACATTAAAGGGAATGACTACGGGACTACATTAAAGGGGAATGACTACGGGACTACTTTAAAGGGGAATGACTACGGGACTACATTAAGGGGAATGACTACGGGACTACATTAAAGGGGAATGACTACGGGACTACATTAAAGGGGAATGACTACGGGACTACATTAAAGGGGAATGACTACGGGACTACATTAAAGGGGAATGACTACGGGACTACATTAAAGGGGAATGACTACGGGACTACATTAAAGGGGAATGACTACGGGACTACTTAAAGGGGAATGACTACGGGACTACATTAAAGGGGAATGACTACGGGACTACATTAAAGGGGAATGACTACGGGACTACTTTAAAGGGGAATGACTTCGGGACTACATTAAAGTGGAATGACTACGGGACTACTTTAAAGTGGAATGACTTCGGGACTACATTAAAGGGGAATGACTATTGGACTACATTAAAGGGGAATGACTATTGGACTACATTAAAGGGGAATGACTACGGGACTACATTAAAGGGGAATGACTACGGGACTACATTAAAGGGGAATGACTATGGGACTACATTAAGGGGAATGACTACGGGACTACATTAAAGGGGAATGACTACGGGACTACTTTAAAGGGGAATGACTACGGGGACTACATTAAAGGGGAATGACTACTTGGACTACAGAAGGGAATGACTACGGGACTACTTTAAAGGGGAATGACTACGGGACTACTTTAAAGGGGAATGACTACGGGACTACATTAAAGGGGAATGACTGCGGGACTACATTAAAGGGGAATGACTACGGGACTACATTAAAGGGGAATGACTACGGGACTACATTAAAGGGGAATAAATACGAGACTACATCAAAGGATAACGACTATGGAACTACATCAAGGGAAATGAATATGGGACTACATGTAATGTAATTTAATTGTGTTAGCACCCTGTCGCAGTCACTCTTTATTATCGGTTGCCGCCTCGTCCTGCTATATCCTGTCCAGTTTTGTTTTGCTTAAAATTTCAAGTTTGATCATATTTAATTCATTTTGGATCCGTTCTATAATATAGACACACGCGTTACAAATGTGTAAGATACTGTCACACACGTGTTACACTCCCGTCCGATGTATGGTAGTTTATCATTGTACCTGTGTGTGGTCCCTATTATTACGTTAACAGTTTTAATAGAAGAGTAACTGCCATTTACGAAGCAAACTCAACTGTAGCAGGTTCCATTAAACAGTTTGATATCTTATGGTACAGGCTACCCTGCCTACGACAACAAATTCGCTCGCTAAACAAGACGGAACCGTAGACATTCCCATAATTACTGGGCGCAGTCATTCCCCATGTAAATTCATATACCAATCACAGTTCGATCCAATTACAATTCCGAGGGACTGTGAGTAACAGACGGTCAATCTGAATAACTGTTGGTAGTTTGACCTACCCTTCGTTATGTCGGCAACAGACCGAATGCACAACAGTTCTTGCAAAATTAAAAGGTTTTAATTTTATTTAGATAACTTTTTTTTCGGTTGCACATTGATATTTACCAAATCTATGGTCGTGTTTGAAAACAGGTTTTTTGTAGTCTTTAATAAGATATTGAACCATGAATGATATGCCAAATGTCAAAATAACATGCTGTGAAATATATATGTAGTTATAACCGTCTAATTAGGTTTTATTATAGTAAGGCCTGGAGATCAATGTTTTTTACACACTGGTATGGACACTAAGGTTTATCAATATACATGTAGGAGCCCGAAACTAAGGTGTTGACAACGAGGCCTGTTATGGGCAAGACACTATAACACTCAGATGTACAGGTTAAAACGTATGTCACTCACGTGTAGAGACTGTATGCATTATTGACGCCCATGTATATTGACACTATAGTCCAAAATAATTGATACACAGGTTCAGAAAAATCAAAAGATTAAAAAATATTATCACTCAAGCAAAGCGTCTACAATTATTGAGACTTTTTTTTTTTTCTTCAATATTTTGTCTTGTTTTTGAGGACATTTTTGTTATATATTAAGGAGATCGATAGGGATACCTGATTCGGTCAATTTGGTCTGACAAGCTAGGCGATTGAGTAGGCATTTGTATTGGTCTGTACAAACACTACAATGACTAAATGAAGCTTTTTGGTGACGTTGATTGATTAAGCCTAGTGAAGGATTTAGTAGTGTGTAGAACCGAGAGAAGTGGTTGTTGGTTTGATTTGTATGTTATAGGAATACCACAGAACACGTGATATGACATGTGTCATACGATACTATTACCGTACAAACATCACTGTTTATAATATTAGGTGTCATGTGCCGTGACTGTTAACTAGGGAGACATTTAGCCAAAACTCAGGCACTAAGCTAGCCGACAAAACAATCATTTTCAAGATAAGTAATTGTAAAAAGATACATATATCTTTGTTATTCAACGAGCTGAATAGGAGTAATCCAAGAGGAACTATCCTGAATACTGTTAAGTTTTCCGTCTAGTCTATTCGGTAAATAACGAACACCACTCTCCTTAGCAACGAGACAATACACTTCCAGTTCCTGGAGTGGAAGATTTGAGAATCATGAAACCTGGGATACCACATGCCATGAGGGGACATCGGCACATCTCAAGACATGCCGTATAGCACTGAATGTTGGTTATAGCAGGCGACTAAACGTCCACTTCCTGCGTAGTCGTTGGTATTTTCTTCTTAGGTGACATTCCATATACCATTATCTGCTACCCATCCTCATATCATTATTGTTGTGTCTCTTTGGTACCCATCCTCATATCATCATCACTACTGTCTCTTTGGTACCCATCCTCATATCATCATCACTGTTGTCTCTTTGGTACCCATCCTTATATCATTATTGTTGTGTCTCTTTGGTACCCATCCTCATATCATCATCACTGTTGTCTCTTTGGTACATTTGTACCCATCCTCATATCATTATTGTTGTGTCTCTTTGGTACCCATCCTCATACCATCATCACTACTGTCTCTTTGGTACCCATCCTCATATCATCATCACTACTGTCTCTTTGGTACCCATCCTCATATCATCATCACTACTGTCTCTTTGGTACCCATCCTCATATCATCATCACTACTGTCTCTTTTGGTACCCATCCTCATATCATCATTACTGTTGTCTCTTTGGTACATTTGTACCCATCCTCATATCATTATTGTTGTGTCTCTTTGGTACCCATCCTCATATCATCATCACTACTGTCTCTTTGGTACCCATCCTCATATCATCATCACTGTTGTCTCTTTGGTACCCATCCTCATATCATCAACACTACTGTCTCTTTGGTACCCATCCTCATATCATCATCACTGTTGTCTCTTTGGTACCCATCCTCATATCATCAACACTACTGTCTCTTTGGTACCCATCCTCATATCATCATCACTGTTGTCTCTTTGGTACCCATCCTCATATCATCATCACTACTGTCTCTTTGGTACCCATCCTCATATCATCATTACTGTTGTCTCTTTGGTACCCATCCTCATATCATCATCACTACTGTCTCTTTGGTACCCATCCTCATATCATCATCACTGTTGTCTCTTTGGTACCCATCCTCATATCATTATTGTTGTGTCTCTTTGGTACCCATCCTCATATCATTATTGTTGTGTCTCTTTGGTACCCATCCTCATATCATTATTGTTGTGTCTCTTTGGTACCCATCCTCATATCATTACTGTTGTCTCTTTGGTACCCATCCTCATATCATCAACACTACTGTCTCTTTGGTACCCATCCTCATATCATCATCACTGTTGTCTCTTTGGTACCCATCCTCATATCATCATCACTACTGTCTCTTTGGTACCCATCCTCATATCATCATTACTGTTGTCTCTTTGGTACCCATCCTCATATCATCATCACTACTGTCTCTTTGGTACCCATCCTCATATCATCATCACTGTTGTCTCTTTGGTACCCATCCTCATATCATTATTGTTGTGTCTCTTTGGTACCCATCCTCATATCATTATTGTTGTGTCTCTTTGGTACCCATCCTCATATCATTATTGTTGTGTCTCTTTGGTACCCATCCTCATATCATTATTGTTGTGTCTCTTTGGTACCCATCCTCATATCATTACTGTTGTCTCTTTGGTACCCATCCTCATATCATTATTGTTGTGTCTCTTTGGTACCCATCCTCATATCATTATTGTTGTGTCTCTTTGGTACCCATCCTCATAACATTATTGTTGTGTCTCTTTGGTACCCATCCTCATATCATTATTGTTGTGTCTCTTTGGTACCCATCCTCATATCATCATCACTGTTGTGTCTCTTTGGTACCCATCCTCATATCATTATTGTTGTGTCTCTTTGGTACCCATCCTCATATCATTATTGTTGTGTCTCTTTGGTACCCATCCTCATATCATTACTGTTGTGTCTCTTTGGTACCCATCCTCATATCATTATTGTTGTGTCTCTTTGGTACCCATCCTCATATCATTATTGTTGTGTCTCTTTGGTACCCATCCTCATATCATCATCACTGTTGTCTCTTTGGTACCCATCCTCATATCATTATTGTTGTGTCTCTTTGGTACCCATCCTCATATCATTATTGTTGTGTCTCTTTGGTACCTATCCTCATATCATCATTACTGTTGTCTCTTTGGTACCCATCCTCATATCATCATTACTGTTGTCTCTTTGGTACCCATCCTCATATCATCACTGTTGTCTCTTTGGTACCCATCCTCATATCATTACTGTTGTCTCTTTGGTACCCATCCTCATATCAGCATTACTGTTGTCTCTTTGGTACCCATCCTCACATCATCATCACTACTGTCTCTTTGGTACCCATCCTCATATCATCATCACTACTGTCTCTTTGGTACCCATCCTCATATCATTATTGTTGTGTCTCTTTGGTACCCATCCTCATATCATTATTGTTGTGTCTCTTTGGTACCCATCCTCATATCAGCATTACTGTTGTCTCTTTGGTACCCATCCTCATATCATCATCACTACTGTCTCTTTGGTACCCATCCTCATATCATCATTACTGTTGTCTCTTTGGTACCCATCCTCATATCATCATCACTACTGTCTCTTTGGTACCCATCCTCATATCATCATCACTGTTGTCATCTATTTGAGAGTAACGATGACTCAGGTCTTCATCGTCTCGCAAAAACTGAAAATTCAAATTAAGAGTCATAAAGTTTTCAGTAACAAAAACCAATTTGTGTTTACTGTATAGACACATTTATATAGTAAGTCACTTAGTTCGTTTAAGAAAATTAATATCTAAAACATGTTATTGTTAATTAGATAATAAACAAGTAACTATCAAACTATGGACTTTTGTATGAGTGAGATTTTCACTACGATCTCGCGTTCAGAGTCACGATCTTGTTTTAGCTGGCGGTAAATTTAAACAAAACCGTTCACTGGTGTCAGACAAGGTCAGTCCCTGTCACATAGGTTGTGTCTGTTGTGTAAGGATTAGGTGGGCTTGTAGTGATGTTGAATGCCCCTCTTCATTCATGCTAGTCGAATGATATATTGACAGCTCCACAACAATATCCAATATTTACGACAGATATGATTCCCGTAACCATGGTCGATAATCAGCTCATTGTTTTGATCCGGAAAACATGTCTCTAATTTTCGTATGTTGTTTCTGGCTACCATGACTATAATTAATGACAATCTGAAAATGTTTGTGTGATCAACCAATCATAGCCCGATATTTTAATGTGAGTAAGGGACAGAACAACAGTATGTAGCTGGTGTATCCACATAGCATTATATACTTTCGATAAACACTCTCTAAAGTCAATCCTAAAAAAACATCTAAGCTTTATAATTTTGAATTGCAAAGCTACACTGTAGTTATGAAATATGTGTTTACCTCGTTCTTGTACCTTATATGATATATCAACGCTAAAAAACGAACAACACTCATTGCAAAATAAAGGGCTTCAGTCTTTGTTTACAATAACAAAATATTTTCTAAATGGCGTATTGATTTTGGCATTGACCAATCAGAGGTGGGGGTTCAAATTCCTGGTGTGACAGCCGCCGGAAACGAGTCCCTGCGGAATATAGGTTCCAGTTGTTCAGTTAATTGTTTTGAGTATATCCAGGAAGATGTTTTCTTATGTTGTTTCCCATTTACCTACCTCAATGTAGTAACTGGCAATGAAGTTTTCGGTAACCTTTGATTTGAACTATTGAGTTCTGACGTGCATTTCTGTCTGAGCTTTTGTAGGAGATTCCGTATGTTGTGTATCAATAGCATTTTCTCTCTGGTATGTTGACCAAATTATCTCGTTATGTGATGGCAGATCAATGCCACCAGTCTAGGGAGACTACCTACCAGTTCCAGTTTTTTTCGTTGTTGTCAACTTTAAAAATCTTAGCAATTGCCATGGTGTTTTAGATCGCATGGAATTCCTTTTCAGTAGAGTGTAAAGTTGCGCGCATTTTCAGAAAAAAAATTCTCACTCTCATCACAATTATTACCGTCACATTAAATGTTACCTAATCTTCATATACATGTACCCGTGTCCTTTATAGAAACATTATACAGTCATAGTGTACTGTGTATCTATTGACACCAGCTGTCTTCTGATCCTCAGTTATACTAAGAAGTAATTGGTAAGTGAACATCTAACAGGTTTTTAGATATTCTTTAAAATTTCTCGAGAAAGTATTTTCATCATTAGTATAAACACCTACACATAGTGTTGATTACGAGTGATGCTTTGTTTTCAGCGGAAGAAATATCATTGTATATTTCAAGGTTTTTATTTTTATTTCAAGGATGGAACATATATGTACAATAACACTTAAATATGAGATGGGCAATCAATGTAGCACATTCTCAATAATACATATAAATCTGCAGCATAAGCCGTTTTATCTTATAGAACTTGTTATGATGCTAGCGGCCAAAACTGTGGAAACCCAGACATGTGGGATTATAAAGAAAGATATATGATACCATAAACTTTATGGAATACATAAAATCAGTATCGTAAACAACATAAACGACATAATAAAGGAACCTTTATTCTAACTAAAGATCAATTAAAGGGGGGCAGAGCGTGAACAAATATATAAGGACGGCAGAAAAACAGGGTATCAGGATTAATAGAGTACCGACGTAACAGCGAACCTGGAAATCTGACTCAAAAACGCGGGTAACACACGAACACATATACAGTTTGTGTATAGACATACATGGAGACCCTTGAAAACTTACAAGACAATAAGACCATGTGTTCCGGGTGAGCTACCGTGTCCTGTTCCATCCACGACACCTACCCTACAAATCTGGTTCAAATCCAGGTTTAGTCACATTATCAAAATGAGAGACCAAGGGTACTGACAACGTAACCACTGAGCATCAACACTAGTAGTTTACCTGTCTCTAGAGACATGTATACTACTAACACGTCATATTGCACAAGGAGAGAGAATATTTCCAAATGGGAACATGTATGTCGGTTATAAAGTTCTCTCGTGGTCTCAATCAGACTGCAATTCTGGAAACATTGCGTTGTTAATCTCTCGTCAGAGATGTAGACGTGCATGTAACTTTTTTTGTCAAAATTTTGGTAGCTATGGTAACTGGTCACTGTAAACATGTTTTCTGATGATAATTTTCTCCGGACAACTCCTCCTAAACTAGTGTGTCGATTCAATTAAACTTCACACAAATATAAAAATTCATGACATTGTGTAGATGTGCATGCCACTTTGTTTTTCACAAAATAATGGTTGCTATGGTAACTGATCACTATAAACAGGTTTTCCAATAAAAACCATTACTTCAACTTTGTCTGGACAACTTCTCCTAAACCGGTGAGCCGATTCCACTGAAACTTCACCCAAATATAAAGTATCATGGGTGATAGGCATGCAACGTTGTTTTTCCTCAAAATTTTGATTGCTATGGTAACTGGTCACTGTCAACAGGTTTTCTGATAATTATTTTGTCCGAACCACTCCTCCTTATACCCCCATCACACTAGGTCACGTTCCCACTACGTCCAACCACGTCCTGGAAAAAATTGAAGAACGCAATGCGAACGCAGAAAGAACTTGTACAACGTAGTAAAGACTCAATAGAGACCGATAAGGACGTGTTATGGTCTTCATGGACCTGGAGGACGTGAACAAACTTTGAGCATGTTAAAAAAAAGCGTAGCGAGGACGTGGTCCAATCGGGACGTAGTAAGAACGTAACAGGGACGCAGTACCAGCGGTATTGACGTGGTAATGACGTAACCAAAACCCAATGAGAACTTCATTGACGCAGTGGAAGCGTAGCGCTGATGGAAAGGATTGTATTACGTTCTCATTGCGTTGTCAGTGCGTTCTTGCTACGTCAATGTAGTTCTTATTGCGACCTCTCTACGCTTGTACAATGACCAAGGTACGCCAATACCACGTTGTTGATGACCACGTTAGGTTTCCAGTACGTTCTTACGGTGCTCATTAAGTTTACGACACGTCTGTCACAGGTTACCACCACGTCAAAACCACGTCCAGAGGATCGGCTGTATAAATACTCATTTCAAGTTTAATTCATTATCACTTTCGTTCAAACTACAAAAGAAGATGGTTACAAGTTATCAAGAACTTCTTATGCATCTTGCTCTGATTCAAGGACAACAGGTTTTTATTGATGCACAGGCCGCACTTTTGATGCTGCGAAGAAGGCGAAGAAGGAATAAAAGACAACCTAGGCTTTTTTGGGTTCGTCCTTGGCTTTCTGTTGAAAGAAGACTACAATTTGGCCATTATGATCGACTAATGACGGAGTTAAGAGTAGAAGACCATCATTCGTTCTTGAACTTCATGAGTTGAAGTCAAGTTGTATTTATAGGGAACGGGCAAACGCAGAGAGAACGTAGTAATTACGTAATGCACGCGTAGAAAGATCTTTTTGGACGTAGTAAGAGCGTATTAAGAACACACAGAGCGTGGTGCACGCGCGAACATGCGCGAGATAAGGTCTTAGTGGAAACGTGTAGGACGTAGTAAGAACCCAGCAAGGACGTAATGAGGGCGTAATATGAACGTGACAACTGCAAAATTCTCCATTTTTGCCACGACCCCGCTGCGTTTCTCGAAATTTTAAGGACGCAGTGCGGTCTTCGTGGTCTTTGTCTTAGTGTGATGGGGGCATTAACTGGTAGGCAGATTGTAGAATGTGCATGTAGATGTTTAAATTCAAAAAATTTTGTTGCCAATGTTTCTGGTCTCTCAGCAGGTTTTTCTTGTCCGGACAACTCCTAAACTGGTGATCTGATTCCAGTAAAATCACACAAATATAAAGGGTCATGTGTATGTATGCATGAATTTTTTTCTTGGAATTATGGTTGCTATGGTAAAACGCCATTATAAACAGATTTTCCGATAAAGAGCCATAACCCTTCAGTCGTTTGGCTGATTTAATATTCATCCAAAAAGGATTCTAAGTTTATAAAAATTCAAAATACCATAAAAATTACTTTGTAAATAACAGGGAAGCGGGGGTGTTAGTCAGCTATCGGCTTACAATTCTAGTTATTTCTTACATCACATTTCAAACTTCAAATCTGTGTTTGATGTATTGTTGACGTTGGAAATTAGTTGCGCTCTGACTCTGTTCGTGTACCTAGTCAGGATCACTTGGTTTGTCTGCCTTTCCGTTTCATAATTCCAAATAATAAAGTGTTTCTTTGAAATTCTGTTGACAGTTTAAGAATTCTATGTTTTCTAAATGCATTCATCCGAATTTTCAATGACGTCTGTTTTGGCTTGACGGGCCGTAAATCCTATTTATGACTTGCCCTTTTTAGATGGTTCATCGAAACTCCAGCTTTCTTTCTATTCTCCCTACGAGATGTCGATCAGAAATGTGCTCGTTGAAACTCCGAGTCTAAATCGAACCTTATTGAGAAGTCAGGGAGTGTTAATGACCGGATTGATTATATTTCCGCAATTATCTATTTAAAAACTGCAATAGTCTGCCTTCATTGGCTTGTTACTCGTTGCAACTTGCGAACTCACCAGGTGTTGTTTTGTTTTTGTTTTTTTTGTTTTTTTTCTGAGCCGTCTTATTTACAGATCCAATGAAATTTTTCCTTAGCTCACATGGGAAAATCGTGCAGATTATTTGTGTGTTTGTTTCTCTTTAAAGTACGTTTGGTGGCGTTTTTTTTATAAATGTGTTGATCAGCTCATCCACGGGAGACCTAAAACCAAAGCCGCCATCCTCTGCTTATCTCACATGACATTTGATCCTGTTTGAGCTGATTTACTAATAGAAATTCGTCCTTTCGGTAAATCAGCTTCAATGTCCGGGCAATCAATTTTTACTAAAAATCTTATCATCTTAAAACGATTTAAGTTACATCCCAGCCCTATGGTGTTAACATGTCAAAGTTGATTCGATATTCCTGGGCTTGTTACCGAAATCACGATTTCCTTGACAGATCCTGAATGCTATTAGGGGGAAAAAATCCTATAACAGTCAGTTTCGATAGATGGCGGTCGGTGAAGACACCGGAGAAGTTTTACTGGTCGACGCCATTGTCTAATCATTTTATATGTCCTTATACAACAGGGAGTTGTAGTGTTCGTTGGGTATCTGTTTAAAACTATAGTTTGTCCATATTTTCCCTCGTTCTATCCAGCTTAGCTTTGTGTGCAGGTCGATATTATCTTGTTATCCAAGTCAGATAATTTCCCTGTTACTTTACACCTGTAACTTGTAAACCTTACATAATGATCGAATTCCTTTGTTGACGCGATTTTCATAATAGGTAGGCTGGGTGACATGGTGTATATAACACTATCAAATCATTAAGGACACTGCAGAGTCCGATTTCCCGATCGGACATAAAAATGAGTTGAGTCACCCTAACTACGTTGGGACTACGGGTTCCATATGTTTACTGATTGTTTACTAAATAGTATCTCATTAATTATCAAACGTGTATAATTATATGAAACTATAATTGGTGGACAATATAATTTAACTTTATGTATGACTATAGAGTAGCTCATCCCATCAATAATATGCTTTGGCTTAATGTCTAGTTAGAAATGAATTAGTTTTAAGTGTGCTTGATTTGTTTTCCTTGTAAAATTACACTTACTGAATCAAATATTGGCTGACAATGAAACACTCTAAGATACTGTAACTTAGACCGAGAGCCTGTCGTTCGAACGTCACCTTTCTTGTTTATTATCGCGGTGGCCGAGTGGTTAAGGTGTCCCGACACTTTACCACTAGCCCTCCACCTCTGGGTTGCGAGTTCGAAACCTACACTTGTACGTGGGGCAGTTGCCAGGTACTGACTGTAGGCCGGTGGTTTTTCTCCGGGCACTCCGGCTTTCCTCCACCTCCAAAACCTGGCAAGTCCTTAAATGACCCTGGCTGTTAATAGGACGTTAAACAAAAACAAACAAACAAATCTTGTTTATTGGTAGTCTTAGTGTCGCGATACATGGGACTAGCTATCAGATACGCCACTCAAATATAGACATATCCTGTAATAATTGTGTTGTGTTTGTCGGCATCAGACCAAACCTGTACGTAATGTAAGTTACAATGTCAGGAAACATATTGTTTAAAGTTATAAACTTTCATATTAAAATATTTAAACTTCAAAAGACTTTATTGTCAAGTATAAGATTGTTTTTACCGACATTTGATCAATCAACCAAAGGCAGTCTAGCAGGTACGTATTCACGAGATGTCACGAGGGCAGGATCCGACCAATAGGGACTATGATCGATCAGTGATCATTCATATTGGGAGATGACATTATGGTAAAGGTGAATGTGTGTCGATACGTACACACTCGCACGCGCGTGTCCGTAATTATACAAGCTCAAAGCTGACAGTGCAAGGTAAAAAGTTTTCCAAATGAGATTGAAAACAATACGAAGTATCAGTATTCGGAAATCGTTTCTGATTGGATATCCCATAGGAACACAGTATGTTCCGGTCATCGTCTCCAAGGAAGTGCCGACATTTTAGTTTGTGCTCTGCTTGGAGACACATACTCGGATCCGACCCCTATAAAAAGCCAAAAGACACAATTATCAGTTTACCAGGCTGAAGGTCGAAGGTCAAAGTGACTGTTACTAAAATGGAAAATTCGTTTCCTTGTGATAACTCAATTTCCCTTGGGCTGATCAAACTCAAACTTCGTGCAGACCAAGCGCCTGCTCTGTATTTCTGAATTCCAAGCATACTTGAGAGAGCCTGGTCTTGCTTACTTTTATATGCAACATTATTTCTTGAAGTGAAAAAAAAATCTTTTTTGTCGTCTAGTAATCAAACTTACTGCGCAAGCGACACATCTACTTCCGCGGAATGCTTGTTTTAAATTGTCGATGCCGACCAAGTTTTAACAGAATAATCCAGAGAATGAAGAATGAATGGGTACAAAACAAACTTTGTCAACAGTTACAATGTACCGAGTTGGAAATTTCACAAAGTTGTTATTCGGCCAAGAAAGATCCACGTATTTTAAGTTGCTATATGACATGTTAAAAAATATTGTTTTGTCTATTGATAATTGAAACCTGAGGAAAACAATAAAACAATAACTGAAAAAGAAAACAAAAACGGTCCTGCTGGGAGCCGGCTCATCATTTAGTCACAAGGACTGATTTAAAATGCAGTATATTTGGATATCGACTTGTCTATATTGAATATGGTAATCAGATGCTTACACGAGGAGAGAGGGCAATAGCGAGCCTGTAGACCATGATAGGTGATGTAAAGACATACTACACATACAAAGCTTTGTTAGCTTGCACATGTTTTACTATGGTAGAAATCCCTCGTTAAATGTCTATATGTGAACCTATTGCTTGGTATTTTCAATCAAATAAATCCTGAGCTAAGATAATGTAAACAATTCATTTACAAAGTGAGAGCGTCATTCGCTTTATTGCTTCCAAGTTTTTCCCTTTTCTTGCCAATTTTGCCTGCTTGGTATTGCTTTAGAAAACTTAAAACGTCTCCGAGCAATCGTCACATTATGTAAAATAGCCGAATTTCGTTCGGCCGAGGGAAAATTGAATTTGATTTCATTTTATGTCATGGATATGGTATTAAGGGTCATCTACAATTTATATAGGAAAATAATGTTGACCTGAAAATTTGTCTGGACAAATAGCTAGCTTCTCAAAATCATCAATAATTTACTTTGTAGTAGCGAATAATTAAAACACACAAATAATCAAACCTGCAAACCATGCCGTTAGGCTTATAAGTGTCTATAACACACAATAGAGGCATTTTATGTACGTAAAAATACTGCTTTTGTTTTGAATTTAAAATATCAATAGTGGTTGTGAATCGGTGTTAATACGTATACAAAATCAAATCCGGCCAAATTAATGCTCCAATTGTGTGTTATATAAACATATAGCATGTATGCTTTTACTGTATTTTTTGTGAAATGCTATTTAAATACTAAAGATTTGAAGTTTGTTTAAAAATATATTGTTACATCTTAAATCAAAAGGATTTGGTACATATTATGGCAGTTCATAAAAACTCTCTCCCCCATAATTTAATTCAGCAATGTGACAGCAACATATACTAAGTATGTGCATTTTATACAATGAAACGAATTTGGAAATCAGGAAAATGAAAAAAGAAACAAGTAGAAAGTGCAGGCAAATGACAAGAATATAATAAAGCAGTTCTTATCATTTACAGAAATATATTGTATAATATTGTACAAGTATGCATAACATATAATATATCTGCCTTGCACATACTACATCCTAGCTACTTCCTCCATGCAAATACCTATACCTAATAATCTTTCTCTAATATACACTCGGGCTCCTTCTAGGCATCGCTTCATTGTGCCAGGCAGAAATTCAATATCAGTTTGTTTTCTTATCTTTGAACACATTTAGTATAGAGAATCATAAATAAGAACATATATTTTGTCTGGTTTATATCGTTTATGACATGATGTTTCAGAAAGTTAGTGATACGATTGGGTAGGCTGTATAGAAAGACGAGGATAAGGGGATAGTTTACAGGAAATCTCACCCGACATTAGTAAATCTATCACTTATACGATCAATAATTGAGCAGTTTCAAAAATAGTTTTGTTTTTCTTTCTGATGTAATCTGATATTTTGAGATTGATTACCAAGTAAAAATAATTAGTAAATAATTTACATAAAAGAAAACAATGCGTAAAACTTTTAAGATTGGAAAAATTATAAAGATATGATTCATTTTTTTTTATAACTGGCTACTGTTGACAGAAATATCCATGATTTATTTCTGAGTTTGCATGTTTTCGTTCACTGATATCTATTTTAGGGGAAAAGACACGAGACATAATTTTAAAGAATAGAAACATCTACACGTGTGCAATTGAATCCCATAAATAAAGATTTCACAACGAGTGGTTGTTGTATATGGTATTTCTTTCACTTTCGTTAGTTATTTTTCAAAAGTTACAAAAAAATCGAGTAGTTTTTTGTAACATTTGAAAAATAATTAACGAGAGTGAAAGAATACCATATACAACAACCTCGAATTTGTGTTTCATGTTTCTACCACAATAGAAAAATTATTCTGGGGATGAATTGACATTTTTGGTGTCAACATGTGTTCTTGTTCACATTATCAGGTGTGGTGTAAGGATATGACCTAAATCGAAATGCCGCTAATGAATATGCAAAACTGAAAAATTCGAAAATGTATGGAAATATTATAATTTATTACAAATCATAACAACAAAATAGGTAGGTTTATTCTTTCAAAACAACAAATTGATAAAAAAAATCTATACAGTATATATTTTCAAGAATATAACAAAACAACTGCAAACTACTTTTTGCGCGTTATTATTTCCCAGACATGGTGAAGCGGCCTTCGAGTGTTAGCCAATGAAATTGCATTGAACCATGCGATTAAAAAATAGTCATGGTTAATGGTCTCAGTGTCAACCAATTAAAACGCATTTAGAGTTTGTTCCACGTGTGGTAATATCTGAATGCTATTCAACAGTTGTAATGATTGTGTCATGCCTAGAAAGTTGAATGACACCTATTTAATATAAATTTCCAAAATTTTGAGTTTATATAAACAAATGAACATTACACGAGGCTCATTTATAAAGCAATACAACCCTTATTATTGATAAGAAAATCTAAGATTGATTGATATGTTAAATACATTTTCAAAACATCTGAAATATAGAGAAAAAAAGAAAAAGAAATACAAATTCAAAGTCGAGTCAAGTGAGAATTGAACGCAGGCCTCTCAGGTCTAACGGGTTTGTAGTTTTACATCCCTTTTCTACGAAACTGACCTACTTGCTTATTTACATCTGATCTATACAGCATCACAATATCACGAATTTATTGATTAAAGATTGTTTATAGAATACTGAAACAATATAAAAAAAAAAAGTAACCACACTTTTGCATGTGAATGTAAGCTATCAAAGAAATCGCATTACTTTACAAATATCGAGGAAACAGGCGCGGGAGGGGTAAAATGCTATCATTTTGTATATTCTCTCGGAAAGTGATAGCATTAGCTACAGAAAACCAACATTTCAGTGCTAATAATAAAACAAATGTCAGATTTATCCCATAATAGGAAAAACGAGCGATAATTAGTGGCACGGTGCCTTTAACTATAATCACTTCTATGTATAACTATATCTACATTCTGTGACAGTATGTCTTTAGTAAACCAAATCGTAGTTATCAGACTGCATACTACAATTTACAGTGAGTCCGTCATTGTAGAATTACAGCTAGAACTTGTTAGATCTATCTGTACAATTTTTGCCTTCTCGGAATTTATTCAAAAACTCTATAATTTCAAATGTACAACAATCTCCACAAACCTACTACTGTTATGATGAAAGTTAAACATTTCACACTAGATTGGGGCACAGATGTGGTTGTTCTCTATGATCTGTATTGAGTAAATCTTATTGGTGATCCGTTTTGCACCTGCGAACATCCTTGCGAAAATGTCTATCACTTTTTCTTTGAATACAAATAGTATGAATTGGAAAGATTAAATATGTTTCAAAGTCTAAATGCCTTAGATTTGGTTTTGGATTTAGAACTTCTCTTTTTTGGAAAATTCATATCTTTCTGTAGACCTAAACTCTCTTGTGTTCCGACATGTACAAAACTACATCAAGCCCAGCAATACATTTTGATGTGTATTCACGTGCTCTTTCTTGCCAACCTGTGTCTATGGTCTATGTTCTATATGGTTATGCCTATTTAAATGTACTATATTTGTATGATGGGAGAGGGCATCTTTCAGTTGACAAAACTTGTGCCTAATCTTTTGTCTCTATTTTGGCAATAAAATATGTTTAAAGTCAGTAAAGTAGCCCCCAAGAAAAACGAAGTTGCCGCATAATTATTTAAGCGCCGTTCCGATAAAACTACGAAGTTCGTCAACGTTGATTAATAGCGACGCTGATCTGGCCGATTCACCTTGGAATCTGCTTCAAACGAAACGTCCTTGGAATTGTTATCATCTACTGACAGGAAAACTTTAATTTATAAATCCCAAATGGATATTCTTCTGACAATAATGTTGAGCCAGTCGATGGAAGCCTAACCATCTCCGTGGATACACCAGAGTCTCTCGATTCAATCCATTTGATCCCAGCCTCATCACTTAGAAATTATATATCAATGCTCGATAACGGCTTTTATTTCAAACCATCAAACAAATGTATCGACTAAAAACATTCCGCGACAAGATGACACTTTTGTGAAACAAATAAACAGTTAAATTTTAAATTTGTATTCAAACCATTTTATGCTCTCAATGGTTATTATGACGAGAGGAACTATATTATTTTACCGGAAATACCGGCTGTTCTGGGAATCGAACTTGCTCACGTCAGTGTTTTGATAAGCGAAAAAATTAAAGGTTTTCTTTGTTTAATGCTAAAGAACATCAGAAAAATATGATATGTCGTCCTAGCGACATGATAATTATCTGTCTTTCAAATTGTTTTCATATCGACTGTATACGAACATCTGGTACCGTAAAAGTTCAATGGTTACGTAACTGTTTCATACATGTATTACGTATACCGGCTTCCTTAGTATAGAGCAGTCAGTATATCAGATTCCTTAGTATAGAACAGTCAGTATACCAGCTTCCTTAATACACAAACTGTATCAGCTTCCTTAGTGTAATACACAAACTGTACCAGCTTCTGTAGTGTAATACACAAACTATACCAGCTTCCTTAGTGTAATACACAAACTGTACCAGTTTCCTTAGTGTAATACACAAACTGTACCAGCTTCCTTAGTGTAATACACAAACTGTACCAGTTTCTGTAGTGTAATACACAAACTGTACCAGCTTCTGTAGTGTAATACACAAACTATACCAGCTTCCTTAGTGTAATACACAAACTGTACCAGTTTCCTTAGTGTAATACACAAACTGTACCAGCTTCCTTAGTGTAATACACAAACTGTACCAGTTTCTGTAGTGTAATACACAAACTGTACCAGCTTCCTTAATACACAAACTGTACCAGCTTCTGTAGTGTAATACACAAACTGTACCAGCTTCTGTAGTGTAATACACAAACTGTACCAGCTTCTGTAGTGTAATACACAAACTGTACCAGCTTCCTTAGTGTAATACACAAACTGTACCAGCTTCCTTAGTGTAATACACAAACTGTATCAGCTTCCTTAGTGTAATACACAAACTGTACCAGCTTCCTTAGTGTAATACACAAACTGTACCAGCTTCTGTAGTGTAATACACAAACTGTACCAGCTTCCTTAGTGTAATACACAAACTGTACCAGCTTCCTTAGTGTAATACACAAACTGTACCAGCTTCCTTAGTGTAATACACAAACCGTATCAGCTTCCTTAGTGTAATACACAAACTGTACCACCTTCTGTAGTGTAATACACAAACTGTACCAGCTTCTGTAGTGTAATACACAAACTGTACCAGTTTCCTTAGTGTAATACACAAACGGTATCAGCTTCCTAAGTGTAATACACAAACTGTATCAGCTTCCTAAGTGTAATACACACACTGTACTAGCTTCTGTAGTGTAATATACAAACTGTACCAGCATTGTAGTGTAATACACAAACTGTATCAGCTTCCTTAGTGTAATACACAAACTGTATCAGCTACCTTAGTGTAATACACAAACTGTACCAGCTTCCTTAGTGTAATACACAAACTGTACCAGTTTCCTTAGTGTAATACACAAACTGTACCAGCTTCCTTAGTGTAATACACAAACTGTACCAGTTTCCTTAGTGTATACACAAACTGTACCAGCTTCTGTAATGTAATACACAAACTGTACCAGCTTCCTTAGTGTAATACACAAACTGTACCAGCTTCCTTAGTGTAATACACAAACTGTACCAGCTTCCTTAGTGTAATACACAAACTGTACCAGCTTCTGTAGTGTAATACACAAACTGTACCAGCTTCTGTAGTGTAATACACAAACTGTACCAGCTTCCTGTAGTGTAATACACAAACTGTACCAGCTTCCTTAGTGTAATACACAAACTGTACCAGCTTCTGTAGTGTAATACACAAACTGTACCAGTTTCCTTAGTGTAATACACAAACTGTATCAGCTTCCTTAGTGTAATACACAAACTGTATCAGCTTCCTTAGTGTAATACACAAACCGTACCAGCTTCCTTAGTGTAATACACAAACTGTACCAGCTTCTGTAGTGTATACACAAAGTGTATCAGATTCTGTAGTGTAATACACAAACTGTACCAGCTTCCTTAGTGTAATACACAAACTGTACCAGCTTCCTTAGTGTAATACACAAACTGTACCAGCTTCCTTAGTGTAATACACAAACTGTACCAGCTTCCTTAGTGTAATACACAAACTGTACCAGCTTCCTTAGTGTAATACACAAACTGTACCAGCTTCCTTAGTGTAATACACAAACTGTACCAGCTTCCTTAGTGTAATACACAAACTGTACCAGCTTCCTTAGTGTAATACACAAACTGTATCAGCTTCCTTAGTGTAATACACAAACTGTATCAGCTTCCTTAGTGTAATACACAAACTGTACCAGCTTCCTTAGTGTAATACACAAACTGTACCAGCTTCCTTAGTGTAATACACAAACTGTACCAGCTTCTGTAGTGTAATACACAAACTGTACCAGCTTCCTTAGTGTAATACACAAACTGTATCAGCTTCCTTAGTGTAATACACAAACTGTACCAGCTTCCTTAGTGTAATACACAAACTGTATCCAGCTTCCTTAGTGTAATACACAAACTGTACCAGCTTCCTTAGTGTAATACACAAACTGTACCAGCTTCCTTAGTGTAATACACAAACTGTACCAGCTTCCTTAGTGTAATACACAAACTGTACCAGCTTCCTTAGTGTAATACACAAACTGTACCAGCTTCCTTAGTGTAATACACGAACTGTATCAGCTTCTTTAGTGTAATACACAAACTGTACCAGCTTCCTTAGTGTAATACACAAACTGTACCAGCTTCCTTAGTGTAATACACAAACTGTACCAGCTTCCTTAGTGTAATACACAAACCGTACCAGCTTCCTTAGTGTAATACACAAACTGTACCAGCTTCCTTAGTGTAATACACAAACTGTACCAGCTTCCTTAGTGTAATACACAAACTGTACCAGCTTCCTTAGTGTAATACACAAACTGTACCAGCTTCCTAAGTGTAATACACAAACTGTACCAGCTTCCTTAGTGTAATACACAAACTGTACCAGCTTCCTTAGTGTAATACACAAACTGTACCAGCTTCCTAAGTGTAATACACAAACTGTACCAGCTTCCTTAGTGTAATACACAAACTGTACCAGCTTCCTTAGTGTAATACACAAACTGTACCAGCTTCCTTAGTGTAATACACACACTGTACCAGCTTCTGTAGTGTAATGTAGAAACTGTAAAGACATCCTTTGTGTATTTTGTGTTACGTAAGTCGAACACTTTCGTTTGTGCTATCAAGACGTGTTATTCAAATAAAAGTTTCCCACTTCAGACCAAAATGTTTCCTGACGTAATTGATTTATTGAAATTGCTTCGTTAGTAGTATAGTAGTGTTCATCTATTTTTCCCTTTTTGATGGTGGTAGATGCGATGGGTTTGATATTTTCCATTTCTTTCAATAGACACTTTCACTATGAATGTGGGAGTGTACACTGGTTGTCGAACCTCAGAATCACGCTCATCAGTGAGATTGACGTCAAATCAAATCTATAGTGGAGATGTCGACGGGGATGTTTTTCATATATGTTTGAAATTTGTCACTGTAGTACTACCGTACTTTATCGAATGGTTCATAGAAATATACCGGAGCTGCTTTGATAATAAAAAAAAAAGAAGGCAAACGCACGTGTTCAGAACGTAAAATACAGTTGACAAAATCAATGACATTGGCCATCTCTGAATACATGTAGTAGAATACAGTTTTTGGCAATCATATCGAAAAGCAGAGACTCGTTTATATGGAATGTTATAATATCGATGTTCATCTGAATTATAACTGTGACACAATTTTAGTAGGTTAGGTAATGTAGATTTAATCAGACCTAGCCCCAGTGATCCGAATGTGGCGGTTTTGGGTTGATGAGATATAGATATAGATGTGTTCCACCCTGGCCAGTTGTAATTAGTGGTCGGTCGTAATTAGTGATCCTTTCTAATCAATATTCGTACCTGATGACTTCTAAGGTAGGATACTATGTTTACCTTTGTCACGCTTTACTTATCAATATCGACTATATGTATATATATATATACCTTACCTGTATATGATGCTCGGCAACAAATAACTACTGACAGCAGTAGTAAACATGGACGAGTTCAATAGATATACACCTCCGATTTGTAGTAAATTGAGAGAATAACGGGGATCTTTAGAGACCTCTTTGGTAGCTGGTTACTACACCTGAGGAGATACTTGTTACAGAGGATGGACACGTTCCCATGACCTAGAATGAATCATTTCCCCCAGTCTCCAGCCCCTAGATGACGTATTGTTAATAAGGGCGGGAACATCGTCTTTCAAAGTTCAAAATACGTTTTTGTTGTTTTTATGTGCGATTCTGACCACAATTAAGCCCGAGATTCTTTCAATCTATGGTTCGGATTAAAGAAAATACTATAACCTCTCCAGTGATGCCAAACATAACCTATTTTGAGCCAGATTTTCAGATTTACGATAACCGAAATTTGAAATGATATAGAGTTTTATTGTGGGGTCATCATTTTTCTCAAAATAAAAAGTAAAGGAAACAGTTTTGGGATCTTATAGGAAAAACAATGTAATATACAGTGAGGACAAAAGGAGACTTGAATCGTTATATGGTGGACGAGATTTGTTGGTATAGATACTGTGGCTGTGATCTGTTAACCTCCGTAGAGACAGTGGACGAGATTTGTTGTATAAATACTGAGGCTGTGGTCAGTTAACCTCCGTACAGACAGTGGACGAGATTTGTTGGTATATATAGATACTGTGGCTGTGATCAGTTAACCTTCGTTCAGACAGTGGACGAGATTTGTTGTATAGATACTGTGGCTGTGATCTGATAACCTTCGTTCAGACAGTGGACGAGATTTGTTGGTATAGATACTGAGGCTGTGATCAGTTAACCCCCGTACAGACAGTGGACGAGATTTGTTGGGATAGATACTGAGGCTGTGATCAGTTAACCACCGTACAGACAGTGGACGAGATTTGTTGTATAGATACTGAGGCTGTGATCAGTTAACCTCCGTACAGACAGTGGACGAGATTTGTTGTATAGATACTGAGGCTGTGATCTGTTAACCTCCGTACAGACAGTGGACGAGATTTGTTGGTATAGATACTGAGGCTGTGATCAGTTAACCTCCGTACAGACAGTGGACGAGATTTGTTGGTATAGATACTGTGTACGTGGCTGTGATCAGTTAACCTCCGTACAGACAGTGGACGAGATTTGTTGGTATAGATACTGAGGCTGTGATCAGTTAACTCCATACAGACAGTGGACGAGATTTGTTGGTATAGATACTGTGGCTGTGATCTGTTAACCTCCGTACAGACAGTGGACGAGATTTGTTGTATAGATACTGAGGCTGTGGTCAGTTAACCTCCGTACAGACAGTGGACGAGATTTGTTGTATAGATACTGAGGCTGTGGTCAGTTAACCTCCGTACAGACAGTGGACGAGATTTGTTGTATAGATACTGAGGCTGTGGTCAGTTAACCTCCGTACAGACAGTGGACGAGATTTGTTGTATAGATACTGAGGCTGTGGTCAGTTAACCTCCGTACAGACAGTGGACGAGATTTGTTGTATAGATACTGAGGCTGTGGTCAGTTAACCTCCGTACAGACAGTGGACGAGATTTGTTGGTACAGATACTGAGGCTGTGGTCAGTTAACCTCCGTACGGAGAGTGGACGTACCGTAGACAGTTTAATTGTGAGTAACGAGGTCATACTTCCGTGGAAAGGTAGGTTTGGGCTGTATTAGATCCGGACTTGCGGGGGAACTCTAGTCAAGTGCGGCCAACAACTCTTCCAGGCCCGGTTTTATATGTACTTGTACTTTTACAGTCGTCCAGAGAAATTCACAAGAAGCCAAATAGTCTAAATTATTCATGTGCTATGCTAGATAAAAACATTTGAAGTGTGGTTTTAAATTATATTACAATATCTCTATTGCATGTATAATTATTTGGTACTTTTACAGTTACTTTTCGTTCTTATGTGCAGCTACCGGCTGTGTTGCCAAATGTTTTCTTTAAAATATAACTAAAGGTAAAATGTCCAACCGGCGTAAGATACATGTAGATACTCCATGACCTCCATAATGCAATGTACAAAACCCAACACAAGACCATGTCTTCTCTTAATGCACTACACAAAATTCCCTCTTCCTCTACATCAACCACGCAAGACTCTCTCTCTCTCTTTTCCTCTATTTCCACCACACAATATCCACTAATCCTCTAAAAAAATCAACCACACAAGACCCTCTAATCCACTACTTCCACCACACAATACCCTCTAATCCTCTATTTCCACCACACAATACCCTCTAATCCTCTACTTCCACCACACAATACTCTCTAATTCTCTACTTCCACCACACAATACCCTCTAATCCTCTACTTCCACCACACAATACCCTCTAATACTCTATTTCCACCACACAATACCCTCTAATCCTCTCTTCCACCACATCCACCACACAAGACCCTCTCTTCATCAACATCCTTCTTACAAGACCCTTCCTTCCTCAATCTAATTAAAATTAGACTTGCAATTTCCACTCCTCTTCGATACTCTACGATACACTGCAATACAAGATCTAACGATGCCCCGTAGGAGGTCATCTCAGGATGACCGTTGAGCTCAGCCAATCAACGCGTCGCCTATGAAATTGTCGGTGTGATTTCATTCTTCGGAAGTTAGACTGGATTATCTGCCTTAGTACCATTTCTCTCCGCTAGGCTGCGCTCATGAATACGAAGACAGGTCAGGCCGCCATCTTGGTCAGGATCTTGTATTTTCGAAGCAAAGCCTAGCTGAGAGTAGAAAAACTACGGCAGGTAATCCAGTCTACGGAAGTATAAATACTTACACAAGGTTCCCGAGGTATTCCGATGGTCGATAGCAACGGTAAACAACAAGGCTTCGCCCACTCCGGCTCACCAAGAGACCTCAACGAATTTATAATTTAACAAACGTGTGCTGTCCGTTTGGTTTTTCCTTCATCGTACGAGAGATAGACAGTGAAGATAGCAGCGTCTTGAAAAAAAATAGTTTGAAAGGGTATATTTCGAATTCAGCTGGCAACACAATCCGTCCTGTCGACGAGATATGTTTACTAAATAATCGTTTTCTGTTTTCCTTTCAATGTAACGTCCAAAGGATTAGCAATATTTGTATTACCATGGTCATTGACATAATGCAGTTATGTTTGTGAAATTTTGCGTTACTGTATTTTAAATCAAGCACTGAATTGAGTCGCAAATACTAAGGAGACGCAACCGAATGCTCGTGTAAGACTCTTTGTCATTGGTTGATTAATGACGTCATTGGCTCGTTTTCATTGGCTTATATTTGAAGCTCAAAGGTCATGCTGAGATGAAATCCTACGGGGTATCGTTAGATCTTGTATTGAAGTGTATCGTAGTGAAGTGGAATTTAATTTAACTTTAATTAGATTGCTTCCTTCCTCAACATCCTTCTTACATGACCCTCCTATCCTCAATATCTTTCTTACAAAACGATTTCTTCCTAAATATCCTTCTTACAAGACCCTCTCTTCCTGAATATCCTTCTTACAAGACCCTCTCTTCCACTACATCCACCACAGAAGATCATTTATCCCCCACACAAGACCTTATCCTCCTTACATCAACCACACAACCCTCTCTCTTCTTCTACATGCACGACACAAGACCCTTTCTTCCTCCACATCCACCACACAAGAATATCAGTTCCCCAAAATTCACCATACAAGACCCTCTCTTCCCCCACAATCACCACAGAGGACCCTTTCTTCCCCCACAATCACCACACAAGACCCTATCTCCCTCCACAATCATCAAACAAGACACCCTCTTCCCCAACAATCACCACACAAGATACTCTCTTCCCCCACATCCACCGCACAAGATCCTTTCTTCCCTAACAGTCACCTCAAAAGACACTCTCTTCCCCCACAATCACCAAACAAGACACTCTCTTCCCCCACAATCACCAAACAAGACACTCTCTTCCCCCACAATCACCAAACAAGACACTCTCTTCCCCCACAATCACCAAACAAGACCCTATCTCCCTCCACAATCATCAAACAAAACACCTCTCTTCCCCCACAATCACCAAACAAGACACCCTCTTCCCCAACAATCACCAAACAAAACACCTCTCTTCCCCCACAATCACCAAACAAGACACCCTCTTCCCCAACAATCACCAAACAAAACACCTCTCTTCCCCCACAATCACCAAACAAGACCCTCTCTTCCCGGCCTACAAACACCAAACAAGACCGTCTTTTCCTGGCCCACAAACACCAAACAAGACCGTCTTTTCCTGGCCCACAAACACCAAACAAGACCCTCTCTTCCCGGCCCACAAACACCAAACAAGACCGTCTTTTCCTGCACATCCACCACACAGGACTCTATTTCTCTGTGCATCCACCATACAAGACTTACATTCTCTCCCTCTCGTTATACAAGTGTGAACACAAAACACCATAATAACTTTCTTTCCCTCAACAAATACCAACCTCTCCGTCGTTAAAACCATCCCTCCCTAAATACCATCACTACCTTCAAAAGAAATCTCTCCCTACATAAATACAACCCCTATCGCCGTCATAATGACCCTGCCTAGGTACCCACTGACTAGATTACACAGCAGTATATGCCGATCTTCTGCGTCGTGCAAGCTAAAACCATCAGATACAAATCAATCATTGTCTCTTATTATCCGACAACAAAGTCAAAAACAAAAGCTTTCAAAGAGCGCGTGTCTTTGCCGGTGTGGCGGTTGATAACACGCGTATATCCTTATAAGCATCTGTCCCATTACGGAGCTGCAGCACTCTTCCTTTTTATCGCTAATGTTCCGTGTACATAACATAAAAACAAGAACCAAACTGTAGCTTGTGTAAGTCTCTTTTAAGTGCTATATGCATTAGCTTCGTCAATAAATCTGTTCCTTTTTCTTCAGAGTTTGTAATATCTGTTTTTCTTATCTGTTTCATCGATAATAATAAAGTAAAGTTAAGCAAAAGACCGGAAAACAGAAGTCTTAAGTTTCAAAAGAATAAGATAGTTCGTTTAGATGTAATAGTGATGACTAATGTTAGTTCCCAACTTACACTTAATTGACGATGACTGAACTTCATAACGAAGTCACGTGCTCCAGAAATATGATATTTCATCATATTCATCAATTGTTTCAAACTTAGTCAGTGGAGAATAAAACGTTATGGTATACATGTATACTGAGTTATTCAAGTAGTAGATTTCCTTGTTTGGGTTAAAGTTTTATTCAATTTGTCTGCAATCCTGTGGGAATTATAGGACTTCCCGAAGGAGGCGGTTTAATACTTATATTTCCGTTTTTAATTTAAGTTTTTCTTATATTTATCCTGTTCAATGTTATCGCATTCCAAAGTCCAATTTTGGATGTCATTGAGATATGTTCTTGTGGAGACACAAATACAGGCGACCGCTCCTGACAAAAAAGATAAAGTTCGTGTAAATAAACGCAAAATCATCAATTTGATTTCAACATTTCAACCAATACATTCCACCGTTAGGATATTCACCTTTTATACAACAGAACTGCATGTAAAGTACATAAATCGTTGCGAGTTACTTTACAGATGTTTTAATCACTTGCTATCAGTAGTTGGTTAGATATGGGTATACATGTGTTGGTACTGGGCATGGGTGCTTAGCACGTTTATAATTCCAAGACCGATTATACACTAATATATAGAGAAAGGTCTGGAACTCCCCCGTCCTGCACAAATTGGTCAATTTCATTCAAAGTGTCGTCAACATTTTACAAGAAAAGATTTTTCAATGGCGATAGTCTCAATCAAAAGTTAAGATAGTAACCTTTAACCTCACTCCAACAAGTCATACAAAAGTTAAGATAGTAACCTTTAACATGACACCAACAAGTCATACAAAAGTTAAGATAGTAACCTTTAACCTCACACCAACAAGTCATACAAAAGTTAAGATAGTAACCTTTAACATGACACCAACAAGTCATACAAAAGTTAAGAAAGTAACCTTTAACATGACACCAACAAGTCATACAAAAGTTAAGATAGTAACCTTTAACATGACACCAACAAGTCATACAAAAATTAAGATAGTAACCTTTAACATGACACCAACAAGTCATACAAAAGTTAAGATAGTAACCTTTAACATGACACCAACAAGTCATACCAAAGTTAAGATAGTAACCTTTAACATGACACCAACAAGTATCCGGATTGGACAGAGTCCGGTTTGGACAGAGTACATTGTAGTAAATTTCTTTTACGCGCAGCTTCGAAACTCTGAAAAGGGATGGATTTTCTTTAGTCGGACACGATCGAGAACATTTTTTTCAAATGAAAATGTCTATTCGCTACACAGAAAACGTGACGGTCTACAATTACAGGGTTTGATGTTAACAAATATAAGGTCAAAACAAACTTATTTACTTGTCTAACGCTTCACTTCATTTCTCCTCTCGTGCTCCCCATGGTTGTTTTCTGCATCGACAGGTATCAGTGTCAAGTCGACGGCCATCTTGATAATTGCCATTCAAGTTTTGTAAACGGTGATTTCATTGATCAGCTATTGACAGTGGCAAGATTATGTGCATAATCACATATCTACGTTACAAATAAAAATAATGCACGTACATAGTTTACAAACAGAAAATATAAAGTATCACAATTAACCAGATTTTTGTTTTTGTTATTTTTGTTTTCCGGACATTTTAACCACCCGGCCAACGTATATTGGCAAAGGGTTAGATATACGTCTATAGCTATTGGCAGTGTGATGAATGTACGTTTTTAGCTATTGACAATGGGTAAGATATACGTCTATAGCTATTAGCAGTGTGATGAATATACGTTTTTAGCTATTGACAATGGGTAAGATATACGTCTATAGCTATTAGCAGTGTGATGAATATACGTTTTTAGCTATTGACAATGGGTAAGATATACGTCTATAGCTATTAGCAGTGTGATGAATGTACATATTTAGCTATTAGCAGTGTGATTAATGTACATATTTAGCTATTGGCAGTGTGATGGATGTATGTCTATAGTTATCGGCAGTGTGATGAATGTATGTATATAGTTATTGGCAGTGTGATGGATGTACGTTTTAAGCTATTGGCAGTGGGTAAGATATACGTCTATAGCTATTGGCAATGGGTTAGATGTATGTCTATAGCTATTGGCAATGGGTTAGATGTATGTCTATAGCTATTGGCAGTGTGATGGATGTATGTCTATAGTTATTGGCAGTGTGATGGATGTACGTCGATAGTTATTGGCAGTGTGATGGATGTACGTCGATAGATATTGGCAATGGGTTAGATGTACGTCTATAGCTATTGGAGACTTCGGTTAGGAGTGTAGTGTAATTTTTAAGGTGTATATGTTTGATTCAGTGTACTAGATTTATAAGGATAAAAACATAGCCGACGATGATCCAAGTTACCGGGAACTAAGTGTGAATTTGTGGAGCAGTTATACGGCCAGTGGTGCCATCATCATCCACGTCTGATCCACATCAGCATCGCTAAGTCATCGATCCCTGTCTAAGTGAACTATTTGTATGACATTTGTAGACACGAGTATGATACGAGACGTGATAATCCATCAGATTAATGATTTGCTACACTTCCGCCTGGTTCCCAGAGTAACATTGCCACTTTTCTGGAAACCTGACGACAACAAGTGTGAGATATGTAAGCACGGCTCTCGGTTAATCCCAGTATCATTTTCCAACGTCGGCTTATTAAAATACACCCTGCACGCACGTAGGATGTTCAGTCAGTAAACACAGACAGACATTGTTAAATAAACGACTTTTAAACGTTGACATATGAGGTGTATACGCATCAGTGCTGTGAAAACGTTCAATACACAAGAATTTATTTCATTCAAATAAATTTACAAGATGCTCTTTGTAATGAATGGTGACAATTTAGTGCTTCCGTGGACATGAAAATCTATGTCCATTTTACCACACTTTTGAAAACAGGTGAATCTACTGAAAACAATAACGCAATGCGTATAAATGAATTTCAAATCACAAATGAAACATAATCAGCAATTCACGTGCCTATAAAGCATGATTTGTTTATTTAATTCGAATTGCATCGGTGGGGAATAAATATACTATCGGTGTTTGTCGAGTCGTGCCCAAAACGAAATTAAAGTATCATTTTAAAATAGCAATGTTTTGAGAGAGATGGCCTTGTGCTAACGAGCCATACATACTGGTCACTGTAAACGCATCGTGTTCGTAGTGCATTCCCTGTATGCACTTAATGATGACATCAGCATGATTTACCTGTTCCGGAAATAGCGTTTGTACTGAGGCTGCGAACACCACAATATCGAACATATTACAGAAATATGCTAATAGTTAACACCACAAACACCACAATATCGAACATATTACAGAAATATGCTAATAGTTAACACCACAAACACCACAATATCGAACATATTACAGAAATATGCTAATAGTTAACACCACAAACACCAAAATACCGCACATATTACAGAAATATACTAATAGTTAACACCACAAACACCAAAATACCGCACATATTACAGAAATATACTAATAGAAAACCTATAAAAAGGTAAAATCAATATCAATATTGTACTTTTAAAACTAAATATATATATATATATCCATGCTTGTATAAATGTCCTGATATGACAGGCGGCGGCTGGTGTCCCGTGTATAACACTGCCAGAGTTTTATCATTAACGTTATATTGTCAGTTGGACCATAATACTACATGTACCGGTAACCATCATATCACAGAGCTACATGTACCGGTAACCATCATATCACAGAGGTAACCCTCATATCACAGAGCTACATGTACCGGTAACCATCATGTCACAGAGCTACATGTACCGGTAACCATCATATCACAGAGCTACATGTACCGGTAACCATCATATCGCAGAGGTAACCCTCATATCACAGAGCTACATATACCGGTAACCATCATATCGCAGAGGTAACCCTCATATCACAGAGCTACATGTACCGGTAGCCATCATATCAAAGAGCTACATGTACCGGTAACTATCATATCACAGAGCTACATGTACCGGTAACCCTCATATCACAGAGCTACATGTACCGGTAACCATCATATAACAGAGGTAACCCTCATATCACAGAGCTACATGTACCGGTAACTATCATACCACAGAGCTACATGTACCGGTAACCATCATATCACAGAGCTACATGTACCGGTAACCATCATATCACAGAGCTACATGTACCGGTAACCCTCATATCACAGAGCTACATGTACCGGTAACCATCATATCACAGAGCTACATGTACCGGTAACCATCATATCACAGAGCTACATGTACCGGTAACCATCATACCACAGAGCTACATGTACCGGTAACCATCATATCACAGCTTCACAGAGGTAACCTTCATATCACAGAGCTACATGTACCGGTAACCATTATATCACAGAGCTACATGTACCTGTAACCATCATATCACAGAGCTACATATATCGGTAACTATCATATCACAGAGCTACACGCTTGTATAGCGTCATAAAGGAACGTTTTAAACGACGTGTCATTTGAACGGATTTTGAAAAATAAATAAATACTTTATTTTTTGTATTTATAAAATGGGGGTAAACAGCCTATTTTTGAAATCTGGCAATTTAGAGGACTTCGTTTTTAAATCTGGAGCATAGGGTGGAGAACGGGAGAAGAACGTGGTGAAATGGTTTGTAATATATACAGGGTATAAATACTATCACATCAGCATGCTAGGGGTGTCCAAAATTCCATTAGCTTTTACCATTGACATGTTATAAAAGCAAATACTAATGATTGAGTGAAGCTCCGGCAAACTACAAACCAGTGTAGACTATAGATCTGTACTGTAGTAGTATACAGGTATCTGATAGTGACGGGGACTATAGAGGTGTTCAAATCACACAACAATCACACAAAATACCATGGTGCAATTAGATATAAATATTTCTGCAACCACCCTTTTGGGGGAAATGGTGGTTACTCTAAACAGATAAAAGAAGCTCTCTCTAAAATTTTAGCAAACTTAGTAAACGTTGATGATGTCAACATCCGGTCGCAATCACAACATCTCGGCTAATTCCGTCAATGCTCGGAACAAAACATTGAATGTAGAAACTGTCGGGAAAACTTTGGCTGAAGGTGAAGCTATAAACAAAGCAAATGATATAAGCATATTCTAATGAAAATATGTAAACTTCAAATGTCAAGCATAAAAGTGAAGTATTTTTCAGACAGATCATTAATTCAACATAAGATCGACCACATCTTTCACGTCCACCGGAACGTGTAGGTTACAGTACCCACCTGGTGTATAAGTGTATGGAGTTCATTACGTACACACTCGTAATTCACGAAATACAAGCAATTTCAGGAAGAAGGAAACAGCATTAGGCAAACAGTCACCAATGACGCACATTTTTAACAGGTTTAGTCCGGACTATAGCGTGTGTAACAGGTTTAGTCCGGGTTATAGCGTGTGTAACAGGTTTAGTCCGGATTATAGCGTGTGTAACAGGTTTAGTCCGGATTATAGCGTGTGTAACAGGTTTAGTCCGGATTATAGCGTGTGTAACAGGTTAAGTCCGGACTATAGCGTGTGTAACAGGTTTAGTTCGGACTATAGCGTGTGTAACAGGTTTAGTTCGGACTATAGCGTATGTAACAGGTTTAGTCCGGATTATAGCGTATGTAACAGGTTTAGTCCGGACTATAGCGTGTGTAACAGGTTTATTCCGGATTATAGCGTATGTAACAGGTTTAGTCCGGACTATAGCGTGTGTAACAGGTTTATTCCGGATTATAGCGTATGTAACAGGTTTAGTCCGGACTATAGCGTGTGTAACAGGTTTATTCCGGATTATAGCGTATGTAACAGGTTTAGTCTGGACTACAGCGTGTGTAACAGGTTTAGTTCGGACTATAGCGTATGTAACAGGTTTAGTCCGGGTTATAGCGTGTGTAACAGGTTAAGTCCGGATTATAGCGTGTGTAACAGGTTTAGTCCGAACTATAGCGTGTGTAACAGGTTTATTCCGGATTATAGCGTATGTAACAGGTTTAGTCCGGACTATAGCGTGTGTAACAGGTTTAGTTCGGACTATAGCGTATGTAACAGGTTTAGTCCGGGTTATAGCGTGTGTAACAGGTTTAGTCCGGACTATAGCGTGTGTAACAGGTTTAGTCCGGACTATAGCGTGTGTAACAGGTTTAGTTCGGACTATAGCGTGTGTAACAGGTTTAGTCCGGATTATAGCGTGTGTAACAGGTTTAGTCCGGATTATAGCGTGTGTAATATATGTAGTCCGGACTATAGCGTGTGTAATATATGTAGTCCGGACTATAGCGTGTGTAACAGGTTTAGTCCGGACTATAGCGTGTGTAACAGGTTCATTCCGGATTATAGCGTGTGTAACAGGTTTAGTCCGGACTATAGCGTGTGTAACAGGTTTAGTCCGAACCATAGCGTGTGTAACAGGTTTAGTTCGGACTATAGCGTGTGTAACAGGTTTAGTCCGGGCTATAGTGTACATTGTATGTAACAGGTTTAGTCCAGACTATGTCCTGTGTAACAGGTTTAGTCCGGGTAATAGCGTGTGTAACAGGTTTAGTCCGGATTATAGCGTGTGTAACAGGTTTATTCCGGATTATAGCGTGTGTAACATGTTTAGTCCGAACTATAGCGTGTGTAACAGGTTTAGTCCGGATTATAGCGTGTGTAACAGGTTAAGTCCGAACTATAGCGTGTGTAACAGGTTTATTCCGGATTATAGCGTGTGTAACATGTTTAGTCCGAACTATAGCGTGTGTAACAGGTTTAGTCCGAACCATAGCGTGTGTAACAGGTTTAGTTCGGACTATAGCGTGTGTAACAGGTTTAGTCCGGATTATAGCGTATATAACAGGTTTAGTCCGGATTATAGCGTGTGTAACAGGTTTATTCCGGACTATAGCGTGTGTAACAGGTTTATTCCGGACTATATCCTGTGTAACAGGTTTATTCCGGACTATAGCGTGTGTAACATGTTTATTCCGGATTATAGCGTGTGTAACAGGTTTAGTCCGAACCATAGCGTGTGTAACAGGTTTAGTTCGGACTATAGCGTGTGTAACAGGTTTAGTCCGGACTATAGCGTGTGTAACAGGTTTAGTCCGGATTATAGCGTGTGTAATATATGTAGTCCGGACTATAGCGTGTGTAACAGGTTTAGTCCGGACTATAGCGTGTGTAACAGGTTTAGTCCGGACTATAGCGTGTGTAACAGGTTCATTCCGGATTATAGCGTGTGTAATATATGTAGTCCGGACTATAGCGTGTGTAACAGGTTTAGTCCGGACTATAGCGTGTGTAACAGGTTTAGTCCGGACTATAGCGTGTGTAACAGGTTCATTCCGGATTATAGCGTGTGTAACAGGTTTAGTCCGGACTATAGCGTGTGTAACAGGTTTAGTCCGAACCATAGCGTGTGTAACAGGTTTAGTTCGGACTATAGCGTGTGTAACAGGTTTAGTCCGGGCTATAGTGTACATTGTATGTAACAGGTTTAGTCCAGACTATGTCCTGTGTAACAGGTTTAGTCCGGGTAATAGCGTGTGTAACAGGTTTAGTCCGGATTATAGCGTGTGTAACAGGTTAAGTCCGAACTATAGCGTGTGTAACAGGTTTATTCCGGATTATAGCGTGTGTAACATGTTTAGTCCGAACTATAGCGTGTGTAACAGGTTTAGTCCGGATTATAGCGTGTGTAACAGGTTAAGTCCGAACTATAGCGTGTGTAACAGGTTTATTCCGGATTATAGCGTGTGTAACATGTTTAGTCCGAACTATAGCGTGTGTAACAGGTTTAGTCCGAACCATAGCGTGTGTAACAGGTTCATTCCGGATTATAGCGTGTGTAATATATGTAGTCCGGACTATAGCGTGTGTAACAGGTTTAGTCCCGACTATAGCGTGTGTAACAGGTTTAGTCCGGACTATAGCGTGTGTAACAGGTTCATTCCGGATTATAGCGTGTGTAACAGGTTTAGTCCGGACTATAGCGTGTGTAACAGGTTTAGTCCGAACCATAGCGTGTGTAACAGGTTTAGTTCGGACTATAGCGTGTGTAACAGGTTTAGTCCGGGCTATAGTGTACATTGTATGTAACAGGTTTAGTCCAGACTATGTCCTGTGTAACAGGTTTAGTCCGGGTAATAGCGTGTGTAACAGGTTTAGTCCGAACTATAGCGTGTGTAACAGGTTTATTCCGGATTATAGCGTGTGTAACATGTTTAGTCCGAACTATAGCGTGTGTAACAGGTTTAGTCCGGATTATAGCGTGTGTAACAGGTTAAGTCCGAACTATAGCGTGTGTAACAGGTTTATTCCGGATTATAGCGTGTGTAACATGTTTAGTCCGAACTATAGCGTGTGTAACAGGTTTAGTCCGAACCATAGCGTGTGTAACAGGTTTAGTTCGGACTATAGCGTGTGTAACAGGTTTAGTCCGGATTATAGCGTATATAACAGGTTTAGTCCGGATTATAGCGTGTGTAACAGGTTTATTCCGGACTATAGCGTGTGTAACAGGTTTATTCCGGACTATATCCTGTGTAACAGGTTTATTCCGGACTATAGCGTGTGTAACATGTTTATTCCGGATTATAGCGTGTGTAACAGGTTTAGTCCGAACCATAGCGTGTGTAACAGGTTTAGTTCGGACTATAGCGTGTGTAACAGGTTTAGTCCGGACTATAGCGTGTGTAACAGGTTTAGTCCGGATTATAGCGTGTGTAATATATGTAGTCCGGATTATAGCGTGTGTAACAGGTTTAGTCCGGACTATAGCGTGTGTAACAGGTTTAGTCCGGACTATAGCGTGTGTAACAGGTTCATTCCGGATTATAGCGTGTGTAACAGGTTTAGTCCGGACTATAGCGTGTGTAACAGGTTTAGTCCGAACCATAGCGTGTGTAACAGGTTTAGTTCGGACTATAGCGTGTGTAACAGGTTTAGTCCGGGCTATAGTGTACATTGTATGTAACAGGTTTAGTCCAGACTATGTCCTGTGTAACAGGTTTAGTCCGGGTAATAGCGTGTGTAACAGGTTTAGTCCGGATTATAGCGTGTGTAACAGGTTAAGTCCGAACTATAGCGTGTGTAACAGGTTTATTCCGGATTATAGCGTGTGTAACATGTTTAGTCCGAACTATAGCGTGTGTAACAGGTTTAGTCCGGATTATAGCGTGTGTAACAGGTTAAGTCCGAACTATAGCGTGTGTAACAGGTTTAGTTCGGACTATAGCGTGTGTAACAGGTTTAGTCCGGATTATAGCGTATATAACAGGTTAGTCCGGATTATAGCGTGTGTAACAGGTTTATTCCGGACTATAGCGTGTGTAACAGGTTTATTCCGGACTATATCCTGTGTAACAGGTTTATTCCGGACTATAGCGTGTGTAACATGTTTATTCCGGATTATAGCGTGTGTAACAGGTTTAGTCCGAACCATAGCGTGTGTAACAGGTTTAGTTCGGACTATAGCGTGTGTAACAGGTTTATTCCGGACTATAGCGCGTGTAACAGGTTTATTCCGGACTATAGCGTGTGTAACAGGTTTAGTCCGGACAATAAAGCGAGTAACATATTTAGTCCGGACTATAGCGTCTATAACAAATTAAGTCCGGATTATAGCGTGTGCTACATGTTTAGTCCGGATTATCAAGCGTATTTGACACATTTTGTCAGGATTATCTGTCCTATGTTCCAGGTGTGGTCGGGATTTTAGCGTGTGTAACATGTTTAGTCCAGGCTATAGTGTGATGAACAGGTTAAATCCGGTCTATAGCGTGTGTAACAAGTTTAGTCCGGACTATAGCGTGTGTAACAGGTTAAATCCGGTCTATAGCGTGTGTACCAGTTTTATTCCGGTCTATAGCGTGTGTAACAGGTTAAATCCGGTCTATAGCGTGTGTAACAGGTTAAATCCGGTCTATAGCGTGTGTACCAGTTTTAGATTGTAGGATATGTATCAGGTTTAATCGGAGTGTAGAGTGTGTACATGTGTTATTGTTATCATTTGTAACCTACTGTACCTTTAAATCAATGAAATCTGACTAATCCTGCTTTAATATATAATTAGTTTCGGTGTGCAATAACTGAATACAGATATCACGTGAAATATTCATTTGAACCAAAATATGATCATAATTCTGATACATAACATCTTTTATGCCTGTCATGTTGCTGTTATCGATTTTAGAGCCCTCTATCTACAGATGAAAACTCAATCAGTTTGACATTATTCAAAATGGCCAGCTCCGTGAGTTTGACATATCAATGTATTGTGCACCTGTCGACTGACTGTTATTAATCAAACCTATCCGCAACGTATCTATTTTTACCTTCAATACATTTAACGTAACCCGCTGTTCCTTTTTTTTCCAGGTGTGAATAATACCATGACACACAGATTGAAACAGGTGTGAGGAGAGCCACGCCCACTCCGCTACAGTTATTACACTCACAGTCTGCCTCAGTGATCAATAGCTTCAAGTTTTACAGTTGGAGGAAGATCGTTATGAAGCAACGTTAATATTGCTATCTTGGAACTTAAAGAGATTTTTAATTTGTACTGTGATGGAATAACGGAATTACAGTTGTGAATTCAAATCCGAGTATTCGAGATAATTGTGCTTGTAAAAAGGGGTTATATCGAATTAGTGAAAGGGCATGGCGGATATGGATCAAAGAAATCGGATTGTGTTTCTGGGAGCCGGAAGAGTTGGTAAAAGTTCCATTTTGAAACGTTTTCTACACGGAACATTCTCCAGTGAATATAAAGAAACAGTGGAAGACTTATACAGTAGGGAGTATGACGTACAGGGAAACCATTTAAAAGTGGACTTCCTCGACACCGCCGGAAATATTGCTTTCCCGGCCATGCGCAGATTATCAATTGCTAATGCACATGCGTTTGTTTTAGTTTACTCTTTAACTAATGAAGCGACATTTATTGAGGTTAAACAATTATGGGAAAATATCAAAGAAGTACGTGAGAATTATCAGGAGATTCCATGTGCTATTGTAGCTAACTGTATTGATATGGAAAACAATAGGCAGGTGGAAAAGTTCGACGCGTTAAACTGGGCTTACAATGACAACCTAGGGGGCGCCTTCGTAGAGGTTTCTGCAAAAGACGACGAATGTATAACAGATATATTTAAAATTCTATTTGAACAACTCAAAGTTCCACGTTCGAAACTACCGGAAAAGTTAAGTCTACTAACCAGGCGACTGAGTTCTCATTCACTGGAACAATCTGACCAAGAAGCTGAGCCAAAAACACCACCTGAGGAGAAGAAATTTTTCCGGAGTCGAAGTCTGATCAGAAGGGGAAGTAAGCCAAAAGTAAAAAGGTCGTCTAGGAATAAAAACGACTGTGAGGTCTCGTAGTGCCTGCCAAATCTCGCGGTGCTATTACGTCTCGTAACTCTACCAAGTCACGTGATGATACTACATGTATCTCGTGCAGTGGAGGAAAGTACACGTGAGAGCGGTCACTTCAAACCGTGTAAGAAGACATCGGTATCTCCAGTTCACGTGACCAGACCCTGTAAGACATATCTGGACTAACTCTCGACTGGATCGCTATTATAAAAAGCTCACGCAGATTTGGATGGATGTGGTACGTCTGTAAGGCGTGGCTCGTGAGATCGTATCTTGGTAGATTTGGACTGGCCACATTTTGTTTTACTGGTCAGTGTTAGTAAGAATGACATGGCTAACAGGTACGTCTGATCTGTACGTAGGTAGGATATATATGGACTCTTTGCCTTCTGTTCCTGTAAGGAAATGGCGTGTTGATTTTCTTATAAAAAGTATTATTCGCTATTACAATATTTAAAAAAATCTTTTCACATTTTTTTCTCTATGTGTGCACTTGTATAATAAACACATCCTTTTCTGCACGCCTATACCCAATGAATTCCGTTTGTTCGGACATTTCATTTCCAACAGAATTACGAATCAATGTATCGACTAGCTACAGCGTCCGGATATCAATTTGAATGTGTATCATGCCAGGAGCTTCTGATTTCCGGACAAACGAGGTTTTATCGTCTGTATATTACCGCATAGTATCATTGTAACAGAGACTTACGCATTATTTTAGTCTATCATCGCGACACATCTCTGAAGAAATGACCTCTGTTCTGTATCGAAAACTAAAGATTTCTGTCTGTCTGGGTTCATTATGTTTCCGTATTGTAAACTCCAAAATTATGGAGATTTCTGTTCGATCCGGAATATCGAATATTCTATAAGAAATAGGCTATCGAGGTTTCTCAGTTGTTCGGACTAAAACGGATTCCGTGTAGTTTATATAAGGTAGGGTTTTCCATGATCAGACTTACATTTATTAGGCCGGGTTAAGGTCATTTCTCCTTAGTCTGGATTAACGTGTTTTCTCTTTAATCCGGACTAATATCATTCCTTGTAGCTTTGATTTACGTTGAATTCCTTTAATCGGATTAAAGTGAATTACCTCTAGTCTGTATAACGTGGGTTCTCTTTACTCCGGAATAACGAAAATGTTCTGTAGACTGGACTGCGGTTTTCGTTTACCCTGGATTAACATAGTTTCCCTTTAGTCCGGATTAGCATAATATCCCTGTAGTTTTGATTTATGTGATTTTCGATTAGTCCACACAAACTTAATTTCCTTGTAGTCTATATTAACTTTTCCCTTAATTTAATGTTGTCTCATTACTCCGGAATAACGTAATTTACCTGCGGTCTGGATTAATGTGATTTTTTTTCTCTGAACACGCATGCTGACTATGTGGAGCCTCACAAAGTATCTATAGATGAACTATACTAACATATTTCTTTCTTTTGTATTATGATCCGTCAATGACGATTAAAGACATGGCCACGAAATGATGTCGGACCAGCTCTCCAGTGTAGATTATTGACACGCATGCGTGTAAATTCATTCCAATTATTTGTAAACACTTGTTTTTTTCTATATTTCTGATTTGTCACTCTTTCATTGATACTGTGTGTATTTTCGTTGTTAATACTTTATTACACCATCCCGCCATGCTCTTCTCGGACAGTTTAATCCTGTAAAGAAACTACCCGTCATTTTCAATATGTTCTGCAGGTGCCTATAAAACTACAGCACCAGTTACCTTTTCGCTAAATCACCTTGTCCAATCGCGACATACGGATTTCTGAATTGTAGACACGGGTGTACTATTTGACGGGGCCAAACGAGGACAGGCAAGGAAAAGATTGCGTGGCGCTCCAACTACCATCTTTTGTATTGTTTATATAGCGGACCACAGCGATTGGTTATTTGATAAGTATCGACAAAGATTGACCAGTCAGGGCACATTTTCATTTTTTAAACTTGTTATTCTCCAATACAAAACAAATGGCCTTATAATATGATGGTGTGCAGGTCGCTTTTTGTATAAAGAAAACATCTATCGCTGTGGCTGTAGAATTGCAGAATTAGCATCGTTTAAGTTTGACATTTCATGTGACACAGACGTATCTATAACTGAGTAATGGGGTTTCTAAAAATGAGCCTTTCAGTATTTTCGTTTAATATCATTAAAACAATTGTTTTCTTTTGTTTATTTATTTGTTTGTATGGTATGGTTGACAGATAAAGCATTGTTCACAATACCGGATACCGCCGATACCAAGTCTCCATATCTTCAATATGTAATTATTGTAAGTAACGGGTAAAGTTTGTTTGTTTGTTTTGTTTAACGTCCTATTAACAGCCAGGGTCATTTAAGGACGTGCTAGGTTTTGGAGGTGGAGGAAAGCCGGAGTACCCGGAGAAAAACCACCGGCCTACGGTCAGTACCTGGCAATTGCCCCACGTAGGTTTCGAACTCGCAACCCAGTGGTGGAGGGCTAGTGTTAAAGTGTCGGGACACCTTAACCACTCGGCCACCGCGGCCCCTTTATATGGGTAAAGAACGAACTTCTTAATTTGTAGCTGATAAAATATTACAATCTTTGTGTTTTGAAGACCACTGTGTATCCACATGAACTGTCAAACATAAATAATCCTAACAATCTACAGCCACAGCGATCACAATACATAACCTCAAGTTTTATTTATACTAGAGTCGAGATAGCTTTAGGTTACGGGGACACATTGCTTTGTAATAGGGGGGATTCGAGATTCAAAGGAGAAATTTGCCCTGACTGGTCAGTCTTTGTCGAGCATTCTGAATATAGGCGTATAGAACCCTAAAATATCGCTGTTATCCGTGAGCTACATGAAAAGCATTTGGAGCGCCACGAACTCTTTTCCTTACCCGACCTCGTGTTTTTGTCCGCTTCAAGTTGAACACTCCCATGTCTACAATTTACAAACCCCGATGTGACGATTGGACACTGTGCATATCGAACCGTGACATTAACCTACGAATTACTCAGTGATACCTTGTAGATAGCATGGCCATTGGTTTCATATCGACAATACGGATTTTCGTTTGATTTAAGGAAGTTATGGCCACATATAATTCTCAACGACATATACAGAACGTTGTATAATGCATGATTCAGCAGTTTACTTAACAACTATGTTATAGCATGGGTACTAGACAGCTAAACTCACTATGTAATAACATGAAGACTAAACAGCTTAACCAACTACATGTAATGGCGTGGATACTAAACAGCTAAATCATCTGTTAACAGCTAAATGAACTATGTTATAGCGTGGATATTAAACAGCTAAACCATTTACAGTTTGCAATAGCATGGATACTAAACAGCTAAACCAACTATGTTATAGCGTGGATACTAACGGCTAAATTAAGTATTCTATAGTAAACAGCTAACGTAACTATGTTATAGCGAGGATACTAAACAGCTAAGTTAATTATGTTATAGCGTGGAAACTAAACAGCTAACGTAACTATGTTAAAGCGTTGATACTAAACAGATAACTTAACTATGTTATAGCGAGGATACTAAACAGCTAACGTAACTGTGTTATAGTGAGGATACTAAAAAGCTAACGTAACTATGTTATAGCGTGGATACTAAACAGCTAGGTTAATTATGTTATAGCGTGGATACTAAACAGCTAACGTAACTATGTTAAAGCGTTGATACTAAACAGATAACTTAACTATGTTATAGCGAGGATACTAAACAGCTAACGTAACTGTGTTATAGCGAGGATACTAAACAGCTAACGTAACTATGTTATAGCGTGGATACTAAACAGCTAAGTTAATTATGTTATAGCGTGGATACTAAACAGCTAACATAACTATGTTATAGCGAGGATACTAAACAGCTAACGTAACTATGTTAAAGCGTGGATACTAAACAGCTAACGTAACTATGTTGTAGCGAGGATACCAAACAGATAACTGAACTATGTTGTAGCGAGGATACTAAACAGCTAACGTAACTATGTTATAGCGTGGATACTTAACAGCTAACGTAACTATGTTAAAGTGTGGATACTAAACAGCTAACGTAACTGTGTTATAGCGAGGATACTAAACAGATAACGTAACTATGTTATAGCGTGGATACTAAACAGCTAACGTAACTATGTTATAGCGAGGATACTAAACAGCTAAGTTAATTATGTAATAGCGTGGATACTAAACAGATAACTGAACTATGTTATAGCGAGGATACTAACGGCTAAATTAAGTATTATATAGTAAACAGCTACATTTTTTTGTATATCAACTATGTTATAGCGAGGATACTAAACAGCTAACGTAACTATGTTATAGCGAGGATACTAAACAGCTAAGTTAATTATGTTATAGCGTGGATACTAAACAGCTAGATGGAGTATTCATTCTATATATTTACAATCTTTACAATCCCCTCGTATAAAATCGATGTAGCCCTCAAAACTCTCGAATATCGTTCATGTCTCAGTTTCTTTGATGCTATTTTTTTAAAGTCAGGCCAAGTATTTTTAAAAAGGCCAGGCCAAATGCTTTTAATTATGTTTTACTGGTCTGTCGGAGGTACGTGAATGGAGTTGAGTAGATCGTGACAGCTATCGGGTGTTAGAAGGATCAGCAGTATGGTTCACGTACATTTATAACCATTTACTGGAATTACATCACTATATACCATATGTATTTGGATTATTCACTGTTTGCTGACCCGATAATCTATCGTGCTGGATTAAAACAGCAGCTCCTGTTTGGTTCATAGTAGCAAAATAAACATTAAACAATAACTATTAATAACTTTTTGATCACAAAATTACAATCCAAGGTTAATTTTATACATTTATTTCAGATGATATATTTTGTAATTAATGCATCAAAAATAAATAAAAATAACACAAAGACTCTGTAGTTCCCCTCGTTGTACAGAAGATATGTTTAGTTCCCCTCGTTGTACAGTAGATATGTTTAGTTCCCCTCGTTGTACGGTAGATATGTTTAGTTCCCCTCGTTGTACGGTAGATATGTTTAGTTCCCCTCGTTGTACGGTAGATATGTTTAGTTCCCCTCGTTGTACGGTAGATATGTTTAGTTCCCCTCGTTGTACGGTAGATATGTTTAGTTCCCCTCGTTGTACGGTAGATATGTTTAGTTCCCCTCGTTGTACGGTAGATATGTTTAGTTCCCCTCGTTGTACGGTAGATATGTTTAGTTCCCCTCGTTGTACGGTAGATATGTTTAGTTCCCCTCGTTGTAGATATATTAAGTCCCCCACGTTTAGTCCACTTGTTGATATGTATAGCTTGTTAAATAAAAAGTTATACATTTTATTTTATTTTCTCATATTACGTTTTCACCATAGCATATGGACACAAAACATTAACAGTTCTTGTTTTCATTATAAAAACAGCATCGGATTTATTTTTATTTTATGAAATACGTTTTATTTGTAGACGAGTTGTTGAAGTATGCGTTTGAATTATTCATGTTTTTGTCAGTTTTTACGAATTTTCTATATGATTATACTGTTATTTACGAGTTTATCAAACCATTAAGTGTCTGATCCCCTTTTAACCTCGCCTACTTTGTCATCGTGTTGTTTTTTCACTCTCTCATGCTCTCTTGCCTGCTGTACGTGGCTGTAATGTATTTAGAATGGTACATTCTGGGAAGTTTTGTTATGTTTAAACGATGGAAGTAATGTGTCATTTCGTTATTTTGTTTATATGTCATAATTACAAGGTAATGTCATTTGTTTAACTTATCTGATATTTAAACATTTGTTATTCAGACGTCATGGACGTCGTGGCGCTTTATGGTATTTTCTATGCATTTTGAGAAAGATTTATAATGACAAGTTGGCTTCAATCGGAAGAATGTGTACATTGTAGTTAAAGTATGAAGATTTACGGTGAGAAACTATACCATGCCGTCAAAGACTTACAATGGAGGATTGTACAATGCCGTTCGGAAAGTTGGGTATTATGATTTACAATGAAACAATATACCATATCAATGGATGTTTTTGCAGTTAAAATTCACAATGAGGTTGTACCATGCCGTTCGGAAAGTTTTGAAATGAGATATTTCATCATGCCATATGGAAGAGATTTTTTTTTAATTTTCAGTTAAGAATTGTACGGTGCCGTTGGTAGGTATTGCAATTAAGATTACAATGACTTATTGTATCAATATTAAAGTGTGCTGCGGTAGAGTGAATGGTTAATTCAGTAACTACGTAATATTTACCCGGATTAGTGTGTTAAACATGACACATGATGTACATAATACAAACATACGTCAGGTCTGTGACGGCTACTGTGATGTAAATAATAAAACCACGTGACTCAGTTCTATGACATTTGTTCTTTTTAATATATCGAGTCCATCCTGTATAACTCGTTGTTACATATTGTATATAGGTATTTCAGATGACAAAGCTATAAGGATATTATTGTTTGACATTTCGACTAAAATAAATTGGACAGTATGAATACATGTTACTGTCGTAATTTACAAAACAGCGATACAAACAAGTTTTACTACTAACTGTAATGAGGGTCGTCAGTCTACCCTCGCAGTCGTTAAGGATACTAATTGATTTCGGTATTGTTCGACTGTCGTAATACACCTACATATATACATGTATCACACACGATCACAATCGAACAATGTTTAATCAGCAAAGCATACGCCAGAAAATGGCGGCCAATTTGTTGAAATAGATAACTCTACACTACGTTTAAAGAAAACAATACGTTGTATTTCAAAATTACGACTCATCAGGAACATTAAGACGACCATTTTGCACTGCACTCTGCTAATGATACCTTCCCAGAGTGGTCATTTCATACTGATCGAACTCGACACTGCTAGGGGACACAGAACTTGAGTGGTTAATCGATTATAGTCCAACTTTTCACTGACAAAGAAATGTTACCAGTGTGGTCAGTCAAATTAAACTTAACACTATTTGTAACATCCTAATGTAGTGGTCAGTTTAACTGTTCTTGCCAAGAACCTTTTATGTGATAGGTAATGTTTCTGTTTTCCATACACAAACAGCGCCACTTGTCGTCAGTGTGAGATACCAGGACACCAAACAGCGCCACTTGTCGTCAATGTGAGGTACCAAGACACCAAACAGCGCCACTTGTCGTCAATGTGAGGTACCAAGACACCAAACAGCGCCACTTGTCGTCAATGTGAGGTACCAGGACACCAAACAGCGCCACTTGTCGTCAAAGTGAGGTACCAGGACACCAAACAGCGCCACTTGTCGTCAATGTGACGTACCGAGACACCAAACAGCGCCACTTGTCGTCAATGTGACGTACCGAGACACCAAACAGCGCCACTTGTCGTCAATGTGAGGTACCAGGACACCAAACAGCGCCACTTGTCGTCAAAGTGAGGTACCAGGACACCAAACAGCGCCGATTGTCGTCAATGTGACGTACCGAGACACCAAACAGCGCCACTTGTCGTCAATGTGAGGTACCAAGACACCAAACAGTGCCACTTGTCGTCAAAGTGAGGTACCAAAACACCAAACAGCGCCACTTGTCGTCAATGTGAGGTATCAAGACACCAACCAGTGCCACTTGTCGTCAAAGTGAGGTAACAAGACACCAAACAGCGCCACTTGTCATCAATGTGAGGTACCAAGACACCAAACAGCACCACTTGTCGTCAGTGTGAGGTACCAAGACACCAAACAGTGCCACTTGTCGTCAATGTGAGGTACCAAGACACCAAACAGTGCCACTTGTCGTCAATGTGAGGTATCAAGACACCAAACAGCACCACTTGTCGTCAGTGTGAGGTACCAAGACACCAAACAGTGCCACTTGTCGTCAATGTGAGGTACCAAGACACCAAACAGTGCCACTTGTCGTCAATGTGAGGTACCAAGACACCAAACAGTGCCACTTGTCGTCAATGTGAGGTACCAAGACACCAAACAGTGCCACTTGTCGTCAATGTGAGGTATCAAGACACCAAACAGTGCCACTTGTCGTCAATGTGAGGTACCAAGACACCAAACAGCACCACTTGTCGTCAATGTGAGGTACCAAGACACCAAACAGTGCCACTTGTCGTCAATGTGAGGTACCAAGACACCAAACAGTGCCACTTGTCGTCAATGTGAGGTACCAAGACACCAAACAGCGCCACTTGTCGTCAGTTTGAGGTACCAAGACACCAAATAGCGCCACTTGTTATCAATGTAAGGTACCAAGATTTCACTGACAACAAATTAAACACCGCCACTTGTCGTTATTGTGAGGCACCAAGACTTTACTGGCAACAAATAGCACCACTTGTCAATGTCAGACACCAAAATTGTTCCGACAACAAACGGCGCTCTGTCAAACCAACGAGTTCTAAATTTTCAAATGCAATAGCACACGACTGTGGTTAAATGAACGACGGTGTTTAATATTAAGATTAGAATCGAAACTAGACAAAGTTAATACAAATATGGACAATTTGAATATGACAGTATTTTAGATCTTGACGCAAAATATTACATCTATATTGTATGGTTTCGGGTGTTGATTTCCCGTAAAAAGTTAGCACGTTTGTATGTACGTTGCACCAGTTATGTAATTTGATCAATGTATTCCATAAAATAGTTGTGCGTAATAATTTATATTCAATCCTGATGAGGTTATATTTATTTCTGAATTGAATAAGATATAATCATATGACTTTTGAAACGAAATTATATATAGTCCTATGACTTTTGAAACAATATTAGATATACATGTAGTCATATGACTTTTGAAACGAAATTATATATACGACGTACGAGGGATAATTGATATGTTGTGAGCCTAGTATCAAAGGAGGCACTCAATGATAGCCATAATGGTATAGTAGCAACACTAGGAATTAAAAGATGCACCTTCATGTGATACGGTGAAAGGGTGGGTGGCGGAATTTAAGCGCGGCCGACAGAGCCTTGATGATGACCCCTATCCTGAAAGGCCTGCCATTGTTGCAACCCCAGAAATGGTCCATAAAGTTCATGACCTTGTAATGACTAACAGACGAGTCACAAAAAGATATAACCAGTAGAGTTGGCATTTCACAGGAAAGAGTACATTCCATTCGGCCCGATGGGTACCAAGACTTCTGACAGTTGATCAGAAGCACACCAGGCGCACATTTGTCGCGTGCTAATCTTAACCGTTTTGAGGAAGATTCTGACAACTTTCTTTAGAGATTAATCACTATGGATGAAACATGGGTCCATCATTTTACCCCAGAGGCCAATCGAAACAATGGAAGCTACTTGGCTCTCCTCCGCCAAAGACTGTTCCGTGAGCTGGGAAGGTTATGGCCTCGGTTTTCTGGCATGCAGATGGTATTCTGCTGATAAATTATCCCCAAAAAGGGACAAATAATCAATGGAACATACTATGCTTCACTTCTGAGGCAGTTACGGCAAAATATTAAACTTAAGTGCCGCGGAAAGCTCACTAAAGGTGTGTTATTCCATCAGAACGATACTCCTGTTCACAAGGCTGTCATTGTCATGGCTGCCATTCACGATTGTAGCTTTAAATTAATTGAGCATCCGCCTTATTCACCTGATCTTGCTCCATCAGACTTTCTTCTATTTCCAAAACTGAAAACAGCTATTTCAGGCACCCTAACCCTAACATGCAGTGGATGACTTTCTGAACAGCCAAAAAAAGGAAATCACCACTGGCAAAAGTGTATAGATACTGAAGGGGATTATGTTGAAAAATAATACAATATGTCCGGCAACATTAAAATCCTTCAATACTGGGCTCACAACATATCAATCAGCCCTCGTAGTCATATGACTTTGAAACAATATCAGATATGGTCATACTTTTGAAACATTAAATATAGTCATATGACTTTTGAAACAATATTAAACAGTGGCGTAGGAAGTCGTCAAAAAGTGGGGGGGGGGGGGGGGGGGGGCAAATTTTGTTTTTTTTACCTTAAATTTTACGCACTATACACATCGTATACCATCTCCGCAAAGTTTGCCAATAATCATCATTTCAACAGCTCCATGATAATATATGTAGTACAAAATAAGTTATTTACGCAAATCAGGATATATTATTTATAATTAAACATGAATCACCAGGCGCGGATCCAGAATTTTCGAAAGGGGATTTTTTTTCCATTTCTAAGGGGGTTCTAGGGAAAATGAATATAGCAAATTTTTAATCATTCGGGATCAGGTGCGGACCCAGGATTTTCGAAACGGGGGTCCAGTATAATTTATTGATAATGCGAGCGCCGTAGGCGCGAGTCGATTTTTTTTTTTTCATTTTTAAGGGGTTCTGGGGGGGCAAAGCGCCCCGGCGGAAAATGAATATAGCAAATTTTCAATCATTCAGGATCAGGCGCGGACCCAGGAATTTCGAAACGAGGGTCCAGTATAATTTAGTGATAATGAGAGCAGCGTAGGCGCGAGCCGAATTTTTTTCCATTTTTAAGGTTATAAAAAAAAATTCCTCCTCCGAAAAAAGGGAAAATTTACCTAGAATAGGTATTCACTTTAAAAACTTATTATTTTCCCTTAATAATTGACAGGTTTTTAACTTTTCGAATCTGATAGAATGTGTATCTAAAGCGAACCCGATATGCTGCTAATTTGTCGACAACAGATGCCCAGTGCCGTTTCATGTTATACGGTTTCTAAACTGTTTCCTCATTCGTACCTGTCGGTAATTATATCACTCTATTCACATTAAAACCGTGCATTCTTATTCATGTTGCGTTTCTGTCTTGTTCTCATTATGAAATCAATCAACTTCACAAATTATCATCAACTATGTGATGAAGTTAAGCAAAATTTCGTATTAAGATATAAATATTGACTTACCAGGCTAGTGCAGACGACCGACACACAGGTCTGAGGATTGATATACTAGTATAAAAGTCGGAATGTTCCGGATGTACAAGATTAAGTTTTTATCGTTGCCTTCAAGAAAATTTACAGATATTCATCGAAATGAATATAAAAATTCGTGTTTTCCCCCCCCTTTTTAAGATTTTGGATGCCAAAAAGTGTGTGTGGGGGGGGGGGGGGGGGGGGGGCAATTGCCACTGTTAAATATAGTTATATGACAACAATTCATCAGACAACTAACCATCAGAAAACTAACCATCAGACAACTAACCATCAGACAACTAACCATCAGAAAACTAACGTACATGTATGGCGCTCGTTAAGTTTTCGTGGAAACCAATCGGATCACGTAAACAGAATGAAAACGATAAGATAAAGAGGACATACAGTGGATTTAGTGAGAGGAATAGTTGATAAAATGGAATCTGGAGCTCATTAGAGCATTAGTTATTATAGATACTATAGTCTTATACTGTAAACTGTATCCACTATATCCAAACGAGACATACAAATGTACTGTTGTTAGCGGAAGGCCAACCATGGTTACGGAAAACTAGTAGATTTTCGTTAATACATGGCTATTTAATCGGATCGGAACTGTTTCCCGAGGACCAAATGATGTCCATGGGGACTACCAGAATTCTGGATGAATAAGAAAAAACATCAACCTTGGAACGCTGAAAAACCGCTCGAGATTTGTAATAGCCAGAAGGAGTCATCCGAAACCAGGTAACATAGATCGAGGATCAGGATGTCCGCCGAAACCAGGTAACATAGATCAAGGATCAGGATGTCCGCCGAAACCAGGTAACATAGATCAAGGATCAGGATGTCCGCCGAAACCAGGTAGCATAGATCGAGGATCGGGATGTCCGCCGAAACCAGGTAACATAGATCAAGGATCAGAATGTCCGCCGAAACCAGGTAACATAGATCAAGGATCAGAATGTCCGCCGAAACCAGGTAACATAGATCAAGGATCGGGATGTCCACCAAAACCAGGTAACATAGATCAAAGATCCTGATGTCCGCCGAAACCAGGTAACATAGATCAAGGATCAGGATGTCCGCCGAAACCAGGTAACATAGATCAAGGATCAGGATGTCCGCCGAAACCAGGTAACATAGATCAAGGATCAGGATGTCCGCCGAAACCAGGTAACATAGATCGAGGATCAGGATGTCCGCCGAAACCAGGTAACATAGATCAAGGATCCTGATGTCCGCCGAAACCAGGTAACATAGATCAAGGATCAGGATGTCCGCCGAAACCAGGTAACATAGATCAAGGATCGGGATGTCCGCCGAAACCAGGTAACATAGATCAAGGATCCTGATGTCCGCCGAAACCAGGTAACATAGATCAAGGATCGGGATGTCCGCCGAAACCAGGTAGCATAGATCGAGGATCAGGATGTCCGCCGAAACCAGGTAGCATAGATCGAGGATCAGGATGTCCACCGAAACCAGGTAACATAGATCAAGGATCCTGATGTCCGCCGAAACCAGGTAACATAGATCAAGGATCCTGATGTCCGCCGAAACCAGGTAACATAGATCAAGGATCGGGATGTCCGCCGAAACCAGGTAGCATAGATCAAGGATCGGGATGTCCGCCGAAACCAGGTAGCATAGATCGAGGATCAGGTACTAGTACATGTACATTTATCTTGATACATCTGGTGCTTCACTTAGAAACCAATACTCCTTTCAACGAAAATGAACAACTCAGCTTATTTTGGGAATGATAGATTTTAAAACAGACATCCTTCATAAAGGAAAAACTGTAGCCGACACGATATATCATCGTCTTTTCTTTAATGTAGATGTATATCAGTCAATGGAAAACTCTCGGGATGGAGTGTTGAGTGATTTCATAAGGTGGAAACACCATCTTACACATCAATGAAAAGCGGAGTTCCTAAAGGAAGTGTCCTTGATTTAACTCATCCAATTACCAACATTTTGAGGACAACACCAGAGTTTTCAATGTGTTTAATAATCCAGTCTATGTCATCAGTATTGGTTATTGCCCTTCATACAGTTGACTACACTGCATTCGTACGATAGTTCACGTAATTGTGGTGATTTTGCTCCAAACTTAATAAGAAGCCTTATTATTACCACGAGTTCTGCATTCCTCGAGTTGTTGTTCTTTATGAATATTCATGTACCAATAATCTACTTTGTGTCTTCTCAACCAGCTTCTAGGAAAGATCAGTCATGCGTATCTATTGATGTATATGCTACAAAGTGCCCCTTCATTTTTAAAGTGGCTCCTTCCAACGTCGGTTTGACAGGACAAAGAGCAAACATCAGACCGGTTTGTAGACTAATGACATAACTAGTCTAGTAATTTTTGTATAAGCATCTATGCTTATGAAACCATGTCTTAACATTAGCCAACAATAACTTTTTACCCACGATATCTGGTTATGCTAAATTCATGCAAGATTACATGTTTTTACACTTAGAATCAGAGTTACATTTGCAATCTTCCGTAATGTTCACGTTACCGAAGATACCGTTTACATTACTGTCTTTACCGTTACACTTATAACTTCGGTCTGTATTATTCATATTAAGTCATTTCATTATGTATAACTATTTATGTAAAACCTCTAATTTTATTACTAATGTCTTACATCAGCTTTTACCATAATTATCATTACGGTCTTGTCACAACGCTATACATTAACTGTCTATGTAATACTGCATTAAACTACACTGGTCATTACACGTTATTTAACTTACACTGGTTATGTACACTACAGTAGTTACATGGTCTAGTACAATTACACTGGTCATGTTACCTCCGTCATGTACACTACGATGTAAACACGTCATTTACAATACATGGTCTCTGTTAACAATACACTGGTCTATGTTACCACTTACACTGTCCTCTGTTACTACATTACACTGGTCCTATGTACACATTACACTGGCTCTATGTACACATTACACGTGGTCTATGTTACACATTACACTTGTCTATGTTACACATTCCACTGGGTCTATGTTTACCCATCTACACTGGTCTATGTTACAACATTACCACTGGTCTATGTACACATTACACTGGTTCTATGTTACACATTTACACTGGTCTATGGTACACATTACACTGGTCTATGTTTACACACTTACACTGGTCTATGTTACACCTTACACTGGTCTATGTTACACATTTACACTGGTCTATTGTTACACATTACACTGGTCTATGCTTACAACACTTACACTGGTCTATGTTACACATTACACTGGTCTATGTTACAATTACACTGGTCTATGTTACACATTACACTGGTCTATGTTACACATTACACTGGTCTATGTTACACATTACACTGGTCTATGTTACACATTACACTGGTCTATGTTACACATTACACTGGTCTATGTTACACATTACACTGGTCTATGTTACACATTACACTGGTCTATGTTACACATTACACTGGTCTATGTTACACATTACACTGGTCTATGTTACACATTACACTGGTCTATGTTACACATTACACTGGTCTATGTTACACATTACACTGGTCTATGTTACACATTACACTGGTCTATGTTACACATTACACTGGTCTATGTTACACATTACACTGGTCTATGTTACACATTACACTGGTCTATGTTACACATTACACTGGTCTATGTTACACATTACACTGGTCTATGTTACACATTACACTGGTCTATGTTACACATTACACTGGTCTATGTTACACATTACACTGGTCTATGTTACACATTACACTGGTCTATGTTACACATTACACTGGTCTATGTTACACATTACACTGGTCTATGTTACACATTACACTGGTCTATGTTACACATTACACTGGTCTATGTTACACATTACACTGGTCTATGTTACACATTACACTGGTCTATGTTACACATTACACTGGTCTATGTTACACATTACACTGGTCTATGTTACACATTACACTGGTCTATGTTACACATTACACTGGTCTATGTTACACATTACACTGGTCTATGTTACACATTACACTGGTCTATGTTACACATTACACTGGTCTATGTTACACATTACACTGGTCTATGTTACACATTACACTGGTCTATGTTACACATTACACTGGTCTATGTTACACATTACACTGGTCTATGTTACACATTACACTGGTCTATGTTACACATTACACTGGTCTATGTTACACATTACACTGGTCTATGTTACACATTACACTGGTCTATGTTACACATTACACTGGTCTATGTTACACATTACACTGGTCTATGTTACACATTACACTGGTCTATGTTACACATTACACTGGTCTATGTTACACATTACACTGGTCTATGTTACACATTACACTGGTCTATGTTACACATTACACTGGTCTATGTTACACATTACACTGGTCTATGTTACACATTACACTGTCTATGTTACACATTACACTGGTCTATGTTACACATTACACTGGTCTATGTTACACATTACACTGGTCTATGTTACACATTACACTGGTCTATGTGACACATTACACTGGTCTATGTTACACATTACACTGGTCTATGTTACACATTACACTGGTCTATGTTACACATTACACTGGTCTATGTTACACATTACACTGGTCTATGTTACACATTACACTGTCTATGTTACACATTACACTGGTCTATGTTACACATTACACTGGTCTATGTTACACATTACACTGTCTATGTTACACATTACACTGGTCTATGTTACACATTACACTGGTCTATGTTACACATTACACTGTCTATGTTACACATTACACTGTCTATGTTACACATTACACTGGTCTATGTTACACATTACACTGTCTATGTTACACATTACACTGGTCTATGTTACACATTACACTGGTCTATGTTACACATTACACTGGTCTATGTTACACATTACACTGGTCTATGTTACACATTACACTGGTCTATGTTACACATTACACTGGTCTATGTTACACATTACACTGGTCTATGTTACACATTACACTGGTCTATGTTACACATTACACTGTCTATGTTACACATTACACTGGTCTATGTTACACATTACACTGTCTATGTTACACATTACACTGGTCTATGTTACACATTACACTGTCTATGTTACACATTACACTGTCTATGTTACACATTACACTGGTCTATGTTACACATTACACTGTCTATGTTACACATTACACTGGTCTATGTTACACATTACACTGTCTATGTTACACATTACACTGGTCTATGTTACACATTACACTGGTCTATGTTACACATTACACTGGTCTATGTTACACATTACACTGTCTATGTTACACATTACACTGGTCTATGTTACACATTACACTGGTCTATGTTACACATTACACTGGTCTATGTTACACATTACACTGGTCTATGTTACACATTACACTGGTCTATGTTACACATTACACTGGTCTATGTTACACATTACACTGGTCTATGTTACACATTACACTGGTCTATGTTACACATTACACTGGTCTATGTTACACATCACACTGGTCTATGTTACACATTACACTGGTCTATGTTACACATTACACTGTCTATGTTACACATTACACAGGTCTATGTTACACATTACACTGGTCTATGTGACACATTACACTGATCTATGTTACATATTACACTGGTCTATGTTACACATTACACAGGTCTATGTTACACATTACACTGGTCTATGTTACATTACACTGGTCTATGTGACATATTACACTGGTCTATGTTACACATTACACTGTCTTTGTTACATTACACTGGTCTATGTGACATATTACACTGGCCTATGTTACACATTACACTGGTCTATGTTACATATAACACTGGTCTATGTTACACATTACACTGTCTATGTTACATATTACACTGTCTATGTTACACATTACACTGTCTATGTTACACATTACCCTGTCTATGTTACATATTACACTGGTCTATGTTACACATTACCCTGGTCTATGTTACACATTACACTGGTCTATGTTACACATTACACTGGTCTATGTTACACATTACACTGGTCTATGTTATACATTACACTGTCTATGTTACACATTACACTGGTCTATGTTACACATTACACTGGTCCATGTTACACTTTACACTGTCTATGTTACACATTACACTGGTCCATGTTACACTGTACACTGGTCTATGTTACATTACACTGGTCTATGTGACACATTACACTGGTCTATGTTACATATTACACTGGTCAATGTTACACATTACACTGGTCTATGTTACACATTACACTGTCTATGTGACACATTACACTGGTCTATGTTACACATTACACTGTCTATGTGACACATTACACTGGTCTATGTTACACATTACACTGGTCCATGTTACACATTACACTGGTCTATGTTACACATTACACTGGTCTATGTTACACATTACACTGGTCCATGTTACACATTACACTGGACTGTGTTACACATTACACCGGTCTATGTTACATATTACACTGGTCTATGTTACACATTACACTGGTCTATGTTACACATTACACTGGTCTATGTTACACATTACACTGGTCTATGTTACACATTACACTGGTCTATGTTACACATTACACTGGTCTATGTTACACATTACACTGGTCTATGTTACACATTACACTGGTCTATGTTACACATTACACTGGTCTATGTTACACATTACACTGGTCTATGTTACACATTACACTGTCTATGTTACACATTACACTGGTCTATGTTACACATTACACTGGTCTATGTTACACATTACACTGGTCTATGTTACACATTACACTGGTCTATGTTACACATTACACTGGTCTATGTTACACATTACACTGGTCTATGTTACACATTACACTGGTCTATGTTACACATTACACTGGTCTATGTTACACATTACACTGGTCTATGTTACACATTACACTGGTCTATGTTACACATTACACTGGTCTATGTTACACATTACACTGGTCTATGTTACACATTACACTGGTCTATGTTACACATTACACTGGTCTATGTATTACACTGCTATGTACCATCACTGGTCTATGTTGACAATTACACTGGTCTATGTTACACATTACACGGTCTGTTAACATTACACTGTCTTGTTACATTACACTGGTCTATGTGACATATTACACTGGTCTATGTTACACATTACATGTCTTGTACATTACACTGGTCTATGTGTACAATTACACTGGTCTATGTTACACATTACACTAGGTCTATGTTACACATTACACTGGTCTATGTACACATTACACTGGTCTATGTACAATTATTTACATACACTGGTCTATGTTACACATTACACTGGTCTATGTTACAATTACACTGGTCTATGTTACACATTACAACTGGTCTATGTTACACATTACACTGGTCTATGTTACATATTACACTGGTCTATGTTACACATTACACTGTCTATGTTACACATTACATGTCTTACACATACACTGGTCTATGTACATACATCATTTACTTACACTGGTCTATGTGACATATTACACTGGTCTATGTTACACATTACACTGGTCTATGTTACACATTACACTGTCTATGTGACATATTACACTGTCTATGTGACATATTACACTGTCTATGTTACACATTACACTGTCTATGTTACACATTACACTGTCTATGTGACACATTACACTGGTCTATGTTACACATTACCTTGGTCTATGTTACACATTACACTGGTCTATGTTACACATTACACTGGTCTATGTTACACATTACACTGGTCTATGTTACACATTACACTGGTCTATGTTACACATTACACTGTCTATGTTACACATAACACTGGTCTATGTTACACATTACACTGGTCCATGTTACACTTTACACTGTCTATGTTACACATTACACAGGTCTATGTTACACATTACACTGGTCTATGTTACACATTACACTGGTCTATGTTACACATTACACTGGTCTATGTTACACATTACACTGGTCTATGTTACACATCACACTGGTCTATGTTACACATTACACTGGTCTATGTTACACATTACACTGTCTATGTTACACATTACACAGGTCTATGTTACACATTACACTGGTCTATGTGACACATTACACTGATCTATGTTACATATTACACTGGTCTATGTTACACATTACACAGGTCTATGTTACACATTACACTGGTCTATGTTACATTACACTGGTCTATGTGACATATTACACTGGTCTATGTTACACATTACACTGTCTTTGTTACATTACACTGGTCTATGTGACATATTACACTGGCCTATGTTACACATTACACTGGTCTATGTTACATATAACACTGGTCTATGTTACACATTACACTGTCTATGTTACATATTACACTGGTCTATGTTACACATTACACTGTCTATGTGACACATTACACTGGTCTATGTTACACATTACACTGGTCCATGTTACACATTACACTGGTCTATGTTACACATTACACTGGTCTATGTTACACATTACACTGGTCCATGTTACACATTACACTGGACTGTGTTACACATTACACCGGTCTATGTTACATATTACACTGGTCTATGTTACACATTACACTGGTCTATGTTACACATTACACTGGTCTATGTTACACATTACACTGTCTATGTTACACATTACACTGGTCTATGTTACACATTACACTGGTCTATGTTACACATTACACTGGTCTATGTTACACATTACACTGGTCTATGTTACACATCACACTGGTCTATGTTACACATTACACTGGTCTATGTTACACATTACACTGTCTATGTTACACATTACACAGGTCTATGTTACACATTACACTGGTCTATGTGACACATTACACTGATCTATGTTACACATTACACTGGTCTATGTTACACATTACACTGGTCTATGTTACATATTACACTGGTCTATGTTACATATTACACTGGTCTATGTTACACATTACACAGGTCTATGTTACACATTACACTGGTGTATGTTACATTACACTGGTCTATGTGACATATTACACTGGTCTATGTTACACATTACACTGTCTTTGTTACATTACACTGGTCTATGTGACATATTACACTGGCCTATGTTACACATTACACTGGTCTATGTTACATATAACACTGGTCTATGTTACACATTACACAGGTCTATGTTACACATTACACTGGTCTATGTTACATTACACTGGTCTATGTGACATATTACACTGGTCTATGTTACACATTACACTGTCTTTGTTACATTACACTGGTCTATGTGACATATTACACTGGCCTATGTTACACATTACACTGGTCTATGTTACATATAACACTGGTCTATGTTACACATTACACTGTCTATGTTACACATTACACTGTCTATGTTACACATTACACTGTCTATGTTACACATTACACTGTCTATGTGACACATTACACTGGTCTATGTTACACATTACCTTGGTCTATGTTACACATTACACTGGTCTATGTTATACATTACACTGGTCTATGTTACACATTACACTGGTCTATGTTACACATTACACTGGTCTATGTTACACATTACACTGTCTATGTTACACATTACACTGGTCTATGTTACACATTACACTGGTCCATGTTACACTTTACACTGTCTATGTTACACATTACACTGGTCCATGTTACACTTTACACTGGTCTATGTTACATTACACTGGTCTATGTGACACATTACACTGGTCTATGTTACATATAACACTGGTCTATGTTACACATTACACTGTCTATGTTACATATTACACTGTCTATGTTACACATTACACTGTCTATGTTACACATTACACTGTCTATGTGACATATTACACTGTCTATGTTACACATTACACTGTCTATGTTACACATTACACTCTCTATGTGACATATTACACTGGTCTATGTTACACATTACCCTGGTCTATGTTACACATTACACTGGTCTATGTTACACATTACACTGGTCTATGTTACACATTACACTGGTCTATGTTACACATTACACTGGTCTATGTTACACATTACACTGTCTATGTTACACATTACACTGGTCTATGTTACACATTACACTGGTCCATGTTACACTTTACACTGTCTATGTTACACATTACACTGGTCCATGTTACACTTTACACTGGTCTATGTTACATTACACTGGTCTATGTGACACATTACACTGGTCTATGTTACATATTACACTGGTCTATGTTACACATTACACTGGTCTATGTTACACATTACACTGGTCTATGTTACACATTACACTGTCTATGTTACACATTACACTGTCTATGTTACACATTACACTGGTCTATGTTACATTACACTGTCTATGTTACACATTACACTGGTCTATGTTACACATTACACTGGTCTATGTTACACATTACACTGGTCTATGTTACACTTTACACTGGTCTATGTTACACATTACACTGGTCTATGTTACATTACACTGGTCTATGTGACATATTACACTGGTCTATGTTACACATTACACTGGTCTATGTTACATATTACACTGGTCTATGTTACACATTAAACTGGTCTATGTTACATTACACTGGTCTATGTGACATATTACACTGGTCTATGTTACACATTACACTGGTCTATGTTACACATTACACTGGTCTATGTGACATATAACACTGGTCTATGTTACACATTACACTGGTCTATGTTACACATTACACTGGTCTATGTTACACATTACACTGTCTATGTTACACATTACACTGGTCTATGTTACACATTACACTGGTCTATGTTACACATTACACAGGTCTATGTTACACATTACACTGGTCTATGTTACACATTACACTGGTTTATGTTACACATTACACTGGTCTATGTTACACATTACACTGGTCCATGTTACATATTACACTGGTTTATGTTACACATTACACTGGTCTATGTGACATATTACACTGGTCTATGTTACACATTACACTGGTCTATGTTACACATTACACTGGTCTATGTTACACATTACACTGGTCTATGTTACACATTACACAGGTCTATGTTACACATTACACTGGTCTATGTTACACATAACACTGGTCTATGTTACACATTACACTGGTCTATGTTACACATAACACTGGTCTATGTTACACATTACAATGTCTATGTTACACATTACACAGTCTATGTTACACATTACACTGGTCAATGTTACACATTACACTGGTCTATGTTACACATTACACTGTCTATGTTACACATTACACTGTCTATGTGACACATTACACTGGTCTATGTTACACATTACACTGGTCCATGTTAAACATTACACTGGTCTATGTTACACATTACACTGGTCCATGTTACACATTACACTGGTCCATGTTACACATTACACTGGACTGTGTTACACATTACACCGGTCTATGTTACATATTACACTGGTCTATGTTACACATTACACTGGTCTATGTTACACATTACACTGGTCTATGTTACACATTACACTGTCTATGTTACACATTACACCGGTCTATGTTACATATTACACTGGTCTATGTTACACATTACACTGGTCTATGTTACACATTACACTGTCTATGTTACACATTACACTGGTCTATGTTACACATTACACTGGTCTATGTGACACATTACACTGGTCTATGTTACACATTACACTGGTCCATGTTACACATTACACTGGTCTATGTTACACATTACACTGGTCTATGTTACACATTACACTGGTCCATGTTACACATTACACTGGTCTATGTTACGTATCACGACTATGTATAGGCCTATGTTGCCATGATGACTCAATAAGTAGATATTCACTAACATATAAATAGAGGTTACACAACGAGTGGTTGTTGGATATGGAATTTATTTCACACGAGGAAGTTATTTTTTAAAAAATAACTTACGAGTGTGAAATAAATTCCATATCCAACAATCACGAGTCGTGTGACCTGTTTCTACCACAATAATATCGGCTTGAATCAAAGGGAAACGTGGCCAAGTATAATATTCGCGTATGCAAATAAAGTGTACCGGTGACGTCCGTGACCCGGTGATGTGACGTCATTAGATTATTGATGACGTCAATAACAATTGCAGTTTGGGTCAAAGTTCACCGTGTTAGCCAATCGAAATGCGTACAGAGTTTATACCACGTGTGGTATAAACAGATTGTTAATCAACGGCTGTAATGATTAACTGATGGTCTGAGAGTTGAATAGCACAGGGTATTGTGGTAGAAACTGGATTAACATCGTATAACGTATACACAACGAGTGATTGTTGGTATTTCTTACGTGTTAGTTATTTTTCAAAAGTTACAAAAACACGAGCTTTAGCTTTACTCGAGTGGAAAAAACATATGTAACAACTGTGAGTTTGTGTTACCTGTTTCTATCACAAGTATTTCGTGGGTGTATCACTTGTTCTGTGTCAATGTAGGTTTTTTTCAGAGGTAGTGAAATATGAAAAACTGACGATTTCAGAAATATGTTGAAATATTATAATTCATTACAAATCATTTCAACTAATTATCAAGTTTGTTATCTTCAAAGCATGAAATTGATAGAAATGTTTATTTTGGAAAATATCGCAAAAACCATTGCTAACGACTTTTGGTTTGTTATCATTTCCATGACCGCGTGAAGCAGCGTTCACATGTCAGCCAGTAAAGTAGACCCGGTCAAAGGTCATCGTGTCAGCCAATCAAAACGCATTCACAGTTTATTAACACCCACCTTTTGTGGTAAAAATATTAATTTCCTTGCGCGTCAACATCTGAGGTGACACTTCATGCGTAAGAGTTGTTGATAATTTCTCCCAAAACACCAATTACTGCCAATTAAAATGTGACATACGAGTACTAAATAAGACCGTGATAACTATATATTACGGACTACTATCAACCACTTCATTATTAGTGTTCAATGATTTCGCTCTCGGGAAAACAGTAACATTTAACTAAGTTCGTGAAACGAGAACCATTAAAGATCATCTATAGCCTTATTATCACTTTGTCATCTAACGACACCAAACAGAGAACTGAGCTCATCAAAATTTAAATTTGTTTTATTTGCTTTCAATTTTCTTTTATCCGATTACCTTTTTTCATATTCGCTATCACCATACCATACAGTCTCTGACCGATAGTCCGTGTGAGGTACCAGCCGTTCTTACGTCGCGAATTCAATTGGCAGTTAAAATGACGAGTTACATATTGGCATCAAAAGCAGATTTACGGTACGATGAATTAAATTAAATTGAAGTGAAGTGAATCCTGACGGAGTAGCTTCAAATACAATGACCAGAATGGCATTGTAACACATGCTCTCCGAGTTTACATGGTCAGCAGCGATCCATCAACGTTTCCAGATAATGTCATTGGGTATCACGGAACGTCGTCACCTTCTCGCTGTTCCTCAAATACATCCCGTCAGTCTCCAATTTTACACTCCCAACCACTCATAATATCATCTCCAACTTTACACTCGTAACCACTCATAATATCATCTCCAACTCTACACTCGTAACCACTCATAATATCATCTCCAACTCTACACTCGTAACCACTCATAATATCATCTCCAACTCTACACTCGTAACCACTCATAATATCATCTCCAACTCTACACTCCCAACCACTCATAATATCATCTCCACCTCACACTCCCAACTACTCATAACATCATCTCCAACTCTACACTCCCAACCACTCATAATATCATCTCCACCTCACACTCCCAACTACTCATAACATCATCTCCAACTCTACACTCCCAACCACTCATAATATCATCTCCACCTCACACTCCCAACCACTCATAATATCATCTCCAACTCTACACTCCCAAACACTCATAACATCATCTCCAACTCTACACTCACAACCACTCATAACATCATCTCCAACTCTACACTCCCAAACACTCATAACATCATCTCCAACTCTACACTCACAACCACTCATAACATCATCTCCAACTTTACACTCACAACCACTCATAATATCATCTCCAACTCTACACTCGTAACCACTCATAACATCATCTCCAACTCTACACTCACAACCACTCATAACATCATCTCCAACTCTATACTCACAACCACTCATAACATCATCTCCACCTCTACACTCACAACCACTCATAACATCATCTCCACCTCTACACTCACAACCACTCATAACATCATCTCCAACTCTACACTCCCAACCACTCATAACATCATCTCCAACTCTACACTCCCAACCACTCATAACATCATCTCCAACTCTACACTCCCAACCACTCATAACATCATCTCCAACTCTACACTCACAACCACTCATAACATCATCTCCAACTCTACACTCCCAACCACTCATAACATCATCTCCAACTCTACACTCCCAACCACTCATAACATCATCTCCAACTCTACACTCCCAACCCTCATAACATCATCTCCAACTCTACACTCCCAACCACTCATAACATCATCTCCAACTCTAATACTTCCAGCAACCACTCAGAGACAAATCCATCTCCAACTCTACACTCACAACCACTCATAACATCATCTCCAACTCTACACTCACAACCACTCATAACATCATCTCCAACTCTACACTCACAACCACTCATAACATCATCTCCAACTCTACACTCCCAACAACTCATAACATCATCTCCAACTCTACACTCCCAACCCTCATAACATCATCTCCAACTCTACACTCACAACCACTCATAACATCATCTCCAACTCTACACTCCCAACCACTCATAACATCATCTCCAACTCTACACTCACAACCACTCATAACATCATCTCCAACTCAACACTCACAACCACTCATAACATCATCTCCAACTCTACACTCACACCACTCATAACATCATCTCCAACTCTACACTCACCAACCACCACTCATAACATCATCCCAACTCTACACTCCCAACCACTCATAACATCATCTCCAACTCTACACTCCCAACCACTCATAACATCATCTCCAACTCTACACTCCCAACCACTCATAACATCATCTCCAACTCTACACTCCCAACCACTCATAACATCATCTCCACCTCTACACTCCCAACCTACTCATAACATCATCTCCAACTCTACACTCCCAACCACTCATAATATCATCTCCACCTCACACTCCCAACTACTCATAACATCATCTCCAACTCTACACTCCCAACCACTCATAATATCATCTCCACCTCACACTCCCAACCACTCATAATATCATCTCCAACTCTACACTCCCAACACTCATAACATCATCTCCAACTCTACACTCACAACCACTCATAACATCATCTCCAACTCTACACTCCCAAACACTCATAACATCATCTCCAACTCTACACTCACAACCACTCATAACATCATCTCCAACTCTACACTCACAACCACTCATAATATCATCTCCAACTCTACACTCGTAACCACTCATAACATCATCTCCAACTCTACACTCACAACCACTCATAACATCATCTCCAACTCTATACTCACAACCACTCATAACATCATCTCCACCTCTACACTCACAACCACTCATAACATCATCTCCACCTCTACACTCACAACCACTCATAACATCATCTCCAACTCTACACTCCCAACCACTCATAACATCATCTCCAACTCTACACTCACAACCACTCATAACATCATCTCCAACTCTATACTCACAACCACTCATAACATCATCTCCAACTCTACACTCCCAACCACTCATAACATCATCTCCAACTCTACACTCCCAACCACTCATAACATCATCTCCAACTCTACACTCCCAACCACTCATAACATCATCTCCAACTCTACACTCCCAACCACTCATAACATCATCTCCAACTCTACACTCCCAACCACTCATAACATCATCTCCAACTCTATACTCACAACCACTCATAACATCATCTCCAACTCTACACTCCCAACCACTCATAACATCATCTCCAACTCTACACTCCCAACCACTCATAACATCATCTCCAACTCTACACTCCAACCACTCATAACATCATCTCCAACTCTACACTCCCAACCACTCATAACATCATCTCCAACTCTATACTCACAACCACTCATAACATCATCTCCAACTCTACACTCACAACCACTCATAACATCATCTCCAACTCTACACTCACAACCACTCATAACATCATCTCCAACTCTACACTCACAACCACTCATAACATCATCTCCAACTCTACACTCCCAACAACTCATAACATCATCTCCAACTCTACACTCCCAACCACTCATAACATCATCTCCAACTCTACACTCACAACCACTCATAACATCATCTCCAACTCTACACTCCCAACCACTCATAACATCATCTCCAACTCTACACTCCCAACCACTCATAACATCATCTCCAACTCTACACTCACAACCACTCATAACATCATCTCCAACTCTACACTCCCAACCACTCATAACATCATCTCCAACTCTACACTCGTAACCACTCATAACATCATCTCCAACTCTACACTCGTAACCACTCATAACATCATCTCCAACTCTACACTCCCAACCACTCATAACATCATCTCCAACTCTACACTCCCAACCACTCATAACATCATCTCCAACTCTACACTCACAACCACCCATAACATCATCTCCAACTCTACACTCCCAACAACTCATAACATCATCTCCAACTCTACACTCACAACCACTCATAACATCATCTCCAACTTTACACTCGTAACCACTCATAATATCATCTCCAACTCTACACTACCAACCACTCATAATATCATCTCCACCGCTACACTCACAACCACTCATAACATCATCTCCAACTCTACACTCGTAACCACTCATAACATCATCTCCAACTCTACACTCCCAACCACTCATAACATCATCTCCAACTCTTCACTCCCAACCACTCATAACATCATCTCCAACTCTACACTCCCAACCACTCATAACATCATCTCCAACTCTACACTCCCAACTACTCATAACATCATCTCCAACTCTACACTCCCAACCACTCATAACATCATCTCCAACTCTACACTCCCAACCACTCATAACATCATCTCCAACTCTACACTCCCAACCACGCATAACATCATCTCCAACTCTACACTCACAACCACTCATAACATCATCTCCAACTCTACACTCCCAACCACTCATAACATCATCTCCAACTCTACACTCACAACCACTCATAACATCATCCCCAACTCTTAATAACTATTACGATCGACGAATACCAACGTTCTGTCAGTTAAAATGATACTGTTTCAAAGATAATGGGCCTTTATAGGTTTTTAACTTGTCTAAATGTTTCGAGAAAATCAATCTCTAAAACCAATTTCAAGATTGAAATAGATTACTCCCTCCTTGGCATTAATTTACAGCATGCACTCTCCTAATCGTAGGACGCACAAACTCTGAAATCTCAATTACAGATTCAACTTTTAAGTGCATACGTACCATTTAAATGGAATCATAATGGCCTAGAAAAACTTGTTGGAAAACTGCTAAAACTCGTTTAAGATACCCCAACCTCGATTATTAAAACGTCTTTTATAGTTTCCGTGTAACAATAAATACCGATCTGATACCAAATATCGTTTAAGATTTCAAATTTTCAAAAGCGTTTCGTATTTTGTCACCAGATGGAGATTCATGATATGGTTTCAAATAGACGCCATATTACCCGGCTGAAGATGTTGAAATTACCAATAACAGTCCACACATATCGTTTTTTTATACTAAACACATTGATTTTGACCAGGTTATGCAGGTTTTGCTTTGACTGCAGTTTGGTACACAGCATTTTAAGCTTGATAACAAATCATGACATCATTTTGATTAAAACTTACATTTGGCTTCAGATGTTAAATTGTTAGGTCTTGGAAACGACATAAAAATTAATTGCAATTTACTTTGGATATAATTAAATTAAGAGTGTCATAACTGTCACACAGAGCATGTGACAGAAGGTTTTATCAATATAATAGAACTGAGTTTTTTTTAAATAGCTTGATGTTTATTCGCTGACACGTACATTCATTTCCTTTTAAGTATGTTATTTGTTCTTACGGAAAAAATATAAAGTGTAAGAAAAAAGACTTAATAGGATATAAGGAAAAGTTATCTTACGTCTGATCTTAGTAACATTACACAACGTAACGACGTCTGATTTTAGTAACATTACACAACGTAACGACGTCTGATCTTAGTAACATTACACAACGTAACGCCGTCTGATCTTAGTAACATTACACAACGTAACGCCGTCTGATCTTAGTAACATTACACAACGTAACGACGTCTGATCTTAGTAACATTACACAACGTAACGACGTCGGATCTTAATATCATCACACAACGTAACGACGTCTAATCTTAGTAACATTACACAAAGTAACGACGTCTGATCTTAGTAACATCACACAACGTAACGACGTATGATCTTAGTATCATCACATAACGTAACGACGTCTGATCTTAGTAACATTACACAACGTAACGACGTCTGATCTTAGTAACATCACACAACGTAATGACGTCTGATCTTAGTAACATCACACAACGTAACGACGTCTGATCTTAGTAACATCACCCAACGTAACGACGTCTGATCTTAGTATCATCACACAACGTAACGACGTCCGATCTTAGTAACATTACACAACGTAACGACGTCTGATCTTAGTGACATTACACAACGTAAAGACGTCTGATCTTAGTAACATTACACAACGTAACGACGTCTGATCTTAGTGACATTACACAACGTAACGACGTCTGATCTTAGTAACATTACACAACGTAACGACGTCATATCTTAATAACATCACAAACTTAACGACGTCTGATCTTAGTAACATCACCCAACGTAACGACGTCTGATCTTAGTATCATCACACAACGTAACGACGTCCGATCTTAGTGACATTACACAACGTAACGACGTCATATCTTAATAACATCACACAACGTAACGACGTCTGATCTTAGTAACTCTGCACACTGTAACATCTGATCTTAGTAACATAACACATCGTAACGACGTCATATCTTAGTAACATTACACAACGTAACGACGTCTGATCTTAGTAACACTGCACACTGTAACATCTGATCTTAGTAACATTACACATCGTAACGACGTCTGATCTTAGTAACATTACACAACGTAACGACGTCTGATCTTAGTAACATTACACAACGTAACGACTTCATATCTTAGTAACATAACACAACGTAACGACGTCTGATCTTAGTAACACTGCACACTGTAACATCTGATCTTAGTAACATTACACATCGTAACGACGTCTGATCTTAGTAACATTACACAACGTAACGACGTCTGATCTTAGCCACATTACACAACGTAACGACGTCTGATCTTAGTAACATTACACAACGTAACGACGTCATTTAAGCAGTGAACGGCTTTCAGTTGGCATTCATATTGACTATGAATGCCAACTGAAAGCCGTTCAATGCTTATATTTACCATCTGCGATTTTTATTTGTCGTGCGATTTTTTTTTTTTTATTTTCAAATTCAAATTTCAGTTGGCAGTTCATAAGCTGGTGAACTCGCAACTGAATTGGTAGGGTTATATAGTGGCAGTGCCATACAATGGTAAATATATCTTAATAACATCACACAACGTAACGACGTCTGATCTTAGTAACACTGCACACTGTAACATCTGATCTTAGTAACATCACACAACGTAACGACGTCTGATCTTAGTATCATCACACAACGTAACGACGTCTGATCTTAGTATCATCACACAACGTAACGACGTCTGATCTTAGTAACATCACACAACGTAACGACGCCTGATCTTAGTATCATCACACAACGTAAAGACGTCTGATCTTAGTAACATCACCCAACGTAACGACGTCTGATCTTAGTATCATCACACAACGTAACGACGTCTGATCTTAGTATCATCACACAACGTAACGACGTCTGATCTTACCAACATCACACAACGTAACGACGTCTGATCTTAGTAACATTATACATTGTGACAACATCAGATCGTAGTTCCCTCATAATTAAGCACAGTATAAGGTTAGTATTTTTTAGATTTAGCATTTGAAGGCAGTAATTGTCTTCAGCGGACAGTTTGGAACTATATAGGCATATTGTTTTGGTGTCAATAGTCTTCATAAACAACATTTTAAATTCTGTCTGGGAAATGAATGTTAAGGTAGACTGCATTTAAGCATACTGCTTACATTAAAAGGAATATACATGAAGAGTTCTTACATCCCTGGAATGTGAGTGGTCTACCTAAACATTCTTGATTTGTGAGAAGTCTACTTTAACATTCCTGGAAGGTGAGCAGTCTACTTTAACATTCCTGGAATGTGAGTGGTCTACCTAAACATTCTTGATTTGTGAGAAGTCTACTTTAACATCCCTGGAATGATAGCGGTCTATCTAGATATTTCTGGAAGGTGAGCAGTCTACTTTAACGTTCCTGGAAGGTGAGCAGTCTACTTTAACGTTCCTGGAAGGTGAGCAGTCTACTTTAACATTCCTGGAAGGTGAGCAGTCTACTTTAACATTCCTGGTAGGTGAGCGGTCTTCCTAAAATTCCTGAAATGTGAGAAATCTACCAAAACATCCCTGGAATGATAGCGGTCTATCTAGATATTTCTGGAAGGTGAGCAGCCTATTTTAACATTCCTGGAATGCGCGAATTATTGATTGAAAAAAATATGCGACATCTCTGTGTTACAAAATCAGAACACCTAAAACTATTCTGGATTGATTTTGTTTATCAAAGTCTATCTTTTTGCTACATTGATCCTCGGGTGGTCAACAGAATTGGAAATTCACTTGACCCTGCATAAAAACTGTGTCTATGGTGGCAACAATTATATGCTCAAGTGAATATGGTCCAAATGAAAAAAATCGATATGCATAACACTCTAGAATAGCCTCCGATACAGGTGTAACAAAATCTCTCCTGTTTTGTTGAATCTCCTTCATACAAGTATCAGGCCCCAGGTTCCTTTTCATTCCTTAACTTAAACATTACAAGCGTTAAGGATTCCCTCAACAGAAACAATGTTATCCACGGAACATTGATGAAACTGATGCGAGGGCGACAATAGCGAGACTATGGGGAGAATATGGCGAGACTATGGCGAGATTTACAGTCAAGGAATCAACAATTAACAGATACCTGCTAAAGAACTAAACAGGGTAGGTAATTACGGTTTGTATATAGCCATGAATGTGGATTGATGAAACATTATAATTTACATTATTAACACAAACAGGAATAAGATACCACACTTATTAGTAGAACAGATGAAATATCAAAAAGTTACAACAACATTTTACATTTGTAACTAAATAACATGGTATTCTAACGGGTACCGTTACATATGTCCCCCAAACGACACGCGCAGTCGTCGATATCGCAACAGTGTTTGTACATAAATTGCTAGACTACACTTATATGCCAACTTCCATCAAACTCGGACAATACATTTCGACTATAATCAGGGGCCTCCGTCCAGCTGATTGGTCGGATAAACAATCGGAAAAAAAACACTCTTGCGCAACACGGGCATACACGAACACTCATGTGAAGTTTCGTTGAATTCCGCCCTAATGTTTTCGAGGAATATATCAAAAACCTCGCGGGCGGAATAAGATGGAAGAAATAAGAATAATGATAATAAGAGGAAGATGGAACGGAGCAAAAGTAATATGTTCCTAAATTTATAATAATCAAAAATATAATCCTTATTAACGTAAAACCTATGCCTGAAAAGAAAATCAATATTGAACAACTTCCCAATAGTGTCTCAGAGGAAATTTGTGGCATGTTTTAAGATTCCACTCCTTACAAACAGGACCAGCATCAATGTTACAACACATAGCCAGCAGGATACGATAAACATAGGGGACTGGAAAGACCACTAGCAGTGTCTAACAGCTGCCATCTCAAAGGATTGCACAGAATACATACACAATATTAGCACTGATGAAACATCGTTAGGTACAGTAGAGTCAAGCTGAGTTGAACTCCATCATACATCTTGTCTGTCCTTGTAGGACTCGTCAGTGATGTTAGGGTCTAAAGTAACTATAGGAAACGACTATAATAGTCGAAAGAAATGTCAAAATCTAGATAAGGAAAACAATAGCTCCATACAAACAAAGATTAGACATATTTTCTGTTTGTCTAAGTGAAATATCAACTTCTCCCAACCCTTCCCTAAAAAAGGACAGGACAGCCTTATTACTTTCAACTTCTCTCCAACCTTCCCTAAAATAGGACTAAACAGCCTTACTATTTTCAACGGCACCGCAACCTTCCCTAAAATAGGATGGATATATGTATTTACAATGTCCCTCTAACCATCCCTAAATCAGGACGAGGCAGTCTTGCTATTTTCAACGTCCATAACCTTTCCTAAAACAGGACAGGGCAGCCTTGCTATTTTCAACGGCTTCGCAACCTTCCCTAAAATAGGATGAGATATATGTATTTACAATGTCCTTCTAACCATCCCTAAATCAGGACGAGACAGCCTTATTATTTCCCAAGTTCTTAACCTTTCCTAAAACAGGACAAGGCAGTCTTGCTATTTTCAACGTCCATAACCTTTCCTAAAACAGGACAGGGCAGCCTTGCTATTTTCAACGGCTTCCCAACCTTCCCTAAAATAGGATGAGATATATGTATTTACAATGTCCTTCTAACCATCCTTAAATCAGGACAAGACAGCCTTACTATTTGCAGTTTCCTAACTTTTCCTAAAACAGGACTAGGCAGTCTTGCTATTTTCAACGCCCCTTAACCTTCACTAAAACATGACGAGATAGCCTTGCCATTTGCCCCAGAGAATTCTTAACGTCTTTCTAACCTAACTTACAAGAAATAAAAGGTTTCCCTACACACAAAGCATTTTCCCTTAAATAGGATGCGACAGCCTTGCTATTTTCAACGGCTCCCCAACCGTCCCTAAAATAGGACGAGATTGTCTTACTTTTTTCAACATCCCACTCTAAGCGTGTCGCCTACATACATGTATCTAATGGTATAGAGGTGTTCAAAGTGACAGTTCTTGATTTGAAATCTATGCAGACGCAAACACGAATGGTAAGGGTAATACAAAATATATGATAAACTTCACAAATATCACAACAAAAAATCAAATTTGTTCCATTGCTAATAAAAACGCCAATTTAGTATTTTAGCGTTAAATATGGTGTATTTCCGACAGATGTAAGAACTAGATAGAAACACGCTTATAACCTGATCTTCCAGCATAATAGATACTATTTTCCGTGAACTCACCAGTTATTGGTCCGCAGCTAGCCAATCACTATAGCGTACACTGTGCTAGGTGTTTGTTATGTAATATTATCATATTACAAAAATAAATGGTAAGGCTTCATATGTCCTGATTTTTACGAGAAATCTAACTACATATTGTATTATACAGCCTTTTTCTTATTTAACATCACGTGGATTGTACATGTATAGTTAACACAGACACGAACGAACAAGGAAATGACATGGTAAAAGAAAGCTAGAATAGCTATAATGTACATGGTACGGGAAGGGAAATAGGTTTAATATGGCGGTGGTGGTGATGATGATTTTTTATTTACCCAATGATAACCAAGATTTCTAGAACCTAATATTGATTTTTGCCAATACCAACGGGGGCGTTTCAGACGCTAGTTATAGTGATACCAACTAGTACTTCTTCACCCAAGTCTCTTTTACGCCAGGTGTAACCAGACGACACCAACATCAATATTGTTCATTTCCATCACAGCAGGTGAGAAGAAAATATAATTTGATTTTGTACGATGATGTGAGGCTAACGTCAGTAACAAACAAATATGTCACTCGATATATGGTATTTTTTTTAATCATAACTATTTCACCAGGACAAAATACTTCCTTGTTGCCAGACATGGCAGTTCTTCTTAGAGGTGAGAATTTACACGAGATCTTCCTAACTGCTGTCTCCTATTCCACTTTTAATATCTTCCCCGACCTGTTATATGCACACCTGATATGACTTTGAGCAGCTAATTAACTCAACTCCTCAGAACTCTCAGGTGCGTGTTATAATCAGGAACTGTAATGGATGGTGGATATTACATTTTCTCATAATCTAGATTTGTCTGTCACAACCTACCTATTAAACCTGATCTTCATTCTGACCTTCAGTTCTCTGTAAGTCTCCTCGCTATGCTATTTGGATTGTCTTTAGCCAACAAGAGTCGGCTGTAAGTGTATATCTTTTCCGAATAGCATCTGAATTAATGCCATACATGTCGCTATCATTAAAAAAAGGACGCAAGTATGCCTCCAGGACTTTGGCAGTAACTAAAGGTCTCTTAACATAACCTGCTTTGTCCAATTTATGAAGTCAAGCATTTTTTTTCAAATTACATCAAGTTGATTTCGCTCTGTGAGTTTTGGAAGGTTACGTTTAAACTGATGTCCACAATAGATCTGGTTTCTACAATGTCCTCCTAAATTCCAGCCCACACTCTATCACGCTAAGCTCCAACTCTTTCTGCGTTACGTTAAGCCCCAACTCTTTCTGCGTCACGTTCAGCTTAAACTATTTCTGCGTCACGTTAAGCTCAAACTCTTTCTGCGTTCTCTTCTTGCTCTTATTGTGGTACTGTGATTTTTTTTATTCCGTTCATGAACAGTTTCTGATAATGTTTCGTCCATTTTAGTTTTTGTGCGACACCAATAACTGATACCGTTTCGCTCATAACCGTGTTTTCTGCTACGTGATCACTACAGATGATGAAGGTTCGACGTTTTTCCGTCAACACAGCTGATAAAGGTTCGGTATGTTTGCCGTCAACACAGCTGATAAAGGTTCGGTATGTTTTTTCCGTCAACACAGCTGATAAAGGTTCGGTATGTTTGTCGTCATTACGGCTGATAAAGGTTCAGTATGTTTTTTTCCGTCAACACAGCTGATAAAGGTTCGGTATGTTTGCCGTCATTACGGCTGATAAAGGTTCGGTATGTTTGCCGTCATTACGGCTGATAAAGGTTCGGTATGTTTTTCCGTCAACACAGCTGATAAAGGTTCGGTATGTTTGCCGTCATTACGGCTGATAAAGGTTCGGTATACGAGTATTTGCCGTCATTACGGCTGATAAAGGTTCGGTATGTTTGCCGTCATTACGACTGATAAAGGTTCGGTATGTTTTTCCGTCATTACGGCTGATAAAGGTTCGGTATGTTTGCCGTCATTACGGCTGATAAAAGTTCGGTATGTTTGCCGTCATTACGGCTGATAAAAGTTCAATATGTTTGCCGTCATTACGGCTGATAAAAGTTCAATATGTTTGCCGTCATTACGGTTGATAAAAGTTCAATATGTTTGCCGTCATTACGGCTGATAAAAGTTCAATATGTTTGCCATCACTACAGCTGATAAAAGTTCAATGTGTTTGCCGTCATTACGGCTGATAAAGTTCAATATGTTTGCCATCACTACAGCTGATAAAGTTCAATATGTTTGACGTCATTACGGCTGATAAAAGTTCAATATGTTTGCCGTCATTACGGCTGATAAAGTTCGATAGGTTTGCCATCACTACAGCTGATAAGGTTGCATGGATTTGACGTCACCACGGCTGAAAAACGTTCGGGGGGTTTGACGTCATTACGGCTGATAAAGATTCGGTGGGTTTGCCACACTACAGCTAATAAAGGCTTGCATTGGATATAATTTAATCTAATTTACGAGCGGGGCTGTTATTAGACACAAAGAGATTGCAAGCCGTCTTATCTATACCCAACACATTTCATCGTGTCCATATTACAATTTTCTTAAGTTTCACCATTTACTGTTTTGCGAGCGTTCGGACATGTAACATACGTTTTACTAATATTCGTACGCTTTACTTACCAGTAAATTACAAGTAACGCATTGCATAACTAAAGGAAAGGTCTCTTATCTAAGTTTTCCCTCAATCGAATAATGCATTCCTATGGACAATTTCAGTAAAAGAATTTCCTCAGGTTAGGGAAGTTTGATGAAACCGGGCCGCATGGCAGTCGAGGGCACCGGAACAATTAACCAGCTAGGAACCAGATTCCAACTCGGCTGAGACATATCTGTCTTTCTACCAAGTTGGAATTGTTTTGATACTGAACATCCCTTCATAATGTCCACAGTTTCTCTGTAACATCGATTTGGTAAGCTATGTTTGTACGAGGATGAACTCACTTCACCAACTTGATCGTGTCCATTTGCCATAAATTTCTTGATGCAAGACACATTCGTGTTCATTACCATCACAGAAAAACTAGTGTAATTTACTCCAGCATTAAAGCGCCATATTCCTCGAAGTAGCATGCCAAATGATACAACTAAAACGTAAGCTCGACAATGTTTGAGGCTTAGATCCTACACCTATATAACCATTTGAAAGCCTAGTCAGTAAAATCTATTTCTGTTTTTAAAGGTGGTCTCCTGTTACCGGTCATGCTCATATTCGACAGCGTCCATAGTTAGAGGGTATCTGGAAATGTTGGGAAATGTCTGGCTGTTCTGTACCTTATAAGAACTCTTTCTAATTATTGTCAGCGTTAAATTTTGCTGTGGTTAGTTTGGACAAGCGAAAGTGTTTATAAATCGATCTAGGTTGATCTACTAAAGTATATAGTTTTTGTTCATTTTTTAAAGCATCAAATGAAATCCTAACATGTGCGAAATACCCCTTTAATAAAAGCTTAGTAAGCAGAGGCTCACACAAAAGAGCAGATATGCCCCTCCCTATAGCTATACATGTCCCCTTCCGGCCCCTGCCAGCTATTAAACTGTCATGATCTTTAAAGGTACTCGGATTTTCTAAACATAGTAACGAAGACTTTGACCTTGATCAAACAACCCTGGAACTTTAGATCAAAATCCCTCAAGGGAAGAAATCCGCTAAAGTGCCAACGTGGAGACCGGAGTACCGCAGGGGTCAGTACTCGGACCGAACATATTCCTGCATAAACGACATGCAAAATAATATCGAAGCCACTGTCAAACTATTCGCTGATGACACCATAGTTTTTCTTACTATAACATCGGACACAGATACCATCTACCTACAGTCATGTCTACAAGCAGAAATGGAGCAGGCATGAATGATGAAGTTTCACACTGAGAAATGTAATGTGATGACAATCCGCAAGAAGAGAAACTCAATCATCGGGGACTACACACTCCATGGCCTTTCTGTTGAGCGGGTAACATCTGCCAACTATCTTGGAGTAACTATAACATTTGATTTTAAATGGAACACCCATGTTAGTATCATCTGCAAACGTGACAACAACACCATTGGATTCCTTAAAAGACAGTTTAACATCAGTAACCTATCCATCAAAGAAAGTACCTATAAAATCCTAGTTTGACCACCACTTGAATATGCATGTACATCATGGGACCCACATCAACAAAATAACAAATACAGACTGGAAATGGTAAAACGTAGAACACCGTTACCATAACACATCATCAGTTAGCTCTCTACTTCAACGACAGAACTGGACATCAATTGAAAAAAGAAGGAGATCAAGACTCCCCATCCTATGCAAGATTACCAACACACACATATATATATATATATTGATCCCTCCAACTTGATACCACTAGATAGGAAAACACGCCACATGCTTGGTATATCATTCCAGATACCATCCACGCAAACAAGAGTCATTCTACCCAAAAAGAACCATCAGAGACTGAATACCTTGTCCACTGGCAGTAGTAACATTGCTGCCGCTGAGAGCCTTGACATCTTCAAAGCTCTCATTCAACACACAATTTAAAGATGTTTTTAATCACTACACTGTACAGAGCACTATTTTTAAAACTCTAAATGCGTACATCACAACGTGACAATATGGTCAACATGATGAAGGAGGATTTTCTAAGAATAGCAACGGTGACCTTGACCTTGACTCAACAACCCTGAAAGTCACTGAATGAATGAAGTCGCTAGAGCTCTGACAACTATCAGTGTTATGTAGGTATAGGTATATCCAAGCCAACATTGATAACAGGTAGTAGGAAGAACAGGACTAAATGAGAACTAAAACAAAATACATGCTACACGTCTGCAGAGGCAATAAATACAACACTCTTCATTTGGACACAATTTTTATTTAAATAACATTCGTAAATTGTCTTTTTCAGTCATATACTGGGTTATAAATGAAATACCACATTAAGATCAGGTCTTACTAAAACACAATTTTGTCGACATTACGGTGGAATTTTTCCAAAAAATATTTTTGGAAATCTTTTCCAGATAGTCTAAATTTTGATGCTGTAACTAGCATATCAACATATATAATGGCATAAGCATATAAGTCCAGATAAAAAATAGATATACAAATGCCTAGCGTAAAGATGTCCGTACAATTCTCATCAGACTATCTGCACACTTCCATCAGACCTGTCCTCTCACTTCTCCTCGGACTTTCCTCACACTTCCATCAGACTTGTCCTGTCACTTCTTATTAGACCTGTCCTTACACTTCTCACCTGACCTAACCTTATTACTTTTCACCAGACCTATCACCTTACTTTTCATCAGATCTGTCCTAACACTTATCGCCAAGCCTTTCCTCCCACTTCTCATCAAACCTGTTACCTCACTTCTCATCAGACCTATTCTCTCACTCTCATCAGACATGTCCTCACACTTCTAATCAGACATGTCCTCACACTTCTAATCAGACATATTTCCTCACTTCTCATGAGACCCAACCTTTCAATTTTCACCAGATCCATTTCCTTTCTGCTAATTAGACTTGTCTTCATGCTTCTTCTAAGACCTACCCTTACACTTCTCATCAGACATATCCTAACACTTCTCACCAGACCTACCCCATAAATTCATTAGACCTATCCTTCTGCTTCTCATCAGCCCTGTAGTTTTCATCAGATCTGTCCTCACACTTCTCATCAGACTTGTCCTTACACTTCACAGACCTATCCTCACACTTCTTATAAGACCTGTCCTCACACTTCTCAATAGACCTGTCCTCAAACTTCTTATAAGACCTATCCTAGCACTTCTCACCAGACCTACCCTCATACTTTTCATTGGAACTATTCACCCACTTCTCATCCGCCTTGTACTTCTCATCAGCTATGCCCTAAACTTTCATACCAGATCTGTACTGTAACTTCTCATAAGCCTGTCCTTCCACGTTCCATCAGCTCCTTCCTTAGACTGCTCACACAGTTATGACCTTTACACTATTGGTGGGATCTGTTTTTGTCAGACTCCCTTATTGAAACATACATTACATATCATTGACATGTCAATTATAAAGGAATGAGGAAGTTTATGGTCCAAATTAACATAAACATTTTGGGTGCAACAAGACTGTGAGTGTTTTCACTTTGGCAATGTGTGTACACACACAATCCACTCTTCAAAAACTCATGTGATTATAATAGATTAGGAATGTATGTTATATAAGGCATTATATTTCTGTGACTTTAATAAAACAATTTTTATTGAATGCATGCTCAAAAATATAGTATGTTGTGGTCTATTTCTTTTGTTAAATTTTACCTAGTTCATCAAAGAAAAACATTCAATAATGCAAACCAAAATCTTTAAAAATTCTCAGCCGCAAATTTCCTGGCATCTTGGATTCTTGCTCGACTGTAATTAAAAAAATCAATAAATTTACCAAAAAATTAAACACAAAGAAGAAATGATCTTTTAAGACATTGAGGGAAGAAAAAGTTAAAAGGGATATTCTAAACAAGATTTGTTTTTATCCAAACACAGAAATCAATGTACAAAAATGCTAACCTGCGAGTTTTCCGCTGACCATCCATAGAATTCTCAGATGTAAGTGGTGACAATGGTCTCTCTGGCAACGTCTCATACATCTCTCTCAGAGAATCAAACCTATAAGGGATATAATTATACATGTAATATATCAGATAGCTATTCAAACTCAAAGGAGACAACTAAGGCAAGTTAACTGGAAGTATGTATGAGTCAAACACAAGGGAGACAACCAAGGTGAGCAAACTGGCAGTATGTATGAGTCAAACACAAAAGGGAGACAACCAAGTCTAGTAAACTGGCAGTATGTATGAGTCAAACACAAGGGAGACAATCAAGGTGAGCAAACTGCCAATGTTTATGATCAAACACAAGGGAGACAATCAAGGTGAGCAAAGTGCCAATGTTTATGATCAAACACAAGGGAGACAATCAAGGTGAGCAAAGTGCCAATGTTTATGATCAAACACAAGGGAGACAATCAAGGTGAGCAAACTGCCAATGTTTATGAGTCAAACACAAGAGAGACAATCAAGGAGGATTCAAACTAAAGGTAGAAAACACTCCAAACAAACTGAAACACTTTTTATTGAGAGAAAATATCAAAGGGAGACAACTGAACTAAGGTTTTATCAAAATTCAAATATGTCACAATATCCTTCATATCTAAATGATGTGTACATGTAGATACAACATGTAAATAACCAGTAGTACAGTATCTGTAGGTATTGAACAGTGTATGTAAGTACTGAAAATTGTATGTAAGTAAGAAATGCATGGTGTATGTATGTATTGAATGTTTTATCCTCGTTAAGTAAACATCAATAACTATACTAAAGGAGCCAGACAGGAATCAAACAAAGAACCTCTTGACCATTGCCGGATAGATTCTTCACTGAGCTAGCTTGTGTTTTAGGTTACATTGCTAACAAGAGATCGCAAGAGACCTTTATAGAGATAGAACTAATAAATTGATTCAAGAGATTGTCAACCCGTCTGAGATACTAAAAACATTCGTCAGTATTCTACTACTGATTTCAGCTGTTCTGATTTATCAAGAACTCCACATTTGATGAATCAGTTGTTCTGATCTATTTAGGAATCCAACTTTGATAAATCAGCTGAAGTTATATTTTCTATTGATTTGTGTTTTAACATCCACCTAGACTACTGGTGATGTGCTTACCACACAGGTATATACAATATACTGGATTTCTAACTAAGAGTGTATCAAACACAACACCATAGAGTCACATTGTCAAACCCAACACAATGTGAATAACCTGATTATTAAGCAATAAATCAGAATACCGAGCCGATCATAACCAATCATTTACTCTGAAATAACCACCAACTGCCAACACTAATAAACCATTTTAGTGTCCATTGTCAAATTGTGTTTTTATTAAGGTTTAACTACAGAAACAGAGAAAGCTAGAGCTCATTGTCTATCATTTCACTCAATGAGACATCAGTTACTTTAAATAGTCTATGAACATGTTCCAGAGTCCAGCTCTGTCCTCAATCATTAATGAAACATCTCCCTCATCTTACAATTAACATATAATTCATATAAATCAACGTTCATTGATTAATAAAAGCATTTGAATTTTGACAAGAGTTTAAACCCAGATGCAAACCTAATCAGTGGGAAGTAAGATAGGCAGAAATTCTAGGTGGGAAGTAAGATAGGCAGAAATTCTAGGTGGGAAGTAAGATAGGCAGAAATTCTAGGTGAGAAGTAAGATAGGCAGAAATCCTAGGTGGGAAGTAAGATAGGCAGAAATTCTAGGTGGGAAGTAAGATAGGCAGAAATTCTAGGTGGGAAGTAAGATAGGCAGAAATTCAAGGTGGGAAATAAGATAGGCAGAAATTCAAGGTGGGAAGTAAGATAGGCAGAAAGTCTAGGTGGGAAGTAAGATAGGCAGAAATTCAAGGTGGGAAGTAAGATAGGCAGAAATTCAAGGTGGGAAGTAAGATAGGCAGACATTCTAGGTGGGAAGTAAGATAAGCAGACATTCTAGGTGGGAAGTAAGATAGGCAGAAATTCTAGGTGGGAAGTAAGATAGGCAGAAATTCTAGGTGGGAAGTAAGATAGGCAGAAATTCTAGGTGGGAAGTAAGATAGGCAGAAATTCTAGGTGGGAAGTAAGATAGGCAGAAATTCTAGGTGAGATCAGTAAATTTGAATGAAAGAATGAATTTAAAAACAAATAAAACAAATGATAGTCAAAAATGTGATTTCCCTATAACTATAGTAAAGTTTATCCCCTCCCATGGGGCAAACGCGAGACCCCAGGGCTAGGAAATTCACAATTATGGTAAAGCACCTTAAGACCGTTCGATCTGTGAAGAGTATTTAATTCTACCTTAAATGGGCTGTAAGAAGAAGATTTTTAAAATTTCTGTTAATTTGACCCTTTTTGGGCCCTCCCATCAGCCCCTGGGGGTCAGTCAGGGCCAACATGTACATACCATTAAACTGTCATCCCAAGCTGATAATGTTAACGAAGTTAGAATGAATTCCAATAAAAATTCAACAAATAATAGTCAAAAATGTGATTTCCCTATGTAAACTATAGTAAAGTTTACCCCCTCCCCAGGGGCAAACATGAGACCCCAGGGTCATGAAATTCACAATTTTGGTAAAGCACCTTAAGATCCTTCCATCTATGAAGAGTATTTGATTCTAACATATCTGAGAGTAGAGAAGAAGATTTTTGAAATTTTTGTAAATTTTACCCTTTTTGGCCCCGCCCACCAGCCCCTGGGGGTCAACTAGGGCCAACATGTACATACCATCAAACTGTCATCTCATGCTGATAATTTGAACCAAGTTAGAATGAATTCCAATAAAAATTCAACAAATAATAGTCAAAAATGTGATTTCCCTATATAAACTATAGTAAAGTTTACCCCCTCCCCAGGGGCAAACATGAGACCCCAGGGTCATGAAATTCACAATTTTGGTAAAGCACCCTAAGATCCTTCCATCTATGTAGATTATTTGATTCTACCATATCTGAGAGTAGAGAAAAAGATTTTTGAAATTTTTGTAAATTTGACCCTTTTTGGCCCCGCCCACCAGCCCCTGGGGGTCAACTAGGGCCAACATGTACATACCATCAAAGTGTCTTCCCATGCTGATAATTTGATACAAGTTAGAATGAATTCCAATACAAATCCAACAAATAATAGTCAAAAATGTGATTTCTCTATATAAACTATAGTAAAGTTTACCCCCTCCCCAGGGGCAAACGTGAGACCCCAGGGTCATGAAATTCACAATTTTGGCAAAGCACCTTAAGACCCTTCCATCTATGTAGAGTATTTGATTCTACCATATCTGAGAGTAGAGAAGAAGATTTTTGGAATTTTTGTCAATTTGACCCTTTTTGGCCCCGCCCACCAGCCCCTGGGGGTCAACTAGGGCCAACATGTAAATACCATCAAACTGTCATCTCATGCTGATAATTTGAACCAAGTTAGAATGAATTCCAATACAAATCCAACAAATAATAGTCAAAAATGTGATTTCCCTATGTAAACTATAGTAAAGTTTACCCCCTCCCTTGGGGCAAACGTGAGACCCCAGGGTCATGAAATTCACAATTTTGGTAAAGCACCTTAAGATCCTTCCATCTATGTAGAGTATTTGATTCTACCATATCTGAGAGTAGAGAAGAAGATTTTTGAAATTTTAGTCAATTTGACCCTTTTTGGCCCCGCCCACCAGCCCCTGGGGGTCTACTAGGGCCAACATGTACATACCATCAAACTGTCATCTCATGCTGATAATTTGATACAAGTTAGAATGAATTCCAATACAAATCCAACAAATAATAGTCAAAAATGTGATTTCCCTATATAAACTATAGTAAAGTTTACCCCCTCCCCAGGGGCAAACGTGAGACCCCAGGGTCATGAAATTCACAATTTTGGTAAAGCACCTTAAGACCCTTCCATCTATGTAGAGTATTTGATTCTACCATATCTGAGAGTAGAGAAGAAGATTTTTGAAATTTTTGTCAATTTGACCATTTTTGGCCCCGCCCCTCAGGCCCCTGGGGGGTGGGGACCATATAATTCACAATTTTGGTTCACCCTCAGCCATGGAAGCTTCCTGTAAAATTTCATTGAATTTGGTTCAGCAGTTTTTAAGAAGAAGTTGAAAATGTAAATTGTTTACGACGCACGACGGACGACGCACGACGCCGGACAAAAGGCGATTGCAATAGGTCAACTGAGACTTCGTCTCAGGTGACCTAAAAATGCTAACCTGCGAGTTTTCCGCTGACCATCCATAGAATTCTCAGATGTAAGTGGTGACAATGGTCTCTCTGGCAACGTCTCATACATCTCTCTCAGGGAATCAAATCTATAAGGGATATAATTATACATGTAATATATCAGATAGCTATTCAAACTCAAAGGAGACAACTAAGGCAAGTAAACTGGCATGTATGTACGAGTCAAACACAAAAGGGAGACAATCAAGGTGAGCAAACTGCCAATGTTTATGAGTCAAACACAAGGGAGACAATCAAGGTGAGCAAACTGCCAATGTTTATGAGTCAAACACAAGGGAGACAATCAAGGAGGATTCAAACTAAAGGTAGAAAACACTCCAAACAAACTGAAACACTTTTTATTGAGAGAAAATATCAAAGAGAGACAACTGAACTAAGGTTTTATCAAAATTCAAATATGTCACAATATCCTTCATATCTAAATGATGTGTGTAGGTACAACATGTAAATAACTAGTAGTACAGTATCTGTAGGTATTGAACAGTGTATGTAAGTACTGAAAATTGTATGTAAGTAAGAAATGCATAGTGTATGTATGTATTGAATGTTTTATCCTCGTTAAGTAAACATCAATAAGTATACTAAAGGAGCCAGACAGGAATCAAACAAAGAACCTCTTGACCATTGCCGGATAGATTCTTCACTGAGCTAGCTTGTGTTTTAGGTTACATTGCTAACAAGAGATCGCAGGACCTTTATAGAGATAGAACTAATAAATTGATTCAAGATTGTCAACCCGTCTGAGATACTAAAAACATTCGTCAGTATTCTACTACTGATTTCAGCTGTTCTGATTTATCAAGAACTCCATATTTGATGAATCAGTTGTTCTGATCTATTTAGGAATCCAACTTTGATAAATCAGCTGAAGTTATATTTTCTATTGATTTGTGTTTTAACATCCACCTAGACTACTGGTGATGTGCTTACCACACAGGTATATACAATGTACTGGATTTCTAACTAAGAGTGTATCAAACACAACACCATAGAGTCACATTGTCAAACCCAACACAATGTGAATAACCTGATTATTAAGCAATAAATCAGAATACCGAGCCGATCATAACCAATCATTTACTCTGAAATAACCACCAACTGCCAACACTAATAAACCATTTTAGTGTCCATTGTCAAATTGTGTTTTTATTAAGGTTTAACTACAGAAACAGAGAAAGCTAGAGCTCATTGTCTATCATTTCACTCAATGAGACATCAGTTACTTTAAATAGTCTATGAACATGTTCCAGAGTCCAGGTCTGTCCTCAATCATTAATGAAACATCTCCCTCATCTTACAATTAACATATAATTCATATTTAAATCAACGTTCATTGATTAACAAGAGGCCCATGGGGCCTGTATCGCTCACCTGGTTGGATTTGACCAAATGTCAAAATAATGTTCATGTTCAATTCCTTTTGTTTGTTAACCTCAAACAATGCTATATATGGCTATAGCGGTGGGATCCAAACTGCTTTAAAGACATAATGAAGTCCAGACTCTCTGAGTTTACAACATGCATTTATAACTTTATGACTAGTAGTGATTTAAAGGAATTACCTCTATTTCCCATATGGGGCCCCACCCCTTTTGCCCCTCGGGGGTCAGAGTCACCATTTATGCAAAATCTGTTCCCCTTCCCCCAAGAATGTTTCTTACCAAATTGGGTTCAAATCCATTCATAACTTTATGACTAGTAGCGATTTAAAGGAATTACCTCTATTTCCCATGTGGGGCCATGCCCCCTTTGGCCCCTTGGGGGTCAGAGTCATCATTTATGCAAAATCTGTTCCTCTTCCCCCAATGATGTTTTTGACCAAATTGGGTTCAAATCCTTTCATAACTTTATGACTAGTAGCGATTTAAAGACATTACCTTGTTTCCCCATTAGGCCCCGCCCCTTTGGTCCTTTGGGAGTAAGAGTCATCATTTATGCAAAATCTGTTCCCCTTCACAAAAGAATGTTTCTGACCAAATTGGGTTCAAATCCATTCATAACTTTATGACTAGTAGCCATTTGAAGGAATTACCTCTATTTCCCCATTAGGCCTCGCCCCTTTGGCCCTTTAGGGGTCAGATTCACCATTTATGCAAAATCTGTTCCCCTTCCCCAAAGGATGTTTCTTACTAAATTGTGTTAAAATCCATTCATAACTTTATGACAAGTAGCGATTTAAAGGAATTGCCTCAATTTCCCCTATTGGGCCCCACCCCTCAGGCCCCTTGGGGGTCAGAGTCACCATTTATGCAAAATCTGTTCCTCTTCCCCAAAGAATGTTTCTGACCAAATTGGGTTCAAATCCATTCATAACTTTATGACTAGTAGCGATTTAAATGAATTACCGCCCCTTTGGCTCCTCGGGGGTCAGAGTCACCATTTATGCAAAATCTGTTCCCTTCACATAAGAATGTTTCTGACCAATTTGGGTTCAAATCCATTCATAACTTTATGACTAGTAGCGATTTGAAGGAATTACCTCTATTTCCCCATTAGGCCCCGCCCTTCAGGCCCCTTGGGGGTCAGAGTCACCATTTATGCAAAATCTGTTCCCCTTCCCTGAAGGATGTTTCTGACCAAATTGGGTTCAAATCCATTCATAACTTTATGACAAGTAGCGATTTTAAGGAATTGCCTCAATTTCCCCTATTGGGCCACGCCCCTCAGGCCCCTTAGGAGTCAGAGTCACCATTTATGCAAAATCTGTTCCCATTCCCCCAAGAATGTTTCTGACCAAATTGGGTTCAAATCCATTCATAACTTTATGACTAGTAGTGATTTGAAGAAATTACCTCTATTTCCCCATTAGGCCCCGCCCCTTTGGCCCCTTGGGGGTCAGAGCAACCATTTATGCAAAATCTGTTCCCCTTCCCCCAAGAATGTTTCTGACCAAATTGGGTTCAAATCCATTCATAACTTTATGACTAGTAGCGATTTGAAGGAATTACCTCTATTTCCCCCATTAGGCCCCGCCCCTTTGGTCCCTCGGGGGTCAGAGTCACCATTTATGCAAAATCTGTTCCCTTTCCCCAAAGGATGTTTCTGACCAAATTGGGTTTAAATCCATTCATAACTTTATGACTAGTAGTGATTTGAAGAAATTACCTCTATTTCCCCATTAGGCCCCGCCCCTTTGGCCCTTTGGGGGTCAGAGTAACCATTTATGCAAAATCTGTTTCTCTTCCCTGAAGGATGTTTCTGACCAAATTGGGTTCAAATCCATTCATAACTTTTTGACAAGTAGCGATTTTAAGGAATTGCCTCAATTTCCCCTATTGGGCCCCACCCATCAGGCCCCTTGGGGGTCAGAGTCACCATTTATGCAAAATCTGATCCCCTTCTGCCAAGGATGTTTCTGACCAAATTTGGTCAAAATCCAATAAGAACTTTTTGACTAGTAGCGATTTGAAGCAAATGTTGACGGACGATGGACGACGGACGACAGACGACGGACGACAGACGACAGACGACGGACGCCGCACCATGGCATAAGCTCACCGGACCTTCGGTCCAGGTGAGCTAATAAAAGCATTTGAATTTTGACAAGAGTTTAAACCCAGATACAAATCCTAATCAGTGGGAAGTAAGATAGGCAGAAATTCTAGGCGGGAAGTAAAATAGGCAGAAATTCAAGGTGGGAAGTAAGATAGGCAGAAATTCTAGGTGGGAAGTAAGATAGGCAGAAATTCTAGGTGAGAAGTAAGATAGGCAGAAATTCTAGGTGAGAAGTAAGATAGGCAGACATTCTAGGTGGGAAGTAAGATAGGCAGAAATTCTAGGTGAGAAGTAAGATAGGCAGAAATTCTAGGTGGGAAGTAAGATATGGTGATCACTGATCAGTGAATCAGACTCCTCAGATATGGTGATCATTGATTAGTGAATCAGACTCCTCAGATATGGTGATCACTGATTAGTGAATCAGACTCCTCAGATATGGTGATCACTGATTAGTGAATCAGACTCCTCAGATATGGTGATCACTGATTAGTGAATCAGACTCCTCAGATAATGGTGATCACTGATTAGTGAATCAGACACCTCAGATATGGTGATCACTGATTAGTGAATCAGACTCCTCAGATATGGTGATCATTGATTAGTGAATCAGACACCTCAGATAATGGTGATCACTGATTAGTGAACCAGACACCTCAGATATGGTGATCATTGATTAGTGAATCAGACTCCTCAGATATGGTGATCACTGATTAGTGAATCAGACTCCTCAGATAATGGTGATCATTGATTAGTGAATCAGACTCCTCAGATAATGGTGATCACTGATTAGTGAATCAGACACCTCAGATATAGTGATCATTGATTAGTGAATCAGACTCCTCAGATAATGGTGATCACTGATTAGTGAATCAGACACCTCAGATATAGTGATCATTGATTAGTGAATCAGTCCTCAGATATGGTGATCATTGATTAGTGAATCAGACACCTCAGATAATGGTGATCATTGATTAGTGAAGCAGTCCTCAGACATGGTGATCTGTAATTTGTGTTTATCAGTGAAGATCTGGAATGATCAAATGACATAGCAGCTAGGAGTTTCCAGAAGAAAACAGCAACAGTAATTTAGTGTGATGGTGAACATGGCAGGCAGAGAGAAGGGCAGAGTAGACCATCTCTGACCGATGGGTCTGACCTGTAGCCAATTTCATTCATATTGGGAAATGAACATCAGACAGGCTCCCTGTGCATTGGACAGTACACAGCAAGACTGTGCTATATCACACACTGACCTGTCTACTAATTTGATTTGAGAGTTTGTGTCCACACAGGCCTGCATTCGGTTATAAGGGCTGTGTTCTGCTGATAGAATGATGTACGTCTAAATAGCATTATGGTATGTGACACCCTGGACAATTCTTTGAATAAATATTGGACATGTCATGAGATGTCGGTTATGATTACACGATTGGGTTGAAACTGATGAATCTCATTGCTTCTCGCAATCTCTGATCACGAGATCACTCATCTCCAATATAATACACACTTACTTCTTATATAAATATGACACTGAGCCAGTGTTTGTCAATCTGTTAAGCACACTTGCATGGAACTGCCACAATATCAACTATCCGGAAGGATAGCATGCTCATTATGATGTCTAAAATGTAACCATGAAGCTAGTTACTGACCACCATCAAAATGGCTTTTCTATCTGCAGAATGGAGCTATGGTAATTAAAGACATATCTGAGTTTAAATTCATTACGATCTACATTAGACAAAAAAAGTTTTAGGAGATGTAAAAACGACACAGCAATATAATGTTAGGGAGCAGATCTCACACAGCAATATAATGTTAGGGAGCAGATCTCACACAGCAATATAATGTTAGGGGGCAGATCTCACACAGCAATATAATGTTAGGGGGCAGATCTCACACAGAAATATGATGTTTGAGAGCAGATCTCACAGAGTAATATGATGTTTGAGAGCAGATCTCACAGAGTAATATGATGTTTGAGAGCAGATCTCACAGAGTAATTTGATGTTAGGGAGCAGATCTCACAGAGTAATTTGATGTTTGTGAGCAGATCTCACAGAGTAATATGATGTTTGAGAGCTGATCTCACAGAGTAATATGATGTTAGGGAGCAGATCTCACAGAGCAATATAATGTTTGAGAGCAGATCTCACAGAGTAATATGATGTTATGGGGCAGATCTCAGAGCAATATGATGTTAGGGGGCATATCTCACAGAGCAATATAATGTTAGGGGGCAGATCTCACAGAGTAATATGATGTTAGGAAGCAGATCTCACAGAGCAATATAATGTTTGAGAGCTGATCTCACAGAGCAATATGATGTTTGAGAGCTGATCTCACAGAGCAATATGATGTTTGAGAACAGATCTCAAAGAGTAATATAATGTTAGGGGGCAGATCTCACAGAGCAATATAATGTTTGAGAGCTGATCTCACAGAGTAATATGATGTTAGGGAGCAGATCTCACAGAGCAATATAATGTTTGAGAGCAGATCTCACAGAGCAATATGATGTTTGAGAGCTGATCTCACAGAGTAATATGATGTTAGGGAGCAGATCTCACAGAGCAATATAATGTTTGAGAGCAGATCTCACAGAGTAATATGATGTTTGAGAGCTGATCTCACAGAGTAATATGATGTTAGGGGGCAGATCTCACAGAGCAATATAATGTTAGGGGGCAGATCTCACAGAGCAATATGATGTTAGGGAGCAGATCTCACAGAGCAATATGATGTTTGAGAGCTGATCTCATAGAGCAATATGGTTTTTGAGAACAGATCTCACAGAGCAATATGATGTTAGGGAGCAGATCTCACAGAGCAATATGATGTTTGAGAGCTGATCTCATAGAGCAATATGGTTTTTGAGAACAGATCTCACAGAGTAATATGATGTTAGGGAGCTGATCTCACAGAGTAATATGATGTTAGGGAGCAGATATCACAGAGGAATATGATGTTAGGGAGCAGATCTCACAGAGTAATATGATGTTAGGAAGCAGATCTCACAGAGCAATATGGTTTTTGAAAGTAGATCTCACAGAGCAATATGGTGTATGAGAGCAGATCTCACAGAGCAATATGATGTTTGAGAGCTGATCTCACAGAGTAATATGATGTTAGGGAGCAGATCTCACAGAGCAATATAATGTTTGAGAGCAGATCTCACAGAGTAATATGATGTTTGAGAGCTGATCTCACAGAGTAATATGATGTTAGGGGGCAGATCTCACAGAGCAATATAATGTTAGGGGGCAGATCTCACAGAGCAATATGATGTTAGGGAGCAGATCTCACAGAGCAATATGATGTTTGAGAGCTGATCTCATAGAGCAATATGGTTTTTGAGAACAGATCTCACAGAGCAATATGATGTTAGGGAGCAGATCTCACAGAGCAATATGATGTTTGAGAGCTGATCTCATAGAGCAATATGGTTTTTGAGAACAGATCTCACAGAGTAATATGATGTTAGGGAGCTGATCTCACAGAGTAATATGATGTTAGGGAGCAGATATCACAGAGGAATATGATGTTAGGGAGCAGATCTCACAGAGTAATATGATGTTAGGAAGCAGATCTCACAGAGCAATATGGTTTTTGAAAGTAGATCTCACAGAGCAATATGGTGTATGAGAGCAGATCTCTGTCATTTTTAATATTTCTGAACACCTTAGAAAGTCAACTCAAAACTAAATGGGACCATAGCTAAAGATTTCATGTCATGAAAATCAATCTCTCATCTTATCTGAACAACTTAAAAGGATGATAATATTATGATACACAAGCCTGTTTACTGTAAACTTTGCTGTACGGTATTTTGTCAATCGACTTACACATTATTTGTATCTACCATGAACCAGTGCTGATCCATTACAATGAAGATGGAATGTTAGTGTAAAGTGTAAACAGACATGTTTGTAAGATTACACTTGCTGTCCTTCCTTTCTCTGTGTTTCTGATCGTAGAAGATAATCATACTGTGTTACAATCAATCAGGTTTTCTAATCAAACACATTAGTGAGTTTTTATTTCTATTGAGAATGACTTTCATCCGTGCTTTCTTGTGCAGTTAATATCCATTATGCTTCTTCCTGCAGACATTCTCATGCACAGCATTCCACTTACAGCCCAGGTACTGGAAGATTTATGGTATTTATCAAACACGATAAAGTTATTTAGTTGAAGAAAACCTGTTTATAGTTGAAAGAAGGTCTGTGACACTTTAATGTGAGGAAGAAAAAACAAACGTGAGTTTAAAGTCAGATGTACTTGCTGAACTTACTTTTTAAGAATACTGCTCTCCAAATTCTTCATCTCGCTGTCAGACGATTTGATTTGAGCCTCCACCTGTCTTACACTGATGACTGAAACAACAAGAAAGCTCACAAACATACTGTTTTAAAAAGAACATGCATCAATTTCGTGAATAAATGAAGAATAAGAGAAGAAATTCACTGTTGTATCGATAAAGATGTAATATGTATACAGTGGGTTGGCTGAACTTCTAACCCCGAAAATTAAAAAGCAACTCTGCAGCTGATGCTAGCGATGAACACAAGTTTTACTGTCTTGAGTGGATGGTCAATAAAGGATGTATTTCAGAAATGGGGTTGTAGTGTTGGCCCCTTGACCATTAGGTATATTAAGCTGGACCTGATGGGGTTATTTGGGAGCTAATTTATATATAACCAATTACCTAATTGAATTGAGAGCAAGTTTACTAGAAACAGCTGCCTGACAGGAGCACAATGGCAAACTGGACTAGCAAGTACAGTCATCTTACTGCTGACAACAAAATATATAACCAGCTCATCTTACATACATAAATTTAAAATCTATCTTAAATAAGAAACCAAATGTCAAATTTCAACAACAGTACTACACTGAAGGATAATGCATGGAATAGAAAACTAGCCCTTTTAGAACAAATCTATCAAGACTGAGCAACACTGATCATTAGGTAGACTGGACAACTCCTCAAAAACTGTTTCATCTCAGTACTCAGAAATTACTAACATACATGTACATAAGGTACCTTGATTGCATGTGACAAATCAATTTCTGGGTTTTGAATTTTTTTTCTTCCAAGACTTTGGTTATACATACAAGAAAATCATTTCTATACAAACAAAGGTCATCCTAGTCATTGCTGCCTCACCTGGTATTTTAATTTTAACCTCAAATTTTATAAACATGATTTATGCCACAATAAAAAAGCAAAAATAAATATAATCTGATAACAGGCAATGGGAGTTTTTAATATACACTAATGTGTCAGATTTCTGCAGCCTCTTGCAGACCAAGCAAGTATGCTCAGTCACTAAAAAGGCAAAACAAAATTTGCCTACCCCCTAAAGGGATAATTAAGTAAGTTTGCCCATCCCAAAATGGACCAGGCAAGACTTTGAACACAAAAAGGACCTTCAAGTTTGTCGAGCCCCAATTCACAAGGCCAGAAGGTTTGCCCAACGCCTAATACACATGGCCAGGTAAGTTTGCCCAGCACCTTACTCACAAGGCCAGGTAAGTTTGCCCAGCACCTTACTCACAAGGCTATGAAAGTTTGACCAGCTCCTTACTCACAAGGCCAGGAAGGTTTGACCAGCTCCTTACTCACATGGCCATGAAGGTCTGACCAGCTCCTTACTCACAAGGTCATGAAGGTTTGACCAGCTCCTTACTCACAAGGCCATGAAGGTTTGACCAGCTCCTTACTCAGAAGGCCATGAAGGTCTGGCCAGCTCCTTACTCACAAGGCCATGAAGGTCTGACCAGCTCCTTACTCACAAGGCTATGAAGGTTTGACCAGCTCCTTACTCACAAGGCCAGGAAGGTTTGACCAGCCCCTTACATTGTACTCACAAGGCCATGAAGGTTTGACCAGCTCCTTACTCACATGGCCATGAAGGTCTGACCAGCTCCTTACTCACAAGGCCATTAAAGGTTTGACCAGCTCCTTACTCACAAGGCCATGAAGGTTTGACCAGCTCCTTACTCAGAAGGCCATGAAGGTCTGGCCAGCTCCTTACTCACAAGGCCATGAAGGTCTGACCAGCCCCTTACTCACAAGGCCATGAAGGTTTGACCAGCTCCTTACTCACAAGGCCATGAAGGTTTGACCAGCTCCTTACTCAGAAGGCCATGAAGGTCTGGCCAGCTCCTTACTCACAAGGCCATGAAGGTCTGACCAGCCCCTTACTCACAAGGCCATGAAGGTTTGACCAGCTCCTTACTCACAAGGCCAGGAAGGTTTGACCAGTTCCTTACTCACAAGGCCAGGAAGGTCTGACCAGCTCCTTACTCACAAGGCCAGGAAGGTTTGACCAGTTCCTTACTCACAAGGCCAGGAAGGTTTGACCAGTTCCTTACTCACAAGGCCAGGAAGGTTTGACCAGCTCCTTACTCACAAGGCCAGGAAGGTTTCCCCAGCCTCTAATTCACATAACCAGGAAGATTTGCCAGGCCTTTAACTCACAAGGAAAGGAAGGTTATCAAAGTCCCAAACTCACAAGGCCAGGAAGATTTGCCCAGCCCCTTTCTACTAAGGCCTAAGGAAGGTGAGCCCAGCCCATTACCCACTAGGCCTAGAAGGCTTGCACAGCCCCTTATCCACAAGGCCAGGAAGGTTTGCCCAGCCCCTGGTCCAAAGCCAGGAAGGTTTGCCCATCCCCTTACACACAAGGCCTGGAAGGTTTGCCCAGCCCCTTGTTCAAAAGGCCATAAAGGTTTGCCCAGCCCCTCACTCACAAAGCCAGGAAGGTTTGCCCAGCCCCTTACCCACAAGATCAGGAAAGTTTGCCCAGCCCCTTACTCACAAGGCCAGGAAGGTTTGCCCAGCCCCTTACTCACAATGCCAGGAAGGTTTTCCAAGTTTCCTACTCACACACAAGGCCAGGAAGGATTGCCCAGCCCCTTACACACAAGGCCAGGAAGGTTTGCCCAGTCCCTTACTCACACACAAGGCCAGGACGATTTGCCCAGCCCCTAATTCACAAGGCCAGGAAAATTTGCTCAGCCCCCTGCTTCAAAGCCAGGAAGGTTTGCTCAGCCCCTTACTCACAAGGCCAGGAAGGTTTGCCCAGCCCCTTACTCACAAGGCCAGGAAGGTTTGCCCAGCCCATTACTCACAAGGCCTAAGGAAGGTTTGCCCAGCCCCTTACTCACATGACCAGGAAGGTTTGCCCAGCCCATTACTCACAAGGCCTAAGGAAGGTTTGCCCAGCCCATTACTCACATGACCAGGCAGGTTTGCCCAGCCCCTTACTCACATGACCAGGAAGGTTTGCCCAGCCCCTTACTCACATGACCAGGAAGGTTTGCCCAGCCCCTTACTCACATGACCAGGAAGGTTTGCCCAGCCCCTTACTCACATGACCAGGCAGGTTTGCCCAGCCCATTCTGAACTTACCAGGGAAAGTTCAGGAGAGAGGGAAGAAAGTGAATTAGCCACATTTTGAAAAAGCAGGTATACCAAAACAATTGTAAACAAATTTCTGAAGTTACTGATACCTGTAATATGAAATTTGGTAGTTTGGTAGTTGATATCAAAATGTTTAATTGATCAACATCAATAGATTCCCGATTGCATGTTTTCATTTTTTCTTATCCAGAATCAAATTTCATCACAAAACGATTGCCCATTAGTTTTGTTAATGAAACAAAACTAACAGCGTATACTTACTGGTCGAGGCAGACATGGGTCTCATCAAAGGAGCACCTTTCTGAGCTGCTCTCTTCACATGGGCCTGAATAGATGTAAAAAGAAAAGCCTTGAGTAAGTTAGTTATGAAACATTGTAAAATCATAAGGTCAAAAGTATAACTACAGGATGGTGTATGTATGTCACTATAGATACCTACCAGTATGGTGTATGTCACTATGGATACCTACAGTATGGTGTATGTATGTCACTATGGATACCTACCAGTATGGTGTATGTATGTCACTATGGATACCTACAGTATGGTGTATGTATGTCACTATGGATACCTACCAGTATGGTGCATGGATGTCACTATGGATACCTACAGTATGGTGTATGTATGTTACTATGGATACCTACACTATGGTGTATGTATGTCACTATGGATACCTACCAGTATGGTGCATGTATGTCACTATGGATACCTACAGTATGGTGTATGTATGTCACTATGGGTACCTACAGTATGGTGTATGTATGTTACTATGGATACCTACCAGTATGGTGTATGTATGTCACTATGGATACCTACAGTATGGTGTATGTATGTCACTATGGATACCTACAGTATGGTGTATGTATGTCACTATGGATACCTACCAGTATGGTGTATGTATGTCACTATGGATACCTACCAGTATGGTGTATATATGTCACTATGGATACCTACCAGTATGGTGCAAGTATGTCACTATGGATACCTGCAGTATGATGTATGTATGTCACTATGGATACCTGCAGTATGATGTATGTATGTCACTATGGATACCTACCAGTATGATGTATGTATGTCACTATGGATACCTACAGTATGATGTATGTATGTCACTATGGATACCTACCAGTATGATGTATGTATGTCACTATGGATACCTACAGTATGATGTATGTATGTCACTATGGATACCTACCAGAATATTGTATGTTACTGTTACCATGGATACCTACGAGTATGGAATATGTATGTCACCATGATACCTACCCCATCCAAAATCTCAAGGTTTGGGAGAATAACTTGAATCTCTGCCATATAATGGCCATGAGGTCCATCAGGATCAGAGAATGGATTTCCAGCAATGAAGAGTTCGGCTAGCTCACTTAACTCCTCCAGTTGATACTGGAAAAGTAATCAACAACAATTTTAATTGATCATCTTATTCAAATTAACAGAATGTCATCTTTCAAATTGGTTGATGAGGAAAATATTTTATTTTGATAAGAGGGAAATGATGATTTAACATACACTAGCACCCAATAAAACTGCCAACATGTACAAGTATCCTTAGTGAATTCTATATTAATGATGAACATCTAGATAAATGTATGCTATTTCCAGAAGAAACAAAATTAATGACTGATGAACAAATTACAGATATTGTGTCATAGAAGTAAAATTAACAAGGAGATTGATGTGATTCTTTATGTTATAAAAAAGGAAGAAGTTAAGACCTTTCTTTGTCTGTAGAGCTAATTATTGTAATAACAATAGACGACAATATGGTACTCTACAGTGTATATATATACTGTATGATGTTATAAGTGAATGATCCAGTTAGACAGATCTCTTTCTCAGGGCTTGTTGGGGCCAATAATGGGCCCTATTCCAATTTGAAATTATTTCATATTTAAGCCAATATCCAGCAGTGTACACCTGAACATTTCCTTCACAATGCCCATATTTTCTTCCCAAAATGAGACAAAAAGGCTCCATCCCAAACCTGTGAAAAAGTCTAGCTGATGGGACCATTCCAACATCTGTAACTTCTGTCCCAAGGATTAACTTCAGAAAGGACACAACGTTAAGTGTGATTAAACCTTCACAAACTCTCTCAGATTTTTGATAGAATTCATACAATATCATAGTGTATGGATGTTGCTATGGATAAGAATAAAGTTAGTATCACTAAGCACATTGACTAGATATAGATTCTAATCCTCCCATTGACTAGATATAGATTCTAATCCTCCCAATCTGATCAAAATCCATTAAAGAGTATACTGATTTGTTTGTGGACATTCACCTTAATAATATTAAGAGTTCACACACTAAGCTGAATGCTGCTAGTTATAACCACTGTCCAGGTTTGACCCATTCCAATGATTCCTGAGTATGTCAATGACAGTATAAATGAAGAGCTACAGATATACTTACCACCTCATCGAAATCCTCGATACAGCTAGCCGTGATGTTGAGGATCTCTAATTTAGGGAAATTGGTGGGAAAGTAGGAGAGTTCTGTGAGCTTGTTCTCCGCGGCGTGGATTTCTTGTATTGACCTGAATTATGTACATTTTGATATAAAGGGAGCATTTCAAATGATATATTTCTACATTAAATTAAAATGGATAAAGATAAGGGCTCTGCTAAAATAAATTTCATAAATCTCATAAAATAACAAGATTTCTCAACCATAGAGGACTTTTATTGGTTTTGTATAAGTTTCATACTTTTTTCTTCTTTTACATTTTCTTAAGTTCATACAATTGTATTTGAAATAGTCTTTTTTGAAATAGCAATGACATTCAATTTATTTGCTAAGAATAGAATGATTATGACAAAATTCTCAATGGAAACCTGTGGCCATCAGGCAAAGTATATCATAAAGTGTAACAAAGATAGATTGGTATGCCAAAATTCATAAGGGCCAATGGTGACCATTTTGAATGGTCAATCATGCTCATGAAGATTTATTCATGTACAACTAGCACTAAAACTGAATAAGTCTATAAACAAGAGCATCACATCAAAAGAATTTGTGTAATAGGAGTGACAAAACACAAATTCTAAAAGTGTAGCTCTTAGCTGGTGACCATCTTAAATATCCGATCTGGCCCAAAATGTAGCATGAACAACAAGACCCCATACTAAATATATCCATCAATATTCAAGATGATCCACTGTGTGGTTCTCTATATACAGTATCAGAGAAAGAGAGTCACCATACCCTGACTTATATGTACAGTATCAGAGAAAGAGAGTCACCATACCTGGACTTATATGTACAGTATCAGAGAAAGTCACCATACCTGGAGTTATGTGTACAGTATCAGAGAAAGTCACCATACCTGGACTTATATGTACAGTATCAGAGAAAGAGAGTCACCATACCTGGACTTATATGTACAGTATCAGAGAAAGAGAGTCACCATACCTGGACTTATATGTACAGTATCAGAGAAAGTCACCATACCTGGCCTTATATGTACAGTATCAGAGAAAGAGAGTCACCATACCTGGAGTTATATGTACAGTATCAGAGAAAGTCACCATACCTGGACTTATATGTACTGTATCAGAGAAAGAGAGTCACCATACCTGGAGTTATATGTACAGTATCAGAGAAAGTCACCATACCTGGACTTATATGTACAGTATCAGAGAGAGTCACCATACCTGGACTTATATGTACAGTATCAGAGAAAGAGAGTCACCATACCTGGACTTATATGTACAGTATCAGAGAAAGAGAGTCACCATACCTGGACTTATATGTACAGTATCAGAGAAAGAGAGTCACCATACCTGGACTTATATGTACAGTATCAGAGAAAGAGAGTCACCATACCTGGACTTATATGTACAGTATCAGAGAGAGTCACCATACCTGGAGTTATATGTACAGTATCAGAGAAAGTCACCATACCTGGACTTATATGTACTGTATCAGAGAAAGAGAGTCACCATACCTGGAGTTATATGTACAGTATCAGAGAAAGTCACCATACCTGGACTTATATGTACAGTATCAGAGAGAGTCACCATACCTGGACTTATATGTACAGTATCAGAGAAAGAGAGTCACCATACCTGGACTTATATGTACAGTATCAGAGAAAGAGAGTCACCATACCTGGACTTATATGTACAGTATCAGAGAAAGAGAGTCACCATACCTGGACTTATATGTACAGTATCAGAGAAAGAGAGTCACCATACCTGGACTTATATGTACAGTATCAGAGAGAGTCACCATACCTGGACTTATATGTACAGTATCAGAGAAAGTCACCATACCTGGACTTATATGTACAGTATCAGAGAAAGAGAGTCACCATACCTGGACTTATATGTACAGTATCAGAGAAAGTCACCATACCTGGACTTATATGTACAGTATCAGAGAAAGAGAGTCACCATACCTGGACTTATATGTACAGTATCAGAGAAAGAGAGTCACCATACCTGGACTTATATGTACAGTATCAGAGAGAGTCACCATACCTGGACTTATATGTACAGTATCAGAGAAAGAGAGTCACCATACCTGGACTTATATGTACAGTATCAGAGAGAGTCACCATACCTGGACTTATATGTACAGTATCAGAGAAAGTCACCATACCTGGACTTATATGTACAGTATCAGAGAAAGAGAGTCACCATACCTGGACTTTCCAAGACCTTTCAATGAGGCTAGTTGATTAGTTCCAAGATTAACTATCTGGAAAATAAATAGAAACACTTAAAAATAACAGTGAATTAGATAAAGACTACATTAACATTGATATCAGAATGCTACTTCCTACTGATCCTACAGCACACATGCCTGATATCATTGTAAACATATTTTTAGATATATCCCACAGTATATTTTCAAATGAGCATATAAATGATATTCTCAGATAATTTATATTGTATGTTGCAGTCTCCAGTAAACTTGATGTTAATCTGGGGACAAAGGATTTGGTGATATGTTCAAGATCACATGACAATATTTTGTGGTGCCATGTTGACCAAGATACATCAACAATGGACATTGACACCACATACACAGCTGTGCTTCAATCATTTAAATGATTATGATTTCAGAAAAGTTTTCCAGTAAATAAAGGTAGGAAACAAACCTATATAGCTTGATAAAGCAGTTAAATAAGCCCCAGGTCATGTTAATACTTAATTAGGTGTGCTGGAAAGGTTCAACCAAGTATCATAAAACCTGGACGTGTGTGAGGGGAGGCAACTTGTGGTAATCTAATTACATAATGGAACAGGAACAGTTTCTTCAATAAAAATTTGGATTTATTCATCCTCATTAAAATGATAAAAATTTTGAATATTTCAGGGTAACATTGTATACCGAACCTTGAGGTCAAGCATCACCTGAAGTCCCCAACACCAAACTTATATTAGCATAAGTATACATGTATATTGGTATGTATTAGTATGGGGCAAAGAAGTAATTCAAACAGTGTGGACAATGAGGCTTGTTAAATTTTCGAGGCAATCCGCCCCTTTATCAAAACACAAAAAATACAAATACAATCACATAATATATATAAGAAGTACTGGAAATACAATAAAATACAATAAGAATAATGTTTTAGTAACTGGAGAAACAACAATGAACCCTTCGGCAAACGTGGGCCGAAGGCGGATACTAGCGTGACTGTATCATGTTCAACACTAGAACGCTATGCGACCAACGGCAGAGATATTTTGAATTCCCCCGCACGTGAAAGTATATCAAAGAGTTCAAAGACGATTCGTCCCTGTATATACTAACCTGTACGTTGGTCAATATTTCACTAACCTGTATATTGGTCAGTATTTCAGTATTTCACTAACCTGTACATTGGCCAGTATTTCACTAATCTGTATGTTTACCAGTATTTCACTAATCTGTACATTTACCAGTATTTCACTAACCTGTACATTGGCCAGTATTTCAGTAACCTGTACATTGGTCAGTTTTTCGCTAACATGGAGATTGGTCAGTATTTCACTAACCTGTACGATGGTCAGTATTTCACTAACCTGTACGATGGTCAGTATTTCACTAAGCTGTACGATGGTCAGTTTTTCACTTATATGGACATTCGCCAGTATTTCACTAAGCTGTACGATGGTCAGTTTTTCACTTATATGGACATTCGCCAGTATTTCACTAACCTGTACAATGGTCAGTATTTCACTAACCTGTACATTGGTCAGTATTTCACTAAGCTGTACAATGGTCAGTATTTCACTAACCTGTACAATGGTCAGTTTTTCACTTATATGGACATTCGCCAGTATTTCACAAACCTGTACAATGGTCAGTATTTCACTAACCTGTATATTGGTCAGTATTTCACTAACCTGTACATTGGTCAGTATTTCACTAACCTGTACGATGGTCAGTATTCCACTAACCTTAACTTTGTCAGTATTCCACTAACCTGTACCTTTGTCACTATTTCACTGACCTGTACCTTTGTCCGTATTTCACTGACCCGTACCTTTGTCAGTTTGTCACTAACCTGTACATTGGTCAGTATTTCACTAACATATAGATTTGTCAGTATTCCACTAACATATAGATTTGTCAGTATTCCACTAACCTGTAAGTTTGGAAGACCTCGCAGTCCACTGATGTCTGTCAGTTTGTTATGAGACAAGTCCACTTCCTGTAACCGTTTACAGCGAGACAGATCCACACTGCGCAGCCTGTTACCAGCTGCCAACAACTCTTCAAGATGAGGAAGGTAGTTCAGTGCCTACAGGAAAATTCAAAGTCATTCTCTAGATATTAACAGTAAACAGAATGTATGTAAAAATAGAGTATGATGTTGTCTGTATGACTTACTGTTACATATCATATCTCATTCAAAACAACCAAAAGAATTCTTGTAAAATTAAGATGAGAAGAACTTTTCAATCCTCAGATCACACAGATGAAATGTAGTAGGAGTGTCATTTAAAGAAAGAAATCAGCATTTTGTCGAGGAAAATAGGAAATATGAATTTGATTTCAGAAGGTTAATTAGCTGAAGATCAACAGAATAAATGGAAAGTAGCCAGTAGACTGACAAATATGACTTAATACATATAAACTTACTGATACGTTGTCCAGTAAATTGAAACTGATGTCAAGTGTGGTCAGCTGGGAACAGCATGAAAGCTCTGCTGCCTCTAACTTCAGTAAGCGATTACAGTCAATACGTAAGTGTTTAAGCTTAGATAAACCGCTCAATCCTTTACCTATATAGAAACAAACAAAATGTGGTCAAACTGTTACCTACATTCACAAACAACAGATGGTCAAAGCTTTACCTACATCCATAAACAACAGGCAATCAGACCTTTACCTACATCCACAAACAACAGGTCGTCAAATCGCTACCTACATCCACAAACAACAGGCAATCAGACCTTTATCTATACATCCACAAACAACAGGTGTTCATACCTTTACCTACATCCACAAACAACAGGCAATCATACCTTTACCAACATCCACAAACAACAGGTGGTCAAATTGTTACCTACATCCACAAACAACAGGCAATCATACCTTTACCAACATCCACAAACAACAGGTGGTCAAATTGTTACCATCATCCACAAACAACAGGTAACCAGACCTTTATCTACATCCACAAGCAACAGGTGGTCAAATTGTTACCATCATCCACAAGCAACAGGTGTTCAGACCTTTACCTACATCCCCAAACAACAGATGGTCAAAGCTTTACCTACATCCATAAACAACAGGCAATCAGACCTTTACCTACATCCACAAACAACAGGTCGTCAAATCGCTACCTACATCCACAAACAACAGGCAATCAGACCTTTATCTATACATCCACAAACAACAGGTGTTCAGACCTTTACCAACATTCACAAACAACAGGCAATCAGACCTTTACCTACATCCACAAACAACAGGTGTTCAGACCTTTACCTACATCCACAAACAACAGGTGTTCAGACCTTTACCTACATCCACAAACAACAGGTGTTCAGACCTTTACCAACGTTCACAAACAACATATCAGGGCATCCAGTAGACCCTTGAGTATGTTTTTGACTCCCCAAATTGAGATCTGACTCTTGGGTTTGAAGGGACATGTCTATTTGACATATTTTTTGACCCTTCAGATTTCTCAGAAATAGTGATTTGACTTCTGAAATTGCTAAAAGTCAAGGGTCAACTGGATGCCCTGCATATGGTCAAACCTTTACCTACATCCACAAACATCAGGTGTTCAGACCTTTACCAACATTCACAAACAACAGATGGTCAAACTTTTACCGACATTCACAACCAATAGGTGAGCAAATCTTTATCTAGATAGAATAGATAGTTTACACATCTTCTCATTAACCATTGTTTTAGAATGCAATTCCGTGTAATGTTACTAAACTTTGTTTTTAAACACACATTATATGAAATATAGGGTGTTGGACTGAAGATTCCCACAATAATACTGTGATGTGATTACAGATAGATTCATACACATCTTAGAATTCCTTTTGCTTTGTGATGCCACCAATGAAAAAGCCCATATTTTAGTTAACAGCATGAAAAATCTATTCACAAATATCTGCACAAAGTCTGAGGAAAATTAGGATTGTTTTTGTTTGATATAAAAGTTATGAAAGTCTTTACACTGTGCAATTTTTTATTCTAGTCCACCCACAAAACTAACTAAAGTGAAAAAGTCCAAAAAGATTCATTACATCAAGTGACATTAAGCAAACATTAATTTAGGTTCTCCAAGTATACTATATAAACATATAACCTACTCATTATCACCACAACAAAACAATGGTGTGAGACCTTCAACACTATCACTTGTGGAAAACTTCGGTAAAACTCACCTATCTGTCGAATTTTATTATGTTGCAGCTGTAGGATACTGAGTTCCTTACATCTGAAATAAAACAAAGCAGCTATATACATGTAGGTAGTCATCAGTCAGTACTAACACACAAATCCTAAACCTTTATGTTGATTATTCATACCAGATATTGATATAGTTTCCCTACCACAAGGGGAGGTAAAACAGCTAAGGAAACTATAAGACCATCTCAAGTCCTACGGTGAGAAAACGGAAAACATAATTAAACACTTTCGGATACTATAATAGACAATCATGTAGTTTGTAATAGATACATAATGGGTACGAGTGATGTATCGGATATATCACACGAGTGCGTAGCACGAGTGTGATATATGCGATACGTCACGAGTACCCATTTTGTATCTGTTTTATCCAATGACAGCCGAGGTTTTGTCACCCACGTGCCTAGGGGTGGAGCTATAAAATTGATCAGAACCTGTCACTGTGATATGTTTCCCGCCAATTTCTGACACGTTTTGTTTTCTGTCACAGTAGCCCATTCATTTCTAGTGAGACTGTCAACCATGACGGATCAGGTACTGATCACTGATGTCGATGTGTTCACTGACCTCGACGATATAACATTATCACAGGCCGTAGACAAGTATGAGTATGAACTGGAAGATAGTGACACGGTAGCTACTGACATTGGATTATTTGATACCAAGGAATTAACTCAACCAATTGGTGTAAATAAACTGAATGGTAATGTGAAAAACATGTGAAAGACTGCAGGATTCGAGGGAAATTACACAAACCGCTCCGGAAAGAGGACCTGCGCTACTTCCCTTTACCAAGCAGGTAAGTCTAAAATCATATCGTTTGAACAAATTGTGAAATGACATATTTTTCGTAAATTTCGACGCTGACAATGTCACAAAATCCTTTCAAAATCTGTGAAATTATTTAAATACATCGATGAATCGGTTAATCGGTATTTTTAGCCAAGCGTCCTGTTATCATTTTCATCACTATTTTGTTTATGATAGGATTTTTGTGCAACGAAAGTATATTGTTACATTTGGCGTAATCTGTATAACCATTTTTTTTAAATGACTGAAATTTTATAATATGTATCATGTAATGTATGCGTTTTTTTTACTGATCTGTTAAAAATATATATTCTACTTAATAAAATATGAACAGGATTTTATATTCTGTTTTGTCAGGTTTTGATGAACAACTCATTATGGACAGAACGGTACATCGCAGCAGGGCTGTACGTGCATACAAGGTGAAGAAAGAAGACAGAAAAAATTTAAACGGCACTCGTATTTCATTAAATTTTGTTTGAAATGCATTTCCTGTCTTTGTTCGATCATTTGTCACGCCTACATTTGAAATTGGCCCCGCCTCAAGACTGAGGCATGGACCAATCAGAAATGCCATGTGATATTTCAGATATCACATATGTGATATTTGAAATATCACATAGTATGCAATATAACGCCAACAAAAGATCAAAGAAAAACCGAGGCGTCATTGGATAACTTTGGGGCAGAGGCCTCCATTTACAATACAGCATACATGTAAGTTGTTATACTGTACAACCTTGTCACCACCCCACAACCCTTAGTTGTTACACTGTACAACATTATCACCACCACACAACCATTAGTTGTTACACTGTACAACCTTGTCACCACCCCACAACACTTAGTTGTTATACTGTACAACCTTGTCACCACCCCACAACCCTTAGTTGTTATACTCTACAACCTTGTCACCACCCCACAACCCTTAGTTGTTATACTCTACAACCTTGTCACCACCCCACAACACTTAGTTGTCATTCTTACCCTCTTAGTCTTTCTACCACCCTCAGTCTGTTGTCATAAAGTTTGAGTTCTCGTAGATCCTGTAAAAATTAAACCAACAATTAAAAGAAATCAAATCATTACTCAACTTTTTACATTGCAAAATCTTCCAATATTGATAGAAATTAGAATGTAGAATATAGACACATGATTCTTAACCATTCAAAATTGAGTGACAGATGTCAAACTGATTCAATAAAGCTATATTTTTCCTGAATAATATTATTTTAATCTAAAATTAAATCTATAAAACTTACCGAGTTTGGCTCCAAGTTTTCTATTTTCTCAATGAAGTTGCATGATAGATCTAGTACCCTCACTTTGGTAAACTGGAATGAGGAATTTTGATTACTAAAAATTCCAAACATTACCCTCTAGGGAATGAATATCTCTTTATGCTTGTATAAATTTCATTTTACAAAGTACTGTAAAGTAATTGTTGTAGCCAACTTCAAAACTGGAAAAATGTTCAAATGATATGTTACCTGGAAGCCAAAATATTCTGATGATCATTAAATATACAATGTATGTTAAAGATGCTATAGCACCAACAGTGTATACACTGCTTGTCATAGAATAGCATAAAAACTCTCCCAATGTTTAAAACAGAAATATATCTAATTAACACCAACAAATAAAAATAAACATAACGAGGGCATCATATAGTTTATCACCAAGTTGGCGGAGATTTACAAACTAAATATAGAGGCAGATTATGACCAAATCTTCGGGATGCCATTGATTGTTTGTTCACACTGACTTCAAAAGATAAGATAAGCTCAAACTTTTGGAGGATAGTGATAGTGTCAACTATGTAACTTTGCTATTGTATAAAAATTTACAACAGTCTATTGCTTTTTTCAGTAGGTCCTGACTATTGTTTTGTCAGTGAATTAATGTAGTATCGTTGGATACTTTCCAGCAGGCAAACACAATACCTATTGTTCCTGAGGCAACTGGCTGATCCAGGGATTTCATCATGTTACTTTGAAACTTGTTAATTGTATAATTAATTTCTAATATTTAAGAAACAAAAGAAGAAAGCATGATCAGTAAAACGCAGCTTACCTTTTCTAAATTAGAGATGGCAGTCAAATCTGTAGCATGGAGATTGATCTCATAAACTTTTTCAAAGTCTTTTTCATGATTCTGCTCAAGCTGTAATTTACAATAAGATTTTCATTGTTTTCTTTTATTGTTTTATTCATTCCACTCTACACAAACTGATTATTTTTAATGAACATTCAGTTTTTAATTAACAAACAAATGGTGCAAGGACTTATTAACGCTCATCTATAGAGTTCTATTTTGAAAGATAAAAACCTGTTATTTACGTATTCTGACCACTTGAACTTTGCATACCAGTTTATAACCCATATACCACAGTAAATAGGTAGTGTGTATATATAGATTACATTGGTTTTCTATACATTTAATGCTAATACTAACAAGTATTATTTCTTTTAACATGTACAAATTTCCCCCAAAGAATGAAATATCTTCTAATCTACACTACATTATCAAACCTAGTCCATAAATGATACAATCTATCAGACTTGGTTACTTTACTGATCAATGATCAAACCAACTTACAATTTCAGTTGGCTCAATAAGCCTAGAAGGTTTTGGAACTTCTGAAAACTCTGCGCTCTGGCTTATCTCTGACTCCAAGGTATCGCTGTATGTACTCCTTGTGCTGCTTAAGGCACTGCTTCTCCCACTACCCGAAGCACTTCCTCTTCGCGTACCACTGCTAGGGGCACTTCTTCTATCAGTGCCACTGTGGGCACCACTACTTCTATCAGTACCACTGCGGGAAGCACCAGGTCTCCGGCTAGATGCATGTCTACCACTGCTAGGCCTTCCACTACTGGGAAAATCACTTCTTTCCTTATCAGTAGTAGAAATACCACCCCTCATGTCCAGAACACCACTTCTATTACCAGAAACACCAGACCTGTTGCCTCCTTGGACACCTCTGTGACCACTTCTGGGTACACCAATTTGATTACTGCTTCTAGAGATTCCATTAGTCCTTTCATTAGTGCTAGCTTTTCTGTTTATAGAGGAACCACCTCTTGTAGTGTCCTCAGGAAAACCACTTCTACTCATAATACTGTTAGGAGCACCACTTCTACTTCCACTGGAAGTACCACTGTCCATAGTTGTTAGTTTTCCTGTAGAGTTCCTTTTGACCAGTTTACTTGTTGGCCCTATCCCCTCTTGGTACTCCCTCGAGATCAGTGGTAAACATTCGGCCAACTAAAGGGTCGGCTGTACTTTTCAATTTCTGTCCCTTTTTTGGAACATCTATGAACTGAATATCACACTCGGAACTTCCATCCAAAATGTTGTCCTGGTTGCTGGTGAGGTCCTGTGTTGGGCATGATCTACTCTGGGACAGTGGACTTGGACCAGCACCCATATCATGTCGTACTATTACTGGCTTGCTGTGACCTGAACTGGAAATTTCAGAAAAACAAAATTTATGACTACTGATAATAAATTTTATAAAAACTACACAGGATTAAGTTTACTGATGAAAAACTACATGTAATATACATGTATGACCTATATATGAATCTATACCAATAAAAATACAACAGGTAGCAGTGTACAGTAAAAATGCCAAATTCTGAAAAATATGGCACATGCTTTAGATATGTAAACATTGCCAGTTAACCTTACATATAACCTCTAATAAAGTATATATATTTGAAATCTGTACAACATTTGCAATTTTAATAGAGCTCTGAAGGATAAGTAAACTGATATTTTCTGTGATTTTTAGAGCTGTGAATACCATGGTAACAGCTTAAAAAATTCTCAAAAATTGCAAAATATTATGATATTTGACCCAAAATGGCACAATTCTCTACACAATTTTTTTTCTGAGACCTATTTAAAATTAAATATCTCTATCCCAAAGACAGAATTAATCTTGTTTGGACATATGTTGTAAATTAAGTTTTTCCGCTATCTTACCTTTTCTGTGGGCTTCCATTTTGCGCTGTAGGCCAAACTAAATTTCCTGTGTAAACACACGTTCGGAAAATCCGGATATTTAAAATCCGGAACCAATTTATTGATTTTTGTTTTAATAAATGTGAAGCCTGTATGTACTACTTCATACTGGATATACCAATTATAGTGTACATTTATTTTTTCATTTTTTATACATATCATAATACAGGAGTTATTTGCTTAACAAAAAAATTGCCCATGGCCAGGCTGTCTTACTGTGGTGTGCTACCTTATACATCACTTTTGTTAATTCTAATTTTACTAAAAAGCCCATGAATGTCTAGAATATGTTCCGACGAACAAAATGACATATCGGGTTACTGTGTATCTTTAATAGTCACCGAGTATTGCTGATTTCCCTGAGAGGTGTATTTTGACAACTTTTTCTCCCAATCCAGTAATAAGGGGAGGTAATTTTGAAGATGAAAACTCCCATAATTCTGTATATCTCTTGAATAAAGTTGTGTTTTGAGTTGAATGTGGTACTTTGAGTCTCTGTGCATGTAATCAAGCAAAAAATACTATACAACTATCAAATTTAGCCTTGTAATATGACGTCATAGTTACCATGACGTCATCAGTAACTATGACGTCATCAGATGGTATCTATGACGTCATAAATACTCAATGGTGTCATAATAAATAACCAAATTCCTTTCCAAACCTCAGCTTAGCAACACATGCAATATTCTAACTGATAAATCATGACATGACATCCAAGATTTCAAAATGTCATGCCTATGACATCACAGTCATCTGTTTCCACCCCGGTAATTCAGATATGTACCAATGATCATATGAAAGTGTCCGCTGATCCCATTTTATGCGGAAAATGCTATTTTTTCTGCTTTACCGAAGGAAGTGACAATAATTGACAATATTGTATCAACCGTACACTCCATCAATTGAAATTACATGCTTACCAATGTATAAATAAATTGAAAATAATGGTTTCACCAAATATTTCAAAAAATAACACTTACTGTAATAGTTTCCATGGATACGGGGTAATAAATCAGGTAAAACAAACCAGAATTCAGTCTATATGGTTTGTTAGATACCCAATAAGTTATTTTGGGTTTGTTATAAAACATAGAATATCTTTTCAATTTACACTGACTCATTAACATTATGCTTAATTAACCCACCCTTAAAATGGGTAAATATGCGAGTTACCTCCCTTGATTCCTCTAATATGACAAGCCTGATAATAAACAAGTTTTAAATTGTTTTTATGCATTTTTGAGCAATAATGAACTAAAATGAAGCTTAATCAAGCATAATTAAGCACAATTTCCAAAAAATGACATTTTTCAGCCCTTATAAGGTAGCAGTGTACAGTAAAAATGCCAAATTCTGAAAAATATGGCACATGCTTTAGATATGTAAACATTGCCAGTTAACCTTACATATAACCTCTAATAAAGTATATATATTTGAAATCTGTACAACATTTGCAATTTTAATAGAGCTCTGAAGGATAAGTAAACTGATATTTTCTGTGATTTTTAGAGCTGTGAATACCATGGTAACAGCTTAAAAAATTCTCAAAAATTGCAAAATATTATGATATTTGACCCAAAATGGCACAATTCTCTACACAATTTTTTTTCTGAGACCTATTTAAAATTAAATATCTCTATCCCAAAGACAGAATTAATCTTGTTTGGACATATGTTGTAAATTAAGTTTTTCCGCTATCTTACCTTTTCTGTGGGCTTCCATTTTGCGCTGTAGGCCAAACTAAATTTCCTGTGTAAACACACGTTCGGAAAATCCGGATATTTAAAATCCGGAACCAATTTATTGATTTTTGTTTTAATAAATGTGAAGCCTGTATGTACTACTTCATACTGGATATACCAATTATAGTGTACATTTATTTTTTCATTTTTTATACATATCATAATACAGGAGTTATTTGCTTAACAAAAAAATTGCCCATGGCCAGGCTGTCTTACTGTGGTGTGCTACCAACAGGTGTCGAAACAGTTTTTTGTTTGTTTTTTTAATACTAACCTGAGATTAAAATGAAAATATAGAATTCAGTTATGTGATTTTAAATTAATTGTCCTGTCATTTTGATTTTATTATTATCATTATTATATTTTTTCTGTGTTATCCATACAGTTCTGTTTCTGCTTTAGTTTCGAAAGAAAATGTATGTAAATTTTCAACAAAAATATTGATATGATTATATTCAACTGTTCATGACATACCATTACCAAAATAAAAAGTTGTTACAGAAATGAGTAACAGGTATTGGGGTGCATACAGTAATATTTTACTGTGTTTCATGCATTAAATTCAACATTATAACTTTACTTTTTAGATTTTCAATGGATTTTCATGAAATTCCATACACTAGTATCATGTTCAGCTCTTTCACTCAATAATTTTTACTTTTAAACAAATATTGGTAGAATCTTAATTTTACTTTTAAACAAATATTGGTAGAATCTACAGGAGACAAAAAACTCATGTACAGGCACAGGTACTTGGGGTCAGGAACTAAAGTTATAAGGAAATTGTCTGATTTTAATTTGTAACATAATTTCTTGTATGTTTATGCTCCGATACAACATTGGAATCGATTATAAAGCGCCTTTTAAAAAATACTCGTTTCTGGTTGTTAAACCAGAAACGTGTGTTTATTATCATAACTTTAATTTAGTTCCTGACCCCAAGTACCTGTGATGTACATACAGGTAGTAAATGAACTTGTACATTATGAAATATCTGGGCAGTTACGCGATTCCGAAACATTTACAAGTATATATGGTTAGTATGTGTTGTGGAAGAAGGCATGTTACAGTTGGCCTACTGAACAGTAAGACAGTTGTAAGATGAAAGGTGAAATGCGACGGCCCGGCGAGACATACACGTATGCTTTGTATGTTGGATACAAACCTGGGACATAAACCCAGTAAAGCTGAACGCATACTGCTGTTCTAATGATATATAACACCATTTTCTAACTGTACCTTGTCTTAATACGTGAGATAATGTATCGTACATTATACAGAGTACACTGTTCCTACATGTAAGTCAAAAGTCAACCGTGTTCAGCCGAACTAAAAACTAACCTTGCTAATGCCCTTCTCATTCTTGAAGGTGGTTCTTCTACTGCGATAACACCAACAGGTCTCCCAAGAGTTGTAGGAACATTTCCATTCATTCTAGATTTCAATTTACCCTCCATATTCTGTTACTTTATGTTCGTTTGAGCATCGCAACCTGGTTGTTTACCTTGGAGCTCGCCATATTGAAAAACGTAGTTGTCTCCCTTGAGCACATACCAAGGAGGAGTTGAGTCCCTTCGCTAAGACTTGTGCCGCACCGTTTTAGATCTACCAGAGACCTGTATCTCTGGATCTACTTACTATTAATTAACTATTTTTTATTTCAGAAAATAGTTTTTGATAAATTCGATTTTCTATATCAAGAACTCTTTGTTTTAACATAAAGAAGTTATATATGATATCAGAAAATATATAGGATTTACCATTTATCCAAAATTTCTTTATTTTCGATCTCACAAATGACTTAGATAGGCGTTGTTTTAGTATAAATTCAGTATTTTCATATTTAAAACAAATGTTTTCCTTATATCAAAAATTCAAGCATATTTTTATAAATTATTTTCGATATCAAAAAAATTGGAAGCAACAAGGTGCCGTTTGACTAGTGTTTATTCATTGTGGTAATTCAATTTGATATCAAGAAACTATTTTTTGACGTAAATCAGAATGAATAAAAAGTAAAACGTCCCCTCGTTGTCACATATATTTTATGTAAGAATAATAACGACTGGGGTTTAATAAAGAATATTTTGTTAATTAGAAATCTCCATTTATATTCATTGATTTCTTTGACCTCCATTGACCATCTCACGATCATTCCAGGCAAGTTTAAAATCCCATCAGTGAAACTTGAGAAGAAGTTTGAAATGTGAAAAGTTTACGCACGGCGCACGACGACGGACGAAGCACGATGACTATAGGTTATCCCCCTTCGGGTCAGATGACCTAAAAATAGTTATGCATATTATAAATGTTACCGCCTTCTTCTCATCGCTTAAATATGTATTTAAAACCGCAGATCGAGGTACCATATCGGACACACTTCTAATGATATTTTTTACATGTCACTGATAATTAATATTTCTTTATTACTTATTATCCTGAAGAGAAAAGTGAATATGGCAAAGTACCTATAGAGCAAGTTATTCACAAGATTTCACAAGATTTAAGTCAGACACACTATTGTGTGCAACAATTAAGATGTCACATACAGTATAATCCATTGTAATTTACACTTTATAACAAACAGCATTATTGATGTCATACGGTTTCACGCATCATACAATGGTGTCATACATGTATATAGAGGATATTGAATGGTTTCCCGTTTAATATAACATATATTTCACGAGTATGACAGAATATCGATATTTTCACGAGTGCGAAGCACGAGTGAAAAATATCGAAATATGTTATACGAGTGAAATATATGTTATATTTAACGGGAAACCATTCGATTTTCTTTTTATTGTATTTTATAAACTTAAAAAAAAAATTAAAAACATCAAAAAATAGATAGTCATTAAGTGCGGGAATCAGTAATGACGTCATCTCTTTGTGACGTTACCCCCACGTCAACTTGACGGCGCCATTTTGAAAGGACTGATCAACGCAATTTAAGCGTTTTCTGCTGTTAAAGGAGAATCTGTGCATGAATAGCTAACGCCAAGTGAGTATTTTGTCAATAACTAGTCAGAATATTTTAGAAATACAGCAAAATAACCAATTTATCTATCACCGCTTCGATTGAAAAAATCGGCAAGTTTCAACGAGGTGAATACAAAGGTCCGCTCTGATTTGTCAAAAACGGAAAACTTATATTTTCACAGCAAAACTTATATTTTCACTGCAAAAGCTTATATTTTCACTGCTCATCGCTGCAGTGAAAGTATAAGTTTTATTCGTGGGATAAATTTCTATATTTCACTGGCAAAAATGCAATAAACACTATTACATTCACCATACAGTCATACACTGTCACTACTGCACTCTGTACACATAATTCGTTAATACTACATGGTATATATAGAGAATACATGGTCAGTGTCTTAAAATATAAGTTGTATTTTTGGCTCGGGACAGAAAGACAAAAGTGGCTCGCCAAGGCTCGCCAAGGCTCGCCACTTTTTTCTTTCTTTACCCTCGCCAAAAATACAACTTATATTTTAAGACACTGACCATGTATTCTATTTATCCTGCAACAGACATAAAGATAATCATCAGAAATAATCATTTTGAAGTGAAACGGTGTCAAAAATGACAGAAACATGTTCGCCTTTTAAACGTAGTTTCACTTTGAAGTAGGTCAGTCGAACCGACGCACGTGCTATGATTCCAAAGTACAGCTGTTTTCCGTCACTGCCGTATACAGCAAAAATATATACGGTGGGTGTATTCCGACTAATGCGGTGGCAGTTGCAGGATAAAAGATGGAAAACACCTCCCTACCGTACATGCGTATACAAAAAAAACCCCAGAATTTCTGTTTTTTTTATACGCATGTACGGTAGGGAGGTGTTTTCCATCTCATATTGAGTTATTTATGTATTATTTAAAGTGTTTTTCAAATGATTTGCAATGCTAGATTTGACAATATTTTCACATTGCATAGTGCTAATAGCCCCGTCATTTTATGAACAGATGGATTCGTATTATAATAATTAGGTATATAATTTTGGGGGGGTTGACATACAAATACGTTGGGAAAAATAAACAAATAATGGTACACATTCCCAACACCTGTTAGACAAAGTGGACAGATTCACTCCTCACCAGACATTCTATCCCACATACCAGTCTCTGTTGGTATAAGTAGATTATAGTTCTGAGTTTATAGATAGATATTATCTATGGCATTATCAATTCGGATAAAATATAGGTAGATTAGGCTATAGGTACGGTCTGGAAGGGAATCCTGTTTCCAATAGGCAGCTAGTTATCCAGGTCAAATAATGGAATTGACGCTTTTTGCCAAGATCCACATAATGTTTATAAATGATGGAGCTTTGGTGAGGTCAATATGGAAAAATCAAATATTAGCTGTGAAATCTATAAGCGAATAAATGAAAATTATGCTTTGACTAAGCCAACTAATTAATTAAAATGTAAATGTAAACTTTTTTTTATTTTACAACAATTGCGAAACAAGTTGTTGGTCCGAATGGAAACGCTCGAGGGTCTTACTGTGGGAGGAAACGGAGTACCAGGGGGAAACCCTCGTGGTCGTACAGGTGACAGTCGTAATTACAATGTAGAAAGTTATAACACAAGTTTTACTGGCCATTGCATATATTCTATCTGTTTATTTTATTCTCTACTTAATGAGTTTTACATTAATGTATTCATTAAGACAATAGAAAAACCTCCTAATATCCTGGACACAGTTGTTGGTGATGACGTTATTCACATCAAATTCCGATAAAATCCCTTCTGGTAAAACTTACTTCACAACATTTTATGAAACTACAACACTCTTCAGTCTGCCTACTTGCGTATTTTAAAGAATAAATACACTCAGGTTTTGAAGTATAGGTGACATGATACTTTATTCAAGTGATTGCTAATTACCATTTTAATTACTGGGCCCCGAATGTTACCATATGAATTATCAACGCATAACTTGCGCTGTACATTTATTAATGCCATCGATATCTAATCCAACTGAACCAGGATATGTAGTTAGTACTGTTGAAGTTGTGTCTGTCTGCATGCCATCGAGCAATGAATCTTATATTCAATTCAGTTGAATTCATTTAATGACTTTGAGCGTTACAGCTCATCAGTACTTATTCAATACAATACATTGACGGTCACCGTAATATAGCGGTGTAGTGTCAATGTCTATATAAAATCTCTACTGTATCATTATGTAAAACCTCTACTGTATCATTATATAAAATCTCTACTGTATCATTATATAAAACCTCTACTGTATCATTATATAAAACCTCTACTGTATCATTAACTCATTATGTAAAACTTCTACTGTATCATTATATAAAAGTTCTACTGTATCATTATATAAAACCTCTACCTTTATCATTATATAAAACCTCTACTGTATCATTATGTAAAACCTCTACTGTATCATTATATGTATAAAACTTTTACTGTATCATTATATAAAACCTCTACTGTATCATTATGTAAAACCTCTACTGTATCATTATATAAAACCTCTTCTGTATCATTATATAAAATCTCTACTGTATCATTATGTAAAACCTCTACTGTATCATTATGTAAAACCTCTACTGCATCATTATATAAAACCTCTACTGTATCATTATATAAAATATCTACTGTATCATTATATAAAAGTTCTATTGTACCATTATATAAAACCTCTACCTTTATCATTATATGTATAAAACTTTTACTGTATCATTATATAAAAGTTCTACTGTATCATTATATAAAACCTCTACCTTTACCATTATATGAAACCTCTACTGTATCATTATATAAAATTTCTTCTGTATCATTAACTCATTATATAAAACCTCTACTGTATCATTATATAAAATCTCTACAATCATTAACTCATTATGTAAAACTTCTACTGTATCATTATATAAAACCTCTACTGTATCATTATATAAAATATTTACTGTATCATTAATTCATTATATAAAGCCTCTATTGTATCATTGTATAAAACCTCTACTGTATCATTATATAAACATTCTACTGTATCGTTATATAAAATCTCTATCATTGTCATTATATGAAACCTCTATTGTATCATTATATAAAACCTCTACTGTATCATTAACTCATTATGTAAAACTTCTACTGTATCATTATATAAAAGTTCTACTGTATCATTATATAAAACCTCTACCTTTATCATTATATGTATAAAACGTTTACTGTATCATTATATAAAACCTCTACTGTATCATTATGTAAAACCTCTACTGTATCATTATGTAAAACCTCTACTGTATCATTATATAAAATCTCTACTGTATCATTATATAAAATCTCTACTATATCATTAACTCATTATGTAAAACTTCTACTGTATCATTATATAAAATATCTACTGTATCATTATATAAAATCTCCACTGTATCATTATATAAAACCTCTACCTTTATCATTATATGTATAAAACTTTTACTGTATCATTATATAAAAGTTCTACTGTATCATTGTATAAAACCTCTACCTTTACCATTATATGAAACCTCTACTGTATCATTATATAAAACCTCTACTGTATCATTATATGTATAAAACTTTTACTGTATCATTATATAAAACCTCTACTATATCATTATAGAAAACCTCTACCTTCATCATTATATAAAACCTCTACTGTATCATTATGTAAAACCTCTACTGTATCATTATATGTATAAAACTTTTACTGTATCATTATATAAAACCTCTACTGTATCATTATGTAAAACCTCTACTGTATCATTATATAAAACCTCTTCTGTATCATTATATAAAATCTCTACTGTATCATTATGTAAAACCTCTACTGTATCATTATGTAAAACCTCTACTGTATCATTATATAAAAGTTCTACTGCATCATTATATAAAACCTCTACTGTATCATTATATAAAATATCTACTGTATCATTATATAAAAGTTCTATTGTACCATTATATAAAACCTCTACCTTTATCATTATATGTATAAAACTTTTACTGTATCATTATATAAAAGTTCTACTGTATCATTATATAAAACCTCTACCTTTACCATTATATGAAACCTCTACTGTATCATTATATAAAATTTCTTCTGTATCATTAACTCATTATATAAAACCTCTACTGTATCATTATATAAAATCTCTACAATCATTAACTCATTATGTAAAACTTCTACTGTATCATTATATAAAACCTCTACTGTATCATTATATAAAATATTTACTGTATCATTAATTCATTATATAAAGCCTCTATTGTATCATTGTATAAAACCTCTACTGTATCATTATATAAACATTCTACTGTATCGTTATATAAAATCTCTATCATTGTCATTATATGAAACCTCTATTGTATCATTATATAAAACCTCTACTGTATCATTAACTCATTATGTAAAACTTCTACTGTATCATTATATAAAAGTTCTACTGTATCATTATATAAAACCTCTACCTTTATCATTATATGTATAAAACGTTTACTGTATCATTATATAAAACCTCTACTGTATCATTATGTAAAACCTCTACTGTATCATTATGTAAAACCTCTACTGTATCATTATATAAAATCTCTACTGTATCATTATATAAAATCTCTACTATATCATTAACTCATTATGTAAAACTTCTACTGTATCATTATATAAAATATCTACTGTATCATTATATAAAATCTCCACTGTATCATTTTATAAAACCTCTACCTTTATCATTATATGTATAAAACTTTTACTGTATCATTATATAAAAGTTCTACTGTATCATTGTATAAAACCTCTACCTTTACCATTATATGAAACCTCTACTGTATCATTATATAAAACCTCTACCTTTACCATTATATGAAACCTCTACTGTATCATTATATAAAACCTCTACCTTTACCATTATATGAAACCTCTACTGTATCATTATATAAAATTTCTTCTGTATCATTAATTCAAATATAAAACCTCTACTGTATCATTATATAAAATCTCTACTGTATCATTATATAAAACCTCTACTGTATCATTATATAAAATATCTACTGTATCATTATATAAAAGTTCTACTGTATCATTATATAAAACCTCTACCTTTACCATTATATGAAACCTCTACTGTATCATTATATAAAATTTCTTCTGTATCATTAATTCATTATATAAAACATCTACTGTATCATTATTTAAAACCTCTACTGTATCATTATATAAAATATCTACTGTATCATTAATTCATTATATAAAGCCTCTATTGTATCATTGCATAAAACCTCTACTGTATCATTATATAAACATTCTACTGTATCGTTATATAAAATCTCTATCATTGTCATTATATAAAACTTCTACTGTATCATTATATGAAACCTCTACCTTTATCATTTTATAAAACCTCTATTTTATGGTCAGATAAAATCTCCACTGTATCATTATATAAAACCTCTACTGTATCATTATGTAAAACCTCTATTGTATCATTATATAAAACCTCTATCTTTATCGTTATATGTATAAAACCTCTACTGTATCATTATATAAAATCTCTTCTGTATCATTATGTAAAACCTCTATTGTATCATTATATAAAACCTCTATCTTTATCGTTATATGTATAAAACCTCTACTGTATCATTATATAAAATCTCTTCTGTATCATTATGTAAAACCTCTACTGTATCATTATATAAAATCTCTTCTGTATCATTATGTAAAACCTCTACTGTATCATTATATAAAATCTCTTCTGTATCATTATATAAAACCTCTACTGTATCATTATATAAAACCTCTACTATATCATTATATAAAACCTCTACTGTATCATTATATAAAACCTCTACTATATCATTATATGTATAAAACCTCTACTGTATCATTATATAAAACCTCTACTATAGCATTATATAAAACCTCTACTGTATCATTATATCAAACTTCTACTGTATCATTATATCAAACCTCTACTATATCATTATATAAAACCTCTACCTTTACCATTATATAAAACCTCTACTATATCATTATATAAAACCTCTACCTTTATCATTATATAAAACATCTACTATATCATTATATAAAACCTCTACCTTTATCGTTATATAAAACATCTACTATATCATTATATAAAACCTCTACTGTATGATTATATCATACTTCTACTGTATCATTATATAAAACCTCTACTATATCATTACCACCTAACCTTTATCGTTATATAAAACCTCTACTATATCATTACCACCTAACCTTTATCGTTATATAAAACCTCTACTATATCATTACCACCTAACCTTTATCGTTATATAAAACCTCTACTATAGCATTATATAAAACCTCTACTGTATCATTATATCAAACTTCTACTGTATCATTATATCAAACCTCTACTATATCATTATATAAAACCTCTACCTTTACCATTATATAAAACCTCTACTATATCATTACCACCTAACCTTTATCGTTATATAAAACCTCTACTATATCATTACCACCTAACCTTTATCGTGCGGTGCGACAACTACATGACAAGTACATTAATGTATGCCCTTGTTTCGGATTGCGTTTTTGAATGAACTGTGGAGGCAACAACTAAGTTCAAAAACAGTTTAACAGTTTATTTCATTCTCTTTACAAACAAAGAGATACAATAATGGTGTTCACAGTTGAAGAAACAAATACATTTATAAACTTATTTATGGATTCAATTTAACAGCATGGCCATTTGAAGACTCACAAATGATTGAACTAGCCTTTTTTATTTCATTAATTAGTCCCAGGGTTGCAGGGAGCAACATTTCTCAACAAACGATATTTGACTAAACTCTATGGTGTACTGACCGAGAATGACCATTTCTGTTATTCTTTTAGAAAATAAAGTAACAATTAGCACTGTGAAACTTGACAAATCATGAAGCGTTTTTTTTTTCAATATGAAACCGTTGCGACATACCCCATTTCTGGGCTACTCGCAGACAGGTGCTTAATTATCAAAGATAATACTGGTGGTATTGAGTAAGTCAGTGTCATAGTGTAGAATCGGCCTGTATGATAAGAGTTGATAAGGATAGATGGACAGGAGCGATAGGTCACGTTCTATGGCCAAAGTAGACCGACCTGTGGCGTTTCTTGTGCCACTATTTGAGAAGACGCCGAGGAATCACCACACAGACACACATCATGTTTCAGGTTCTACTCACATTCTCCGTCGCCCTTGTGGCCAGTGCCCAGATATGTTGTGTACCAAAACAATGGGAGGGTGTACAGGGAAACGTGATGGCTATCAGTCAACCTAACACCGTGGAACCAACCATTGTGTCGGTAAGTTATCTCTAATGAGCGGGGTTTTGTCACCCTCATCAACACTTCTGCTTGCACTGAATGCTCAAAAATGATATAAGACAAAAAAGTTTACTTTTCAAACCACGTTGTACAAATAAGTCGTTATAATACAAGGAATATTTTATGAAAACAACACACCGAAGCCGTTAATGTAACAATTATAAGAACTGTTAAAATGAAACATTTACTTGGTATGAAGAATTTCATAAAACTCGCATGAACATGAAATCGGATTCAAGAACCTCAACCGATGAATTAAAATGACGAGCACGATTTTGTTTGCAAGAATAGCAGGAATTAAAACGCATTTTTCAAACATGGAACAATAATAAAACAGGATCGGTAAATGATAAAACTTGTTAAAACTTCTCATTATACATTACAGACATCCTACCTGATGTCGTATGATGCCACGAACCAGCGTGTTGCTACCATAAAGTCGGTCAGCTCAGGAAACTTCACCAGCACTAACGGGGTTATCCTCGACTACGCCAACGTATGTATCTCCGAGGATTTCGGGGCCGCATCTCCCACTCCCAGGGTTCCAAGGGACCACGTGACGCTATCTCTCAGGATTCCCAGGGGGCGCATGACACTATCGCTCAGGGTTCTCGGGACCGCGTGACACTATCTCTCAGGATTCCCAGGGGGCGCGTGACACTATCTCCTATGCCTCCTTGTACCACAAGACACTATATCTCCCAGTGTCCCCGTGACCGCAAAACACCATCTCTCATCTCCAGGCGTCTCCGGGACCGCATTACACTATCTCATAGGGTCACCGGGACAGCATGACACTGTCTCATAGCTCCCTCCCCCCCCCCCCCCCTCTCCCCCCCCCTCTCATAGCGTCCCCGGGACAGTCTGACACTTCTCAATGGGCCCACATGTCAATATTAGATTGAGTCCCTGCGACCACATGACACTATCTATATCTTCTATATGTATAGTAAGGGTTATTATCTATGTGTAGTAAGGGTTATTATCTATGTATAGTAAGGGTTATTATCTATGTGTAGTAAGGGTTATTATCTATGTGTAGTAAGGGTTATTATCTATGTTTAGTAAGGGTTATTATCTATGTGTAGTAAGGGTTATTATCTATGTTTAGTAAGGATTATTATCTATGTTTAGTAAGGGTTATTATCTATGTGTAGTAAGGGTTATTATCTATGTTTAGTAAGGATTATTATCTATGTGTAGTAAGGGTTATTATCTATGTTTAGTAAGGGTTACTATCTATATATGTGTAGTAAGGGTTATTATATATGTGTAGTAAGGGTTATTATCTATGTGTAGTAAGGGTTATTATCTATGTTTAGTAAGGATTATTATCTATGTGTAGTAAGGGTTATTATCTATGTTTAGTAAGGGTTATTATCTATGTGTAGTAAGGGTTATTATCTATGTGTAGTAAGGGTTATTATCTATGTGTAGTAAGGGTTATTATCTGTATAGTAAGGGTTATTATCTATGTGTAGTAAGGGTTATTATCTATGTGTAGTAAGGGTTATTATCTATGTGTAGTAAGGGTTATCATCTATGTGTAGTAAGGGTTATTATCTATGTATAGTAAGGGTTATTTTCTATGTATAGTAAGGGTTATTATCTATGTGTAGTAAGGGTTATTATCTATGTATAGTAAGGGTTATTATCTATGTGCAGTAAGGGTTATTATCTATGTGTAGTAAGGGTTATTATCTATGTGTAGTAAGGGTTATTATCTATGTATAGTAAGGGTTATTATCTATGTGTAGTAAGGGTTATTATCTATGTGTAGTAAGGGTTATTATCTATGTGTAGTAAGGGTCATTATCTATATGTAGTAAGGGTTATTATCTATGTGTAGTAAGGGTTATCATCTATGTGTAGTAAGGGTTATTGTCTATGTGTATAAAGGGTTATTATCTATGTATAGTAAGGGTTATTATCTATGTATAGTAAGGGTTATTATCTATGTGTAGTAAGGGTTATTATCTATGTGTAGTAAGGGTTATCATCTACGTTTAGTAAGGGTTATTATCTATGTGTAGTAAGGGTTATTATCTATGTGTAAGTAAGGGTTATTATCTATGTGTAGTAAGGGTTATTATCTATGTGTAGTAAGGGTTATCATCTATATGTAGTAAGGGCTATTATCTATGTGTAGTAAGGGTTATTATCTATGTGTAGTAAGGGTTATCATCTACGTTTAGTAAGGGTTATTATCTATGTATAGTAAGGGTTATTATCTATGTGCAGTAAGGGTTATTATCTATGTGTAGTAAGGGTTATTATCTATGTATAGTAAGGGTTATTATCTATGTGTAGTAAGGGTCATTATCTATATGTAGTAAGGGTTATTATCTATGTGTAGTAAGGGTTATCATCTATGTGTAGTAAGGGTTATTGTCTATGTGTATTAAGGGTTATTATCTATGTGTAGTAAGGGTTATTATCTATGTATAGTAAGGGTTATTATCTATGTGTAGTAAGGGTTATTATCTATGTGTAGTAAGGGTTATCATCTACGTTTAGTAAGGGTTATTATCTATGTGTAGTAAGGGTTATTATCTATGTGTAAGTAAGGGTTATTATCTATGTGTAGTAAGGGTTATTATCTATGTGTAGTAAGGGTTATCATCTATATGTAGTAAGGGTTATTATCTATGTGTAGTAAGGGTTATTATCTATGTGTAGTAAGGGTTATCATCTACGTTTAGTAAGGGTTATTATCTATGTGTAGTAAGGGTTATTATCTATGTGTAGTAAGGGTTATTATCTATGTTTAGTAAGGGTTATTATCTATGTGTAGTAAGGGTTATTATCTATATGTAGTAAGGGTTATTATATATGTGTAGTAAGGGTTATTATCTATGTATAGTAAGGGTTATTATCTATGTGTAGTAAGGGTTATTATCTATGTGTAGTAAGGGTTATCATCTATGTGTAGTAAGGGTTATTATCTATGTGTAGTAAGGGTTATTATCTATGTATAGTAAGGGTTATTATCTATGTGTAGTAAGGGTTATTATCTATGTATAGTAAGGGTTATTATCTATGTTTAGTAAGGGTTATCATCTATGTGTAGTAAGGGTTATTATCTATGTTTAGTAAGGGTTTTTATCTATGTTTAGTAAGGGTTTTATATGGGACTGAAAAGACAGCATCGCGGTTCCATGTCTCCAGTTCTTATCAATAATGCCGACTCTCAACGACTTCAAAGACTTACAGTTACAAAATCACTTAAATGGATGGCACCTTGATTATGAATATAAATTGATACATTGTATGTATTCCTCTATTTAACAGGGTATCCAATACACCGTCGAGGGACCCAGATGTACCAAAACTACTCTAGGACCTTTCATTGAAAGTTGTATCCCGTGTGAGTACCAACTATACCGCCCTGAGACAGTCCTATTGTCACAGACGTGTATGGCTTACCAAGTTAGCATTAGCCCTGAGACTGTCTTATTGTCACAGACCTGTATGGATTACCAAGTTAGCATTAGCCCCGTACCTGTCTTATTGTCACAGACGTGTATGGCTTACCAAGTTAGCATTAGCCCCGTACCTGTCTTATTGTCACAGACCTGTATGGCTTACCAAGTTAGCATTAGCCCTGAGACTGTCTTATTGTCACAGACGTGTATGGCTTACCAAGTTAGCATTAGTCCTGAGACTGTCTTATTGTCACAGACCTGTATGACTTACCAAGTTAGCATTAGCCATGAGACTGTCTTATTGTCACAGACGTGTATGGCTTACCAAGTTAGCATTAGCCCTGAGACTGTCTTATTGTCACAGACGTGTATGGCTTACCAAGTTAGCATTAGTCCTGAGACTGTCTTATTGTCACAGACCTGTATGGCTTACAAGTTAGCATTAGCCCTGAAACTGTCTTATTGTCACAGACCTGTATGGATTACCAAGTTAGCATTAGCCCTGAGACAGTCTTATTGTCACAGACCTGTATGGCTTACAAGTTAGCATTAGCCCTGAGACAGTCTTATTGTCACAGACCTGTATGGCTTACAAGTTAGCATTAGCCCCGAGACTGTCTTATTGTCACAGACCAGTATGGCTTACCAAGTTAGCATTAGCCCCGAGACTGTCTTATTGTCACAGACCTGTATGGCTTACCAAGTTAGCATTAGCCCTGAGACTGTCTTATTGTCACAGACCTGTATGGCTTACCAAGTTAGCATTAGCCCTGAGACTGTCTTATTGTCACAGACGTGTATGGCTTACCAAGTTAGCATTAGCCCCGAGACTGTCTTATTGTCACAGACCTGTATGGCAAACCAAGTTAGCATTAGCCCTGAGACTGTCTTATTGTCACAGACCTGTATGGCTTACCAAGTTAGCATTAGCCCTGAGACTGTCTTATTGTCACAGACCTGTATGGCTTACCAAGTTAGCATTAGCCCCGAGACTGTCTTATTGTCACAGACGTGTATGGATTACCAAGTTAGCATTAGCCCTGAGACTGTCTTATTGTCACAGACCTGTATGGCTTACCAAGTTAGCATTAGCCCCGAGACTGTCTTATTGTCACAGACGTGTATGGCTTACCAAGTTAGCATTAGCCCTGAGACTGTCTTATTGTCACAGACGTGTATGGCTTACCAAGTTAGCATTAGCCCTGAGACTGTCTTATTGTCACAGACGTGTATGGCTTACCAAGTTAGCATTAGCCCTGAGACTGTCTTATTGTCACAGACGTGTATGGATTACCAAGTTAGCATTAGCCCTGAGACTGTCTTATTGTCACAGACCTGTATGGCTTACCAAGTTAGCATTAGCCCCGAGACTGTCTTATTGTCACAGACGTGTATGGATTACCAAGTTAGCATTAGCCCTGAGACTGTCTTATTGTCACAGACCTGTATGGCTTACCAAGTTAGCATTAGCCCCGAGACTGTCTTATTGTCACAGACCTGTATGGATTACCAAGTTAGCATTAGCCCCGAGACTGTCTTATTGTCACAGACGTGTATGGATTACCAAGTTAGCATTAGCCCCGAGACTGTCTTATTGTCACAGACGTGTATGGATTACCAAGTTAGCATTAGCCCCGAGACTGTCTTATTGTCACAGACCTGTATGGATTACCAAGTTAGCATTAGCCCTGAGACAGTCTTATTATCACAGACGTGTATGGCTTACCAAGTTAGCATTAGCCCTGAGACTGTCTTATTGTCACAGACGTGTATGGATTACCAAGTTAGCATTAGCCCCGTACCTGTCTTATTGTCACAGACCTGTATGACTTACCAAGTTAGCATTAGTCCTGAGACTGTCTTATTGTCACAGACGTGTATGACTTACCAAGTTAGCATTAGCCCTGAGACTGTCTTATTGTCACAGACCTGTATGGATTACCAAGTTAGCATTAGCCCCGAGACTGTCTTATTGTCACAGACCTGTATGGCTTACCAAGTTAGCATTAGCCCTGAGACTGTCTTATTGTCACAGACCTGTATGGCAAACCAAGTTAGCATTAGTCCTGAGACTGTCTTATTGTCACAGACCTGTATGGCTTACAAGTTAGCATTAGCCCCGAGACTGTCTTATTGTCACAGACCTGTATGGCTTACAAGTTAGCATTAGCCCCGAGACTGTCTTATTGTCACAGACCTGTATGGCTTACCAAGTTAGCATTAGCCCTGAGACTGTCTTATTGTCACAGACGTGTATGGCTTACCAAGTTAGCATTAGCCCTGAGACTGTCTTATTGTCACAGACCTGTATGGCAAACCAAGTTAGCATTAGCCCTGAGACAGTCTTATTGTCACAGACGTGTATGGCTTACCAAGTTAGCATTAGCCCTGAGACTGTCTTATTGTCACAGACCTGTATGGCTTACAAGTTAGCATTAGCCCTGAGACTGTCTTATTGTCACAGACCTGTATGGCATACCAAGTTAGCATTAGCCTTAAACTGCCCTATTGTCACAGACCTGAATAGCAAACCAAGTTTTTTTCATTACTTTTCACCAGTGAAATATCGAAAATTATTCATTCTATAAAAGTGATATGAATGTGTTTACAATGATCTTAAAAGCTGACTCGGTGTATTTTGCTATGAAAATGAAATCTTCAGTAATACCAAATATTTTTCACTCGTGAGGCCAATGTTTTGATATTTTTCACTCGTTTTGTGCACTATCAATGAAGACAGTGTTAGATATCCTCTATTTACTTAGTATTACATTTTTACCAGTGAAAAATCGAAAATTCTTTTTCTATAAAAGTGATAATTTTTATAAGCGAAAAATATCACCTTTTTCTTACTTGACCAATCAGAACACTGCTTACAAACGACAACTCTCCGGACGTCATGTTATATGACATTATCATGCAAGATAGAATACATAACGTCACCATTTGGTGCCGTTGACAGGAGACAGCAATGAATTCTGGGAGAGATTGAGCTGTCTCACAGTCATATAATAATTATTTAATTATTATTATTTACCTTATCCAATCTTTTCCTGTTTTTAACAGCTGATGCCCACAATGATGGAGCTACATACTATGGTGCATTTTCGCCACTCAACGTAACTGCATACTCTTACGTTAAAAGCGGTTTCCAGGTGTATTCAACAGTGACGACAGACACGTGCGCACCAGTACAAGAAGTGCTTTTCGGTGAATTCGGAGGCAGTAAGTTAATGTGTTTATAGGAATTCATTACTATGTAAGTTGTCTATACTAACGACATGTCTGGGCCGGAACCTCCCGATAGCTGTAACGCGTGGCCAACATTACTATCAAAAGATCTCAGAGGAATCTTAACGTCCAGTATTATTTGACCATCATTGGTTCTATGGAAGTTTGGACTGGTCTCTTGTTGTATCGCAGTTCTACCTATTAACTTACCGAGAAACATACATCACAATCTGAAGTTAGGGACCTAATGCTTACCCGTAATCTGAGAAAGTTGCATGGAGTGCTGTCCGGGGAACATTGATGGTGGACCAAACGATGGTGTCCGCACAGATTTAAAACTGGTGTTCGAAATCCAACCGCATTTTCATCTTAATTCTGTACAGCCCGGTACAGGTGTTGATATTTAACTTAGTTCTGATAGTCTGAGTGTGAATTGTAACGTTTTCTGTTACAGCCCGGTACAGGTGTTGATATTTAACTTAGTTCTGATAGTCTGAGTGAGAATTGTAACGTTTTCTGTTACAGCCCGGTACAGGTGTTGATATTTAACTTAGTTCTGATAGTCTGAGTGAGAATTGTAACGTTTTCTGTTACAGCCCGGTACAGGTGTTGATATTTAACTTAGTTCTGATAGTCTGAGTGAGAATTGTAACGTTTTCTGTTACAGCCCGGTACAGGTGTTGATATTTAACTTAGTTCTGATAGTCTGAGTGTGAATGGTAACGTTTTCTGTTACAGCCCGGTACAGGTGTTGATATTTAACTTAGTTCTGATAGTCTGAGTGTGAATGGTAACGTTTTCTGTTACAGCCCGGTACAGGTGTTGATATTTAACTTAGTTCTGATAGTCTGAGTGAGAATTGTAACGTTTTCTGTTACAGCCCGGTACAGGTGTTGATATTTAACTTAGTTCTGATAGTCTGAGTGTGAATTGTAACGTTTTCTGTTACAGCCCGGTATATGCAGTCTCTCGGCTACAGTAATATCACCCCTGGTATCAAAGACCCAATGGTGTTCATGCCCCCAACTTTCTGTGACGATGTCCCCCTTATCAAAGCCGTAAGTACAAACATAAAATATTTCATGTACATGTACTTTTTTCCTTCTGCTCTCTTCATCAAAAGTATTTCTTATTTAAGCATTGATGTTTCTTTTTTTAAAAGTTTAATTGGGGTATGTCTTACACAAAATTGCAAACAATTTTTTTTCATACCCCTATTGAACTAAAAGATAATTGATATCGATGCTTACAATAATTTAAAAAATAGATTTTCAAAATTAAAACATGTTTTATGTACAATTGAACTGATCTTATAAGGGAATCTTTTTCACAAATCAATACGCAATGTCAATGGCCGTATTGTGACATATTTCGAGCCATTATCGGATTTTTTGTTAAGAGGTATGAAAAAAAATCTCAACCAATCAAAAGCCGCATTCAGCGTACAAACACTGGAAATTAATTATATTGTCATTAAGAAACATATGAATCAAGTTTGAGAATGACCAGTGCAATACTTCAACTTTCAAAATCCGGCATGGCTGCCTGCACCGGCTATCTGTCTTTTATATTCTTTATTTAGTCAATACCAGTGTAATATGCATAGCCATGATTGACCCATGGTGATCACACAGGATAATCACAGAAAAAAACCCTTCAATAATGTCGCAGAAATATGAAAAAGGCAAAAGCTACCTCTCAAAATTCAAGACGACTGCCTGTTTAGCTAAACAAAATGCCGATTGGGTACTAACACTACCCTAGACTTCGTATTTATGTAATTTAGATATACACCGGACACGTCATGTAATAACATCCTAATATATTACTGAATGTGTCGATACTATTATATTTTCAGAATCTCCCTGGTATGCCAATGGCCTAAGCTGTGGGCTTCACCAACTTCATAAGTTCACCTCATAGATATCGCGTTCATTGTTTTCGTCTCATGGTGAATAAACATCATTTTACACGTTTGTCTTTCGTTGTGTTTCACTTACTACGCCATTTTGGACATTACATATACACTATAATGTGTATATATATATGATATAAAACGTCATCACGGGTATACATATATGATATAGCATGTCACCATGGATATAAATACATGTATATGATATAACACGCCACAAGGGGTATACAGATAAAATATAACACGTCACCGGGGATATATAACACGTCATCCGGAGTAGCAGTCTCCTACTCCTCATTCTCTGTCTCCTACTCCTCATTCTCGGTCTCCTACTCCTCATTCTCGGTCTCCTACTCCTCACGTCCCAGTATCCTACTCCTCTCTCCCAGACTCCTACTCCTCATTCTCTGTCTCCTACTCCTCATGCTCTGTCTCTTTACTCCTCATTCTCTGTCTTCTACTTCTCATTCTCTGTCTCCTACTCCTCATTCTCCGTCTCCTACTCCTCATGCTCTGTCTCTTTACTCCTCATTCTCTGACTCCTACTCCTCATTCTCTGTCTCCTACTCCTCATGCTCTGTCTCTTTACTCCTCATTCTCTGTCTCCTACTCCTCATGCTCTGTCTCCTACTCCTCATGCTCTGTCTCTTTACTCCTCATTCTCTGACTCCTACTCCTCATTCTCTGACTCCTACTCCCCATTCTCTGTCTCCTACTCCTCATGCTCTGTCTCTTTACTCCTCATTCTCTGACTCCTACTCCTCATTCTCTGTCTCCTACTCCTCATGCTCTGTCTCTTTACTCCTCATTCTCTGTCTCCTACTTCTCATTCTCTGTCTCCTACTCCTCATTCTCTGTCTCATACTCCTCATTCTCTGTCTCCTACTTCTCATTCTCGGTCTCCTACTCCTCACTCCCAGTCTCCTACTCCTCATTCTCTGTCTTCTACTCCTCATTCTCGGTCTCCTACTCCTCACTCCCAGTCTCCTACTCCTCATTCTCTTACTCCTCACTCCAAGTCTCCTACTCCTCATTCTCTTACTCCTCACTCCAAGTCTCCTACTCCTCACTCCCAGTCTCGGTCATCCACTCCTCACTCCAAGTCTCTTACTCCCCATTCTCTTACTCCTCACTCCCAGTCTCCTACTCCTCATTCTCTTACTCCTCACTCCAAGTCTCCTACTCCTCACTCCCAGTCTCGGTCATCCACTCCTCACTCCAAGTCGCTTACTCCCCATTCTCTTACTCCTCACTCCCAGTCTCCTACTCCTCATTCTCTTACTCCTCACTCCAAGTCTCCTACTCCTCACTCCCAGTCTCGGTCATCCACTCCTCACTCCCAGTCTCGGTCATCCACTCCTCACTCCAAGTCTCTTACTCCCCATTCTCGGTCTCCTACTCCTCACTCCCAGTCTCCTACTCCTCATTCTCTGTCTCCTACTCCTCACCCACAGTCTCCTATTCCTCACTCCCAGTCTCCTACTTCTCATTCCCAGTCTCCTACTCCTCATCCTTCTACTAACTATTGATATCCTCCTTCTCCCCACTCTCGGTTTTCCCCCTCCTCCTCACTCTTAATATTCCCATACTCCCGACTCTCAGTCTCCTCTCTCTCAACTCCTAAACCTTAATCCTCTCCTACTCCCCACTCTTAATTTCCTCACACTTCTCCCCATTCTCAGTCTACTCCTAATCCCCATTATCAGTCTCTTCCTCACTCTTAGTATCTTCCCTAATCCTCACTCTAAGTCTCATCACTCTTAGTCTCCTCCCTATTCCTCACTCTTAGTCTCTTCCCTACTCCTCACTCTTAGCCTCTTCCCTAATCCTCACTCTGTCTCTTTCCTACTCCTCACTCTTAGTCTCCTCCCTACTCCTCACTCTTAGTCTCTTCCCTACTCCTCACTCTTAGCCTCTTCCCTAATCCTCCCTCTAAGCCTCTTCCCTAATCCTCCCTCTTAGTCTCTTCCCTACTCCTCACTCTTAGTCTCTTCCCTACTCCTCACTCTCCTCCCTAATCCTCACTCTAAGCCTTTTCCCTAATCCTCACTCTTAGTCTCTTCCCTACTCCTCACTCTTAGTCTCTTCCTTACTCCTCACTCTTAGTCTCTTCCCTAATCCTCACTCTTAGTCTCTTCCCTAATCCTCACTCTTGGTCTCTTCCCTACTCCTCACTCTTAGTCTCTTCCCTACTCCTCACTCTTAGTCTCTTCCCTACTCCTCACCCTTAGTCTCCTCCCTACTCCTCACTCTTAGTCTCTTCCCTACTCCTCACCCTTAGTCTCCTCCCTAATCCTCACTCTTAGTCTATTCCCTACTCCTCACTCTTAGTCTCTTCCCTACTCCTCACTCTAAGTCTCTTCCCTACTCCTCACTCTAAGTCTCCTCCCTCTTAGTCTCTTCCCTAATCCTCACTCTTAGTCTCTTCCCTACTCCTCACTCTAAGTCTCCTCCCTACTCCTCACTCTTAGTCTCTTCCCTACTCCTCCCTCTTAGTCTCTTCCCTACTCCTCACTCTAAGTCTCCTCCCTACTCCTCACTCTTAGTCTCCTCCCTACTCCTCCCTCTTAGTCTCTTCCCTTATCCTCACTCTAAGTCTCCTCCCTACTCCTCACTCTTAGTCTCTTCCCTAATCCTCCCTCTTAGTCTCTTCCCTACTCCTCACTCTTAGTCTCTTCCCTAATCCTCACTCTTAGTCTCTTCCCTACTCCTCACTCTTAGTCTCTTCCCTACTCCTCACTCTTAGTCTCTTCCCTACTCCTCACTCTAAATTCTTTCCCTACTCTTCACTCTCCTCCCCTGTCACCTACTCCTCTCAGTCAGTCTCCTCCTTACTCCTCAGTCTCCTCCTTATTCCTCAGTCTCCTCCTTACTCCTCAGTCTCCTCCTTACTCCTCAGTCTCCTCCTCCTAATTCTCTGTATCCTCCCTCTTAGTCTCTTCCCTACTCCTCACTCTAAGTCTCCTCCCTACTCCTCACTCTTAGTCTCTTCCCTACTCCTCACTCTTAGTCTCTTCCCTACTCCTCACTCTTAGTCTCTTCCCTACTCCTCACTCTTAGTCTCTTCCCTACTCCTCACTCTTAGTCTCTTCCCTACTCCTCACTCTAAATTCTTTTCCTACTCTTCACTCTCCTCCCCTGTCACCTACTCCTCTCAGTCAGTCTCCTCCTTACTCCTCAGTCTCCTCCTTACTCCTCAGTCTCCTCCTTATTCCTCAGTCTCCTCCTTACTCCTCAGTCTCCTCCTTACTCCTCAATCTCCTCCTTACTCCTCAGTCTCCTCCTCCTAATTCTCTGTATCCTCCCTCTTAGTCTCCTCCCTACTCCTCACTCTAAGTCTTCTCCCTACTCCTCACTCTTAGTCTCTTCCCTACTCCCCACTCTTAGTCTCTTCCCTACTCCCCACTCTTAGTCTCTTCCCTACTCCCCACTCTAAGTCTCTTCCCTACTCCTCACTCTAAGTCTCTTCCCTACTCCTCACTCTTAGTCTCTTCCCTACTCCTCACTCTTAGTCTCTTCCCTACTCCTCACTCTTAGTCTCTTCCCTACTCCTCACTCTTAGTCTCTTCCCTACTCCTCACTCTTAGTCTCTTCCCTAATCCTCACTCTTAGTCTCTTCCCTACTCCCCACTCTTAGTCTCTTCCCTACTCCCCACTCTAAGTCTCTTCCCTTATCCTCACTCTAAGTCTCTTCCCTACTCCTCACTCTAAGTCTCTTCCCTACTCCTCACTCTTAGTCTCTTCCCTACTCCTCACTCTTAGTCTCTTCCCTACTCCTCACTCTTAGTCTCTTCCCTACTCCTCACTCTTAGTCTCTTCCCTACTCCTCACTCTTAGTCTCTTCCCTACTCTTCACTCTTAGTCTCTTCCCTACTCCTCACTCTAAATTCTTTTCCTACTCTTCACTCTCCTCCCCTGTCACCTACTCCTCTCAGTCAGTCTCCTCCTTACTTCCCTAATCCTCACTCTAAGTCTCTTCCCTACTCCTCACTCTCAGCCTACTCTTACTCTGCACCCTCTTCCTACTCCTCACTCTCGGTCTCCTTTTACTTCTCACTCCCAACCTCCTCCTATATACTATATTCCTTCTCTTAGTCTCTTCCTACTCCAGACTCCGAGTTTCCTACTCTTCACTCTTGGTCTTATCCCTACTCCTCACTCTCAGTCTCCTCCCTACTCCTCACTCTCAGTCTTTCTCCTCATTCTTAGTCAAATCCTCTTTTTATCCATCATCCAATTCATGAACAGGAAAAAGGAGAAAAAAAATGTACAACCAGATTGTGAAATTTTTAGGGTTGGTTCAAAGCAAAATTGCTATTCTTAAAATATGTTCTTAAATCTGTCACTGGAAGACTATGTAAGCCGATTAGAATCAATAAATGTTGCATGGTAGACATCCCTATGAACCTTAAACCCTCTTCTGTACCATAGATTGATGTGTTCTTTCCATTCCACTAGTCCTATAAAACAAGACTTTGAAGGTTCATATCATGACGTTTTTTTAAAAATCCACATTAACATATAACACAAGATGTAAGTTTTAAGTATTTTATTTTAGGTTGCTGCCTAACTGATGTCACAGTAAACGTGAAACATACATGTTTATCATTAACATACAACAAATTCACAACACAGACAGAGAACTCCTGTCTATCAGATATAATTTAACAACAATAACCTAGCCTAGTCAGTGTTGAAGTGTAAGGCTGACCTTGTTACCGCCTAAACAACAAAAGTAAAACTTCAAAAAATGTGACAGCCATATTGAAAATGAAAAATTAAACACACAAAAAAAAACCCTCTTGATTATCAAGAGGTAATATTCCTAATCTTTTATCAGATAAAAGATTAGGAATGTTATATTACGATCCCACAGGACAACCTCAGGAATTTCAATTGTCAAAATATTAGTATTATCCTCCTTCCAGAGAGAATCTTTATTGAGTGCATTTGCTGCTCAATTTTACTGATTTTTTACACTAAAAATAACTGCTGACTTACGACTTATGTTGTAGGACTATGATCAGTTGTTAAACTGTCTATAAAATTTGATCTTTAAAATGAACACAAACTTAGTGGAAAAAATATAATAAATGAGGACATGACAAAATAACAATGTATGAATTTAAAGAGACTTTTTCTAGGAAAACATTCAACTGCATTAAACATACATTGTAAATACAAATTTTGAACAATTAATATCAATCAAACCTTGTCATAATAATTAATTCTTGAAACAAAAATTTTAAATTTACAAAGCATTTCATTGACAGTCTTCAAAATACGTAAATGTCAATTTTTAAAACTTATTAGAGAATGTTTGTCTATACCTCTGCTCCTGCTTAAAAGTTCAACATTTCACCAACTGTTGGAAAAATAAAATCAATATTATATTAAAAAAGTTAAACCAAACAAGCACCCCAATGCAAAAAAATTAACTTTATTTTAAAACAGCTTTAGTTGCAAAAAGGACCTGAACATAAAATTGAACCAGTTTGATGGACGGACAGAGAAAACATGTTTAAGACTTAAAAGAATGTAATGATATTGGTACATCATTTTAAATTTTCAAATGGACCTATACAATAAAACATGTTACAAACATATTTAATCTGTAAGGAATTAGAGTTAAGTCTTATCTTTGTATGAATACTCTCCTGAACATTTTAAAAGATATCAATAGATTTGATGTAAATTGTGGGTACTGGTATATGGGATACGAACTTGTGTATTGACACCTTATATATTAATGTTGTTTTCTTATATATATATTTACATTATATCACAAATGCTGCCATTTGTAAATAGCATTGTATACATGTCATAGGACATTTATAAGTTATACAACTTGTGAATATTTTCAAATAAAAGATATTTGAACTAAACTACCTGGGTATGTCTGTTGAAAACTAATCTCTCGGGTCCCCAGCAGTGTTTGAGATAATCACAAACATGTTCCATTGTCTATCAAAACTACATATGTAGCTTTCTAGGGATCATCAATACATAAAAGATATCCAAGTAACAAGTCAGTGTCATATTGAACAAGTCATTCAATTAATATTCCTGGTGAAATGATGATAAATGTCAGAAACAGTTGCAATATGAAACTTGACAAAATTTTATTATGTATCTTGTATAACTGTGAAGTCAATATGGAGTATATTTTGAGAATATTACCAGTATTTGTAGCATGTGTTATGCCTTTTATTGATGATGGCTTTCTACTATCATGATCAAAACAATGATGGAAAATTTTAACATTTTAATTCTAATTGATTCACTATATCATAAAGGAGATGTAATCAAATATCTTTTAAACTAGTGAAGCTCTCACGACTCCAGTTGATAATTTGCTTCCAGAATTGTTTGTTTTCTATCCACACCAGTAATTTACTGTGCTGGAGGGTACTGTTGCTTGTAAAAAGCAGAGGAATAATTTGACATCTTATTTTACATTTTAGTATATATACCTGATATTGTGAGTAAATAAAAAATAAATATGATAAACACATAATGCCATTGACAAAATGAGCAGCAAGCATTATACATAAAGAAAATTCAAATTATGCTTATCCATGCACACATTTACATTAACAACAATAAAATAAATATATGTGTTCAGACTTCCACAAATTTATCAATGAAAGAACTTAAATCTACAAAACCTCAAATATGTCAACCACTGACAGAATTTAAGTCTTCAAACCTTAAAACATGACAAGGAACAGCCTAAGCTAAAATACCTGGAATGAAAAGAAAATGTAAAGGAAAATCTCTCCAACTAAAACTGCTAATACAATAAAACTACAATAGTACAAACACACAACAAACACGAGATCCTAGAAGGATCTTGGCCACCAGTCCGCCACCTTGACTGACCTTTATAGGTTATATATATGTAAGACTGATCTTTCCTCTACTTTTCTCTTCTTTCCCCGTTTACTTTAAATCATTTGATAACAAGGGGAACTACAAATGTTTTTCTAGCAGTCTCAAAATTGAAAATGCAGAACTATTATAGGGACCAAGGGGAACCTATATATGAAATTTGGAAAAAGAAACAGAGGTAGGTAATAATCTGCAAACTGTAAAATTCTGGTGGCTATTTTGTTTATGACCAGTCTATAAATTCAATATGCACAGATAGGAACAATTACAAACTTGAATATAAATCTAAAGAAGAACTATAAAGTACCTTTTGAGAAATAGAGGTAACAAGAATTGTTTATGGATGGACCATGGACAAAAGTCATTTGGAATAGCCCTCGTCATCAGATGGTGGAATGGTGGCATGCCATAGGCTAATAAACATCAGGGCCCATATTCATAAAACTGTTGTCATATACTCAAGCATGATTCTGTGCTCAAACCAACTTTTTTCCGTCTTATTCTTAAAAAGTGACGAATAATGAAAATGATATTTATTTACTAGAAGTCTCACTTAAATTCTTTAAAATAAATGGAATAGCTTGAAAACAGATAAGTGTTTAAGTATGAGAACAGTTTCATGAATACGGCCCCAGTATTTAGTCATAAAACCATTTTTTTTAAACAATACATAGCATCTCAATGCTTGTATACAGTATAACTTATGCTTTCAGGACTCAAATTAAAAGTTTTATATGCTTTTACTAAGAACATTTACAAAAAGCTTTACATATGCTTTGAAGAAAGCAGCAATTCAAGCTATGCAGGAACAAAATTGTGTGTTTTTCTTAAATATTATCGCAGGCAAGGTTTGGCAAAATTTGAGTCTCAATTTAAATGGTTAGAATAAAATACTATTTATATTAAAATATTGAGGTCATTAATTAAGATATTATCAAGTAATTTTCTTGACTTGTAGTTGTAAGTAAATTGATAAAAAAAATGTTAATTTCTTTAAAATTTACAAGTTAATGAGTTATGCCTTATGCATTACAAGACTTTCAATTATTACCATATTAAATACTGACCGAAAAGCATAGAATTTCCTAGTAATATATACCAAACATTTGCCTTGATTACAATGCTTCCATATCACATCATACAATAACAAATTTTCTAAATTATCTTTACACAGTCATGTTCCCATGTGAAAATTATACATTACAGTCATGTCTACATGTACATGTGTACATTACATATTACAATCATGTACACATGTGTAATCTATATCATTTATATAATAGTCATGTTCATGTGTGTAAATTATATATTAGTTATGTTCATGTGTAAATCATAAAATGTGTATAATATTAGTCATGTTCACATGTGTAAATTATACATTACAATCATGTTTACATGTGTACATTATAAATTTGTCATGTACACATGTGTGAATTAAAACGTGTATATTAGATATTGCAGTCATGTTCATGTGTGCAAATTATATATTAGTCATGTTCACATGTGTACATTACAAATTACAGTCATGTACACATGTGTAAATCATAGCATGTGTATAATAGATATTACAGTCATTTTCACGTGTTTGAATCATACATTACAGTCAAGTTTACTCAAAGCACTTCAATATTTCACCCAATCTTCTCTCATTGACAGCACCACCTCCCATCCCTGCTGTACATTTAACCAAAATAAGCACGTCCTACCATTAAGCCACATCAATCTGTGAGATTATTTTTATATTGCAGGTAAATAAATTTAGGGTTTCACAAAGCCACCTCAATCACCAAGATATGTAACATCTTAAAAGAGAACTCTCTTTGCAATATTATTGTGTTTATATGATATTAAAACATTGATGTGGATCAAAATTGTGTCCATAAATTTTTAAACACTTCTGAAAAGGTTTATGTCACATGAGATATAAAACTTCTTGCATAGCCATAACATCTTTCAGACTAGTTGCTCTAATGTTCTTTATGCATGACAAGTGATTGTGAGTTCTGGCCATTTGGAATGAGTCTTCAATACTACATGTAAGCATGAATTCAATGGTGAATTTGTCATGGTACACATATTTTCTTTTAATTAGGAGTAATATCTTTGTGTGTCACTTTACAACAGTACAGATTTCACGGAGATTCATCTATATTAAAAAAAAAAATAGCTCTCAATACAACACAGATAGCTATAATCCTTATATAAAGTTTGACTGAGTTTAGGATCAACTCATGTAATGAACACATACATGTACCTTTTACCACTGTCTAACCCCTGTGGAATTATACTACATGACAGGCATCCTTATCCTGTATTTGCAGTTTTTCTTTCATGACTGTCATAACCTGTGAAGAATTATTTTCCATGACGGATGTCCATTTTGTAAGCCCTGAAGAATTATACTCCATGACAGATATCTTCATCCTGTTTGTTGGGAATACTGTCTTTCACCACTATCTAGATTGTGAAGAATTATGTTCCATAATAAATGTCCATTTTATAGACACTGTAGAATAATGCTTCCTGACAGATGCCATCATCCTGTGTTGAGGGTTTACCGTTATTTACTCTACCATCCTGTATATTTGTAGTCTCACAACCTGTAGACAATTTAGTATTACATTCCTCTACAACTGTCCATTTTCTAGACATTGTAGAATTAAATTCTATGAAAGATATCCTCATCCTGTATAAGGAGAGCCATGCACACGGAATCGGTACAGACAGGTAAATACTGGGTTACCATGGTTACTTAGAATCTTGAGTTCCACAAACTTGAACAATCCTGGGTCAGATACCTGTAATATGTAACAATAAAACCTTCATCAAAAACTTCACATTTTTATATAGTAAGTCATCATTGAAACTAGATATCTCTATATGGGTAAGGAAGAGGTTGATCAGTAATAAGTAAAGGGAAAGGTAAAACAGAAATAAAACTGAGTACCTGTACTGGGAAAAACTGAAGAGGTCTGCCATCATCATTGTAGGTATAGTTTCCCAAAACTTTACCAGATACATCTTTCTCACCCGTTAATCCCTGTAACAGTAAAAACATAATTAATCTAAAGTATGCATAAACAAACTCATGCTAAATCCTTCAATTAATTATCTTTGGAGTCTGCATATTTGGTAACAAATTATTAATATCAAACCAGCCACCTTTTTTTTCTCTCTCTTTTCTTCTTATTTTCCCTGATGAACCTAACTTCTACATCCACAGAGAACCTAAAAAACTGTTTCTTCTTCTTACTTCAACAAAATGACTTTTAACAGACAGCTTTCTGACAGAAGTAGCAGGTTACCCAGAGAATGATATTATCATTGCGTACCATACAATATATATCCATCAAAACCACTATGTCCCCTACCTGTACAAGAAATTCCTTCGGAGCACTGTCAATTTTGCCATTAGGTGCTAGAGACTTTGGGATATGCTCAAGTGAGAATCCTGTTGGGGTTATGATGGTTGAGATTTCGACCACAAGTTGGCCCCGACTTCCCTGGAAAGCCCAGCACGATCCTGGATGCACCTCTGGCTGTGAAAAGAGTCCATTAAATATAAGTTAGCCAAGCATTCATGATTATTTCACTGGTATTTGAATTTGTTGTATAATATGATAGGAGAATTTGACATGTTCCTCAGAGGTATGTAACTGGTACATTCTGTTGATATTCATCTGTCCCAAGAAGAGATTGTGAATAACCAATGTGACATGAATAAACTTCCACCTACATGTACTGTAAACATGGTTATTTTCGCTGGGGGTTAATTTCGTGATTTCGATATGTAAACTACATGTATATGCTTTGGGGTAATTTTCGTGATTGATCCACCTTCGTTTGTAGTTCGAGATTATACGTAAATTTCCACGTTTACAGTATTCTGTTTATAGAATTTCCTGTATGACATTTTAAAGAGATTGCAGGAATTTGATATTCAACACAAAAGTATGTAAGCACCAACTTTTATGTAGATTAACCTGTATGACAGTCTGTGGAGAGTTTTATGTGTATGATGATAGAGTTTGAGATTCACCACCTGTATGTAAACACTACTTTGTGTTATGATTTACCTGTATGACAGTCCGTGGAGAGATTTATGTGTATGATGATAGAGTTTGAGATTCACCACCTGTATGTAAACACTACTTTGTGTTATGATTTACCTGTATGACAGTCCGTGGAGAGTTTTATGTGTATGATGATAGAGTTTAAGATTCACCACCTGTATGTAAACACTACTTTGTGTTATAATTTACCTGTATGACAGTCCGTGGAGAGTTTTATGTGTATGATGATAGAGTTTGAGATTCACCACCTGTATGTAAACACTACTTTGTGTTATGATTTACCTGTATGACAGTCCGTGGAGGGTTTTATCTAGATTACCCTGTATGACAGTCTGTGGAGAGTTTTATGTGTATGATGATAGAGTTTGAGATTCACCACCTGTATGTAAACACTACTTTGTGTTATAATTTACCTGTATGACAGTCCGTGGAGAGATTTATGTGTATGATGATAGAGTTTGAGATTCACCACCTGTATGTAAACACTACTTTGTGTTATGATTTACCTGTATGACAGTCCGTGGAGAGTTTTATGTGTATGATGATAGAGTTTAAGATTCACCACCTGTATGTAAACACTACTTTGTGTTATAATTTACCTGTATGACAGTCCGTGGAGAGTTTTATGTGTATGATGATAGAGTTTGAGATTCACCACCTGTATGTAAACACTACTTTGTGTTATGATTTACCTGTATGACAGTCTGTGGAGAGTTTTATCTAGATTACCCTGTATGACAGTCCGTGGAGAGTTTTATGTGTATGATGATAGAGTTTGAGATTCACCTCCTGTATGTAAACACTACTTTGTGTTATGATTTACCTGTATGACAGTCCGTGGAGAGTTTTATGTGTATGATGATACAGAGTTTGAGATTCACCACCTGTATGTAAACACTACTTTGTGTTATGATTTACCTGTATGACAGTCCGTGGAGAGTTTTATGTGTATGATGATAGAGTTTGAGATTCACCACCTGTATGTAAACACTACTTTGTGTTATAATTTACCTGTATGACAGTCTGTGGAGAGTTTTATTTGTATGATGATACAGAGTTTGAGATTCACCACCTGTATGTAAACACTACTTTGTGTTATAATTTACCTGTATGACAGTCCGTGGAGAGTTTTATGTAGATTAACCTGTATGACAGTCCGTGGAGAGTTTTATGTGTATGATGATAGAGTTTGAGATTCACCACCTGTATGTAATCACTACTTTGTGTTATGATTTACCTGTATGACAGTCCGTGGAGAGTTTGAAGCATACCACAGGGGTATACCCATGATACTGTACTGTGCTGTTCTTTTGTGATAAGTCTCGGAACATCTGGTACTTATAACACTTCCTCCTGCAAAATGAGATTATTGAATTTGTAGTCAACTACTTACCAATGTATTAAATCAATCTGGTGATACTGTCTGATCTTTTTGCTGACTAACAAAACATAAGTGAGGAAACGAACTGAAAAAGTTAGCATGAAGAAGCTTTAATGCATTAATTACCTCATTAATCATATTTTCTTTTTATACAGTTTTTATAAATTTATTTTTAAGATATTTCATAATAATTTTTTTGTATTTATCAGCAGTCACAGTATTAGTGCTTGTCTTGTCAATCACGGTCAGAATTGTGGAAACTTACCAGAAGATTCCAGGGCAAAGTCTGGTAGTCCAATCTTGTCTGCACTGTACTTTAGCAGAGCTTCGTCCACAATGGACCTGATGAGCTGTGTTAACAAAATAAAGATTTGTCAGAAGACAACATAGCTTGCTGAGTGGGTTGAAATTTGGAAATAGAATTTTTAATGATCAATGTTTTTTTGTTTGTTGGGTTTATTGCTAGAACACAACCACAACAGGACAGATTGGCCCTTTTCTCAGCTTCCCAAGAAACGCAAACCAACATGGGTTGGGTGAGTCAAACCATGTACCTCGGATCTTCACTTGAGGTTTGAGACTGGCGCTCTAGACAACTGAATTATTGCAGCCATTTTTAAAGGTCTAGGATCACGGTCAATGTCAGCAAGTCACCAAAGGAAAGGCCTTGTCACAAGGAACACACATGTCAAAAATAGCCGCACTATCTCATACAGTTAACTACAGTGGCCAAGGTTTAAGTTTTTTAAAAGTAGGTCAAAGGTCACAATAAAGATCAGCAGGTCTAAAATGTATGCTGGGGGTTCAGCAAAAGCTTCTTGGACCTTAATACAGCAAACTAATAACTGCGTCAATCAACTACAGAAGCCACATTATCCAAACAAAATACTGCACACTTGACCATTTAGATAGAGAAAGGTGACACTATTAACAACCTCACCTGTTCTGAGATATCAGCACCACTCCCAGAGTTTGTGATGGTGATGGACGGTTCTACTGCCTTCCTTTGCTCTGTTAGAATGTGGCGGGTTATATCAGCAGCCATGAGTGACATGCGCTCCTCCAAGTCTTTACGACTGACATAGTTATTGTGTAACCATGCCATAAATGCATCCTGTGGCCCATTTCCACTCTCATGGCCTCCCATCACCTTTGTAACACACAATTCAACAGTTAATTTACACAATTAAATAGAAGTTTCTTAGTTTACATTAAACAGGGGTTATTATTTTTCTACCATGTAAATTACCACTTAATCATACATTAGAGCCTTGTTATACTGCCATCCCTTGTCCAGGAAAACCTTATACTACCACAACTTCTCCCAGAATGTCTTTGTGGCACTGCTACTAATTGTCCAGCAAAATACACATAAATATGCAATGTTCACTACATTAAGGCATATTTGCAAGTTCATTCCCACCTGAGCTAATATTGTGCTGATGTGATCATGGATGTATGCTGCTAAGAAGCTGTCGTTACGACAACAGTTCTTCATTTGTAGCTCCAGCATCTGTTGGGAGAGTTCCACTCCTTTCAGCTTCTCCTGGAGTGCAACAAGGTCATGTCCAAGCTGGTTAAGGATGATACCTGACTGACTCTGGTACTCCTCTCCAATACTGGAATAAAATTAGCAATGCTGAAACATTTACCAGGAATTTTTTTACTAATTCATATTCTATTATGATTGATTTGCAATGCTTTACTGGTAGAATGCAGCCCATGTTTCTAACTGATAAAGAACCACTCAGTACAGAGGACTTAATTAGGATAATATTCATCATCAGTCTGATTTATAATATAATATAATCTTTGTGTTATGCTTTAAATCAATTATCAATATACACAAAAAATATCTTTCATATGAGGAAAGCAATTACTTTCCAGTATCTATTGTTTCAAGACAAATAATAATCATAATTCTGAGGTAAACATTTTCACATAAAACAGATAATGGTAGAATCATTTTACAACAACAGCTGGGATAAAAATCTGACTTACGCTTATCTTACCAATGTTTCTAAAATACTTACACTTCAAGATTCTCCTTCTCCAGTTTCATTTTCTCTTCCACCAACTACAGAAAAAAATTATCTCAAAGTAAAAGTATATGTAGAGTCAATAAAAATGAAACCTAATATTGTTAAATACCAAGTTTTGTTGGATTAAGTTTAACAAATCTTATTTTCACTGTTTCCTATTCAAGATCGCAGGCATATCAGATAAATGAAGAATAATTTAACCTTAATACAACAGTAGCAATTATTCTAAGAATGAAGTCTCCCCAAAAAGATCATGTTTGAGAAGGTTAAAAGGTATTTGCATGATTAACTCTCTCAATCTAGGAGACATATTCTCTCAGCATAGGAATATATAATACGACAGAATTTTCAGTTATTAAATCTAGTAATTTGGAGTTTTCTGACCCAATAATCAAATAGATATAATGACTTATAATCTGAACAAATACTACCACAAATAAAGACCAGGTAGAAAGGTAAACTGACCGAGATGTTACTCAGGAGACTGAGGTGGAGCTGCTGTAGTTTTATTGCCTGCTCACCATCCTTATGGATCTGAAAGTTAACAAGTAGTTACAGAAAATATTCTACATACACAGCATAGTTAACATTATATAAGAACAACGGTCTGTATGATCCCTCACCTTTTGGTTGATAGGCCTTCATCATGTAATGCTTTTAGCAGAATATGACCCTGGACATTTTGGACAGTTAAGATGTTGTTTAAAAATTTTAACACATTTAACCCCTGTAACCTTGAAAGTACTTTATCCCAATATGCTACTGGCCAATATCCTTACTCTAGCCCGCTTTAATGAGAGTAGTTTTTTTTAATGGAAAAGTTGATGTCAGACGGTTGCTGCACCAGGGCATAGGCTCACTTGCCTTTTGGGCAGGTGATCTAAAAAGAAAAACAATTTACAAAGAACACAAAAAGGCATCTTAAAACTGATATATATATAAGCAAACTAGATTTAATAGAGGAGCTCCTTATTATACATGTAAAAAGAAAACACGTTTTTTGTACATCCAAACTACATATTCTAACAATTCTTTATACCTACAACCAGTCCCAATAGTGATGCCATTTTACATGGAATCATCTGTATCAATGGGCAATAATTACCTCTGCTGCAACCTGCTGGTTTTCCTTCTCTGCAAGATCAAGTTTTAGGGCAGATAACTCTGCACCAATTTTGCTGGCTACAATTCGTTCTACGTCAGCTTCTGTTAGTTGGTTTTGTGAATTGCTTTGTAGCTGAATAATGATCCTCTTCACCTCTTCCCTAAGATTTACTGAATCTAATATGTGCTCCTTTAAAAATAGAATAAAAGCAAATTGAATGTGGGCTGACATAGATATCACCTAAATTCTGGTTCAACTAACAAATTATATGAAATAAATCTGTAAAGGGTTCATGTACACAAGATTGAACTTCAAATGTACTCAAGGTAATTCACACTGAGGAAGCATCACATGACTCCCTATCCAGTATACTGGACAAGATTTTAGGGACTGTACCTTGCTTTCTTTAAGCTTGTTTTTATTGAACAGCATGTACACGTATATGATTCTACAGTGGGTGTCACAAGTTTTCACAATATAATCTGTAATTTGTGATTAAACTAATTCTTTATCATCTCAACAGCAAGAATTTAATATATAATTGTACTGTACTTGTGATGGCCATTTGTAGTCATGAAATATATTTTGTGTTTATTTGACTATAATATTGAGTTTGCACTGAACAGACTGTAAAACGTAAACATTAGCATCTCATGTATGAAAGCATTCTCATGGAAACACTTTTATCTAAGTTTTAAAACATCTATCCTATCAAGATTTTGTTTACTTACATTGGAAACTGAGATTTTTTCTCCTAAATGCTGACGAGCACTAAATACTGAACTGAGATTCTGCACGTGTGGCACAATACCTAGAAAGGAAACAGAACTGAACACTTAAACATGACACGTTAAAATAAAATCAAACATTATTCCATTCTTATTTGAAAATAGTGTATATTAATAAAACAACATTAAATTCTTCATAAAATTGGAAACATATTGTTTACTGCATTAATTTGTATTAGTTACACATACCAAAATTGTATCAACAATAACTACATGTGTATTAAGCATTAAATAGGAAATGTTAGTGGTTACTTTCTATTGTAGTCTGAAGACATTTAGATGTTGCTAATATCTGTGAGTACCCTCTTCTATAAGCTAGACAAACACTAGCCAAGAGTATAAACTTAAGTTGCTGTGTATAATTTAGTGGTACCTTGATATTTGTATACAATGAGTATTTCATATCTTACGGTACATAATTTTATATGGCAATATTTTGTTAAATGTAGTGGTACTTCCCAAGATATTTTTTTTTTGAAACATGTTAAGATGTGATGTCACAATGTGTGAGGTTATTTCCCACTGTACGTTGGACCATATAAAACAGAAGTCATAGCGCGGGAATGTCATAACACTTAGTTAAGGCAGAAATTACTACACCAATAGCTTACCTGACAACATCAACAATGGTAACAATAGCAGCAGGGGCAGACATAAACAACACCAGTTCTTCTTCCTGTCAAATATACAGATTTATAATTAAAATTTAGAGCACTAGTCTAGCTCTTGAAAATAAAACATTACTACCAAACTGTCCATTATTTTGATATATAACAGAAACAGATTTTTTTATAATAATGCCATCTTTTCATGGATTTTTTAAGACCTACCAAGTCCAATGTAATCTAGAATACTGCGATTGTATATTTTACATACTTAGACAGTAACCAGATATCCCTGATTCAGAGAATACGGCCAGAGATACGAGATAGGACTAGGATAGGACACATTACATACCTAGAGAGTAGCCAGGTATCCCAGAGTACAGCCAGAGATACCGCATAGGACTAGGATAGGACACATTACATACCTAGAGAGTAGCCAGGTATCCCAGAGTACGGCCAGAGATACCGGATAGGACTAGGATAGGACACATTACATACCTAGAGAGTAGCCAGGTATCCCAGAGTACGGCCAGAGATACCGGATAGGACTAGGATAGTACACATTACATACCTAGAGAGTAGCCAGGTATCCCAGAGTACGGCCAGAGATACCGATAGGACTAGGATAGGACACATTACATACCTAGAGAGTAGCCAGGTATCCCAGTGTACAGCCAGAGATATCGGATAGGACTAGGATAGGACACATTACATACCTAGAGAGTAGCCAGGTATCCCAGAGTACGGCCAGAGATACCGGATAGGACTAGGATAGGACACATTACATACCTAGAGAGTAGCCAGGTATCCCAGAGTACGGCCAGAGATACGAGATAGGACTAGGATAGGACAGATTACATACCTAGAGAGTAGCCAGGTATCCCAGTGTACAGCCAGAGATACCGGATAGGACTAGGATAGGACACATTACATACCTGGAGAGTAGCCAGGAATCCCAGAGTACGGCCAGAGATACCGGATAGGACTAGGATAGTACACATTACATACCTAGAGAGTAGCCAGGTATCCCAGAGTACGGCCAGAAATACCGATAGGACTAGGATAGGACACATTACATACCTAGAGAGTAGCCAGGTATCCCAGAGTACGGCCAGAGATACCGATAGGACTAGGATAGGACACATTACATACCTAGAGAGTAGCCAGGTATCCCAGAGTACGGCCAGAGATACCGGATAGGACTAGGATAGGACACATTACATACCTAGAGAGTAGCCAGGTATCCCAGAGTACGGCCAGAGATACGAGATAGGACTAGGATAGGACACATTACATACCTAGAGAGTAGCCAGGTATCCCAGTGTACAGCCAGAGATACCGGATAGGACTAGGATAGGACACATTACATACCTAGAGAGTAGCCAGGTATCCCAGAGTACGGCCAGAGATACCGGATAGGACTAGGATAGTACACATTACATACCTAGAGAGTAGCCAGGTATCCCAGAGTACGGCCAGAGATACCGATAGGACTAGGATAGGACACATTACATACCTAGAGAGTAGCCAGGTATCCCAGTGTACAGCCAGAGATATCGGATAGGACTAGGATAGGACACATTACATACCTAGAGAGTAGCCAGGTATCCCAGAGTACGGCCAGAGATACCGGATAGGACTAGGATAGGACACATTACATACCTAGAGAGTAGCCAGGTATCCCAGAGTACGGCCAGAGATACGAGATAGGACTAGGATAGGACAGATTACATACCTAGAGAGTAGCCAGGTATCCCAGTGTACAGCCAGAGATACCGGATAGGACTAGGATAGGACACATTACATACCTAGAGAGTAGCCAGGTATCCCAGAGTACGGCCAGAGATATGAGATAGGACTAGGATAGGACACATTACATACCTAGAGAGTAGCCAGGTATCCCAGAGTACGGCCAGAGATACCGGATAGGACTAGGATAGGACACATTACATACCTAGAGAGTAGCCAGGTATCCCAGAGTACGGCCAGAGATACCAGATAGGACTAGGATAGGACACATTACATACCTAGAGAGTAGCCAGGTATCCCAGAGTACAGCTTGAGATATGAGGTATTGTAGGATTGTGACAGTGGTCATAACAGTGGAGGACAAGGCATGGTATGCTGGTTGTCCTATATATGACCACATAGGTTTGAAAACATATGTCCACACAGGTCGGCCCACAGCATTCCACACAGGACTTCCAACGGTATTCCACATGGGTGTCACCACTGGACTCGCCACTGCTGATACACGCTCTGTAAAAATATGTTTGTCATTTACAGGGGTCAGTTTAATAGTGAAACTTACGACAAGGTCTATACATTCCATAATGTTTGTGTGACCAGTACAATATTATAGATATAAATAAACTACAGAAACAGTTCTTAGAACTGGTACCAATCCTGGAGTTTACAGTTACCTTCAGACCTCATTTTCTAATTCATCTAGTGAATCTGGGTGGCCAGTATAAGATTTCTTTAGTATAAATTACCTCCAACATGTTGCCACCCTTACAGCAACACGTATCTCTAAATACCTTCAGACCCAATATTAATATGCACACTTATTATCAATTCCTGAATTTTCCTCACATTTGGAAGAGGACACTTTTTTTTGGTGGTGGTCAGTATTACTGTATTACCTATTACTGCAGTGACCACAGTGGTGGTGGTCAGTGTATTACCTATTACTGTAGTGACCACAGTGGTGTTGGTCAGTGTTACTGTATTACCTATTACTGTAGTGACCACAGTGGTGGTGGTCAGTGTATTACCTATTACTGTAGTGACCACAGTGGTGTTGGTCAGTGTTACTGTATTACCTATTACTGTAGTGACCACAGTGGTGGTGATTGTGGTCAGCGTTGAAATTTCCTCAAGATTCTCCTCTGCTTGTGATGTTTTCTGTTGGTGGGATGCATTGTAACTGTAGTTTTTTAAAGAGGAATCTGCATAAAATAATTTTAAAAAATATTTTATTTCATTGTTTTAAACACATTAAACAGCCTTGTACGTGCATTTGAAATGCATTTTGTATACATATACCTGGGGTATGAATTTATATCATAAATATGTTTGATGATTAAGCAATGACTGCTGACTTTTAAATATTCCACATATATTGCCAATACCACAAGAGTGGAAAACTCTATCATATGAATCTTGAAAACTTAACAAATTTTGGAACATATTAATTCATAAATAAAATTTATAATTTAAAAACAGACTCTGATAATTAAATGTGCAATGATACACTTACCAGTATATTCCCCCTCAGATTCAATACCTACAACAAAATTAATAAATCAATGTTAATTTTGTTTTTTCCCCATTCTATGATACATAGTATTATCTATATACATTATTAGTTTTAAAAAGCTGAACCAAATCTCAACATAAATTATATATTTCTTCTACATATTGTTTATTATAACTCTATTGACAAATCAATTACGGTAAACCTCCGATTAATTCGAAAACGCGGATAGTTCGAACACACATTTTTTTCTAGAAAAACAATAATTTTTTAGCTAGTAATAGTTCTAACTCTGGCTGTTTATAACCGACACCATTTTGGATAGTTCGAACTTGTCAAATGAAGAACGTAAAGTAAGATTTTTTTCGGCAAACTCCATTGAAAGCTCGCGACGACTCGGCCCCGATGGCCAGTCCAGAAAAAATGGCAAGATTTAAATTTGATCAGCAAGCACGTTTAGGTTATTAGATTGTATGCGTGATCATTAGAATGCGTCTGTGATTTAATATATGCCACATATTTTAGCATTAATTCAGGTTTTTTTTACATTGCAAAATACACCACGCACGAGATAGCTGATTGCAAATTTAGGCCCTGACAATGTATAAATAACATGCGATATTTGTATTCGCGCTGTATGGCAAACTAAGAAATGGTGTATTTTCATATATAACTAGTGTTAACTTAAAAAATATAACCATGCAAAGATTATCCTGTACAAATGTTGAAACGTGTACTGTACTGTTTTGGGGCCTACTGTAGCTACGCATTAACCGAGCGCCTTCGCGCAATAACCATCATAATTATCGCGAAATGAAGAACGTTTAACGATCAATTAACATTGAATTGAATTAAATAAAAATTAAAATAAAAACTATCATTTTACTTACTTATAAATGTGCCATTGTTCAGGCCGCCGTTGTTACGTATCAGATTTACGATGGATGTGTTTGTGTCTAATGATTTTACTCTGCTGAGATTTTCGCCAATATTGACTCGAATAGTTCGAACTCACACTTATTTTCTGAAGCATAATTTCGAATAATTCGAACAGGTTTGTTAATATTTATTTAATTTTGTTCGAACTAACCGGAGGTTTACCGTAAAAGATGTGGAGAATTCTGCTTACAGTGAAAAGCAGAGCTGAGGATAAAATAAAGGGTCCCTACCAATATAATGATACACATACTTGTTGTAAATACTAAAACAGTTTACTATAGCAGTGTTGGAAGGTTCACTAGTGATAACTTCTATAACTAAATGTTGAGTGTTACATACCTGACACTTCAGAGTCTAGGCCTGAAAAGACGAGATCACATTATCATTTAATGCTTCCATTAAAAGTCAGCACATGTATTGTAGACACTTTTAGGGCAACTTATATGTGTGAAGATGCTTTTGGATATCATATTATGATTTAAAAGATATTACATTTATGATAATGCATAACCATTTTGTAAGACATCCTAGCTACAGTTTCGGCTGTATTGCCAGAATGTGACCAATATAGATTATATATAACTACCTGGTGTATCTCTCTATCATTATGTAACTTAAAACATGAAATAATAATTATTCAACAGTGTGGAAATTTGATGAATTGAATAACTTAAAAGATGTACAATCTTCTGGTGATGACACATTGATAATAAATTAAAACTTTTCTCAACATTTGTTAAATCAGAGAAACAACGATAACACTGTCAATATTTTTACAGATTGCATTTATGGCTTGTGAATTCTTTCAAAGCAATTGGTAAGAACCACAATTCTTGAGGTGTTTGATATACATGTACATACATATGTATATATCCATACAAAACCAGTATCAACAATACCTATATAAGTCAGGTAAATAGGAAATTACTATAGAACCCTTGTAATTAAGTAATCATAACTCAATACAATGGTTGTGTTTGAGAAATCTTTTTATGTACGGTATATTAACTTGATAGAAGTTTGTTTTATTGAAGTTATAAGATAATGAACCTTTTTATGTGTATAAACATGACAAAAGATTTGTAATTGAAGTAATAAAGATATAAAATATTGTTAATTCATTACCATTTATAACCAAAACAACACAGTTTCATCGAAGTCCACTTGGATGACTTTACTGCTAAAAGAGCGTGTGTCGATTTTAATAACATCCCCTAGTAGCTTATACAGTATTTTCCAATTAAGTAATCCTTATCTCTACTTTTTTTCTATAGTATACATTACGTAGATACATCAATAGTTTTAAGTTAGCAAGTAGCTATAGCTAGTACACTACCATACTTTATCAGCAACTTTTTACGAAACAGTAATAAACCTGCAATCATCTAGATGTTGTTTGTTGTCAATAAAAGTAACTATGTACCTTGCGTTGGATACATAAAAGTGAACAAAGAGACATCTCAGGTTGCTTGAGCTTGATTTCATTAAAATTCCCAATCTTCCAAACATGGTAAATTGAAAACACCACCATCTGTAATACCATGTTTATATAAATATTTTTGATTTCTCGAAATTTCTGGTCGAAATATTGATTTAATTTTGTAGTGTCTTTCCAAATATATTGAAAACACATAGGGTGGGGTGGTACCAATATGTAGTACTGAATGTGGAGCCTTGGCTTGAACAGACAGAAAATAAAACTCACCATATAAATGGTTAAGACTATGTAGAGAATCTCTTTGATTTACACGTTTTTTCTCATTTGCAGCATCTTTCATTCCTTTTTCTATTTCTGTTTCCTCGAATTCTTGCACAAGAGTTTTTCGCACTTTGGTCCGCACTCTTTGTGATACAGAGGATCGAGACTGCTGGCTTTCAAACATGTTTGTACTTGTTACCATATCAGATGCTAATGACAAACGTCCACGTGATCTAGAACTGACCGCACTACTGACTTGTCCTGTAGACTTTCTCTTTGCAGCTCTTTCATGTTCTTCAAATATTTCTCTAGCATTTTTGATACCTTTACCAGACCGCAGTAACATACCATCCTCAATCACTGAAATATATCAACAAAATATCTTTTATTTGATAGTGACCATTAATTGGCATTTACAATACAATGTATAATTAATTCATATGAATAATACAGATGCAGGAGTTAGCTAGGCTTTTTGATCAGTGAAATCATCTTTGAAATTATGACTGACGTAGCCCATATTTAGAACTTTTCTTGATGTGATGTTAGTTGTCATCAAGGGGTCAAAACTAGAAAAGCCTTGGCACCATGGAGATTTATTCAATGGACACAACACACGATGCATAAATTCCATATTGGTGCAAATGAATATATATCATTTTCAAAATTAATTATTGAAATTCCATACAGCAACTCCACATTTACTGAATGGTCAAATCCTTGTTTTCTGGATAACTGTAATTACGATCAGGTACTTGATGTAAAGCGTCATGACAATGAGTCTGTCCAGACAGCTACACCATACAGGTTAATGACAACCTATTATACCTGTAGATGTTACCTCCGCCCAGGGACATACAAACCTATACACGTGGAAATCCTGTTATGTTAATTACATGATGGTCTCGATCTACATGTACATGACCATGTTTATAGCTTACTTAATTGTTTAATTTATAGTACCAACCTCTATCAAAATTAAATGTCACCTTGTTATGTATTTAATGGACCAACTAGTGTTTATTATTATATAGTTTATGCAAACCTAGAATTTAAAGACTTAAAATCTTCACATCATAAAACAGTTCTACTTTCAGGCTAAAATAATATGAAATTATAATTTATTCTGAATAAGTAGTTTAGTTATGATTCTTGCCTAAAGGCTGAAAAGCTTAAGAATTGAAACTACAAGTACATTTGTGTTTGTCGTTACTTTCTCAAATCAACACTCTAAAGCACCAGTAAGTTCAGGAACTAATGCTATAAAAATCAATGCAGTAAAAGAAAAATTAGTAATTTATTTTTTGTTCAAGCATGCACACCAGCTTGATAAGCCATATCACCAGGCTACTTACTGGGACTTATGCAATCATATCAAACTACACATCCTATCAACAAAATGAGTAACATGCATCACTTGGTCAGATATGACAGGTGCTATCTTGCCTGTATATATTCAAGTGAACTGGAATATATCTAAGAACAGGGTGGCGTCAATTAGTTAGGGTAACTTTATCTTAACATAATCAACAGCAATATGTCTAATGCCCAGACTGTAGACTAGTACACATTTACATCTACTGTACACTGGGTTCGTAAATATTGGCAAGTATATTGTACATGTTCATCAGTTTATGTAAATTTTACCACTCATCAAAAGAATACCAACCAAAAATGTGTACCTACATTATATTTACATTATGTACATTGAAAGTTGGGAATATTAATATATATTATATGCTGGCTACCTTAGACTTATTCACATGACATGTATGGTGTCTTCTTGATAAATTTATTTTCATGATAGGTGTATAATCTATTTGTCATGATCAATTCCTTATGTCAGGAGTATTCAGAATTAAAGTGTCCCAGGCCACCTCAAAATAAACTACTTTGATAACAGGCCATCTATATATAATATACACCATCGATGTATTGATGAACTACTCTATAATATAGATACAGTACATATACACCATCGATGTATTGATGAACTACTCTATAATATAGATACAGTACATATATACACATCGATGTATTGATGTACTACTCTATAATATAGATACAGTATATACACCATCGATGTACTAATGTACTACTCTATAATATAGATACAGTACATATACACAATCGATGTACTAATTAATGTACTACTCTATAATATAGATACAGTATATATACACATCGATGTACTGATGTACTACTCTATAATATAGATACAGTATATATACACCATCGATGTACTGATGTACTACTCTATAATATAGATACAGTATATATACACATCGATGTACTAATGTACTACTCTATAATATAGATACAGTATATATACACATCGATGTACTAATGTACTACTCTATAATATTATAATATAGATACAGTATATATACACATCGATGTACTAATGTACTACTCTATAATATAGATACAGTACATATACACCATCCATATACTGATGTACCTGATTCTCCTGTTGTTTACCAACAAGTTTTTAATTGGTCTTAGTGACATACTGGTCAGACAGGTACCTCACCAGGTATGGGGAACACATGTAACTACCTGTTCTTCTGTTTCATGCAACACATATACACTTGTCTCATTACATAACAAAGCTTTCCTTGTTTTACTGGCATATGAATCCATATATACATATCAGTATTGAATGTGCACCCCCCCTTCGAAAAAGCAGTGGACTCTCCTGACTTTAAACTGATACTAATTCGACTCTCACCTGTTTTGCTGGTAATGTAAGTTTCAGATGACATATTAGTACTAGGACTCGAGATGTATCCATCTTCCTCCTCAGAACTGTAAACATCACTGATATCCTCCACATCCACTAGGCCAGTCCCTGACCTGACCACTCGCCTCGACATGTTGGGGATCTTATATGCCTTATTTAGATACCTTCTGCTATAGCTGGGGCTGAAATATACCAATAAAGCTGGGTATTAATATTATTCACAATTTTCCCGCCTGATGTAAACGTTGGCACATAAAATATCTGTCGTCGTGGATGACTGGACGCATCAAATTCTAATGTGAAGAGGTTTAATACACAGATCTCTTCAGGGGTTTCACCCAATATGATACACCAATTTAAACATCACACAAAAAGAAGATGATATAAACAGACACAGACATAAACGGCTGATTACTGACTGGTGTTGTAAAGTTACCTGATGTTGGAGGCAGTGTATAATCCTCACCAAGTAAAACACAAACCTACATGTTAATCCTTATACACTTTTTACAATAGTATGTCATTGTACTTTAAATTCCACAGGTACACAATGCAATGAAACTTAAAATTACCAGACTTTTTAAGACAGGTAATTATATATGAGTGGTCTCCTACAGTTCAAAATCTAATATACCTATGTCTATTGTTTATATCTGATCAAACTAAAATGTCTGATCGTACATGCTGGGCTAACTGGCTGTGTATAAGACAGAGCACCTGTTCCAAGTATAAAATAAACAGTACACACCCACTGGTCCTCATACAAGGTCATGATCTGATAATAAGGAGATCCACAGAAAGTGAACTCTTCACTCTAGCCACGAGATGATGGATAAGAAATACATATATCCCTCTTGCTGCATCCAAAAAGTTTCAAACACCGTAAATACACTATGTATAGGTAGAGGTCACATTCCTTCAGCCGATTTAAGTGTAGACATCCATAGCTCTGTAGATACACATAACCTCCTTCAAACTATTTAACAAACAGTATAGCATGTTTTTTATACCAGCTCAGATTCACATCAGCATGTTATGGTCTTGCCCATGGAAGTATATCAAGGCAATTATTCTCAGGTCTCTGGTGAAATATGATGTTGTGCTGGGTCTATACTTAAAATATTTCCCTGTACATGTAACAGGAAAGTGCCAGCTAGCTGTAACATGCTGTACTCACTGATGGGTGGCCATGCATGACAGGAAAAGCCTTATTGATAACAAGTCTGTGGTTAACTCTCAATTATAACGCCTCCAGACCTTGTGACATAACAGCCTAGTTATTGGCTATAACAGGGTAACAAAGTCTTGCTATGATAGTATTACTACCACCAAGACTAGCTTTCACCAATAAAACAAACACTGGGGTACACACCATTCATCAAAGAACTGTGGACAATTGGTAATGACTAGAGAAATAATTCCAAATCTAGAGTATTCCTCTCAAGACAAACATTATTTCTTTGTACATGAACATGTACTTCATAAAGGCTTTTTTACATACAGTAATTGCATACAGATTCCTTTGTAATCCTAACTCTGAATGGCTAATGGGTAAAAGTGTATTTGGTTAATACAAAGGAGAATCCAAAGTAACTATATACATATATATATGTGATAGATAAAGAGAAAGCAGACCTAGGATAAGTCTTTTATCTTTTATGCAGTGGAACTGATGTCGATCTGACTGTTGAAAGGCATGAGTACAAGATGGATCTCTAATGAGGGGAAAAAAATGGGGTTGGGGGTTTGGGGTTAGGGGTTAGGGGGTATTACACTGAATAAGAAATGAGGCGGAATATATCAGTATTACAATACCAAAGACTGGTAACAGAGTTGATTCTTAAAAAAAACTGCCAAAAAGTTCACAACTATAAGTTCAGGAGCAGTAGCATTTGTTAATACCAGACACATTATTATCATGCAATCATAATCTATTCAGGTGCAGTAGCTATATAGGACTTATTGCGATTTCAAGGATTGACCTATGTTTCCCCTATTGGACTCCATCCCCCTAGCCTCAAGGGACCATCACACTCTGTTTATAACATTGGATCTCCTTTGTCCAATAATGCTCTAAACTAAATTTCATCAAAATCTATTCAGGCAATCAAGACTAGTAATGATTTAAACAAAATAGTGACAGATGACAGATGCTGCACCATGCTACAAGCTCAAGTTTACTTGCCCTTTAGGCTAGGTGACCTAAAGTATCAATAATTGTTTTGCGGACCAGGTGAGCAAAAAATTATTGCTTTGTGGGACAGGTGAGCTTAAAATATCAATAATTGTTTTGTGGACCAGGTGAGCTAAAAATTATTGTTTTGCAGGACAGGTGAGCTAAAAAGATCAATAATTATTTAGCAGCTGTAAATAATATGTATGATCAATACTGTACAAATATCATTCCACTCACATAATTATACCTATGAAATCAGCTTGTATGAAACAACATGTAATCTGGTTTATTAGAAGTGTTGTAAAAGTAAACTGACACATCTCTACAGTATACCTATAGCTAGTACACAATCACATGTGAAGTATCTTTATTTATGAAATGTCTTTCATATATGTATGCATTATACGCAACATGTTATGTGATACATTCAAATAAACGAAGCATCTACCTCAAGCGATACAAATCCCCTTGCTATTTAAAATTGACCAATACACAAAAGATTATGGTAAGAATGATCTAATCACAATGCCACTGAGGAGAACAATACTAAACATTAAAGATCCAGAATGAACTCTTCTCCGGAAAACTCGGAAAATACCAACCTTGATGGCGACATGGACACCAACCCCACCATTAGAGTGTCCGATACATTTATTAAAAGGAGAACATTTCGTAAACTAAATAAACAGAAATCTGTCAACGACAACGCCGTTGTGAATCTGTCCTCTACTCCACTTACAACAGTAGAACATTCTATATTGACTAGATGTCTTTCCTTCTGCCCAACACAACGCCCGCCAAACGAAACATAAACCCGCACGGATTCTCTTTTATTCTTCCGCCGACTCAGACTCAAGTTCTTTTTCCACAATAAAGAACCGCTACCTGCCAACCCATTCAGACCCACCTCGGGCTGGACCCCACGACCAGGCCTCGATGCCAATCTGGACTCTTTCATCAATGTAACCAATTACCACATCCAAACCTCCAATCAACCAGCGCCAACCCGTAAAAACCTTAATAAAGATGAACAACTTGCACTCCCTCCGAATTACGCCATCTTATTCATGGATCATTTGGAAACGGCCTTCCTACAATCACAACTCCTGTCCCCGCTCGTGTGGTGGCGATATATTGATGACATATTTTTCATCTGGACCCACAGCAGCGAGTCCCTTGACTCCTTCTTGGGAAACCTTAACAAATTTCACCCTACCATCAGATTTACCCACGAGGCCAGTGAAACACAGATAAACTTTCTAGATACCACCATTTCCAAACTAGAAGACGGTACCCTGCAAACCTCCCTTTACACCAAACCTACCGGTGTACTCCCGCCATTTTACGTCAGACAATCACAACATCGATGACGTCAAAGTAATTGTTATCACCACGACGACGTCCAACGTCAACATCCGCCTCAGAACGGAGAACACTACCATAATTCCACATTTTGCCAGGATGAAAAACCAACTTACCCGAGAGACGCGCAAGTCGCTATCTACAGTGTTTATGGCATCTTTGACTCTGTTAAATCACAACAAAACTAAAAACTGTAACCTATTAATGTAATTTTATTCAACAGTAATCTTCTATCTTTAAATATCCCAACCATAAACATATTTCCATTATGTCCATCACAAGTTACTTTGCCTTTTCCCGGCACTTTATTATACCATTGTTTAATTACGTGACATTGTAACAATCAGATTGTTGAACCGTAATTTGCACCTTAGCTATCCTTTTACCAATGTAAAATTGTTCTGATGACGGTTGGCCTAGCCATCCAAAACATGTAAACATATTAAAACCTACTAGTTTACGGAATCCTTTGTGTTGATGCTCCATCCCTTATCTATTTGTGATTACCTTTCGTCTATGGAGCTCTGCTAGAATACTTTGGTATCCACCTAGGATTCCATCACCGAAACATCCACCTACCTTTACTGATAGGACGTTGGACTCCTCCGCCTCCTGTGTTGGTTTTACCACACTACCTTTTTACTTTGTATTCCTTGCGGAGATCCCTTGCATCCTTTTTAGGATCCGTCCAACCTTTCGACCAGCGCTATACTATATGGCCACCCCCACCACAACGACCACCTAAAGTCATTTCGAGGCACCGTTTATATTGCCAGAATCCAATCCTAAGAAAAGATCCAGAATGAACTCTTCTCCGGAAAACTCGGAAAAATACCAACCTTGATGGCGACATGGACACCAACCCCACCATTAGAGTGTCCGATACATTTATTAAAAGGAGAACATTTCGTAAACTAAATAAACAGAAATCTGTCAACGACAACGCCGTTGTGAATCTGTCCTCTACTCCACTTACAACAGTAGAACATTCTATATTGACTAGATGTCTTTCCTTCTGCCCAACACAACGCCCGCCAAACGAAACAGAAACCCGCACGGATTCTCTTTTATTCTTCCGCCGACTCAGACTCAAGTTCTTTTTCCACAATAAAGAACCGCTACCTGCCAACCCATTCAGACCCACCTCGGGCTGGACCCCACGACCAGGCCTCGATGCCAATCTGGACTCTTTCATCAATGTAACCAATTACCACATCCAAACCTCCAATCAACCAGCGCCAACCCGTAAAAACCTTAATAAAGATGAACAACTTGCACTCCCTCCGAATTACGCCATCTTATTCATGGATAATTTGGAAACGGCCTTCCTACAATCACAACTCCTGTCCCCGCTCGTGTGGTGGCGATATATTGATGACATATTTTTCATCTGGACCCACAGCAGCGAGTCCCTTGACTCCTTCTTGGGAAACCTTAACGAATTTCACCCTACCATCAGATTTACCCACGAGGCCAGTGAAACACAGATAAACTTTCTAGATACCACCATTTCCAAACTAGAAGACGGTACCCTGCAAACCTCCCTTTACACCAAACCTACCGGTGTACTCCCGCCATTTTACGTCAGACAATCACAACATCGATGACGTCAAAGTAATTGTTATCACCACGACGACGTCCAACGTCAACATCCGCCTCAGAACGGAGAACACTACCATAATTCCACATTTTGCCAGGATGAAAAACCAACTTACCCGAGAGACGCGCAAGTCGCTATCTACAGTGTTTATGGCATCTTTGACTCTGTTAAATCACAACAAAACTAAAAACTGTAACCTATTAATGTAATTTTATTCAATAGTAATCTTCTATCTTTAAATATCCCAACCATAAACATATTTCCATTATGTCCATCACAAGTTACTTTGCCTTTTCCCGGCACTTTATTATACCATTGTTTAATCACGTGACAATGTAACAATCAGATTGTTGAACCGTAATTTGCACCTTAGCTATCCTTTTACCAATGTAAAATTGTTCTGATGACGGTTGGCCTAGCCATCTGAAACATGTAAACATATTAAAACCTACTAGTTTACGGAATCCTTTGTGTTGATGCTCCATCCCTTATCTATTTGTGAATACTAAACATTGTGAGAACAACAAGAGATAATACTTGTGAGTAAGAGTGTGAAGAAACAGTAACATAACAGTGGATGATGAGAAAAATTGGAAATCTATATTTTTGACCCCAAGTGGGTGAAACCTGAACAAGAGATGACGGCTGTGTAGTAAGTTTATGATTAGGACATTTAGGTAATGAAAAAAAAAATTGAAATAAAATGGACTTGAAAAATCTATTTATAGTAAGTAAGTAACAGTGACCTCCTGCAGTTTGTTTTCAACTTTTCAGGTGGTTGAAATGCAATTTCATACAAGAGGTGATAGTTGTAAGTAGGTACAAGTGTATTTGAAGTTTCAGAGAAATTGTATCATAATACAGCTGGTAGAATGAGTACATCAAAATCTATGTGAGAGTGACCTCACTTTTGAACCCAGGTAATGTTAGGAAAATTGGATCATTATAAATAAAATGAAGTAAATAGAAAAAGGACATCGAAAATCTGTTTATAGTAACAGGGACCTATGTTTGACCTCAAGTGGTTCAAATGTGAGCTTGTGCATGAAGTTTCAGGAAAATTAGATCATCAAGTCCTTAGATTGAAGACATTGAAAATCTATTTATAATAACTGTGACCTCATTTTTTACCGAAGGTGGTTGCGTTTAATACGTAAACTTTTACATGTAATGATGGTTAAATTGTAACTAGGTGTATGAAGTTTGAGGACAAGTGGATCATTAATGAAGTTGTTTGGTTATGCATGTTCGTATCCCTATATCCCCTTGCCCACATGTCACGAGGGGACAATGAAATAGCAGCTTGTGGACTAATTTTCATCTCACTTATTGATTCTACTACATCGAAAAGTTTGCTGACCCTTCCTATTTTGGATTGAAACAATTTAGACATCATTAGTAAAATATTCTTAACAAGAGATCCCAGAGGGATTTTGGCCACCCACCATCGGATGACCACTTTTGGATCTCTACATTTAAAAAAAAAATATTTACTTTTTTTTTATTCCCCATTTGAAATTATTTGAAAAGAGGAACCTACAAATCTGAAAAAAAAGAACCCTCAGAGAAATAAGGATAACAGCTTCAACTAATGAACCTTCTTAATTATAACATTAAAGAAAGATTTATGAATAACTTTCTGAGAAATAGTGATAACAAACGTAACTTTAACAGTCAAAATTAAAAATGGCACAACTATCGAACCAAGGGGAACCTATATATGAAATTTGAGTAAGATCCATCAAGAACATTCTTTAACTGCTTTAAGTTTTAAATGATCACCTGTTGCACATCTTGGTTTTTCATCAGTCTCAAACTGGAACATGCAAAATTTGGGACCAAGGGGAACCTACATTTGAACATTGAGAAAGATCCATCAAAAGCTTTCTCAGAAATAGTGATCTAAAGAACACAGATTGTTTTCAGATGGAGGACCACAGATGAAGGGAGATTCGAACAATCCACCATCTGGTGATAGTGGGCTAAAATTGAAGGTCCAGTAGAAAGTGAAGCTTAAAATCCATTGTTTGACTGGTACTGGCTTTTCAAAGGGTCTCTAAATGTTTCAACACTAAAGATTAAAAAAGTTGAGCAGGTCCCATGTTACTCTGCCATGTAGAGCTCACATTTTGACTATCAGTGATTTCTAATTACTTCGGATACACCCACTCTTCCATAAAGGAAGACTATGGTATCATCATAATGAGGCTTAAACTATAGAATAAATTATTATTATGGAGTGATACTACATTGAATCAAAGTCAGACTTACCTTCTGGAATATGTATAATCTGTTTTTGGCATTCTGTAAATAAAATAAATGTACAGTGTATGTGTTAATTCATAAAATTTGATCAATGTAAAATGCTTAACACACATAACTTGCTACTACTTGTCAATGAATTTATACCCCATGGGCCATAGCACGATTCAAATTCTAACTGTATACTGGTATGTATATAACATGTACATGTACTTTTAACAATTACCTGGATTATGATTTTGCATGTGTCATCCTCAGACAGTAAAAATTTGACTTAAAATTCAAACAATTCCTCTGCAACTTGTGAATCTCAAAACTGAATTACCCAAATATTATTTATATGTGGAAAGGTAATTTTCTTTAGTCACCTCTGACACTCTGATGAATGCCATTTAAAATCCTGAAGGTAAACAAACGTTATTTAAACAAACACTACAATTAGCTCATAAATTCTATATATTCTATAAGTCACATGTTAGCCTGTCTGTGTAACCATCATACAGTGAATACTCGGTAATGTTTGGCTATCAATGATACATTTACATAACTTATACAGGTACTTCTGGAGACTACAGTACTATTGACTAGTATAAGAAACACAATTGTAGCGTATTAGTACAATTTTGCCATCATTTCATGATTTCATCACCATTATATTTCAAAAGGATTTTTTATGCACTAATTACACAATAATAAATGTTAACAAGATCTAAGATCTCATACAAAAAAATCATATTCACCTTTACTTTTATCATAATTGGATTTTTCAAAGAAATGTACAAAATGATTAGTAATTTTAAAATATTTCTTAAAGTCTTTGATCAGTAAACAATAGACTCTACCTTAGCAATGACATCACATTAAGAAAACTTATACAGAATATACTTAAAAATCTAAATGACTCAAACTGTTGATGGGCCGTAAAACAATACCATACTTAATATTTGCTGTGCTACATTTTTTTTATGTGAAGGGACATAACTCTTCCTTCCTCGACTATTTAGTTTTCAGAGTGTGATTTTCTTACAACAATGATAATATAAACATTCAATTAGTATTTTGATAAAAACTTATATCTTTAGATGATACATGAACATGCACTGTAAAGTATACCTTACTAATTCAATTTATTTGTTATCATTGCCTAAGGATTTAGTTGTGAAACTAATCTGAGAATTCAAAACATGTTAATATGGGACATTCCTATCATTCCTTGTAACTTTGTAATAGCCCAATAGAGATAGATAACATGTTATATAATTTATTTTTCTCTTAGTAAAGCAGTATGTGTCAATTAAAACATTAAATGGAATCAGGTATATATTTTATTACAATCAATATATGTAGATAAAATGTCACTCAGTTGCAGGGTAAAACTTAGTTAAGTGCTCACCCAATATTGAAGTTATTAAGCATCCGTAAATTTAGTTTATTTTGATACACTTTTTTCATGCAAGAAAGCTCTGTATACCACATTTTGGGAACCTCTCCTATACATATTTTTCTCCAGAAACATATACAAATGTAGTAGATGAAGCTGATGAACATAAACATACCTTTATAAATTTTCTGGATGTTTGATCATAGGTATTCTCCCAATTTCTTTCATATATACATATGTTAAAATATAGGTAATGTATAGGAAGCAGAATTTTCAAAATCCTTAGCACAAAATAATAGACCCTTGTTCACAATATTGGGTCAATGAACATTGTAACATGCAGGTATGTATAAGTAACAATCCTGACAGACCTTTATGAAATATTGTGATGTGAACCCATGTGTTGGGAAACATTTGTTCCATAGTACTAGTGTTGTTTATTACAGGGCTATACAAGATTTATTGGTCACGTCTGTCTGTGTTGCTCCAAGGGTATTACCTATATCTATTGTTCTGTACAACACAGCCATCTATACGGGTCATCTATACACTTCTACTGATACAATAGACAACAGTATTACCTGTACTTATACTGACAAACCTATCTGTAATCAAATACTTTACCTGGCCATCTCCTTATTCTATTAACCAATTCAAACCATGTACACTCTATTTATAACACTGCATTATAGAATTGAAGTCTAATATGGGCAAAAAATGTCACCATATATTTCCTTTCATACTTTTATAATGAGGTTTTTAAATACTGACCTGGTACCTCATGAGAATATTCAATGATCTATCATTATGGCTGGTGTTCCTCTGGTTATTCAACTACGTAAGTATTAATGAATATTTCATAATCTCATAAGACATCACAGGACATGAATACATGATGTGTACTAGGCATCATCAGAAATGGTATCCTAATATAATGATACATTACAAAAGTTGGGGACCAGCTAGCTATAAAAAGTAATTGTGCTGAATCAATTTACAAAATGTACCAACATATATTAGACAGAACTAGCCACTACTATCTATTCATCATTACCATGCATATATATGCATGGTCAGACAAGATACACAATGACCAACTGGTCTGGACCACATTAAAACAGCTCAGCCCTAACACATTTACCAGAGGTAATTACACCCCAGCCTTTATTTCCTCCCAGCCCAGCACCTCCCTGGTAATGATCAGACATTCCACTTGTCTAGCCTGGTGCAATGTGCAGTTTATTGATCAATTAACACCAGCCAGTCAGAAAGTCTGCCTAGCCAGCCCAACACACAATGGTTCTGGTCATTTTCTCATGCACTAAGGCCTGAAATATATTCTGAGTCCAGCCATGTTATGATCAATGATGATGTAAACCCTGATAAAGCAAGGGATCAGGACAAATAACACGCCGGAATGATTTTATTAGTTCCACTCCACAAATCAATGTAGCTCTAATGATGTATGCGGTACATACATTTTCTGTAGTGTTATTGTGTTACTATCCTGTATGTCAATTTTCTAATTAAATGACATTTTGATATAATATTGCTGGTTTACACTGTCAATGTCCTTGCTTGGATACCTGGCTTCAGGAGGTGGACTCCTTATTTAGATTTATCTTAAAGATATTATTTCGTTTATAAATCAATACATTGTAACATTACAATACACCATATAATACATATTGTGCACTGTAATGCTGCATTATTATCCATATCCCTGTGGTTATATTTCTGTACAATCATAAATTATGAGACATGGAAAGTTAATAGCTACTAGTAGATGCAATGGAAAGCAGAATCATTGCCATCAGTATCATATTCCATATACATAATGTACTTCCATTATTCACAGAAGCAAGAGGAAGTCAAATAAATCTTATTTCAATAGGATACTGGCCTGTGGTTTAATAAAACACAAATGTATTATAATCTTAACTGGCTATTTTAAAAGCTAGTTACCAAGGCATGGAAAAGACTTGTAATGTTCATCATCTCCATAACTTTGTAATACCAGAGACTTGTAAATCAGGTTATATACGTCTCTGGTAATTATACTAAGTAACCTTACCTGTCAAAATAAGTAGGCTCCATGAAATCCTGGTCAGTAGACAATTCTGTTGGAATGGCATTTTTGTTTTTATTTTTCTTACGCCTATTTAATCTGAAACAGAAAAAAATTAAGTTTCATCTTTGTGTATTAATTCCTCCATATTTTTCAGATGAAATGCGATATAAAGTGAATACTGATATTTTTCAAACGCAAGTAACTTGCTGCATACACACATTTATTACAATAATTACCAGTATATAATGCTTATACATATCAAACCACACTGCATATTTTAAATTATCTTGTTCATTTTACAATTAATTCTGTGTATGTATACCTCTCTTATGTATTTTATATTTGAAGATGTGATAATAATGTACTGCATTTTAGCACATTAGAATTTGTCACTTTCTCTATATAATGACTTCTTTCCTAATCTAATCATAATAGCATATCTTCTATTTAAACTTTTTTTTATCATATCATGTAAATGATTGAGCTAAATTACTGCAATGTATTACTGTATTAGAAAATGGTGTTAATGTCTATGTTTGTCTTTTTGGTAATGAAATCAAACTATGTAATTATCATTTGTAATACTATAATTGTATTACAGAGCAACCCGCTTATTTGCATAGCCCCTTTTCCATGACAAAATATGCAAATAACCGGAGTATTCGTATAGGCGGAGTTGGGTTTTGGCCCCTCTTATACATATGTAGATCGTCAGGTAGGTACTCAAAATGGGAGCTATATGATTGTTTAAGTTATTTGCATTAAAAATATGTTTAAAAAAAACATTATTTAAAATAAAATAGTAAATACGAAAAATATAGGTTGTTATTCTTTGTGAATGTACAAATAAAAATATTTGCATACAGCCATACACTTCATTGTTTACTACTTGTCATTGGGTCGGATATCGGTCATACACACACGTACGTGGGTTGGCACTACGATGTACAATGTCATCGTTTCAATTAACATTCATTATCATCTCGAGGTGCGTTGTGTACCTGCTATGAATATATTAGTTGTTTGATCATAGTTGATGAACTGCTGAAGCAATAGACTGTCTTAATGACCATGACATGTAAACAATCATGGTGATCGCAACATGCCTCAGCGAGTGTTCAAGTGCACAGAACACAGGTTTGGATCGATGCTATAATAAATAAACAAATCTCATCAAAAGATGAGGCATATAAATATTTTATTCAGTAATTCTTCTGCACAATGCTACTGATAATTGGTCTTGATAATAACTAAATGTTGATATTGATGCATCGAACATAACCAGTAATGACGAAGCGTGAACCAATGATTAGATAACGTTGTACATCGTGTCAAATCAATATGCAAGTTCAAACACTTCTCATAAAACTTTTATTATGGAACTCATAAAACTTTTATTACGGAAAAATCACTAAAATACCCTAAAATCAATTAAAAATTTTCAATTTTTGGAATTTTTATATGCATATAAGCGAGAGTCTGTGTTTTAGTCGATGCAAATACACGGGATTAAAATACAAAGATAAAGAAGAAAAAAATTGGGACCTGACAATTTTATTCAAATCAGCGGGATATTCAAATAAGCGATATGCAAATAAGTGGGCTCCTCTGTATATATATATATATGTACCAGGTATGTTATTATACAATATGTTTTAATTCAAAACTCCACTACATGTTAAATTGTGCTTTAATATATGATCAAACATAATCCTTTTCAAACACTATTTTTTATTGTTTGCACTTTTATTTCAGTAAATGCTTTGTTTAGCACAGTATATGAACCTTGTGCACTGCACTTTAGTATTAACCTTTACAAGAAATACGTTACTAGTACCATGTGTATATGACACTATTACATTACAGATTATTACATTACAGTAAGGTATATGTCACTATACAACTCTAAAATGTTGAACATTATTTTATCTTTAATTAATGATGGAATGCTCAGCAGATAATGTCAAGTCACCAATTTCTTATCCTTTTAGTATAGAGACTAGCTATATAGGGCAACTGGTTGCTTGCTTTTCAATTTATTACTGAATACATCCATATTCCATATACATGTATCTTCAAATCTATGCTACAAATACAATGCATCAAGGTACAATTATCAATTAAAAAAATCCTCAAGTTATTGCTTCAATAGCCATGTGTTTTTCACTGCATCTGCATACACCCAGTCTTTCACTGTATCTGAATACACCCACAAGGAGAATTTAAACATCTCAGGAACATCTACCAGCAGGAGACGTTTGAGTATACTCTTCAGTGAGTCACTTCTCTCCAGGATATATGTTACAACTTAAACACAACATTCAAAACTCAACTCCTTATCTTACCAGACAAGTACTTCCTGGATGCTGCTGCATCCCATGAGTGGTGGGCAGCATATACCATGGATTCCTGGTACACCATATACATGTATCTTGTCTAATTAGAATACCTATTCTATCAGAGCCATGTCTTACTAGTGTAACTGATATAAAACAACTACTTTTTACACATACTGTAACCATACAGTATCAGATTTTTCTGTAATTTGTAAAAAAAAACAACAACCAAGAAATGAACTATCGACATCAAAATATATATTTGAAAAACAATAATTACACTTATCCCCCACCATGGCCAACAGTTCCCTTCATGTCACAGATACTGCTAGCATTTAGCATATTTAAAAATCCAATATTTCAATACTCATATAATTGCTACATTAGTACTGTGGTACACAAGAATAGTATATATAATAGGTTATATATAATTAACATTTCTAGATCTAGGAACATGAACCAAAACTTGTACAACAGATGTAAAATATCAGACATCTAAAAAAAATCAATTCATGATATATACCATCAAATTGATAAACATATTAACTAATGATTATGTTTTTTTTTTTTTTTAATTCTGCATCTGCAATAGGCGTGTGTATCTATGTTATACACGCACAATGTTCCACCTCTGATAGCAATACAGGTACATTCATAGACTACTAACGGACACTTTAACAGACATTTTCAAATTTGATGTATCCGCCCCGGGGGTCGATATACGTCAGGTGAAAAGGGGGCGTGGTCATTTCAAAAACTGAAAGCAGCGAAAGCCGTTGTTTGAAAGTTCCTTAGATATACCCAATAAAAATAAGCAAGCGGTAAAACTTACAAAATGTCCAATATACGCATTTTCACCGGCGGTCAGAATAATATCGGATGTCCTGGAGCGTAGCAGACATCAGCAGTGATTAGGTAAATCTGGAATGACCGGTGTTCCAGGGCACAGTATGTTTGTCACGGTTGAAGCAGGCTTCTGTGTATATAATGGGATAACCAACACACGGTTAATCCCTAGCCTTGTTTAGAAAACATTACACAACGATACACACTTATCAGTTGCCACACTCGTACGCAAACGCTGACACAACCGACAACTCATGTGCCAGATCACAGATGACGCCAGCCTGCAGGTCCATTATCAATATTCTCCCATCACCGATGTAAGCCGCGCTATGATTGGTCGGTATTTATAGAACGACTGTAAACATTGCCATGTGGACTTTCAATTGATCCAGGTAAATATCATTGCCATTTACATGCAAGTGTCAACTACTTTCCGAATATAAAGATTATATAGCTGGAAAACAAATGTATCTGATGGAAAACAAATTTAGCAGCTAAATAAACTGAACATATACTTATTGCAGACTAAATGTGTTTATTAAGGACTATTTCTGATAAATACAGATAAGAATAACTTAACAGGTATGGGTTTCATGTGGATTTTTTTTTATTTTCTACTTATAGTTTGTTAGGCATTTGGACTTCTCCACAACTTGCCCCAAGGGGATTATTATTTGAACTAGTCCTTATAATAGTCTTTTTAGCTAAGACTGAACTAAGTAGCAAAGTACTGATTGGGAGAAAGCTTTTAAATTTTAACACAAAGGTAAAAAATGAGGTGTTTTAATTCAATTCATTTGATTGACTTTAAGCTTTACAGCTCATCAGTACATATAACATATAAACAATACAATAAATTGGCGGTCACAGCAATATAGCAGTGACATAACAATATAGAGAATGGACATCTGTGAAATTTTTTTTTTAAAAGACCCCAACAAATGTATAGCAAGTTTTTCCTTAATTGTGTGGCATCATATACATATATTTACATAACATTGTTAAATCTTTAAAGTTAGTTGTACTAATTAATTGGATCATCTTAAATACTGATGGTTTTTTCCAGTAATAAGTCTTAATGCATCTTGATCTTAAGGCTTGAAAGTTTGGACAAATGAAGAGGAAGTGATATTCATCTTCTATGTCACCAGAGTGACAAACTTTACACAAACGTTCATTTCTTGCAATATTTTGATATCGACCAGTTTCAATGTACAGAGTATGTGCAATGGAAAGCATCAGAAGATGATTTTATAATAGATCCTACAGGGATCTTAGTACACACCATTGAATGATTTTTATTGGTTCTATATAAAACTGATCTTTTCTCTACTTTCATGATTTTAAAACAAGGAGAACCTACAAGGGTTGTTTATGGATGGATGGAGGACAGACCTTGGACACACAGAGATTTGATTATAGCCCACCATTTGTTGATAAGATGGTTGACTTAAAATGTTAATTTTTACCATTTCATGTGGAAAAAATTGTACATGTAGTTCAGTCACTTTCATTTTCTTTCTATTTTGAAGTTACACCAGTAAATCCAAAAATTCAGGGAGTTTCCACAATCTTCCTTTTTCATACCATACAGTGAGTAACTAGTACATGTAGATATCTTACTAATAGGTAGGTTAATAAGATGTCCTCGATGATCAACCACCAGAAAAAATTGATTGGTACCAATATAGCATACAGCATGAAACTGCACCCCTGGTATATATAGTAAAACAATTATTATTTAATAAGAGAAAGGCATATAGATAGTTTGCTACATTAGTTTGACAGGTTTAGTTTTAACCTCCCTTGATGTAGTCCCAGGGAGGTATAGTCAATACCGGGTCACATTTTTTTGGCAGAGTTTGTCTTTTGTCAACAATTTGAGCTTTCCTAGTACATACAAAAACAATCAATTAAAATACAATGAAAGATATTATTCTAAGCTCAAGTTGAGAAGTTTGTGGTGACATTAACTTAATTCATTAGTGAGTAATTAGGAAATGCTTTTATTTGTGTTACTATGGACACTACTCTACATATTGTTGTTAGGGGCCCATAGATGGGGTAAGCTACAGAGGAAAGTGTCCCCTGTATTAATAACATCTCGGGTCACACGCACTTGACAGTGGAGTTAGGATTTGTCCCTCATTAATTGTGTCAGTTTCCATGTGCGAAAATATTCCATGATATTTTGGCCGTGTTATCTGTCACCTGCATTTATACACAAAACTTAGAAACACAAATGTCAAAGGAAGACATAATATGTAAATATAAATACATACAACACTTGATGATAATCTACTAGATTGATGTCGGTAACAGACTGTTTAATGTTTCACATATGTGATGTGGTCCTTTGTAATTTATAATATATACAGTGGTATCTACATCTAATCAATTTGTATCCCTGACAATGCACATGATATAGGACCACACTATTAATTTCTGTGGTATCAAATCAATTACATGTCTATCAGACGTGCTCTGTCTGGGAATAAGATGTGACATCACAGGATCAACAACAGTGTTTATGATATCTTGTGTTATTTATCAGATAACTCGAATCAATTATCGCCTAGCCAGAGACATTTTATAAATACATATTTATTTGCAGCTTATTACATAATCATTACACCAATTAAATAATACTCTAGCTGTCATGATCATCAGGGACAAATCATCTGTTGATTTTGAAATTAAAGTATAAAAATAAACAATTGTTAATCTTAAACCAGTGCCATTGGAAGATTTCACTAGTTCCAGAATGAGAATAAATGATTATGAACAATAAAATAATAGGTCTGTAACCAACTGTCCATCAACATTTGCTTGTCAGAAAAATCAAAGCTTTGTCGTCGAAATATCCTGTCTAGGGAGGTGTGTTGCCATTGGTGTAGCGGAACTGGACTGGGAAGAACGTCGGCGACCAGGTAGCATAATTGCTAGAGCATCCCTCTAGTGTTCGGAGGTCCCAGGTTTGAACCCCCTTCTGGTTGCTACATTTTCTCTTTTTCCTGTTACATAATTGGTGAGCTTGCCAAACCTTATTTAAAGCATTAGGAGTATGTTTAGCAAGGGTATATCCAAACTTGTGGTCTTCGGGGGTGAAGACTTGAAAAAGGGAGGGAGGAATGTAGAAGAACTTGACTGGGTTGATCATCGGCTACCAGGTAGCTCAATTGGCAGAGCATCAGTCTATTGCAGAGCATCCGGCTAGCGTTTGAAGGTCCCAGGTTCGAATCCTGGACTGGCAGTGCATATTTCCTTTGTCATATGATGCCAAACTAAATACCCACGGAGGTTGTATAGGTCTCGTGTGTGTCTTCGGGGTCGAAGACTTTGTTGAAGGAGAGAAGAATGTAGAGGAACTGTATTGGGATGAACGCCAGCAACCAGGTAGCTCAATTGGTAGAGCATCCAGCTAGTGTTCAGAGGTCCCGGGTTCAAACTCTGGTTTGGCTGTGCATTTTTCCTCTCTTATTACACATGTATGATGCTCTGCTTATAGAGACCAATGTGAGAGGTCCCTTTTCGAGCCTCGGGTCAGGAAGAATCTCTTTTGTTTTTGAAAACTCCTTTAATTTCCTTAGATCCTTTTACTGGGGGCATATACATGTTCTTAATGCAATTATGTCTTTAATAATCATACTACTTGCTTTGATTAGTAAATTTAAGAAGCTGGTGACATGTGTGTAAAGGGAGATAACTCGAGAACAATTTCCTGAATGTTTAAATATAAGTTAGTTTTGTGTAAAATGCCGTATTTGTTGGTATGACTAGATATCGGGTAGTACAGTAGTAGTATCGGGTAGTATATAAACAGTATAGTATATATGTATCAAACGCCAAAAACACTGATAAACACGCTTGAATGATCAAAGTCCCAAGTCATACAAATTCACTGTTGGCATAGCTACTGTACTGTACTGTGATGAGAAATGAAATTCAAGTCATATTCTTTACATTGGTATTGTATTTAATGGTACCGTGCTAACCCGGGCATACTAATTTGCTATTACAATAGACAAGCAGCCTTACAGTACAGTAACGTTAGTTGTTAATCAACTGATCAAACTTTGCCGATTCTACGTGGAACTCACTGGAAGTTTGTCTGTTTAATTTTGTAGTTAATAAAGTATATGTGACTTTAGTCCATTACTTCATTGTTGAGCTCACTTTAAGCATCTCACCTTATAAGTTATCTTTAAACGATACTTCCATCTTCAGCATCGTCAAGTGCTATCATGTAAAAATAAACAACTTTGCAGACGTTTCACCTCTTGAACAACGCGCCTGCACCCGGAACATCTCCAAAATAATTCCGAATAATTCAAGGGGAGTAACTTTGTAAAATTGTGGTCTCACGCCACTAAATTAATAGAAATAATACGTTGTAGATAAGCATATCCCACTTGAAATAATTCCGAAATGCACGCTACTCTAATAATTGAAACTTACACAGGGGGAGGGTTCCATTCACTTCTCCATTCATTATTGAACATTGTTGGCACAGAATATGCTCCCGACATATAGTACAGGTAATCATTTTTGAGTTAATTAGGAGTTAACAATTATGTCATTAAAGCTCGACACTCAAAAAAATGATAAATTCTGTTGACTCGCAATGTATTTCTTGAAATTCAAAGAAAAAAAGTAAAGCCTTATACAGAAGTTTGATGTTTTATTGAATATGTATTGAAAGATCAAGTAAACTAATTCTGCAAGACTTCTCTTCTCCTCTGCTCCTAAGTTTGAAGACTATATCAGAAATCATTTAATAATATATAAAATAATATAAGTCGTTTATATCAATTTAGCCAAATTGACCACTTTTGGCCCCACCCCTCAGGCCCGTTAAAGGTCAGCCCCACCATTTCATTGTACAATTTTGAATCCCCACCCCTGATAACACAGCTACCAGTCAAATATGAGCCATATCCATTACTTAGTTTCAGTTTTATATCAATATACAAAATGTAGCCAAATTGACACCTTTTGGACCAACCCCTGAGGCCCCTGGGGAGTCAACCTCACAATCTGTACACGTTTGAATGTCAACAACCTAGAAATGCTTCATGAAAATTTTGTTTAATTCCAATCAGCAGTTATGAAGAAGTCAATTGTTGATGGATCGACAGATGCCACAGTATGGCATAAGCTTACCTAGGTCCTTTGAATGAGGTGACCTGGAAAAGGATTACTTTTTCTGCCGCTATTGGGCCCTATCTCTTTGCCCCTCTGGGATGGGGGTCAAACACTACATTTATACAAACCTGAATCCACATCAACACAGTGTGTTGCAGACCAAATCTGATCAAACTCCTTTCACCTGAACAATTACCTTTAGACTAGGTGAGCTAAAAATATTGCTTATGGAATTACCTAAAATAACAGGATTATTGGCACCCTTATTTTTGGAAATGTCATCTATCTATCATCTATCAGAAAAAAAAACCAACTCTCAATTATAAAAAAACATTCTTGTAAGTCGTGTAAATTTTTAACAATAATTTATTTACTTGTACATCCTCACAAACAATAACAAATTCACTTCAACAATATCAATCTTCTCTTTTCCAAATTTCCAAATTGTTACCGGTATGTTACACACATGCATTTAAATTCCTTTCAGAGTATAAATTATTCTTCCTCACAGTTTTCATACTAGGATCTTCAAGGTTAATTTGTAAGTACTAAAGCAAGAAACTTTCCTCAATTACTCATAACAGAAATGGTGCACTTCTCAAAAACAGTGTAGCATGAAATACAAAATGATGTTCACTTCCAATACTACACATGTACAGCATATGATCAGATTTCCTGTTTCAGCTTCAGCTTTAGTCTGTAAGATTTTACTGATTATGGTTCTAAGTTTTAGTGAAGCCACAGAGTGATTATCCCCCATAGCTGGAACTTTACCTGACATTATAGAATGACAGGAAAATGATTGTTTTGTATAGTATAGTATAGATAAATATGTACCATACTACATCCATTTATGAACCAATTAAGATTCTTTATCCCACTATTTCCTTGGTTGTATAAAACTATTTTGTAATATCACTGATTAAATTTAATACATTCATTACTGTCTATGATTAATTGGTTATCTGTTGAAGATATTTAGTAAATTACATTATTGATGTAGTTTGTTTTTAATTCTATTTCTTGGCTCTGTAAAGCAGTTTTGTAGAATTTAGATTGGAATAACAAATGGTGATTTTCCATCATTAAGTACCTATTCACATGAAGAAGCAATTTTTAACATAGAGTCAATGTTTACTAATTTCTCTCTTGGTTTTCCACATTCTTTCCCTTTCTTGACTTCTGCTTCATCGATCTTCTTCCAGTCAGAAAAATGAACAACCTGAACTCCTGCAATGAAAACCACAAACATTCAACGCAGGAATAGACCCATACAAGGTTACTTTCACGTGATCATTGTCAGTACTTTATCAACCTCTACTAAGACTTGTTTGAAGCCAGAGAGTCGGGTTTTGTCATTATAAGTATAAATAGAATGTGTTCGGTATGGTGGTTTGGTTTCGTGTTCTTGTCTCCGTCTAAATAATGTATATCAATTTGTTGTCCTTGTAAAAGCGAGCTGTACATGTATTATAAAGTGTGTAAGATGAGTGTCAGCATCAGTTTTTTTTTTTTTTTTTTTTTTTATATAGTTTTTTGTTATATGCGAATGTGTGTCCATTTAAATGAGTGTAAAAGAGAGAAAAACATGTTTAATGGAAAAATATAATTTCTGCAAGCTGAAAGTCGAAAACAAATATATATTCTCAGTTCTGAGTGCAAAGAAAGAAAAAAAAAAAAAAAGACTTGTTTGTGATTGCTTCAAAATTATCATATATCTGAAGATAATTTGGCCAGGTTTCTTGACAAAATGTTATCTTGTTGAAATTATATACTGTAGTTATTGTTCTCAAGTATAATGATATTTTATATTGGAAATTTTCTTCACCACTGTGATTATCAAGTCACAACCAATACTCAATATCAATAAGAAATATATCTGTAAGCCAGAAATACTGTAGCACAGAATAACCCTTGCTCCTATGTAAAGGTAGTTTCATTGTCAGAACATTTCCTACAAGTATATACGTAGTACTTAAGTGACTTATTGTACAGAGGTGCATGTACAATGTCCTGCTGAAAGATTTTTCAAAATTCATCTACAGGGGCGTCGCTTCCTATATGCGGGTACGCACGTGCATACACGTAATTTTCAACAAAAACAAACAGCATACACGTAATTTTCAACAAAAACAAACAAACAAAGTCCTGAAGCTTTGATTGTCATTGTTTTTTTTTTTTTTTTTTGTATTTTTGTTTTTAGAATACCAAGTATTGAGAAAGTAAACACGTAGACATAATTTGAAAATGAAGAAAGCGGCAGGTACTAGCTAAAAGATAAAAAGCTTTTTAAAGCTAGTCAAAGAGATTTTCTTTGTGTTTCTGACACAGTGGTAAAGGTAACATTTGTTTGGATCCTGTTATGGACATAGCCCCCACTCCAGCAGCAAGTAGCTTCAAGCCTAATCCGAAAATACCAGAATACCCAGACATAGTGCGATTGGGGAAAGAATAACTGCTAATAACTAATAATGACACCATTAAGTTGTCCCTGATGACAAACACATGGATAATAAGTTAACAATGCAACTGTGTGAAAATATTCTTCTTCTTGAGATATTGTCAGATTTTGCTGCAATTTGGTATCTAGATACATCATAGGACACCGGTCACTCTCGTAACCTCACTTTCACATTTTAACAAAATGGTCGTCCTTTATGAGGCTCAGATTTGTTGAAATTTAAATATTATTTGATATTGTTGAAAATTGGTGTTAGTGGTTTTGAGGGATGGCGAAAACAGCAGTTCGACTGCGGGGTCATTTGGGGGACTTCTGTAAAGTTTCCCATTACAATAAGTAATTGTTCTTTATTTTATTTTACCAGAAAATTGGCACTAGAACACATTAAAGCGCTCGAAAGGCCTATACAAAATTATCTCCTGGATAACCCCCCCCCCTTCTCAGCACCACATCTGCGTACACATCAAAACAGGTCTAGCTACGCCACTGATCTAGCTAAGCTATGTTTTCATACTGTTTAATATTCATAGGTATCATCATTCAGGTGAGAATTTATGTCTTCCTTTCTATTCAATGTATGAATTTTGTTCCAGTTTCCTTAAAGTGGCTTTGGTGATACATGTAACAAAAGTTTACCATTCAGGTTAATATTGACAACAATTAATCTCAGTGGTGACATGGAACTTTACCTACTACTGGCAAGAAACCAAAACAAACGATGACAATGAAGCAGAATGAAGCAGAATGAGGCAGAATGTGGTGGATTAGCACAGACTTGAAAATTGGCAGGGAAATAAAAATGAACAAAGGGCAATAACTCTGCACAGACTTGGACAAGAGACTCCACCATTCACAGATGGACTGATTATGAAATATTCCTGGCACAAGTTTAACGATTGCCATTATAGCAAATTAACAAGGCTCATTTCAGAATGTGACACTTGACCATCCCAAGAAACGTGGGTGGGCTTATTACCAGTCATGAACTTATTATTGGATACATACAGGGTTGGCAGTGTTTACCTAATTTCTGTAATTGAGGCAGAATGTCATCCTTGCCCAGTTTCCCAGACACTTCCAGCACACCATTGGATAGGTCCTGGATGATTGTCTTGCCTGTGTCAAACCCGTTGGTCATTGTAGTGAGGATGACACCTACAGGACCCGTGTTAACCCACCCACTACAGTAAACACCTACAAATACAAAACATAACTACGCATCTACATATAAGTATACATATTACTAACAGCCTATCAAACAATACCTCACCAGTGAGTCTGTACGAGACAATTTCTCACATACTTCACACGGTTATCCGGCAGTTGCTAGGGAAAAGATAAATCGATCTCACACAAGGGGGTAAAGACAGCTGGCACGCTCTACATGACGCTGCTCACAATAACGTAACATCATCATTTTATGTTGAGTAACCAGATCATAAATGTACCAAGGAGAATTGTAGGCCTAGATGGTGCAATGAAAAACTTTCATAAAAACTTACATTTGCTTGCAAGTATGTGAAAAAAATAATCAAACATTCGGCAAGCCTCGAGCTGACTGGCCAAACTCTTAAACTCGGGTTGAGATATCCCTGTCCACGGAACAGACCCATGTTAGATCTAATCTCACTCAATGTTTACCACAATGAGACCACTCCTTTTCCATGTAACTAACCGTGGCAACCATTCATGTGTATAACTGACCACTTTTTTCTGTATACCATCTTACCAGTGTCAATTCACAGGCGTCTGCATTTTGGTTAGCATTTACAGGAAAAGATATTAGCCTTTACTCCTACTATTTCAACAAGTGAAGATCGGAAAATGCATCGACTGTGGATCAGAAGTAGGCTATCAATCTTATAGCTGTTTTAAAACGGACAGTCTGATTGGTTGACAATCATAGTGAGTATTGTTTACAGAGCTGTTGGCCATTGCAAAACAGCTCTAAAGTATATAGCCTACTTCTATTCTATAGTCTATGCATCGTCAACTATCATTAGCGCTTTTAGTCCATTTTCTCATTTTCAAATCATTTTCACACGACTAAAGAATAACCTGCATTGAAATTCAAGGATTCTAAGTTTGTGTGCATTTGATATTTCAGTCAGATTAAACTTTAATAAAGTAAATTTCATGGACATTTCAAGTGTTACACCTTGTTGATATAGTAGGAGTAGGGGCTAACTTTTTTTCCCATGAATACTATCCAGATGCCTGTGGTCAAAACTTCTTCTGTGTAAAAGACACCACACTCCTTCCTCTGTATAAACACCAACCATTTCCTGTGTAAGAGAGACTACTTCTCTCTCCTCACCCTAAGATACCTCTAATTTCTCCATATTAACTCACCAGTGCTAACCCTTCCCTGTGTATGAGAGACCCTCCTGTATGAATATCAACTCACCAGTACCAACCCTCCCTGTCTGTGAGAGACCACTCCTCTCCCAATGTAACTCACCAGTGCCAACCCTCCCCTGTCTGTGAGAGACCACTCCTCTCCCCATGTAACTCACCAGTACCAACCCTCCCCTGTCTGTGAGAGACCACTCCTCTCCCAATGTAACTCACCAGTACCAACCCTCCCCTGTCTGTGAGAGACCACTCCTCTCCCAATGTAACTCACCAGCAAGCCCCTTCACTCTCCCCTGTGAATGAGAGACCACTCCTTTCTGCATGTTAAAAGGAATATCCTTGTCAATAGACACACTCTGGTAACCAATACTCCTCAGCACCTGAAAAACCAGACAAGGGAGCTGATAAACTAGACAAGGGAGCTGATAAACCAGACAAGGGAGCTGATAAACTGATGAGGTAAAAAATTACTAAAAGACCAAATAACATAGAAACACAAATGACGAAGAAAGACAATTTTATGACTTGTACCCTCAATAGGGATTGAAACTCACATTCTACAGCACTAAATTGTTCAGCATGAAATATCTCAACTGATACCATTTAGAATTTACAGTTTAGATTCTAAAACAAAGGGATTATAAGAAGTTTATAATAAGGAGAAGCAGTTTAACACACTACCAATGATCGATGATTTTCTCACCAGACCACAGTCAATATCTTCTGTTTCCTCTGTGACAACTGCTGTCTTTATGACAGGGTCTTCTCCCTGTCAATATGAAAGGTTATGTATAAATTGTGTGCCATATGTCTGTAAGGACATGGGTGTTCCTCTCTATCAGGTCCTCTCCCTGTCAAAGTCAGAAGAAGGACAGTGTCTCTCTCTATAAGGTCCTGTCCCTTCAGAGTCAGAAGAAGGACAGTGTCCCTCTCTATAAGGTCCTGTTCCTTCAGAGTCACAGGAAGGACAGTGTCCCTCTCTATAAGGTCCTGTCCCTTCAGAGTCTGAGAAAGGACAGTGTCCCTCTCTATAAGGTCCTGTCCCTTCAGAGTCAGAGGAAGGACAGTGTCCCTCTCTATCAGGTCTGGTCCCTGTCAGTCAGAGGAAGGACAGTTTCCTTCTCTATAAGGTCCTCTCCCTGTCAGTCAGAGGAAAGACAGTGTCCCTCTCTATAAGGTCCTCTCCCTGTCAGTCAGAGGAACGGCAGTGTCCCTCTCTATCAGGTCCTGTCCCTTCAGAGTCAGAGGAAGGACAGTGTCCCTCTCTATCAAGTCCCGTCCCTGTCAGTCAGAGGAAGGACAGTGTCCCTCTCTATCAGGTCTGGTCCCTGTCAGTCAGAGGAAGGACAGTTTCCCTCTCTATAAGGTCCTCTCCCTGTCAGTCAGAGGAAGGACAGTGTCCCTCTCTATCAGGTCTGGTCCCTGTCAGTCAGAGGAAGGACAGTTTCCCTCTCTATAAGGTCCTCTCCCTGTCAGTCAGAGGAAGGACAGTGTCCCTCTCTATCAGGTCTGGTCCCTGTCAGTCAGAGGAAGGACAGTGTCCCTCTTTATCAAGTTTGGTCCCTGTCAATCAGAGGAAGGACAGTGTCCCTCTCTATCAAGTTTGGTCCCTGTCAGTCAGAGGAAGGACAGTTTCCCTCTCTATAAGGTCCTCTCCCTGTCAGTCAGAGGAAGGACAGTGTCCCTCTCTATCAAGTCCTCTCCCTGTCAGAGTCAGAGGAAGGACAGTGTCCCCCTCTATAAAGTCCTCTCCCTGTCAGAGTCAGAGGAAGGACAGTGTCCCTCTCTACTATGTCCTGTCCCTGTCAATTCAGAAGCAGGACAGTTTCCCTCTCTATAAGGTCGACCCTCTCCTTGTCAGAGTCAGAGGTTATAGTGACATAATACTAGTACATCTGTATATCAACCTAGGAAGGATACATCTTAACATTTATAAACAAACAAACCTTAACTCTAGTGATTACAATTTTAACTCGGTGACCTGAGCTCCATTCAATTATACAAAAGTACAGGTATCAGTGTACATAAGTGATTACTATAAGTGGAATACTTTATCCTTGTCACAAATAATTCAAAATCACAGGTAGACATACCTCAAGCCTATTGATGGCAAATTTAACCCCTGTAGCCTTAGTTTCCCCATAAATATGTACTGGACTCCTCAGGAAATCAAGCCTCCATTCCCGCTTGGCACCTGCCCATAATTTCTTATCTGTAGGTGTGGGTTCAAGTGCTGTTTTGTACAGAAGCTCTGTCAATCGTTTCCTTGGGCGTGGCAGATCTTTGCAACAAAATATGATATCAATGTTTTTGATTAGATCATTGTAGGCTTCATTCCTCATGAAACATAAAATAAAAACAACATACTAATTCCAGTTAAGCATTCTTAGTAGTTTATATTCACCTTTGAATAAGTAGTTTATATTCACCTTTGAAGCATATTCAAGTGTCAAACAAGTACACTCATACCTGTGTCATAGTAAGAGAAATCTTACTTTCATGGGAAAATGGAGTAACCTCACTTTAACATGTCAATTATGTTAATACCAACTTGTATGAACTTCATACCTGGTAGGAGATCGTTGAGTTTCAGGTAATCTTTTGGGTTGAGATTTGGTTTACACTCAGGAATTTTAATCATTTCACGTAGCTCTTTGATAGTGAAGGCTACTTGTAGTGGTCCCCGCCTTCCAACCAACAAAACTTCTTTTACACAGCTTTGTGACAGAGCATCTAAAGCATGCTGGGATATATCTGTTTTCTACAAGGTAATAATAATCTTACAACAAGTATTTCATTTAAAAGAAATGCATATTTGTTGGCATCCTCAAAATATTTGGTTCATACGAGGACAGATGTCTGTGGATGGGTTGCAACAGCTAGGCTAACAGATCTATTTTGGACTATTCAAATTTCAAGAAACAGACTGCTGCTACAGTAGTTATCTTAAATGAATGACATTGTAACAGAAAATATCAGAAATAAGATCTTACTTATAGTAAAAGGCACAACATGAGCCCTAGTCTGACATATATACAAAACTTAGTAAAAAAACAATTGAAGGCTTTAGGTACACCCCTGGAAAAGCTTCCAAATACATGAAGTAAATTTTGCATTTCTTATTATTGTATATGTCTCCATTGTAATAGAGAAGAAGCAAAACTAAATCATGCCAATAACAAAAGTTACAGCTAAAGTACTAGCCAGATATGTGTACAAATTTTGTAGAGATAGTTGAAAAGCTTTCAAATTAATTATAGCCCAAACCTCTGTAGAAAGATGCACTGATAGCTGAACTGACTAACAGAGCCCAATTTATATCAACTGAAAATGTGTTTGGCAGGGACAAAGTTCAAACTAGATATTGTAACAACCAGCATCATTAAGAAGTAGGTGTCTATGTAAAAATCAGTGTGTTCCTTCACTGCGAGCATGGATACTGAAAGGTACCAAGGGATGTTGAGGTGGGATTCAAGTACATGTAATAAAATTGAAAATATGAAAGGAGTTATAGTGAACTTTCCATAGTATCAGGAGTGTATATTACCTTAGGTATATCTACAGGTGTGAGGAGGATCCTGGTTACATACCTTAAGTATATCTACAGGTGTGAGGAGGATCCTGGTTACATACCTTAAGTATATCTACAGGTGTGAGGAGGATTCTGGCCACATCTAAAGCCACATTTCCATGTCCAAGTATGACTGCTCTCTCTGCACTCAGATCCACCTTCAACTACACCATAACATTAACTTTTTACTAGATCCTTGTCAATCTTGTGACTCCTTCCTCTCTGATTAAATCTATTTAAAATCAAGCTATTTATGAAAGTGTCTCAGTCCTAGTTTATCGTAAGGAGCTGTTAAAACTATACTTACATCCTTATCCTGGGGAAGTCCGTTGAACCATCCCACAAACGACCGTGCCGATATAACATTGTTTAGTTCCTGTAATAAATATCATTATGTAACCCTGGTAAATACATGACTTGAATATCTTTCTCAAAAATGTTTAGAAACTCACAGTTGAAAAAATTAGTGAACTGATATGTTTATGTGTGGTGACATGTATAGTCAGTTATGTAAAAAATCACCAACGTTTCAGTATGTGTGTTTTCTATCCACATGACATTACTGAATACAATGTAGTTGAAACAGCTACAAAGTGCTGGATCCCCACCCCTTTCACTATGGCAGTTCTGATATTAGTCAGCCCATATCAGATTTTTAAAAGGTTGATAAAACATTCTGATATAATACTTTAGTCAATTTGACCGATTTTGGGTCTGCCTATCAGTGTGTTGGGTTCAGTCAGGCCCAATATATGCATAACATAATGTAGTTCTCATCAAGTTTTGATTATTTCAAGCAGCAAATTAATGATGCTCAAAATAAAGTGATTTTCCCAAATAAACTATCAAGGTACATAGTGAATTTTCCCCCTTCCCCAGGGGAAAACATAAGACCCCGGGGTCATGAAATTCACAATTTTGGTCAAACATCTTAAGACCTTCCATCTATAAAGGGTATTTGAATCTGCCATATCTGGATCTTCAGAAAAAGATTTTTGCCAAAACATCAATCAGATTGCCAACCCTCATAATAATTCTGAATTCACAATTTCAGTTAACATTTAGCCATGGAAGACTGCTGTAAAATTTCATTGAAATTGGTTCCTGGGTTTCTGAGAAGTCAAAAATATTAATTGTTTATGTACGTACAATGCATGACAATGGACAAAAGGCAATTAGGTCACATGAGACTTTGCCTCAGTTCCCCAGATAGTTGGCCTGATAAAACCTAAACACATTGGTCTATAACAGAACAGGGGGCTTTATTTAAGACAGACATATGAACTGCTTGAGTAAAATAAGGCAACACATTCTCGCCATAATCACTTAACTTTAAAAGATAACGGTAAAGCTGTTTAAAATATATACATATGTATGATAATCAGTTACCTCCCCTGGGATACCTAGTGTCCTGTCATCATCAGCACCATATGCCTGGAATAGAGACAGTAAATATTATTCATATCTAAACTAAATCTTCTTACATTTCATTAAGTCAAGTTTACAGATGTACACAGGTATCACACTCATGTTAACAGGTGTACATATAGGCATTACTCATGTTTACAGGTGTACACAGGTATCACACTCATGTTAACAGGTGTACATATAGGCATTACTCATGTTTACAGGTGTACATACAGGTATCATACTTGTGTTTACAGGTGTACATACAGGTATCATACTCGTGTTTACAGGTGTACATACAGGTATCATACTCGTGTTTACAGGTGTACATACAGGTATCATACTCGTGTTTACAGGTGTACATACAGGTATCATACTCGTGTTTACAGGTGTACATACAGGTATCATACCCATGTTTACAGGGGTACATACAGGTATCATACTCGTGTTTACAGGTGTACATACAGGTATCATACCCATGTTTACAGGTGTACATACAGGTATCATACTCATGTTTACAGGTGTACATACAGGTATCATACTCGTGTTTACAGGTGTACATACTTACCAGCACCACAGCTGAATATGCTTTTCTTAGCTGTTGTAGAGTTACATCCCTTCCTACCTCTACATTGCCTATGAAGGAACACCTTTCAGACTGTGCTGTTTTAGTAAAGGTATTGATCACATTCTGTAAAGAAAAGGAGCAAAGATCATATGTTTCTAAAGCACTAGCTTTGTGGTAAAACAAAGATGATCTATGGGACCAACTGAAATATGCAATATATTCAGTGAAGTCTACGATTACACCACAGCGATCATAAACAATATATTCAGTGTAGTCAATGATTACACCCCAACAATTTTATGGAATATATTCATTGTAGTCAACGGTCACACCAGATCAGTATGTAAAAACATCCTATACTGTATAGAGGCTTGGCAAAGTGTAGACAATGCAGATAGGGGTGACGCACTGTCACTCATCACCTTGGGAACAAGTCAACATATAAGTGCAATCAATAATTGCTATAACACAACTCCTGGACCTCTAATGAATGCGTAAACCAAATTAGAAGGGTGTGAGGTGCATACTTTTGGACTTACCCCCAAAACTTAAAAAAACGAGTTTTGGTGCCAAAAAAGTTAAGTCCACAAAATGGTAAAATGCGAACAAAATCACAATTCTTTTCTGCATGATTTTGCCATAACATCACTCCTAGACCTCTAATGAATGTATAAACCAAATAAGAAGGGTGTGAGGTGTATACTTTTGGATTTACAAGCTTTCCAAAAACTGATCCCAAAAACTTTAAAGTGGGTTTTGGTGCCAAAATAATGAAGTCCACAAAATGGTAAAATGCGAAAAAGTCACAAATTATTTCTGTTACTTGTAACCGGTGAGCTAATTAAAACGACACCTTGGAGAAGTCAGCTCATCACCTATATTCACAACTGTATCTTTGAAGTGTAGAAGAGAAAATAGATGAACATATTTGCAAGCTTGACTATAAGATGCTGAATCAAACTGCATCATTAAAACAATGCAAATATTTTCAGTGTACAGGCTACGTCCACACTATGGTCAACTACTTTTCAGTTATCCCACTTTGTTTCAACTCCCACAAATGACCCGATAAACTTAACCTTCATTACGACAGCAGACAGAATCGTAGTAAAATAGTATTTCCCCGACAACCGGTAAGTTGTACAGAGGCATAAAAACTACTGAATTTTGTAACTCATTTCAAAATTCATATACATGTTCTTTGTTAAAAAGTTTAAATGCAAGTTACCTTGACCTCAGGGTGATCTGGAGCTACACCAAATCGTACTAGTCCAAATGGTACAGGTAACTTCTCATAGATGTCTACTACAATGTCAGGGTTGCCCTGCCAGATAAAAAGTCATTAAAGTCAGATACATTGACAAACATATTTCAACTGTTAGTTATTTCTTTACTTGGACTACTGCATTCTTACAGCTAGGGGAAAACCCTAGCAATTTATTATACATGTAGAATTTATAAATCTGAAGATGACGAAATTAAATGCCACAACTTACCTTGAGGAGTTGTTGGGCTGTATAAAACCCTGCAGGGCCACTTCCAACAACACACACATGGGGGACAGATGATGTGGGGACAGTCACACACTGACGGATATGCTGCTTCAAAAACTGATTCAGATGACGTTTACACAAGCGGGGGATTGCTATCACCTTTGGAAACATCAGGCTGCAAATAAAAAAAACTCAAATATCAAAATTCCTTTCTTATTCCTAAGTGAAACCTTTTGTACACATGCATACCAAAGTAATTTTTCAGCTGAATTGCTGAATAATCTGTCATTTTCCTTTTTCTTTTATTTTAGACTGAAGCAAAGAGCGCCCAAAGGACTTTCATCACTCACTACTACCAATGCAACTTGAAAGTTGATCCAGATTTATTAGGATGGTATATACAGTAAGCTGAAACGCCCCCATTCCATTATGAAAATAAGCTAAACTAATTCCTGTTAACATATTTTGTCCCCTTCATCTTAGCATGCTGCTAGCACAAAAGCATGACCCTAGCTGAGCATCTTGGTTATGAAAGTAGGTCAAGATCATTCATCTGAATAAATATGCCTAAAATACCTAGCATGCTACTTGGCTCAATTTCATGAAACTGCCTTTTGAAAATTGCAAAGATGCTGTTTATAAGATAATATGAACTGTTTCGCAGTTCATTAAATTTGTCTCAAGTGCAACTCATTCATTACCCCATGAAATCAACCAGAGCAACATTCAATCCTTAATTGAATCAGGATGCAATTGTGTTATGGTAATCATTATCCACTATTCACAATTCAAAAGATAAAATTAGAAGTTCAAATTCTCAGATGGTATTAATAGTGTAAAGTGAGTAACTTTTGGTATTGCATATAAATATACAACAGCCTATTTTTGCTTTGAGTTGATCAAAAATCATTCTTGTGAGAAATGTAGCATCTTTATTTACATTTTATTTTACACAAATTACATTTTCAGATTTATAAACACCAATTAAACATGTACAAAGTAATTCCTCCTGATACAATGCAATTGAAATTAATAACTTGCCTGAATGTGATAGTTAGACTAGGGTATTCAAGCAAACAAAATTCAAATGAGTGCATCAGTCTCCAATTCATATTTGCACCCGATTAGAATATAAACTATTTAAGACAATTAAACAAAACGTTTGTAAAGACAGGATTTTATTAAACCATACTACAAATTCAAATTATCAGACTTATTGTTTCCTGATATCTAAAATGATAAGCTTTCACTTTTGAAAATTTTGTCACCAGTCCACTTTGTGCAAGTTAGGTGAACCACTCCTTTTTCCATTTGTTATCCATGTTCAAAAGTTATCAGGAGTAAGACTGCTGATAGCTAGACACGGTACGACGATTTACCCAAAAACACCCAAAACTACCCAAAAACCACCCAAAAAACACCATAAACCTACCCAAAAACACCCTTAAATGTCGAGATAATCACATTATCACATTAAAATTAAAAATAAATGCCATGCATGTATCTCGACCTTTACAGGTGTTTTTGGGTAGGTTTATGGTGTTTTTGGGTGGTTTTGGGTAGTTTTGGGTGTTTTTGGGTAAATCGTCGCGCCCGCTGGACAGACAGTCATTATTACAATTAATAAATAGGCAATAGTAAAAAAAAAGATAGAATGACTAGGAGATTTGAGAGATCTGGGAAAATAATAGAGTATTAGGCTTAATGTTAGCAGAGACGTCTATACCACATGATGTGTACGTCTCTGTTGTTTGCAAGAAATATTACACAGAAAATCTGGTTCGCACCTCCACATGTATTACAGTCAACGATGTAATATCATCGGTGACATTATCTAGTCTTTCAAGATCAAATATATTTATTCATTTGTTTCGATGCCTTCATGAGGTTAAAGACGTTCAAAATGTCTCTTAAATCTAAATAATTAATATCCATCTGGAATATTTGGTTATCTGATAGCTAACGTTAGAACATCATGTATCAAAACGTTTATCTTGAATCTGTCCAAATGCAGAACAAAACTTTTCCATACAACTTGACATGCGGATTTAACTGTCGCATTTTTAAAGCTTACATTTGTTAGATAGTAAGAGACACCAAATAGGGAATGATATGTAGTGTACTCGATGACGTAATGGCCAGTCAGGAGTAGGATGCTGAGTTATAAGACCTCTGGTTTCAGACAACACACCTTCTGAATGGCCTTGAACTCTGTCGCCTTCAAAGGGTCAAATAGATGTAGTCATATATGTAATAGTTGTAACAGAAGAAGCTGTCATGTTATTACGAACTTATGCCTGAACATTTACTCTAACAAAGATATACGTTCATGGTCTATATTTAATTAATATATTTGTTATACCTCCAATATTTACGAACTACTTCTTGCGGAGCAAAAGTGAAAAGCCGGATGAATAAATAATTCATACGCTTTGTCGAGCGATAGGGAGCAAGTACTGGTGAGTCATGTGGGAAGGAAACATTGTTTTAAAATATATTTCCTTTGTGATACTTATATTATTTGATTGAACTGTGTGCATGGTATTCATTTCTCTAGTCTTCTTGATAACATCTATGTATGTTGATGATAAATTCCCGTGGTGAGTAGGCGAAATTTCACAGTACCGGCTATAACTTTACTTCCGCCTTCGATCAGATAGGCCTACTAAAGATTCATCAATCTTTGTAAAGTTCATCAACATGCTTTGGTGGTAGCTAGTTTTTGTAAAAGCATCTATCCATTCAAGCTCTTTTTATGCATATGATATTGATTGCTTATTGTAAATGTTACAGTTTTGATTCATGGTCAATTTCTTCCTCTTCTCAACAATCATCTTGCACAAGTGCGCTTAAATAATACTAATAGCATAAGAAGCTTCTGAACTTTAATTTATTTATCGCATCGATCACATCAAGCTCAATGATTGTACAATTAACAGACGACCATTCAGTCAGAAATTTAGACTCAGCAACTTTTGCGAGTTTCGGAGATTACACATCTTAATTTTGTTTTCTCAAGATATCCAGGAATTATTTTATTTTATTGATCTTTGATATCCAAGGACTAAGCTTATGTACATGAAAGCACTCTTGAAGGATGGGCTATGTTAGGTGTTAATCAGTTATTATAATAATAACCAGGTTAGGGAAAACGATATAATACACATATTTTCCTCTAATATACCATATATGCATTTGTATTATAGATTTGTTACTAAATATAGCCAAAATCTTTTAAACAGTTATTTTTGCAATATATTATTAAAAGTTGTTTTAATTTAGGACAAGGTTAATAAAATTTTGCTAAAAGATGTTAACTGAATACTTAGAAGCTTGATGTTGCATTAGTCAGGGGAGTACATACAGAGATTGGAAACTGTCTCTATCTGTCAGTAATGGGGTAGCGAGATGACATCAATATCTATACTACGTTATTGTGAAAATTATCCAATTTTACCCAATATCTGCTTTTATAGTAGAAGAATATAGTGGTAGTAATGCCTTCATGGCTTGGTGCACAAATACAAAGGCGCACTTTATGCCAGTCTCCAAATTAGTGATGTCTCTATATATACTCCCTCTATGCATGTCCCTGCTCTATAGGCTACCCAAAATATTGCATCAAATTTTTGTACTTTACTTCCAACTTGCAAATAAATTTTATCTTTGTATTATATTTACAACTAAGTAAGTGTGACGAGTGTAATATGCAGGTTTACTTACTTTATATACTCAAGTTAAGTTAGTGTTTTTTATCCCACCAGATGCCTTATAACTTATAATTAGTTAGTTTATTTACAGTACAGGATCAATTAAGATCCTCTACAGTTATATCATAATAACAATAGTGAAATGAATTATTTGTGACAACAGTTCCAATTTCGACGAAAGACATATGCATATGATTATATGGACATTTTTATCTGCCCAAAACCTATCTGATCTGTTTCTGAAATAATTCACTTACTTAATTCAGAATGCTACCTCAACGCTAGACTGGCCACCAGTCTCTAGAATATTAAAATTATGAATTAGATTGAGATTTATGATTTAGGTCTCAAAAACTGTTTCAAAGTTTCAAACTAGGGGGAGATAATCTAGTATTAGAATTTAGTGTAGCAATTCAAACTAAAAAATTACAGGGGCTGGTGGCCAGTCTTTCTCTGCCAGGACTCTTGTTAAGGCTTATATAATTTATTAGAGGGCAACTAATTATAAGGCCTCTGTTGTACCGACTCTATGACATATCAATATGTGTAATTTTTATCAATACTGTACTGTACAGTTTGAATCTTTGCATACTGAAGATATTTTTTTTGTCGGATTTCGGTTGGTTCAGGCAACCTTGTAATCTTTGTTTTTCATATCTTAAACAAGAACTTAAAAGAACATATGGGCATTAAAATAACTTTTAATATGCTAAAAAAGAATAAAACAGTAAAAAAACATCACAAAACTTATCTCAACGTACTGCAGTATTCATTATTGATTTTTAAAGAAAAAAAGACAAAATCTCTGACTTTCTGCCAGACTGCCACTGCGTCATTTGTTAACTAGATTAGAAAATATTTAAATAAATTGTTGAACAAACTGTAAAACATTAATACTGTGAGCACTGAGCAACAACATCAGCACAGGGACCACTGATTTCGGACCGTGGCAAACCTTGACATGAGCCTGACCTCGTAGTCCTTGCGGTAGGCTCCCTGGGTTTTAACATTATGTCGTGTTTACGGGATACGTGTGCCGTCATTGAAGACGTCGATTCTGTTGCATATTTGAATTGCGTTTTACAAATATTGCACTCAGTTAAATTGTCTTATTGACAACACCATCCTTGTTAATAAAATTGAAATATTCCCACACAGCTGATTTAAGTTTGGCCGCCATCTGTGTCAGGTAAACAATCCTAACCAATACAGTCGTGTTTTTCATCGAGAATGCGCGACAACATAGTTAATAGTCAAAGGCATGTTTCGTTAAAGATATCAATCATGAACACAAAAAGCACACGCCTTTTCTACAATGTGGACGATAACAACTGACTCATTCAGAACCGAACCGAAATTCACAAACAGCAAACCGAACCGAACCATGAGCTTATGAACCGCGGTTAACCGTTCTTTTGGTTAACCGTGACACCCCTAGAAGATATAACAGCACTCTGACTGGTGTCTTGTACAGAAAGTTATATTAACTGAGACTGAGTATTTTATTCCTTGTCTACTTCCTTTAATTCTTTAGTTTATATTAGATACTATTTTCTTTTGGCATTATGCATCAACTTACATTTTCTGGAATGAAATTTCAATAGCTATTTTTACTATGAACTGATAGCTAAGCAGTATAGGCTGCGGGTATTTCTGGCTAGGCGATTGGGTGCCCTAGATCGTGAGTTCGAGGCCCGCTCAGGGGCGCATGAGTCAAAAAGTTGTCTTCCTTCGTCATTTGTGTTGCTAAGTTATATATCTATTTATTAGCACAATGTATCATATACACTATGTGTTGGTGATCCGAAGATATAGATTTGAATATCCTGTTGTAATTGTACAGAGAAATAATGTATATTTTTGTTTTGCCAATTTACCAAATGTCCAACTCTGATGTATTACAAAGAGAGAATAAAGAAATGTTTTTCATACAGCTAATGAAGCCAATGTTAAATTCTGAACGTGATAGGACAACATAAATTATGTATACAATAGATTTCAGTAACTTACCTAATGTATGTATACATGTATATTATCTTGCACATTTTGTATGTGCTGTTTTTATGTACAAATATGAAACTTATGTTTGATAGTGTTTACTAACACAATTAGATATTGAAAATTTACATTATTTCAAGTTACAGCATCTATTTTACATGTACTATACGGCAAAATCTTTGTTTACGATGACCAGTTTTAATTTGAGTACGGAGTACGGATCTACAGATTTGTTGTGCAGATCTATACGATGTGATTGCTCCAATCAAGTTTTTAATGGATTGGTTTGTTTAAACCATATCGTATAGTTGGCCCTCAACCCTTGTAGACTGGACAAATAAGTGTTTTATAAGTTGTGTGCCCTACTATTATGACGTCATCAAACTATGACGTCATAGGATGTACCGTATAAAATTCATAATCCCCTGAAGAGGGGCAGAATGTAGACGCGAAAGTACTAGAGAGACAGCAGATCTGTGTTTGGCTTTTTATTTCAATATATATATATATATATTATATATTGATAGTCCTTTTTCACTCCTAGCTGATAGGTGGTCCAGGTCATTTTAGAGTATATAAATTTACATTGGTACTATATATACTGTTTCCATCTAAATTATTATATATGTTAATATAACAAACAGAGTTGGTCCTATATATGACTCCTAGTACAGATCCCATGGGGAACTCCTGAGAATGCTCTGTTCCATTCAGAAGTTGATCTTTTAGTGTCACTTTTTGATCTTGTTTTATATGAAGCTGCCTGTCTAATTAATAAACTAATCCCTTGATATGACATTATTTTGATTAAAAGGCTTTGTCTTAAAAGTCCCTGTGTATTATATTGATGACAAATTTCATGTAGTTGGATGTTAGGCCTGCATGTATTGCACTGACAACTGGACAAGAATCTGTTATATAAAAGCACGTAATTATATATAATCAGTGTATGATTGATGTCTTAAGGCCTAGAGTTAATCTTGATTATATATATATAATCCAGTTATTAAACTCTTAATCAAAACTATCTGCTTTTGAATTAGCAAAATTATTTGAATAGGAGCATGGCCCAACAGTTAGTATTGTTTTGAATGAATTGATGAGCTATTGTTGATCGTTGGAAACTTAATTCTTTTGCAGCTGAGCTTTAAAAACAGGACATCATGGCCGAATCAGGAGAGCAGGTAGTTGAAAATGTTGAACAGGATGTTGAAGATGATGATGATATTGGCAATCCGAACTACAAGCCTCCTGAAGAGAAGAGCATGCAGGAAATTTTAGAAGCAGACAAAGGAGATGAGAGTTTAGATAATTACAAGAAAAAGTTGATGGGCGAGACTTCCATTCCGGTTGTCCTTGGTATGAGCACAGTTTATTATTTTCTATTTTTAGTCCCACATTATCAGAGGGAAGGCTGTTTAGTCTGTTCAACAATAGAATCTTGCATATATATAGGCCTGTTGTGTGAACAGGGGTACCTAAACCAGAATGCAAGATTTTGGTCATCATGTCCGTCAGTCAAACTCTTACACAAGGGTTGAGAGGCCCATGTTTGATAATTTTTCTCACATACTTCAAAAAAAATTTAAGGTGCTTAGGACAATAGATTTTTAATGTTCTGAATGTTTTATTACAAATATATATATAAACAAAAAATCACAACCGTTGGCACTTCAATTGGCAATTTGGCCATCAACTTCAATAATTAGTAATTATAATTGTGAAGGTCTTCAAAGTGTTTGTTTAGATTGTTGCTTGTTGAGAAAAATTAACGGCCTGCTATTTTATCGCTATTTCTTGAAAAGTCCTGGAGGGATATTCCTCAAACTTCATTTATAGGCTTCCCTTGTTACCTGGTTGTGCCAATTTAAGTTGGTTTTATTCATCTGGGATAGAAAATGGTCAATATCAGTCATCTTGGATTTTGAGAATTGAAGTTTTGTTATCTATTTTTCTTGAACTGGAAAGCTATTCCTCAAACTTCTCATGTCATTTGTAGGTTCACTTTGATCCCTAGTTGTGCCTATTCAATGTAGAATTTTTATCAGAAAAAAAATGGCCGACAGAAGGCCATCCTGGATTTTGAGAAATTTTCTTGAAATGTACCAGGGGGATATTTCTCAAACATGATGAGATGGCACATCTAGCTAATAACCCATTGGGTCTTAGTTGTTCAAATTTAATTTTTTATCAGGATAACAAAATGGCTGACTCGTGGCAATCTTGGATTATACCGTAATTGAAAGTTGTTATCACTTTATTCTTGAAAACAACTGAAGGGATGTTTCTCAAACTTTATGTTAAGGTTCTTCTTGTTACCAGATTTTTATTCAAATCGCCTTTCATCCGTAGTCCATGGTCCGTCTGTCCGTTAACAATTCTTGTTACCGCTATTTCTGAGGAAGTACTTAAGTGATCTGTCTCAAATTTCATTTGTAGGTTCCCCTTGGTGCCTAGTTATGCATATTGCATTTTGGGACCGATCGGAAAACAACATGGCCGACAGGCAGCCATCTTGGATTTTGACAATTGAAGTTTGTTATCGCTATTTCTGAGAAAGAACTGAAGGGATCTTTCCAAAATTTCATACGTAGGTTGCCCTTGGTCCCTTGTTATGCATATTGCGTTTTGAAACTAATCAGAAAACTACATGGCTGACAGGCAGCCATCTTGGATTTTGACAAATAAAGTTTGTTGTCACTATTTCTGAGAAAGTACTGAAGAGATCTTTCTTAGATATCATATGTAGGTTCCCCTTGGTCTGTAGTTCTGCATAATGCATTTTGGGAACAATCAGAAAACAACATGGCCGACAGGCAGCCATCTCGAATTTTGACAATTGAAGTTTGTTACCCCTAATTCTTAGAAAGACTGAAGGGATCTGTCTCAAATTTCATATGTAGGTTCCCCTTGGTGCCTTGTTATGCATATTTCATTTTGGGACCGATCGAAAAACAAAATGGCTGACAGGCAGCCAACTTGAATTTTGACAATTGAAGTTTGTTACCGCTATTTCTGAGAAAATACTAAAAGGATCTTTCTAAAATTTCATACGTAGGTTCCCCTTGGTGCCTAGTTATGCATATTTCATTTTGGGACCGATCGGAAAACAACATAGCCGACAGGCAGCCATCTTGGATTTTGACAATTGAAGTTTGTTATAGCTATTTCTGAGAAAGAAATGAAGGGAACTTTCTAAAATTTCATGCGTAGGTTGCCCTTGGTGCCTAGTTATGCATATTGCATTTTGGGACCGATCGGAAAACAACATGGCCGACAGGCAGCCATCTTGGATTTTGACAATTGAAGTTTGCTATCGCTATTTCTATAAAAAGAACTGAAGGGATCTTTCTCAAATTTGATATATCTGTTGCCCTTGGTCCCTTGTTGTGCATATTTCATTTTGGAACTAGTCTGATATCAACATGGCCAACAGACAGTCATCTTGGATTTTGACAAATGAAGTTTGTTATTGCTATTTTACAGAAGTTACTGAAGGGATCTTTTTCAATTTTCATATGTAGGTTCCCCTTGGTCCGTTAGTGTGATGCATTTTTGGACCAGTCTGAAAACATTGTCGACAGACAGCCATTATCACTATATCTCATATAAAAGTTTCCCTTGTTTTAAAAGCACATGAGGGATGTTTCTCAATTTACACTGATTAGTAAGAGGAAAGGGTAAAAAAAGAGAAAAGATCAATCTGACATGGAACCTATAAAGATCATTCAATGGTGGGTGCCAAGATCCCTCTGGGATCTCTTGTTAAGGGGGGAAAAAGAAATAAAGAAAAAGTAAAGAGAAGATCCGTCTTGACTTTGAACCAATAACTAGATTTGATCAAGATCAAAACACATGACACACATGTTCTCATTCTGACGAACGCTTTTGTATGTTTTACCTACGTTTTCTCTTCTTTTCTCTTCTTTTCTCTTCACTTCACTGCAGGCCTGAGTTATTAATTAAAATTGTAAAATGTCCGAGTTGTATATCCTGCAACAATACACGAGTCAAAGCTGATTGTTTTTATTAAACCATGTACTGTTTAGTTCTGAGATCTACCTCTTTCTAACAGAAAAATGGCAAAGAAACCCCAGGAAAACCTTGTTATTTATTTCTTGAGGATTGCATTATTTTGATGATAAATTCATTATACATTTACAGTACTACAATCAAGAACATCTATCATATGGCATTGATTTTGAAAATTAAAAAAAAAAAAAAAGGTAAAAAAAAGTGTCCTATGTAGGATTCGAATCAAAAGGTAAACTGTTCTATTGCTAGTAAAATGAAAACACTATTTCTTTTTCAGATGAAAATAACCCTCATCGTGTTATCATCGAGAAATTAGAGCTGCATATTGAGGATGACCCATCCGAAAACCAATCAATGGATCTTACAGGTACATTTCCGAATAATTTTAGACATCCAAGGAGGGCTATTTAAGTCACCATTTAAATATAAAAAAAAGGAATAAATAGCATCAGACTTCTGTAGTAATTAAAATACAAAAGCATTGCAAATGAATTCATGATACATCTTTTGCCTTAAAGGCCCATTTGAGCCATTCCAATGCCTACACAAGTGTGCATCCTTGTTAGTATTTCAATGTAATTTATACATGATGTCATATTTCCAGCATATAAAGTTTTACTAATCAATTCATGATACATGTAATGTTTATTTTCTAGGAGACGTGGCAAACTTGAAGAACAAAAAGTTTGAAGTGGTGGAGAATAGTAAATACAGAATTTTGATTTTGTTCCATGTCCAAAGGGAAATTGTGACAGGTTTACAATATTATCATACGGCCAAGCGAGCAGGAGTGAAAGGTTTGTTTACTTTCTGATAGGAAAATAAATTTCATTTCGCAGAATAATCGTTTTCATTGATGGCAATTTAACAAATATTTTACCTGCCCCACTACTTTCCCAATCGCCATGCATGCCACAGCTGCATTGTCAAAATTTCACATTTCACTTATGTTTTGCGTTTAAATCTGTTATTCAAGAATTATTTGTCCAACTTTAACCAATCATTGGATATTGTTTGTGGAAATAGTGAACAACTCAACACAGCCACGTACAGTCAAACATGCCTTAGCGACCACCTGAGTTAAGCGACTCCCTCTCATGTGTGACTGCATTTTTCCCTCCCAGAGTATATACTATACTAGTGACCTGAATTAAGCGACCACCTCTCGGACGCGACTTACGACCATCATTTCTGTGTCCCAAACACTGAAAAGCAACTTTTTTCCAGCGACTTTCTGAGTTTTAACACAGAAGAAGAAGTCGAGAAGAAATCGAACGAACCGCTTTCAAAGATTAAAAAATACTTCAGAAATGTATGATATTTCTAATTCTGTCATAAAAACAATTCTTCAATTCCTTTTTTGCCCTGATAACCCAAAAACAAATGGAACAACAGTATTTTGGAAAAAGGAGAGGGGATGGGGTGAAAAGACATTATAGCCATTCAGACGATTTTCACAAAAAACCATATACATATAGCGTTGTTAGTCATTAACAAATAAAGCTATTAACAAATTGAACATGTTGGGTCGATTTAAATCCAACCAGGTGAGCGATACAGGCCCTCTGGGCCTCTTATTGATTTACAAATTGACAAAGTGGAACTGGCAAGACATGGGCAAGATGAGCAAGATTCCTATACAGTGGTCCCCCTCTTATGAGACCAATTATGGGACAGGCATCAGGTGGTCTTATAATGGGGGTGGTCTTTGTTGAGAGTTTTGTCATCTGAGTGATGTCGGTGAGGTCAATGATAACACATGCTAGTACATATTACAATATATACATAGACGATTCATTATGTTAAGTTAAAATGTGTTTTTCAATGTTCTCCTTTGTTTACTGTCAGTAATGTTTTGAATATGGTTTAATTGTTGCATGTGTAAATTATTTCACAAAATTAAAGTGTAACGTTTGATCTATATCTCTAAGAATTCGCAAAAAAACGTAAATAGGCACACTTGAGTGCAGGATCCACTAAATCACCCCCTCATCCCGTAAAATCGAGTGAACCTGAAAGGGATTTTAGCTGTATTATAACTTAGCTATAATACAGCTAAAATCCCTTTCAGGTCCACTCAATCCGATTCAGGTCCGCCGTGTTTTTCAGTTCGAATAGCAACCCATTTATCGAGCTGTAAAATACATCATTATGATTTTTTTTTTGTACAGAAATAGTATATTTTACTATGAAATAACATCTCTTCCTGCATTATGCACAAAAAATATTATACAAACTTAGCTATAATACAGCTAAAATCCCTGTTCAGGTCCACTCAATCCCATTCAGGTCCGCCATGTTTGTCGTTCGATTAGCGACTCATTTATCGAGCATTTGTTTTTTCAAATGGAAATGGTGTTTCGACATTTAATAACACCCATTCTTGCATAAAACACTGAGAAATAACACATCTATAATCAATAAACACCTTTAAAACCCGTTCAGGTCCATATTCAGGTCCTTTCAGGTCCATTCATGTCTTTAGGAGGACCCGTTCATCATGTTGTCTAGCTACGTACTGTACAATTAACAATTTAATAATAGGTTTGGATACATCGTGTAAAGGTACCACAATAAAGTAAATTTGTGAAAATCACAACAAACCATTTGTCTACAAAAGGTAGGAGAAATTATCTTGTTTGTAAAAACATCGGTGGACAAAACAGCTCCCCAGCTGGCTATCGCAGTGTAAACAACTTGTCAATCCAATGTGTCAAATTTTACCTAGGCTTGGTTCATGAATTTCAATGAGCTTGACGATACACGGTTTTATTATTGATTATTCTATAATTTTAATGTCTTAACAAAATGTTTCCAAAATCTTGGTCGCTCACGAGAGGGATACCAAAGTACATTTCACGATTTGGGGACATGATTAAGCGGTCGTTGGTCGGGTTAGCGGGGTGGTCGTTTAGAAGGGGTAATTTATTGTTGGAAAACGTCGCCGAACGCAAAACTTAGTCGCATACAGGGATGGGTCGTTCTTGAGAGTGGTCGTAAAAAGGGGGACCACTGTATCGGTAACCGATATCTTGGTTGCCTTTCAAATGTGTTAATTTTGTACAAATAATCGCAAAGTCCTTTTGTACTAACTCGAAAAATACATTCCAGGCGAAATATAAGTGATTTACAGTAGCATATAATTCTTGTTTATAAAGCATTAGAGAAATATCAATGATCATTCCTTTGTCATAAACAATTAGAGTGAATTGCTCAACATTTCAAAAACCATTACACCGAATCTAGCCCTCTATCAGCATGTATAAATTTCCATGCTGCTTCAGAGAGAGAGAGAGAGAGAGAGTACATAAAAAAGATTCTCAGTTGATATATGCACAGATGTCTTTTTCTGGTTTAGTGTTAATAGAAAAAAATACTAGCCCCTCCTACTGTATCAAAAAGATGTAACACTTGAAAAATCGGAAGTTGGGGGTGAGCTTCCATTCACTTTGAATTTAAGTTCATGTTCAATCAATCTAATATATCATATACACAAATTTCAGTAACGAACTATGGTTTTGAATCCTTAAATATCAATGCATATTATTTTGTTGTGTGACGATGGATTAACTTTGAACCAGGAGTAGTCTGTATGCATTGTCTAATCTTTAAAGTGATACACCTTGTTGATATATAGTAAGAGTAGAGGCTAATATATTTTCTAGGCCCCACCATAAAATGATATGTAGTGTGACACATGTTTGTCCTTGTCCCGATACAATGTAACTAGATTATATCAGGAATTGCGGATGTAATCTCACCGAACTGTTTCAAGGTGTCAAGTGGGCGCAGGGGCATTTTCTAGTTTCTATCAATACTAACCAGAAGCAGATGTCTGTGATTTATGTAAACAATTTGGTGTAACTGGTGCTTGTACAAATCACCCGAAAGAATATGTTTAAATTCCATTAAAATGTATTATATTAATCAAGGAATGAAACTTGTAAGAGATCTATTTTCTGATATTTTTTACTTTTTGTTTGTTACAGTTGAAAAGAATATCCTTATGATGGGAAGCTATTCCCCAAGAACAGAGCAGCATTGTTTTAAAACACCAGTGGAAGAGGCACCCAAAGGGATGTTAGCCCGAGGAGTATACAACGTGCATAGCAGTTTTATTGATGACGACGCACATAAATACATTGAATTTGACTGGAAATTAGAAATTGTAAAGAAAAAAAAGTAACTGTTATTTGTGTGTAACACCAAATCACTACCATCAGAAGGCAAGGCCTTGGTTCTATTCTGTCTGTTTTATGTTGGATACAACTGTTTCCTGCTTCAATCATGATCACTGCAGGATCACTTATCATGAGTGGTCTATGAAATTGTCTGGATTGAAAAGTTGGAGTAATCTCCCTTGACGGAGTATGTCGATCACAATACTAACACTGGTATCATTATAAGGAATGGATGTGAAATGAAAAAAAACATTGATGTTTACAAGTGACTGTTAACATTGCTTCAAAACGATTTGAATGAGAATGAAATATTCCGACTAGAGAGCAGGTATCCAGTCAGAATAACATCAAATATGTTTTATGTCAAACAAAGCTAATATTAACAACAAACATTACTTACTGAGCTTCATTCCTAATTCCTCTTCACACTTGTGGAGTCAGGAAGTGTCATATCAATGTCAAACTGGTCTTCTTCAAGGACTTCGTGCTTTTGAAATGGTCTCTATATTACAAAACATATATATCTTTGTACCAAGAAAATCAGATGTAGTAGTGATTTTTTCCCGGTTTCATTCAAATCAGTTGGAAAAAAATTATAAGTTAACTTTAGTCATATGAAATGAATCCCATGTTTCCCAGGCCATTGTTTTATATGCTAGTATATTTGATCTGATTATGTGAAAAAAAAAAAACAACATTTTACACTATTTGCATTATTATTTTTTCTATTTCTATTTTCAGAGCTCCACTATAATGTTTTATTGTTTTCCCACCAATTATATAGACATAAAAGTCTCTATATCTCAGGAAATTCCTCATGTGTACTGCAGTGTAAAGATTAGTAACTGCATCTGTAGATAACGTTTCTTGTTATGTTTGTTTCATCCAATTATTAATCAGCTGATGACAATTGTTCAGATGACACCAGTAGTTAAACTAAAAACAACAACTGCTGGAATAGTAGAATCCTGGATAGAATAGATCTTTATTTAAGCCAAATTACATCAAGTCACATTTTAACTGTTGGATATTACTGCAATAAATGTGAGATCTTGGAAGTTAACACATTTGACAGTGCCTGAGAAACTGTAGATTAATTTTATTTGGCTTTGTTGTCATAGATATTTCTCCTTTTTTATATGTAAATGAGTATAAGAAGGGATGACAAAATAACTCTAGTAAAACCAACAAATGTTTTTTGAAGCAAAATCAAAGGAAAAACTTTTAAGTGGGTTATTATTGTCCAGTTGTGTAAGAGTCCTTTTCTTGAAGTATGAACAAAGAGCCATGCTATATGTTTAAATCAGGTACAATTATTTGTTAACGAATGTAGTTTGACTGAGCTTTATGTAGTTACCCTAAAGTGCTTTTATATATATGTAGACGCTTATACTGCACAGTATACATGTAATCTTTCTGCCTTCTACCTGAATTATTCAAGGTTCTTCTGTAAGATTGTCTATGCCATACATAGCTCTTATTGTTATAATTTCATCAATATGCAATAAATTTATGATTTATTTTCTTGATTTTTGTAGAGATTTTTGTTGACTGATAATATTAACCATGAACATATATCCAATAATAAATCTTTTATTGTCCCACCATCATAGATAGTTGGCTTTTCTGCCTCCTGTCCAAAATCTGTTGTTTTTCCATCTGTAGAAAAAATACTGAATGATATATCTCATTCAAATAGGGACCCCTTGGTTCTTAATTGTACCAGTTTAATTTAAGACTGACCAGAATTTTTACATTATAAGTGAATATCTCTACAACATCAGATATTGATTATTCATTTAATCAATTGGTCATTAAAAAAAATCCCATCTTTTGGTCACCTTAAACGAAGTGGTCTCGGGTGACCTATTCTTACCACCTTATTTCGTCACCTGTTAACATTTTCTACTTCTCAATAACCAAGAGACCTGATATTCAGCGTATAGTATGCTGGGGGTGAAGTGCTATCAAGATTGTTCTAATGAATGACCTTTGGTCAAAGTCACAGGGGTCAAATATGCCAAAATCTTTAGATGACTTCTTTTCACTCAGCAAGAGGCGCAGAGATCCGATATTGGCATTTAGCATGCTGGGTGAAGAGCTACATGTATCAAGATTATTGAAATGAATGACCATGACGTTCATTGAAGGTCACAGGAGTCAAATATGCTAAAATATTTAAATGACATGTCACAAAGCAAGGGGTCCGAAGACCTGATATTGGGTCTTCACCTAGAAAGATTGTTGAAATGATGGTGAAATCCTTTTAACGTCTTCTTCTCCTCGGGAACAAAACCTGATATTTTGCCTGTAGCATGCTGGGGTGAACGACATTGACCTAAAATTCAAGGTCATGGGAGTCAAATCTGCCAACACATATCAAAACTCAGGTGACCGTTAAGGCTCCTGGGCCTTTTGTTTTGAAATGCTACATGTAAATTGTGAATTTTGTACTGATGATAAAGACAATGCTTGTAGCACGAGTAGCCTCCCTTCGATAGTGAAATTTGAAAACTAGTTCATCTAGGAAAGGGACGATGTCTCCTCAGTTTCCACACAGATTAAAATAACTAGTTAGCTCACCTGGACCAAAGGTCCGGTGAGCTTATGTCATGGCGCATCGTCCGTCCGTCCGTCCGGCCGTCTGTCCGTCCGTCCATCGTCCTTCAACATTTGCTTCAAATCGCTACTAGTCAAAAAGTTCTTATTGGATTTTGACCAAATTTGGTCAGAAACATCCTTGGCAGAAGGGGACCAGATTTTGCATAAATGGTGACTCTGACCCCTAAGGGGCCAGAGAGGCGTGGCCCAATAGGGGAAATTGAGGCAATTCCTTTAAATCGCTACTAGTCATAAAGTTATGAATGGATTTGAACCCAATTTAGTGAAAATCCTTGGGGGAAGGGGAACAGATTTTGCATAAATGGTCACTCTGACCCCTGAGGGGCCAAATGGGCTGGGCCCAATAGGGGAAAATAGAGGCAATTCCTTTAAATCGCTACTAGTCATAAAGTTATGAATGGATTTGAACCCAATTTAGTCAGAAACATCCTTGGGGGAAGGGGAACAGATATTGCATAAATGGTCACTCTGACTCCTGAGGGGCCAAATGGGCTGGGCCCAATAGGGGAAAATAGAGGCAATTCCTTTAAATCGCTACTAGTCACAAAGTTATGAATGGATTTGAACCCAATTTAGTGAAAAACATCCTTTGGGGAAGGGGAACAGATTTTGCATAAATTGTGACTCTGACCCCTGAGGGGCCTAAGTGGCAGGGCCAAATAGGGGAAAATAGAGGTAATTCATTTAAATCGCTACTAGTCATAAAGGTATGAATGGATTTGAACCCAATTTAGTCAGAAACATCCTTGGGGGAAGGGGAACAGATATTGCATAAATGGTCACTCTGACCCCTGAGGGGCCAAATGGGCTGGGCCCAATAGGGGAAATGGAGGTAATGCCTTTAAATCGCTACTAGTCATAAAGTTATGAATGGATTCGAACTTAATTTGGTCAGAAACATCCTTGGGGGAAGGGGATCAGATTTTGCATAAATGGTGACTGACCCCCGAGGGGCCAATGGGACGGGGCCCAATAGGGGAAATAGAGGTAATGCCTTTAAATCGCTACTAGTCATAAAGTTATGAATGGATTTGATCCCAATTTGGTCAGAAACATCCTTGGAGGAAGGGGAATAGATTTTGCATAAAGTGACTCTGGCCTTCAAGGGGCCAAAGGGGCGGGGCCCAATATGACAAATAGAGGTAATGCCTTTAAGTCGCTACTTGTCATAAAGTTATGAATGGATTTGAACCCAATTTAGTCAGCAACATCCTTGTGGGAAGGGGAACAGATATTGCATAAATGGCGACTCTGACCCCAGAGGAGCCAAAGGGGCGGGACCCTAATAGAGGAAATAGAGGTAATGCCTTTAAATTGCTACTAGTCATAAAGTTATGAATGGATTTGAACCCAATTTGGTCAGAAAAATCCTTGGGGGAAGGGGAACAGATATTGCATAAATGGTGACTCCGACCCCGAAGGCCCAATAGGGGAAATGGAGGTAATGCCTTTAAATCGCTACTAGTCAAATGTTCTTATTGGATTTTGACCAAATTTGGTCAGAAACATCCTTGGCAGAAGGGGACCAGATTTTGCATATATGGTGACTCTGACCCCTAAGGGGCCGGAGAGGCATGGCCCAATAGGGGAAATAGAGGCAATTCCTTTAAATCGCTACTAGTCATAAAGTTATGAATGGATTTGAACCCAATTTAGTGAAAATCCTTGGGGGAAGGGGAACAGATTTTGCATAAATGGTCACTCTGACCCCTGAGGGGCCAAATGGGCTGGGCCCAATAGGGGAAAATAGAGGCAATTCCTTTAAATCGCTACTAGTCATAAAGTTATGAATGGATTTGAACCCAATTTAGTCAGAAACATCCTTGGGGGAAGGGGAACAGATATTGCATAAATGGTCACTCTGACCCCTGAGGGGCCAAATGGGCTGGGCCCAATAGGGGAAAATAGAGGCAATTCCTTTAAATCGCTACTAGTCACAAAGTTATGAATGGATTTGAACCCAATTTAGTGAAAAACATCCTTTGGGGAAGGGGAACAGATTTTGCATAAATTGTGACTCTGACCCCTGAGGGGCCTAAGTGGCAGGGCCAAATAGGGGAAAATAGAGGTAATTCATTTAAATCGCTACTAGTCATAAAGGTATGAATGGATTTGAACCCAATTTAGTCAGAAACATCCTTGGGGGAAGGGGAACAGATATTGCATAAATGGTCACTCTGACCCCTGAAGGGCCAAATGGGCTGGGCCCAATAGGGGAAATGGAGGTAATGCCTTTAAATCGCTACTAGTCATAAAGTTATGAATGGATTCGAACTTAATTTGGTCAGAAACATTCTTGGAGAAAGGGGATCAGATTTTGCATAAATGGTGACTCTGACCCCCGAGGGGCCAATGGGACGGGGCCCAATAGGGGAAATAGAGGTAATGCCTTTAAATCGCTACTAGTCATAAAGTTATGAATGGATTTGATCCCAATTTGGTCAGAAACATCCTTGGAGGAAGGGGAACGGATTTTGCATAAATGGTCACTCTGACCCCCAAAGGGCCAATGGGGCGGGGCCCAATAGGGGAAATAGAGGTAATGCCTTTAAATCGCTACTTGTCATAAAGTTATGAATTGATTTGAACCCAATTTAGTCAGGAACATCCTTGGGGGAAGGGGAACAGATATTGCATCAATGGTGACTCTGACCCCAGAGGAGCCAAAGGGGCGGGGCCCCAATAGGGGAAATAGAGGTTATGCTTTTAAATTGCTACTAGTCATAATGTTATGAATGGATTTGAACCCAATTTGATCAGAAAAATCCTTGGGGGAAGGGGAACAGATATTGCATAAATGGTGACTCCGACCCCGAAGGCCCAATAGGGGAAATGGAGGTAATGCCTTTAAATCGCTACTAGTCAAATGTTCTTATTGGATTTTGACCAAATTTGGTCAGAAACATACTTGGCAGAAGGGGACCAGATTTTGCATATATGGTGACTCTGACCCCTAAGGGGCCGGAGAGGCATGGCCCAATAGGGGAAATAGAGGCAATTCCTTTAAATCGCTACTAGTCATAAAGTTATGAATGGATTTGAACCCAATTTAGTGAAAATCCTTGGGGGAAGGGGAACAGATTTTGCATAAATGGTCACTCTGACCCCTGAGGGGCCAAATGGGCTGGGCCCAATAGGGGAAAATAGAGGCAATTCCTTTAAATCGCTACTAGTCATAAAGTTATGAATGGATTTGAACCCAATTTAGTCAGAAACATCCTTGGGGGAAGGGGAACAGATATTGCATAAATGGTCACTCTGACCCCTGAGGGGCCAAATGGGCTGGGCCCAATAGGGGAAAATAGAGGCAATTCCTTTAAATCGCTACTAGTCACAAAGTTATGAATGGATTTGAACCCAATTTAGTGAAAAACATCCTTTGGGGAAGGGGAACAGATTTTGCATAAATTGTGACTCTGACCCCTGAGGGGCCTAAGTGGCAGGGCCAAATAGGGGAAAATAGAGGTAATTCATTTAAATCGCTACTAGTCATAAAGGTATGAATGGATTTGAACCCAATTTAGTCAGAAACATCCTTGGGGGAAGGGGAACAGATATTGCATAAATGGTCACTCTGACCCCTGAGGGGCCAAATGGGCTGGGCCCAATAGGGGAAATGGAGGTAATGCCTTTAAATCGCTACTAGTCATAAAGTTATGAATGGATTCGAACTTAATTTGGTGAGAAACATCCTTGGGGGAAGGGGATCAGATTTTGCATAAATGGTGACTGACCCCTGAGGGGCCAATGGGACGGGGCCCAATAGGGGAAATAGAGGTAATGCCTTTAAATCGCTACTAGTCATAAAGTTATGAATGGATTTGATCCCAATTTGGTCAGAAACATCCTTGGAGGAAGGGGAACGGATTTTGCATAAATGGTGACTCTGACCCCCAAGGGGCCAAAGGGGCGGGGCCCAATATGACAAATAGAGGTAATTCCTTTAAATCGCTACTTGTCATAAAGTTATGAATGGATTTGAACCCAATTTAGTCAGCAACATCCTTGGGGGAAGGGGAACAGATATTGCATAAATGGCGACTCTGACCCCAGAGGAGCCAAAGGGGCGGGGCCCCAATAGGGGAAATAGAGGTAATGCCTTTAAATTGCTACTAGTCATAATGTTATGAATGGATTTGAACCCAATTTGATCAGAAAAATCCTTGGGGGAAGGGGAACAGATATTGCATAAATGGTGACTCCGACCCCGAAGGCCCAATAGGGGAAATGGAGGTAATGCCTTTAAATCGCTACTAGTCAAATGTTCTTATTGGATTTTGACCAAATTTGGTCAGAAACATCCTTGGCAGAAGGGGACCAGATTTTGCATATATGGTGACTCTGACCCCTAAGGGGCCGGAGAGGCATGGCCCAATAGGGGAAATAGAGGCAATTCCTTTAAATCGCTACTAGTCATAAAGTTATGAATGGATTTGAACCCAATTTAGTGAAAATCCTTGGGGGAAGGGGAACAGATTTTGCATAAATGGTCACTCTGACCCCTGAGGGGCCAAATGGGCTGGGCCCAATAGGGGAAAATAGAGGCAATTCCTTTAAATCGCTACTAGTCATAAAGTTATGAATGGATTTGAACCCAATTTAGTCAGAAACATCCTTGGGGGAAGGGGAACAGATATTGCATAAATGGTCACTCTGACCCCTGAGGGGCCAAATGGGCTGGGCCCAATAGGGGAAAATAGAGGCAATTCCTTTAAATCGCTACTAGTCACAAAGTTATGAATGGATTTGAACCCAATTTAGTGAAAAACATCCTTTGAGGAAGGGGAACAGATTTTGCATAAATTGTGACTCTGACCCCTGAGGGGCCTAAGTGGCAGGGCCAAATAGGGGAAAATAGAGGTAATTCATTTAAATCGCTACTAGTCATAAAGGTATGAATGGATTTGAACCCAATTTAGTCAGAAACATCCTTGGGGGAAGGGGAACAGATATTGCATAAATGGTCACTCTGACCCCTGAGGGGCCAAATGGGCTGGGCCCAATAGGGGAAATGGAGGTAATGCCTTTAAATCGCTACTAGTCATAAAGTTATGAATGGATTCGAACTTAATTTGGTCAGAAACATTCTTGGAGAAAGGGGATCAGATTTTGCATAAATGGTGACTCTGACCCCCGAGGGGCCAATGGGACGGGGCCCAATAGGGGAAATAGAGGTAATGCCTTTAAATCGCTACTAGTCATAAAGTTATGAATGGATTTGATCCCAATTTGGTCAGAAACATCCTTGGAGGAAGGGGAACGGATTTTGCATAAATGGTCACTCTGACCCCCAAAGGGCCAATGGGGCGGGGCCCAATAGGGGAAATAGAGGTAATGCCTTTAAATCGCTACTTGTCATAAAGTTATGAATTGATTTGAACCCAATTTAGTCAGGAACATCCTTGGGGGAAGGGGAACAGATATTGCATCAATGGTGACTCTGACCCCAGAGGAGCCAAAGGGGCGGGGCCCACATAGGGGAAATAGAGGTAATGCCTTTAAATCGCTACTAGTCATAAAGTTATGAATGGATTTGATCCCAATTTGGTCAGAAACATCCTTGGAGGAAGGGGAACGGATTTTGCATAAATGGTCACTCTGACCCCCAAAGGGCCAATGGGGCGGGGCCCAATAGGGGAAATAGAGGTAATGCCTTTAAATCGCTACTTGTCATAAAGTTATGAATTGATTTGAACCCAATTTAGTCAGGAACATCCTTGGGGGAAGGGGAACAGATATTGCATCAATGGTGACTCTGACCCCAGAGGAGCCAAAGGGGCGGGGCCCCAATAGGGGAAATAGAGGTAATGCTTTTAAATTGCTACTAGTCATAATGTTATGAATGGATTTGAACCCAATTTGATCAGAAAAATCCTTGGGGGAAGGGGAACAGATATTGCATAAATGGTGACTCCGACCCCGAAGGCCCAATAGGGGAAATGGAGGTAATGCCTTTAAATCGCTACTAGTCAAATGTTCTTATTGGATTTTGACCAAATTTGGTCAGAAACATCCTTGGCAGAAGGGGACCAGATTTTGCATATATGGTGACTCTGACCCCTAAGGGGCCGGAGAGGCATGGCCCAATAGGGGAAATAGAGGCAATTCCTTTAAATCGCTACTAGTCATAAAGTTATGAATGGATTTGAACTTAATTTAGTCAGAAACATCCTTGGCAGAAGGGGATCAGATTTTACATTAATGGTGACTCTGACCCCTAAGGGGCTGGAGAGGCGTGGCCCAATAGGGGAAATAGAGGCAATTCCTTTAAATCGCTACTAGTCATAAAGTTATGAATGGATTTGAACTCAATTTGGTCAGAAACTTCCTTGGCGGAAGGGGAACAGATTTTGCATAAATTGTGTCTCTTACCCCCAAGGAGTCAAAGGGGGGGGGGGGGGCCCAATAGCGGAAATAGAGGTAATTCCTTTAAATCGCTACTAGTCATAGAGTTATGAATGGATTTGAACCCAAATTTAGTCGGAAACATCCTTGGGGGAAGGGGAACAGATATTGCATAAATGGTAACTCTGACCCCCGAGGGGCCAAAGGAGTGGGGCCCAATAGGGGAAATAGAGGTAATTCCTCTAAATCGCTACTTCTCATGAAGTTATTTATCGATTTGAACTTAATTTGGTCAGAAACATAATTGGGGAAGGGGAACAGACTTTGCATAAATGGTGACTCTGACACCGAGGGGCCAAAGCGGCGGGGCCCAATAGGAGAAATAGAGGTAATTAATTGAAATTGCTACTAGTCTTTAAGTTATGAATGGATTTGAACCCAATTTGGTCAGAAACATCCTTGAGGAAAGCGAAACAGATTTTGCATTTAGTGATGACTTTGCCCAAAGTTTTGGGGCCCCATAGGGGAAATAAAGGTAATTACTTTAAATCGCTATTAATCATAGAGTTATGAATGCATGTTTGAAACTTAGAGAGTCTGGACTTTGTTATTTCTTTAAAGCAGTTGGGATCCCCACACTTTAAGCATATAAAGCATTGTTTGAGGTTGACAAATAAGACGATTTTAACATGAACACTATTTTGACTTTTGGTCACATCCAACCAGGTGAGCGATACAGGCCCCATGGGCCTCTTGTGAGCTCACCTGGTCCGAAGGACCAAGGTGAGCTTATGCCATACCGTTGCGTCCGTTGTCCGTCCGTCCGTCCGTCCGTCGTCTGTCGTCCGTCCGTCCGTCAACAATTGACTTCTTCTTCATAACCACTGATCAGAATTTGACCAAATTTTGTCAGAAGCATCACTATGGGGTGAGGATTCAAAATTGTACAAATGGTGGGGCTGACCCCCTGGGGGCCGGAGGGGCGGGGCCAAAATGGGTCAATATACCTTTATTGATATTAACGACTTCTTCTCTGAAACCAAGCAATGGATATCGCTCATATTTGCCTGGTAGCATCACTATGGGGTGGGAATTCAAAATTGTACAAATGATGGGGCTGGGGCCTGAGGGGCGGGGCTAAATGTGGTCAATTGGGCTATATTGATATAAACGACTTCTTCTCTGAAACTGAGCAATGGATATTGCTCATATTTGCCTGGTACCATCACTATTGGGTGGGGATTCAAAATTGTGCAAATGGTGAGCCTGACCCCAAGGGGGCCTGAGGGGTGGGGCTAAGAGGGGTCAATTTGGCTAAATTGATATGAACAACTTCTCTTCTAAAAACCAAGCAATTGATATTGCTCATATTTGACTGTGAGCATCACTATGAGGTGGGGATTCAAAATTGTACAAATGGTGAGGCTGACCCCAAGGGGGCCTGAGGGGTGGGGCCAAGAGAGGTCAATTTGGCTAAATTGATATGAACAACTTCTCTTCTGAAACCAAGCAATTGATATTGCTCATATTTGACTGTGAGCATCCCTTTGGGGTTGGGATTCAAAATTGTACAAATAGTGGGGTCGTCCTCCCTTGGGGCTGAGAGGCGGGGCCAAAAGGGGTCATTTTGGCAGATTTGACATAAACAACTTTTTCTCTAAAACTAAGCAATGGATATCTCTAATATTTGACTGGTAGCATTCCCTTGGGTTAAGGATTCAAAATTGAACAAATGATGGGGCCCACCCCTTAGGGCTGAGGGACGGGGCCAAAAGGGGTCAATTTGGTTAAATTGATATAAACAACTTCTCTGAAACTAATCAATGGATATCACTCACATTTGTATGGTAGCATGGTCATGGGGTGGGAATTCAAAATTGTACAAATGGTGAGGCTGACCCCAAGGGGGCTGAGGGGTGGGGCCAAAAGGGGTCAATTTGGCTAAATTGATATGAACAACTTCTCTGAAACAGCTCATATTTGACTGGTAGCATTCTTTTGGGTAAGGATTCAAAATTTTATAAAGAAAGGAACTGACCTCCTGGGAGCAGAGGGCGGGGTCAAAAGGGGTCAATTGGTTTAAACAACTTCTTTTCTGAAACTAGGCAATGGATATCACTCACATTTGTGTGGTATCATCCCTAAGGGGTTGCGCCAAAAGTCAATTTCATTTCATGAATTAAAGCATTTTTAGCTCACCTGGACCGAAGGTCCGGTGAGCTTATGTCATGGCGCAGCATCCGTCGTCTGTCCGTCGTCCGTCAACATTTGCTTCAAATCGCTACTGGTCACAAAGTTCTTACTGGATTTTGACCAAATTTGGCCAGAAACATCCTTGGCAGAAGGGGAACAGATTTTGCATAAATGGTGACTCTGAGCCCCGAGGGGCCAAAGGGACAGGGCCCAATAGGGGAAATAGAGGTAATGCATTTAAATCGCTACTAGTCATAAAGTTATGAATGGATTTGATCCCAATTTGGTCAGAAACATCCTTGGAGGAAGGGGAACGGATTTTGCATAAATGGTCACTCTGACCCCCAAAGGGCCAATGGGGCGGGGCCCAATAGGGGAAATAGAGGTAATTCCTTTAAATCGCTACTTGTCATAAAGTTATGAATGGATTTGAACCCAATTTGGTCTGAAACATCCTTGGAGGAAGGGGAACAGATTTTGCATAAATGGTCACTCTGAGCCCCGAGGGGCCAAAGGGACGGGGCCCAATAGGGGAAGTAGAGGTAATTCCTTTAAATCGCTACTTGTCATAAAGTTATGAATGGATTTGATCCCAATTTGGTCTGAAACATCCTTGGAGGAAGGGGAACAGATTTTGCATAAATGGTGACTCTGAGCCCCGAGGGGCCAAAGGGATGGGGCCCAATAGGGGAAATAGAGGTAATTCCTTTAAATCGCTACTTGTCATAAAGTTATGAATTGATTTGAACCCAATTTGGTCTGAAACATCCTTGGAGGAAGGGGAACAGATTTTGCATAAATGGTGACTCTGAGCCCCGAGGGGCCAAAGGGACAGGGCCCAATAGGGGAAATAGAGGTAATTCCTTTAAATCGCTACTAGTTATTAAGTTATGAATGGATTTGAACCCAATTTGGTCAGAAACTTCCTTGGGGGAAGGGGAACAGATTTTGCATAAATGGTGACTCTGACCCCCGAGGGGCCAAAGGGGCAGGGCCCAATAGGGGAAATAGAGGTTATTCTTTTAAATCGCTACTTGTCATAAAGTTATGAATGGATTTGAACCCAATTTAGTCAGGAACATCCTTGGGGGAAGGGGAACAGATTTTGCATAAATGGTGGCCCTGACCCCTGAGGGGCCAAAGGGGCATGGCCCAATATGGGAAATGGAGGTAATTCATTTAAATCGCTACTAGTTATTAAGTTATGAATGGATTTGAACCCAATTTGGTCAGAAAATTCCTTGGGGGAAGGGGAACAGATTTTGCATAAATGGTGACTCTGACCCCCGAGGGGCCAAAGGGGTGGGGCCCAATAGGGGAAATAGAGGTAATTCTTTTAAATCGCTACTTGTCATAAAGTTATGGATGGATTTGAACCCAATTTAGTCAGGAACATCCTTGGGGGAAGGGGAACAGATCTTGCATAAATGGTGGCTCTGACCCCAAAGGGGCCAAAGGGGCGGGGCCCAATAGGGGAAATAGCGGTAATTCCTTTAAATCGCTACTTGTCATAAAGTTATGAATGGATTTGAACCCAATTTGGTCTGAAACATCCTTGGAGGAAGGGGAACAGATTTTGCATAAATGGTGACTCTGAGCCCCGAGGGGCCAATGGGACGGGGCCCAATAGGGGAAATAGAGGTAATTCCTTTAAATCGCTACTTGTCATAAAGTTATGAATGGATTTGAACCCAATTTGGTCAGAAACATCCTTGGGGGAAGGGAAACAGATTTTGCATAAATGGTGACTCTGACCCCTGAGGGGCCCCATAGGGGAAATAGAGGTCATTCCTTCAAATTGCTACTAGTCATAAAGTTATGAATGGATTTGAACCCAATTTGGTCAGAAACATCCATAGGGGAAATTAATAGAGGTAATTCTTTTAAATCCCTACTAGTAATAAAGTTATGAATGGATGTTCTAAAAACAATTCTTGAGGTCTTTCAGACCCTTAGAAAGTCTTGACTTCGTTATTTCTTTAAAGCAGTTGGGATCTCCACACCATAACCATATATAGCATTGTTTGAGATTGACAAATAAAACGAATTGAGCATGAACATGAACATTATTTTGACATTTGGTCTAATCCAAACAGGTGAGCGAAACAGGCCCCATGGGCCTCTTGTTTTTATAGAGAAACTTTCCCCAAAAACTAAAAAATTTCAGCAAATCTTTAACTAATATGTTCCCCTTCAATCCAATGATGATTTCCTCCGGACAGTTTTTATAAGTTGGGGAGGTTAATGAAATCGGGACCAGATGTTTGTGTGGAGACAGCACATTGATCGGAGACGAGCATCGAACTGTCATCACTTGCCAGCTGTTACCGGGTAACAATCCTGGAATCTCCAGTAAATATATACCACTAACTTGTCACAAATAACCACTCTATAACCTTACTGTTACAGAAAGTCACGATCAGGAATTTAGTGACACGACGAGTTAGAACAAGCACAGCGATTGTAATAAAGACATAAGCCAACCACAATTAATGTTCACAAATAAATGCCTTATTTATTTATCACGGTAATTGAGACAATGTATTCTGCAATTCTGTAGACCGTCATTTTTCATGAACTTAGTTACAACACAACTTAAACATGAAAATCGACAAAATCACAGCTGAAATACCATTTATTGATATTCGCTGAAGTTGAGATAACTGTCGGTTGCAAATGTTCCCGACCTTTGTACAGAGCTGTCGTTATACCAAATAATGTCAGCGGAAATGAATTTTATAAAACAATGTAGTTTGACACATATGACAATTACAGCTGTTGTCAGTGTGATGAATCATATGCGCAATGACCAATCAACTTTACCAACTGATATTAAAAAAGAACTCGTCAGCAAACCTTGTAACCCTTACATTCGTGTGATCTACCATAATCAACGGTATCTCTTATCCACACTACCATGTACTAACCAATATCTTGATATCACTTCTACAAAACAGTAGATATCTGATGTCATTTTATAAAATTCCAAAGTATAGTTTTAAAAATACTGGCCAATTAGAGACCATAACGGCTACCATGAATATCTGATACAGCGAAAAAGTAAAACCGACTTCGCGGATGTTGACATTGAGAGCCGTGTGAAACTTCCTCATTCCCGTGAGTAACTAAACCGGAAAGTATCAGATAATCCTGGGGACATGGTAATTAAGTCAGTTGAGGTGTTATATTCCGTATATCTGTACGTCCATATACTGTTTCCAAGGCTTATCTCAACAATAGAGTTGTGTGCATCCTAGTTTAATACTTCATGGTTTCGGCCGCCATTGGTAAGCAATCGTATATTTGCGATTACTAAATAGGCTTGGTCTACAAATTTCACGCAAGAGTCCAGTAGATTAATTATGAAAGCCTTTCGATATTTTAAGCTGTGGAAATAGTTTCCAAAACGTGTTATATAGTATGATTCCTACATCTAGAACACTTCTTTGTTTAAGTGACAAACTTTTATTCATATTTATGAAACATTATTTAAAGAATCGCATCGCTGAGTTGTACTTGAAAACAAAGTATGATAATACATTTTTAATTTGTACCTGTGTTTAAATATCAGGCATGTCGAGTCAGTCACATAGAAAGAGATGGGTTTTTTTTCTATAGAGGACCTAACAAAAAATAGCAAAGTATGCAGCAAAACAGACTATCTTCGCTTCATAACGGAGATAGTGAAGTACCGTAAGCAGCGGTAATTAGTACACAATAATTTGTCTCCGTTCAGTGTAAGTCTCGACTCAGTATAATTTGTCTCCACTCGGTATAATTTGTCTTCGCTCGGTGTAATTTGTCTCCACTCAGTATGATCCACTCAGTGTAATTTGTCTCCACTCAGTATGATTTGTATCCGTTCAATATAATTGGTATCCGTTTAGTATAACTTGTGCCCGTTCCTGTCTTCGTTCAGTATAAGTTGTCTCCGTTCGGTATAGTTTGTCTCCGTTTAGTATGGTTCGTGTCCGTTCAGTATGATTCGGGTCCGTCCCTGTCTCCGTTAAGTTTGATTTGTCTCCATTCCTGTCTCCGCTCATTGTAATTTGTCTCCGTTCGGTATAGTTTGTATCCATTCAGTATAATTTGTCTTTGTTCCTGTCTCCGTTCAGCATAATTTATATCCATTTAGTATAATTTGTATCCGTTCAATATAATTTGTATCCGTTCAGTATAACTTGTGCCCGCTCCTGTCTTCGTTCAGTATAGTTTGTCTCCGCTCCGTATAATTTGTCTCCGTTTAGTATGATTTGTCTCCGTTCATCATGATTTGTCTTCGTCCAGTGTAATTTGTCTCCATTCAGTATAGTTTATATCCGTTTAGTATAATTTGTCTTCTTTCAGTATAATTTGTATCCGTTCAATTTAATTTGTATCCGTTTGGTATAATTTGTGTCCGTTCCTCTCTCTGTGCAGTACCATTTGTCTCCGCTCAGTACCATTTGTCTCCGTTCAGAATGAGTTGTATCCGTTCAGTATGATTTGTATCCGTTCAGAAAGATTTGTCTCCGTTCCTGTATCCGCTCAGTATAATTTGTCTCCGTTCAGTATAGTTCGTGTCCGTTCAGTATATAGTTCGTGTCAGTTCAGTATGATTTATATCCGTTCAGTATGAATTTGTGTCCGTTCCTCTCTCTGTGTAGTACCATTTGTCTCCGTTCAGTATGATTTGTATCCGTTCAGTATGATTTGTCTCCGCTCAGTATAATTTGTCTCCGTTCAGTATAGTTCGTGTCCGTTCAGTGTAATTTATCTCCAATCAGAATGATTTGTATCCGTTCAGTATGATTTTTTCGCCGTTCGGTATAGTTCGTGTCCGTTCAGTATGATCTATATCCGTTCAGTATGATTTTGTCTCCGTTCCTGTGTCCGCTCAGTATAATTTGTCACCGTTCCTGTTTCCGCTCAGTATAATTTGTCTCCGTTCCTGTCTCCGCTCAGTATTATCTGTCTCCGTGCCTGTTTCTGCTCAGTATAATTTGTCTCCGTTCCTGTCTCCGCTCAGTATTATTTGTCTCCGTTCCTGTCTCCGCTCAGTATAGTTTGTGTCCGTTCATTGTAATTTGTCCCGTTCCTGTTTCCGCTCAGTATAATTTGTCTCCGTTCCTGTTTCCGCTCAGTATAATTTGTCTCCGTTCCTGTCTCCGCCCAGTATTATCTGTCTCCGTTCCTGTTTCTGCTCAGTATAATTTGTCTCCGTTCCTGTCTCCGCTCAGTATAATTTGTCTCCGTTCCTGTCTCCACTCAGTATAATTTGTCTCCGTTCCTGTCTCCGCTCAGTATAATTTGTCTCCGTTCCTGTCTCCGCTCAGTATAGTTCGTGTCCGTTCATTGTAATTTGTCTCCGTTCCTGTCTCCGTTCAGTTTGATTTGTCTCCGTTTACTACAATCTGTCTCCGTTCAGTGTATTTTGTCTCCGTTCCTGTCTTCGCTCTGTATAATTTGTCTTCGTTAAATACGATTCGTGTCCGTTCAGTATAATTTGTATCCGCTCAGTATAATTTGTGTCCGTTCCTGTATCCGCTCAGTATAATTTGTCTCCGCTCCTGTATCCGCTCAGTATTATTTGTCTCCGTTCTGTATAGCTTGCCTCCATTCGGTATAATTTGTCCCAGTTTTTGTCTCTGTTCAGTATAGTTTGTCTCCGTCTCATTATAGTTTGTCTCCTTTCAGTATAATTTGCCTCCTTTTAGTATAATTTGTCTTCGTTCAGTATAATGACTGTATCTCCGTTCTGTATAAATTGTCTCTGTTCAGTATAATGAATGTATTTGCGTTCAGTATACTTTGTGTCAGTTCAGTATAATTTGTCTCCGTTTAGTATAATGATTGTATCTCCGTTTAGTGACATTTGTCTCCTTTCAGTACAGTTTGCCTCCTTTCAGTATGATTTGCCTTCTTTCAGTATAATTTGCCTCCTTTCAGTATAATTTGTCTCCTTTCAGTATAATTTGTCTCTGTTCAGTATAATTTGTCTCTGTTCAGTATATTTGTCTCCTTTCAGTATAATTTGTGTCCGTTCCCATCTCCATGATCTATTATAGTGATCCCGTTCCATTTCTCTATACAATTATACATGGGCCTCTTTATTGTGGTATACTGTTAATAGGGAGAAATTGACCTCAGGGTCAATTACATGGTCAGGTGTTATCTGTGACCACTAGAGTCTGGTGATCCTTACCAGTACCGTATCAGACAGCTAAATTGAGTTACAACGGGTGTCAGGTGTCCCTATGCTGATGCGGCTGGACCCCTATCACAGTATCTCATTAGCTGGCATCCCATCCATGTCATTTTAATCATTATAATTGCTGTGTATGTGTTTAGGCCCTGATAGAGTCAGTCCTGGTGTGGCCTTGGAAGGGGTAACGTGTAAGCTCGATACTCAGGCCATACATGCTACTAATGTCTGTAGAATACTTATAACTAATACTCAACATTTATACTTAAAACAGTTGTTGCTGGTTGTTTATTATTTTAAGTGCAGCATATAGGGTAACATATACCATATAGGATACCTTATAGTGCCAAATATATTTTACGAGTTGGCGAAATTTTTTTTATTTTATTTCTTTTTATTATATTATCTTACATATTAGCCACACGAGTAAAATATATTTGGTATTACTGCAGATAATGTTAGATATTCTGTTTATTATATTTTTAAAGCAAAATATTCCGGGTCAGTTTTTATTTTTCCTCGTTGTCGTTTGTAAGCAGTGTTTTGATTGGTCAAATAAAAAGAAAAGACATTTTTCAGAAAAAAGTTAATTTGACAAATATCCCTTTTATAGAGTGAACAATTTTCGATATTTCACTATAGTGAACATGTAAAAGAACGAGTTATGTTAATGCTTCTAGTGATTAGAGTTAAATTGAATTCATTAGTTTTCATGATTTAATAATTTAAATATGACTGATTTAATTAATTGGAATTTGAAGAAATTTATTCACTTGAATTAAACTGAACACCTTCAATGAATTAAATACATTAAAATGACTACAGTTATTAAAATAAGTTATATAAAGATAGCTGTGAGCAGACGTACATTGTGGTAAATACGTCAGTCGTCAGTCAGGGACTCGTTAACCTACCACTTTAAAATTCGATTGAGACTTAATGTATTTCCAGGGCGATCTGAATTTTAATGGCCATCTTCCTTACTGTAAATTCAGTCATTACTTATTGTCAATATGTTACGTTATTTTAACGGGTAAAATTATTAGGCTGACATACATTACGATCTTTACCTCGAGAAACAGATTCAGAGAGATACATATTTAGTTACCACCGAAACCATACATCCTGTCACCTATTACAGCATATGTTGGTGTCGACTTGACGTACGATCAATTACAATGTATGTGTGTTTGTATAATGGCTATCTTAGTAAAACACTGACTAATTAATGTAAGTCATATATATAAAATATACGATAGTATATAATTAGTACTAGCTTACATAAACATATAGGAACATAATTAATTTACAGTTGTAACTTGTAGATGATTTCTAAATAAATACGCTATCTGGTATTGAACTTTCGGAAGGTTCAGGTAAGAATCACCATGCGCATGCGCAGATCGATAGCAGGAGAGTATCAGAGGGGGCGTTCGAAACACGCTGGTGGTTGTGACTGACGGAGAGAGTATATTACAGCATGGCGATATTGGACAGGAGTAGAGGTGGATACAGAGTGTTTGTTGGTGATTTGGGCAGTCGAGTGGGGAAACATGAATTGGAAAGGGAGTTTGGAGTAATTGGAGACATAACAGATGTTTGGGTCGCAAGGTAATATGGAGTGACAGCGATGTTTTATCAGTTGACCACCTCGGATAAGGTTCGTTATCGTACATGAACAAGACACCTAGAGTATTCGCTCAGTATACGTATTTACTCAAAATGTTGTATACTGTTATCAGTAATTTCTTACATAAAAAGTCGTAAAGTTTCCCCAAATTTACGAATAATTCTGTTTGTAAGTATACAACTTTTTTAAAAGTAACGGTGAAGTTAACCAGTCATAGATGTGTTAGCTTAAAGTCGATAGAACAAACCAGGGACAATACACATGTATATAAAATGTCATTTAAAAAGTCGGCGCTTACAGCTAATAAATATTCAGGTATAGAAATAAAATTGTAAAGAAAAGTTTTAGAAATTGCTTTGGTATTGAGTCATAACCTAGTATGTATAATAAACACATAAATAAAAATGGTCCTTCTCTATTAATGTGGGTATTTAATGTAGCAGGAACTCAATGTAATTTTACTACATACATGATAATGCGTGTTGTGGGCCGATCATTGGCCCCATTCCCAATTGAAATTATCTAATATTTTAAAGACAAATTGGCGAAGTTTACAGTTTTGCTATGATATTTATTGTGTGTTGAATTGCAGGGCTTTTCTTGAGGGGCGATCATGGGCCCTATTCCCAGTTGCAATAATTTCATATTTCTTAAGACAAATTCCCAATTTCATCTTGAAAATTTCCTTTTAATATTCATCATTTTCCCCCAAAATGAGCAAAAAAGTTCTTTCCTAAACCATTGCCTACAAAAAATCATGGCTGGACCATATCTAGGGCACTATAACTATTTATCACTAGACCTGACCATAGGTTATATAGGCACTATAACCATTTATCACTAAACTGGACTATAGGTTATATAGGGCACTATAACCATTTATCACTAAACTGGACTATAGGTTATATAGGGCACTATAACTATTTATCACTAAACTGGACTATAGGTTATATAGGGCACTATAACTATTTATCACAAGACTGGACCATAGGTTATATAGGCACTATAACTATTTATCACTAGACTGGACCATAGGTTATATAGGGCACTATAACTATTTATCACAAGACTGGACCATAGGTTATATAGGCACTATAACTATTTATCACTAGACCTGACCATAGGTTATAGGGCACTATAACTATTTATCACAAGACTGGACCATAGGTTATATAGGGCACTATAACTATTTATCACTAGACCTGACCATAGGTTATATAGGCACTATAACTATTTATCCCTAGACCTGACCATAGGTTATATAGGACACTATAACTATTTATCACAAGACTGGACCATAGGTTATATAGGCACTATAACTATTTATCCCTAGACCTGACCATAGGTTATATAGGGACACTATAACTATTTATCACTAGACTGGACCATACATCATATTGGGCCTACTGTACCTATTTTCATTAGGCTTGACCATAGGCTATATGATATTAACAAGGTGTATATAATAGATATTAACAGGATATAGATAATACATGGCCTTTTACCACTGATCAGTTAGTTTTCCACTAGGGCCCTTTTTACCACTAATCGATCAGTTTTCCATTAGGGTCCCATTTACCCCTAACCTGTGACAGTTTCCTATTAGTATGTCCACTCATTGATAAGATCATATTTGTATGAAATCTTGTTGACATTAGAAATCACTTTGATTGTATATATTGGTTTGTTCCTTAGATGATTAAATATCCTGGAATTAGATAGGTTGGTCCTCGGGGCTAACGTCGATGATTGAGGTCAAGTCTGACCTGGAGCTGTTGTCTTCTTTTAAATTTTCTGTAATGTCACTGTAACAATAGTTAGTGCTGATACTGATCTTACTACAACTCAACCTTTTATAACAAAGTAAACGATTCTCGTCCTGAAATGTACAGTGGACCCTCGATAATCCGAACACCTTCGTTCCCAGCCCAAACCGTCCGGATTACAAGTTTTCCGGACTGCCGAGTTTCGTCTACCAGGTCTAAAAAATTGTCATGTAAGAGTTATCTCCCTTGACTATATGCAATGCGGGACGTTTAAATGACATACTTCCATTTCATAAACACGTCTAATTGTCAGTTTTTTTAAAAGATAAACATACTTTTGTTTTTAAAAGAACATGTTAAGTGAAAGTTGTTTTATATTTCGTTACACGTAACGGTGTTACAAGCCGATATCCATGTTTACCCAATACAAATGTAACCGAACCCCCCTTAGTGTTCAAATGTTAATAATGTTAATTACCGATCATGAATTTATTACATGTATTTGAGATTGATTATAAATTATCGTATCACGTACTGTATGTTTGTGCATGAATTCTTGCGAACTACGAAATAGCAATATGTGTTTCTTTTGAAGTTGCCGTATGTAAAATAACTATAATAGATATTGTACCTCAAGTTGATAAAAGCAAGACCAGTTTATACTGTGCTTAAAATCCTTTAATACTGTAGCATTTAGGTCATAAAGAAAAGCAATGTACCGTTATAAAAACAGAGCTACATTGCAACACAGGTAAACACCCGGGCTATGACCTGGCAGCGATCGCTATGACTACGCACAGTGTCAAGCGATAGTCTGTACAGCTGTCGACATGGGTGACTTGCCCCGACATTTTCCCCTCCTCGTGGTGAAAAAATCGTCCGGATTATTGCGGGAAATTTACTATTGAAAAGTACATTCCGTTCCCAAAATGGGGTTCCGGAATCCGAATCCGAATTTCCGGACTGGTGAGTACAAATAACGTTACGGAAATCCGTTCCCGTGCATTTCCGTCTTGACTGCGAGTTTTCCGGACTATCGGCATCCGGATTATCGCAGGTCCACTGTACACAGGTCAGAGTTCATCACTATCTCTAGCTGCTCTGATTTGCTTATCCAGTTATACAGTAAATAACTTCCATAATTGAAATTTTAAAGATGACATTATATAAGTTTGTTGGTAGTATTTACTTTTCTATAACCTTGTGATGTAGTTGAGGAGGGTAGCATTCTGTTTGTACATGGGTATGTATGTTCACCTTTTGTCAGGGCTCAGCTAGCTACTTTGTTTTTAAACAGATTTTGATCAAACTTCATATGATGGTCAAGTATGAGGAAACCTTGAATAGGTTTATGTTTCAGGGCACCAAAGTGAAATACAAGGTCACTCTTACTATTTAACAAGTATTTGTTAGGGTCCTGAGACTTCATTATATAATACATTTCAAACAATCTTTATGTATTGGTCAACTATACATATTGGAATACCTCGAACAAGTTCATGTTTCAGGGTGCCAAGGTCAAGGATAAGCTTGGTCAATGTTAATATTTACTTTGTCAGTAATCAGATGACTTTGAGAATATCTCAAACAAGTTTGTGTTTCAGTGTGTCAAAGACAAGGCTATCATTGTTTAAGGAAATATTTTCCCTCAAGGCACTTAATTTTAAAATGAATTTTGATCAAACTTCATATTGGTCACTCAAGTATGAGAATCGAATATACCTTAAACAAGTTTGTGCTTCAGGGTTGCAATCACATGGCCACTGTTACTGTTTAAAGAAAATCTTTTGTCATCCCTCGAGCAACTTCATTTAATTTTAAACACATTTTTATCAAATAATAAGTATGAGAATACCTAAACAAGTTGGCCCCAGGGCTTATAGCTGGATATTTCTGCAGGAATACTTGGCACACAACAGAATTTAATTGTATCTCTTGTGATGCCTTGTTTAATTATGTTTAATTAAATGGAGATTTCATGAACTTTGTGATTCCTTAACTATGTAATTTCGTTAATTATGTAATTTCATTAGTGATGTAATTTCATTAATTATTTGATTTCATTGACTCTGTGATTTCATTGATGACTAGCAAAACAATGCACAGGTAAAACATTTCAAAGGCTATAGGTAGGACAATTCTGAGAAAGTTTGACAGAACGACCACATATTTCCTAAACTGCTGTTACAAAATATACATGTCCGAAATAGAACATATATATTATTGTAATAAAATATCATAGGCAGATTGTCAAACTTACCTTTCCCATTGTGAAGAATTCACTTAAATGATTACAGGACAAATATTTTATTGTTCTGACTAGTTTGACATCAGCCAAAATATTCCAAATAAAAAGAAAGCATTTTTATGGCTGGCCTTGTAAGAGCTAACAGGTTTGTTTGATTGACTGATATACTAAGTCAAAGTGTATGTTTTGGTAACAGGAACCTGATCAATGATATAATAAGTGTGTGTTTTGGTTAATGGAACCTGATGATCAATGATATAATAAGTTTATGTTTTGGTTAATGGAACCTGATCAATGATATAATAAGTGTTTGTTTTGGTTAATGGAACCTGATCAATGATATAATAAGTGTTTGTTTTGGTTAATGGAACCTGAATGATATAATAAGTGTTTGTTTTGGTTACCAGAATTCAAACCTGAATGATGTAATAAGTGTGTGTTTTGGTTACAGGAACCTGAATGATATAATAAGTGTTTGTTTTGGTTGCAGGAATCCGCCAGGATTTGCTTTCCTTGTGTACAAGTATTCGGACGATGCAGAACGAGCTGTGAGGAAGCTCCATGGAAGGTTTGTGTCTTAAGTTTGAGAGAAGTAATAACATGATGGATGGTTAAACACTAACGAGGTGCCATCTATGGATCAAAATATATTAAAAGTGATAAAAAACGTCTTTATACTGATGGTATCTCTTAGACTGCTTACCACTTTATCAGTTTTCTTTGTCAATAAAATAGAAATTCCTGTGTTTAACCCATGTGTATCTGTGGATATGTTGTCCTATAGATTGGATGTTCTTACTTAAAATATAAAGTCAATCCTGGTTAAGTTTTGTGTATATTTATTTATGGTAGGATAATTCAATACACATCTGGAAACAAAGAACTTATGCATCAATTGATTTAATGGCAAGTTCAATCTGGCTGGTCCTCATATTACTGGTATGTAACAGCTGAAGCAAGCTTTAATAAAGATGAAACGTTTCATCTGACAAAATGTTTGTATTCACATGTTGGGTACCACACTGGTTACACTAGATTATCTGCCATGTTTGTACTTCAGCTCTTGTGTGTAAACATTAGCCCCAAACAAAATGTGACAGTCAAAGGAAGTTTTAGAAGATTGTTGACATTCTGGAGAAATTCTATTTCTCATCAGCAAAATCATGTTAACTTCTCAACAATTATTGTCTGTATTGATTGCTTTGTGATCACAGCTTGGACAGTAAAATTATGTACTAGTTTTAGATTTGGTACAGAAGCTGGCTTTTGTTTTGTTAAGTTTGGAGAAAGGTTGAATGTTGTATTTGATCAATTGACTTTGTCAACCCTGAATATATAGTTTGTTGTAACACTGAGGCTAATTTTGTCCTGAAGATCAAGTGTGTTATATTGTCACACCAAAGACTGACTTTGTCCTGAAGATATTGTGTGATGTCACACCAAAGACTGACTTTGTCCTGAAGATATTGTGTGCTGTCACACCAAAGACTGACTTTGTCCTGAAGATATAGTGTGTTGTCACACCAAAGACTGACTTTGTCCTGAAGATATAGTGTGTTGTCACACCAAAGATTGACTTTGTCCTGAAGATATAGTGTGTTGTCACACCAAAGACTGACTTTGTCCTGAAGATATAGTGTGCTGTCACACCAAAGACTGACTTTGTCCTGAAGATATAGTATGTTGTCACACTGAAGGTTGATTATTACTGAAATACCATGATTCTTATCTCACCCTGATCTGTATATTTTTAAGGCCCCGACTGACTCTGTATGATATACATTCGATACACACGTAGTTGTCACAGAAATACACCTTATTGATCAGGTTGTAAATCAATAGCTGAGTGGTTGAGCAAATTCAACTTTGTAATATATGTTTTATGCAAAAAGTGTACGTATGTTCTTATATTCTGACTGAATTTTTTATGAATGCCTTTGGAATCTACGGTACGAAGCTAAGGGTTGTCACGACTTACAACTCCCTCGACACTTCTGGTAATGAACAATTTCCGTGATATTATCATGTTGTCTGTGGAACGAAATAAAAATGCACAGAAGGTGATTTTTCTATTTATGCTATCGTGTCTTTTTATCACACCTTAACTAGATGTTGAATTGATGCAAAAGATGGATGCATGTAATATTTATTAACCAATAATGGTGATGTAGTAATTATATCTGGGTCATGTGAATCACAGGTGTTCCCTGTCACAGTCAAATGTAGGAAAACTTTTACTGTAAAAATATAAACTGTTATATTGAGCTTTGTATATGCTTTATAAGGTAAAAAGTGTTTAAACGAGGCATTAAATGTCAAGAAGATGAAGTTTTATCAGTCTTTCTTAAATTATAAAGATTTTGTACTATTTTAATGCCACTGTACACCAGACTGATCAACAGCCACTAAGTAGTCATTTTGCTTCTAGTTGGTGTTATCAGGTAATATGACAAACATCCATATCACGACCATACTTTAACCAAGCATCATATGTAAAGTGATTATATACATGGGTGTGAGTGGAGTATGGTTGTGGGGGTGGGTGGGATATTATAGATCAAACAAAGTCATCGTTGGCGTCGCCAAAAAATAAAATTACTGCAAGTACTGACATGCTGTCATGTTTGTAATTAAGTATGTGTAAATATTTTCACTTTAATGCTGATATTTGGTCTGAAAGTTTTGGGTTGTATGATTTGTTTTGACACAGGTACAGTGAATTTTCAAGTTATCAAAATGATCGTCATGTCAGGTAATACATTCCTACAGTGTAATAGGCTTTGCTCAGATAGCTCTAATTTATGCAGTTTTTATTTGCTTTTAAAATGTTGAATTTAGAGACGGAATGTTCAGTGTACTAATCACTAGCTTAAACTACCAATAAACCCTTTCATCCATAACCATGAATTATCAACTAGTTGTGTAGATCGGTGACATGAATAATTGTAGGAAAAAAAAGTCTATAATAAATAACGTCTAGCTAGTCAGTTTTATAACATAATCCCTCACCAGCAACAGCTCCCCAGTATATATGTATATAAATGAGTGAATGTTACCTCACTGTGTCAGTTAAAAAAGTAATACCTTATTATGTAATGAGGGTTTTTGTAGGATCTATGCGCCATTTATTCAGATAAGATATCAGAGGAGAGTAAGGTAATCTGGAAACTTGTGTACAGTAATGTATCAGGATTAATGACTTCTTCACCTAATATGCCCATCATTGTGTTTCCTGCTATACATTGTTCAACAGATGTGAATTTTGGTGGTTGGGACATGATTTCAAAATAAAACAACAAATATTGACTATCTTGATCCCTGGTTGACTATAATCCTCTTTTGTTATTTTTCCATACTTCATCACACCATTCAGATAGCTAACTTCCTTCAGGATAATCTTTTGTTTAGGTTTTAGATTAATACTGCCATTAATTACCATATTGTATTTTTTCAGTCCTTTAAATGTCCTATGAGTTATTTGACTGGTTGGTGGTGACTGTTGAGTGTATGTCAACACTTTGTTCAGTTTTCTGGGTGCATGTTTGCATCACCATTCAGATGAGACATGGAAAAAATTTGTATACAAACATACTGTCAAGGTGACAGGGTTCATATGTGTTAAAAACTTTTAAACACAAACCTTTCTCAATAACAAAAAGGCTGAGGTTAATGTATTAGGCCTATGGCATACTGGGAACAAGGGCTACATTTGTGCTGCTAGTATTGTCTCGAGGTTCAGCCCCACCCTCAGGACTCCACATTACATAATGCTACCAGGAATATATTGTCACCAGGTTTAGCCTCACTCTCAGGTCTCCACATTACACAATGCTACCAGGGCTGTTTCCAGGTTCAGCCCCACCCTCAGGACTCCACATTACACAATGCTACCAGGGCTGTTTCCAGGTTCAGCCCCACCCTCAGGACTCCACATTACACAATTAATGCTACCAGGGCTGTTTCCAGGTTTAGCCCCACCCTCAGGACTCCACATTACACAATGCTACAAGCATTGTCTCCTGGTTCAGTCCCACCCTCAGGACTTCACATTACATAATGCTACCAGGAATATATTGTCACCAGGTTCAGCCTCATCCTCAGGACTCCATATTACATAATACTACCAGGACTGTCTCTTGGTTCAGCCTCATCCTCAGGACTTATATTACATGCCACCAGGATTGTGGCCAGGTTCAGCCCCACCCTCAGGACTTATATTACATGCCACCAGGATTGTGGCCAGGTTCAGCCCCACCCTCAGGACTCAACATTACAAGCTACCACGACTGTCCCCTGGTTCAGCCCCACTCTTACGACTTATATTACATGCTACCAGGATTGTGACCAGGTTCAGCCCCACCCTCAGGACTCAACATTACAAGCTACCAAGACTGTCCCCTGGTTCAGCCCCACTCTCAGGACTCCACACATGCACAATGCCACCAGGATTGTCTGTTGGTTCAGTTCCACCCTCATGACCGAGTTCCTGGGCCAGCCTGAGGTTATATATACAATTGTTAGACTTGAAATATTTGGCATGTTCATGCTACCTTTCATGATTCGTATGAGGCTTGTACTTCACTCATTTGATATCCCCAGACTAGAAGAATGACTATAGCCAGCAATTATACATGTATATGTACCTAATTTATATACGGGTTGGCACAGAGATGTGTCGTTTATTGGACAAGGAGTGATAATAATGATAACTTTATACTGAAATATGTAAGGCAGATCTAAAGAAAAGAAAAAACAAAAGTATCAAAAAAAGTTAATGTTGACCCAGAAATGAGCTCAGATGTGGAGACATTGCACACAATGTAAGAAAATCCTGAATCTCTTTAAAATGCAAATTGAATCGGTTAGAAATAAGCAATCAGATGTATGTTAACCTAGATGAATGTGCAGATTTAAACACATACACATTTCTAAGGAACATAAAACTGTTTACTCGAACATGCATTGTGTCTCTCCTATAGCAATGTTGCAAAGAAAGACTACGGTGTTACTATCCAAGTGGTGACAGCGCCATTGTCAACATGTCACTTTAAAGTTTTGCGTTTAGATACATCGCTCAAAAAGCATAAGAGTAACTTTAACCAAACTTAGTTTATATTACGGTAACATAGTGGACATCTCAACACACCCTTTATTATGGAATATCGTCCAGAATTTATGGTCCAGTGACTGGAAATTGAGAATAATTGGAATTGAGAAATCAGGACTTCAAAGTTTTGTGTTTAGCTCAGCTTCTCAAAAAGTGTCAATGTTATTTCAACCAAACACAAGCTATAGTTGTATTGTAGTATAGAGTTTTTGCTGTTTTTTATGGCTTAAAAACCTTAGATGTTGAGAAACTAATATAAAATCTTTATTGCTTCTATAGCCAAGGAGGAATGAATTCTATAATAAATCAGTTGTATTTTCTTCTCAAATTGTAGAAAGAGTGATTTTTGGGGTAAAACTGACATATTTAGGTGAATTTTGAGAATTATTGATTTTGCATAATTTGATATTTGTTTTGTAATGCATTAAAATTTACACGTGTATAATGTGTACAGTATAGGGTGCTTCTCTACTATCAATTTATATTCCAACAAATAACAGTATGATAGATACTAGTTCTACAGATTTATTATAATAATATCATATGAAGTCATAATTATTGCATTACATTTAATGCTAGTGCTATAATTAAGAATTCTTAAATATGCTGATATACAAATATTGAGTGGAAAGGATTTTTTTTTACTGAAATTTTATTTAATTTTGGAGTTTATTTAAACTTAACTGACAAAGGAAGACAGGTGAGACATATGATTATGTGTAATTTATGTTAAATAATTTGTTAGGTATTATGACACTACCATGACTTCTGATAGCTTCCGATTATTTTATAATTATATATTGTTCTATTTTGATGTTCCTCTTATTGGACATAATGTTGTCTGTTTATAAATATCTTGGCCAGTTATTAACTGACATAATAATTAATTGTTTAAATTTTGACAGGTTAGTGTGTGGTCGAAGGGTGCGAGTCGAGCACGCCATTCCCTATGAAGAGAGAGCAGCAGCACAAGCCATGCGAATCAGCAGACACAGTGGTAACTACAGACATAATAGGTAAGTAAGTACTGTCTGTCCTACAGATTCCGTCTCTGTGTCTGTGACATTGTCTGCTAACATTTATTTCCTGTCTGAGACATTGTCATATGCAGCTGAAATTTAAATTAACTTAACTAAAATTAGGTCACAGTGACCTTATTGTCAAAGGTCAAACAAATGGTGCTGAAATAATCCAGCAATAATCCCATGGCTAGTAATAATCCCACCATGGGTATAGATGATGATGCTAACAAAGCACAATATTAATTGTCTTTCAATAAGACCATCCCCTACATTGATTAAGTTTTGTTGTGTAAGCCTGTTGGGCATAGCACAAGGTAAATATTGTTAGATGAGACATATGTAGCTTGCCAGAAACAATTCTTTACTTTTTACAATATGAAAGCTGGTATAGCAAAAGACTAATCTAAGATCGGGAAAAAAATATCAATTAGAAAAACTGGCTTAATACTTCACAATGTCTCACACAATACCCTGACACACTGGTGTGTGGGTGTGTGATATATGGAGGTGTCCTTGTTGGAGTTCTTATGTCAAACAGTATATAAACTGAAAAGTCTGTCATTTAAATATGGCCACACCTCTGACTATCACTTGATCTCTTGTCTGCACCTCTTCATAAAGGAGGTATTGGTATAGAGCTATGTGTGTGTGTCAGACCATAGAATCTGGTTCCATCCACAAGTAGAGTGAATTTTAATGACCTCTCCTAAATGGCTTTGTTGATACTATGTCAACGATTATAGCAATCCCTAGGACCAACTATTTTCAGCAGATTGAAAGGGTGATCGACCTCATTTTACTGGTGCATTGAAAAGTAAATCTAATTGAAAGTCCTTAGGCATGAATGGATATCTGAGCCTTCACAAAATATATCAATAAGCGGTGTCCGACTGTGCTGTGTAGGTGACAATGTCTCACTGTAAGGTGCATATAATGGAATAGATTCATATTAAATATCAGTACAACAGTTATATGATCACCTTTTACTGATATTTCTTTACACTGGAATTTTCTTACTTTCCTATACAGGCAGGAGACATGACTGGAGGGCTTTTTCTCACTGGTTTGGGAAAAGCCCTTTTTGTCTCATTTTGGGAAGAAAATTGGTGAATTGGGAAAGATTTTTTCAGGAGTAAACTGCAAATTTTGTGAATAACGCTGAAATATGTAATAATTGCTATTGCGAATGGGGCCAATTAACGGCCCCAAAAAGCCCCCAGAAAAAGCCCAGGACTGTCAATATATAGATATTAGAGATAAGTTTAAACCTAGTGTTGAAATGTTCTCTGTTATCTATAGGGGGAATAGCAAGCTGTCGCCCCTAATACATTGTTACTAAACAAATTTGTACTACAACATCTGTATTTTCCCAGGCGTGTATGGTAAAAGCTCTGAATCAATCAAATATAAATACAACAATAGTTATGTCCAGGGGATCAGTGTACAACACTGGGTTTAAGTTGTTCGACATGTGACTTATTGATATTTCAATATATGTGATCAGAATCCTTAACTTTAATATCTTGTTTTGTTTGTTGCATGTTTCAATTGACCAACATAATCAATATGTTTGTCAATTTTATGATATTTCCAAACAAATAAAATGTTCATTTTGTAAAAGACTTACTGATCATAGGATTATTTAGATTTAAACAGGTTGATAAGGACAAAATCGTTTTAGTCAAGAACCATGGAGTAGAACTAATAAAGGGTTACAACACTTCTTTAGACCCACCATTCCTGATTTACTGGGTACTGTACCATTAGACCCACCATTCCTGATTTACTGGGTACTGTACCATTAGACCCACCATTCCTGATTTACTGGGTACTGTACCATTAGACCCACCATTCCTGGTTTACTGGGTACTGTACCATTAGACCCACCATTCCTGATTTACTGGGTACTGTACCATTAGACCCACCATTCCTGGTTTACTGGGTACTGTACCATTAGACCCACCATTACTGATTTACTGGGTACTGTACCATTAGACCCACCATTCCTGATTTACTGGGTACTGTACCATTAGACCCACCATTCCTGATTTACTTGGTACTGTACCATTAGACCCACCATTCCTGATTTACTGGGTACTGTACCATTAGACCCACCATTCCTGATTTACTGGGTACTGTACCATTAGAACCACCATTCCTGATTTACTGGGTACTGTACCATTAGACCCACCATTCCTAATTTACTGGGTACTGTACCATTAGACCCACCATTACTGATTTACTGGGTACTGTACCATTAGACCCACCATTCCTGATTTACTGGGTACTGTACCATTAGACCCACCATTCCTGATTTACTGGGTACTGTACCATTAGACCCACCATTCCTGATTTACTGAGTACTATACCATTAGACCCACCATTCCTGGTTTACTGGGTACTGTACCATTAGACCCACCATTCCTGATTTACTGAGTACTAAACCATTAGACCCACCATTCCTGATTTACTGGGTACTGTACCATTAGACCCACCATTACTGATTTACTGGGTACTATACCATTAGACCCACCATTCCTGATTTACTGGGTACTGTACCATTAGACCCACCATTCCTGATTTACTTGGTACTGTACCATTAGACCCACCATTACTGATTTACTGGGTACTATACCATTAGACCCACCATTCCTGATTTACTGGGTACTGTACCATTAGACCCACCATTCCTGGTTTACTGGGTACTGTACCATTAGACCCACTTTACCTGATTTACTGGGTACTGTACCATTAGACCCACCATTCCTGATTTACTGGGTACTGTACCATTAGACCCACCATTCCTGATTTACTGGGTACTATACCATTAGACCCACCATTCCTGATTTACTGGGTACTGTACCATTAGACCCACCATTCCTGATTTACTGGGTATTGTACCATTAGACCCACCATTCCTGATTTACTGGGTACTGTACCATTAGACCCACCATTCCTGATTAACTGGGTACTGTACCATTAGACCCACCATTCCTAATTTACTGAGTACTAAACCATTAGACCCACCATTCCTGATTTACTGGGTACTGTACCATTAGACCCACCATTCCTGATTTACTGGGTACTGTACCATTAGACCCACCATTCCTGATTTACTGGGTACTGTACCATTAGACCCACCATTCCTGATTTACTGGGTACTGTACCATTAGACCCACCATTCCTGATTTACTGGGTACTGTACCATTAGACCCACCATTCCTGATTTACTGGGTACTGTACCATTAGACCCACCATTCCTAATTTACTGAGTACTAAACCATTAGACCCACCATTCCTGATTTACTGGGTACTGTACCATTATACCCACCATTCCTGATTTACTGGGTACTGTACCATTAGACCCACTTTACCTGATTTACTGGGTACTGTACCATTAGACCCACCATTCCTGATTTACTGGGTACTGTACCATTAGACCCACCATTCCTGATTTACTGGGTACTGTACCATTAGACCCACCATTCCTGATTTACTGGGTACTGTACCATTAGACCCACCATTCCTGATTTACTGGGTACTGTACCATTATACCCACCATTACTGATTTACTGGGTACTATACCATTAGAACCACCATTCCTGATTTACTGGATACTGTACCATTAGACCCACCATTCCTGATTTACTGGGTACTGTACCATTAGACCCACCATTCCTGATTTACTGGGTACTGTACCATTAGACCCACCATTCCTGATTGACTGGGTACTATACTGTACCATTAGACCCACCATTCCTGATTTACTGGGTACTGTACCATTAGACCCACCATTCCTGATTTACTGGGTACTGTACTGTACCATTAGACCCACCATTCCTGATTTACTGGGTACTGTACCATTAGACCCACCATTCCTGATTTACTGGGTACTGTACCATTAGACCCACCATTCCTGATTTACTGGGTACTGTACCATTAGACCCACCATTACTGATTTACTGGCTATTGTACCATTAGACCCACCATTCCTGATTTACTGGGTACTGTACCATTAGACCCACCATTCCTGATTTACTGGGTACTGTACCATTAGACCCACCATTCCTGATTTACTGGGTACTGTACCATTAGACCCACCATTCCTGATTTACTGGGTACTGTACCATTAGACCCACCATTCCTGATTTACTGGGTACTGTACCATTAGACCAACCATTCCTGATTTACTGGGTACTGTACCATTAGACCCACCATTCCTGATTTACTGGGTACTGTACCATTAGACCCACTTTACCTGATTTACTGGGTACTGTACCATTAGACCCACCATTCCTGATTTACTGGGTACTGTACCATTAGACCCACTTTACCTGATTTACTGGGTACTGTACCATTAGACCCACCATTCCTGATTTACTGGGTACTGTACCATTAGACCCACCATTCCTAATTTACTGGGTAATATATGAACTTGCTATATTTCAGGGTGGCCATATATATATAACACATTAGATTTTGCTGTTTGTAGTGTGAGGACCAGCCTCAGTGTATTGCATGCAATGAACCATTTAAGTCAAACTCAGTTTATTGGATTATATTCATCAATGACCGACAAAAAAAGTTTCAATAACAGATTAGCAAGTCTAAACCTCCTTTTTAAAACTGTTAGCGTATTCAAAATATTTTTCGAAGTATCTAAAAGCTGTCTGTATCACAAGATATGAATGGCCTTAGCCACATTAATCTTTTTACATATATATATGTGAGTGTACTGATGTAATTTTACATATTTTTATTTGTTTGATGTTTTGTACTCACTTCCCATGTATTGTCTCTAATTACCTCGATAGGCTGTCAATTAAGAATGTAGTAACTATCCTTTACATTTCAGACACTCGTACTCGAGATCACGCTCAAAATCAAGGTCCAGACATAGTTCATCGTCACGGAAACGTAGACGACGCTCTCGCTCACTCTCTAAAGAAAACAGGTACAGACACAAACTTGTATTCTTATATATATGTATATAATCAACATCTTTATGTACAGGGGTACTTAGCTACGTATGATTAATATATATCAGTTTGTTTGATTCAGAAATTAATTTTAAGGAACACATTCCTCATAAATATTTTGTTGATCTACATGTATTTCAAAAAATTATCAAATGATTAAGAGAATTGAAGAATAAAAGAAGGAAAAAGTTGGGAAAAGATCAGTCTTTCCCAGGACTGAATCAGATCATTCAATGGTGGGCACCAAGATCCTTCATGGATCTCTTATTTTCATTTGTCTGGTTAAAAACAAAACTCCCTTAGTTCTTTGAACATTGCAATACATATCAATAACTCCAACCCCTAAAATTTACGGTATCTTGACAACAGATTTATTTTCAGATAACCATTACAATTTACTGGGTTATTCAAATGTTCATATATGCCTTAGTGCAAATTTAAATGTTTGTTTATAAGATCAAAGTTATTGACAAAAGTTCTTTAACTATTTAAAGTGATGCCAGTGACATCCTGGTACCTCTCTCTACAGATGTACGCGTTTACTGTATCTGTAAAGAGATGTTTAAAGTTATGGTCATTTAACTACATTGAAAACTTTAAGCTCTTAATGTCTGTCTACAGACCTATTTGACTCGGGTTTAGGCATGATGGACAAGATCATCATGAAAAAAGAGTACCCCAAATCTTTTCCTTGTCAATTAAAGATCAGAAAATACATGTAATACAGGTTCAACATACTCTACAGTGAGAAAAGGAGTAATAAATAGACTTGGACATATTTTTCCGAGCTCTGTCTGGTAATATTTTAAATATAGATTGATCTATAAGAGAGGACTGACATAGTTTTTGTTTATAACTGTTGTTTACAGGTATAAAAGGAGCAGGAGGTCAAGGTCATACTCAAGGTCAAGGTAAATATGTTTTCTCTTTGTGAAATTCAGGGTACTGTTTTTGTTTTCAACAGTATACTGATACAGAAATTATTTGATACTCTTATTTTCTGTAGAGCTAATGTTGTACAGAAAAGTATGTGATTCTTCAATAAAACATTCCAAGTAAAAAAAAAACTATGCTGTTTGTGAAAACTGAACATTAATGCATCAGATATCTTTATTACTGCACATATAATATAGCAGAAGTGAAAAGTTTATCTCCGATTACTTCAAAGTGGAGACAATCTACAACAGACATCTTGGCTGTGTTTAGAACCTATACACACTACCTGGTAATAATAACATCACAGTCTAGTGTTAAACAAGTATTTGTGGTAATATATACACTTTAATTACAAACTCATTTTTGCAGATAATATGATATAATGGGACCTAATTTTACAAGACCTTACTGACATATTGTACATTACTGACACTATACATTACTGACACTGTACATTACTGACACTGTACATTACTGACATATTGTACATTACTGACACTGTACATTACTGACACTGTACATTACTGACACTGTACATTACTGACATATTGTACATTACTGACATATTGTACATTACTGACACTGTACATTACTGACACTGTACATTACTGACATATTGTACATTACTGACACTGTACATTACTGACACTGTACATTACTGACACTGTACATTACTGACATATTGTACATTACTGACACTGTACATTACTGATACCATACATTACTGACACCGTACATTACTGACACCGTACATTACTGACACCGTACATTACTGACATATTGTACATTACTGACACTGTACATTACTGACACCGTACATTACTGACACCGTACATTACTGACACTGTACATTACTGACACTATACATTACTGACATATTGTACATTACTGACACTGTACATTACTGACACTGTACATTACTGACATATTGTACATTACTGACATATTGTACATTACTGACACTGTACATTACTGACACTGTACATTACTGACACTATACATTACTGACATATTGTACATTACTGACACTGTACATTACTGACACTGTACATTACTGACACTGTACATTACTGACATATTGTACATTACTGACACTGTACATTACTGACACTGTACATTACTGACACTGTACATTACTGACATATTGTACATTACTGACACCGTACATTACTGACACTGTACATTACTGACACTATACATTACTGACATATTGTACATTACTGACACTGTACATTACTGACACTGTACATTACTGACATATTGTACATTACTGACATATTGTACATTACTGACACTGTACATTACTGACACTGTACATTACTGACACTATACATTACTGACATATTGTACATTACTGACACTGTACATTACTGACACTGTACATTACTGACACTGTACATTACTGACACTGTACATTACTGACACTGTACATTACTGACATATTGTACATTACTGACACTGTACATTACTGACACTGTACATTACTGACACTGTACATTACTGACACTGTACATTACCGACATATTGTACATTACTGACACTGTACATTACTGACATATTGTACATTACTGACACTGTACATTACTGACATATTGTACATTACTGACATATTGTACATTACTGACACTACATTACTGACACTATACATTACTGACACTGTACATTACTGACATATTGTACATTACTGACATATTGTACATTACTGACACTATACATTACTGACACTGTACATTACTGACACTGTACATTACTGACATATTGTACATTACTGACACTGTACATTACTGACACTGTACATTACTGACATATTGTACATTACTGACATATTGTACATTACTGACATATTGTACATTACTGACACTGTACATTACTGACACTATACATTACTGACACTGTACATTACTAACACTGTACATTACTGACACTGTACATCACTGACACTTTACATTACTGACATATTCTACATTACTGACACTGTACATTACTGACACCGTACATTACTGACATATTGTACATTACTGACACTGTACATTACTGACATATTGTACATTACTGACACTGTACATTACTGACACTTTACATTACTGACACTGTACATTACTGACATATTGTACATTACTGACATATTGTACATTACTGACACTGTACATTACTGACATATTGTACATTACTGACACTGTACATTACTGACATATTGTACATTACTGACACTGTACATTACTGACATATTGTACATTACTGACATATTGTACATTACTGACATATTGTACATTACTGACACTGTACATTACTGACATATTGTACATTACTGACACTGTACATTACTGACACTGTACATTACTGACATATTGTACATTACTGACATATTGTACATCACTGACAATATACATTACTGACACTGTACATTACTGACAATATACATAACCAACACTGTACATTACCGACACTATACATTACTGACACTGTACATTACTGAAACTGTACATTACTGACACTGTACATTACTGACACCGTACATTACTGACACTGTACATTACTGACACTGTACATTACTGACATATTGTACATTACTGACACTGTACATTACTGACATATTGTACATTACTGACACTGTACATTACTGACATATTGTACATTACTGACACTGTACATTACCGACACTGTACATTACTGACACCGTACATTACTGACATATTGTACATTACTGACACTGTACATTACTGACACTGTACATTACTGACACTGTACATTACTGACAATATACATAACCAACACTGTACATTACTGAAACAGTACATAACTGACACTGTACATTACTGACACTGTACATTACTGACACTGTACATTACTGACACCATACATAACTGACACTACATTACTGACACTTTACATTACTGACATATTGTACATTACTGACACTGTACATTACTGACACTGTACATTACTGACACCATACATAACTGACATTGTACATTACTGACACTGTACATTACTGACACTGTGCATTACTGACACCATACATAACTGACACTACATTACTGACACTATACATTACTGACACCGTACATTACTGACACTATACATTACTGACACCGTACATTACTGACACCGTACATTACTGACACTGTACATTACTGACACCGTACATTACTGACACTGTACATTACTGACACTATACATTACTGACACTGTACATTACTGACACTGTACATTACTGACATATTGTACATTACTGACACTGTACATTACTGACACTGTACATTACTGACATATTGTACATTACTGACATATTGTACATTACTGACATATTGTACATTACTGACACTTTACATTACTAACACTGTACATTACTGACACTGTACATTACTGACACTTTACATTACTGACATATTCTACATTACTGACACTGTACATTACTGACACCGTACATTACTGACACTGAACATTACTGATACTATACATTACTGACACCGTACATTACTGACACTGTACATTACTGACACTGTACATTACTGACATATTGTACATTACTGACACTGTACATTACTGACATATTGTACATTACTGACACTGTACATTACTGACACTTTACATTACTGACACTGTACATTACTGACACTGTACATTACTGACATATTGTACATTACTGACACTGTACATTACTGACATATTGTACATTACTGACATATTGTACATTACTGACACTGTACATTACTGACACTGTACATTACTGACATATTGTACATTACTGACACTGTGCATTACTGACACTGTACATTACTGACATATTGTACATTACTGACATATTGTACATCACTGACAATATACATTACTGACACTGTACATTACTGACAATATACATAACCAACACTGTACATTACCGACACTATACATTACTGACACTGTACATTACTGAAACTGTACATTACTGACACTGTACATTACTGACACCGTACATTACTGACACTGTACATTACTGACATATTGTACATTACTGACACTGTACATTACTGACACTGTACATTACTGACAATATACATAACCAACACTGTACATTACTGACACTGTACATTACTGAAACCGTACATAACTGACACTGTACATTACTGACACTGTACATTACTGACACTGTACATTACTGACACCATACATTACTGACACCGTACATTACTGACACTGTACTTTACTGGCACTGTACATTACCAACACTGTACATTGCTGACACTGTACATTACTGACACCGTACATTACTGACACTGTACATTACTGACACCATACATAACTGACATTGTACATTACTGACACTACATTACTGACACTGTACATTACTGACACCATACATAACTGACACTACATTACTGACACCATACATAACCAACACTGTACATTACTGACACTGTACATTACTGACACTGTACATTACTGACATATTGTACATAACCAACACTGTACATTACTGACACTGTACATTACTGACACCTCACATTACTGACACCGTACATTACTGACACTGTACATTACTGACACTGTACATTACTGACATATTGTACATTACTGACATATTGTACATTACTGACACTGTACATTACTGACACCATACATAACCAACACTGTACATTACTGACACTGTACATTACTGACATATTGTACATTACTGACATATTGTACATTACTGACATATTGTACATTACTGACACTGTACATTACTGACACTGTACATTACTGACATATTGTACATTACTGACACCGTACATTACTGACACTGTACATTACTGACACCATACATAACCAACACTTTACATTACAGACACTGTACATTACTGACATATTGTACATTACTGACACCATACATAACTGACATTGTACATTACTGACACTACATTACTGACACTGTACATCAGTGACACTGTTCATTACTGGCACAGTACATCAGTGACACTGTACATTACTGACACCATACATAACCAACACTCTACATTACTGACACTACATTACTGACACCATACATTACTGACACCATACATAACTGACACCATACATAACCAACACTTTACATTACTGACACCATACATAACTGACATTGTACATTACTGACACTACATTACTGACACTGTACATTACTGACACTGTACATCAGTGACACTGTACATTACTGGCACAGTACATCAGTGACACTGTACATTACTGACACCATACATAACCAACACTCTACATTACTGACACTACATTACTGACACCATACATTACTGACACCATACATAACTGACACCATAGATAACCAACATTGTACATTACCAGCACTCTACATTACTGATACCTTACATTAATACCACCTGAGGTTACTTACTCCTTTTCATGTGTAATGCTGCTTTCAGACGCTATTTCTGAGCTTCCATTCAAAGGTGATAAGTCAACTGGAGCATTTGATAAACTCTCACCAGTCTGATAAATGTCACAGCATGATCAATTGAAAAAAGTTGATTAATTTCACAGCATCTCCTAAAGCATGAATACTCCAGTATTGGACATCTATTATGTGTTGGTGACAGTATGTTGTGTCTGAGCTGGTTATAAAAACATTCTCTGACACTGGTGACAGTGTGTTGTGTCTGAGCTGGTTACAAAGACATTCTCTGACACTGGTGACAGTATGTTGTGTCTGACCTGGCTATAAAGACATTCTCTAACACTGGTGACAGTATGTTGTGTCTGACCTGGTTATAAAGACATTCTCTGACACTGGTGACAGTATGTTGTGTCTGACCTGGCTATAAAGACATTCTCTGACACTGGTGACAGTATGTTGTGTCTGACCTGGTTATAAAGACATTCTCTGACACTGGTGACAGTATGTTGTGTCTGACCTGGTTATAAAGACATTCTCTGACACTGGTGACAGTATGTTGTGTCTGACCTGGTTATAAAGACATTCTCTGACAATTATGACAGTATGTTGTGTCTGACCTGGTTATAAAGACATTCTCTGACACTGGTGACAGTATGTTGTGTCTGAGCTAGTTATAAAGACATTCTCTGACACTGGTGACAGTATGTTGTGTCTGACCTGGTTATAAAGACATTCTCTGACACTGGTGACAGTATGTTGTGTCTGACCTGGTTATAAAGACATTCTCTGACACTGGTGACAGTATGTTGTGTCTGAGCTAGTTATAAAGACATTCTCTGACACTGGTGACAGGATGTTGTGTCTGACCTGGTTATAAAGATATTCTCTGACACTGGTGACAGTATGTTGTGTCTGACCTGGATTACCTAATGTTGTGAAAAAAATGTACTCGGGTATGAAGAAAGTGCCTTTCATGAGTTAAAATAAGTAGGTATACTGTGCTATTAAAATGTTTTTGTTACCCGACATATTCATTGGGAACATTTAAAATCTCTTAGAGATTCATATCTATTAGAAATGTTTATTTAAACCCTCAAATAAATCTTTGTACACATTTCCTGTATAGAATAGCTTTATAGATCACTGAAGGAGATGTACAGTACTTACATTTGGTAATCACACGAGAGTTTATATCTGCACAGAAAGGTGTACGATGGTATCCCCCTGGTGTAAATTCTACATTATTGAATTATATACAAAACTGCATCAGAAATCTCTATATATAGATTATATTTACCTTACTTAATTCTGTTTGGTTCCCTTACCTCCAGAAGTGATAATTTGTAACAATAATTGATGTGAACTTACATTAGTGTGAAAACTGTAACATTTTAGATAACAACTAAGCTTTACACACAGACAGGGGTTTTCCCTCAATTCCTGTACCTTTTAACTGTTTAGGTTAATAATTCTGATAAATTAATTGACATATAGTTGTTCAGATTATAATTTTGATAAATTCATCAATACATTTTTTGTTTTGCCCCACCATGAAATGGGGGCATATAGTGTTACCCGTCTCGGTCCCATCGCTTGCATCATGTCCTGCTGAATGTATATAGCTAATTTCGGGAACTGAAGAGGTTTTGGGGTGTCAAGTTGTAACTGGGGCATTTATGTCTTACAGACATTTTCTAGTTCAGATTATAATTCTGATAAAGTCATCATTAAGATAGTTGTTTAGGTTATAATTCTGATAAATTCATCTAAATAGTTCTTGTGTCATCTGCCAAGCATGGCAGGGTCTTCTAGGGATCACTTTGTCTTCTGTCATGTGTCGGTGTTGTCATCAATATGGCATCAGTCAAACTTTCCAGATTGTCTCCCCTTACCAACTGCCAAATCAATTTGTTGCGTAGTATGTGGCTTTGTCATAAATTTTGAGTAGGAGCCCTGTGTCACTATTCCAGATAGGAAATTTTTGTAATTACCTGTTTTCCAGACTACCACTTACTACATCAGTTTATTACTTGGTATGTTGCTTTATCATATAAGATATGAGGGCTGATTGATATGTTGTGAGCCTCGTATTGAAATATTTGAATTTTGTGGACATATTTTATTATTTTTCAGCATAATCCCGTTCAGTATCTAAATACTTTTGCCAGCGGTGTTTAAGGGCCTCAATGCCACTTTTATAGAGTTCCTTTCTATGACAATGAACTTTATTGACCATTTCTGGGGTTGAAACATTGACGGGCCTTCCTGGTCGGGGGTCAGGGCTCTGTCGGCTGCACTTAAATTCCGCCACCCACCTTTTCACTGTAGCACATGAAGGGGAATCTTTCCCTAGTGTTGCTATCATATCATTATTGATATCATATATTAGGTGTTAAACCTTCTTTCTGCAAATATTGGATCACTGCTCTTTCACCGTTTTTGTCCATTTTGCAAAAGCTGCTTGCCTTGTTTACTTTAGAGTGCTACCTCATCGATATAAACTAACCAAATGAGACCAGTCCTTGGGTACACAGTCCTATATAGTCAGAGAATAGTAGGACTTAAAAAGAACATCCTTGAGTACCTCCTTCAATACAAGGCTCACAACATATCAATCACCCCTCGTATCAGATCAAGTTTGATACCCAAATCAAAATTCTAATTTTTGCTGGAGTTATAGCCCTAAATTGCACATAGGAAATTTATAATCATGTAATCATATAACTTCCACATATGACCTCAGTATTGTGGAGCTAAACTCCATCAACCAACCAACTGGCAACTCAAAAACAATGATTTTTGGTGACCTTGAAATTTTCAAAATGACTTCCTTTCAAATAAAGCAAACACAAGCCACACATCCACTTCTGTGGAATTCAAGTATTGATGTACAATTTCCTACGGATGTCCTTTCTAATACTGTTTTCTGATTTCAATACAACTAATGTGTTGTTTATACTGTTTTGGCACTTTCTATGTGTATGTAAGAAATCCACATATTTTGCAGGTCACCTTTAGATTAAATTAAATATATGCACTATCTGACTGACATTAGGTGCTATGTCATGAAAAGAAGATAAAATTCTAAATTATATTATGTACATCACCTACTTCATTTGCCTTTTTGTAAACGATTTAAGCTGGTGTCAAATCCCCTAAAGTTGATCACAGTGAACAATTACACAAATCAATGTTTTATACTTGTAAAGTTAAGGTGTACAGTAAACTATATGTTTTACACTTGTAAAGTTAAGGTGTACAGTAAACTATATGTTTTACACTTGTAAAGTTAAGGTGTACAGTAACTATATGTTTTACACTTGTAAAGTTAAGGTGTACAGTAAACTATATGTTTTACACTTGTAAAGTTAAGGTGTACAGTAAACTATATGTTTTACACTTGTAAAGTTAAGGTGTACAGTAAACTATATGTTTTACACTTGTAAAGTTAAGGTGTACAGTAAACTATATGTTTTACACTTGTAAAGTTAAGGTGTACAGTAAACTATATGTTTTACACTTGTAAAGTTAAGGTGTACAGTAAACTATATGTTTTACACTTGTAAAGTTAAGGTGTACAGTAAACTATATGTTTTATACTTGTAAAGTTAAGGTGTACAGTAATCGATATGTGTTATACTTGTAAAGTTAAGGTGTATAGTAACCCCATCAAATCAAAGAGTTTCATCATTTAATTTTAGGTCCCCCATGAGTAAGAGATCCAAGAATAGGCGGAGATCCTCATCACACACAAGAAAACACAAGTAGGTTAAAATCAGTATTGTCTACATAGTAGTATGTGGTATCTGTACATGACATGTTTAACTCTGTGAGTTTGTCTCTGTGGGTACTCTGGTTTATCTGTCTGACTATACATGTGTTGTCTGTGGGTACTCTGGTTTATCTGTCTGACTATACATGTGTTGTCTGTGGGTACTCTGGTTTATCTGTCTGACTATACATGTGTTGTCTGTGTGGGTACTCTGGTTTATCTGTCTGACTATACATGTGTTGTCTGTGGGTACTCTGGTTTATCTGTCTGACTATACATGTGTTGTCTGTGGGTACTCTGGTTTATCTGTCAGACTATACATGTGTTGTCTGTGTGGGTACTCTGGTTTATCTGTCTGACTATACATGTGTTGTCTGTGGGTACTCTGGTTTATCTGTCTGACTATACATGTGTTGTCTGTGGGTACTCTGGTTTATCTGTCTGACTATACATGTGTTGTCTGGGTACTCTGGTGTATCTGTCTGACTATACATGTGTTGTCTGGGTACTCTGGTTTATCTGTCTGACTATACATGTGTTGTCTGGGTACTCTGGTTTATCTGTCTGAATATACATGTGTTGTCTGGGTACTCTGGTTTATCTGTCTGACTATACATGTGTTGTCTGTGTGGGTACTCTGGTTTATCTGTCTGACTATACATGTGTTGTCTGTGGGTACTCTGATTTATCTGTCAGACTATACATGTGTTGTCTGTGTGGGTACTCTGGTTTATCTGTCTGACTATACATGTGTTGTCTGTGTGGGTACTCTGGTTTATCTGTCTGACTATACATGTGTTGTCTGTGGGTACTCTGGTTTATCTGTCTGACTATACATGTGTTGTCTGTGTAGGTACTCTGGTTTATCTGTCTGACTATACATGTGTTGTCTGTGTGGGTACTCTGGTTTATCTGTCTGACTATACATGTGTTGTCTGGGTACTCTGGTTTATCTGTCTGACTATACATGTGTTGTCTGTGTGGGTACTCTGGTTTATCTGTCTGACTATACATGTGTTGTCTGTGGGTACTCTGGTTTATCTGTCTGACTATACATGTGTTGTCTGTGGGTACTCTGGTTTATCTGTCTGACTATACATGTGTTGTCTCTGTGGGTACTCTGGTTTATTTGTCTGACTATACATGTGTTGTCTGTGTGGGTACTCTGGTTTATCTGTCTGACTATACATGTGCTGTCTGTGGGTACTCTGGTTTATCTGTCTGACTATACATGTGTTGTCTGTGGGTACTCTGGTTTATCTGTCTGACTATACATGTGTTGTCTCTGTGGGTACTCTGGTTTATCTGTCTGACTATACATGTGTTGTCTGTGTGGGTACTCTGGTTTATCTGTCTGACTATACATGTGTTGTCTGTGGGTACTCTGGTTTATCTGTCTGACTATACATGTGTTGTCTGTGTGGGTACTCTGGTTTATCTGTCTGACTATACATGTGTTGTCTGTGGGTACTCTGGTTTATCTGTCTGACTATACATGTGTTGTCTGTCTTGGTACTCTGGTTTATCTGTCTGACTATACATGTGTTGTCTGTGTGGGTACTCTGGTTTATCTGTCTGACTATACATGTGTTGTCTGTGGGTACTCTGGTTTATCTGTCTGACTATACATGTGTTGTCTGTGTGGGTACTCTGGTTTATCTGTCTGACTATACATGTGTTGTCTGGGTACTCTGGTTTATCTGTCTGACTATACATGTGTTGTCTGTGTGGGTACTCTGGTTTATCTGTCTGACTATACATGTGTTGTCTGTGTGGGTACTCTGGTTTATCTGTCTGACTATACATGTGTTGTCTGTGTGGGTACTCTGGTTTATCTGTCTGACTATACATGTGTTGTCTGCGTGGGTACTCTGGTTTATCTGTCTGACTATACATGTGTTGTCTGTGGGTACTCTGGTTTATCTGTCTGACTATACATGTGTTGTCTGTGGGTACTCTGGTTTATCTGTCTGACTATACATGTGTTGTCTGTCTGGGTACTCTGGTTTATCTGTCTGACTATACATGTGTTGTCTGTGTGGGTACTCTGGTTTATCTGTCTGACTATACATGTGTTGTCTTGTGGGTACTCTGGTTTATCTGTCTGACTATACATGTGTTGTCTGTGGGTACTCTGGTTTATCTGTCTGACTATACATGTGTTGTTTTGTGGGGTACTGTGGTTTATTGTCTGACTATACATGTGTTGTCTGTAGGTACTCTGGTTTATCTGTCTGACTATACATGTGTTGTCTGTGTGGGTACTCTGGTTTATCTGTCTGACTATACATGTGTTGTCTGTGGGTACTCTGGTTTATCTGTCTGACTATACATGTGTTGTCTGTAGGTACTCTGGTTTATCTGTCTGACTATACATGTGTTGTCTGTGGTACTCTGGTTTATCTGTCTGACTATACATGTGTTGTCTGTGTGGGTACTCTGGTTTATCTGTCTGACTATACATGTGTTGTCTTGGTACTCTGGTTATCTGTCTGACTATACATGTGTTGTCTGTGGGTACTCTGGTTTATCTGTCTGACTATACATTGTATTGTCTGTGTGGTACTCTGGTTATCTGTCTGACTATACATGTGTTGTCTGTGTGGGTACTCTGGTTTATCTGTCTGACTATACATGTGTTGTGTTGGGTACTCTGGTTTATCTGTCTGACTATACATGTGTTGTCTGTGGGGTACTCTGGTTTATCTGTCTGACTATACATGTGTTGTCTGTGGGTACTCTGGTTTATCTGTCTGACTATACATGTGTTGTCTGTGGGTTCTCTGTTTATCTGTCTGACTATACATGTGTTGTCTGTGGGTACTCTGTTTATCTGTCTGACTATACATGTGTTGTCTGTGGGTACTCTGGTTTATCTGTCTGACTATACATGTGTTGTCTGTGTGGGTACTCTGGTTTATCTGTCTGACTATACATGTGTTGTCTGTGTGGGTACTCTGGTTTATCTGTCTGACTATACATGTGTTGTCTGGGGTACTCTGGTTTATCTGTCTGACTATACATGTGTTGTCTGTGGGTACTCTGGTTTATCTGTCTGACTATACATGTGTTGTCTGTGGGTACTCTGGTTTATCTGTCTGACTATACATGTGTTGTCTGTGGGTACTCTGGTTTATCTGTCTGACTATACATGTGTTGTCTGTGGGTACTCTGGTTTATCTGTCTGACTATACATGTGTTGTCTGTGGGTACTCTGGTTTATCTGTCTGACTATACATGTGCTGTCTGTGGGTACTCTGGTTTATCTGTCTGACTATACATGTGTTGTCTGTGGGTACTCTGGTTTATCTGTCTGACTATACATGTGTTGTCTCTGTGGGTACTCTGGTTTATCTGTCTGACTATACATGTGTTGTCTGTGTGGGTACTCTGGTTTATGTCTGACTATACATGTGTTGTCTGGGTACTCTGGTTTATCTGTCTGACTATACATGTGTTGTCTGTGTGGGTACTCTGGTTTATCTGTCTGACTATACATGTGTTGTCTGTGTGGGTACTCTGGTTTATCTGTCTGACTATACATGTGTTGTCTGTGTGGGTACTCTGGTTTATCTGTCTGACTATACATGTGTTGTCTGCGTGGGTACTCTGGTTTATCTGTCTGACTATACATATGTTGTCTGTGGGTACTCTGGTTTATCTGTCTGACTATACATGTGTTGTCTGTGGGTACTCTGGTTTATCTGTCTGACTATACATGTGTTGTCTGTGTGGGTACTCTGGTTTATCTGTCTGACTATACATGTGTTGTCTGTGTGGGTACTCTGGTTTATCTGTCTGACTATACATGTGTTGTCTGTGTGGGTACTCTGGTTTATCTGTCTGACTATACATGTGTTGTCTGTGTGGGTACTCTGGTTTATCTGTCTGACTATACATGTGTTGTTTGTGTGGGTACTCTGGTTTATGTCTGACTATACATGTGTTGTCTGTAGGTACTCTGGTTTATCTGTCTGACTATACATGTGTTGTCTGTGTGGGTACTCTGGTTTATCTGTCTGACTATACATGTGTTGTCTGTGGGTACTCTGGTTTATCTGTCTGACTATACATGTGTTGTCTGTAGGTACTCTGGTTTATCTGTCTGACTATACATGTGTTGTCTGGGTACTCTGGTTTATCTGTCTGACTATACATGTGTTGTCTGTGTGGGTACTCTGGTTTATCTGTCTGACTATACATGTGTTGTCTGTGGGTACTCTGGTTTATCTGTCTGACTATACATGTGTTGTCTGTGGGTACTCTGGTTTATCTGTCTGACTATACATGTGTTGTCTGTGGGTACTCTGGTTAATCTGTCTGACTATACATGTGTTGTCTGTGTGGGTACTCTGGTTTATCTGTCTGACTATACATGTGTTGTCTGGGTACTCTGGTTTATGTCTGACTATACATGTGTTGTCTGTGGGTACTCTGGTTTATCTGTCTGACTATACATGTGTTGTCTGTGTGGGTACTCTGGTTTATCTGTCTGACTATACATGTGTTGTCTGGGTACTCTGGTTTATCTGTCTGACTATACATGTGTTGTCTGTGGGTACTCTGGTTTATCTGTCTGACTATACATGTGTTGTCTGTGGGTACTCTGGTTTATCTGTCTGACTATACATGTGTTGTCTGTGGGTACTCTGGTTTATCTGTCTGACTATACATGTGTTGTCTGTGGGTACTCTGGTTTATCTGTCTGACTATACATGTGTTGTCTGTGGGTACTCTGGTTTATCTGTCTGACTATACATGTGTTGTCTGTGTGGGTACTCTGGTTTATCTGTCTGACTATACATGTGTTGTCTGTGTGGGTACTCTGGTTTATCTGTCTGACTATACATGTGTTGTCTGTGTGGGTACTCTGGTTTATGTCTGACTATACACGTGTTGTCTGTGTGGGTACTCTGGTTTATCTGTCTGACTATACATGTGTTGTCTGTGGGTACTCTGGTTTATCTGTCTGACTATACATGTCTTGTCTGTGGGTACTCTGGTTTATCTGTCTGACTATACATGTGTTGTCTGTGGGTACTCTGGTTTATCTGTCTGACTATACATATGTTGTCTGTGGGTACTCTGGTTTATCTGTCTGACTATACATGTGTTGTCTGGGTACTCTGGTTTATCTGTCTGACTATACATGTGTTGTCTGTGGGTACTCTGGTTGATCTGTCTGACTATACATGTGTTGTCTGTGTGGGTACTCTGGTTTATCTGTCTGACTATACATGTGTTGTCTGTGGGTACTCTGGTTTATCTGTCTGACTATACATGTGTTGTCTGTGGGTACTCTGGTTTATCTGTCTGACTATACATGTGTTGTCTGTGGGTACTCTGGTTTCTGTCTGACTATACATGTGTTGTCTGGGTACTCTGGTTTATCTGTCTGACTATACATGTGTTGTCTGTCTGGGTACTCTGGTTTATCTGTCTGACTATACATGTGTTGTCTGTGTGGGTACTCTGGTTTATGTCTGACTATACATGTGTTGTCTGGGTACTCTGGTTTATCTGTGTGACTATACATGTGTTGTCTTAGGGTACTCTGGTTTCTGTCTGACTATACATGTGTTGTCTGTGGGTACTCTGGTTTATCTGTCTGACTATACATGTGTTGTCTGTGGGTACTCTGGTTTCTGTCTGACTATACATGTGTTGTCTGGGTACTCTGGTTTATCTGTCTGACTATACATGTGTTGTCTGTGGGTACTCTGGTTTATCTGTCTGACTATACATGTGTTGTCTGTGGGTACTCTGGTTTATCTGTCTGACTATACACGTGTTGTCTGTGTGGGTACTCTGGTTTATGTCTGACTATACATGTGTTGTCTGTGTGGGTACTCTGGTTTATCTGTCTGACTATACATGTGTTGTCTGGGTACTCTGGTTTATCTGTCTGACTATACATGTGTTGTCTAGGTACTCTGGTTTATCTGTCTGACTATACATGTGTTGTCTGTGGGTACTCTGGTTTCTGTCTGACTATACATGTGTTGTCTGTGGGTACTCTGGTTTATCTGTCTGACTATACATGTGTTGTCTGTGGGTACTCTGGTTTATCTGTCTGACTATACATGTGTTGTCTGTGTGGGTACTCTGGTTTATCTGTCTGACTATACATGTGTTGTCTGTGTGGGTACTCTGGTTTATCTGTCTGACTATACATGTGTTGTCTGTGGGTACTCTGGTTTATCTGTCTGACTATACATGTGTTGTCTGTGGGTACTCTGGTTTATCTGTCTGACTATACATGTGTTGTCTGTGTGGGTACTCTGGTTTATCTGTCTGACTATACATGTGTTGTCTGTGGGTACTCTGGTTTATCTGTCTGACTATACATGTGTTGTCTGGGTACTCTGGTTTATCTGTCTGACTATACATGTGTTGTCTGTGTGGGTACTCTGGTTTATCTGTCTGACTATACATGTGTTGTCTGGGTACTCTGGTTTATCTGTCTGACTATACATGTGTTGTCTGTGGGTACTCTGGTTTATCTGTCTGACTATACATGTGTTGTCTGTGTGGGTATTCTGGTTTATCTGTCTGACTATACATGTGTTGTCTGTGGGTACTCTGGTTTATCTGTCTGACTATACATGTGTTGTCTGTGTGGGTACTCTGGTTTATCTGTCTGACTATACATGTGTTGTCTGTGTGGGTACTCTGGTTTATCTGTCTGACTATACATGTGTTGTCTGGGTACTCTGGTTTATGTCTGACTATACATGTGTTGTCTGTGGGTACTCTGGTTTATCTGTCTGACTATACATGTGTTGTCTGTGTGGGTACTCTGGTTTATCTGTCTGACTATACATGTGTTGTCTGTGTGGGTACTCTGGTTTATCTGTCTGACTATATATGTGTTGTCTGTGTGGGTACTCTGGTTTATGTCTGACTATACATGTGTTGTCTGTGGGTACTCTGGTTTATCTGTCTGACTATACATGTGTTGTCTGTGTGGGTACTCTGGTTTATCTGTCTGACTATACATGTGTTGTCTGTGTGGGTACTCTGGTTTATGTCTGACTATACATGTGTTGTCTGTGTGGGTACTCTGGTTTATCTGTCTGACTATACATGTGTTGTCTGTGGGTACTCTGGTTTATCTGTCTGACTATACATGTGTTGTCTGTGTGGGTACTCTGGTTTATCTGTCTGACTATACATGTGTTGTCTGTGGGTACTCTGGTTTATCTGTCTGACTATACATGTGTTGTCTGTGTGGGTACTCTGGTTTATCTGTCTGACTATACATGTGTTGTCTGTGGGTACTATGGTTTCTGTCTGACTATACATGTGTTGTCTGTGTGGGTACTCTGGTTTATCTGTATGACTATACATGTGTTGTCTGGGTACTCTGGTTTATCTTTCTGACTATACATGTGTTTGTACCATGGTTGATCAATTCTCAGATGATCAAAACAGTTGGCATTGAAACCAATTGATAAAAATGTTTGATGATTTGAAGATAAACAGTAAGGAAAGCTTTTGATGTGTAGTTATTGGTAAGAGTTTACCTATAATAGTTACAGGCTTCACGCCACATTACCCTATACAAAGGTTTGGGGTCAGAGTTCAAGTATCGCACGTCTGAACTGCAATCACTTACCTCAAAGGTCAAGGTCATGATAGCAATAATTCACATGTTGTAAAATTATTACCTCAAAATTTAATAACAAAACTTTTTAGATGTGCATGTCATCACTATAAATGTCTGGTGTATCATGTAACACTCCTTTAGACCTGATAGGCCTAAGTCACAATTTATTGTTACCCAACTCTATGTAAATGTAAATTAAGCAGTAGTTCCCATGAAAATTGCAGAAAATCATAACATGGTTCATAGTCAACATGGAACATGCAACATCCAGATGTGCCAAAATATTCAAATAATTATGATAAAGTGTCTTTCTTATCACAATAGCTGACGTAAACAGACTCATAGATTAGACTTGTTTCTCCAGGACAGTTTGAGGATTAATTGTTGTTAAAGAATAATGTCATTTTTTAAATAGCATATATCTGGGTTTTTTTTGGTTATTCAGATAACAAAACAGTTGTTTCATACCTTTAATACCAGGCAACAGTGTGACCCAATGGACTGTTTACCGAGGAAACTACAAGCATGAAATAACTATAGATTTTATATCCTACAATTTGTATACACTCCAAACAGTATTGGGTCATTGTCCAATCTCGGTAACTCTGATTACGTACTATAGATGTTATACAGGATCCCATTCATAGCAGGCATGAGAATAAGATCAGTGGAATGTTATAAGGTGACCTAGGTTAATGAAACAATCAGGAGTTTAGCCTGCTTTCTGTAAAAATCTTAAAATTTAATTACTTAAGACTACCTCAATCCATCAGCCCATCAGATCAAACAAAGAAATCATTGTAATTCAGTAAAGATATCAATACCCAGACTTTTGTTTACAAGTCTATTGTAATTCAGTAAAGATATCAATACCCAGACTTTTGTTTACAAGTCTATTGTAATTCAGTAAAGATATCAATACCCAGACTTTTGTTTACAAGTCTATTGTAATTCAGTAAAGATATCAATACCCAGACTTTTGTTTACAAGTCTAATGTAATTCAGTAAAGATATCAATACCCAGACTTTTCTTTACAAGTCTAATGTAATTCAGTAAAGATATCAATACCCAGACTTTTGTTTACAAGTCTAATTGTAATTCAGTAAAGATATCAATACCCAGACTTTTCTTTACAAGTCTAATTGTAATTCAGTAAAGATATCAATACCCAGACTTTTGTTTACAAGTCTATTGTAATTCAGTAAAGATATCAATACCCAGACTTTTCTTTACAAGTCTAATGTAATTCAGTAAAGATATCAATACCCAGACTTTTCTTTACAAGTCTAATGTAATTCAGTAAAGATATCAATACCCAGACTTTTCTTTACAAGTCTAATGTAATTCAGTAAAGATATCAATACCCAGACTTTTGTTTACAAGTCTAATGTAATTCAGTAAAGATATCAATACCCAGACTTTTGTTTACAAGTGTACCATTAGGCACTTCATACTAAGACGTGTGCAAAGTCTATATATCTTTTCTTTTGTTTTCATAAAAGATATACTATAAAAGTAATTGCTTTTGATAGGCAAACAAGAAAGTGAACTACTCTGACAGAAAAAACTGGGAAATTGGATATTAATTTCATATTGGCAGTGAGTTCCTTTAGTAGACAAAGTTGAGAACAGTAAAAATTAGTTTGTATTTGAATGACTTTAACTTATGTAATACTGAAATATTGTTGACAAATCAATAAAGAGCAAAAATCATCAAAAGTAAAGTTGTCTTCTGTCCTTACAGATCAAGGTCATATACAAGGTCAAGGTCAAGGTCTAGTTCAACATCAAGGTCTCACAAAAGAAAGAAAAGCAGGAGGTCAAGTTCCTCCCCCAGGGATAGAAAGAAACACTGTGTAAGGTAAGTAACATCTATATCACAGGTGTGTATTGTCTATCTATTTGTAAGGTATTTTATGTTTGTTGTCTGTCTGTATGTTGTCTGTATGTTGTCTGTATGTTGTCTGTCTGTATGTTGTCTGTATGTTGTTTGTATGTATATTTGTCTGTATGTTGTCTGTATGTTGTCTGTACATTGTCTGTCTGTATGTCTGTATGTTGTCTGTCTGTATGTTGTCTGTATGTTGTCTGTCTGTATGTCTGTCTTCTGTCTGTATGTATGTCTGTCTGTCTGTATGTTGTCTGTATGTTGTCTGTCTGTATGTATGTTGTCTGTCTGTCTGTATGTCTGTCTTCTGTCTATGTATGTCTGTCTGTCTGTATGTTGTCTGTATGTTGTCTGTATGTTTGTATGTATGTTGTCTGTATGTTATCTGTATGTTGTCTGTATGTTGTCTGTCTGTATGTTGTCTGTATGTTGTCTGTACGTTGTCTGTCTGTATGTTTGTATTTATGTCTGTCTGTATGTTGTCTGTATGTTTGTATGTATGTTGTCTGTATGTTGTCTATGTTGTCTGTATGTTTATCTGTATGTTGTCTGTATGTTGTCTGTCTGTATGTTGTCTGTACGTTGTCTGTCTGTATGTTTGTATTTATGTCTGTATGTATGTTGTCTATGTTGTCTATGTATGTTTGTATGTCTATATGTTGTCTGTATGTTGTATTCATATTTGTATGTTGTATTTATATCTGTCCGTCCAAATGCAGATCACTGATCTTCAGACACAGTTTGATGATAGTTATTTAAACCTAAATACCCTGGACGAGATTCAGACTCCTAACCCTAAGTTAAATGATTAATACTTCCACTGTCACTTACAGATCACAGACTACACAGGTAAAAATTGTTTCACTTGACTGGTAGATAGTGATATGACATTCTGGAAAAAAACTGTTCAGATTTGAACAGGGAAATTCATGTGACTGCAGTTAAAATAAAATCTCCAGATCAAAGGTCAAGGTCAGACTTCAAATTTGTATTTTAAATTTGGAGTGTTATGTGTGTTATAAATCCATTAAACAGTCTGTATTTGTTTTTCAGTTTCAAGGACTAGTTACAATATCACCCGACTGAATATAGTAAATAAAGCATTCATATCACACATGAATGTATGATGTAGGCCTTTTGTTAGCTTTCTTAGGTGTTGTAAATAGGTGTTTAACAATTATGCATATCTTCAATAATAATGTTTGTAGATGTTGATAATTACAGTCCTGTAGAATGGTGGGTGTATGAGTTAATATATTATTATCACATGTCAGTTGATACTCTCTTCTTTGTGAAATTGTGACATTTGAATGAAAACATATAGAGATGATTTGATGGTGATTCCTTGTTGAAGCCATATACTCATTATTTGTAGGTCCAGGTCAAGATCCAGGTCTAGACAAGAAACACGTTCAAAATCCAAGTCCCCTGGACAGGCTGTAAAGAGCAAGTCTATATCTCGACAAAACTCTTCAAAGTCACAAGAAAGTAACCACAAAGAGAGATGCTCTAGGTCGCCATCATTACCACGGAAGTCTGAGGACCTGGCTGATAGTATATTGATCTCCGAGGACCAGTCCGCATCACCAAAGGTGGAATACCCCAGATCTCCATCATTACCACGGAAGTCTGAGGACCTGGCTGATAGTATATTGATCTCCGAGGACCAGTCCACATCACCAAAGGTGGAATACCCCAGATCGCCATCATTACCACGGAAGTCTGAGGACCTGGCTGATAGTATATTGATCTCCGAGGACCAGTCCGCATCACCATTACCTCAGAATGAAATGTCACCACAGACATCACCAAAGTCCTCTGAAGACCAGTCGTCGTCACCAAGGGAACCTGCATCGAGACGAAATGTCACCACAGACAACCCCAAAGTCCTCTGAAGACCAGTCGTCGTCACCAAGGGAACCGCATCGCAACGAAATGTCACCACAGACATCACCAAAGTCCTCTGAAGACCAGTCGTCATCACCAAGGGAACCGCATCGCAACGAAATGTCACCACAGACATCACCAAAGGTGGACCAACTATCACCCAACTCTAGTCAGCAGAGATTACTCCTAGAAAGCAGTCAAACTGACCCCTTCTCAGGGTCAGAATCAAGGTCAAGGTCATTGTCTCCTGTCACTTTAAAGCAATTTTCAGATGACAATCTGGAGAAGCCTTCATATGAAAGAGGCCTGATACATGATGAAAGTTCGGACACCTTGGGACTCCAGACATGTAATGACCAATTAAAGTAAGAAGATTAAACTATTGGCCATGTTACATTGTATTTATATTCATGTACACACTTACGTTTGACATAACAGCCAGCTTATATATGGTAAGTAGTCAATATGACATTTGCTATTGATTGCATTGATCAAAACTATTTCAATGTTATAGCAAATAATAGGAGAAATAGGGCTTCAAACATTTAAATGCCTTACTTGTTAAATGTTCAAAAATAAAGGAATTGCAATGAAATTTGGGCTGTATCATCCATGGGACAAAGAGACTTTATATCAACAAAAGTTCTGCCTGAGTGTTAAGCAGGCCTAGGCCTGCGCCCAATAAGTGGATAGAAGTGAACCTCTAGAATCCCTGGTTTTTTGTCTAGGGATTCTGAGCTTTGATCTACAGCATGTTTGCTTTGTATAAAACAAAGATCTGGACAAACTACCAAGGGACAGAGACAGGGTCACAAACCCGGGAATAGTGTTAGATATTATAACATTTTTTTTCTGTTGGAAAAAATTGCTTTGTCCATTTTAATTTGTTCTTGAGTATAAGTGTTTGAAAGAAACTTGATGGTGTGAAAAATTAAATGGATGGCCTGGCCCTGCCACATTGGGGGCTGGTAGGTGTTTGGGGCCAAATAACTAATGTATATCAATGTAAAGTTGTTTTCACCATAATTAGCTATGACTTATGTAAAGTTTGGTTTTGTGTTGTTTAGTCATGTAATCAGTTTATACAGCTAGTGATTTATTTACAAGTTACAAGTGTAAGGGAGATAACTCATATCATCATTCTATGGTATAAGGGGGATAACTTGTGTGATCAGGTTATAGTAAGGGAGATAATTTATGTCATCATTCTATGGTGTAAGGGAGATAACTCATGTCATCATTTTATATCCCTAGTGATTTACATATAAGAGGTATAAGGGAGATAACCCATGTATATTTTGACAATCTATGTTACAGGCACAGTGTACCACCAGTGGACCCCAGGTATGACAGTGATGACAGGTAAATATTTGGTGATAGTGACACTCATGATTGGATGCCAAACCTGTCTATGAGATGTGTAGGGTATTAGAATATGTTGCCTGTGTCAGTATTAGTAGTATATAGTTACATGAAGATCAGGTGTAGGTGTCCGCATAGAGAGGTTGATATCGATGTATGGTTAGTATTAGCTGAGGATACTGTTGCAGCATGATCAAAACTGCTTTTGTTTTTCTCATCTTAAATTCCTGTGCTATATTTGTCCAAAAAAAAAAAGGAAAGAAAATTGACATTGTGGTGTAATTGATGTGTTTATATTTCTGATATGATGCACTATGTGGTGCAGTTACAAGGGAAATAAATGGTAGCTACTGTCGGACAGCCACTACGTAATTACTGGTCACATCTCTTTATAAACCTTTCTGGAATAAGAGTTGCTTGTATGATTATGCTTTAATGACTGATACTTTAGAGATATGGTGTGGGAAGGCTAGTGTGATCTACCTTTGTTTTAAATTCCCATGCCACTCCCCTCACGTCAATGTTTTGTGTTGTCAACATCTAGTGACATACCATGGAAAAGAAAATCTTGATAAAACACAAACTACCAGCCTCTTGAAAGGAAGAAATGACAAGAGCATCTCTCAACTACTCAAACTGCAACTACTAAAAAGAGATGTAACAACAGCTCCATGTACACCAACTACACAAAAGGAAAGCAACACCACCAACTAAAATATGACACCTACTCAATAGTAATTAAACAGCTGAGCTCAGTACCAGAATGTAAAGGGAGATAAATCTTGCTAGAAAGAGTGCCATCATCTACTCAGGGGAGATCACTCAGGCTTACTCTTTGCCATCTGAGAGGATACCATGCCACTACAACCACTTTATCACTCAATCACTCAAACCTGTGCTTGGCTGCTCACCCACTACCAATAGGTCATTGTGGTCACTAGGACCCTCCCGCATTGGTCACTCACGATCACCACAAAAACTAGACCAACGTTGAGGAAGTGAGTAAACTTATAAAGTGAGAAGAAAAGCTTTACCTTATATAACCATGCACCTTATACTAAACTCTGTCCCATTTTTTAAAAATTACTTATTTAATTCAAGTTCATTGCTAATTACTCACAACAAATTCTGGAAGGTGTAGGTTGGGGCCCTATGGCCACCTCTGCTTGATAAAGTGTCCTTCATTATCTCATCTTTTTATTTCATTCAGTCATTTGTCCTTTCTTTTCACTAAAGCACCCTATTGACTCTGCTGCTGAGTGTGTTGTTAAATTAACTACTGCACAAAATGTTTCCCAGAAGAGAGTAATTGTATGTTAAGGTTTGGATTTAAAGCCTCTCTATAACATATGAATGATGTCAAAATTACAAAAAATAACTTGAATGATGGAAAATACACCCTTATGATATGAGATTCAATACGGTATTACTTTATAATTCTAATTAGAACAGAGAAACAACTGATTATGGGGATCTCAAATGTGGTACTCCAATCTCTATATGTAAATGAGCCACAGAAAATATGTCATGCATGCATGCACAAACTGGGGACTGACAATCAAATCCATACATCAGAATCCCAAAGTCAATCAGACATACTGGTCGCTGCTGCGAAGGATTGGGTAAAATCACAACATCATCTACAACTTACAGAGTCAACACACGATAGTACAAATGTTTAAAGCCACCATGAAATGGCTTTGAAATTTCTCGTCATTGGATAAACAAACCCATGCTTTTCTCTTTATCATCCAGGGATGTAACTTGGTGCATGCAGGATTGGTTCATGTTCTATGTTTAAATGATTGTTACATACTTTACTTGTGAATTGTTGACGTAACTGAGCATTGACTAAAATTAAATGAAGATAAACCCAAAAGGGATTACAAAGTCTTACTTATTAAAGTTTAATATTTATAAGCTAAAACATAGACAGGCTTTAATTGGGTGTCTTAAAGGTAAGATTCAGGACAGATCCGACAGCAAACTAAATCAATTAAAATCAATAGGTAATAAAATGGACACAAAGGTATCAATTAAGTCAAGCTCAATTGTAACTTGTAGATAACATCTAGCATTGTTTAATGATCTCTCGCCAATCAGCAAGGAGTTTACACTGAACAACTAGAGGAACCCACTTCCGCTGGAGAAATAATCTAAAATCTATACCACTATACTCCTTCTGAATCAATGATGGAACAAAGACAGGAACTCTACTGAAGGCTTCACCAATGAGTGGGCCACAGATGGTCCTTACTGAACTCTACTGAAGGCTTCACCAATGAGTTTATCTCTACTGAAGGCTTCACCAATGAGTTTATATGGGCCACAGATGGTCCTTACTGAACTCTACTGAAGAATTCACCAATGAGTTTATCTCTACTGAAGACTTCACCAATGAGTTTATCTCTACTGAAGACTTCACGAATAAGTTTATCTCTACTGAAGACTTCACCAATGAGTTTACATGGGCCACAGTTGGTCCTTACTGAACTCTACTGAAGACTTCACCAATGAGTTTATATGGGCCACAGTTGATCCTTACTGAACTCTACTGAAGACTTCACCTATGAGTTTATATGGGCCACAGTTGGTCCTTACTGATCTCTACTGAAGACTTCACCAATGAGTTTATATGGGCCACAGTTGGTCCTTACTGAACTCTACTGAAGACTTCACCAATGAGTTTATATGGGCCACAGTTGGTCCTTACTGAACTCTACTGAAGACTTCACCAATGAGTTTATATGGGCCACAGTTGGTCCTTACTGAACTCTACTGAAGACTTCACCAATGAGTTTATCTCTACTGAAGACTTCACCAATGAGTTTATATGGGCCACAGTTGGTCCTTACTGATCTTTACTGAAGACTTCACCAATGAGTTTATATGGGCCACAGTTGGTCCTTACTGAACTCTACTGAAGACTTCACCTATGAGTTTATATGGGCCACAGTTGGTCCTTACTGATCTCTACTGAAGACTTCACCAATGAGTTTATATGGGCCACAGTTGGTCCTTACTGAACTCTACTGAAGACTTCACCAATGAGTTTATATGGGCCACAGTTGGTCCTTACTGATCTTTACTGAAGACTTCACCAATGAGTTTATATGGGCCACAGTTGGTCCTTACTGAACTCTACTGAAGGCTTCACCAATGAGTTTATATGGGCCACAGTTGGTCCTTACTGATCTTTACTGAAGACTTCACCAATGAGTTTACATGGGCCATAGATTGATGCTACAGAACTCAATTTAAGACTTATTTGTCATATTTATATGAAACAGAATGTCATATTTAGACATAACATCAGTTGTATCTAGTCTACAAATGGCCCTGACTGAAATTCAGACCTGTGTCACATGCAAGCTGCCCACCATGGCTGCCATCTTGACCATCCTGTTATCAAGAATTATAGCAACAGAGAGCAATATATACTTTCATAATGGCACAGTCATCATAAAGCAAAAAATTGTTATATCTCAGACAGTACCAAATAGATCATTTTTAGCTCACCGGTTTCGAGTAATTGTACATTTAGTCCCCAACAAAACTGGGATGGGGGACTACCAGTGTTTTGTCCCTCAGACCTGAAGTTTTTCCTCATACTTGCGACATCTAAGTGAGGTGTGTGTCATACACCTAAAGTAGGTCACATTAACCTAAGCAAAAGTTTATATCAAAGAAATTCTTTTGTCCAGGCTCCATTTCTAGAATTTTTACTATGGCTTCATACTTTGGTCACTCTGACCTTCATTTTGACCCCTGACCTACATCAAAGAAAAAAGTTTATGTTTGGCATATAATTTTGAAGGAGGACTCTAATTCACTTAATTGTCCTCTTAATTTTTATACTGATAAGTGGGAACATAAATGGTTCCACTCTTGATTTCAGTCTTTTCATATGATAGATTATCTGTGGTTGTTACATGCACTTCTCCAAGCCTGATTTTGAGGCTGACCAGAAAGTTTGATAAGATATAAAGTGGCCATCTTATATTAATATTTATAGTTTGTTAATTGATTTTCCCCAAGAACAACAAGAAAGAGCTTTCTCATGTAGAGTCTAACAGAGTACTCATATTTCTCATGTAGAGTCCAATAGAGTACTCATATTTCTCATGTACAGTCCAACAGAGTACTCATATTTCTCATGTAGAGTCCAATAGAGTACTCATATATCTCATGTACAGTCTAACAGAGGACTCATATTTCTCATGTAGAGTCTAACAGAGTACTCATATTTCTCATGTACAGTCTAACAGAGTACTCACATTTCTCATGTACAGTCTAACAGAGTACTCACATTTCTCATGTAGAGTCCATCAGAGGACTCATATTTCTCATGTAGAGTCCAATAGAGTACTCATATTTCTCATGTACAGTCCAACAGAGTACTCATATTTCTCATGTACAGTCCAACAGAGGACTCACATTTCTCATGTAGAGTCCATCAGAGGACTCATATTTCTCATGTAGAGTCTAACAGAGGACTCACATTTCTCATGTAGAGTCCATCAGAGGACTCATATTTCTCATGTAGAGTCTAACAGAGGACTCACATTTCTCATGTAGAGTCCATCAGAGGACTCACATTTCTCATGTACAGTCTAACAGAGGACTCACATTTCTCATGTAGAGTCCATCAGAGGACTCATATTTCTCATGTAGAGTCTAACAGAGGACTCATATTTCTCATTTACAGTCTAACAGAGTACTCATATTTCTCATGTAAGGTCTAACAGAGTACTCATATTTCTCATGTACAGTCCAACAGAGAACTCATATTTCTCATGTACAGTCTAACAGAGTACTCATATTTCTCATGTAGAGTCTAACAGAGTACTCATATTTCTCATGTAGAGTCTAACAGAGTACTCATATTTCTCATGTAGAGTCTAACAGGGGACTCATATTTCTCATGTACAGTCTAACAGGGGACTCATATTTCTCATGTACAGTCTAACAGAGGACTCATATTTCTCATGTAGAGTCTAACAGAGTTCTCATATTTCTCATGTAGAGTCTAACAGAGTACTCATATTTCTCATGTACAGTCCAACAGAGTTCTCATATTTCTCATGTAGAGTCTAACAGAGGACTCATATATCTCATGTAGAGTCTAACAGAGTACTCATATTTCTCATGTACAGTCTAACAGAGGACTCATATTTCTCATGTAGAGTCTAACAGAGTACTCATATATCTCATGTACAGTCTAACAGAGTACTCATATTTCTCATGTACAGTCCAACAGAGGACTCATATTTCTCATGTAGAGTCTAACAGAGTACTCATATTTCTCATGTACAGTCTAACAGAGGACTCATATTTCTCATGTAGGGTCTAACAGAGGACTCATATTTCTCATGTACAGTCCAACAGAGTACTCATATTTCTCATGTACAGTCTAACAGAGTACTCATATTTCTCATGTAGAGTCTAACAGAGTACTCATATTTCTCATGTACAGTCCAACAGAGTACTCATATTTCTCATGTACAGTCTAACAGAGTACTCATATTTCTCATGTACAGTCCAACAGAGGACTCATATTTCTCATGTAGGGTCTAACAGAGGACTCATATATCTCATGTAGAGTCTAACAGAGTACTCACATTTCTCATGTACAGTCTAACAGAGGACTCATATTTCTCATGTACAGTCTAACAGAGTACTCATATTTCTCATGTAAGGTCTAAAAGAGAACTCATATTTCTCATGTACAGTCCAACAGAGGACTCATATTTCTCATGTAGGGTCTAACAGAGGACTCATATATCTCATGTACAGTCTAACAGAGTACTCATATTTCTCATGTACAGTCTAACAGAGGACTCATATTTCTCATGTAGAGTCCAACAGAGGACTCATATTTCTCATGTACAGTCTAACAGAGTACTCACATTTCTCATGTACAGTCCAACAGGGGACTCATATTTCTCATGTACAGTCTAACAGAGGACTCATATTTCTCATGTACAGTCCAACAGAGTACTCATATTTCTCATGTACAGTCTAACAGAGTACTCATATTTCTCATGTAGAGTCTAACAGAGTACTCATATTTCTCATGTACAGTCCAACAGAGGACTCATATATCTCATGTACAGTCTAACAGAGTACTCATATTTCTCATATACAGTCTAACAGAGTACTCATATTTCTCATGAACAGTCTAACAGAGGACTCATATTTCTCATGTAGGGTCTAACAGAGGACTCATATTTCTCATGTACAGTCCAACAGAGTACTCATATTTCTCATGTACAGTCTAACAGAGTACTCATATTTCTCATGTAGAGTCCAATAGAGGACTCATATTTCTCATGTAAGGTCTAACAGAGTACTCATATTTCTCATGTACAGTCCAATAGAGGACTCATATTTCTCATGTAGAGTCTAACAAAGGACTCATATTTGTCATGTAGAGTCTAACAGAGGACTTATATTTCTCATGTACAGTCCAACAGGGGACTCATATTTCTCATGTACAGTCTAACAGAGGACTCATATTTCTCATGTAGAGTCTAACAGGGTACTCATATTTCTCATGTACAGTCCAACAGAGTTCTCATATTTCTCATGTACAGTCTAACAGAGTACTCATATTTCTCATGTACAGTCTAACAGAGTACTCATATTTCTCATGTACAGTCTAACAGAGTACTCATATTTCTCATGTACAGTCCAACAGAGGACTCATATTTCTCATGTACAGTCCAACAGGGGACTCATATTTCTCATGTACAGTCTAACAGAGTACTCATATTTCTCATGTAAGGTCTAAAAGAGAACTCATATTTCTCATGTACAGTCTAACAGAGGACTCATATTTATCATGTAGAGTCTAACATAGGACTCATATTTCTCATGTAGAGTCTAACAGAGTACTCATATTTCTCATGTAGAGTCCAACAGAGGACTCATATTTCTCATGTACAGTCTAACAGAGGACTCATGTTTCTCATGTACAGTCTAACAGAGGACTCATATTTCTCATGTAGAGTCCAACAGAGGACTCATATTTCTCATGTAGAGTCTAACAGAGGACTCATATTTCTCATGTAGAGTCTAACAGAGTACTCTTATTTCTCATGTACAGTCTAACAGAGTACTCATATTTCTCATGTACAGTCTAACAGAGGACTCATGTTTCTCATGTACAGTCTAACAGAGGACTCATATTTCTCATGTAGAGTCCAACAGAGGACTCATATTTCTCATGTAGAGTCTAACAGAGTACTCTTATTTCTCATGTACAGTCTAACAGAGGACTCATGTTTCTCATGTACAGTCTAACAGAGGACTCATATTTCTCATGTAGAGTCCAACAGAGGACTCATATTTCTCATGTAGAGTCTAACAGAGGACTCATATTTCTCATGTAGAGTCTAACAGAGTACTCTTATTTCTCATGTACAGTCTAACAGAGTACTCATATTTCTCATGTACAGTCTAACAGAGGACTCATGTTTCTCATGTACAGTCTAACAGAGGACTCATATTTCTCATGTAGAGTCCAACAGAGGACTCATATTTCTCATGTAGAGTCTAACAGAGTACTCTTATTTCTCATGTACAGTCTAACAGAGTACTCATGTTTCTCATGTACAGTCTAACAGAGGACTCATATTTCTCATGTAGAGTCCAACAGAGGACTCATATTTCTCATGTAGAGTCTAACAGAGTACTCTTATTTCTCATGTACAGTCTAACAGAGGACTCATATTTCTCATGTAGAGTCCAACAGAGGACTCATATTTCTCATGTAGAGTCTAACAGAGTACTCTTATTTCTCATGTACAGTCTAACAGAGGACTCATGTTTCTCATGTACAGTCTAACAGAGGACTCATATTTCTCATGTAGAGTCCAACAGAGGACTCATATTTCTCATGTAGAGTCTAACAGAGTACTCATATTTCTCATGTAGAGTCCAACAGAGGACTCATATTTCTCATGTACAGTCTAACAGAGGACTCATATTTCTCATGTAGAGTCTAACAGAGTACTCTTATTTCTCATGTACAGTCTAACAGAGTACTCATATTTCTCATGTACAGTCTAACAGAGTACTCATATTTCTCATGTACAGTCTAACAGAGGACTCATATTTCTCATGTACAGTCTAACAGAGTACTCATATTTCTCATGTACAGTCTAACAGAGGACTCATATTTCTCATGTAGAGTCTAACAGAGTACTCATATTTCTCATGTAGAGTCCAATAGAGTACTCATATTTCTCATGTACAGTCTAACAGAGAACTCATATTTCTCATGTACAGTCTAACAGAGAACTCATATTTCTCATGTACAGTCTAACAGAGTACTCATATTTCTCATGTACAGTCCAACAGGGGACTCATATTTCTCATGTAGAGTCTAACAGAATACTCATATTTCTCATGTAGAGTCTAACAGAGTACTCACATTTCTCATGTACAGTCCAACAGAGGACTCATATTTCTCATGTAGAGTCTAACAGAGTACTCATATTTCTCATGTAGAGTCTAACAGAGGACTCATATTTCTCATGTAGAGTCTAACAGAGGACTCATATTTCTCATGTACAGTCCAACAGAGTACTCATATTTCTCATGTACAGTCTAACAGAGTACTCATATTTCTCATGTACAGTCTAACAGGGGACTCATATTTCTCATGTACAGTCCAACAGAGTACTCATATTTCTCATGTACAGTCTAACAGAGTACTCATATTTCTCATGTACAGTCTAACAGGGGACTCATATTTCTCATGTACAGTCTAACAGAGTACTCACATTTCTCATGTACAGTCTAACAGAGTACTCACATTTCTCATGTACAGTCTAACAGAGTACTCACATTTCTCATGTACAGTCCAATAAAGGACTCATATTTCTCATATACAGTCCAACAGAGTACTCATATTTCTCATGTAGAGTCTAACAGAGTACTCATATTTCTCATGTAGACTCCAACAGAGTACTCTTATTTCTCATGTACAGTCTAACAGAGGACTCATATTTCTCATGTACAGTCTAACAGAGTACTCACATTTCTCATGTACAGTCTAACAGAGTACTCACATTTCTCATGTACAGTCCAATAAAGGACTCATATTTCTCATGTACAGTCTAACAGAGTACTCATATTTCTCATATACAGTCTAACAGAGTACTCATATTTCTCATGTACAGTCTAACAGAGGACTCATATTTCTCATGTAGGGTCTAACAGAGGACTCATATTTCTCATGTACAGTCTAACAGAGTACTCATATTTCTCATGTACAGTCTAACAGAGGACTCACATTTCTCATGTACAGTCCACCAGAGTACTCATATTTCTCATGTACAGTCTTACAGAGTACTCTTATTTCTCATGTACAGTCTAACAGAGGACTCATATTTCTCATGTACAGTCTAACAGAGTACTCACATTTCTCATGTACAGTCTAATAGAGGACTCATATTTCTCATGTACAGTCTTACAGAGTACTCATATTTCTCATGTAGAGTCTAACAGAGTACTCATATTTCTCATGTAGAGTCTAACAGAGTACTCTTATTTCTCATGTACAGTCTAACAGAGTACTCATATTTCTCATGTAGAGTCTAACAGAGTACTCATATTTCTCATGTAGAGTCTAACAGAGTACTCATATTTCTCATGTAGAGTCTAACAGAGTACTCACATTTCTCATGTACAGTCTAACAGGGGACTCATATTTCTCATGTACAGTCTAACAGAGTACTCTTATTTCTCATGTACAGTCCAACAGAGTACTCATATTTCTCATGTAGAGTCTAACAGAGTACTCATATTTCTCATGTAGAGTCCAACAGAGGACTCACATTTCTCATGTACAGTCTAACAGAGGACTCACATTTCTCATGTAGAGTCTAACAGAGTACTCATATTTCTCATGTAGAGTCCAACAGAGGACTCACATTTCTCATGTACAGTCTAACAGAGGACTCATATTTCTCATGTAGAGTCCAATAGAGGACTCATATTTCTCATGTACAGTCTAACAGGGGACTCATATTTCTCATGTACAGTCTAACAGGGTACTCTTATTTCTCATGTACAGTCCAACAGAGTACTCATATTTCTCATGTACAGTCTAACAAAGGACTCATATTTCTCATGTACAGTCCAACAGAGGACTCATATTTCTCATGTAGGGTCTAACAGAGGACTCATATTTCTCATGTAGGGTCTAACAGAGTACTGGAATCTAGATTTGTAAAAGTCATATGAGTACCATTATAGTTGATTTCCTGCACTTTGCATAGCATTAAACCATTATCATTCATCCAACCTGTATATGCTTAATATTCAAAATAATTAATATTGTTTTGACCGAATCACTTATCATTCTGTATATGGAAGATTTTCCTTGAAGGGAAACTTCATCTATTCATATGTCACCGAGTTCTGGCCTGAAGATCATCAATTCATTCGTAAATCTCTTTCCCAGAAGTATTGCACATTTCGACTTGGCCTTGGTAATTTTCCTAATGGTGTCTTTGGCGATTGTTTCGTTTTGTCACAGCACTGCCCCTGGGTACAATGTTTTAAATGGTTGAGCCATATATCCCTTGTTGTCAGGGTTGGTGTTTGGACTTCTGTAGACTTGTCTCTGATTAGTATTACTTTAAGAAATGACTGTGATTACCCATCCTTTACCATACATATGCTTGCTGGACATGAAGAGACCAGCACTATCATTCACCAGGATGTCATCAGCCTAGCAATTGGGCCTTAAATTCATGAATTCATTTATAATTCATTTATAGTTGTTTCTCATGTGATCATAGAATCATTGTTGAAATAAAGTCAAAGATCTGTATACAAACTCTTCTAAAGAAATAACTTTTGATGCATGCAAAAGCTTAATTGATATTTATAATTTTAATCAGATATAAGAACAGCTATTCAGACTGTGCTCTTCACTTATTTTGGATTTGTCAAAAGATCCAAGTGTCCATCAAATTAGGTTTTTTTGTTGGGTTAATCACCCCATGAACAGCCAGGTTCCTCTTGAGGCAGGGTCTCCTTGTTGTAGTTGGTGACTACCTCACTGAGCAACATATGGGAAGCCTGTTGCATGCCATACAGAGCAATCAGTGAATCGGTGAAGTGAAGGACACAACCACAACAGCACAGGCCAGCCAGTTTATGGGCTTCCTGAGAAAAACAAAAAGACATGGGTCAGATCAGGAAACACAGGATCAGAATAGAAACTGTCAGAAAAAGAATGCATATTGCAAATTACAACATAATGTAACATGTGTATTGATTATGGGCAAATCTGAACAATTGTAGATAGATTTATAAATAAATATCAGAAAGCCATGTCAATGCATAGTACAAACAAACCAGGTGAAATACAGTGAATGATAGAGGTACATAATACTATAACCCTTGAACAGTTCTGAAAGGTGTGCAATCCTGGTCGTGGCACCAAAATTGTTGATAGTGTCTACTTTGGTAACTGGTGGAAGTGAATTAAATGAAACTTTTGGAGACCTAATCCTTTTATCAGAAAATGTTTCTGACAGTTTTGGGAATAACTTTTAACTGAGTTGTTGTGAAATCAAAAGGTTGTGTGTACCTAAGTACCAAGGTATGTGATTAAAAATACAAATGCCAGGTACAATTTAGTTATGACAATCACAACACAAATACACTTGAAAAATAAAACAATACAAGTACATGTACTTTCATTTGTTTCCCTCCCTCTGGTAGGTGGATGTGCTATAGTGTCTTGCCAGTCAACCTATGTGTGTTTGTTCTGTTTGTTTAACATGTTGCTATGGTAACCTTTCTTAAACCTAATTGGTACCGAAATGGTTGTGGGAATCACTTGTATGTGTTTACCTGTGTGTGTACCTATATCTTGTCAAAGCCTTGTCACTGTAATGCTATCTTGTCTTAACTCCTTTCTACTAGACAAAAATGATGTCTAGAGGACCACAAATGGTACCACTGGACCACACCCCACTGGAGGCTACAAGTGGGGCTGATGTTGGCTCCCAGTGATGTCATATGATTGTGACATATATATATTATATAATTTTTAATACAGAGTATGTGAATATATGTAATTATGCACAAATATGCCAATAGAGCAAAGACACATGTCTGGGCAGAGTAAATGTAAGGAGCAGTAGACCTAGTCCCCAACTGGTAAATGGGGGATTATAGATTTTCACCTTGTCTGTCCATCCATCATTTTGACCTTTGACCAACATCAAAGACAAGAAATTGTTTGGCCTGATCTCCTTCGCTATACTTATAACTGGAATTTCTTACCTAAGAAATGGGTTAAATTACATTGAACTTCTGATGTCACCTTCTAAAATTAGAGATATTCCTTAATGTGTATACCAAATTGTATACCATTGAATTAAATGAATGTGGTAGGTCTGTCAAACATTCAGTGTGTTTGTCTGTGAATTCTTTGTCTATAACTTTACAAATGGTGGGGACTGTAATTCGTGTTCTAGTTTTATTGTTCTTAGATATACCAGTAGTGAATTTAATAGTATTCCGACCGAATCGAACTTTTATATTAACCTTATAAATTAGTGACTAGAAATAAAATATCTTACATTTTCAGAAATGTTGTAAGAGCATTGAAAGAAAGGGCACAGATGAACTTGATTTGTTTCTTCTTTTTATGTTTCAAGGTGTCATGTAGATGATGTTGTAAACACAACATCAGAGTCCTCAAATTCCATGACTGATTACACCTTCGGTGATGTGAACTCAAGCAACATGACCAAGGAATCCATTAATTTGACCAGGGACTCCTTCAATGTTACAAGCACCTCCAGTGATAGGACTGCTGAAGCCATTAATTTGTCTGATAACTCCATTAATTTGTCAGACAACTCCATTAATTTGACAGACGAATGCAGCATGTTGGATGTTGAGGGCTGAAAACAAGATGAACCTCTTTCAGGTTGCTAAGGAAATCTGCCTCTGATATTGTATGTCAATTCTTCACATGTATTTTGTCATATTTTACATTTGTGTTGAAAATTAATTTATTTGTAATAATTTTCAAGATCGAATCACAGTTATTGATTTATCATTACCGGTAATATTTAAATCATTTGTTTGGGTGTTATGTCATATATATACATGTATTTGATAGTTACAATTTTTCTTTCATTTATTACAGGGTAAGTACTGTGCTGTAGTGAAATATTAATTTAAAACCTATGTAGATGCACTCTAACATTTTGAGGGGAGGCTGTTGATGATGGTGGGCTATTAAATCATCTTTTATCTGTGGTCTGTCCATCCGTAAACAATCCTTGTGGTCTGTCCATCCGTAAACAATCCTTGTCGTCACTATTTCTCAGTAAGGTTTTCATTGATCTTTTTTCATATGTAGGTTAATTCCCCTTGGTCTCGAGACCGACCTGAAAACAAAAATAGCTGTCGACAGTCGTTTTGAAGTGTGAAATTTTTTTTTTATCCATTTCTCAGAAAAATTTCCCTATGGATCTTTCTCAAATTTCTCATGTAGGTTCCCCGATGTCTCTAATTGTGCATATTGAATTTTGAGACTGATCGGGGGAAAAAAAAAAAAAAAAAATGGCCGACAGTCATTTTGTATTTGTTTGTTATCGCTCTTTCTCAAAGAAGTTTCCTAGATAGGTTACACTTTGTCCTTATTTGTGCATGATGATTTTTGAGACTGATCAGAGAACAAAATGGCAAACAGCCAATGTCAATGTCAATTCTTAGCTCGTCTCTTCAAAGAAAAGGAAGAGCTTATGTTGTCACCCCGGCATTGGCGTCGGCGTTGGTTTTTCAAATGTTACGTTTTTGGTGCAAGTGTTGAAAGGCATAGTAATTTATGGTAATATGGTTCCTGTGAGGGTTAAACTATCCCTTGCCGGAGTCAAACTAAAAGATTTTTGGGGGGGAAAATGATTTTCTAAATTTTTTTACGTTAAGTTTTTGGTGCAAGTGTTGAAAGGTATTAATACATCACTTTATAATTGTACTAGGGTGCTGATATTTGGCAGTAGAGTCCCTCTAGAGTTAAACTATATCCTGCTGGAGTTAAACTAAATGATTTTTTGGGGGAAAAAAAAGATTTTTCATGTTTTTGGACAGGTGTTGAAAGGCATAGTAATACATAGTATTAGGGTCCCTGTGGGGGGTTAACTATCCCTTTTCGGAGTTAAACTGAAGAACTAAAAAAAAAAAAAAATTGGGGGGAAAAAAAGAAGAAGATATTTAAACATCTTTGTGTAAGTGTTGAAAGCTATTAACACATCACTTTATTATTATACTAGTGTGCTGATATTTGGTAAATGAGTCCCTCAAAAGATACACCACCCCTTCTTGGAGTGAAACTGAAAAAAAACAATGTGAAAATGCTCACATTAGACAATTGATACTGCTCCTCATTTTTCAAGGGAGACAACTCTCATTAAAATAAGTTTTTATCAAAAATTTAACGAAATTTGTCTAAAAGCAATTATTTAATATATTTATTCAATTTACAACAGCATAGCTTGTCTCCCGAATGTTTGTCAATAAATAACTTGCATATATATATATTAATTGGTATGGTTTTGAAAATTGCAATTAATATATTTTAATTATTTATTGACATTTAAACATTTGCGAGACGAGCTATGCTGTTCTCCAACAGCTCTTGTTACATTTAAAGTTTGATTTTGTTATTGTTATTTACCAGGATCTTTATGGCTCTTTTTCTCAAATTTCATATGTATGTTCCCTTTGGTCTCCTTCAGTTGTACATACTGAATTTGGGACTGATCGATCCATTTGGTATTAAGACTGTATTTTGTATGTCTGTTCCCCTTAGTCTCTACTACAAATTGAAGTTTGTTATTGCTCTTTCCTGGGAATTTCTAAACAGACATTTCTCAGAATTCCTATGAAAGTGTTCCTTTGTCCCTGGTAATTTTTGGTGCCCATTACATTTTCAATCTCATCGAAAAAACGAAACTAGTCAACAGGCGGCTATCTTGGATTTTGATAGTTGAAAGCTTTTTTATATATATATACATTGTAAATGAATATATTTTTTGTTCACAGAAAGTTCTTTTTAGATATCTCGTTGATTTCATATGTAGGTTCCCCTTGTCAAGAAGGGAAAAGTAGAGGAAAGAGGAAAATCAATAAATATCATTGAATGGTGGGCGCAAGGATCCCTCTGTGATCTCTTGTTAAGGGAGGACCTGTTACAGCTGATATTGGTAAGCCAGGTGTCTGTGACCCAGTCAGCCCCAGATTGTCACTAAACTGATGTCTGTGACCCAGTCAGCCCCAGATTATCACTAAACTAATGTCTGTGACCCAGTCAGCCCCAGATTTTCACTATAAACTTATGTCTGTGACCCAGTCAGCCCCAGATTGTCACTAAACTGATGTCTGTGACCCTGTCAGCCCCAGATTGTCACTAAACTGATGTCTGTGACCCTGTCAGCCCCAGATTGTCACTAAACTGATGTCTGTGACCCTGTCAGCCCCAGATTGTCACTTAACTGATGTCTGATGACCCTGTCAGCCCCAGATTGTCACTAAACTGATGTCTGTGATCCAGTCAGCCCCAGATTGTCACTAAATTGATGTCTGTGATCCTGTCAGTCCCAGATTGTCACTAAACTGATGTCTGTGACCCTGTCAGCCCCAGATTGTCACAAAACTGATGTCCGTGAACCTGTCAGCCCCAGATTGTCACTAAACTGATGTCCGTGACCCTGTCAGTCCCAGATTGTCACTAAACTGATGTCTGTGACCCAGTCAGCCCCAGATTGTCACTAAACTGATGTCTGTGACCCAGTCAGCCCCAGATTGTCACTAAACTGATGTCCGTGACCCAGTCAGCCCCAGATTGTCACTAAACTGATGTCTGATGACCCTGTCAGCCCCAGATTGTCACTAAACTGATGTCCGTGACCCAGTCAGCCCCAGATTGTCACTAAACTGATGTCTGTGACCCTGTCAGCCCCAGATTGTCACTAAACTGATGTCCATGACCCAGTCAGCCCCAGATTGTCACTAAACTGATGTCTGTGACCCTGTCAGCCCCAGATTGTCACTAAACTGATGTCTGTGACCCTGTCAGCCCCAGATTGTCACTAAACTGACGTCTGTGACCCAGATTGTTACTATACCTAGATGGTTGCTTGTAGATGTATTCCCGTGCTGTGATACTATATCTATACCTGTTTACATGCCAATCCACAATAGTGCTGCAAAGCTGGCCCTAGCTGCCTCTCCCAGTGATTATTTTAGTGAATTATCTTTTTGTCCTATAAATTTAAGATGATGATTAATTATTAGGGATTTTAAAACAAATCCTAGTCTTTTGATAATAATATCAGGACTTGTTTGTTCGTATTGTTTTTGTTGATGTCTGAAAGTTTTGTTTGTTTGCCAGACATCTCTTAATATGTAGAACTGCTTTAGCTTGTCACCCTCATGTAGAGAAATCAAGTGAAGGTCAACCTCAAATGATTTGATCCTTGACAAATTGTAATCGGCTTGTTAGTTGTTCATTATATGTTATTAGTTATGTAGGCATTAGTCGTTTACATAAACATCAAGTAAAAGTTTGTAAACATTTATTTTATGACCTTTTTAATGATCTCTTGATTGCAATACTTGTGGCTATGCAATAATCATGTGAAATTATGAAATATGTTTCATGGTTCATGTATTTCCTTCATTAAAATCTCTTTTTTAAAGTATTTTTCTCCAGTTTATGAGACAGTAATATTTCATTTGAATTTAATTGAATAGACAAACAATCTCCGTTATGGCTCTTTTGGGTTCCTGACCAAATATTGTATCAGAAGCACGTTTGACATGTTAATAATGATCAAATAGAGGTATAGTGTCCTAGTTGTAGGGGACACGGCTATATGACCGAAGGGTCGCTTGTTGGAGTCCTGTGTTGGTATACGTAGGGCAGTGCAAGAAATGTCATGTGTAAGCTCTTAGCGCTGAAATGGCAGCTCCAGCTGTATGCTCCCCAGGGAGTTGACAAACACATTGGTTGAATGCTAAAGGCTCAATAACCAGATAATAAATTGTAAACCGATTTGAGATGGCTATGTTGCTCCAAATTATTATGAGCTTGACAAGCAGCACTTTATTAGATGAGTTTAATTAATGGCAATTTAATTGGGTTAAGTGAAATTTTAATTTAAGAATTTAAAGCAATTATCTTGGTTGTAAAATTCACTGGTTACTTATATTTGTAAGAGCACCTTAAACTTGAAGACCGAATGCAGCAAGAAGGGAGCAAACTCGCACAAAACATATAAAAACATCACTAGTGACGCGTGTCATCAGCTTCACATTCTAGAGAATTTTTCACCAATTTTAATAGAAAACCACAAAGTGTAAAACAGGTACCTATTGGAAATATTTGGGTGTCAATAGCTAATGAAAATACCATTTTGTTTGTTCCCATTATTGGTGATATGAAAGTGTGTGTGATCATAATGAATTGTTAATTTCTTTAAATTAAGAAATACAATCAATATTAAACAATCTACGTGTGTTATGAATTTTGTTGTTCATTGAAATTTCTTTTTCCATTTGAACTTTTGTCTTCAGACAGGAAGTTGTAATTTTTCTTCAACCTAAAAAGCCATAATGGTGAAGTGTTCTCACAAATCGGTTTCAAAATGTATGTGGTTGGAGGGAATCTGCTTGTACATACTTCTGTTCATCTGCAAACTTTCTGTTGAAGGGAATAGGTCCGCCATCCTATCAACAGAACTGGTTATACCGAGCTTGTTGTTTTTTTTTTGTTTTTTTAACAGTTTTTATAAAATGCTGGGACATAAAAATATATAATTTTTGGCAAAAAAAAAATCAAAATACCAGTAATTCAATTCATGGTAAAAGTTTTCAGCATGCAATTCCCTGTAAAGAAGTAACTAGTAATAGTTTATCAAAATTTCTAGGAAGAGTAATTGGCAATATTTTACATGTGACAGTCTGTCTGAGTTTATGGTTCAACAACAGCTCTTAAATATCTCCACGTACAATAACAACATACACATTTATTTTCAATTATTTTTGTTTAATTTCTATATACTGTAAAAAATGTATAAAACCTTCATCACCACCTCGTGATGAAGTACAACATAATATTGACATTGGAATGTTGTTTTTCTTTATGAAATCAAGACATCTCTTATATCAACAATCTTGCATTAAATTTAAAGAAAGAATCTTTTTAGGATGACAAAATCTTTCAACCTTGAAATAAAGGAAGAAATATTTCACAAGCTTCAATTATTGGATGAACACTAGAAAAACCAACTGCTAAGTGCTCAATTGGTATGAACAACCAGGTACATTTTCAAACATTCATTAATGATAAAAAAAATATCTATTTAAAATTTGAGTCCTTAATAAGTTAATAATTGTTAGTGGTGAGAAATGATCTGCCGTTATACTCCACGGAGGACATATCCCACTAGCTTAAATATAAATGTATTCCTCTACTACTACTGACATTGCACATCTGGGTATTGTAAGTACATTGTAACATTAAATATATAAAATACTGTTCTTGGTCTGTGAAGTCTCAGCCATCACAAATTGATGCAACTTACTGATGTTATGAACCATTTATACAAGGCATCCTATCCACTGAATTGTACCTTTTATCATACTGATGAGGAAATGGATAGAATAATCTAGAAAATGCGTAATGTTGCTGCCATTTGATGTGGATAAATTTAACAAGATATCAAGAATGTGCACAGGCAATCGCCTCAGCCCATTATACCCAATAAATAGTTGGTGTATTGAGAGACGAGGCCAGTACCTGTGGTATGTGCATGAAAATGAATATTTCTATAAAAGGACTTATTAAAATGTATACTATTATTCCTGATTCCATTACTTAAAGGCACAAAATTATTTCATTGGAAGGAAGGGGGATAACTATTGCAAGGCTGTAAATTGTGCCCAGCACCATACCCCAATCCATTGCACTAGATAGAGACTTTGGTGTCCAGAATCAAATAAATTACTATGTACAAATATGATACATTGATGTAAAAAAAAAAAAAAAAAAGTATCCTGCTGGCATTCACTACCATACAAAATTCACAAAAATTACTATTATTCTGAGAATTCCTTTCGATCATTCTTATTATCATTACTACAGAAGGGCCCAGGGGAGGCAACCCCTGTGACAACCAGGGGAAATAACTCTGCATGATCTCTATCAACAGGGTATTGCCCAGGGTACACTGGTATCTATTTATTTGTACAGAAATATTAATGATGTTTCATGTCAGTGGATATTCCTGCCAAATATAATCCTAAATGTATAAATTTCATTGATTTAAAAAAAAAATCCATTCATCCAATCCAAAACAGTTAAATTTTATGTCTGTCACTGGGTAATATCCAATATTTTAACCAGAATAACAAGTGAGGATAGTCACTATGTTACTGTGTGATAAAGTCTACCATGCACATGTCCTGATATAAAACAATTACATAATAACTACACACAAACACACACAAACACACACAACTGGTTAAAACATCCTATACCACCCCAACTACTTGGTAGTCCCCGTCAAACTGGAAGTTAAAGGGCACTGGTGACTTATCCGCTAGTCGTATGGCCTCCGTCGCCAGTGATGTGTGGTTGGATTGGTAAAGTGGCATCTGGTTCATCACATGATTAGAAAGCAGGTTCTGGTCTCTGTGAACATCCTTCATATTATTTAGCACTATTAGGTCAGATCTCTCGTAAAGGGAGTGATCTTTACAAGGACGCTTCACGGAATCCTGCAGCATGTGTGATAGTTTGGGGTTTTTCCCCCCAGATGATGAACTCTGATAGGAGACCTCCTCACATTTTACAGACTCTGTAATTCTGTAATTGTTTTGTTTTAAACTGTCGTGGTTTCCTGGTGAGCTGAAGCCACTATCACCTAGGTTTATATTTCTTGCTTGATCACACAAGTCTGAGATACGTTTGCTATTTCTTGTGCGCGAGTCTATCACGGTGTCGTAACTCTGTTCACTTTCCTCGATAAAGCTGTCCACATCCCCATCCATACCCTCATCCTCCTCCTGTACACTATATGGCACATATTCATCAGGGGGAGTAACCTCTGCTGTTGGAGTCATCTCCCTTGCCTCGGGTGGCACACAACTGTTAATCTCGGCTACACAAACCACTTCATTATTGATATTGCTGTGTTTTTTGTCAGTGTGTCCAACATCAATATTATTTTGTTTTGGATTACTGGACTGCTTCCTTCCTTCAGAGTGACTTCGTTTTGAGATTAATTCTATGGGTGTTGAGCATCTGTCTTTGTTGTGACCTTTGACCTTACTTTGACGTTGACCTAAGCCTATACAGTTTACACCACTGTCCCTAGATAAGGCCTTAATAGAGCTTTTCTTGGGCAGTTTTCCATGGTATTCATAACTAATGTCATTTTTAGGATAACTACTGTGATCAGCAATACTATGACGATGTCTGTGTCGACTAGATTTACTAGATTTTTTGCCTCGGTGTGATCGTTCCTGTAATTTTTCATTGAACAGCTCATCAACAGTGTTGTTGTGAACAGTATCTCCTGGGTCCTTCTGAAGTCCACGAGGGGTAGAACTGTAAAGGGGGTCACTGATACCATGGTCTATATGTTTATGCTGAGTATGATAAGGAAATGACGGCTGATTTGGGGGAACTGTCTCCCCGCTTTCCTGACTGTTACTATAGCACTGATCTGCCTGTACCAACAACTGCTTCCTTTCTCCCGAGTGACGACGAACTCTGGCCTGGTTACCGACCTCATGTCGTCGTCGGTGACCATGACTCTCCGAGTGTCTCCTATGTATGTGATGATTCTCCTCTGTGTTCTGGGGTATCTGTACTGGCAATGTAGCAGCCTTGGAAGAATGTTTTTGGCATCCAGGATTAAATTCACTTTTCTTGTTCATACAATTTCCATCATAATAGCCTTCAGGTGGCAGTGTGGATGCTCGGAGATTTCGTAAACTTTCCTCAAACCTTGGATCTATCTGACAGTAGTGTTCCTCATCATGCTCAGCAAAAGGACTTAGCTTTGACGGATTCATCATTTTCTGTCGCCTTGCAGCTTCGTACACGTGCTGCCTTGGAAACAACTGTTGAGGAGATACATAATCTGAGGAACTTGATCCATCCTGTTTGGAGTTGGGGCCTTCATGACCAGGATGTTTCTGCTGATAGAGCCAGGAATTTGTTCTTTCTTGTTTCTCTATCTGTTCCTGGTACCACTGCCACTCAGGGGGAGGGAACTGTGCTGAAAACGTGGCATACTCTCCACTGCTGACCGTTATTGCTGCTGGAGGTTCAACTTTCCTTTCTTCCAGTTGTTTCTGTTGTTTCTCTGGCTTCTTTTTCTTTTTACGACCAAACAACTTTGACAGTAAAGATTTCTTCTCTCCTGAAAAACAGAAATGCAACCATGAAATCAAAAGACTCTACAATTTAGAATAAAGTTACAGTGGAATGCCACGTCTGATTGACACATATCCACAGTGGAATGCCACATGTCTGATTGCCGCACATCCAAACTTTCAATTTACCATCTTCTGTAGTGTTCCCATTGTTTAAATAAACAAAGTAGATACACCATCCGAAATCCATCAGTCAAACAGATCATAGCAGTCTCATGAAAGAATCAAACTTGAGCACGTGCACAGTACTAAGCTTCCTTTCAATAAGAATCGTGAAAGCCAGTACAGCATCCAAATTAACAATACACAAATTCAACATAACAAAAGACATTGTTAGTTAACCAGTCAAAATGAAATCAAATCTCTCATTCCACTTGTTCTACTGTAACAATGTGTTACCTGGAGATCGGACAGAGTACAATAAGTACTGTTCTCATGGCCTTTTATAATTAGCATAACTGACCAATCAGACTGCCCCTTTACTGATAACACCATGAGTATTTAAAGCAAAATTGTTTATTTTCAAAGAACATGTATCATTTCCCCAATTACTAAACATTTTTCTAAAGTTGACTTTTATGCCAAAGCTTCAAATTTTAGACTTTGATACTGTTTCTAAGTTGTTTTTTTTCATTTAACATATTACCTGCAGATTAAACATTAAAAACTGTTCTGATATAACTTACCTTTGTCCTTTACTTTGTTCAGGTTACTATTGGCAAGGTTAAGGTCACGGTTTTCTCCACCTCGACATCCCCGCTCTCCTCTCATAGAGGAACATCTGCTGACTGACTTGGTGTTGTCTCGCTCATCCTTACTGGCTCTTTCTTTTGTGTGTCTTGCACTAGAACTACGGCTGAGACGAGGTTTTTCATTGGCTATAGACTGTAGTATGTCTGTCCCGTCTGTGTATATCTCCTCCCGTGGTTTGGACACCTCTGTTGGCGTGGCGGGTATGACTTGAGAAGGTGGAGTCTGTGTGGGTGGAGCCTGGGGAACGGTTTGGGGTTGATTTACCAGGCTGACTTGACAGGATATGGAGCGTGTCAGTAAGGTCTTTTGTTGGTTAGTCGGAACAGGGATGTACATTGGATTATAATGCATCCAGCTGACTGGATACGACTGCTGGGGATCATCTGTTGGCAGGCGGTACGTGTCTGGGGTCACCACAAAGTAGCCACTCCCTAAAAAATACAGAGTATATGATTGGATTAAAAGAACATCAAGAAAACTGCTTCAATAAACCATCTGAGTATTGCTTTTATGGAGCACAGGGTCAAATATTACGAAATAAAGTTACTACAGTCTAAACCAGGACTTCTGATAGTGATATTCAAATTTTGGGTCAGGTTATTACAGAAGTACAGGTAAATTACCTGATTTCAGCACTAGCTATGACGTACAACATGATAATCTTTAAATGGTACCAGAGTTCTAAAGATATCACGACAGTGTGGGAAATTATTGATATTTCCCAGATATTGAGTGAGGGCCAGTTTTCATCCTGCACCTTTAAAAACCTTGTCTGCAATCGATTGGTATATACAATTGCTTATTCAAGATATTAAAACATTCCATTTGCATTCAGTCAAATGATTGGAAATCAAAACTGTGCATAAGAAATCCAACAACAAGAGTTGTCAGAAAACAACATAACTTGCCGAGTGGGTTGAAGTTTGGAACAAATCTTTTAATAGAAGGTCAAAGGTCACGGTCAAGGACAGTAGGTCTGCAAATGTAGTACCAATCGAAAGATCTTTTCACAATGAAAACACATGTCAAATACCTAAGCTGTATCCCTATTAGTATTGACACAACATTGTTTTATAAAAACTTTAACCTAGCTGTCTACGGATGCTAATGCTGCTAATGCTGGAGTATAGCCATAGCCCATTGCTCCCCTGGTCTTTGTCCCTGACCACTTTTGTCAAAAAATAGTTAAAATACTATTTTCACTTGAAATTGAATATGTCTGATAAATTGTTCTAATCAACAGTGCGGGAAAGGCCCAGAATCATATCCGTAGGATCCATAAGGCATATTAAGCTTGCAGTTGGGAATTCATTTAAATGAGGATAGGATTTCATCATTTTTGTCTAACCTGTGAAGTTTATACATTATGATATACATGTACCTTATCTGAGGGGGATGAGGTTTGCCTAACATGCCTGTAGCTCTGGGAAGTCCACCTGTACATAGGCACCAGAAGGAGCTTTGATCACCATCATACACTCAGGTAATGTCTGTGTATAATTGTCTGTTTGTCAGTGTTTGATGTATACAGGTGTTTGTTACTTAGGCTGCTTCCAAGATATCGGTTCAATAATTTCAATCTTGTTTAAATTCTTATAAGAATCAAATTTGAAAATGTTAACTTGTGTTTATTCTAACCAACATTTAACAAAAAAATTAAGCAATGATAGGTGCTTTCAAAACGAATACAAATCAAATGTTTTGATAAATTGTCAAAGCTTTAAAATACTAGTTCCCACACTTGCTGGTACAGTAGGGCAGCTGAACACCTGTATAGCTGTGCTGTCAGGTAATTTATGTGTGTGACATTTACAGTGATGAGTATCGGTACTCATTACTGATCATCGACATCGTCTATGATATTCCAAGAGTTGACTTGCATATTCTTGTTATCCTTGTGAAGCTTAGGACTATAGTCACTTTGATCATTTAATAATTTGTTGACACACAATATCTGAATCACTTCAAAGTTGCAATATTCACTGGTTAATGATGCAATTAAAAGTCGCATTAAATCGTTTCTGTGAATCAGTAAGAAGTTGTATGATTGTGCTGTATTTCGTTAAAATATTGTTAATGAATAATTATTAGCAGTGGAAGGTGTGCTTCTATAGACTAAAGCTAATTCAATATCTGATTCTAAGTGTTGAAATACAATCAAACCTACATGTGTTTTACATGAAATTTGCTGTATATTTCAGAACAGTCTCAAGTACATTTATATATATGAATAGTTTATAAATTCTAATGTAATAACATCTTGTTTTGCCATTACCTCCTTTCAGCAGATTTTGTTCGCCCTTGTATTGAAATTATCTGGAATTACCTAACCTGAAAACTTAAATTTGTTTTTGTATTTAGTTGTTGGTTACCCTGTAATAAAACAAATCGGGAATATGTATTCCCGAACTAAATTGCTTACAGCCCACTGAATATGTATGTAGTAACATGTATATTAAGACATAGATATAGGCCCGTACAGGTTTTTAAGTATACAATCCTTTATTTATTTTCAAAACAAATACATTGTCTGTCAACAACTATGAAACGTTTACAGGTACATTTACTAATACGAAAAGATCCACATTAATTAACATGAGGTATGTTTTAAAAATCTGTGTTAGAATAACCAACGTAATATATGGTATACAAAAAAAAATATTCTTAAAATAAAATGCATCCCTATCTGTTCAACATTGGGAGGCTTTCAATTTCTGTCTTCTGGATGTGGTGTTTACGGCACAGCATTACAAATACCAGATACTTAAAAGTGGCTGACAAAACAACGTCAGGTATATATTCATGACTTATTCATCAGGAAGAAAAACCTTTTATCATAAAGCTTATCAACTGTAATGTTCCCGAACTAAATTGCTTACAGCCCACTGAACATGTATGTAGTAACATGTATATTAAGACATGGATATAGGCCCGTACAGGTTTTTAAGTATCCTGTGATTATTGTACAAACAAGATAACTTATCAACAGTCTATTTTTTTAATCTTACATGAAAGTCTACATATAGCCTCATATTTTAAAACCTCATAAAGACCATTTCGCCTTAAAGATATCCCCCCCAATTATCATGATGTATCTCAATGTAAATTGTTTTCAAGATGAAGTGTTTATTTTCCATGAAAATGATCACATTGTGAACATCTACCAGGATATGATTTGTAATAATACAGGCCACTACTTGATATAATTTGTAATAACAGGTACTACTTGATATAATTTGAGCATGTGTATTCTATTGAGAATTTGAAGATTATCTAATACATTTTGTTAACTGAAAATTCAAATGACCTTTAATTAAATTTCAATCATAAATACAAACTGAATCTAAAAACATCAGAAACATTAGAATTGGTTTTAAATCTCATACCAGCATTTGGCTGTTCCACTTCCTGAAAATTTAAGCAACATTTGAATTAAAATCCATAAAATTATATACTACATTTGTATATGCTGTTTGTTAACAGTTATTGTAGTATAATTCTGGATTGCAAAAGTGTATACAAATAAAGCCGTCTCCATATAAGGCAATAACGTATTTCACCAATATCAAAGACATTGTAAACAATTATTGCCATATAAAACAATTGTTTGGTTATATGTATTGACACACTACATCAAACCTAGACAGTTATCAAATAATAAAATGAAATTAACCTGGACTTATTATCAATTTTTAGCTTTGGTGTTTGTCGTAGCCAGGAGCTGTTTCTTGCCCTATAATGGTGAGGGACTGCCGTTTAGACCATTTATATGGTGGTAAAAGCCACATAACAGACAGTAATCACCCAGAGTTTATTACAGATAAGGCCAGCCAGCCCTGGGGTACATGTCTGCCCTGGTCATAGTGATGTACATCATTACAGCACTGAAGTACAAGGGTAGCATCCTGATTAAAGGTTGATTTCAGTAACTGGATTGCAGGCTTCCTTGTTAGATACAATCTACCATCCAAACAATTATTACATCAATTTTTTCTAATTTTTTTTTATTTTTTAGAAGCTACACTGAAACCATAATCCCATGAAATGTTTCCCATTCAGCCTTCACAGAAAATCTGAATGCTTAAAAGGGACAATTTTGTGAAGTAATGCGATTTGTTACCATGTGAAACTCATTCATCAAAATATACTCAATATTCCTTAATTCTATTAAAGGTTATTATGTCTACATTGACATGACCAAGGTTTTCTTGGCATTTTTTAATTGACATACAAATACATAAATTGTATGGCTGCACACTGGCTGTTTACTCAGTGATGTCCTTAATTGTATGACTGCACATGTACACTGACTGTTTACTCAGTAATTGTATGGCTGCACACTGGCTGTTTACTCAGTGATGTCCTTAATTGTATGGCTGCACACTGGCTGTTTACTAAGTTACGTCCTCAATTGAATGGCTGCACACTGGCTGTTTACTAAGTTATGTCCTTAATTGTATGGCTGCACACTGGCTGTTTACTCAGTAATTGTATGGCTGCACACTGGCTGTTTACTAAGTTATGTCCTTAATTGAATGGCTGCACACTGGCTGTTTACTAAGTTATGTCCTTAATTGTATGGCTGCACACTGGCTGTTTACTCAGTGATGTCCTTAATTGTATTGGCTGCACACTGGCTGTTTACTAAGTTACGTCCTTAATTGAATGACTGCACACTGGCTGTTTACTCGGTGATGTCCTTAATTGTATGGCTGCACACTGGCTGTTTACTCAGTGATGTCCTTAATTGTATGGCTGCACACTGGCTGTTTACTCAGTGATGTCCTTAATTGAATGACTGCACACTGGCTGTTTACTCGGTGATGTCCTTAATTGTATGGCTGCACACTGGCTGTTTACTCAGTGATGTCCTTAATTGTATGGCTGCACACTGGCTGTTTATTAAGTTACGTCCTTAATTGAATGGCTGCTCACTGGCTTATGGCTGCACACTGGCTGTTTACTGTTAAAATTATGTCCCTAATTGTATGGCTGCACACTGGCAGATGAGATATTTGCACACTTCTAACATACATTTCTGAACAAGTGTCTTTGACTGCGAAGAATGTGCACACATATCAAACAGATCTTGTTTACCATCAGCAGACAATATAATGCTTTACTAATGATAATACATAGTCTTACTTGTAATATATACATGTCAAGTCAAACATTGTGTGTGGGCTTGTTTGTTTTTCCTTCAGTGTCTATATGTGATATATAAGGTAGAGATATATCCATGAAGTTCAGTTTCCCGAAGACCATCTCATTATAATTAGCAACTACATCAATTTCCAACAGGACACTGAGAGATATAATTATGGGCTCTGTTCTATTAGGTGTTACTGTTAGTGAATAAATTTCTTTATTAAAACACAATATTAACAACACTTGCATAATTTTCATCAATAAGACAATTTTCATAACATTCACATTTCGGAAAATCAGAGAAGAACTGAAAATGTCCACACTCAAAAAAAAAAAAAAAAAAACGCACACAAAAATTGTGAATTTTAAGGTGCAGATGAAGTACTTGGCCAGTGAATAACGAAAACCCTTTATTGCTCGCAGGGTTATATTGGTATTGTGGAGTGCAAGTCAAACACTTACCTATTTACCGTGTTCTATCTATAATCAATAATAACCAGCGTAACAGGTCTATTAAGAATCGCTAAGAGGAACTGCCCGATTCCCAATCTAATTATGATAGATTCAGATTTTATACAGTGTTCCAACTGCCACAAGTAAACAGCACTTCTATTCCTCAAAGAAACCAAATGAGGACTTGGTACATATACGGTTTGAGAGTAAAAGCCATGGGTAGCCAAGAAATCTTTTTATTTTTAACTAGAAAGTGTGATGCAAGAGATATATAACATATACAAAATTAAACTGTATATCCACCTTTCAGCAATTAGAAATGAAATTTCTACTACATCATGATCATGAAAAGTCATTAATTTGCAGTTCTAATCCTGCTAACTTTAGACTTCGGTTCATGTACCATGCTAACTCTAGACCTCGATTCATGTACTGTATATAATCTAACTTTATATCATCATTCAGAATATTTCATTGTATGGCCAGATTCAGTAATTGTCAAAATGTTTTGAAGATATGATTCTACATTGTTGACACCCTATCAACAGCTATGGTCATTTTTGTAGAAATGCGACAATCTAAATTGTACTTTCCAATAGGAGACGCAACTGAATTGTTTCCTGTACTATATGACCCGTCCTTTAACGGCTCACCGGTGTAAACCATGGACACTAAATGATAAGTATGGTCCCTACAATGACTGCTTCACTTAATCTAGCCCAATCATTTCGTCCACTGTAAATCTACCCTGGACTATTGTGGCTACTAAATCTCACTGAATTGTTGTCTAAATCCATGGATACTGAACCAGTGTCGATATCTATGGCCTTTAGCCATTTCCGACTTCATTTATGTGCACATAAAAACAGGACAATTTACATATAACACAGATACTGGTGTTAGGCTAGTGATTTAACAACCGTCTATATATGAGGCCAAAGAGTGAACTTTTTATTATGTGGGACACCTTTACAGTAAATGGGTTTGATCAACAATCTGTACCAAAACTAAAACAAAAGGTTTTATTAAACATCAATGTCAATGACTGTATTACCTCTGGCCCCAACATCAGATGTTAGGTGTCAGGCCATTAGGGGCTAAAGGGCTAAATGTAAGAGGATCATAGGGCCTGTGTATGCTCACCTAGACCAGTAATCATGGCAGAACATTTTGATGTACAGTGATTTAATAATTAATGATTCAATGAGCTTGATTTTAAACCAAATTCTATTCTACTTTACCATTTGTGTAACTATGTCACTATCGATTCCTCAATATCAATTTTGATTTTCTATATATTAACATCAAGTGTGTATATGATTTTGGTCCCTAGGACATGTCTGATCCTATGTTTCAAACTAGGGGGAGATAATCTAGTATTAGAATTGACCTTTGGGTCTGGTGGGCAGTCTAAAATAGCCCTTTGTAATCCCAGCATCAATATGTAAAATTTGTAAAATGAGAACAATATGTAAATGAATATATCTACCAAAACATCTTTTGTAAGAAAATCTATAAAATCCATGAGGTAAAAGGTTTATGGAAAAGTACATGTCCTACATATTGCGTCAACAAAGGTCCTTAATCTCAGCTGCAAGATGTGTAATTTATGCTTTACAAACCATCAACTATCAAAGCCATTCAATAGCTGAAGCTTCTATTGAAAGCTACTTCCTTTGAAAACCTATATAAAATACATTTCCCCAGTAATGGATTGAGTACAAGCAGAATTAAATGCCTCATCATTGTGTTTTCATGCAAATGAAATTGACTTTTAATGACCCTTGGCAGTGAGGACCTGAACTTTGATAGACTGACCATACATCAAATTCACAACTAATGCCAAACATAGTGTTAGCTTCATTTAACTGTAACCCAAGTTCAAATGATATGGAATATATCACAGTTTGATATTTGACAACCAGCCATTGACTAAACATGTCAACTGCAACCAGGACCTATCCTGCCATTAGATGACTCATTTACAACCCCCATATTGTAAAATTTTGTCTGCCAATTATAGACACTTGTATTATACCAGACTTCTTATTGTCCTCAATATTACCCTTCCTATGTCAAACTGTTAACAGACAATTAAATCCTGTGTGACAGAGAAGCAGTATAGATAGTATACTGACAGTGACCCCCAATCCTGTGTAACAGTATAGATAGTATACTGACAGTGACCACCAATCCTGTGTTACAGAGAAGCAGTATAGATAGTATACTGACAGTGACCCCCAATCCTGTGTTACAGTATAGATAGTATACTGACAGTGACCACCAATCCTGTGTTACAGTATAGATAGTATACTGACAGTGACCCCCAATCCTGTGTTACAGTATAGATAGTATACTGACAGTGACCACCAATCCTGTGTTACAATATAGATAGTATACTGACAGTGACCACCAATCCTGTGTTACAGTATAGATAGTATACTGACAGTGACCACCAATCCTGTGTTACAGTATAGATAGTATATTGACAGTGACCACCAATCCTGTGTTACAGTATATATAGATAGTATACTGACAGTGACCCCCAATCCTGTGTTACAGTATAGATAGTATACTGACAGTGACCACCAATCCTGTGTTACATATAGATAGTATACTGACAGTGACCACCAATCCTGTGTTACAGTATAGATAGTATACTGACAGTGACCCCCAATCCTGTGTTACAGTATAGATAGTATACTGACAGGGACCACCAATCCTGTGTTACAGTATAGATAGTATACTGACAGTGACCGCCAATCCTGTGTTACAGTATAGATAGTATACTGACAGTGACCACCAATCCTGTGTTACACTATATATAGATAGTATACCGGAGGTGACCACCAAATTGTTCTGGACAATAAAAGTATTTTCCTTTGGGACATGTTGATCAGCAATGACAGATGGAACTGAACAAATTGTTTCTCAGGTTCTGATAATCAGATTTCTGACTTCTTTCATCCTGACATAATTAGATACAGATGTTCACATGATTTAGTTTCCATCCCAAAACCAGGTATCTCACGGAGCTCCCTACCCGTACAGATTCCAACCCAACGCCAAGTATCTACTACCTGTACAGATGTTTTGTTTTCCAAGATTTCAACATTTGTGTCTTAGACATACATTCAAGTGTGTAACAAAAAATATAATTATACAATTTCAAACCAACAATGCACACTGCACTCTATTCCTTCTCAGAACAATTAAATTTGTATAATATCAGAAAGATCATCATATTGTTTTCTCCATAATGCTTTCATTTCTTCAACATACTGCTATGCATTTTGTTTTGTAGAGATAATGTGAAAAAAAAAGTTCCAAGCAACATGACTTTCTTTCCGATTACTAATGACAATACCCAGGTACCAATTAATATAAATCTGTGTTTCAAATTCACTCAAAAATGTTGAATTATTAATTAAGTATGGAAATACATTACAAATTGACACAACATGCATTACCAAATGGATCTGACAACAGGCCAAGCCCACATCCAGTCTTAACATTGTATTACCATACTGAACAACGGGTCCTACAGCAGCTGTTACACATAGAACAGTGTGGAAAGAGAAACCAAACCTTTCCTTATCGATCACAGCTTGCAATTGTGCACAGAACCATTATTGTAATATATGGATGTGTGGCTACGTTTTCTCCTTCATTTTAGTTTTCATTTTCTTTTTCTTTTTTCTTTTTGCAACATGCAAACTCATCCAACTTAGTACAAAGACAGTTAAGACAACAGTCCTTGACTTGCCTAAGCTGTCCTTGAATCAGGGAGACACAAACTGGAGGAAACTAATCACAAATATAGAGTAGGTTTGAAAGGCAAGAAATAGCTGCAAAAACGTTACACTTGGACTAGTAGATACATTTTATTTTTTGTGTCCTTGTAGTAGACCTCTAGATACATTCAACAACAGTAAGAAAAGGTAACAAAAATATGGACAAAGAAAACAATAGTAATACAAATGATTAATCCACATCCTTATTCTTAAATGACATCCCACTTACCAGCCAATCAAATATATATGTAGTTAATAAGTTTCACAACAACCTTAATCAAATAATACCAAACTGTAATCATTAGAAGTTTCACAATAATACACTATAAGATTGCATCAGTCTTTTTCACTACTAAGTCATTAGCAGATCTGAGAATCCTATAAATATAACAGAGATGTCATCACCATCCCCAAATATTTACACTTCCATGTTCCACACTTCAATGTAGTATCACCAGGCTACTAGTTTATTTGGTTACTAAAGGTGTCTGACAACTCAACAAAGAATATCTGTTCCTGCTATCTGCCATTCAATAAAAGGCCCCTGGTCCTGACACCTATCACAAAAACACTCTGTAGGCCTATCTGCTATACCAGTGTGGCCAAAACTGACCATTACAAGAAGAGCAAATGGTCAATAAGTGTCCAGTTGTCTGGAGCTGTGATGGATGGGCCTAAATTAGGTCCAAGGTGGTAAATCTCAGTCCATTAACATCATCATTACACCAATCCAGACAAAGCTGGTACATATGGCTATACTGACCAGTACATCATCATTACACCTATCCAGACAAAGCTGGTACATATGGCTATACTGACCAGTATATCATAATAGAAGTACACCACAGAGAGCATATGTCACAACCATATAGATCTCTGAATACAGGGGCCCTATAAACTCCATACTCACAACCATCTCTCTGACTGGGGCCTCACATACTCCATACTCACAACTATCTATCAGACTGGGGACTCACAAACTCCATACTCACAACCATCTCTTTGACTGGGGCCACACATACTCCATATTCACAACTATCTCTCTGACTGGGACCTCACATACTCAATACAACAAACCCGTTTTTTTTTAAATCACAACCAGCTAGCCAAAAACAAAATAAATCAAAGACATCTATACTTTTCGTCATTGTATGAGGTTACCTGAATAGTTTAAAACTGAAAAATTGGTTGAAATCTAAAATAACACAATGATGTGTCTTTTATCCATTTTGTATGTTAGTATAATACCAAAAATATACAAATCGAGCAATTATATCAGAAAAGTAAACAATGCCAAACTTAGGAAAGAAATAGTCATTTAGAAAGCATCAATGTCTTTTAAGACCTTGATGAATTGTACAGGAAATGCCAGAATGAAATCGAATCTCTTGAATTCTTGACAAATCTGTAAACCGACAGGGTTTATAACACAAAGGGGATATGCCAGATTATCTCTGTCAATGGATGTTAGGTGCACAATCAATACTACAAATTGACCAGCAAGTGTAGAGGGACCAGACAAAAGCCTCCTAGACAAAACCCTGCTACCCGAGCCCCAAACAGACAAAAACAGACCCTAAACACTTCAGTATCTCTGGTGGGTAACAATACAGAGACATCCTCAATGAATCCATCATGAAATTAATAGGGAATTAAACACCAACATTTTGTTTATCTGATCCTAATCTTTATTGGACTTTTCACAATTCTGATCTGAGTTAGTTTTCATTATGACATCATTATTCGTGTACCCTACTTTGAAACCTAATGTCTCTGCTTTTATACCTGTCTGTATTTCTGTGTAGCTGAGTGTGAAAGCCATTTAAACCTGTCAAATATACTGCCTTCTCCTGTTACATTACACATTTAATTTCCTCCCAAACAAAGCGGCCCCCTCTCCCACCTCCAGCCTTACCTGTACCCCTCTGTATAACCATAAACCATTCCTAGTACAACTAATCAAACCCTAATTCCCTAGGGAACCGGCAACATAAGGCTAAGTATAAGAGATCAAGTGGTGCACATCTCTGTATGAGCTTTATTGGTCCTATGTAAAACTTTTTCCTTTATCATCTTGCTGCTTAATTTTCCACTTTATTAACAAACTAAGACCCCACTTTGTTCTTCTGATCAGTCCAGTAAAACCACAACAAGCATATATCAATGAATCAAGAGGATTCTACATTAAAGATCCATCTACTACGGTCTGATAAATAGTGACAAACTTTGGATGTCAAAATACAAGATGGCTGTTTATCGGTTAAGTCTTACTTGTGGACCAAGAGTAACTTAGATATGAGGTTGGGGAAATATCTTTCTACTACTTCTAAACAAACATCAGCTGTCAAAATCCAAGATGGCTGTCTGTCCACCATATGGTTTACTGGTTGTCAAGTCTTATGTTTTTTATGTTTTATTATGCACAACTAGGGCATGAGAGGAACCTGCATATGAAGTTTTAGAAATACATGTACCTTTCTAGTACTACTGAACAATCTTCAACTGTCAAAGTCCAATATGGCTGTTTGAATTTCGAAGAAAAAAAGCTTTCCTTTAGGGAAATAAACTTACAAAAACATGGATTATTTATGGACGGATAAAATACAATTGACCACAGATGAAGGGCAATTTATAGCCTAACATCTGATGACGATAGGATTCAAATACATGAACAAAGGAAAATTAATTGGAGAATTTTTTTTATTATTATCTTATGAATTGGAATTGCATGATCAATTGATTTCTACATGAGTCCTGTTAATATGATATCCTTTAATCTTGTTCAAAAGATTGATATGGCAATTGCCAACTCAATATGTCCGCCCTATACTTAATTGACTTTTTCATGTATTCTAAATTCATAAAGAATTGATTTTTTTTATTGTTATTTGCTAGGTTATTGTGAATTTTTCTGGAAAAAAAAATCCATTCAGTTCTGTGATTCAACTGCTTTCTACCCAGATATGTTCTACAGTTGTAGAAGACCTTTCGTTGGTGTATGAGAGTGCCAAAGGTATTATAGAGTATCCCAGTGTTACTTACCACTGTAGAAGACCTTTCGTTGGCCTACGAGATCGCCAAGGGCATTATAGCATATCCCACTGTGGAAGACCTTTCGTAGGCATAAGAGAGTACCAAGGGTATCATAGAGTACCCCACTATTACTACTGTTGTGGAAGACCTTTCGTTGGCGTATGAGATCACCAAGGGCATTATTGCGTATCCCACTGTGGAAGACCTTTCGTTGGCGTATGAGAGTGCTGAGGGTATCACAGAGTACCCCACTATTACTTACCATTGTGGAAGACCTTTCGTTGGCGTATGAGAGTGCCGAGGGTATCACAGAGTACCCCACTATTACTTACCGTTGTGGAAGACCTTTCGTTGGCGTATGAGAGTGCCAAGGGTATCACAGAGTACCCCACTATTACTTACCGTTGTGGAAGACCTTTCGTTGGCGTATGAGAGTGCCAAGGGTATCATAGAGGACTTGCACGCCAGGCGACTGGAGGTCACAGAAACACTGTGTGAGGCGGGTGTGGATGACATCTAGTGTGGCCACGACCTGTTTACTGTTGAGGTCAAGGATTACCAGACACAGGATCTCGGGTAGAGGTATAAACTGGGTCTGTGGAATCACCTGCATCTTGATACTGCCAATGTCTCCTGTAATGACAAAGATAAAATGTACACCTGGTAACGTAGACGGGGATCTATGACCTTGATTACTGGAAGTGCATTCTCAGCCCGAGGTGAAAATCACAATATCATATGCTGTATATTCATGCAGTGAACAATTTTCACCTGGGGCTGGTGCCGATGCTGAAGTGAGATTTGTTTCTTCATAAAGAAATGCTCTTAAATATTGGACAACAGTAACTTTTTTGTGATTCTGCATCATAATCTTCTAGTTAATTTTCCTTCAGATACATTTCCTTTGCTAAATCACCCTCAGTTATGTTTAACTCAGGGTCTCCCTCAATTAATGTTTAACTCAGGGTCATCAACTATTTCAAGATCCGATTCATGCCTGAGTAATCATAATAAAACTCTTAGTACATGTACAACAATTATTACAAAAAGGAACTGTACCTGTTTGGAAGAATACAGTAATATTTTGTGAGAATGGGTAAAAGACAAAATATATTTTTGTAATGCCTTATAATAGTTCACTAGTACATTCATCACACTCAGCATGTGTTCAGGGGAACAGATTTTTTAACAGAAATATATACTCTTAACAAATTCACCAGCCCATGAAATCTAAAAACATGTATTAAATTTGTTTTTTAATGTATATAATCGTCCAATGACTGATTTTAGAGTTTATCCTCACCGAGTTCAGATACCCATAATTTATCAAACATTAATTATAGGGTATCGACATAGAAAGTAACAGGAACTCTGTATCTAAATTTCATGCATACTGCTGGGAGAATCTCTAATTATTAAATGAACCACGAATATTCCTCTATAAATCATGTGTGGTTCAATGTTTATAATTATAGGATTGACATACCTTTCTAACTGACAAATAAATGTGTGTGGTTTAAATTCAGTAACTTATGATAATAGTTGTATCAATATCATAACGACCCAGGTATAAAACCTTCTAAGACCTTCAAAGTTCTACTTCGGGTCACGATCAATTGTCGTTGAAATATGTATTTTTTTCTCATCTCATCACACTACTAAAGAGTGATACATTAATCGTCTTATCTTGTAAATCAGAACTTCAATATTTTCATATCACCAATGAACAAAATTTGATTACTTTCTTTGAACATCATTGAATTTCATCAAGGTGAACATCATTGTGTCGAGCATTGAAGGATGAAACATGTCAGAACAGCGTTTTAAGTCATCCTCAATACCGAGGGAGAATTTAATTACATGTACTGGAGATCAATAGAGAGATTTTATCTCATTTTTACTTTCAATACTACTGACACACTTTATCCTAAACATTTTACTGCACATTCCAGTATGTTTTACTGGTATTAGTAGTTAGGATCTAGAAGTAAATCAGGTGGAGGGTCATGTTACCTGGCCACCTCACTTCAGGTAAGGATAGAGATAAGGCAGCTTTATATTACAATCCAATTACACCACAATCACCACAATACCTTTAACTAATTTCATGATAATGAAATACATAATGGGAGATTTTAATCTATTATTCCTTAAATTCCACCTGGACGGCACTCTCCATTGTTCATCGACAGATTACACAGTCAGGTACCTAGGTTTACCAACTGTAAAGTCAAATTTCACACCCAGCTTTACTAGTGCGGTATCTTAGAAGGAGATTTTGATGCATTAAGCTTGATATTAAATATTCTGTATGTGTAAGATTACATACTTCAGCTCTCCAAATCTCCATAATCCCCTGCTGTAAGTCTGGGTTACAAGGAACCTTAGTAAATAACATGCTGCCTTGATAGTGTCAAATAAGGATCCTCTCAATATATTATTGGGGCTCTATTTATTTTTGTGTGACCATTGGGGAAAATTTAATGTGGAGTGAGAATACGAACAATTCTGTTTCATGGAATATCTATGCTGAAGTGTATTTACAAAATTCACATTTTATGCATTTACACCTAAACCACATTCAACTAGGTCCTGATTATAAATAATATAAATAATGTACAAGGTTATACTGGTCATCACGTTGGTGTACTTTGGTTGAAGTTGTGGATCTATTTTAGGGACATCTGAATATAGATTTACTGAAGTATTTCAGAGCGCAAATTATACCAGCAGTATATTGTTCTTCTAACAAGAGCTGTTGTAGAACAGCATTGCTTGTCTCACAAATGTTTGTCAAATATATGAATTTAAGATTTACATTGTGTACTTGACGGAATTGTGTTACTTATATTAATCTGGCATAATAATATGAAAGCGCAAACTAAAACAGTAAAATTAAGGCACAATTGATTGTGACACATGTAGACATAGAGGACAGGGATATTCCAATCCAATTTTAATGATTTATTTTTAAAATGCAACATTTTTTCAGCATAAAAAGTCTAAGTTCAAAATTTGTCAAAAAGCAGGTTTTTTCCCCCAGAAAAATCTTGCACCAAAATGTTAATATCAGAAAACCAATGTCTGGGTGACACCATTACCTCTCCCTCTTCTTCGAAAAGACGAACTAAAAATTATATAATCTGTGAAATTACATACACATATATGTACAGGTACAGAAATGACACCACTTTTACATTAGAGCAACATCATGATCAGCTAACATTTAACTCAGGTGAATTACTTTCTATGAAACTTCAAGGCAAAACGAAACCAAGAGTAGGGTTGATTACAGAGTTTATGTGACCAACTTACAACAGCCATGTGTGTATCTTTTGGATTGTGTACTCTTGACAAGACATGTATACAATTCAATACACTGTACATAAATCAATGTACATTTTTTGTATATATCTGTTGAATGCCCAATATAATCCTTATCAGAGTGCATGCTGTCACTCAAGATAGGCCTAGATAGGTTAGTATAGACAGACGTTAGATTGACTATATAAAAAGATCAGACCTTGATATCAACACCTGAAGACCCTCAATAAGTATTGCCTAAACAGCTTAATGTCAGTTAAATTCAAATCTTTAATTTCACATATAATGAAAAAAATATAGAAATTTCAAATAAAATTCTTTTTGATATAAACGAATATATGAAAGCAAAATCATTCTTACTTTGATACCACACTAGCATTTAAGACAACAATTTCCACAGGAATTTGGTATATACCGTGAACACCAGGTATATAAACTGTTATTCTCTAGCAAAGTAACCATCTGCCACACAACCTTGGGTAACATTATTTATTGACAGTATTTTCCATAGGATTAGGGGGAGGGACATGGTGTCAAGATTCCACTATCAACCATATAGATATTATGCGATCAATATCAGATTATAACTATTTTATGAAATATTTCTTGTTCTTGTTAGAGCTCTTGGTGCTCACTAGAAAAATATGACAACTACCATGATGTAGGTAGTAACACCCATTACTGGGTACATAAAATTTTACATATCACACGTGTTATATGACATTTTACAGAGGGAAAGTATATACATGTATATATATGATTTGATAAGTTTGCTTTGTGTAAAAAAAAAAATAAAAAAAATATTCCAATACATGTAATATAGATTCATCACGTTCCATAAGAAGGATAATAAAGGGGTAACAGATTCAATCTGTGATAGACCACAAGTTTTTCTGACGGTGAGGAACTAGCTTAGTTTTGTTTGAAGACACTCTACTGTGTGATAGATAGAACATCTATGTTTTGCAACAAGTCTCGAGATACCACTTTAATTAGACAAAAGATTTGAAACAACTTTGTGACAAACACACATGTTTCGAGACAATACCCTCAATGACTAGGGATTATCAAACTTTTTTCATCATGGCAACCAAAGCTGGACAACTTTCCTTGACTGCATTCCAAACTGTTAGATCAGTTGCACCACAGTTGTCAGGACCATAACCGATTCATTACCACTTTACAGCAGGCATACTTAAGTTGTTCAGTATTTTTTTAGGTAAAGACTTTTAAAGATGTCTCAAATGCACAAGTGTGCTAGGTTTCATGCATTCTAAAGTAGAGAAGTATATAATAGCAATAAAAAGAATTATCATATATACCTATTTGGGTTTATGCAGCTATGAATCTACAATACCAGACAGAGAATTAAATCCTGTTAAGATCTCTAAATATATATATGTTAATATATATAAACAGACAAATAACTTGCACAACACACATGTAGACTATCTGCACCTATTAGAACCAACACAGTAATTATTCAATGTTTTATGATGAAAGTTTTGTTCTAAAAAAATTGAGCGCACAAAAATGTAGCAGGTAATCTAGGTTTGCACCTGCAAAGTTGACTGATGAAGTCTTTCACTAAAGCATACAGATGACATGTATGTACATTCACCTTGATATATATACACAGACTAAACAAAGACTGTGAAGGTTTAGTGTATACAATTTCCTCCTTGAAGCATGTTATTTTTTTCTGACAGACATCCTTCTGCTATTATAATAATCAGATATATTTGTGCTGGTAGTGGACATCCTGTCTATACACAAAATATAAATGGTGTATTACATATACATCATTGGATAAAATGATAGATCTAGTCGATTTGGATCTCATAAATCAAGCATGCACACTGTCCATTGATAAATTCCTTCCTATATACGGTAAGACAGCATAACATAATAAAATCAAGGTATACCAAAACCATGTTATCATTTTTTGTGTTTTTTTCCCCCAGATGTATTTGGTTGTAACTTGGTAACCGTCAAGAAAACAGGACACATGTACACGACTGTTGAATGAGTCTTGATACAGCCTGACACCAGTCTGTGAGGACAGGAAGTACAGTATTACGAAGGATTAAATCAAATTCAAACAGGAATAAAGGGAGAGTTAGCAAATATGACTCCATAAATTATACTCTTGTCAAGTTTTGAAGTGGAACTTTTTATCCATGAATAATATAAGTGTGCATGATCCAGGTTTAGTCTGTATGATAGGTGCTGACTAATATATTACAATCAAACAGGACCATAATATTTACATATATTGGCCAGTTATTATTGCTTACAGGAATATCTTTTTACAAGTTTGATTAATAATTTTCTAACCATTGTCTTTTTAATTACAAAACATGTTTTTTTTATCTTCGACACATGCAGAATATCACAACTTGCTAATAAATAAATTCAAATCAACCTACAGAAGTTTTTTAATACAAAATTCTGATACAAAAGTACATCCTTGAGCTTTAATGACTAAAACAGACTTTGAAGTAGCCATCAATACTTTTATACATGAGAATTAATACTCTGAAGAAGCCCCAGATTGGGTTTTGTATAGAGCTATTTTTATTGATCTCCACTCCTAAGCAAGTCTTAGCCTGCTACATACACAGGACTGACCCTACAAATATTGATGGTATAGTTAACCTTACAGTAATCTTTTTTCATTCACAAATTGTTTACAACCCTTGGTATAAAGCACATTCTTTGTGGGGTGTTTATGGTATGGAGGTTATCGCAAAGGTTGATATGCTATTTAACAAGTTATTTATATTTATGGTCAGGTCTGAATTCTTTTTTTGAAAAGAAGGTTTTTGTACCGTATTTATCCTCAAATAAGCCCCATACCCGTTGTAAAAGTACAAGATTGAAAGCTAATTATATACATTAAGGCATTAAACTGCCTTCTTTGGAAAGTTATTGTTAGTGTGTTATGATTAATTTGTCTGCAATCCTGCCAGCATTCCCAAGATATATGCTTATATTTTACATCAAAGTTTCTCTTATATTCAATCTGTAACAGTGTTGTGGTATTCCAAAGTCAAATTTCTGCAAAAATGAAAATATTTGTGGGCAGGGGCTTTTGGTTTGATTTTGTTTAACGTCCTATTTACAGCCAGGGTCATTTAAGGACGTGCCAGGTTTTGGAGGTGGAGGAAAGCCGGAGTACCCAGAAAAAAAAAAAACCGACCTACAGTCAGTACCTGGCAACTGCCCCATGTAGGTTTCGAACTCGCGCAACCCAGAGGTGGAGGTCTAGTGTTAAAGTGTCGGGACACCTTAACCACTCGGCCACCGCGGCAGGGGCTTATTTGGAGATAAATATGGTGAACTGTATTATACTGACAAATATATATAGTTGTGGTAGAGAAGCATTTTAAACACTCATTTTTTAAATTAGCTTATTCAAACATACTCTGCTTAGAAATTAATACCCTGCTTGTCTTAAACCAGTTGACATTATATTATGATAAAGTTTCCTCCAGCGCTGTATGGTGAAGAAAGTATGTTATAAATAGCAAGGACAGGTGTGTGAGCAGGTGAAATCCTTCACATCTCCTCAAACTTGTGATAAATGATTGTAATATAGGTATATACACACAGACATTAAAACTTATCACACACAAAAGATATCATCATCTTTCTTTGTTCACCTGTTTCATTAGAATGGGAAAAATTATCAAATATTTGTGAAGTCGCCATGCTTGTATACTTACTGTTCGGTAAAAAGACCATATGAATATAGCAGTCTTGTCAGAATTCCTGATCTTAACCCAGGTGATGATGCATGGCTTCTATATCAGGTCAAGTTGACTTATAAACAAACCCTATGGTTTCTGATGACTCAAACACCTGCCCCTGAGTTATGGTTTCTATTTACCTACCACACTATTTAACTACTTCTATAGGTAAATCACAGGTGTCAATAACAAAAGCCTCTCATCTAAACACATAAAAACTATTCCCTAACACTAACCCCCTAACATATTCCCTCCCTGTCTCTAACTATATTTCCCTCCCCACCTCCTAACTAAATTATCCTCTCTCTCTCCCACCCATAAAACATTTAATCCAGCATGCACCCCATAACAAAATTGCTCCTTCCCCATCCTCTTACACAATTATTTTGGGAAATTTGATGAATTCATTCATTTCGAATATATATAGACAGAATGCACACAATCTTGCTATAGAAGTTGGTAGAAGTAGAAATATTGACAGGAAAAATAGACTTTGTATAAACTGTACTCAAAACGAGGTTGAGGATGAATTTCACTTTTTACTTATATGTCCTAAATATTCAGAGATAAGGAAGAAATTTATCAAAAAATATTACTGGTACAAACCTTCTGTCTTTAAAGTTTTAAATTTACTGAACTCAAATAAAATAAAGGAACTACACAGATTAGGTAAATTCATTATACACGCAAATAAACAGAGAATGATGTAATATGTGTTTAATTATGTTGCAAATGTATTGATAAATGTATATATAGATTAATCGTAAATATTATAATGTACCTTATGTAATATGTATATTATAATGTTAATGTTCATCTTCATATGTTATCCTTTGTATTCTGTACAATATGTAATATTATGTAATATGTTTTGTACACCACTGATTGGCTGTCAAGCCAAAAGTAATAAAATGAATTGAATTGAATTGAATGAAATACTTGAAAGGTTGTCTCCAAAACATCTGTAGTATTATTGGAGTATACACATGTCAGAATGTAAACACAGTACTCGGGGCCTCTGCAATCACTCATTTACAAAGACTTATCATGTGGGTATTTTAACGATGGATCTCAGCATGAAGAAGTAGAAACATAAATACACTGAAATCAAATCCCACACTTCATTAGTTCAGTGTTCTTCAGTTGTTTTTTTCTTCAAAAAGGTCATAACCTTGAAGAACTAATCTCAATACTTTGATAAGGATCTCAAAATTTTAAATCCAAAGATTTGCACCGTGGAGTAGTTTACTTGTGGGTGGCAATTCATTAACAAACATACAATACTATAGGATTGTACTGATTGGGAAGTGTACCAGTCTTCAGATACATTTGATCTGATGACAGTTCAACTATATTCTATAATAAATAGATCTTTTTAGGTAATCTTTAAAGCCAACCCCTTGACACATATCACAAAGACGAATTCTGAACACCAACAAAACATTGACATTGATTAATTTAGATTGCTTCTAAATTGATTTTCTGCTGAAAATAACTTTTCAAGTCGCTACCTCAAGATGGTGCAAAATTCTTGGGTTTGCAAAAAAACTTTGATCGTGAATATTATGTGAATGAGTAATATTCCTTTTACCTTTTACAACCCACTATGTTAAAAGTTATCAAAATCCTTGGGTCAATAGGAGAAAAATTGAGTTTGGAATATGAAGTGTATGTGAATCTTAGCGATGATTAATTGAGCAGGACTTGTATTGTAGAAATAATCAATTTAGAGGGTATTGGGTATAGAGTGGTTGGTCTCAAAACCCAACTTTATATAGGGTAGGGATATCTAACAAAAGACTACCACAAATCTTGGCTTTACCAGCTTAACATTGAAGTTGTGTTGAGATAAGTTATGTAGAGTATTATAGTGCAAGTTATTCATAAAAGATATTGAGTTTAATTCTTGACAGTCCAAATTTACTTGTTCTGTTTTAAGGATTAGTGGGTAATTATAACTTATGCTGTTAATTCTCTGTTAAACTCTGGGAAATTTTAAACATATGTTACCATCTATGGTACATCTTGTCCCAAATAAAATATAAAATTAAAGACTGTTTTGACATACTATGTTTTAATAAATAGATCAAAATTTTTCAAACAAACTACCAGGTAATTAGTTTCCATATATTGTTAAATCCAATAGAAAGCGATTGCAACAAGAATTTAACAGTATGAGTATCTAATTAAACAAATATTTTGCAAACATTTCTTGGTGCATGAGATCAATACTGGCTCTTTAACTGTGGTAATTTTGAAATATTTAAAGCTTGACAGAATAATTTAATGAATCATCTCAACAAGGTAGTCCCTGTCACTCATTAAAATTCTGCCATCAAATAGACCGCAGTTACTAAGGGTCATAACTCTGTATATAAAGCTGGAGTATTATGTCACTGAACCAAGAATATCATATTTTGGCATTATCCCAGTATAGGTATCATATTGTAATTGTATGATGCGTGGACATCACTGATGAACAGGCATTTGAAGAGTTTTACTATACTTCCCCTCAGGTCTTCTGGATAATACATTTTTTTTGTATAAATTGGTAGTTTCATTTGATACAATGAAACTGGGATGGTTTCCATATATTGCTTCTTTAAAAAATTATATGTTTGGATTATAACTTTAATCCACCTAAGTCAATATTACTTTGGTTATGTAATCAATGACTTTCTATTTACTGCATCATAATAGTGAAGAAATGTGAAATGCTTACAGAACAAATAATTCAATTATTATATTTTTTACACACTTTCTACTTTATTTTACAATGATCTACATAATGGCATTTTGTGTTTGCAGAGTATATCTAAGTATTATACAAATTTTCTGAAACAAACATTGAATGATTGCAATATATACATACTGTATACTGGAGTTTATTACATTACAAACATACACAGAAAGTTATTTAACATTAACACACACCAAAAAAGCTTTATAAAAACATACAATAACTGTTTAAATAAACACATTCTTGTATATATATGTCAAAGCATGAGATGTCTTGAGTGTCATCAGAAATGGAAAAGCTGGTGCTCAGTCTAACAGGGATTTGTAAGGCCAATGTAAACATAAGATGTGTTGATATTTCTGGCAAGCATTCAGGGTGGCGTTGACATTCACAGAGAGGCGTGCCACACATACAGCCTTAAGTGAGGTGTGTCATAAAGACTCAATGCTACATAACACCTACCATTAATGGCTATTACACCAACCATTTCTGAGGTGGTGACATATATCACTAAATTGTCATCAAAACTTGTTATCACAGCACTAAAGAGGGACATGTTTAAAAATATAATATATCAGCTTTTATTGCTAACATTAAATCCTTTCCTTTTTTTGTTGGGTCAAAATTTAGTACTTTATATATACTCAAAGAATGATTTTTACTTTCATTGAGAAAATTCTACAAAAAATAAGAAAGATCTAAATTACATCCTAGAGATGTATACCTCTAATTATAATAAGACTGATTATGACAACAATACAGACAACAGCCTTTGAAACAAAACAAAAAGATTGTGTTCATTTTTATATTTGTGATGGGAATCTGCTAATATTTCCAGACAGATTTTCAGGTTTTTCTATCCAATTGATGATCAATTAATTCTAAATTATCTTTCTTTGGTATTTTACATTCCTTCGCAGCACTTGCTTTGTTCCTGTCATCTAGACGCTTATAGTTATATAATATAAGCACAATCAAGTGATCGATTGGGTTAAGTTTTTTCTCGCATATTATAGCAATCAGCTAATATTCTTTCATTTATCATGATGTTGGGCATTTCTCAGGAAATTTGATTACAGATTTTTTACTCCGTTAATTGATCCCTCACCTCAAACATGCAGAACACCACTAATAATGGAATCATCTCATTTGTGTGGACCATATATATATACATTCATATCCCATGTCTGCAACAATTTTCTTGCTTTATTTATACTTTCATTTTCCTCAATACATGAATCATGTATACATTCCTAAGTTAGGGTTAATTGCATTACATGTGTACATGTTGTTTAGTCTGGTTACAGTGACCAGTAGCCTGGGGTGACAAGCCATGATTACCAGATATAGTAGGGATAGAGATAAGGCTCATCATGACTGACCACTGTGATACTAATTACAGAGAGGAGTGACCAGTACCTAATGTCCAGTTAATTAGGTGGTGTGTGTGTGTCCATAGGCTAGCTTCTGTAATGAGAAGGGGAGGGGGTCTTCACCTCATAAAGACAGTGGGAGGGGTAGTACATAGAAATCTGGTCCTGACATTTACCACCCTCAGTCAATTGACAGTTTTATAGTCACTGATCCATGATCACTTCTCATTTCACTACTGGCAGCCATGGACAGATTGGCATTTGCTGATATTAACTTTGTTTTTATAGAATAAGCATGTGATGGTTCTAATGTAAACAACAGTCAACACAACAAATCTTTTTAGAATGATGTTATCTGGTCCTCCAACATCAAAAGAATGTGATCCATTCATTTTTGTCACTTTAATATTCTCAAACAACATTGTTTATGTTTCAAAATCAAAATTCTAATCTCCATGTTGTTCGGAAATCCCAAATTATTTATGGCATAGAAAACAGGTATTTATTTATGAAATAATTTAATATTATATGAAGCATCACCTGAGAGTTGAAAGGTAAATAGTGTCCTTAGTGTCCAAACCTGTTGGTCAGTGACAGTCACTTAGCTGATAAGTGGTGGTCAAGATCAAAAAGCTAATTAAGCAGGTAATTTTACAAGCTGTTATGCCCTGAGGACCTACAGGTATAACATGACAGGTAAACTCCACAGGTGAGCTTCAAAGGAGATGATCTTGTCATCTTCTCATCAATTAATTCTCTAAACAGGTAGTGGTAAATTACAAACAAAACAGGAAATGTGAGAAGTGTGTTAATCTAATAATGAAAGAAAATTCTCAACTTTATCACCAAAAGGTGTTTGATTGTCTTTACAAATTCACAGGAAGTCTGATGTTAAATACAATGAAATGTAAACACAATGCTTTATAGTTAGGATGATCATATTTTTCAAGTTTAATTACCCTTTGTTAATTTTCAACACCAGAAATTCAATTATAATCATAGATTTATCAAGATGATGAGATGGACAACAACAAAATTTCAGAAAAGTATGAGTCAGTAATTTCAAACAATTAAATTATCAACAAACACAAGACAATTACCATAAAATGTAGATATATATAGACAGTTTGTTGATAATATATGTTTAACTGAATAAAATATAAATTACAAAAAAAAAAAATTATGAAATTTTAAAATCTCTTATATAATTAACTCCACTTATATATGATTTTGTGACATGTTTTCCCTGTCACATTCAGTTCAGCCAACAGTATTAGACATAGCTAGAAGCTAAAGTACTGTAAGTACATTTCTGAATCAATAATTTAAAAATGTATTATTTGTAATACAAAAGATAACCTAACAGTATTTTAATCTACTCTGAATTTGACAAGAAAATGAAGTTTTAAATATACTAATTATTTGTTTTATTGTTTTTGGAAATATTATATTTTTCGCTCCTTTTATATCATTCTTGATTTTTTTTTTTTGTAGACGGTGTTGTCAAATGCCAAGAAGCATAAAAAAGAATTAAGTATTATAACCCTTCAAGGCTATAAATATACCGAACAATATCAAACATGACTCACGTCAAACTTTCGCGTCGACTGTAAATTACAATCCATTTTGCCCTGGACAATAGATACATCAGTGGTGAAATTGTCATCACATTTAAATCGCCTGCGTTTATCCCCCTCGAATGCGAGTTCTATGTCTATGTTTTACGATTTTTTTTTAGATATAAATATGCTGGCGACATGTAATAATTAAAACTCCTTTTTTTAAATTGTCCATTTGCATGCACAACAGGATGAATAAGTCAATATTCAAATTGAAACAAAATTGATATTATAGATTATTAAACGGCTTAAAAACACACTGATCAAAAGAAGATGACAAAGCTTACCAATCCGTGTGATTCTGAAGTGTGCTGGGTCGTTGAGAACGCGTCTTCCCCAAGCAGTCCGCAAGTTTTCAAGATGGATATCTTCCCCTCCAACAAGCAATGTGTCCGGCTCAACGTACCCTCGATACTCCAAGTTTTGAATACTTTCCACGAGTGCTGGATTCCAATAACACGTTTTATTCCGGAGTTTGAAGTCATCCAAAACCACTTTCCCGGATAAATCCGGCGGAGTCTTTCCAGGCTCTACATCATCCGGCGACAACACAATAGCAAGACATTTTGGAGCAACAGATAACCTCTTTTGTGATTTTGAATCCACACGTTTGCTGATTTTAGTTGACATTCTAAATTAATAATTCACCGAACGGTCCGCGCCACCAAATTCAAACTCGCTCCGACGTTGGCATTTTGAACACTGTTGTCTGTCGCAGCTAATCGAGCACCTGTTGGATTACAGTGACCCTAGCGGCGGGGTTGTGATAAGGGTAGACAACTCTTCGCTAGCAGACGATGTTTTTACTTTATACACTGTTCGGGACTAGAAAGATTTTAAGTTTCGGATAGAAATATGAAGTCTTTAATTCTTGATAACATATTTAAAGTATAATTACTAATAGAACATTCCAATTTAAGATAAATAACATATGTGAATGTTCTAATAATCAAATATTTCATGATTTAAAAAAAAAACAAAAAAAACAGTATACACTTAATATCTGCTGGCACTAGATATACTTTACAGTTAGTTATCCAATTTGTAAGTTTGCATAAGTGAATAATTTTATCACCGCACGTACGTGTGCTAACATGTGTCTATATCTTAAATTTGATAGCACTTTACTGCAGCGTAGGATAAGCAGAATTATTCCCCTCTATACATGAAACGGTTCAGGCCTTGTTATTTTTCTTATATATCCGGTTGTGCATATAAAAAAATGTTATATCATACAATCCATTACACTACAAATTCTGGTAACCTTCTCAATAGTTTCATATATTTCTTAATTAAAATATTTCATCCAATTAATTACATGAAGAGTGACATACAAAATAATGTGAAAATGAAATGGAGTGGGGTATCCTTTTTCATACCTGTCAGTAGTTTTGTGTGTCAGATAAGGTCTAATAAAGGCATGGAAAACAATATACATGTATGTTATATGCTAAAAGATTTACTGTTTACAAGTGTATGAGACATGATACATGCATGATGTTCAGAATTATACAATTGTCATCAATATTTTCCATGAAATTAAGTGATAATTTTAAGTGAGTTCCAATTTTAAATATCTAATATTCACCCGTTTCATAAAAGGATACTATAGCCGAGTGGGCTAATGGGTTAGTCTTTTAATATATTTTTATCACGACGCGAGTTCGAATCCTACGGAGGCCCCCACTTTTTTTTCCTTTTTTTTTATCCTTTTTTTTTTTTATTTTCAAAATCAATGCCATATGATAGATGCTCTTGATCGTAGTACTGTATTGCCTGTATATTTCATCAACAAATAATGCAATACTTGAGAAGTAAATTACAAGGTTTTCCCGGGGTTTCTTTGCTGTTTTTCTATTAGAAAGAGGTCGATCTCAGAACTAAACAGTACATGGTAGAATAGAAATAATCAACTTTGACTCGTGTATTGTTGCAGGATATACAACTCGAACTCGGATATTTTGCAATTTCAATTAATAACTCAGGCCTGCGGCCTTCGTTATTAATTTAATTGCAAAATATCCTCGTCCTCGTTGTATATCCTGCAATAATACACGAATAATAACTTATTTGAACTATGTCCGTTTTATTTTTTTTATTTTTAAGGAAGTGTATTCCATTGTCAAATAATCAAACAAATATACACCTATATCATTTTCTCCTTTCTATAATATTTCAATAAATATAATTTGGAATGTTAAAGGGTAGGTTTGTCCACTGATCATTCATATGAATCCAGACATCAAGCTAATGATCACCATCCAGTTCCATTTAAATCCAACAGAGACTTTCCTATAAGTTTAAAATGTACTTATCGTAAGGTTTAGCATCCTTTTGAGGATGAGCCCTATACTGATGATACAAAATGAGACCAAATGCTATATCACATTGTAAATTGTATTTGTATCAGGTGATCTAAATAGCCATCTCTTGAGATCATAAAATTGGGGAAGAATATTATTAAATGTCAGCTAGAACTGTTCAAATGAACAAGAGATCCCAGAGGGATCTTGATGCCCACCATTAAATGATCTTCATTGGTCCAATGAAAGACCGATCTTTTCTGAACTTTTCCTTCTTTCCCCTGTTCCTCTTAGTTATTTGATAAAATGGAGAATATATATATATATATATATATGAAGTCTAAAGATCTAAGAACTTTCTGAGATATACTGTTAAGAAATTTCCACTGTCAAGATCAAAGACATTTTGTTCTTCTGATCAGCCGCAAAAGAGCAAAACTAAGAAACCAAGGAAAACTTAGTGTCTGATCTATCCAGTACTTCTCAGGAAATAGCAGTAACAAAAACCTAGATGGCCACCTGTCAGACGTTTTGTTTTTCTGATCAGTCACAAAATCAATAGAGCAAGGGACTAGTAGGAAATGAAATTTGAGAAATATCTATAAAGCACTTCTCAAGAAATAACTATAACATGAATTGATTAAGGACAGATGGACGACAGACCAGGGACACAGACAATTTGAACAGCCCACCATCTGATGATGGACTAAAAACGTATACCATGAAGATTGATAGAAACAGGATGTACAGGGAATCATGAAAAGCAGCCATTGTCATTCCAATACACCCAGTCTTGTCCTGCCACACTACTTCCACCTCTGTAGACAACTTCTTTGACAAACATGGTTTTTCTTAACAACCAGGTAACCCTGTAAATTCTGAGTTTTAACATACAGATCCTTTGCATGTCATAGCTCCCTTAAATCTACACTATTTGAATGTTATGCAATATACGTTCTACCTTTTCTCAAAGTTGATTACATATTTTCTTTATATTTTATGCCTCTGGTTAGTGTTAAGTTTTGTTATCTCCCTTTAAATACATATTTGTGCTGACACTTCCCTTTAAATAAATCTTCCAACTTACACAAAGAATTATCTCTTCATATATCCTATTTATACTAAGTGTTATCTCCCCATATTACAAACTTATGTTAAGAGTTATCTCCTCATACCTCCAACTAATGTTATTTAAACTGGATTATCAGCTGAAGTTTTTCTACTCTCCGCTACATTTTGCTTCGAAAATAAAGACTATATGTAACATGTCAGTCTGAATTTGCAGATCTTTCTTAAAAGCAGGGATGTCTATAACCATTGGCAGAGCATCAGGCAGTCTACCAGTAAGAATACCATGTATTTGCATCAATCAAATCCATTTTTATGGACCATATCTGTTAAGATATATATAGGGTAAGCAAGTTCCAAGTTTCTTCCTACTCTCTCTGCCTATTGACAGACATTCATAGTGTTTGGTGGAAGGGAAGGTATGGATGGAAATGTGATTCCATCAAGCCATCAATTTTCCATCAAAATGTGGGCACGAGTCAAAACAAATTAAAATCACTGATAGTCTGTGAAATCAGCTTCCTCAGAAATGCAAACAGCTGTAGGCATGGAAACACACAGGTGGTTCGTCATGTGAAGATAATTAGACTCTAGACTCTCAGTACTCCCCAACAATGTTAGAGGTTTTACATGGCGAGATACTTTTGACAGGTGCCATGTAACCTCTAATTGCCCATAGCTGATTTTCCCGATGCTGACGATGTCGCAGTCGGCAAAATCATATCCAATAGAAAAAGAGCCACCAGCGGCCTCTTATGTGATAGGAGTAGACTCTCGGATGCTCGGTTGACTGAGGAGATTAAATATTGTGAAAAAAAAGTACAAAAAATCATAAGTCGGATGAAATCATAATTATATTTTCTCATTTAGATTGACAGGCATACATATCACATGTAATTTCTGTACCGCTAGGTACTACATCAATAATACAGCATACAAAGCTCTCACAGCACATTCACCTGGGGAAGCCTTTATGTGGTTGGATCAACGTCGTGGTCAAAATGCAAAAAATAACAATTTGACAAAATCAATTTTGAAACAACTTGTAACAAAATTCGAAATTAGAAAACATCAACAACAGCATAAATATTAAAACTGCACAGTCATTTAAAAGAATATTAAATGGAGACATCATAACACCTTGTTTTTTTTTGGGATGAAAAAAATAGAATGCTTCAACCTCATAAAGGCAGTGGCCCCAATGGTAACATTAACAAACACATATTCCCACAACAAACATTCTTAATTAACAGCCATTTTACTAACTAGCCTATCTGATAAAGCATAGAACAGTTACGCATTAAAATATAACTTACTATGTACAATTGTATACACAATACTGGCAAATGATACCATCATTTCTTTAAAATATCAACTTGGACTTGATATCATTATAATGAAATATACAGTGAAGACCGTTACGCATTGGACTTCCTGCGAGTTCCTGCACAGTACTTTAAAGACATATTTCACAAGACTATATAGAGCATTTTTCTTCCAAATTAAGCATGACAAGGCAGTAAAGAATAGATAAACTTGTCAAATATTCACACTGATTTCATTAATACTTAGGTTTTATTTCAATGAGATAATTCTAAATTTCAATTTCATTTTAAAGTTCAATTCTATATGAAATATTTGAATTTGAACACCTAGGTCTTATTTTTCTGCATAAAATTAAATTTCCTTCACAAATAAAGTAATAATTCATGCACTATAAAGTTGATGAATTGATATAAAAATGGCACAGACTTTACCTTCAGCTTTTACAATTAGCTAATAACTACATTATTTCATTTATCACCATTTTGATACAATAACCACTTTGCCATTTAGATAAAATGACAACACTGTTGTGTTCTCATAATACTGTCAAATGATCTTGTATTAATATAGAAGTACATAAACATTGCATTTCAGATTCATGCCAAAATCTAATCCAAATATCAAATTTTCCATTCACTATAAAGGAAAAGCCAAATCTGTGGAATCTTGATAACAGATCTATTTAGTGTTTCATAAATGTTCACATGCTGAACAGCATATCCAAGCATATTACAGTTTTAATATATTTCTGCCTTATAAACCTCTACTTTCAAATTGTATATGCTTTGTACTGTAACTCTAGAAATATTAATTGATATGAATAATACTATATTGATCCTATGATAAATCCAGGGGCCAACATATCAAATCTTTCATGACAAAGCATTAACACTTGTAAGCATTTCAACTGAACTGCAATCGATTTGGATGTGCTTAATGTGTTAGAACTAGGTCAAGACTTACTGCTGTACAGTCAAGTGCCTTGGAGTGATCATGCAAATAAGAGCACTACAACACATTATCAATATAATCATAAGATCTCTTTCATTTCATGCAAGATTTGTGAAAGCTTGTTTCAATATTTTTTTAAATTCATATGAAATTCAAGACTCATTTGATGAATCACAATAAAGAAACTCATTTAACATCCTATATGTTGATACTCCCCCTCCCAGTAACAAACATAAACAAAGATAATCCCATTGAGATTTATATAGAAAAAAAATCTGTTAAATACTGGATTAGTATATAAATAACCTGTTTGACAAATTATTTTTTAACCTATACCAAACATGTATGTAACATACTGAACACAGATAATTTTCCTGAAAAATCATATACAAAAAATATTTATTAAAACAAATTCAATAAATAAATTGTGATTTGAAATGACTGATATGTAATGAGCTGATGCACTGCAGTGTCTTGAAACCAGTAAATGGTTCACAAGACAATCATGGTAATTTTTAAAGCAACTAAGAACATCTGAATGGATTAAATTAGCAGTAATTGCAATATCATTCTCTAAAACAAATTTTTAAATATATCATCTTTTAAAGATATTAGAAAAAAAGAAAAGAAAAAAACCTTTATTATTATTAAAGCTGACAATAATCTTGGTATATCAATATCAATTTACCTCTATTTCTGACAATACAAATGATCACTCTACACATAAAGAAATGTATATTCTCTATAAAAATAAATATGCATGATGCTTATTTCATTTTACTTAAATTATTACCACAATTCTTTTTTATTAAATGAAATTTTACTAGACTTTTAAATTAGTTTGCTCATCTGAGACCATTTACATGTATGGTGTTTTTAGTTGCTTTAAATGATGCATCAAGATTAAGATGGCTGTAACTATAACCGAATGCATATCCTCATCCCATATCTATGTTGATTAATGAATAATTTGCAAATGAAATTTAATGTACAACCTTTAGCATTTGCTTAATTTATGTAGTTTATTTTACTTTGTGCTGCAAAATTGAATCTTTTCATTAAATTTATCATTTAAAGCAAAGAATTGTGAGAAGTCTATGGTCCGCACTTTGTGGATAGTATCAGACAAAAACAAAGGGCCACAACGAGACTGTATACAGTGGTATAGTCTTGTACAAGAACTTGTCTCATGTACGATTCATCAGAAGAGGTACTCGCATAAATCATTGGTGACCAAGTGAAAGAGTAAAATCATTATGCACAGAAAATATGACAAGTGATGAACGAAGGGCGATAACTCTGTATTTTGTGTGACAGGAGATGTAAAACCCAAACATCCTTTATAATTAATTAAACAGTGGTTCTCACATGCAAAATTTGAGTTTACGAGATATGCAATAGACATTATGATAAAAAAATGAATATACTCCAACACTGCTTTTAGTAATGTGCAAGATGATTTATAGTTAGCAACATGTCACCAGCTCAAGAGGTACTTATAAAGCTTGATAACTGTCTCAGAAAACTCCAGACAAAGCAATAAACAGTGGATAAAATGCCATAACTTTGTTAATGTTTAAACCTGACTTTTCAGTGTATAATACTCCAACATACAGAGTCTGATAATTGTAGATATGCTATGAACAAAATGGAGGACTCTTGACTTAGAGAGGCAGTGTACACTTACCCTTTGGTATACCAGTAGGTGACTAAAATTTATGTCATGATTTTCCTTGATGGTTACAAAAACCTATATAATGTATATGGTTCAAAAGCAGTTTGATATCTAGCAGCAAAATTTGTTTTCGAAATCTTATAAAATTCAACTGAATCAAAAATTCTTTCATAAGACACCAGAAGCCATTACATTGTACTTTCTTTTTATACATTATATCTTATTTCTAATACTGTACTAACTATACTTTGGTAGCGTGCAATTGTAAGAAAATAATATTGAAAAAAATAATCAAAAACATTCCTGTATTGCAAAAACAGACAAAATCTGTCGATTAATCACTAGAAATTTCCCTCCAAATTTTAGGTCACGAATAAAAATTGTTTTCCAGCAATAATCAGTATTAAATTAAATATCACACATATCCTTGAGTCTGGGTTATTATACTGTCTATTTCCACTCTCTGTTCATCGTGTCAAATATTTCTCAGTCTACGTCAGGCAATCATCATTGGGTCTGCACGTACACTTGCATCTGCATGGCAGACTGGAGTAACATTTTGAGTCCAGGCATGAAGCTACTGATTTCAGAGAAGTTTCCTTGACTAACCATTTGAGTATAAACCTGTATTCCAGCATTGTAGTCATACTGTTGTATTGCCTGGACGATTTGGTGCAGTCCAAGTAACACATTCTGGGATAACTGCAATAAAATTACCTCCATTAGTTAATAAGCCAGTATTGAGAACACAAAATAAAGTAACAGATTTTAGATAACTCCATGACTTTTTATTGATTGTTCCTTTACTCCACACCCTATAGTCTATAGTTCATTAATTTATTTATTTTCAAATTCTAATGATTAAGACACCATCGGCTGATTAATCAGGATCTATCTTGACATTAAATTATTCCAAACACTAATATATAATTACAACACATTCCTCACTACTATTGTCAGAATTACATTTATAACATATTCTGTCTGATAACTCTTGAGAAATTAAGGTGAGCTTACCATTTCAGCACGTAGTCTGTCATAAAGTATTTCTAATTTTTTGTTTACATCTTCTAACTTCCGCTTCATGGGCTATAAAAAAAGAAATAACAAAATGTTACATAAAAAACTCAATACAAATGATATAAACCAAGATTAACAATATCCTCTGTCCCTGCTTGACTACTAGGATTTTTCATAAAAAATTCTGGTAAGAGTCATGCTGGGTGAGAAAAAGATGAATCTGTATAATTTTGTAACAGAGAGCATGGTAAATTAAATTAATTTCAATGTCTCTGCTAGGGATCAAACCCATGACCTCTGATTCACCAGTCTTATATTCAACCAATCGAGCTACATAGAAGTTCTCTCTAGCTTAGCGATATATTGCGACTGCTATTTACCAGGATTACACATTCCCCATGCCACCAGGGAAGAACTTGTCCTCAAGTTTCCAGGGGTTACAGCAAGGTTTTCACAAGTAACACTAAGCATAATTTCCTGAGTCCCTATACGGGCACCAATTATGACAGAGAGCATGATAAATTAAGTTTACTTCAATGCCTCTGCTAGGGATAGAACCTGGATCATTAAAGTATTAAAAGAATAATGTCAGAACCAATCAGAAGTTATGCTTTCATTCTTCGACTCAAATATAGCTATAGGTGTGAGATTTGACTCCCTGACTGCCAATTGAAAACACTGAGTTGAGATACGACTTTTGACATGCGTTACATTAAGCCATATGTAGAAGCCTAAGGGTTCATTGAATATAAATATATGGTTAATATGTTGTAATATTTAACAACATTTGCTGTTGACTAGTGTCAAATGTTGTCCATGTCCCTTACTGACCCATATCCCTCACACACTATTTAATAAGATGTAACGGTCAGTTTTGCGAAAGTTTATCACTGTGGGCTTGTTCTAATGTGAAAATAAAGTTTTGAATAACTGTAACATATTTTCAAATATCTTTTCTTTGTCCTTAAACTGCAATAATGAACACAAGACAATTCAGCAAATTACACTCCACCAGTGGATGTAGGTCAGAGGTCAAAATGTAGGTCAGTATGACACACTGCCTCACCTCGGTGAAGCCTGGAGAGGTTTTTCTTGATTACATAGTGTTTTTATGTTTTTTATTTGAGTTTCATACTTACAGCATTTGAGGCAACAGAAGAACAATTTTTGACTAGGGAACCGAATATGTCCTGCAGCACCTGATGTTCTGAGGGTATAGGTTGTTTAGCCACAGGAGGCTGCACTGGTTCTGGGACGCTTGTATTTGAAGGAGGAGCCTAAACAAAGCAAATCTTTTATCAACCGACAATAACCTCAGAATGAAAATTGATACATTGAGATGGCTATTTGTATTTCATGTTTCAATATAAAGCAGAATTATTAATTGCCTCATTTTTGTCACAATCACTGAGGGCTGTTCCAGGAAAATCACATCTGTCGGTTAGTGGGGTTTGAAAAAAAAATGAATCTGTTGTTGGGTGTATTGAATGTGTTTGTACCATTTTTTACCATTAAAATTGTTTCTATACCAGGGTACTGTTCACAAAAAAGTAGATATGTGGGAGGGTCATCAACATTTTAAATCACTTCTATAGGTGGGTCCCCTAATTTCAAGTACCTTCCCAGCGTCCCATATATGTTTCCTGGAACAGCTCTGATCTTCATACGTACACACTAAATGCTTAACTGTTGTTGCGATGCTCGCACAAAGCTAAACCTTTTTTAAATAAATTATTCCTGTTACATATTTATACATAATAATAAGAGAGTTACTATGACCACTGCTTCTTGCAATCTTGATATTTTTCTGTATTGGAGTTAACCTTTGACCTTTACCAAACTTCCCACTTTCTCTGCATCAATGCTGTAATTTCACCTTACCTGAACCTCTCTTTGATGTTCCTGTGGGTTATACAGGTTTGAGTAGTTCATTGGGGCCCCTGGAGGTCCTTGGTCTGCAGGCATGGCAGGCTGATTGTTGGCCTCGGGTGTTGCACCGTATAGAGGGGAGGTAAGTGGGGCCTGACTGTGACTTTCAGACTGCTGAAAAACAAATTACAGTTTATGTTATAGGTCTTTACAAGCAATGTGGATGACAACATTTTACACTTTTTTTTGTGATAAAAATTCCATTGGCATTAAAGCCATGGAGTTGTCAATTCAACAACAAACAATAAATAAGTGACCATGAGCTTATAATTCTGAAATATGAACTAAATAGAAGTATTTTTTCATGTCTGATAGTTCAACCAAAACCACTTGCCATGATACAGGCAGGACTGTGTAACATATTATATACATTCCACCACCACAAAATGCCTTAAATACACTGCATTACATCGCTGATTTCATACCTTGTTTTAATGCCAACATTTTGTAGTGAAAATGTTTATATTTCAAAAGTATACATCCTGTAAAAACATGGTAAATTTTACCTTTGGTTTTCTGTCCTTTACCAGTGGAGGGTCGTTCCATGCAGTGGCAGGCTTGTGGTCCATAAAGGAGGACTGGGAGGGCAGTGTACTACTGGCTCCAGCATGTTGGGGCATACCTGTTGGTACAATACATATCATCATTAAATGATGTCATCATCTATTCTGTTTCAACAAGATACTGTCACGAATATCAAAACACAGTCTTTTAGTAATTTATGATATTTTGGTGTCCTGAAATTTGGTTGTTTTTTTTCCGTCAAAACAGGGTGTTTTTATTTTGATGTGTCTGGAGTTTCCATCAACCCTGTGTCCAATTTTTGCATTTCCCGATGTTCATGTATCTGTATGTATCGGTATGATGAGTATGAGTAATGTTCATGTTTACATAAACATCATATTCAACAAATGTTTACCAGTACAAACACAAATTTTAGAAACCATACCTTTATGGAAGAATGACAAAACAGCACATTTTATGCAAATATCATGCAGACAAAAAGTCCTATGTTGTTTTCACTGAAATAAAGCTACATTATCTACGGTAATTACTGAACCAGAAAATAATGCATCCAGAATACTCAGCACTTAATACCAACAACGTTCTAATTACGTGGGTTAAATTTTGGCACTTTCTACATAGCTAGGTGCCAAATAAACCAAAATATTATAACCACAGCCCAAATAGTCCAATTTACGATATATTTTAAGTAAGAGACATCACTGATCCATTGGAGCAGCACAGTATAACCTGTAGCGATACCTACTTGTCATGGCATTGTTGGTTGGGTTATAGATGTTGGAAGGCGGCTGTGATACCATCTGTGAGCCAGCTGGGTTTGCCCCCGAGTCTCTGTAACACACATTCATGATCAGAATACTTTTTTGTCATAAGAATTTCAAGATATTACACCACAACTATTACATATAAAATTTACCTTATTCTAAACTTGTAGACTTATTTTCATTTTCATAAGGTTTTCACACTGGCATATAGGTAAATAGTTTGTTGTTGCTTGAATTTTGTTAAGATAATTTGTTTTACAGTAGGGTAGGGATACCAGGTAAGCAATACTGAATTCATTTACATTTAAATCATATCAGGTAAACAGATGACAGATCTTAAATAGGCATTATCTGATAACTTTTGAGATAGAGTCTTCAAAACCTCTTATATATGTGGAAACTGGGAAACACAAACTTTGTTGCACAATCACACTTTCCAATATTTTTTGTTTTCTGAATCTAACTAAACTATACCATATCTGTTTGTCCTTAGACATCCGTAGAAAATGAAACTGTCAGACTTCTGAAATAATCCTTGCCTTGAAATCTCAAACTCACGATTCCATTCGCATTGGTGACATATGATTTATATTTTCTTCTTCTTTGGTATTCACATCATTTCATCAAACTTTTCCTTGAATTTCCTATGTAACAATTTTATTTTATTATTTTTTTTTTTTAATTTAAGAGCCGCAAGTTAAATACTGTAGCCACAAAATTCAGAGTGTGCACCGACATGTGTCACACAGTTACAAAGAACCAGTAAGTCACTAACTTGGCTCTGTTTATCCAATTTATATTACTCGAGATAATCATTATCACACCTGTTCTGGAGTAAGTCGTAAAGTAGGCAGCTGGAACCTATACTTAACCTAACTAACACACCCGGTTCAACTACTTAGACACCATAAATGTAGGGATGTCTAATGAACTTACCCATAGTAGGGGACGTTTGAAGGCATGGACTGGCCGCCGTAACTAGTTGGTTGATACTGCTGATGGCCATAGCTGCCAGTTCCGTACTGTTGAGTGGAGTCATAGCCAGGCTGTGGGTATGAAGGGTACTTGTGTGCCAGGGGACCTGTAACATGAATGAGCATGCAAGAAATAACAGGCTGATAGCAAGGTAACTTGTAACAACATTTACCATAGTATGATGTAGAATACTATCCACTTATACTTAATTGTAACACACTGTGCTAGTTTCAATGCTGAATGGTTTTCTTTAAAATGCGTAGATTGGTTAGCATTCTGGGTATTGCTAAAGCAATACATGTCCCCTACTGGCCCCGCTAATAATAATAACAGTGACCTTGACACAAAACTCCTGAAACTTGAACTTGACCTGTATGTACTCATACTGAAATTACATAGCAACATTCAACCTTGAAACATGGCTGAGAAAAGTGTGGTAAAAGGAGTGGACTTACTGACAGATAGATAGACAGATGGACACAAGGAGACCTATAGCCCCCCCCCCCCCCCCTTTCATTGGGTGGGGAATAATAATCAGGTATTTTTGGAGACAGTGAATGACAATGTCATATAATCGTACTTTCTCTGACTTGCAGTTATTCGATCAAGTTCACAAACTTTATTATCAATAAATCATTGGACAAAGCCTGAAACTAATTGTTCATTAAAAAGGGCATTCATTATATACAGTTGTAAACAAGACACAGAACATGATATTCAATGTCGGTATATAACTACAAGAGGTAGGTACTTACATGAGTAGGATGTGACATTTTGTAAACCAAAAATCCTACAAGACAGACATATAACACATACCTTTAGATGGTGCACTGGCTCCAGATGCTGCGTTTGATCCCGTTGTTGATGCCATTGAATTAGGGTTGTAAAACTGTCCACCGTAGGTTTGACCTTGACCCTGTCCGAGGTTTGTGGAAGCCTGGCCATTCATTGTCCCATAGGGAGATGATGTGGGGTACTGGTTAGGAGCTGTGTAGCTTTTACTACCGGTTGTATTGGTGTTGAAGGTTCCTCCTGCCTGAGTTTGGTACATAGGAGAGGTCTGATGCTGGCCTGACGGAGCTTTTCTGTTGGTGGGGACCTGTACAGGGGCCACACCCTGTGGTACCACATTAACCTTGTTGAAGGGGAAGGGAGGGGCTTGTACACCATAGCTGCTTTGTCCCAGTGCATGAAACAAACGGTCCTTCAATATAGCTAAATTTACCTGAAATGATAGTTATAAGCTTCTAGAACGACTTCATTATTTCATGAATCTACCAAAGATTTGAAGGAAAAAATATGTATTTTTTCAGAATCATTAAACAAACCATACAATTCTCTATCACTTTCATTATTGTCAATGTAACTATTTTTAGGGATTTTATTCTTTTCTCAAATATAGAAGAAAAAAAATGTTAAAAATTTGAAAACCTACAATCTTTATAATATCTGTGGCAAAAAGAACAATATAATAAATGAGACTTCATCCTGAGCTATACATTAACAATTGTTTCAAATAGATACTCCTTACTATTGCTTATGAAAAAAAACACCAAGTATGGTTTGTTGATCAGGGCTCCGTATATAGCATATGACTTACCTCTGTTGAGTTGCCGAGGTATCTCATGGCCGTGTCCATGCTTCCTTGTGCAGCAAGTAGACTGGCATAGCCATTCAGTTTATTGGCCAGGAGACCAGTGCTCACTTCCTCCTCTTGACCACGTGATAAAGCCACAGCCTTTCTAAGTACCATTACTTTCTCTACCAAGTCCTGAGGAAAATACAATCATCTTAAGGATCTAGTCCAATACAATCATCTTCAGGTTCTAGTTTGAATTTTATCATTTTCATTTTCCCCCCTAAATGTTTTTACAATTGTAGAATTTCATTATAAGAGATTGTTTGTAAAACACATGATCTACCTCCTCTACTCTGTTTACCAGAGAAATAGCCTAAATACAATGTCCTTATGTGACAGGCAAACAGACAAGGTAAATGCTATATTCCCTGATCATTCAATGACAGGAATTTATTGATACACTTAAAACATAAATTATTCAACAACCTCTATATATCAACTGTATATAATTAAATAGCTATGTATACATCGAAGTGTAGAGCTAAGCATATTGATGAATTCAAAAGCTAAATTATTAAACAACCTCTATATATCAATTGCATAAAATTATATAGATATGTGTACATCAACATGTAGAGCCAACACTGTACTTCAGTCTACGTTATGTTCATTCTGTTATTACTTGCGTGGATACCAATAATGCAGGGAAATTGAGGAATAGGACAAACTAAAAGTGAAACTGCAGTTGAACATTACTATTATATAGATACGTGTTTATAGTGACATAAAAACTCATTGCTACTGGGTAGTTTATATGTGAATGTCCTTTATACATCTCAAACAATACTGGATTGTTCATGTGTCATGTCGACCAGTGACTTAATACATTCTGTCACCCTTATCAGACCTCTGGTACTGTTTATGATATGTCTATTTACATACATACCTACCAACCCGAAGAAAATGTTATATAATAACAAACAAGGACTTTCTATATATCTGGTGTATCCAAGACAGATTTGTATTTATTGACTGCTTGAACGAACACCGAGTCTCTCCCTCCACCCCGTACCTTTGGACATGCTGAAGCTTTGTACAGGAACTTACCTGTAGGCCCATTGGAGTATTGTTAGCCTGGGTGTTACGGTGCCAGTTCTCCACAAGTTTGTCCACATTACCCGAACAGATGTAACATAGACTTGCATACATGGACAGGTTACCGGCCCGTTCCGATTCCAAGCGAGTCGCAAGTGTGTCTGTCAATATCGTGTACAAAAAATTAGTGGTGCTATTCAATCATATCTTCTTTGAAATAGGCAGTAAAACAAATACTTATGGATACAAAATGAACCTTTTTAAAAGTCAAAATGAGAAATACTCACCACATAGAGAGACAAACTCGTCCTGGGATGCGTATGTGAGTATGAGAGCTAATGCCTCCTTCCAGTTGTCAAGGTTACATGTCTGTACAATGTGTGACCAGTTGTGTGTAACCACGGAGGATATTAACTGTAATCATGAAAACATAATTTCCATAAGTTGTCTGCAGGTTATTATACGGAATTCAGTATAATTTCTATATTTGATGTGACCATGAAAATAAATATTGTATTTTCCATGGTAGCAATATTTATAGTATCATATCTAAAATCTGACAATATTTTCTATATTATGTATCTGTAACCTTGACAACAGTACAACACAATCTCTAGTGTGTTTTATATGGCCGGTTGAGATGTCAAAATCTCAATGTAATTGAATTCCAGGTTTGGTTGGAATAACACAATCTTAGTACTTTTGAGAAACTGAGCAAAGGTCTTAATTGCAAACTTTGAAAGTCTGGTTTCAAAGCATTCCTTATTTTCACAGTCACTAAATAATGGAATCTGGAGGAATTTCTGTAAATGAAGGGAATCACTAGAATATGTGATCTAATTTTATACCAAGTAAAATAATTATCTAAATGGAAATTTAAAATTGAAATGTTGACAATGCCATAGTTACTAAAGGAGTAACCTAGTCTTCCATTTGTGATATTTTTGTCAAAGGCAAGACAAAATCTAGTAAAAATACATACTCTGCCGAGACTGCTTTTGTTTTTCCTGAAATATGTTTTCTGTGTACGGCTAAGAAGGTCTGGACCACCAGCAATAGCTAGGAGAATAGCTTCTGCCATCTTATCCTCACTCAGACAGATGTCCACTGCAGCTTCAAAGTTTCCCATTAGTAATGCTTGACTCAGCAGACCATCAGCATCTAGAATCAAAACCATTTATAAATAGGTCAATTAAATAAAATAGCAAAATGGAAACAGATCAACAGAATGTGTGATGATGAATTCAATTACCAGTTATAATCTTAGAGTTTGATTTGGTCATACAAAGATTAAATAACTTTATGTGTAATTCGCTATCAAAAATAATTTTCACGGAGAAAAAAATATAACACAATATTTTAAAATTTTATCAATTCTGATTTGACAATTTGTGCCAAGAAAATTTTCAGTACCAGGTAATTACTGATGTGCACAGTTGACATCCATGTTAGTCACAATCATCCAGTTGATACATTTATACCAGTCCAAATTGATATTCTATTTTCACAGAAATTTACCTGCATCAGTAGGTATACTAAGAGGTGATTGTGGTCGTTCCTTTGCCTTCTGTTGTGCTGCTATGTCATCAAATGCAGACAACTCATCTGCACTTCCAGGAGTCTGACCAATGGAAATTCACAAAATGTACAAAGCTCAATAGAAAATGTTCAATCTTGTATCCTGAATCTTGCATACAAATCTTGTTGTACCGTGAATTAATTTGTTCATTTAAAAAATATAATGATTTTTCAGGCCTGCTGTAAGTTTCAATAATTCTTGAAAAATTGGTATGTTATAGCAGAACCATGCATTATCTAGAAAGTTAAGATTAATAAGTCAGAGGTAAGATAGCTAAGAATTGATTAAATCAATTGAATCAAAACAACAAGAGGCCAGACATTTCATTGATAAAAAATTGCCTCTAAATTGGGATTAAAATCTACTGACCCAGGTAGACAGCAATTTAAAGAAAAACATTATAGAAGCCATGATGGACAATATTTAAATATGCAATTAAAGAATATTTTGAGTTTAAGAAGCATTCCAAAACCAGAATGAACCAGAGAAATAGATACTTGATAAAACATTTTATATTCTAAGCAAAATATTAAATTCTTTCTAAAGTTTTAAATCTGGAAACAATGTTGACAATTATTTTGGGTAAGCAAAGTGTTTCAAATACGCCATATGAAATATATATCATGCACACTCAGGATTAAATACAGAAGCTCATGCAGTTACAATCATTGATCTGGTAATACCTCCACCTTTAACACACAAGTATCTTAGTCTCCATATTAAACTTTAATTTAGAGAATATGGGAATTATTACACAAAATTTAACTATCCATTCAATACATCTTTTTCTGTAAATAAAAACTTGTTGTATAGCATTAACCATTTCTGTAATCATTTTTAAATTTGTTTTTTATTACAACCCCATTAGTCCATTCATCTTCCTTTCCAGGTAAGCATGACTGGACTGAGAATGCTGGAAGCTTTGTGGGAGACTACTGACTAAAAGTAACCACTAACTCTTAACTATTAGCAAAGCAACTCGTGGCGGCCCTAATAATGCTTCTGAAGATTTAAATCATTGAAATTCAACATGCTGACCATTTCTTATAAACTGACTATCTGATTGTTATCAAAAGAAAATGGCCCATGGTATGGAATTCATACTAATGAGTCCACGAATGTAAGACAGTAAGGAGATTCCAATGAAATAAGAGTACCAGAACTTGGACAGTGCTCTGACCCACCTTCTTATTCTGTGCAGCTATTTCATCAAATGCAGATGACGCTGACGAGTTGAACTCATCTCGACTAATTGGTGTCTAGATCACAGAAACAAGTTAAAATGTAACTAGTTATGACTACAAAACTACATGTAAACAAACTATTACAGCAAAACTAAGTGTCTTCCTCTTAACTGTGTTCCTGTTTGTGAATATCAATCATGCATACATATACAAGGAATATTTAAAGATGCTATACAACATGGAATATTTGAAGTATATAAACATTTTCATGGTTGTTAAAAGTCATGAAATTAAATATTAACATATTTTAATTTGCTGATACAGTGTTTGTACTTGTACCTTAAACAGATTATTGGAAATGTATATAATTTAGCAGTTACCTTATTTTAGCACTTTTCACATTGAAAGCCTTCCACCAAATTACGATTGCACTAATTGAAGTTTCTGTATATTGTTTTCTATTAATAGCAATTGTTTATCAATGTACCATTCATCCCTGCTCTAATATATTTAAATTTGTTTATGTGCAAAAATTGGAGCACAGTTAAAAGACCATGTTTACAGTTATTTAGCATGTTCTCAGTAATTTACATCTACAAACATTTCATGTTTTTACAGTATCATTATTCATTAATTGGGAGTTTTAAATACTTCCACACCACAACACAATTACATATTAGTTAGACGATAACTCTACAACATTCCAGCTGGACATAGAACATAATACATTCAATAAATGGGTTGAATTAATCAAGTTATTTTTTCAAGGACATACATTATAATAGGACATCTTGAAATGGTTATTTAATTTCTTGAATTTAAAAAAAAGCAATGAAAAATCATAAATCCAACTTCAAAACAAATTTGGTGCCACCATTTTTATTTGTAGTGCAAGTTTCCATATGTTGACACATGCTATGCAATGTTATGGACAGGTGCTGTTTGTCTACATGCAAAACATATACTGTAACAGGAAATTAATATACTGGCATAGTTGTACAATTTCTCTCATGTGTGCCCATCTGGGCTAAAGTAAAATGATACAGATCTAGTATACCATCCTCTCACATGTGAGAGCATATCAAGTAGTTTTTAAATACTTGCTATGTTAAACACAAGTAACATTATTCTAGATACCTTCTATATAAGTCATCTTTCATTTTCTTGTCACCTTATAAGGGATTTCTCATCAAATTAATGTTACATGTTTAATATTTTTAAAATTTGATATCAAAGAAAAAGTTGAAATGACCACATTATATCAGTATCAAATTCGATGAATTGGTCTATTTGATTAAGAATCAATGTCAATTTAAGGAATTCAGAAATTGTACAACCTTTGTTTAAAAACTAAGTGCTGATGCTTCATTTTAGCTTTCATACACATGAAGATACTATCAAGGTGGTAATTTGTGTTCTGATTTTTAAAACCATTCACATTTTTGTGAAACAGTTCTTTTTTAATCATTATCTCCTACTAATTATCTTAAGAGTCTAGGATATGACCATCCCAAGGATGTATCAATTGGATGCTCTACTGACAGAGCCATCGAGGCCTTATGTGAGTTCAAGACAGGAGTAAAATTTTTATTTAAATTAAGAAAATGCCAAAAAATCTCACCCTTGGGTCCTTAGAATGCTATATAACAATCTGGGAACACAAGGACTGATTTAGTTGGCATAATGTGCCATTTGCACTGAAAGTTCATTCCAGACAAAATGATTTTCACCAAACACAAATACTACTGAATATTATCTAAGACCAGGAGTGAAAAAAAAAATGAAAAAAATATACAAACTTGAGAGTATCTTCATGACCAGTCAATGCACAATGTTATATCAATAAAAGTGCACACACAAACACAGGATATATGTATACTGGTACATGACCAAGGTAACCTACCTTAGAGCCAACACTAGGAGACGCCTGCCCAGAACCTGTCACGCTTCTCTGCAAGTCCTGGAATACAAATACATCTCATCATTTCTACCCATTAAATACAGATAACATATCAACAACAAACACGGTTTTTGTATATTTGCTGGGTCCATCGCCAAGTGAACAGCCAGGGTCGTTTTGAGTTGGAGTCTCCAGGTAGCAGCTGGTGGCTAACTCATGGGAGTCACATGGCTCTACTGCGCAAGCTATCACAGCAAATAGAACTAATTTCTTATGTTTGCCATAATTTATCTCTTTTTGATACTACTTCTTCAGACAACAGAAAATTTGAATACCTTAAATATCTTTCCGACACCACTGTGCAATTCATAAATCTTTTAAAAATCATATTCCATGCATTGTTTGTAATATTCAAGTAAAAGTGATTTTTACGATTCCTTTTTTTTTTTTAAATTGAAGTAAATACTAGATGCAGTTATTTAAGAATGAGGATTAGATTCATTGCAGCTACTCACAGTGAATGCCATCAACACGTATCAACTTACCACAGTGTCCAGTAGGGACATTTTCTGTGCCAACTCGGTAGCATCAACACCTTGGCCAACTCCCAAGTCTTCTCCTGAAGCATGCTGTGCCACCTACCCAAGAAATATTTATGTTAAACCAATAACATCAAAGGTCCTTATAAAGCCCCAAACTGACAGACATTAAGACATGCAATCCCCGTCCCCCACCATCACCACGACATCTCAAGTTTTAGTGTCAATTGTACCTATTTCAAACTTTGTAATTTTTAAATCAGACTGCATTTCTGCAAATGTAAAGAGGCTGAACCAGTTTGAAATGTACATTATCATCAGACATTTATTTGAGAAATATATCCAATCTGATTAAAATACAGATCCTAATACTATCGTGTTGAGGATCTGACAGCGACCAACGGGAGGTCATGTGCAGATGACCTTTGTGTTAACCAATCAAATAACAGCTTACCAGATTCTGAAAGTGATGAGACTCATTTCGATTTGTTTCTAGACTTGTAATATATCGATTGTAAAGTACCGAGAAACCCGAACGACCGTATACAAAGATGGCCGCGCCCAGTGCAGGCGCATCTACGCCAAGGCGGGTGTTCTTTTTGGACAATATCTGTTTGATATGTGGGTTTTCGTTTGTGCAAAAAGAAATATCAGCTGAAGGTAAAGAAATAATAACAAAATTCACAAATCAGAAACTGAAACTTTCGGCAGAAAGAATCAAAGACATAGAATGTGTGGTTGGTGTTATTGAGTGTGAACGGGTTGAAACAGGTGGGGTGTGTATTAAATGCTACAGACAAGTTCAAAAGCATATAAAACTTTCGTCTGAAGTTAAATCTATAGGAGATGCACTAAATGAGAAGAAAACGCAGACATTTTCTAGTAAGGCGTTATGCATCCCTTCTCCCCAACGACCCTCTTTCCAGCAAACTAGGACAAAACGGTTGCTACGCAGTCCATTTACAGATCAGCCAATGAAAATATCAACTGCTACGCAATCATCGCAGCTCAGCATACTTAAAATCAAGACAACAAGTCTTAAACCTTTCACAGACCTCGTGAATAGGTCTATACTGCCGAAACCTGCCACACCCAGAGTTGTACATGATATCACAGATCCTGGGAGAGGGACAGAAAACGTACAACCAAAACCTACAAGACGGTCTCTCGATACAGCTTTCAGGGCAGTGTCTCTTGACTCTTCTGATGCCCAACCAACAACCGAAGTTGAGGTATATTGATTTTATGCTCAGTTGCAGTAGGTAGTGTTAGTTTGTTATTGAAAATGAATTGGAGGAGGTGCAAAAAATGTGTGTTTCGGGTACTTTCACATTTTCATTATGACCAACCAACGGACATAATGCTACTACCTGTATCTAAATCTGTGGACATATATATACCCTAGTTCAATGCTGACCATATATGTTTTATCACCTGATTATATTTTACCTAAGATTTTTATACATCAAATAATTTACTAGTATCTAAAAATTAAACCTACCCTATTGTAGGTGTTTCCTGAAACATTCATATTTTGTCTGAACAAAATAAGACATGTAATGATTTTTGTTTTGCTATGTACATTTGTGTTTGTTTATGGAGCAATTGAATTATCCGGGGTATTTTATATGAGGCTTATAATATAAATTGTACATCTCCATAAATAAATACACACATGTAACTAGTTACATGCACTGCCCCCTGTTTATAATTGTACAAATACTTAAGTACATACAGCAACATGTGATGTAATGTTTTGATTAATGACATTACATTTGTAAAACAGCTTAATTGTCAAATTCTACATCTGGGATATGTGCAAAAGTGTTTGCTTGTGGTTATTTGTTGATTATTTGTTTACATAGAAGTAGATCTAGAATTGCTAATTGGATGTTGTATGAGAATTATAAAAAAAACTATGGACCACATCAATAAATTTTAAAAAGTATTGGAAACTTTTATTTCAAGATTTTAAATGCATCAAATGAAATAAAATGCAAGAATGAACATAGCATAGCCAATTTTAGTGGTACCTCAAATTGTCAAATAATGAACATAATGTTAAATGATGACACAATCTGATTTAAATACAGATCATCACCTTATTACCATGTTGATCTTAGATGATAGTATCAGATGAGGATCTGTATTTTTATTATATTGATGAAGACCAAATTTTCTGTAATTCTGTATTTATGATGCAAAATGAGTAAGACTATTTATATAATTAATTGATAATTATTGCACATTATTAATTTCACTGATTGGGTAAGAAGATTTGAAAGTACTATTTTCAACTTCAAGTATGCATTTAAAATTGCTGCAACAAATTGGACTTTTAATTAGTAATAACAATTGTTATAATAGTTAGCAAATGATAAAATGCATTCAATTGCAATTGCATGATGTTGATCTTACATTTACAAACTTTTGATATTAACTTTTGCATGCTGTTTATTTATGTTGTTTGCTTCAATTTTTCAATTTTTAGGCATCAACAGAAATATACATGTTAATGGCATTTGGTGCCTAATCCAGTTTGGACATCATTGAGTGCTGAACAATTTAAATAATTTCAATCAAAGCAAGGTAAGGTATTTATTGATTGGTAGTTTGATGTATACTCTTAACAGCTATTTCGTGTAAGACTTACATAAGTAAAGTTAATATTCTAGGAAATTTTATTTAAATATTTGTGTTATTTCAATGATACCAATATGCATTTGTTATTGTAAGATAAATCAATAATACAGATTTGAAAAAGGACCCTTTTCATTATATAAACATTGCACATATTGTATGTTTTAATCAAAACAAAACTTAACTTTCTTATTTTATGCTAAATAACTCATTAATTGTATGTTTATCTTTTTTTCACTTTCAGATAACTCTTCATTTCAAGATGGAAAAAAGATCAACATTTATTGCAAATGAAAGTCACAAGAAAATTTGTAAATTTATATTTCGAGGAAACAATGTGGAGAGGGGAATTGTTGATGTGTTAAAACAGTCCTGTCCAGAAGAGTTAAGTTCTGTAACTTCAAGCATGGTGTCAAAAGAATGTAAAGAGCTGTGCAAGCGTAGTAATGATACTGTATTACAGAACAGATCAAAAGATGGAATATTGAATTTTTCTTGGGATAAACTTCACCAAGAGTTACAAATTAGAGCTCCACATACACTGAAAGTTGTTTCATCTATTGTAACAGATATCCCCCATAATGTTGTACAAGGGAAGCCATTTTACCATGTTTTGAATTCTGTAGCAATTGCTCTGCATGGAAGATCTCGCGAAATGACAGTTCTACAGTACCTCTGTGGCATGGTATTACTGCATGGAGGATGCACCCACAGGGTAAATATATAATTTCCAAAATAGTGCAAATATAGTTAGGATAATCAATCTTCTAGCAGTGAGGGAATAATAACAATAACTTCTTTTGGATCATTCATGAAATTTCAAAATGTACCTTTCTTTTATATTTTTTAATATAGGGATCAAGGGTTCAAATATGTTTTCAGGAGTAAAATTGAATAGCGAAATGAAGTTAATAATTAAGTACAACTTGCATCTTATACAAAAGCAAAATAATTAGTTGTTGACTGTTCTCTATCTAATACTGTGCATGTCCAAATATGATAATTGTTGTTGTTGTTTTTTTTTGTGTGTGTTTTTTTTCTTTCAGAAAACAAATGTCAAAGAAATCTAATGTATTTTTCTGTTTTATTCATAGGACATAGAAAGGCTAGCCAAAATAGGATTAACTGTCACTGCAGAAACACTGAGGAGGAAAATGGTAACATGGGAGGAACATCTAGATGTTGATCTGATCAAACTGAGGGATGGTTGGATTGAGGGAGATGCATGTATGAAAAAGTATCAGCTGGTTGGTGACAATTGGGATAAGAACATAGTACCTTCTTTCAGAACCTCCCAACAGAAAACAATCTCTTTACATTTGTTCAATATCATTGGTGTCCTTGATAGGATTCAGCCAGCAGTGGTTAATGATTCACAGGTACAAGACATTTCTGATTGTGATGCTACAGATTTCATACCATCTGTTGAGGATCAAAAACTACTTTGTGAAGAACTAACTTTCATAGTGGCAACATCTATCATTGGAAATATTGATCAGATGACAACTTTACTTGGAGCTATATACCCCAAACACCTTAAACATGAGTACAGCGATTTTGTAGGATTGAAAACGCAGCAGGTAAAAAATGTAAAGGCTTTATAAGAATGATTTGTATTTTACAAAACTAATTAAACAAAAGCTAAATGTTATTGATGTATTTTATTTTCAGTTTGTTATAGACACATACATGTACATTGATTATATGAGCACACACTTGGGTATAGCTATTGTAGATCCTGCTAATTCAGTTTTTATTTAAGACAGGTATCTTAAATGATGACTTTCATTTATTTTTCTATTTCCAGCATGCTCTCGGTTTATTCGACTGTAATGAAACAAAGACCCAAGATGTAATAAGGATGTTGAAGGAGATGACCAGAAAGTATGTTCCTATCCGAGATGAGGAGATTGTTGAAGAAGTTTTCTTTGGTGGTTGGTATTTATTGGTGTGACCCATTAAGTTTTCTGAGCTGCAGCCTATGTCTTGGTGTGGATGACCTTGAACTCTCTGTGATATGTTAAAATCTTTCAATGTATTATTTTGATCCCAGACACTGACATTTTGCCTGTATCTGTATTGTAACACATTTTTGTAAGATTGAATGTGTGAGATTAATAGCAAATTAACAATTCTGTTCTTTTGGTCCTTTAGTTTTCCTCTACCTGTATTTCAGGTTTTTCAAAGTTTATATGTGTGATAAGTAGCATGTGAAGTACCGGTACTTAAGATTTATTGGGCTACTTGTATCTATTAGTTTGTTGATTGTATTTGTATATGATACATATGTTTTATCACAGGAGACAGATTGACTGATGAAAGAATTCAAACAGCGCAAGAAGCTATGGTAAACAATGAAAAGGCAACAGACCGTTTAGAAGGCTTTATTTCCAAGATTGAAGATTTTCATAGGCTGATGAACTTTCTTGAGGTGTGTTTCATAATGTATACATATTTTCACAGTTTCTTTCAGGGCTTTTAAAAAAAAAAACCAAATACTTGAAATCATCAGCATGATGTGCAACGTTATACAAGTCATCCACAGTTTTATATCAACATAATAACTTTCAACTTATTTCAATACTAAGAGTTTCTGATTGCAATTTCTTGAGAAGTACTGGATGGGTCTTTCTTAGATTTTTTGATGCAGATTCCTTCTAAATGATTTTATGAACAAAGATTGCCAAGAATTATCTGGAATGTCTTGTTAAATGATGATTTTATTACTGTGAATTTATGTTTTGTGTCAAATGTTTGGAAAGGTTATAAGCTGCGCATTTTATTTACAGGCAATATGGAAACTGACCTACTCCACCAACTCGGGCAAAGACAGAGGAACAGCATATTACTACAGAAATCTTTTGAATGCCCGCAATGTAAAGAAAGACGTGAAAAATTCCTACAGAGCATACAAGTTCTTGTATTACTCCATATTTGATGCAATTTGTTGTGCCCTTTTCCTGAAGGAAATGCAAATCAACAGTATGGAAAGCGAGATTCCAATACCACTGTCATGGAAACAATGGAGCAATGATCAAAAAATAGAATGGATGAATTCCATAGCACAACGGTTGGTTAAAAGGTGGTTCTTCGACAGTCAAATAGATGACCAAGATTTGCTGAGGAATGTTCGAGACGTGCTGTCAGATCCAGATCACCCCGAAAACTATTGGACATCAAATGTCGTACAAGACCGTTTCAAGTGTCATTATTGTGATAAGACTTATGTCTTTATAGGAAGTTTGAAAACTCATGAAAAGTCTGTCCATCAACATGTTGAAGAGGTCCCCAGTAAAGTCAACGACACAGTATCTGAGGAACAAGATGAGCTACATGACCATATGCTCCTTCAATTTCGTCTCATAGCTCTGCACAAGAATTTGGACACAGCAGTTGACATGGGAGATGGAAAGCGTGCTGTCCGCTCAGCTAAATACGAAACACCCATTTACAACCTGACAAACAAAACAAAATACTTGATCGGAAGTGTTCACTTGACTGGATTAGTATCTGGTACATTACCTAAACAGCAAAGTGAACGCCTTATTGCAAATAGGTGCATCAATATCACAGGAGGAAAGAACAACAATATAGCATTAGACGAATATGTAGAACTTCTAAACAGAGAAACTAAGGACACTTGCTCTGGTTTTCAAACAAAGGAAAGCATTATTGCTCATTCAAAAGAATTTCCACATCTTATAGATGCTGTGAAACACTTCGATAGCATATGCGAAATTCGTCAGAGGAAAGGTTTCCATAAATTACCATCATACAAGAATGATGTAAAAAAGGTTGTAAATGACTTGCTTGAAATTAAAGCTCTAGATAATTTACCTGGTCGTTCCCTCAGGTGTCGTTCATTGGTTCGTAACAGAAATCCATATAAGGAAAGTTACAGGAAGCTTGTGAGCATGATCCACCGTCATAAACCGTCACTTCCATTCAGGCGATTGCGAAACAAGAGACTGTGATATGCTGAGGATTGATATAGTCCAGTAAAATATATCATCGACTTTACAGGCATGTAGTTTAATGCCAAAATATGCACTTTGAGAGAAGTAGTTGTATTTATATTTCACATTTGACCATACATTTTTACCAGATCTTTGATATAGCTTATTGATGATGGTATTGTTACCACATGCACAAATTCTAAGTATAACAGATGAACCTGTTGTGAAATGTCTTTCATTGTGTACTGACAATTATTGTTAAAAATACTAAAGAATTATACATGATCAGGAGTCTTTTGATTAGTTTTGTCACAATATACTCATTATTGAAATATTAATGATACCATAAATTTAGTTGGTGTTTGATCTATGGTTATGATTATTTACTGGTCACTCCGATCTTTGAAGGATGTTACAATGTTATAGCAGGCAAAGTGTTATGATCCACCACCTCTCAATCTTGTTTGCGAGTTGAAATGCCATGTGGGGCATTTGCCATATATACATGTATTGTAGGTGTGTTTTTTACCAGGTGCTCAGGTTATCCTGTAAACTTATAATAATATGACCCTTGTTATATGTAATTATAAGCACAACATATAAGAAAAAATCAAACTATGATACAGATAGTGCTTTCAAGTCCAGGGAACTGAGTTGTTAACTTAATCAAGATGCCCCACACCATACAAGACCACTAGTCCTAGGTCTCCACCTCTACTAGATTGCTAAGGGCCATATACATGTATCTACTGAATTTAGGTCTTTTTTTTTTCTCTTGGGTACTCCGGCTTTCCCCTCCCTGCATAATATAATAGGACATATTGAGTATAACAAATATCGGACCAATTAAAACTAATCAAACTATTTAAATAGTCCATGTCAATGGAGCTAAGTAATTAACTTAGTATCTCTAAGCATCACACAAGTAGACCTTCACCTCTGGGTCACTAGTTGGAAGCTTGTGTCATAATATGGGGCACTTCCCATACCTGTACTGATGTAGGTCGGTGGTATCTCTCAAATCATTAAATCACCATTGTTATTAATTATAATAGGACATCAAACAAAAATAAAACAAATAATTCTTTAGGTCCATATAGCTTTACTGATCTTTTGATGTAGATTTTAGATTTGTTAATTATATATATAATTACAACGCAATTTGATCATTTACAACTCAAATTCATCTAAACCATCAAAATGTGCATGGTCCAACCTGCAATACAAATTATCACTGGCAGTGTATAGAGTTAGACTTTCCTCGGGTCACTCTGACCTATTTTTTTCATAGATCTTTATATATCCTTTGAATGATGATGTATAATAAAACACTTTTGGTCCATAAAACTGTCATTGTCATTATTGCATGCAAGTAATAAATATTATATTGTGAAAAGTTTTCATTTAAATTATCTTTAAAACAAAGATTTTTAAGTCATTTGACCCTCTTGTTATCAATACAAAGCCTTCAGAATTTTGCTGCATATACATGTATTTACAATTCAATTAACTCTTCATCAAAATCTAAGTTCTCCAGATCAGCATGGTCCGACTCGTATTCATAAGAGATGGTGTCACTGTCACTCTCTTCTTGCTGATCATGGTCATCTAAAGGTGAGAAATGAAGCAGCTTCTCCAGTGGAGATACACAGCAGCTGTTACATTTACAAAAGTTAGCACAAATGTCACAACAAGTGTGCAAGTTTGTCTGTTTTTCTATCTTTTGCATGTGTTTGGCGGATGCAAATTTATCCATTATGGACAATCTCCTACAGGAATTTGATCTGATAACTTGCTTAACATCATCATCAATGTTTCTTGTCTGGTACCTGTTGTACATTATCAGTGCCACTGAATCAGTTCCATCCCTTCCTGCCCTCCCGGTTTCCTGGAGAAGATCCACAATGGAATATGGGGGTCCATACAAGATGATGTTTTGACATGCTGACACATCTACACCCATTCCCAGAGCACTTGTGGAAATTACTACCCGCAACTCACTGTCAACAGATAGTTTAGAAACTATTTCTTTCTTCTTATCCTCCATCGTCTCAGAATGAAACATTTCTACATATTTCACTAAATCTGGTAACTCGGTGACAAGGAAATGATACAGGTGGCCAACATCTTTAATTGAATTGCAGTATATCAAAGTCCTTGGAAATGTTTCCATCAAATTACCTAAGCCTTCCAATAGCCACAGCATAGCACATTCAATACTTGGATCAACCTGATGTACCACATATTTGATATTTTCTCTATTTGGCGACACAGTAATAAATGTTTCACAGTCATCCATGCCTAGCACTGAAACTACCCTGGTTAGTATTTGTTTTGTGCATGTTGCACTCAAAGCCAGCATTGCTGCTTCGGGGAATAACGAACGTAGTTCACCAACATGCCTAAACCACTTGCGAAAGGTGTTTCTTTCTTCATCTTTCTCCAAGCCACCCCTGCATAATACAAATACACTCAATGTACACTGTTATTTCAATGTGACCTATTTATGTCTATAAAATAATGATCAATTTATATGCTATGTCAATAGTTTCCTGGAAGTTTTGTTGATTATAAACATCTAATACATTTAGAGTCATTTTATACACCACTACCAATATTATATTCATTGGTGGTTGAACATTTATGATTCCAATTTCTCCATTTCCTTCAGATTAATATAATTGAGCAAGGTTTATTTAATATGTGATTCAAAAATGACAATACAATTAATATGTCACTGGAATTGAAATAAAAAATCTTACCAAGTTGCTATGGTATGAAACTCATCAACAACTATCAGAGATATCTGTAGCTGCTGGATTGCTTCCCGCCAGGCCTTATCTCCAACTGCAGTCTCTGGTGAAGCGAATATGATATCAATCTTCCCATCTTTGATAAGGGAATCTGTGCAATGGTCACTTCCTGAAATGTCATATATTCCGTTATATTTGCATGTTGTATTCTAATGAATTGTGTTCACACTTAAAAACGGAGATAATATAATAATTTGGCATATGTTAGGAAGATTTTTTTAAGTACAACCACTTCATTCCAATATTAAAAATATAAAAATGTCACATTGAATTTTCCAGTCACGGAAGTTTAACTGATGCTGTGACGAAAATAATAGTTTTACATTCATAGTTGTTAAAATTCAACAAATTTACCTGCATAAGCTGTGGTAATGCAATTCAGATTGGCCAATCGTTTCACTTGATCTTCCATCAAAGAAACCAAGGGGCAGCAAACTAAAATTTTCTCGGTGTCTCTTGATGGGTACAAACGTCTTATGATAGGTAAAAACGTCTGATACGGCAGCGATTTTCCATAACCTGTCGGAAGAACAGCTATGCAGTCTTTGCCTTTCAAAATTGTATCCAAAATCTCTCTCTGCTCTTTCTTCATTTTGTTTACGTTGAACAGTTTCAAAACCTCCCGAATTTCATCTTCCTCGCTTCGCTCCGCCGCCATGTTTACATTCGTCAACCAACCGGCGTTTAAAAGGAACGTTTTGATTGGCTGTTGATTTTCGAGTTATGGAAATGATAAAGGTCATCTGCACATGACCTCCCGTTGGTCGCTGTCAGATCCTCAACACGATAGTATTAGGATCTGTATTTTAATCAGATTGGAAATATATCATATTGCCATTAATAATGATAAAAGTCCTATGAAAATTGAAGCTTTGCAAGATTTTAAGCAGTATGGACAGAATGCAGGATCATACTTTTTGTACCAAAATTCAAGCACTTTTCCAGCACTTTTCACAATTTTCTATGTGCATTTTTATTGTTGAAATTTGTAGGTAATTGCTGTCTTAAACATAATAAAAATAAAAAAAGTTGTGTTGTGTAAGTAAAGTGCTCAAAAGTTTGTGCTTGTAATAAATAACCAAACATCCCATATTATCAATTAAATAATGCTGATAATTGATTTTTTTTTTAGTTTTCGTGTGATGAATTGCTCACTTTTTAAGGAATCTGAAAAAGCATGTTTACACCAAGCAAGTATGAATCCAAGGACTTTCTCTAGCACTCGTGAGCAAAATTCCGGCACTTTTCATCACCAGTACAAACCATATGTCCAGAGTGTAATAAAACTACACATACCTTTTTAGCCAGATCTGTTTTGTCATATCCCAGCAACTGTATATAGTGTTCTCGTGGTTCTTTTTCAAAATTCACCTGAAATGTGACAAAAATGTCTGTCTAAAGGACCCACACAAGAAACATGTAAACTTGATTTATTCTACAACTATTGTGAAACAAGTTATTTCAACTTATATCATTCATGCTTGTTTGCCCGGATGGAAGTGCATGAGGGGTTTTAGTGTTGAGGAAACTGGAGTACACAGAGAAAAAACAAATGTGGTCTTGCAGGTGACTCCATACATTTTTACATCTGATCAGAGACCCGAACATCGGCCGCCTGGGTGAAAGGCAACTGTGCTACCAGTGTGTCATCCGATCAATCTAAATATGGATGATCTCCAGGAAACAAGTTTAAATTTGAGAGGGAAAAAAACATTATTATATTTACTGTATTTTACGATGCAAAACACATTGGATGAACTGTATATTGTTTCTTTATTGAGATAAGAACTTGGATACAAACCCTTAAAAAGTTCCAAATGCTCTCTTGCATTATGTCTTGGCAGTTTGCTGCTTTCATGGCACAAAACTCCACATATTGGCCATTCATTAAAGACTGTTCTAACTGAGATGAGGAGGTGATCAGATCTGTTTCCGTGACAACCTGGCTGATGAATACTTCCCTTGGCGATGCTGGCTGTTGTGACGAAGGCAGGGCCTTAGCTCCCTCGAATGATACTAATTTGCCTCCAAACTGTTACCAACAACATATCAAATATTTTTAAAGTTATACCGTCTTGGTTACAAAAATTCACAAGTAGCAATAGTTATTGTGTGCAGCTGCAGAGACCAAAAACAATTTGCAGGAATATTAAATTTCTGTAAATTAATATGAACATTTTTTGTGAACAAATTTTAGGATATGGAAATAACTTACTTCCTGTTTTCTTTTTAGCTGTGAAATTTAGTCTTATTTATTTAATTGTTTCTTGTGTTGTTTTTTTTTAATATTCTATGAAGATATGTATACACTTACAGCAAAGGATGCCCCACAAGGTCTCCGCAGCCATTTGGGTGGTTTTTGTAGTGGCATCACGTCACCTTGCTGTGATGTCTGACTGGCAGCTCCCTGTGCAAACGGGTCGTTGGTATTGAAAGAGTCGGCAACCTACAGAATCAGAAACGAAAATGGATTACGTTTAATATACTTGTTACCTTAAACTAACAGACATTTTATGCTTTTGTTGCAGAATTTAATTAGTAAAGAATATACAATATTCTGTGTACTTCATACAAAATAAAGAATTTTTGCAGTGCTTTCCTGTTGATCGATTACATGATAGAAAATGAATCAATTAGCTGTACTTACTGTTATGTAATTTTGTCTGTGATTAAATTTTTTTGTCTGTGACTATAAAACTGACTTTCTACTGTTAGTTAGAATGAAAGTAGGAAGTGTATATGACAAACCATCATTACAATGTAGAAGTCATACAAACTTGGTTTGTCGATTTTATAAATCATTAATTGATCAAAACAATCTAACTGATCTTCGATTAAAAAATGATGACCAATTCTAACTTAAGATTGTAAAACAAAGACCACTGACCTTGTTGCATGGCTGTACTGGATGACCTCCGCCCATTAAGGAGTACATTGTCACATGACCGTCAAATGATGAACTAGAGATAATGCCTGGGTTCCTGGGACACCACTGGACATCAAAACTCCACTGAGTACTTGTCGGTACCTCATATACAACCTAAAACAACAAAATTCACTGTTTAAATTAGGGGTCAGGGTTAAACAGTCCTTGGAGGAGAATGGGGTGGGATGGGGTTGAATGGTCCTCGGGGAAGGAACAGATAGATCAAATTAATCAAACTTTGACCTTAACTATTAGACCAAATTTATGGAATATTCACTATCATTTATATCAATAACTAATAATATAAGCAATGATGTTGAACTACCTAAATATAGTATCTAAACAGATTTTCAAATAAATAGTTAATAAGCCAACGGCTTACTGTAAATATTGGTGTGGTACACAATGTACATAGTACTGTATATGCCTTTCAAAAGTTTACCGATGTGTGCAAGTGATAAACAGCCATACAAACCTCTCCATTTTGTTTGTTACTATTAGGGTTCCAACAGAGAATTCTGTTATCTTTCCCACAGCTGAGAAGCAAGTCAGAATCTTGGGCACACCATGCAATATCTAATACACCTCTGGAAAATCAATTCATGTGATTCAAAATATCATCATCATCCATGTAATTATTTGTAAAAAACAAGTCTATCAAATCTACCATTTCTTGTTATACAGTATTCACTGTCCAATCTAATTGAAGCTAGATGTCAATTTACTCTGAACAGGTACCTGTTTACTATGACTCATACTTACCGTTTATGGTTCTCAAAGACTTTAACTGGAGATGTGGCATAACGGAGATCCCAAAGTTGTATCACAGGTGTATGGTCATCTTCAGATGACAGACATAGTTGTGTCGCAACCTCTGGGTGCCAAGCTACAGACTTACTCTTCATCTGCAACAAAACAAGGTTAGGTGACTAGTCTGAGTACAGAGGAGTATTTCATGTCTTACTGAACAATTAAACAATTCTGATGTATCTATCAACATTAGCTTCTTTCAAATGACTTTATCAAAACGGAAACAGATGATTTGGTGAGCTACATTTGTAATAATGCTATACATCAATAAAATTTCCAAGAAACTATGCCTTACCCTGGACATGCTCTCACTGATCTTAATGATGGGTTCGTTTTTGCGGAGATCCCAGACAACACAGCGGGCTGTGAAGGTGGAGGCTAGAATGTGCTGGACTTGTTGATTCCATGCTACACATGCCACCTCCTCCGGGGGCTGTAACAAATTCATACAATATTATTCATTAATGAGTTGTGAATTGGCATACTTTTTGAAATTTTTGTAATATGCTCGCATTTTATAAATTGTTAAAATTTACATATATGTATTATCAAACTGTCCTTGTTTTAGATGCATGTCAAGTTTGTACTTGTTAAAACAATTCAAAATTTTAAAAATAGAATTGTAGCCGACAACTACTCGGACATACCCATACATGTACTAGATAATTAATTAAATTTGTACTGTACATGTTCATTTAGAATTTAGATATTTGACATTCTCCCATTCTTTCAAAGAAGAATTTAACAATTAAACCAGCCACAGTTAATATTTTCTAAACCATACGTTTGTCTTTCAATGAAAAAGTTTGATCATATGTTCAATCAAAAATCAATTAAGTCTTAAAAACTAAAAATATTAATGCAATGTTAGCATTGGACACATTTTAAGAAAACCCACCACTACAATTGTGATTTTCTATGTTATTTGTACATTTAGACTTTATTAGTCAGTGTGCTCTTCGCTAATACTTGAATATTTACTAACTGTATAGCCAATATCCATTATACCCTATACCATTATACGTAACCCCTCATACACCATCTTCTATCACCACAGTTGTGCAGTTTTATTTTTACTTTGTCATGTATGATTAAAATATGCTAAGAAATCATCCTTCATTGCTATACTTCCCTTCTTTTTCAAACCTTACTTTCAGTGAAACAGTATATACGAGATATGCCTGTCAATTAGTTTTTGACAAAGGGGAATAACTCTGTTTAAAGAAGAATAACATGATTCTCTGCCTTCTCATACATGTCTCACACACAGTGATGGACAGAATGACAGGCAGAATCAATATTTCGGCTATAGTCCAGTCCCTGCTGGTATACCAGTTTGTTACTAATCACATCAGGAAAAAAATAAAGGTGTACTTGCAGTGATATTTAAGTTTGTGCATTCACTGGTAATCATCATTTTACAGAATTGTTTAGAAGAAAAAACGAAGTTCTCTGAAATCTGGGAAATTTTAGGGCTAACTAGCACTACAAATGCTGTACACATCTAATAATACCCTGGCAGATTTCTTTCCTCATTATATTTCAAGCTTTTTTTCTGGCATCAAATTTTAATCATACAATGTGATTTTCAATATCATTCTAAAGAAATGAGTGAATTTTATGCACAAAAAAATGTATATAGAGTACAGTTCATGTACATTTTGTAATTCAAAATATATCACATTACCACATATTGAAAATCATTTTAAAATTTTAGTCCAAAACCAACAATAGTGAAATACCAATGTGGTATAAGTCTAAATTACATCACAATAATGACTCATTTCAATATTGATTTTTTACAAGTCTAAATTACATCACAATAATGACTCATTTCAATATTGATTTTTTTCTTAAGTTTATCATCATAAGTTGCCTACAAATGAAGGAGAAATCCAACATCTGGCATCAAGAGTTGTGTAATACAGTACAATTTATACCCTAGGAAAATTGTTCCGCATATCCAGCAATGATTGAAGATTACAGCATCAGATTATCATTTTGTGAAATTATCTGATGTAGACATACATACTACTACACATATTGATGTCATTTATCAATCCTGATAGAATTTATCCGTGAGACTTGATTTACTGAAAGTGCAAGTTGTTTAAACAACAGATCAGCATGTGCTATAACTAACAAATACATTAATTAAACAGTTACTATATATGTTAACGAACACAGTACAAAGCACTCATAGATATCTATCTGACTTGATATTCCAGTTAAAATATTGTATTCTTCAATTGTGATCATCAAATTTAACAGACATAATAAAAAGATGGTAAACATTGCTCCATGTCTCTGCTTTAGGAGAAAATACCTAGCAGTACCAGGCAATAACCCTGTCAGCAAAACCCTCCACAACATGCACAAGCGGCCAAAGCTACTTACCGTCACATCTAACTCACTGGCCTACCAAAGAGGAAATTATATCATACATACAGGCATGTCAGAGCATAGTCCAATACCAGACTAGGTATATAAGCTTCACCACAAATTTAATTGCTTTGTATTCATGTTGTCTTTGAAAAAAACAAATGAGTATTAATGCTTTTCAAGTAATATGCACATCCATTTTTTGTATTTGGCCGCATGTGCACCACTATGCAGGTACTAGGAATGAGACTTATTAAACCTGCTGTACCCACTACATGGTAATACATGAGGCAACAATAAAAAGCAAAAATAAAGTTTCTATAAGCCTAGTAGATAGATCATTGCCATGCATTTAGTCATAGATTAACGAAGGATGACATCAAACATCCCACCCCTTGTTAGTAGCTTTGTGTTACTTTGCTATATGGTATCCGTTAAGAAACATCATAAAAACATAATACAAGAGTTTAATACCTGTGATTTAGCACCTGGTGTCATTGGACTGTCAGGTTTGTTCAGGTCCCAAATGTGTATCTCTGAATCTGAAGCACCTGTTGCTAATAGGTTTGCCTGTAAATATAAGCAATACAAACATATTTTTTTCCATTCTTGTGTGTTAGCATGTTTATAGATTTTAAATATAGATTGTGCTTGCATCGTATACCTCACATCAAGAACGGTAAAGGTTTATAAACAGAAACTTTTGACATACTAATTGTACTGCAACATGGTGCTTGTCAAAGGTATCTTACCGTGTCAACAGTCAGTAATTATAAATTCTGATAATAGACTGACCGGCAGCATCTTGCATTATACGAGTAGGTATACATATTGGTGTCCAAGAACAGCTTAAGTCAAGTTTATAGCAGACCAAGTTCATGGAAACTAGTCTGAACAAAAGATATATTTCACGAAATGAATATTAAAGCAGCTTATAAAATGCATCACTAAATATGAATCACGCAAATATCTTGATTGATGTGAAACTTCCAAATAATTTGAAAATGTGACATAATAATGCAATATCTTTAAAGATAAGAAGAAAGGATGATTATCTCAATCTCTATGACTTTGAGTGATGCTGGAGTAAAATTTCCAAAAAAGAAGTATTCATTGTAGTGTACCTGAAATGGGTTGAAGTCAAGAGCCTTGACAGCGCCAGTATGTTTGTCCTGTTTGAATTGAAGACAATCCTTATCCCCTTTGATCATTTTGCTGGCACTGTAGCAGTACACACCTCCATTATCTGTCCCGCCAACGATAAACCCTGCTCCACCATCCTCTGAAGACATACCATGGGAGCCCCACACAAGCTTGTGAAATCTGAAACATTTCATACAATATGGATTCAAAAGTATTGTCATTCAAATAATTGTGTACAATATTTTGAAAATTCTTAATCATTATAGGCAATGACTAAGGTTGGATACCGTTAGGAACGAAACGATACAATATACAATACTGATACCAACGAAACAATTTCGATATGGTTCTGGAATAAGCCGTGTGAATTTAGCTCACCCCTTACAGGCGTATTATTGTATTGTGTTAGTCCCCTAGCTTGGGCGTGTAACAGGATAAATACAAGAGCGTTTGTTTACACACAAAAATTACCTGCAGTCTGAAGGGATAGTAGAAACCAGTGGCATATTGAGGGTTGAATCTGCCAAGTTAAGACTGTACACCTCCAAAGCTGCTGAAGTGCTGAATAAAACAAAAGAATTACTTATAGCATTAAACATCATCATGCATAATTAATGGATGGATGTGCATCATTCTCTGCAAATATGTTTTCATTGTGAGAAATTACTGATATTATATCATATAATTTTATCGTTATTCAATTATCATTTCTAAGGGATCCCTTAATTTCAGTTTTGCTGCGTGGCAAAACCTAAAATCACAAAGTGAAAGAAAGGATATATATATGATTTTATCAAACTAAAAAGCTTGAATAGATTGTTTTAGCTCTGAACTATATTATGTTGAAAACTAGATGTTTGATCAGTAACTTATAATTATGCAAGTTTTTTTTTGTATTTTTCATAAATGCTACATATAAATTAATACCTGAATGTGGCATCAAGCTGTTGTGCTGCTGTTCCAGCCACTAGGTAGATGGGATATTGTGTGGCAGGCGACCATGCCACATTGGCCGTCCGCTCAATCTCTTTCACTCTCATCTTGAATAGTTTTTCCTCAATGATCAGGGATTCTTGCTTCTTAATCTGAAAGTCAATAATTTGTAAATAACATGTGAAAACCAGTACTAAACATGGCTACATACTGCATAGACAGGTAGTCAGGTCAAAAAAACATGCCAGAAAAAAAGGGTAGGTAGGTGGCAAATCTTTTTATTTTTCTAAATAGTTTTTACTATGGGTATATATAGACAAGGACACACAGGTATTTTGTTTTTTAAGCCTCACATAGTCAAATATGACCACAAATATACAGGGCAAATGTAAACAAAAGTGTGATACCTGGCCACAATAACAAACCTTGAAAAAATGGATGAATCTAGCTAGTTGGTGAAACGAAATATTTTTGTCAAAGGACACAATTTCCTGTTTAATTTTGTCATTGTCGTTTTTTGTACTCTCATCCCTTTATCCTCATGTTCCGATGTTGAGTTAGAATTTTTTTATTAGATCATTAAAACATATCTCGCTTGTTTCTGCATTCAGCATGTTATATTTTTGGCATGAAAAGATGCTTCTGAAGCCCAAATCTTTCATCAAAGGGATGTTAATTGCAGACGGCACAATAACACCATATTGGATTGATCCACTATGTTATCATCCATTTTTTTAATTATTTCGTTTGTGTGTATAAATATCTTCTTTCTTCTCTTTATTCTTCAAATATTGTTTTGAATTATGATGGTAAAAGTACTAGTTATGACCTAGAGTAATTCAAAAATAAAATGATATATGCATTATTTCAATTTAAGGGTGTATTGAGAGAACCATATAGGATAATTACGTTCAATCAAAAAATTACTATCAGATTTTAATCTACCGAGCAATATTTTCAACCAGAAGTTAGTCTGTCCGTTATGATTATAAGACGACTAATTGTAAGTGAAGATATTATGGAGTAAAAGAGAAAAGGTGGTTATATTTTTTTTAAGCATATATGAGAAAAAAATGATGAAGTAAAAGAAATTCAATTATTTAATATCTGAATGTTTTGACATTCAAACTTCGTCCAAATAACTACGCTGTAACTTGTAAGCGGCGGCAAATTTCTACTTTCACTTTAGACTCTTTAGAAATAACGGTAAACTTAAACCAGGAAATTATAGCAAGTTAACATTTTCTTGAATTAATTATAAGAAATGGTAAACGAATTAGGGCCGATCATGATTCGCCAGTCTCCGATCAAAGCATTTGTTCCGTTGCTCTCGTAAACAAACAGTCCCCGCGTGTTGTAGAAATGTAATCACATGGCTATCACATGACCCGCAGTTAATGCAGAGTCAGCATTTCAGATACAAAAATAACACAATATAAACTAAACTTTTGCTACCATTATACACATGAGCAGATATTTTTATGTGTCCTTTATTTATTAATGAAAAATAAACATTTTGTATAGAAATCTGTCAATCCAACAAGGAATTTGCAACATCTGCGTTTACAATGTACCATTTCCGGTGTCCCGCCAAACTTCATTAAATAAAATCAACCGAAAGCTAATTTTGATCATTAGGAAATCACTGGAAAGAGATCTCATGATCATTTACTTAAAAGTTGCTTGATTTACACCAGAAGGATTTCGTGTTGTCACGTGAAGAAAATTTCAAAGATATATAGATTGATCGCCAATGCACACGTGCTCATGGGATAACTTTACGACAAGCGTGCGGCTCTTTTCAGTCTTGTCAACAGTTGTTTACATAAGTAAAATAACATTTCCATCCATTATCATTTCTTTGTTCATCTTCAAGAAGCCTTCATGATTATATAATTATGATTTAATTGGATTACCAACCGATCCTATCGACTCGTCACGGTTAAATGAATCGATTAAAACACCAGCTCTATCCCCAGCTGACCGATCACTGCCCCGGGCAGTGTCCATCAGTACCGCGGATAAAGGTCTACAGGTAATTAAAAAAAAAAGGGGACTAGTGTTAAAGGTGGCCAATTAGTGACTGACTGACTGTATATTGCATGGCTTCAGCAAATTGGATCTAGAGTATACGAGGCAAAATGAGCAACAATGAAACTTAGAAAAAGGGCAGTACTACAGGAAAAGGGGCGGGGCACATTTCTAACTTTGAATTAAGGGGGCCCTGCTAACCCGACCTAGCTGGGACACTGCTATGTATATGTGGTCAGATTGGTGCACATAGACAATCTGCCTATATACCCATGACGTAGCCTGAATTGCCTGTGAGGCCAGTACCTATCAGATAAACTACAATATGCAGGTTAGGGGAAACCGCCAACTTGCGTATACTACACGCGAATTCATGTATTATATGCAGAGTATGGATTTGTTACTAAAAATAGCCAAAATTGATTAGACAGTAAATTTTGAAATATATTATCTAATTACAACAAAATAAATAATATTTGACTAAAATATGTTTACTGAAAGTGTTATCTGCCTAGAAACTACTACCAGAAGTCTGCATCAATTTTTGGTACTTTCCAACGTGCAAATAATTTCGATTTTTTGCATTTGTATGATGTTTCGATCATGACTAAATAAATACGACATGGACAAATTTTTTTAACAGTTAACTTTAGAGTGATTTTGGCTACTTTTAGTTACAAAACTATACCTCAATTGGCACACAATACACACAGTTGCATATTATACTTAAGTTGGTGGTTTTTCCCAACCTGATATGTGGAAGCTGATATCCTTGATCCCCATTTTATTGAGAATCCCGGGCCTTTATGCAGTTATTTTTTCTTGATATTAGTTCATAAAGGGGGTACAAAGTTCTTTAAAATACATCTTCCACCCAAGCAAGTGCAATGTCTTATCTGTACATAAGGGTAATGAAAACACCAATCAGACACAATTACATCCTTCATGGGCATTCATTAGAACATGTAGACCAAGCTAAATACCTGGGTGTCACAATACAATCAAACCTGAAATGGGACTCACATATTAGAAACATCACAAACAAAGCAAATTCCACACTTGGCTTCATACTCCACGTAGAAACATAAAAATAGGGTCATCATCTGTAAAATCACAGGCCTACAAGTCATTAGTTTGTCCATCACTAGAGTATGCCTGTTCTGTGTGGGACCCATACACCCAGGAAAACATTGAACGTATTGAGATGGTACAACGAAGGGCTGCTCGCTATGTACTAAACAAGAACATATACACTCACAGAACATCCAGTCTCTCTGATATGCTGCAACAACTCAAATGGTGACCCCTGGCTGACAGACGTAGAGACTTGAGACTCTGTCTGATGCACAAAATTACCAACAACCAAGAAGCCATCAGCCAACACAACAGACTTACACCAACAAACAGGCAATCAAGGCATAACCATCACAAATCATTTCAACTACCACACTGCAAAACCATGGCCAGAAAACAATCATTTTTTCCACGTACAATATCTGAGTGGAACAAGATCCCACCAGATATCATATCCTCCTGTCCAACAGCTGAATCCTTTAAGACTGCCCTCTACGTATACTCCAACAATGTTAGAGGTTTTACATGGCGAGATTATACTTTTGACAGGCGCGGTGTAACCTCTAACTGCCCATAGCTGATTTTCCCGATGCTGACGATGAAATTTTCAAAGTTCGTATTTGGAAAAAATATAGCGTGTCACCTTACATTTAAATGATCAACAGGGTCCACTATATATTTCTTTCTATAATCCCATGATTTAATGAGAAAAATTTTGTAGCAAACACACAAATTATGAAGTTTTCCTCTTCCGAAGCGAAGCAGAGCTCAAACAGACAATACTGCTGGTAGTGAAAGTAGAAATACCATGTGATTTGCCGGTTAATACAAAAATGGATTACAAGCGATGTCCTACAAGCAGAATACAGCAAAATCCATATGATTTCGTTCCGTTTGAAATACTATACTAAAAGACTATTTTGTATCAACCTTTAGGCAGCCATTTTTAAAAACTAGAAAAGTGCTACAACGACATGGACATGCATTTTGTGTGTTCTATACCGGATTGATTATACTATATATTTGTGTCTGTGACATACATATGGGATATATATTGCATACATGATGCGTAGACATCGTTGCAATGACCTGTCAACCACTTAAGTGTTTTTTTCAAGCATATTTCATAGGATTTCAGGCTGCATCAAAGAATTAGTGCTTCGGAAATAAGAGGTCACAGTCAGCGAAATCATATCCGATAGAAAAAGAGCCGACCAGCGGCCTCTTATGTTATAGGAGTAGACTGCCCTCCTATCAGTAAATATCCCCCAAAATTAAGTAATACCTATATACACATCTTTCTTTTGGCTTTCTAGGAAACGACTGCATCTCTTCTCTCTCTCTCATGACATTATCTTCAACTTGTTGAAGTTGGTCATTACCATGTATAAGATAGAACATCAAAATAAAAGGAAAACAAAATGTTTGAAATTTTGGTGTTGTCACTTTCAGGACCAAGAGTGAATTACTCCTGGCTCATATATATATAGGTATGACATTTTAATAACATATGAAAATTTAACAACAAGTATTACGATTCATCAAGATATTTAGAGATAGATTTCTTCACATACAGACACAATTAAATACAAACATGCCGTCTATCTGTTACACTCCTCCCCAACTCAAGTCCTCAAATCAAAAATATAACTATTTGGACAATACAACTACATTCATCCTTCATCAACATAGTCATCACACCTGTAAACATAAATAACGTTACCTCAATGAAAATATTTCGTAAATGATGAGTCTCTGTGTCTCTTATCGGTTAAAAATGCGTTGACTATTCACAATTTTGACATTTGTCGGCCATGATGGAATAGTCTAATCGAAGATAATGCCGGTTTTTGCAGCGAGTGGCTAGCCGTTGTGTTAAAATCTGTCTATCCTCGAATGAAGATACTTAACAGTAAGTAGATCTTTATACCTATCATATCTTGCTGGGTAAATGGAACTTACCACGTAGCCGATTCCACAAATAAATCTTCCACGTTTTCCTTTGCTCAACGTGGCATAACTTCTCGACTTCCGGTTTCTGAGGATTCGACCTTGACCGTAGCAACTACAACAATTCCTAGTGGCGGGAAAATTTGAAGTCAAACCACTTGAATATGGAATATAATTTATTTTTCTATGACATATATGAAATTACAAAAACGTGCCTAATCCGAAGTAGAAATAAGATGAGAACTATGGCGCGGGAAGGATGTCTTAATTAAATAATTTTGCTTATTTTTGCCTAGACTAGGTTCCAGCAGAGACTTGTATATCACACAAGTCTCTGGTTCCAGGCAGAAATCGAATTTTGCCTAGGCAAACATCAAATATTGCTAGACAAAAATAAATTGGTCATACCATACAGGCGCGGATCCAGGATTTTCAACAAAAAAAAGGGGGGGGGGGTAGGGGAGACCGGGGCTAGTCCGGCCTCGGGGCATGTTCGGCTAATTGCTATATCTCGCGCGTAATTAAGAATAAAGAGACGTCATTTATACTATGACGTCACTTATGACGACGCTGTTTACGTCAGTACAACGATGGCCGCAGTGTGAAGTTTTTGGGCGTTTTGGTGGCGAATGTTTATTTTTAAGCCTGGTGAGTAAATTTTCAACATTCTTTTCAGTTTTTATTTTCACCGAGAACCGTAAGAAATTCGGACGAACTTAAATATGAAATATGAAGGTAAGATACTGGGCTTTGCTATTACACTATGTTTACTTCATCCCATGTACCATTAAATAAGGTGCAAAGCGAAGTGTTCGGAAAAACTGCTGGGGGCATGTCCGGCCCTGAGAGTAGGGGCACGTTCGGCCTGGGCCGAACTTGCCCCATACAAGGCCGAACGTGCCCCACACAGCTGTAACTTGCGGACAACGAACAATAATTAGCTGCAATTATTTTTATCGGGGCATTCTGGACGGAAAATGCCGTTGTGAGGTATATGGCAGAATTGTTTGTTTATTTGATATGTTGCATGGCTGATATCGGACAGTTTGAACGGTCGCTATCTCGTCCAAGACATTGCTAAAACAAACGCACGACAGAGCGACACGTCACAGTGCGACATTATAGGCCTACGCACGTCAGACAGTACGACAAAACGGGCGAGAGTGTCACTGTCGCTATCTCGCCGGTTTTGGCGCACTTTCATGGGCGAGATAACGACAAAACCGGCGACAAAATGCACGATATATAGTGCGACAAAACGCATGACAGACTGAGAGTGAGAGCGACAGTGCGACAAAACGGGCGAGATAGCAACAATAAATTTCTTTCGCATTGTCGCCCGTTTTCTCATACTGTCGCAATATCTGTCGTGCGTTATGTCGCACTCTTCTGAGCGATTTATCGACATTGCGAAATGTCCGATATCAGTCACCATAATTTGATACTTTCCAAACCTTATGCAAGTTTTTTCATGCTTATTTTAGAATTACAACATGGTACGTACGTACAAAAAGAAAAGAGGGGACAGAGTATCAACAGATGTGTTGCAAAGAGCGCTAGCTCATTACAAGAATACTATCGATGGATACAAGAAAACAAGTCAGTTGTTTGGCGTACCTCGTTCAACGCTACAAGATAATGAGAAAAAACTAAACAAGATGCCCGAATCAGAAAGATCAATTTCGAATATGCGTTTCGGATACCAAAGGCCTAGACAAGTTTTCTCAGATGGAGATGAAACTGCACTTGTTGTGTACTTAAAGCACGCGTCGACCATTTACTTTGGACTGTGTCCACGTGAAGTAAGACTTTTAGCATATGAATGCGGCAAGCAATTTAACATCAAAATGCCAGCATCGTGGTCGGAAAAGGAAATAGCGGGTGCCGATTGGTTCTCTTCGTTTCTAAAACGTCATTCGGAACTTTCACTCAGGACCCCAGAAGCAAGAAGCATCGCTAGAGCGACAGCCTTTAACAAAACAAATGTATCTGAATACTTTACCAAACTGACGGAAGTGACGGAGAGACATATGTTTGAGGCATGTGACATTTGGAATGTCGATGAAACTGGAGTGGTGACAGTGGTAAAACCAAAAAAGGTTGTAGCAGGTACTGGTGTTAAGCAAATATGATCTCTAACATCAGCTGAGAGGGGACAACTAGTCACGCTGTGTGCTGGTGTATCCGCAGGCAGGAAAGCAATTCCACCGTTCCTTATTTATCCTCGTGTTAACTACAGAGACCATTTTCTAATTGGAGCACCAGCGGGTTCCAAGGGAACGGCCCATCCATCTGGTTGGATGACAGCTGATAACTTTCTTCTCTTTCTGCAGCACTTTGTTCAACATGTCAAACCAACCGTGAATAATCCACTTCTCATTTTGCTTGATAATCATGTCTCTCATCTCTCCATAGACGCTCTTGATTACGCCAAGGAGAACGGGATTGTTATGTTATCATTTCCACCGCACTGTTCGCATCGCTTGCAGCCACTGGACCTGTCGGTCTTCGGACCACTGAAAAGAAAACTGTCGGTGTCGCAAAGTAACTGGCTTCGTAACAATCCAGGGAAGCCAATATCTATATATGATATTGCAGGCATTTTATGTAACCCATGGAAGGAGGCACTAACTATGTTCAACATTTGTAGTGGTTTCCAAAAGGCTGGGATTTTCCCATTAAACACAGAAGTTTTCACAGAAGAAGACTTCATGCCATCAGCCGTGACGGACAGACCATTAGAATCGGGACCAGTAAAGCCCGCGGTTGCCCCAGTAGAACAAGTTTTTGACACGTCCACTACCAGTAACAGAGATATAGATTCGGAACAAGTACTAGTAGATGACACCCAAATTGACAGAGATACTAACATGAATTGCTATCTTCAAGAACAGAATATTTCATCCATATCCGTAAGCGGTGACGGACATTGCCTCCTTTATGCCGTTAGTTCATCCTTGTATGCTGCTGGAGATGAGATTTTTACAGATGAGGATTTGAAAAAGAGTCTATCAGCTGAAATTCACACGCACCAGTCATTCTATAGAGAATTCGCAGTAACGGGCGACGTGGACATATTGGTTGCAATCCAGAGGTACATACAAGAAAAACAATATAACAATAACATTTGTGACCTTTTCCTTAGTGCTCTATGCAATGCAATGATCATGAAAGTAATTGTTACTCGAGAGATGAATGGTGTGATAAGTAAACTGGAGTTGCTCCCTTGCAGGCTTGGAGTAGAACCTCAACGCACTATACATTTGATACTGCAAGGCTCTGGCTCTAACGCGCATTACAGTGGTGCTGTTTACAAAGTATCGGAAACCTCAACTGATTGTGAAATGGTATCACAAATCAGCAACAGCTTCCATGATCCAATAGAAGATAACTCGACATCCATCAACGCCAGTGGTTTTAGTCGTAATACACAGGAAGAAAGTATAGCAAGCAGCTCACGTCGTAAGTTGATGTATACCTGTTCGCCCATTTCAAAGAAAAAGAAGTTTTCCCCTGATCTAGTAAAACCCCACCCAAAGGCACCCTCTCGCAAGACATTGGGAATCAAAAAGCGTAGAAAGACATGTATACTTACCGATACACCAGAAAAAGAAGCTTTACGACAGGAGCAAAACAACCGAAAATCGAAACAGAAGACAAGTAATACAAAAACCAAATCACGCAAAACATCCCACAAACCAATACAACAGTTAAACAAAACCAGAAAAACTTTAAAAAGGAAATCTCCAGCAATCCGAGACGAACAATCCGAAAGTGAAGATGAATGTTTTTGTTTAGTTTGTCTAGAGACATGGGCCAACAGTAGGCCAAATGAGAAATGGATCGAGTGCACGATTTGTAAAATGTGGTCACATGAGGAATGTGCGGACACAAGGGGCATGCTATTTTACACATGCCATAACTGTGATTCTGATATAGATTAGAATGAATTTATGAATTGTATTTTGAATTAAATTATTATTATAGAGTTATACATACATGTGTTGAGGTCATTCAATCTACAACTAGGTTCCACAAAATGAAATATTGAGCAATAGTAGTTTCCAAAACAGCCCGAAAAATCAGGATGTATAATGAATAATTAATTAGAACGAGACTTCAAAACTTAATATGATAAAGGGGCGGATGCCTGGACTTGATGGGCGGGAGTCGAGAATAAAAGGGTCGGGACAGGATTGTCGGGAGTCATGGGGAGGGGCCGGAATCCGGAGAGAGGAATGAGGGAACCGGGGGAGGAGATAATTTGGTATTGGGCTAATACTGAGGATGCAAAAGGACCGGGAGGTTATATTCCCAACCAAACCACACCCTCATATGCCGATTTTAATAATGGTTGGTGTATTGTCGATCAACTTGGTATAAAGCGATATATCGAGTTTCCAATTCATAAACCACAATCAAACCGCAGGGACAGGGCACAAAAGACGCATACTGCCGTCTGGCAGAATCTAGCTATCCCGCGACAGCATAGGCATTGAGCTTGGGATGACCCATTACCCTCCCTTAGACTCTGACATGTCAATTAAAACAACTATTTGGCAATACAAGTATACTAACGTTTAGTATACAGCCTTCTTCTCGAGCAGGGGCCGTACTTGCCCCGGTGGATGCCGAACTAGCCCCAGTGCGGGGCAAGTTCGGTCATCTTGGCCAACTCACTTTGGGCAGATATTAACCATTTGTCGGCAGAGAAAATAATTAAGGAATCATGGGACTTAATAGGCCCAAATATTATTGACATAAATATACATTTTCAGATGTCTATCTTAATTTGTAAGTTGTTATTTGCGATTTTTCTAAAACGGGGCCGAACTAGCCCCGGTCTCCCCTAATCTTGCCTCGCGCCCTGGTAGGGGGTTACAAGGGGGCGAAGCCCCCCGGCGGAAAATGAATATATAGCAAATTTGCAACCATTCGGGATTAGGCACGGATCCAGGAATTTCGAAAGGGGGAGGGGGGTCCAGTAATTTATCATGTGATCATGTGAGCGCCTTAGGCGCGAGCCGAATTTTTCTCTCCATTTTTAAGGCTATGAAAAATGTTTCCTCCTCCGGGGGGGGGGGGGGCCTGACCCCCAGAACCCCCTATGGATCCGCTAGTGCCATATATATTTTGAGGCAGACAGTATGCACAGAAAGAAAGGTAAGACAATCTACATGGTTTTATTAAACATGAGATTGAAAAAAAAACTATTTTTCTATTTAGAAAACAAGAGGCCCAGAGGGTGTGTATCGTATACCTACATATTTTTTAGTGATTATGGCACTTAAACACTTCCCATGGGATCGAAATAGCATTGACTTTACCCCAGTGACCTTGATATTTGGTCAGTGGACTCCTTGTTTAATTGCGACCAACTAACTATTCATCAGTGACAAAATGTGAAATTAGACCTTGACCTTTTGGCCTAATTACTTGACCCTTGACTTTGATTTTTAACCCTGTTATGTATTTTTGTAAATTTAGCATCTTTACCAATTTTCATGTTAATATGACAATAACAGCTAAAGTGCAGACGGGAATTAAAGTGGACGGACAGACAGACGGCCAGACGGACAAACAGAGAGATTGCTAAAAGGCAACCCTTTTTTCCTACAGAAGAAGAAGGATTTTAAAGACTTTGCTATATTTCCCCTGATGGGCCCGCCCAGACCACTGGAGGGTCAGTCCCACAATTTGTACAATTTTGAACCCCCACACCTAGGCATGTTTTCAGTAAAATATTAGTGATATCCAGTGCATAGTTCTTGAGAAGAATTAAGTAGTTTATAGAAATGTAGCCGAATTTTCCCACCCGGAGGCCCGTTGCATGACATGGTATGGTATAAGCTGACTTGAAGGACCAAGTGAGCTAAAAGCTATTCGAATGAAAGAAGACTGAAAGACTGAAATGTCGAAGATTCCAAAATGTCTGCCATCACAGTGTGGTGCACTTACCGAGCCACTTATCGTAGATACTCACGATGAAGAATTTCTCGAATCATAAATACAAAACACCAATACAACCATGGTTCTGACCAATATAAAGAGACGGCATGATCATATTTTGTAGCACTGCTACATACATAAAAAAAACTTCACCTGTTTCTGATGTTTTCCAGATATTTCAATAACGTATTTTTGTTGATATTGTTGTGTATCAGCTTAAACTCTATTTTATCATTGTACATTGCAAACAGATTATAAAAGAAGATGAAAGGATTCAGAAACAAGGACATAGTACTTCTGGCTCCTTTATTTCACAGTGGCTTGGCATGAATTCCCAACCCATATATATTTGCTTTCTCTTCCAATTATGTGGTCAGACCATTTTGCTCAATCCAAACTATTTAAAAAAGATAAAACCCGTTAAGTTTCTGCTAATGTAATAAGAATGTAATTGTAGTTTAACTATATGAATCATATTGTTAAGATAGAACGCAATATCATTCCATATTTTTGAGAAGTGAACAATTATTCGCCTACTTGAGTCGGTATTACCGCACATTATTGGAAAGTCAACATGGTGGTGTAAGTTAAAAATATACGTGGTTTCTTTACCCGGTTTCCGCACCACAAATTGGTCATAATAATATCTCAGTAAGGGAGGCGAACTCTGTTTTGTGTATTTAACTGCAATACAAGCGTGAAATCCGTGTATTTGCCCTTGATAATTAGCTACCCTTTAGCGACCGGGTTCACATTCCAGCGGACAGAAATATGTCTGCCTTGCCTATTGCACTATCTACTATTTTTTTTCGAATTCGTTATAGCATAACTTGCTCAATACTATGAATTTTTTGTGTGTGAACTCTTGTTGGAAAGATAAAACATTTCTCTTTGTGGCAATACATAATAAAATGGGATTTGCGACACGATACAAATATATATATATATATATATATAAATACAATTGAAAAAATCCTAGTCCGGTTTTCTCTACCTTTGTTACCAGAATACATACTAAAAATATAGACAACACATTTTAGTAGAATTTAATACGATATTTATAATAACAGATGTAGCATACAGTTAAATTAAACATGCTATTACGATTGTCAATTAAAACTTCTTTTAGGTTTTAGGCAGGGGATATTGTCTCATAATACCTTTCTGGATTTCATATTTCCTAAGCCGAACTAAAAGTTAAGTAACGAATTTGTCATACAGCAAAACCTATTATCAATCTTACAGTGAAACTAAGATAACAATTACCAACATTATGTAATTACACCTGTTATGTGCGTTTTCAGAATTCCGCCACTGCTGTAGGAGTTATCGCTCTTCGCACGACTTTAAATTACCTGCGCGCAACGTTTCAAGGACGATCTCCCCAGTGAATGAGATGCACGCGTACAGTTTTTGTAGGGTGCGGTGTACACAAAACATGTCGACTTTACAGCACCACATCAATGAACCATACTGCCTTGGAGTTTCTGAGTGGATTTTGTCTAGAGCTGATTCAAAAAGCATTATAAAGTACAGAAAATCATCAACAATCTTCATGCAACCAATTTCCGTATCCAAAAGTTTTACGCGTAATTGACGAGGTTTTTAAGAGGGATTTAAGAAAGTTGTTTCGAAAGAAGAGAGAAAATTACGATCATGCAATGGTGACGGCAGGCACTATCCTAGACACTAGGTACGTAGTTTTCATTGGAAACCGGAAACGGAAAATGTTTGTTTTATATCTCAGCCGTGAACACAACAGCGAGCATTCTTGGCGGACTAAATTGTACTTTAGAATTATTGATGTGTAGCATGGCACAGAAAAAGCTTTAAACAGGCTTGATAAGTTGAATAATAGTTTAATGGGATATGAAACACTCATAAAATGCTACCTCCCGAGGAACCGATTTCTAATCGAACGTCAGACATCCGTTTGAGTACAGTTCATAAGAGTTATTCACCCTGTTTTATTATCTCACACAGGATACAAAGTTATATCTGATTTCATTCATGGCAAAATAGTTTTATTGTCGAATTTCTATATTTTGGTAAATAAATTTGCTCTTTTTAAAAACTGAACATTTATTGAAAGAAATTGTATGTTGCCTCCAAAAAGTCTAGATATTGAGAATGTGCATGTGTAGCGGGACTGGACTGGGTCGATCATCGGTGACCAGGTAGCTCAAATGGTAGAGCATCCGGCTAGTGTTCGGAGGTCCCGGGTTCGAACCCCGGTCTGGCCGCTACATTTTCTCCTCTCCTGTTACAAAATTGGCGCCCAACTAAAATATCCACGGTGGTGGTATAAGGGTCTCGTGTGTCTTCGAGGGCGAAGACTTGGAAAAAAGGAGGGAGGTGTGTAGTGGGACTGGACTGGGTCGATCATCGGTGACCAGGTAGCTCAAATGGTAGAGCATCCGGCTAGTGTTCGGAGGTCCCGGGTTCGAACCCCGGTCTGGCCGCTACATTTTCTCCTCTCCTGTTACACATGGAAAGGCATAGTACTTTTTTCGCAACAAAGCAGATGTTGGCACAAAGATCATTTGGATATTTTGTTCCAAAATGTTTAATTACCTCCCTGTATATATATCTTTTACACATGTATTGAATGTCATGAATTATGTTCACACCTCCAGTTTCAATTTCCAGTTTTGGCACGAGCTTGACCTGTCCGTGGGGTGACCCCTTATTAGCCTAGGAATTTCATTGGTCAGTCCTATTGGGCGCCTTTTCTCTTGTTATTTCTTTGTAGCTTGGGTCACTCCATTTTAGAATCCTGAGGTGTCAGGATGTACAGATATTTGGTAAGAAATCTTCAAAAAACCCACCCTCCCTTGAAGAATGTTAAATTATCTTTTAATTTATTGTTTTCAAATTGGTTTAATATAAAATTTAGAGAACTTTTGCTTATCTATTGTATGTAATATTACTATTTCGTGCTATTTGTGCGAGAGTGGAAACTTGTATAGTATGTTTGATGTGCTTAATTAATATAACAAATTTAATTTATTGATTGTCTGCCTTATAGGGCTCATATGTAAATTGAATTATTCTCATATTTGTAGCCCTTTCACCCTGTTCAGAATTTATGGCGATTTATCATGAATGGACTTTAATGTGACTCTATAGTTCGATCTGGGGTGAAAGGACTTTTTGTATTGTATTATTTAGTTTCATTAAATGCCAAAACTAAAATTTCTGTCTTGTCTTATATATAAGGGAGATAATTCATGTCAATTTTCATGACAATCGACTCATCATTTCTTAGTGTCCTATCCCCTTGAATTGATTATGATGTTGTAACATACAACGCATGGTGAATTCATCAGTAGGAGTTGTCCCCATTAAGCTGCTGTCCATGTCTTGAGTGGAATGTGGGTGTTTAAATATGACTTTTGCATGCCGAATGAGTCGTTCTTCTAGGACTTGTCAGTGACACAGGCAGCTAAAAGGGTTAAGCATCCAGAAGTGCAGACACGGGCACAAGGATAGGCACACCAATCAATAGCAAACCAAAAAAATAATTTGTTTGATTTTTGTGCTTTTTAGAATAATATAAGATAATTTATACATGGCATGAATGGTAATGGAAAAAAGTCCACGAGCAAAGCTTATCACCCAGCATTGTTTATCACCCAGCAATGCTTATCGCACACCAATATGTTTATTACCCAAGAATACTTATCACACAGTAATGCTTATCACACAGCAATGTTTATCACCCAGCAATGCTTATCACCAAGCAATGTTTATCACCCAGTAATACTTATCACCAAGCAATGCTTATCACCCAGCAATGTTTCTCACCCAGCAATGCTTATCACCCAGTAATGCTTATCACCCACCAATGCTTATCACCCACCAATGCTTATCACCCAGTAATGCTTATCACACAGCAATGTTTATCACCCAGCAATGTTTATCACCAAGCAATGCTTATCACCCAGTAATGCTTATCACCCAGCAATGTTTCTCACCCAGCAATGTTTATCACCAAGCAATGCTTATCACCCAGCAATGTTTATCACCCAGTAATGTTTATCACCCAGCAATGTTTCTCACCCAGCAATGCTTATCACCAAGCAATGCTTATCACCCAGTAATGCTTATCGCCCAGAAAGGTAAATAAACCAGCAAAGCTTGCCATCCAGTAAGGCTTCTCACCCAGCGAGGCTTATCACCTAGCAATGCTTATCTCCCAGCAATGCTTATCACCCTGTGATGTTTATCGCCCAGAAAGGTTAATAAACAATCAATGCTTATCATCCAGCAATGCTTATCACCAATAAATGTTTATCACCAAGCAACGCTTATCACCCAGCAACGCTTATCACCCAGCAATGTTTATCACCCAGCAATGCTTATCACCCAGCGAGGCTTATCGCCCAGCAATTTTTATGACCCAAGAATGCCTATCACCAAGCAAGACTTTTCACCAAGCAAAACTTATCACCCAGCAATGCTTATCACGCATCAATGCTTATCACACAGCAATGCTTATCACCCAGCAATGCTTATCACTAATCGAGGCTTATCACCTAGCAATGTTTATCACCCAGCAATGTTTATCACACAGCAATGTTTATCACCCAGCGAGGCTTATCACCCAGCAATGCTTATCACCTAGCAATGTTTATCACCCAGCAAGGCTTATCACCCAGCAAGGCTTATCACCCAGCAATGCTTATCACCCAGCAAGGCTTATCACCCAGCAATGTTTATCACCCAGCAATGCTTATCACCCAGCAATGTTTATCACCCAGCAAGGTTTATCACCCAGCAATGCTTATCACCTAGCAATGTTTATCACCCAGCAAGGCTTATCACCTAGCAATGTTTATCACCCAGCAATGTTTATCACAGCAATTCTTATCACCCAGTAATGCTTATCACCTAGCAATGCTTATCACCCAGCGAGGCTTATCACCCAGCAAGGCTTATCACCCAGCAATGCTTATCACTCAGCGAGGCTTATCACTCAGCGAGGCTTATCACCTAGCGATGCTTATCACCCAGCAATGCTTATCACCCAGCGAGGTTTATCACCCAGCAAGGCTTATCACCTAGCAATGTTTATCACCCAGCAATGCTTATCACCCAGCGAGGCTTATCACCCAGCAATGCTTATCACCCAGCAATGTTTATCACCCAGCAATGCTTATCACTCAGCGAGGCTTATCACCCAGCAATGTTTATCACCTAGCAATGCTTATCACCCAGCAATGTTTATCACCTAGCAATGTTTATCACCCAGCAATGTTTATCACCCAGTCTGTTATCAATATTCCACGATAGACTGATGTCACTGGTTGAGACATATTAATTAGTTCTTAACAAAACATAGAACATAAAGCATAATTATCGGAGAGAATTATATATAAATATGTCCGATTTTATCCTCAAATAGTTTTTCTCAAACTGGATTGTGGGAGCACGACCTTGGAATTACAGGGGGGTAAGGGGGATTACAGGGGGAGGTTAAGGGGGATTACAGGGGTGGGTAAGGGGGATTACATGGGGGAGGTTAAGAGGGATTATAGGGGAAGATAAGGGGGGTTACAGGGGGAGGATAAGGGAGATTACAGGGGGGAGGTTAAGGGGGATTACAGGGGGGGGGGGATTACAGGGGGAGGATAAGGGGGACTACAAGGGGAGGTTAAGGGGGACTACAGGAGGAGGATAAGGGGGATTACAAGGGGAGGTTAAGGGGATTACAGGGGGAGGATAAGGAGGATTACAGGGGGAGGGTAAGGGGGACTACAGGGGGAGGTTAAGGGGGATTACAGGGGGAGGATAAGGGGGATTACAGGGGCGGACAAGGGGGATTACAGGGGAGGTTAAGGGGGATTACAGGGGGAGGATAAGGGGGATTACAGGGGGAGGATAAGGGGGATTACAGGGGGAGGATAAGGGGGATTACAGGGGAGATTAAGGGGGATTACAATGGGAGGTTAAGGGGATTACAGGGGAGATTAATGGGGATTACAGGTGGAGGTAAGGAGGGTTACAGGGGAAGGTTAAGGGGGATTACAGGGGGAGGTTAAGGAGGATTCCAAGAGAACCAAGACTTTGAAAAACCTACGATTCATTGAATGAATTACATTTCTTTTTCACAGTGCCCCAAACCAATCTGTTAGAAAAAATACTATCCTAAGACATGGTTGATACAGATATGATAAGTCCTTGAATTTCTGTCTCCGTCTGGAAAAGTCTTGGAATTCAGCGTCATGCTTTGAAAGTCTTGGAATCTGGTATAAAGGTCTTGAAAAAGGTAATTAATTCGATGTTTATCTATTGAAGATAATGAAGGTTTTTTGAATTATTTACGAAAACAAACCTCTGAAATGCTGCGATGAATTTTTTTTACACGCAACCGATTTAATGTGTTTACAACTGCAATATTACAACATCGGTAGTGTGACAGGAATTAATGCTTAACTTAGGTAGTGACTGAATAACAACTAAAACATCCTATTGTTAATCACCCAGCAGTGATTGTTTATATTATTCACGGGTGGTATAAAGTCACATACAGGTAACATGAAGTCACACACAGGTAATATAAAGTCACACAGGGGTAAAATAAAGTCACACACAGGTAATATAAAGTCACACTCGGGTAATATAAAGTCACATACAGGTAATATAAAGTCACACACCGGAAATATAAAGTCACACACAGGTAATATAAAGGCACACACAGGTAATATAAAGTCACACACAGGTAATATATAGTCTCACTCGGGTAATATAAAGTCACACACAGGTAATATAAAGGCACACATAGGTAATATAAAGTCACACACATGTAATATAAAGTCACACACAGGTAATGTAAAGTCGCACTCGGGAATATAAATCCACACACGGGTAATATAAAGTCACACTCGGGTAATATAAAGTCACACTCGGGAAAGATAAAGTCACACTCGGGTAATATAAAGTCACACACAGGTAATATAAAGTCACACTTGGGTAATATAAAGTCACACACAGGTAACATAAAGTCACAAACGGATAATATAAAGTCGCACTCGGGTAATATAAAGTCACACACAGGTAATATAAAGTCACACACAGGTAATATAAAGTCGCACTCGGGTAATATAAAGTCACACACAGGTAATATAAAGTCACACACAGGTAATATATATATAATGTCAGACAAAGGTAATATAATGTCACACACAGGTGATATAGAGTCACACACAGGTAATATATATATAATGTCAGACACAGGTAATATAATGTCAGACACAGGTAATATAATGTCAGACAAAGGTAATATAATGTCAGACACAGCTAGGTAATATAATGTCAGAGACAGGTAATATACAGTCACACACAGGTAATATATATATAATGTCAGACACAGGTAATATAATGTCAGACACAGGTAATTTAATGTCAGACACAGGTAATATAATGTCAGACAAAGGTAATATAAAGTAATACTCGGGTAATATAAAGTCACACTGGTAATATAAAGTCACACTCGGGTAATATAAAGTCACACACGGGTAATATAAAGTCACATACAGGTAATATAAAGTCACACACAGGTAATATCAAGTCACACACAGGTAATATCAAGTCACACTCGGGTAATATAAAGTCACACTCGGGTAAAATAAAGTCACACACAGATAATGTAAAGTCACACATATGTAATATAAAGCCACACAGGACTGACATAAAGTTACGCGTGGGTAATATAAAGCCACACAGGGCTGATATAAAGTTACGGGTGGGTAATATAAAGCCACACAGGGCTGATATAAAGTTACGCGTGGGTAATATAAAGCCACACAGGGCTGATATAAAGTTACGCGTGGGTGATATAAAGCCACACAGGGCTGATATAAAGTTACGCGTGGGTGATATAAAGCCACACAGGGCTGATATAAAGTTACGCGTGGGTAATATAAAGCCACACAGGGCTGATATAAAGTTACACGTGGGTGATATAAAGCCACACAGGGCTGATATAAAGTTACGCGTGGGTAATATAAAGCCACACAGGGCTGATATAAAGTTACACGTGGGTAATATCCATTTGCTCAGTGAAGTCGACATCAGATTCGCACTATCACAAGGACACGAACTCCAACCTACCACAGCCTCCCAAAAAACACAACACCACATGCATCTTACACAAAATGGATTCCGCCCTTAAAGTGCCCTAAGGCGAGGATCCAGGATTTTCGAAATGTATGCGCGAGCCGATTTTCTTTTGACGAGGGGTCTTATTTTTGGCCCCCAGGGGGTCCAGGGCAGCGGCCTGGTAGGTGGTTCCAGGAGGGCGTGCCAAATTGCGGGGTTCCGCCAGTGGAGCAGGCTCTTCATCTGCATAAAAACCGTCATGTGTTTCGATCCGGAATTTCCAACTATATTTTTTGATAGCGGTAATTAAAAAGACAATAACCGGTGCAGATTTTCCGGCTCATACATTTGTCTGTACTTTTTGATTAGTATTAAGTAATATATCATTTATGCATTTTTTTTCATTCACTGACTCCGAAAAAGGGGGGGGGGGGGGGGGGGGGGGGGGGGGGTCCTGACCCCCAGGACTCCACCCCTCTGGATCCGCTAGTGTCCGTCCTCAAATGACCATAGCTGTTGATATGACCTTAAACAATATCGAACCAAAACATACCGACACAGGGGAGGTCGTCCTCAAATGACTCTAGGCTGTTGATAGGACGGTATGAATACAAGACAATCAAACCAAACCTGTACTGTATAACATGTTACAAGATAAATACGTGTATATGTACACGTGCGAGCAAGTTTTGAGGTAGGCTAGTGTCGACGATGCGTTTATGGATCTAATATCGTTTCCTGTATACCTGTAGTTTTTACTGTTGTCGCTTCCTTAGATTCCCATGGTATGACAATAGCTGTTGTGAGGACGTTCAACACCAGCAACCATCTACTCTGATGAAATGTTGTAATCAGATACTAATAATGAGGGAAAGAAGCAGTTTATTAACTATCTCCCTCATTGAAAACTCGATCCTTCTTAGAATGAGCGATGTCTGCGATATATTGTTGTCCATGGAACCTGATGAGTCTTATAGAATTAACCACCCAGTCAACTCCAATCCGTCGGACAATTGGTCTGTTGACCAAAGCTAATGAATCGGCTTTTTCCCTTCACATTGTAAATCAAAGTGATGACAGTGAAGGTCACTATTCTAAAGGGGTGCTCTATCTAGCGTCTACGTGTACGTATTGATGGTTTTCAGAGGTAAATATAAGACACTTGTGTTTCTAAGACCGACAATGTATATATCAAGAGTGTGAAAACGGTTTTCAGTTGAAATTAGAATTGACAAATATTGTACTTTATCCATACATCGAAATGCTATTCAAATGTTTGGTTTGGACTTTTGTTTTGTATTGTTAAACGTTCGACATCAACAGTTACTCGAAAGATTGCAAAAGACTCGCTATATATTGACGAAAGGACACACCGGCCCTCGTGCTCTTAAACAATGACCACCATTTCCAACACGAATTACCTCCAATAGAAACATCTACCATTTCAAACTTTTACGAAACCTTTTAAAATTGTCATTATGTTACTAATGCGAAAGTAAAACGAGAATATCAGAGTTTTTACAGAAGAAGAAAAAACGATTTGGAAACTTCTTTCTTGCATAGCACTTAAATGGATATAGCATTGTAACCCATAAAGATGTGGGGAATAGATTGTTCAGACCAACAAGTAAGACATGTAGGCGAAGACTGATACTGTCTCGTACACAGCATCGGAAACGTACGACCCATAAACAGCCACACTCCGCAATAAACACGGACTCGCCCATTAGGATCACGCCGTAAACGAGAGTGGTGTAAATTGAGGCAAACAGCTAGTGTGCTTTTATTTTCCCCTAATGCATCTATGTATAACTGTCTTGTTATCCGCGTATATGATACTTGGACTTCAATAACAGAAATGCAATATTGACAACTTGGCTTGTAAATTAAAACCATTTACCAAACATGGCAATTAAACCGGAACGCCATTCCCACTCCAGGTCACTTAAACGCTTGGCCTGTCAGGCGGCGATGATGAGTGGTTCGATGGTCACACTTTCCTCTGTCCCCAAGTGTAAATTTGTATTCTTGTCACTTCTCCTGTATCGTATTTGTACGAAGACTTGTTTCCGTTAATTGTTGATTTGAAAGAATCGGTTTGGTATGAACTCAGAATCAGAGTTAAGCATTCATTATACATCATTTGAAACGAATCAAATTTTGTTTATCGAAGAATAGATTCCATCATTTTGGTAGCAGGAATTCTAATACGTGATTTATAACGATTGTACATATCAACCCGATGAGTAATGGCGGGCAATGTAATTCAGAAGAAGTCAGGGAAAGATGTCGATCAAGAAGCATCCCGGAAGAGACATACATTGTACAGAAAAGGGCAATCCATTTACATTGAAGAACTGAATTTCAGACAATTCATTCGAAGAAAAACCGTTTTTTTTTCCAGTAACACATTCAGCATGTCCCCGTGTAATTTTCCAGTAATTACTTTATTTATATATATATCGTTATTTTAGATCCAGATTTTAATTACTTTTTTTTTCTGATCCAAAGCGACAAAAAAATGTCATGTTTGGACCCGATGGGGCTAGAATAGGGAAGGGGTGCATATTTTTATATAAAATCCCTTCTCAAAACGGATTTATATACTATTATTTATACACTTTCTCAATTAAAGTTTACCGCTTCCGACAAGTGCAGATAAATAAAGTTTAAACAATTTTCCTTTGGTGTAATTGATTACATATCTATTTTAAGGTGTACAAAACGCTATTAAAATTAAAATTAAAAACCAAAAGCCCCACTGAGCCCTGTAGAATCGAAAGTATAAGAGAAGACGACATGATTACAACACAAGTCTGGATATCTCGCACAACATACCAGTATGTCACTTTTCTCCCACAACATACCAGTATGTCACTTTTCTCCCACAACATACCAGTATGTCACTTTTCTCCCACAACATACCAGTATGTCACTTTTCTCCTACAACATACCAGTATGCCACTTTTCTCCCACAACATACCAGTATGTCACTTTTCTCCCACAACATACCAGTATGCCACTTTTCTCCCACAACATACCAGTATGTCACTTTTCTCCCACAACATACTAGTATGCCACTTTTCTCCCACAACATACTACTATGCCACTTTTCGTGTCTACCGTATCCACATGTGGCATCCGTCATGATGTCCGTCAAAGCCAGGATATTGCGGCCATCATCACTGACGATAATTCCCTATGTATCTGGGATACACCGGTACGAGATGTCGTAAAGCTGTCACCATGTGAACTCTCCGAGCTTTATAGAAGAAACAAAACAACACCAACATAAAACCTGTGGACCAATCAGGGAGACTCTACCGGTGTCGCCGTCTTGAAACCGGAAAGAAGGCCGACTGAGTCTAGGTGATGAAACTCTCTGATATGTCTACTTAATGTAAGATTTATATTATAAATAAGATTACGCAAGCTTTTCCGAGCCATCATCAATTTGTGTAATGAAATGCTATTTATTGTAGTTTACCATAAACCTTCCCTAAATGAATCTTAGCAAGATCTTCTCGAACCAGTGTTTGAAGATACATTTAGTAAGATTTCTTTCGGTCTCTTTTCTTATCTTGGTAACACAAAATCTATATTTTCCGCGTGTGAATCTTCTGTTATCAAGATATCTAAACATCATTTATATATTGGGAACTTACATCACTGATAATTTCTATCGATCTCATTGAGGTTTTTTTTTGCTTTGACATACAATGTATTCGCAGTCTCGTTTATTATCTATTCCGGGCAAAATATCATGCTCGATCAGCTGTAGATGTTGAAATTTTGAATTTTTAGATAATCGTCAAATATACATTGCATTTTACAACCGATTATTTCACGTATAATATTTTACTGCCGCCTGTGAAAGAGACCTGCAGAATGTATGACTTTTTCATCTGTGTCTTCTGCTTAAGTACATTGAAGGAATCAATATTTGGTACCATTATCTGATCTCTTTCTAAGTATACTTATTCTTTCTGCCGCTATAGCTCAATCGATTACAGCGTCGGCCGACGTAACCTCAGGTGGAGATCCGAGGGGCGTGGTTCGACGCTCCCTACCCGGGGCGGTTTGTGTTTCTCAGGAAGCCGAGAAACGGGCGGGTCTGTGCTGTTGTGGCTGTGTCCTTAGGCAAGACACTTTACCTTAATTGCTCTTGATGGCATGCGATGGGCCTGCGGTATGTTGTTCAGTAAAGTAGTCACCAACTACTACTAGGGCAGTCTCCGTCTCAAAATGAACACAACACCGACAAACACCTTTCCGTTGTTGATGGAGTAAAGACTTCGGCTAGTCGCTGCGCGTGATGTCGTGTACATGATATGTAGTGAACTTACTGTTGAATCATAGTGTACCCAAAAATCCAGTTGGATCAACTACGTGAGTACATGAATAAGAGAAGGAAAATAATTGACATTGTTTTAATTTCAGTTCGTAATTGTTTCTCTTGAATCGCGCAAGGAATGTCCCGCCTAAAGAATCGAAGAATTGCTTTCGCGTCGTCTGGTTAGGCGTTAGAGACCACAACTAATTTTCTGTCACTTTGCAAAATGTGAGATGTCCCTTTCTGTAATTTGTATTCTTCTCTGCTGTCCTCCTGTGACCTTTGCTATCAGAATGACTCGTAAAACCAACAACTGCGAAAGGCATGCCATTTAATGCTTAACACATCGCGAACTGTACACTTCTAACGTTAGCTGTCATAAAGTATTATATACATTGTATCTGATATAACGGTCTCGCAGTGTCATTCTACAATTTCAATTCAGATTTGTATTCGTAGAAATACTTCATTTTCTTGTTGAGTTGATGTAGTAGCGAGAAATTACACATGGTCGTATCACCTTAAAATGTCAGAAGTGTTCTTATATTTGATGGTGTAGCATCTTCTTTCATACACTGTGGAGAAATGTTTATTTAAATTGTCACAATAATTTTGACGGCGGAAGCGCGAAAAGTTATCACCAGTATTCCTATACGACTTGACCCTTAATGAAAATCGACAAAAGTCCATTAAGAAATCAGTTTAGTGAAGTGGTGACAAAACTCCCTATAAGTATAACGGTATTTGCAGGAGTGGAAGACGAGTGCCAAATCATACACTTGTCTCAAGGACATTATAAGACGAGACTGATTCGAGAGAAATAAACGTTAAATTCGGTATTAAATCACCAGTAATCATCACGGTCACGTGATCTTGAAACGGAAATGGTCCATAAGTGGATAGGTCTACGTGACGACAAAGCTATTGTAGGAGTTTGACCTTGAGGATAATATATAGAAGTAGGGACTGCCAATCACTAATTCTGATCGAGTTGGCCACTAATGAAATGGCGACATCAACGTTATACCTCCAAATTGATCATATTAGCACAATTGAAGTACAGCCGATGTATAATTCCATCAACAACATATAGGTTCATGTTCTCAATGAACGTCATATTATAGATATTGATCCATACTGACTATAGAGAATATTGTAAGAACATCACGGCCTTGAGGTCAGTGTGCTTGTGTTGTACAAAATTTGCAACGGACAGTTAAGAAAGGACACAGAAGATTCACTTCCATTTTTCTTGAATATGTATCTTCATTTATTGGAAGTAATTTGGAAATTAATTTTTGGACAAGAAATATATTAATCGTTTTGATTATCAAGTAGTTTCGTGGATGTGTGGTCTTGTACAGTGACATATTTTGATTACATTTGGCTGTATATACTTTAGTGGCTTTATTTTGATTACCTTTGGCTGTATATACTTCAGTGGCTTTATTTTGATTATCTTTGACTGTATATACTTTAGTGGCTTTATTTTTATTACCTTTGACTGTATACACTTTAGTGGCTTTATTTTTATTACCTTTGGCTGTATACACTTTAGTGGCTTTATTTTTATTACCTTTGACTGTATATACTTTAGTGGCTTTATTTTGATAACGTTTGGCTGTATATACTTTAGTGGCTTTATTTTTATTATCTTTGACTGTATATACTTTAGTGGCTTTATTTTGATTACCGTTGGCTGTATATACTTTAGAGGCCCTATATTGATTACATTTGGCTGTGCCGTTGGCTGTATATACTTCAGTGGCTTTATTTTGATTGCCGTTGGATGTATACTTTAGCGGCTTTATTTTGATTGCCATTGGGCTGTATATACTTTAGTGGCCCTATTTTGATTACATTTGGCTGTGCCGTTGGCTGTATATACTTTAGTGGCTTAATTTGATTGCCATTGGCTGTATATACTTTAGTGGCCTTCTTTTGATTACATTTGGCTGTAAATATTTTAGTGGCTTTATTTTGATTACCTTTGGCTGTATACACTTTAGTGGCTTTATTTTGATTATCTTTGACTGTATATACTTTAGTGGCTTTATTTTTATTACCTTTGGCTGTATACACTTTAGTAGCTTTATTTTGTTTACCTTTGACTGTATATACTTTAGTGGCTTTATTTTTATTACCTTTGGCTGTATATACTTTAGTGGCTTTATTTTGTTAGGTTCTGAAATGGTAATTTAAATGGTAGTTACTACTGCTGCTTACCGCTCAGTATTTGTTTGGTTCTATGACCGGCCTCCCTTGTATACAAGATGCGCGTGTATATTCGGAGAATACGGTATACTCGTTCTCCTATGAATACCATTAGTGCCTATTTTGACACAAAATATAACACAACACATCATATAAATTGCAAGCTCGCGACCACGCCGCTGACTGAATATATTCGTTTTTGTCTCCTTTTGAACCTGCAAAACTGATGTCGACTTCATAAATGCTACCTCACTGAAGCATGCTACCTTACTGAAGCATGCTGCCGAATGCATCTAGCAGGGCACAGCACTCCGTCACATTATATTGACAATGGGCGAACCAGTCACCCCACTCCCAAAATGCTGAGCGCTAAGCAGGAGTAGCAACTACTATTTTTGTGAAAATAGTCAAAGTTTTGTGAACAAATGACATTTTGAATGTTTTTCGTATTCAGTCCAAAATTATTTAGCAAGCAAGAGCTTGATCGTTTACCCTAAGGATGCCAAAAAGATTAAAACTTTACAATTTGTGCAAAGTGTTGATTTTTGGCTTTGATGTGTGTCACCTTAATGACTTTTTGAACGATAGTGAACATAACAGACCACCCTGTAACACTCCAAACCTTAATATGTACACAGGTGCCATTTTCTAATATGTAACAACCCGTAGCATGCTGACATGTGTAAACCATATCCTTAAATTACCATCACTGTTAACTATTATTAGGACGTTAAATACGATATATTACATAACCGAGAGTGATTAAACAAATCTTCTAAGATTATATTAAGCGCTTCTGTCCTAAAATCGCGTCTGACGGAGACCTTAACCATCTAATACAGTACTGTTATAACAAAGAGAGATAGGTATGTAGGTGCGGGTTTAAAGTTGTCTTTAGGAGAGACGTTAAAAACAAATCTGCTAGAAACATAAAACTTCCCCAGCACAATTAGTTGTGGGCGAAGTGTTTCAAGAATGATCAGAAACGAAAGCCGCAACATGAAGATCAAAACGTTGGTGTTGATGATGCTACGTGGCGAAAGATCCCATTATTATCCATAGAAGATCTATTCTATGGTCAAAAAGCCAAATGAACACTAGGTATATATAGTTTCAGTCAAAAATGGACTATTTTGCACAAGCAAATAAAACATTTACATCACAAACTGTGCTATCCCGGGTCCTCGCGTATTTATTCATATGGGAACTATCTTAACCCTAACTGATGAAAGAGAAATTGTGACTTCCCAGCTACCTTCCAGATCAAAGGAAATCATAAATGATCTTTTGGAGATATCACATATGCTATCAAAGCAGGAGTCTTTCTTTTCTCTGCGTTTCTGCCCTCTGGATGAAGCTGATTGTAAAGCCTAGACAGGTTGGACAAAACCACGGTTTCTAAGAATTCTTTCACATTGTTCGTCCTCTATGGATACTGGTATTTACAGTCCAAACCATGAGGATGCACTGTTGTTCTAGGTAAAAGTGCAGACGGTCATATCGTGGAAATAGTGTTCAAATCATTTTAACAATGTCAGTTTCCAGCATATCGAAAGCATTTCATTCCATAGTAAAAACATTAGATATAATTAGATATAACTTTTGTTTCATTTTCCTTGGACGTGGACATCTTACAAGAGAAAACATTCTGGAGCACAACACAGTTTTCTCCGAAGCATTCTTGGCAAGCGGTCGACTGTCATAATTCTCTGCCTGATGGTTACATTCTGAACACAGTAGGACCTTTTCCTGGAAGCAATAATGATACGAAGATTACAAAAGCCATCATGGATAGTCTCCCCGGCCGGAGAAAGATGACAATGTCGCTGTTGATCCAGGGTTTCCGGATATTTGTTCAGATTTGGAATCACGTGGTTTGCCAAGAAAGATGCCGTCTGACCTAAACTGACTCAACACGATCTAAAAGCTAACATTGAAAGATCCATAACTAAATCCAGATGGGTAGTGTAGTCATATCACGGACGATTCAAGCAATGGCTGTTTTCAAAACACAGCTTGCCTCAAACTACAAACTATTTCATTGATGTCATCAAGAGACTCATTAGAATAGCAACAGCATGTCTGAATGAAATCTGAGAACCCATATATGTTAGAATACCAGAGCGAGACGAAAAGGGTCTGGCGCTGGCTGACAAAGTGAGAACACGCCTTAGTGTTTACATCAACCTAGCTCAGCACATGAAAAATGAGACAGATCTTACCAGAAGGGCAAAGACATTATTTGTCAATCTAGATGCGAATGCGGATAACCGACTTTCTAAAGCTAGACATGAAATACCTTCGGACAATATCCTATGGCAAGTACCAAACATAGTGGGTTATTAATGTAGCTGTCAGTCCCTGTGTACTAATAAAACCAAGTATATACATTTGTTAGTTCGCTTTACAATATTTCAATACAGAAGATTTTCACCTGTGCTAGTTTGTTTTTAAAATAACATAGCAATATTGACAATTAATTTTAATTACTTTGAACAAAACTCCGAATTCCTTTTTGTCAATCTATTTTATACTGTTTGGTGATGTTTTTTAGCACATTATTACGAATGGACTGCAATAGGAAGTTGTATTTTTTTAACTTCAGAAAAATTCGCTTAATGTAAAAAGAGCATGTTCGTACTCAAAATCAATCACCTTTTTATTTCCTGTTCCTATTGTATTCAAAATTGGATCGTTGTTCTTTCCATAAATGATATATAACATGTTATTATAAGCATGTTCAGCTGTGCATGTTTAGTTTTCTAAAAAAAATTAAAGAAATGATTTGTACATTTTCCCCCAAAACCACACATTTTTTAATTTTTGGCACAAAAAGGATGCTAATTATCTCTGCGCATGTACATGTTTGGACTAATGCTTAATACCAATAGCAATACAAGTTATCGTATTTGATTCTTAAGCCATTTTGAAACCCGACCTTTCCACAAAACTAGTCATATAATATACCAAAATGTTTGTCTTGGCATGTACTTTCTCAAAATCATCAATAATTTGCTGCGGATGCCTAACAGTTTCTTCTGTTTCTTTGTGGTAAGATGTAACGGCCGAACCAGTCGTCTCTCACCCTAAATAGTGAGCATTAAGCAGGAGTAGAAACTACCATTATTATATACTCTGATATGTCTCCAGGGTACAGAACCCCAAACCTTCCTCACACGGGCGTACGCTTAACCAAAGTCCAGAAATGAGGCTGTGTCGTGGGAGATATTACTACAAAGAGAGCTGTTTAGAAAGAATAGAAAAGATAAGAAGATGTCCTGAAACCGCGACATACCAGTCACTATTTGCTGTATAATGCTTGGCGCTCAGCACTAAAAAAGGAAGTAAGGGACTGATCTCGGTGTCAGTATAAAGGACCGGGAGATGCCTTGACAACGCCATGCTGTATCAGAGAAATGACCCTTTCCAAGCAGTCTCTATTTTGATCTATCAATTTTGCAACGTCCTGAAATAACCTTATTATAGTGTATAAGGTGTTAGTTAACCAACAGCCAACTATCTTGTCTCATACTGTATGTAATCGTTTTAATATTATATTATCTATTGCCAAGTTAACGTTTTAAAAAAATCCCCAAAAAACACCTTCGTTTAGGTCGCTATATCGGATGATGTCACCAACATTGAGTGGCAGATGATGTTAAAGGAAACGATAAATTTCCAGAAAGATAGTTTTGATTTAATAGCTACCAACATGTTTGCTAAAGATAAACATAATGTTTTAAATCGTATAGTGGGGTTACCATGGAACCGGAACTCCTAATCTTAGAAATCACTTTAAGGGACTTCATTAAGATATAATCAACCTTTGATAATTCCCGAAGCATTCATTCCTTGCATGAATTGAGTAAAAAATGCACATTTGAAAAAAAATAACTTTTCATGCTGCATTAAAAATCAGATCATTAGATTGTCTCGGGTGTTTGCACAGGATTTCAATTCCGCGTTTGATGGGTTATATATAGACTTATCAATGTTTATCAAAAAGTGGGGAACCTAGTGCCATAGGTTAAACGGTAACCGAACTACAGAATGAGATGGAATTAGTCCCGTCTGAACATGACTCACAAGTGAATTACTCAATACATAGAGTATCTGGATAACATAAGATATTTTTAAGATAAAAACATTCTGGTTGTAAAATAATTTCGTTGGATGATTTCAACATGAAGTATGCATGCAATGCAATCACAAATGCCAATATAAAGATCATAAGACTGCAGTATTTTGTTTTGTTTTCATAACATCAGCCCTGCATGTACTGTGTAAGAAGTGTACTTGCTACCCCATAAACGGTAGGTAAGCGACGACTACTTATTTTTTTTTTTTTTTTTATTTTTTTTTTTTTTACTTTTTAATGACTTCATTGGCAGTGCCTCACTTTTGGCCTTTAGTTGAGGGTTCGCCTCAGTGAGGAAGGTTATTGATCTAGTCAATAAGATAGATATCAAATGCTTTCCTAACGAGAAACTCATTTAGTTTTATAGGTTTTAAGAATTTACATGTACCGTTGTTGAACAAAGCAGCCAGCTTTCTTCATTAATATGACGAAAACTCTTTCTTGAAATCCTTAGCGATTTCGTTTCATTTTTTTTCTTATCCCTGCATAGTGTTGTTGTCAGGTTTCTTGCTTCGTTATAGTTTCATGTCTAAATCATAGTATCCCGACAAAGGTATATAAAAACACACACTGCTCTTTGAGTGAGTTTAGAAAACTATAAAAATGCAAATACAGGTTTTACCGTTAAAATGACGCACGAAACAGATCGATCAGATTTGATTTGAATTTGCAATTGTTTAAGGACGGCCTCAGATATCACTTTGTTGTACCGTTCCTTACCTACACTGGCGATTCTTGTAACATTCTTCTTACGGGGTATGTCTTCGTGTAACCGCTGTACATAATTAACAGTTAATACGAAACGTCCTATTAACAGTCAGGGTGGTATGACATTGTCTACATAGCACAACAAGTTTGAAGGAGGAATCTGTATACTAGATAGGAAAGATAGAAAGAGCAGAAAGTTGCATGGCACCGAAGCTTGGCCGAAGAGTGGACAAGTTGACATATAAAATTGCCTCTTCAAAAAACAAAATCTATTTAAACATATTTGAAAATTTGCAGTTTTCTACTTTTGAGTCATATTTTCTATCAATTTATTCCAGAGTGGTCCATTAGATTAGATACATTTTTTTTCTGTTTTGTGTTGAGGTACATGTAGTTGTTTTCTTGGCATGGACACTGAAAATGCGGGTTCGGTTGGTTTTGTATTAACAGTTATGGTCAACGGCCTCCCCTATATGCGAGATGCATGCAGTAGTCTATATGCGTATGTTTAACATCCCGAATTTAGTCGCCTCTTATTCTCATCAATGGGACAGCAGGTACATTTCTTGCGCCCTACCTGCAGGGCAGAAATCGGAGTATTGCATTCTAAATGATTTGGACACAGTTTGATGTTTGATACTCTAATGCATATTCATTTTATCTGAATTTTTGCGAATATTTTTTTTGTTTTTGTTTTGCATTATTTCTAGTGAAAGCATGTTATCGTTTGGAGATATGAACTAATAACAAATTCTACATATCATATTTCATCAACATAATCAGGCAACCTTTTGACTGCATCAAAATACTCTAAGCCTCATACAGCATACTACAATATACAACGATCGACTGTTATTTTTACGACAGCAAAACATGACGTCATAGAAAAAGTCTATGTATGTCGATTGATGGGATGTCTACATTTGGTGATTTTGTTATACTCACACGGTATATGGTCATTTGGCGTACGGAATGTGCCAGGCACAGTCATTTATCCTACCTAGACCGTTATTAGAGACGTGACGGTCGGTGCTTCCCCCCGCTAATTAGGTCTGCCGACTGAACGGGAAACTATGAATCAACATTCTGGTGAATAAGATGAAGTTCTATAGTCGTGTTGCCAAGCACTAACCTCACACTAGGCCATATATAACAATCTATGTATGTAAGTAATCATTGCAATTACCATGTGTAGGCATTATATATCATAAATGTATGCTCTACTTAAACCTACCATTACAACATTGGATGATTCTCTTTAAATTCAAACTTGTCTACATTACAAAAAAAAAAAAAAAAAAATCCCATATGCATATGTGAGAGCAATAGCAGGACACGAGGTCTTGGCCAATTAATGAAAATTACGTATGAATTCATTATCATTGTTACATGTGAAACAATCAGAACAGGTAAAAGTTGAATGTCGCAAAACTCGGTGGAAACGCGTTTTAGAATTACAAATAATTTCTCGAACATACAACAAGTTATAATAGACTGATGTAAAAAGGTTGGAAAAGTTTTAAAAGTTCTTTGGAAAGCAGACAAAGTGTAGTTATTTTGCATACATAAAATTACGTTCGACAGGTTTGACGTTTACCTCGCTCCTTCACCCTTTTGATTTCCAACATAAATTATAATATATTGATATATGCTTGTAAGAATCACTGAATTCGGTATCCTGATGTTTATGATTTTACTTTTTATAGGGTACATACGAATTTGAAAGCCTTATGCTAAATCTCCAACGGATAACAGACATGGTGGCGCCCATTAATATTGAAGATCAATTAACTAATATCTTTTTAATTAAAGATGAGAAAACATTTCAAATGAATGGATCTAAAGTAATTAATTAGAAGCTCTACGATTAATTATATCTCAGTAATCCAAATTACATGAGGTCTTTTAATTAACTCATAGAGAACTGGAGTTGTTAAAGGGCTATATAAATGAAGCTCTAAACGGAGGTAGAGACGTCTGGCAAAGACATAAAACCTCCAATTCGATCTCCCTGGTGTGGGATCGATCGGATGTTGGATTAATCCATCTCGCTGTGTAACAACACGACCAACTCTACGTTCTGTTGTGTAACATACATGTGTAAACCTAAATAGATCTTCCGTCAGTAATGAAATACCTGCAGTGATTGTAAATTCTATGTTCACAGAGAACTGGAAGTATTTTGATTTTCTGCAATAAATGAAGGTTAGAAGTAGGTTCTTGCATTGCACATGATGTCAACATTGCAACAGTACTAAATTATGCAGACTGCAGTGCCTTTTAATAGGCGAATTCATGTATTTCGAAAATGAAAAGTTTTTAATAATCGAATGGTTTGATCAGTTGCAGGCAAGCAAAGAAAAGTCACAAACCATTGCACTATTGGAACGCAATTTTTGAACAAAACGATTTTTGTGTTGAGACACCAGTAACCCGTTGGAGGAATCGGTAAATTTTCTAAGGACCAAAATCAACTAAGGTCAACTCTTTTCTCTACATATCACAAACATCTGTAGCAAGGCATTCGGTCAGACCGATATGTACCAAAACACACAGGACAATACCTCCTTTTTTAAGGGCAGAAGGCAATTCTTTTATTTTATCAAATTTTAACTTGTCCCTTAGTTTGGCATGTCTGAGATAACTAATTGAATTGATTATAGGGTCGCAAAATTAATTCATCAGTATTTTGACTCAAATGATCAGGTATTATCAAGTACATGTGCATTGCAAAGAGTATGCTATTGTTCTTTTAGGTATAGCGACATATTGAAGATGCCCACGGTAGGGACAGATTATGGCCGAAACATGTTTTCGTACCTCTGCGAAACTGTTCACGTTTTTCTGGCTGCTACGATAAATGTGACGGTTATTTCCAGTTTCACAACAATCAATAGATATCATGCCTTTTAACTTTATATTTTTTTTAATTTGCATGGATGTCAAATTGCCAAGACAAGTACTATAAATAATTCCTGTTTGATGACGTAGTTAGCCGATAGAATTGTGTTCGAATGGGCTTTGTATGTGGCATAATGAATGAAGTAGTCTGGTCGTCAACTGTGTTTTATGTGTCATAACATCAATAGACTAGTATAACACATTGCGTAAGCATAACCTGCATCATTTGTTAACTTGTGTACCGATGTATGTCTAATTGATTTGTTTTTAATATCTATTAACGGCCAGGTAGGGCCGTAAGAGGCCACTAAATATTTGGAATATTGTCTATTTTTCCTCTTTCTAATCGACTTTCTTCTTAATGCCTTCTTTGAAACTGTCTTTCATCTTTTCTCCTCTTTCTTCTTCCGGGTGTCCTATATGACACTGCCCCTCGTACGTTTGTCCTTTACTTAAGCGTTCGTCCATTTGAGGATGGCTTTGACTTTTGTCCCCTGGCCGAGACATACCACTGTCTATAAAATGGTAGCTGCTACTCCCGTTAAGACTTAGCATTAAGGAGTGGGACGTCTGTTTTCCCCATTGTTACTGTAATTTTACCGAATGAGGTGTCCTGGTGGATGCCTTATGCTGTGTGCTTCAGTGAGGTAGAACTATAACGTCGACATTAGTTTCGCGCTACCACAAGGAGACGCATATGCACATGCACTATACACATACATCTCGCATACAGGGGAGACCGTCTTTGAAAATGACGATAGCTGTTAATAGGATATTAAACAAATACAAAATTAAACGAATCCAGCGTTGTCCAAAAATGACACAAATGGTCGTAAAACTCAAATCTCAAAGTCATCAAGGCTGTTGAAGAAGATCCTAAAGTCGTCCTGAAAATCATTGAATTATTAGGGCTTTTCACCTAAGTGGTGAAAAGACCTATTGTTTCTGTTATGTTTATTATTATTATTATTATTACAAGTTTACCGGTTATAAGTATTTATATATTAAAGTATTTAAAATGCTGAAGTATCCATCCACGGAAATATGGTATATCATATACACGTCTCTTCCAGAAGGTAGAAAGTTGTAGTAATCCAAACGAATCAGTCGTGGATACATTTATTATGAAGTGTTTACAAAGGAATACGATAGTAACGTGACCCCGGGGTCAGGGTCTGCTGAGAGTAGCCAGATCACACCTATTTTAAACAAAGATGCACCCTGTACATAAGAAGAACAAATATACTTGATAGAACTATCCCGTGAAGTAATTCGACTATGGTTGAGAAGATGAATTATTTATATGACCATATCCGTAAACTGTAAAACGAAAGTACATGTAGGTCTTGCCCAACTACATATAGGTTACGATACGATAGCTATGAATTAAAACAGTGTTACTTTCCATTGTAATTCCGCACAATGGTGTCTCAAAAATTGCGAAAATAATCCGGTAATGTACAATGGTCTTCTGTTTTTATTATCGTTGTGTTTTCTGGGTCACGTTCTAATAACCGACGCCACGAAATGTCATACAGCTAATGGACCGAAGTGTTATCCACTCCAAACCTCCACTTATCGACTATAGATGCCTGATCCTATAGCATGTCGGCTTCCTACGTCATAAAATTCATTTCCCGCGAAATTACTGGGAAATCTAAAACAATTCTTTAAATGGAATGAAGCGAAATAAATAGAAAACGTCTAAATAAAAGCATCGTGATCAGTATTGAGTAGAACGTTAAAGTTCATTGTAAATAATTGCTACTATTTGCTAACCTAAAGCATAAGTAATTTAAATCAAATTATTTTAAAATCCATATTTCGTTTCTATTATAATCTTAAAATTTGTATCACAAGATCATTTAGAAGCTTTGCTGTACTGACTCTTTCAAACGCACAGATGTTTTGATTTGAGCAAAGATGGCGACCCGAAGCTGTGAGGCGGTTTGGATTGGAATTAAAATGCGTATATTTCGGCAAGTAAACATCGTACAATGTCCCAGTGTGGTCTGATCATCTAATTTTGTCATTATGTATTCAGAACAGTTGTGGTTTAGTCGCTACGGTCATTAACATAAAAATTCGGATTATTATATAAATACTTATTTAATTATTCTGCATTTTATTTTGTCACACAAGTTGTGGGAAAATGGTAAAAGGTATGCCAAGTCAGTTATGCCTATTGTATATGGCATGAGTTGAAGGGGTGACAGCAACATCTTCAAGTAGGTCAAGAAACCAAGATGGCCGCCATGACGTCATACCTCAAAAGTTTAAAATGGCCATAACTCGAAAAGTATTCAAGAAACAAGAGTCATGTTATGATATTATGTTACAGTACCTTTGGGGCTAACTTTTATAAAATCACAAGTTAAAGGTCAGAGGTCAAATAAAAAAGCTCGCCTGGGGTCAAGTTAGTCTATTTTTAGAAAATCTTCATTTTTCAATCTTTTTCCAAAAAATTTTTTTTAGTATAATGTAGAATGTCATTCTGATGAATTTGACGTTTTCAGTTTTTCTGTGACACATACGGTTTCTGTTGTACGCCATTTTGAATTTCCCCCTATATGTTCTATATTAAAAAATAGTTTTACATTTCAAACTTCTTCTCAAGTTCCACAATTGGCATTCAGCTCAATCTTAGCTGAAATAATCCTTGGATTGTCCTGGCCAAGTTATGTTATTTTTTAAGTTGATTTGAAATCCAAGATGGCCGCCATGACGTCATGTATTAAAAAGCTTAAAATGCCCATAATCAAAAAAGTATTCATTTTACGGGGGTCATGTAATTATGTTATTTGTAGTTAATGCCTGGCTCTAGCTTTTACTCACTACAAGTTTTAGGGTCAGCCGGGTCAAATAAAAGCGTATGCTATGGGGTCAAATAAGTCTATTTTTAGAAAATCTTCATTTTTCAATCTTTTTCCAAAAAACATTCTTAGTATGATGTAGAATGTCATTCTGATGAATTTGACGTTTTCAGTTTTTCTGTGACACATACGGTTTCTGTTGTACGCCATTTTGAATTTCCCCCTATATATTCTATATTAAAAATAGTTTTACATTTTAAACTTCTTCTCAAGTTCCACAAGTGGCATTCAGCTCAATCTTAGCTGAAATAATCCTTGGATTGTTCTGGCTAAGTTATGTTATTTTTTAAGTTGATTTGAAATCCAAGATGGCCGCCATGACGTCATGTATTAAAAAGCTTAAAATGCCCATAATTAAAAAAGTATTCATTTTACAGGGGTCGGGTAATTTTGTTATTTGTAGTTAATGTCTGGCTATAGCTTTTACTCACTAAATTTTAGGGTCAGCCGGGTTAAATAAAAGCGTTTGCTATGGGGTCAAATAAGTCTATTTTTAGAAAATCTTCATTTTTCAATCTTTTTCCAAAAAAAGTTCTCAGTATGATGCAGCATGTTTTTTTGATGATTTTGATGTTTTTAGTGTTTCGGTAACATTTGCCATTAATGCGGTACGAAATTTTGAATTAATCTGGCATCTGAGATATAACGTTAAATGGACGAGGGGAGATAACTCATACAATGTGCTGTACGAGTTACCTCCCCTCGTCCAACATTTGTTGAAACGTTTTATTTAATGATGGCAGATTTATTCAAAACTAGAATGTGGATGACCATCAAGTGTTCTTAAATAATTTTTTTAACCTTTGGAAATACCAAACCTTTAGGTCATTTATGCCAAGAAGGTGAAAAGCCCGTCAAATTGTTAGCCAACAATTTCTAGTTTTTACACTATTATTGATGAAATCGTTCCTTTATCCTGTTTCCATGCATATAAACACAACTTTGTAAATATTGAATACCGCCGATAAAACATTATGGCGTGACTAGGATGAAGACATAACTTGTGTTTATAGTTTATCTTGAGATAACTTGTTGATCTTTACAAATGTTTTGACCGACCATGTAGTTAGAGGGAGTTTGCAAGACTGTAGTATTTACGTAATATTGCGATTTTTGGGAATTTTATATTTTATGTAAGTGGATGGTATATTAGCTGTGTGATATCGGTTTACCTTAATTACGGTTTCTTAGTGTTATTAGCCGTTTTAGGCATCTTGCAAACTTCAGACAGCCTTTTTCGTGGCTACGTGCGATGCTCATGTCCGTGGTCGGAAATCGCATTAACGTTGGGCTTGTTTTAGTCAGTCAATCAGCGTGACAGAGTGTTCTTTACCTCGAAACCGATGACCTAGGGCTACGTAGCTCAACCCGTATCTTCCTTTGTGAAATAGCATGTGATTTTATGTGATGACGTCAGGAAAGTATTTATAGAACAAGGATTGACATATTGTTTGTTTACATTAGTTTATTTCAAATCTAGAAATTCATATAAGAGTGATGAATTGAGAAAGTGTTGAAGGGGATAAATAGGAGACTATGTATTTTCTTCTGGTTGTCATTATTGCTGTGTAAATATTATAAATAAAACCTTCAATTGAATTTTACAAAATGTCTTTGTTCAATCTATCACCGAGTTGTTCAAAATCAATAGAAATAGCCTTACTACCAAAGGCGTAATAATTGCACTTCGCTTAACAGAGGATTGCGTATTTTGCCTGGATACCAAAGGTCAGAAAGAATTATACCTCGCCTACGAGAGCTGGGTCAAATTTAGAATCACAATCCTGTCACCAAAGGTTAGAGTTGCACCTCGCCTAACAGAGTGCTATAAAACGTATAATACAATACGATGGGAGCACTGGCTTGAAAACCTTCAGTTTGATATGAATATTCATATTCTGATCGGTCAGTTAAAATGCCTCCTTCGTTTAGAAAAAGTTATAATACATCATGCCGAAGAAATCAAAGACTATATAAAATAAATGTTTCTTATTGGTAAGATTTTGCGTATCAATTTTCTCCGGAACCAATCAATGTACTGGATTTGGTTCATGAATAATTCATGAATACCAGACTTCGTGTGTCATCATTGCCCCCAAGGAATCGATTACAACTATAAGAAAGACGGATCTCATGGGCACCGACGGTGCTGGCTCTGTCGAAATAACACTCACAGCGAAATATAGAGGTACAATCTCGGTCATTATATATCATATAAAAATGAAATAACAAATATTTTTGCGTCATCACATCAGTAATAACTGTAGACAATTCATGGGAAGTGTTGCGTGAAGACATGAAACAAAACAAAAATGATAAAACACCTGTGAAAGTTAGTTAAAATGCTTAACGGGCCATCAACACTACAAAAGTCATAAGGGCCAAAAAAAGTGATTAAAACTACGAGCAAAATGGGCACGCGACAAAATGACATAAAAAAACGAAACTTTTAAAAATTTAGATATATATTGGTACACTCACGATCAGTTTAAAATCAAAAAGTGGCTATGGTTACTCAAATCTTGTGATAAAGACCATTATTATACCTTTACGTTTTTTTCTCTATATAAAAGTAATGTGATAATTTGACTATCAGCCTCGAGAGGATTGCGCACGTGTTTCCAGGACTATCACACCGTGTGACAGTTCGAAAAAACTGTCACACGGCAAACTGTCACACGGCGAACTGTCACACCCCTGCTGTAACGTCGTCAGAACGTTTGGAAGACACAACGACATGCAAGCGCTTAATTGACACAGATTGTTTGTTGTTGCAGACGATAGCCTAACATTTTGTTTTCTCTCTCGAAACTGTCAAACATGGATCAACACACGCGTTTTCAAAACGCCACAGACGTAGATATCGAGTCATTATTAACGGACAGAGATAGCCAAAACACTAAAAGGGTCATACAAACGTCTGTCAAGATAATGGAGAACTATATAGCAGATTCTCATACCAGCACAAACATCGCAGATATCTCAGCATTATACGAGATACCGACAACGGATTTTAACCTATTTCTTAGAAAATTTAACGAAGATATCCGAAAGGCTAATGGTGAGTTTTATGCCAAGAAGTCAATGATTAGTGTCCGATTTGGTTTACAAAGACATTTTGTGAAAAAACGAGATGAAGACATCATAAATGATGCAGATTTTAAAAGTGCAAATGACGTATTCAAGGCTGTTCTTGTTCGGATATCCAAGCTGGGAGTGTCGGAATCTAAACATAAACCGCCCATCACAACTGAGGATTTAGACAAACTGTACAACCATGGTGTTTTTGATGTCAGTACAAGTTCTGGACTATTAAACAGAGTATTTTTTGAGTTTATGTACTTCTTTTGTAAAAGAGGAAGAGAGAATCTACGTTCATTGAAAAAATCTGACTTTGTCATTCGAGTTGACTCACAAGGAAAGAGGTACGTGGTAATGAAGACAGAGCATCAAACCAAAAATCACAGAGGGGATGATTTACAGAACGAGCATTTCAGCCAGGCTAGGATGTATGAAATACCAGGTAATTTAATAACTTATTTTTGATCGATTGAATTCTTTTTAAATGATCTTCAAAATTAATGTTTCAACAGGTGTAAAATGTAAGATCAAATGTTATCGTAAATACTTCACATATTCAATAACACGCCAAGTTGCATGTATTAAACAAATTTTGTTTAATATATTTCAGGCAATGAGAGATGCCCAGTGGCTACCTTTGAAAAATATCTAAGCAAGTTAAACCCTGAAATTGACGACTTTTGGCAAAGGCCGAAAAAAAATGTAACGGAATCATCTGCTGTGTGGTATGATGCTGTGCCTTTAGGAAAGAACACTTTATGTTCATTAATGTCCAAAATCAGTCATCAGGCATCGCTTTCCGAGATTTACACTAACCACTGCATCAGAGCAACATGTATCACTAATCTAGACCAGCATGGAATTGAGTCGCGTCATATAATAGGAATTTCGGGTCATAAAAGAGAAGGAAGTTTAAAGTCCTACTCATCAAAACTCAGCGACAATAAAAAAGACATTTCAAAAGTATTAGCTGAAAGTACTACTAACTCTATGAGCAGACAAAATACAGTACAGAACAATCCGGACGTTCAACACTTGTCAAAAAATGTAAATGTCCCAGAATTCGATGTTTCTCATATTGACTTTCTGGATGATGATGCTGTAAATGATCTTCTGAGTAAAATAAATGAGGGTTCCTATGATATAACAGAAAATAATCAAAACTCAAAGTCGGTGTTTCATCGCGAACCATGTTATGACTCAGGAGTACCTCATCAAGGGGTTAACGTGTACAATTCAGTTGTTCATGTGCATTACTATCAAAAATGAAATAATTTCAGAATGGACTGATCATAAATTTGAGATATTGTTAGTTGTTGAATAAACCTATTGTTTGAGTTTTGCCATTTCCTGAGAAAAAACGTATAGGTATAATAAAACAGTTATCAAATGTGGTAGTTCGGGCAATAGTAATTTTGTCAGCCCCTCATCAACAACTGTTGCCCTCGGGCTAAAGCCCTCGTGCAATAGTTGTTGCTTCGGGGCTGACAAAATTACTATCGCCCTCATACCCATTTGATAACTGTATAATAACTTTCGGATAGTTCAAAATTTTGTATATACTGACAGACTCGAACAGAGAGACTTGCCATGCTGTTGTAAAAACTCTCTCTTGCAAGTTATAGATCAATGCAATCCAATAGAAAGTGTTTGACGGTAAATGGTTCATTACACACGATGCACTGAGGCTGGTCCTCACGCTTCAATAAGTAGGAATGCGTTCTATATGTATGGCCCATCCTAAGACGGGCAAGAACAACCTCGTCTCTTCGATTGTCTCTGTAGCAAGGAGACCATTCGCCGATATTTCCTTGGATTGAGTGTAGTTTATTGTCTACATATCGGTTCCATTCATTTTGCCACTGTGATAATACAAATCTAGTAACAAACGACCTAAAATCGGTAAAATGAAGTTTAAAATCAGTTGGTGGAAGTGATAATGCCGCTTTTGCAGCGCGATCTGATTTTTCATTGCCAGGTTTTCCGGTATGACCAGGAACCCAGCAAATAAGATATGAAAATTTAAGGCGAGACTATGCAGTAGAACCAGTTTTTTTTCGAATAGACATGTCATCTAGATTTCTGTTACTAAGACTGTAAGACAGACAGAGAGTCAGAATAGATAATTGCTCTCGTTACATTGTAAGTTTTAATGTGTTCGAGAGTGAGGCAGATAACATGGGCCTCTGCAGAGAATATCGAAGCGTCATTAGGAAGTCGGCATCCCAAGGCTGCATTTGTCGTAACCATGGCTGCCGCTACCTTATGATCGTATAATAAATGACTGACTCACTTGTGTGCAAAATGAATGCGTGTAAAAATAGCGCAAAACTGATGCCGACTGTATAGTGCTTCACTGAAATGTACTGCTAAAAGAGCCAACCAGTTGTCCCAATCCCAAAATGTTAAGCGCTTAGCATGATAATTGACTACAATTGTATAGACTTCGGTATAACTCGGCCAGGGGACAGGACCCAAAGCCTTCCTCACAGAGGCGAACTCTTAACTAAATGCCAAAACGGAGGCATTGACAAGGAGATATTAGGGTTTGCTTTGCTTTCGTTTAGTATTGTATAACTCATAACAGCTAAGGTTATCTCAGGACAGCCTCCCTTGTGTGCGAGATGCACGAGTGTGTTTTGGGAGGCTGCGGTATGTTCGTGTTTGTCTCCTTGTGATAGCACGGAATTGATGCAGAATTTTTGTATTTCACGTGATCCGAACGTTTGCCATAGGACATTTTCAAAGTGACTGGGAGATTTGGGACTTGAACCGCTAATTAAAACTTATGTATGTCATACGGATATGATAAAAGCTACACCACTGAAAGACAAAATTGTATATGCGTTGACAAACATACATTTATTGAAAATAATTGAGGGAATGCAAACCGCTGTCTGGTAATATATGGTAATTGTTACTGGTAGTCTCATTATACCGGACAATGGACAATGTAAATTTGTCATAGTAGGCTTTATTCTTTTTCACTCCACGAATAAAATTTTGTGTTCTTCTAAATAATAATTTTTTTTTAATGTTTCAGTATTTTTTTTTTATTCACTAAACGAAGGCAATCTGTTATGGATCCATACATAAACTAAACCAAATTGCTAATATAGACGGCTATGGAAAATATACCGTGTTGACTGAAGTGGAGTATAATTATAAAGAGTCAATCATCGTTATAGGTCTGATCTTCGGCTTTGCCGACCACCTGCTTTATCAACCACCATTGGAAATAAGATCGTGGAAACGTTGAATGCTACTGAGTAACCCCCTTTAAGAATGTTGCTCCCTTCAACCACTGGTGGGAAGGGGTTCAGAGGCAACACCCAGAGCTTTACATTCGCCGTCCGGAACAACTGTCTGCATGAAGAGTGCGGATGTTGAACCCAGCTGCTGTCATTTGGTTTGGTTCGGTTTTATTTGTTTAACATCCTATCAACAGCTAAGGTCATTTAAGGACAGCCTTCGGCTGCGGTATGTTGTGTGAAGTCTCCTTGTGATAGGCCGGAATTTTTGCCGATTTGTAGTGCAACCTCACTGAGGCATACTGCCGAACACACACAGCTGGATACCACACCGGCTCACATTATACTGACAACGGGCGAACCAGTCGTTCCACTTCTAATATGCTGAGCGCTAAGCAGAAGCAAAAATTACCATTTCTAAAGACTCTGGTATGTCTCGACCAGGGTACAGAACCCGAAACCTTCCTCACAGGGGCGAACGCTCAACTCAAGTCCAAAAAAGTGAGGCATTGTCAAAGGACACATTAGGAAGAAGAACGTTATTAAGAAAGAAGAGAAAAGATGAGATCCCCAATTTAGTCGCCTCTTACGATCATGCAATGGGGGCAGCAGGTACAATTCTAATGCCCTACCTGCAGGGCGAAGCAAGTACATAGAGTATCTGGGAACATTAATTGTCTCCCTCCAACCTTAATCAATTTGGAACTAGGCGAGATGGGCAGAAGTTTTGGCATTCGCCATTTCGGGTTATATTCTGAAATTGTTGTCGGCGTACTGTGAATTATATGACATAAAGCCATAATGGAGCACGTGAATGCATCAGGCAAGTCTATGTCACCAATGTTCGTATTGAAGGGCAAGACAAACATGTCCGTATATGGTTTAATTATTTCTTTTTAATGGAAATTCATCTCTTGCTAAAGAAAATGACATATCCATGCTATGTCTCCCTCCCCACACTACGTAGATCCTCAAGCCCTTTGATGGGTCCGTTTTCGGATCGTTAAGTACAGCCTTCAACGCTGCGTGTTATGACTATCTTGGTCAAAATCCCCTCAACATAACATAATGAGGTTTTTTCTGGGTTATTTAAGACGGCATAGGATAATTTGTTCACAAACAAGAACGGGTAGTCCCGTTCAATCCCACAGCTACCTAACAGGAGTCCTTCCACATCACAGCCAACAGATGGTCCGACATCCTAGCAAATCTCATTGTCTTGCCCTATTCCCCTCTCAACCTCTCCTGAAGTGTTTACGCATTTTGCTGTACCTTTAGCAATCATAACAACAGAGCGTTCACTACCGGTTATACCGTGTAACCCTCCATCTCTCCGGAAGCCTCTACTTTTGCTGCTGTACCTACAACCATATCATCTCGGATATATGTTAGCCTAACACCCAGTGCCTACCTCTCCTTTGCTTACGAAGAATCGGCTGCTGCGTTTACTGTAGACAATATCCAACCCACGATACAATCAGTTAATGAACAGCAGCTGACAATCGAGTCTTTACCAGATACAGGTACCTCAGAATTGTTGATGAGCTTACTAAGCAGCGATCGACTGGAACATAGTATGGAATCCGACATGATTGAACAAAGCGTTTGAAAGAATGGCAATGAAATAAAAGTGTATTTATATACGAATTTTTGAACAAATACAATTATTTCGTTTCGTAATTATTAGAATTCTGAAATTTGGTTCAACATTCCTTATTTGGGTCAAGGCTAGATACAAGGCCATTTTGACGAAAAAGGTCAAGACTAAATTTCATTGGTCAATGAGTCTTAATAGGCCGTGGGCCCAAGATCGAGAACCCATCTTCATCTTCACTGCAGCATGTCAAAATTTAAATAGAAAAACAAAAAAATTCACCTCCCTCCTCCCCACCCTTTACCTTCACTCAAAAATTCTTGTATGTGATGTTTTGAAACATTAATTAAGAAATTTGATTATTGAAGTTTAATATTTAAACATGTAACAAAAAACAAAAAATTATCCAAAAATAAATATTTACTTAAAACAATAAATCATTCACGCCAATACCTTTGTCTGTACTTGTCTATCTGCGAGTGAACACAGCTTCACTGCATGTGGTGCATTAGGTGAAGAGCAGGGAAAGACTTTATGCAGAGTAAAAACAAATGTTTTTGCCTCCAAAAGCAAGTGCGGACAGTACGACGGTCACATATAGGAAAATACACACTTCACTCGGACTGCTGACAAGTGATAAAGAGAAAAGAGAGATACATGTTTTAAAAAACACAGAAAGAAGAGATGAAGAAAAAAATAGTATTAAAGAGACCAACAAACGAATGGCTTGATTTGTTTATGATCAAATAATTTGCATGAATACTTGATATGTTTTAGTTTTCAGCGATTATCCTAAATTTGATGCATTACACTGTACTTATTGTTACTGGGCGTAGGTTTTTTGGGACTTTGGATCATCGGAAGTCTGATATTAATATTACAGTTCTATGCATTCTAGACACAATTGACTCATAGTAATCTGATAACAACTGTAAACAAACATTAACGAAAACTATAGTATACAAATCTTTATAAGCTACAGATGTACCTTGTAGATACATTTTGACAATTGCATTACATTTTAGATATCAGATTCGGGTGATTGATGATCATGTCCTTGTTTTTTTGTAACCGAGTAATCAACTGTAAAATTACAAATCCACATAGTACATAGTTTCACAAAGATTCACACGCTATATCTTATTCTGAAAGTATATCTGTACTCACATAAGAAATATATTATACATTTGTAAATGTTATTCCATTCCAATGCTGCCCTGCAGGTAGGGCGTAAGCATTGTACCTGCTGCCCCCATTGCATGATCGTAAGAGGCGACTAAATTTGGGATCTTATCTTTTCTCTTCTTTCTGAACAACTTTATTCTTCCTAATGTCTCCCTTGACAATGCCTCACTTTTGGCCTTTAGTTGAGCGTTCGCCTCTGTGAGGAAGGCTTTGGGTTCTGTCCCCTGGCCGAGACATACCCGAGTCTCTAAAAATGGTAGTTGCTGCTCCTGCTTAGCGCTCAGCATACAAGGAGTGGGACGACTGGTTCGCCCGTTGTCAGTATAATGTGACCGGATGGGGTGTGCTGCTGGGTGTCTTCGGCAGTATGCTTCAGTGAGGTAGCACTATAAATCGGCAAAAGTTTCGGCCTATCACAAGGAGACTTAACACGAACATACCGCAGCCTCCCAAAACACACATACGCACTCACCACACGCATTCATGTCGCACACACGGGAGGCCGTCCTTAAATGACCTTAGCTGTTAATAGGACGTTAAACAAAATAAACCAAACCAAAACCATTCCAATGTATATATATATACATGTTTGTGTGTTTACATTCCAATAGATTAAAACAGGAGTACCACAGGGTGGCACAATATACGCCCGTCAAACTCCATATATTTTTATATACAATCTTATATTAAAATAAGATTTGCATCACCTTAAGTGTGGCTATCTAGCATGCTATAAATCTCATTTTCACCAAAAAATCAATATTAAAGTTTCTGCCAGTTTGAGGAAAATTAACACTCAGGTCTTCAACATCAGAAATTGACAGCAATAAAGTTTTTTTCGGGGAATAATTAAACATCATGACAGTAAAACATTCGAAGTTTCAAATAAATCGGTCGAAAAAGTAGGAGATTGTTTGACAAAAATCAAAAAATGAAATAAACAAAGGGGAATAACTTCTTTAGAAAAACGGTATAATCAGAATTCTTTTCAGGAAGACACAATTTCATATCGTGATCATAAAGTATACAAAGTTTGAAATAGATCGATCGAAAATATAGGAGGAGTTTGCAGGACAAACCAAAGTTTACGCCGGACGGACGGACGGACAGACAACGCCATACCATAATACAGGCTTATAAAAATAACGCATATTAACACATATCCTTCAAATGGTGAAAGTCTTGCCAACCGCCTCTTTCAATTTCATCATCATGGTAAAAGAATGATTTGTATCGTATTCGAGGTACTATGACAATAATCAATAACAAACTTTTTTTTTAAATCTCTGGACATATTTTACTACTATTATTGACTGGTGATCTTCAATGTCAATGTTCCATGCTAATCCTGATCTCACACAAGTGTCCTTTTTAATTGACCAGTCACGGACCAATATTCGAGGACCAATACTGTCCTGCATGTAGGGCGTAAGAATTGTACCTTGCATGATCGTTAGAGGCTACTGAATGTGGGATCTTATCTAATCTCTTCTTTCTTACCAACTTTCTTCTTCCTAATGTCTCCATTGACAATGCCTCACTTTTGGCCTTTAGTTGAGCGTTCACCACTGTGAGGAAGGCTTTGGGTTCTGTCCCCTGGCCGAGACATACCCGAGTCTTTAAAAATGGTAGTTGCTGCTCCTGCTTAGCGCTCAGCATATTAGGAGTGGAACGACTTGTTCGCCCGTTGTCAGTATAATGTGACCGGGTGGGGTTTCCTTCTGGGTGTGTTCGGCAGTATGCTTAAGTGAGGTAGTACTATAAATCGGCAAAAGTTCCTACCTATCACAAGGAGACTTAACACAAACTACCTGGGAAAATACCGATAACAAACTTCAACTTTCAAAATCCAAGATGACCGCCCGTCGGCCATTTCATTTCCTGACCAGCCTCAAAATCAAATGGGCAAACCTTGAGACCAGGGGAGATCTTCATATTTTGGGATGATTGAGTCATATCCTTCCAATACTCTCAAGAAATGGCGATACTAAAGCTTGTTTACGGACAGACGAATGGCGATTTGAACAGCACACCAGAAATGCCGATCTATTAAATCTTATTTGTTTATCAGTCAAACTTTGGTGTATTTTCTATGCACCTTGGTCGTATACTCTGCTTGAGTATTAACGATCCCTTATAGTTCACAACTATGTACTCATAGCAACGGTCGCCTTTCGGAGAGGAAATCTCTTATCACAAGAGACCACTGGCGTTTCTTAAGTATGAAGTATCAATTAACTCCACAAGACAATCATTATATATAGTAGAATAGACTATAGTTTGTTTCTGTATTGACATGTATCGCAGTAGCCAGAATAATCGATTACAATAGCTTCAATTGATTTTAAAACCCTTGAGAAGCATGGGAATTTGCCCTAGTCTGAATCGATTGGGATGTCCACGTAGTTACTTATATGACGATATAACTAGCTATACTGTTCACTACTGCATTAATCATTATGGGCTCTTATTTCCTCGATATTCACTCTTTCATAATTCTGCAAAATAGCAACAAATAAACTAAAAATAACCCTTTTAGCAAGTGCTTGTTTTTGCATGCATTTCTTGTACCATATAATATAATTATTAGTCTGCTATTACACATTACAAATAATGTATGATTTTTACCGTAGTTCACCGTTATTTTTCGATATTGATAACGATTTTGATAGACTGAGATAGGGTTATGAATATAAAAGTAATTATTTTTGTTTTGTTATTTCGCGGTTGAATTATATGCCCAACTCGTACTTTCATGAAATTAATTGCTTTCAACCTTTGTATTCCACCGTAAACTGTCAATGTGTCATTTAGGCCATAGCATGGACTGTCACGTTCCAACGTTGGTTGAACATGTCCTTACGCAACACCACGACCAATAGAAAGGCAGCGGGTCATTAATTTGTTACGATGATATGCTTCGTAATTGACAGCTCCAGGCATTACTTGCACTGTCTTTAATACAAATCCAATACCATTTTGACATTTGCATTTCCAGATCAACATGTTTTTCTGAAAAACACACACACTCATGACACGCATGCACATTGTACACAGCGGGAGGCTGTACTTAGATGGTAATAGCTGTTGACGTAAAATAAAGTAAACCAAACAAACATTGCCAGGGAGAATATCGCGATAATAGTCAATGGCATGCTGTATCTTACGTTATTAATGTGTTCTCATGGCAAAGTTATTATCGCTATTAAAAAAAAGAAATTATGCAGACATATACTTTGAGTTCATAACATACTATTTTGCTATTTGACTCATCAATGAACGTTTTCAGTAAACACCCATTAAATTGAATGACTATACATTTGGCATGTATGCATGCTTTACATGCCTGTCTCACTAGTTAGAAATCCAAAATTCAAATAAATATGTATTAGCGACATTACACGTCGGCGCAGTATCAGGACTGTCAAGGAGACTTCAAGAGAGGAGAGCAATGTCACTGACAAATATTTAGGATGCATGCCTGTATATCTGCTCCCTGATCATTGTTTTCATTTTCCCTTAAGAAGAATTTTAAACCAATCACATCAGAGTTCCAACTTCGGCGTGATGCAGGAGGTGAAATATAGGAAACTTGTTATGACTGACATCTTAGAAGTTAATTTAGAGTGTAGGCACCGGTGGCGAATGAATTGGAAGCTATACAACGTTACGGTAATTGTTAATTAGTTAAATTACTGTACGCAGAAAAAAAGCGACAACAGACATGGTAACGTAAAAGATCAGATGATTCAAGCAGTAAATGGAGACTTTACGGCTAGTCGGTGGCCGATACACATTGCCAGTACAACCACGCCAGTACAACCACGCCACAAAACCCACATTAGTTAGAAAGAGACATCTTGCGTTGCACTTTCACCTGGAGAAATGTACATACAATTTAAATATAGCAACGCTTGTTTAAGTATTCTCACTTATAGCAATGGTAAATTTAATGTACTGGAAAACGTATTTTATTTAATATAAACAATTTCGAAAAGAGGTCCAAAGGGTTTTAACGCAAACCTAAGTTTTGCAATTTAATAATTGATACATAGTATGACGAATTATCCCTTTTTCATTTCACTGATCAGCACTATTAAATTGGCAATGAGAAGTGAGAAAATATGAGTTTTGTCCTTTATTGAGACAAAGTCTATCCTGCTCTTTGCTTATGTCCATCTTTTAAAGTAGGTGGTGGGCACTAGTTACTAGTAGTTGATTGTCCGTGTAATACGGCCAGGTAAGATATACTATGTGCTACTAAGTCTGGGTTTTCTTTTAATGTGATCACACAATGCCCATGAGTGCCACTACATATTGGGGATAGTCTGTCCCTGTATCCGGAATGTCTGCACATTTGCTGTTAATGTATTTGACAAACTTTTATTTCAGATGTAAATGAAAAGTATAACCGGAGAACCCGGGGACAACCACCGTGGTTAAGCAGGTGACCCTATATCTTTTCACCCCCGGCCGCCTAGGTGAAAGGCAAGTGTGTTACCATTGTGACACCCGACCCCCCTCCCCCTCATTATTACTAAGATGTGATGTACATGTGGTAGTAAAACAATCTAAGTATACACTTTATGAAACTTTTTAAAATATTTCAGAATTACTATTTATGAAAACAATGTATGGTTCATCAGAATTATCAGAATACTTTTTTTTTCTTCTTTTTTTTTAACAGAATACAGGACGTGGGGTGCTAATATGGTAGTATTTAGATATCAAAATACACCCAGCCGAATGCAAAAGCAAAACTTGAAGCAATATGAAAAATAATAATTGTATAGCAATTGGGATGCCATAAAATTGACTTCAACAAAAAAAATTCAAACATTTTCGTATATACACTTTACGGCTTGATAAAGTACATTTGTCGCAAACAAGCTATTTCGTTTACAAGCACGCATGTGGCAGACGACAGGAACGTGACGCTGTTGAACTCTGAGCAGGGCGCCATTGTAGAATTGACGAGAAAATGACAGAACCGGAAATGGTCTTTCCCAGCATGCTGTGCGGCTTTGGGATTGATGGCGCCAACTATTGTCGTTGCTTTCATTGAATAAAAATATAATTTAATGAACTAGCCAGGCAACATGCTGTGTCTTCGTCAGAAATTGTCTATCAGTATTATGTAGTCACGTATCGTGGTGAATGTGATGTATCAGAATGGAAATACGTGCGTTCAATGGTACATCTATTTGATTATAACAACTGAAGATATGCTAAAACTAATGGAAATTCTGTCAGATGGAAACCATGTCCAGAATGCTGCAATCATTTACCAAATAGTGAAGTAAGTGAAATTTACAACAGTGGAACGTTGTCACAGGCATACTTTCCAGATCATTTACCATGTCATTTACTTATCTGGTTGATATTGATCTTTGGAAGGATGGAATGTTTGTTGATTGAATGTGAGATAATGTGATCGACTGTTTGAGTGATATGACTTTCCGATGGACGGCATCTTCGTTAGTTATGATGGTAGCGAAGATAGAAGGATTGTGTGAAGACACGAAGAATGTGGGTAAATACCAGAATATATAATTAACTATTGAGCGAAGATTTTTCTTTGTAATGACAATAGATATTAACGGGACTTTTAAGTGTCTCCACATAAAACTATTTCGTTTATAACATGACCTCGTTTTATTGATTTCGAGTTGAACATTATTTTAGTTTGTCAATCTTTGCAATACCCATGTTTACTTCGCCACTGACAACAACAGAGCACGCTATACCAACATTCTCTACCCTTTCTTTACCTTTATTTTTCCCTGATGGCTCATACTTTCCGTTTTTCTCCACATGAATTATACATGTAGCGATTCTTTTTCGGTATAAATGCGTTCTCTGTGAGGTACACATTCGCTGTCATTCTCACCAGTGGCCAGTAACAACGTAACGGCAATGAAATAGCAAAAAAAAAACACGTTAATCAAAATAATTGGACTGTTTTTTGTTGCCAAAACTCGTACAACACAACAAAATCTCTCAAATCCCACGCCAGCACGTGTCCTCACCAGCAATGGTGACAGTGGTACCAAGGGAAATCAGCCCTGACGTATAATCGATGCGACGGCCATTTCGTTAAAATCGAATAATAAAATTTCAAATTGAGTCATTTCCGGTTTATCCGTGACAAGGATTGGAGTTGATCATGCCAGACTGCGACCAAGAATGTGGTATGTTGAGTTTTATATGTATTCCGGAATAATAAATCGATCCGGAAGTAGATGTGACGGAGGCTTTGGATTTGATTAATTAAATCCGTTGCCCATAGTTATATAATGGGCACAATTATCGTACATAGTCAGGCATTGCGTGTACCGTTACGTAGGTCACTGGGACGCTTGACCCTGGCGCAATGTACTGGTAATATACTTTATGGTGAGAGGTAAAACATGTTTACGGGAACGAGGAAAGGATGTTAATCTGTAGCAGAGTGTAGCTTTTATACAGACAGACGACACTTACGAGCATACCATAAACACAATAAAATGTTGATGCTTAGCTGGTGACTCTCGAGGACCTTTGCTCAGATGCATGTCGAATTATTCTTGTAAGTTGCAACAAATAAAATCCAGATGTATAAAAGAAGAAAAGTCAGACTGAAAGTTATATGTTTGATGAAGACACCTCTATAGTTTTACCCACATAAAAATTTCGAACATTGAAATTTCATTCTATTTTTTTTCTAAAACGATTATACTTATAAATACGTAAATGGACATTGAGTTGAAAGAAATAAGGGGGAAAATCGCTGATAGATTAATATTCCCGTAAGGTTTTTATTCAAACGTTGGTATAATACGACAACTTTTCCCCTTGCACAGTGCCTAATATTAAAAAGACGTTTAATTTTCCAGGTAGGTATATTTTATAGTCCATGTAAACCTGGTATCGAGGTATCTTCTTGAAACATACTTCCATCACAATCAAAAGACTCATGGGTGGAATCCTTTGAGAGTGAATATTATAATAAGTTTGGTTATCGAACCTCTGATGATATCAATGTCAAAACAAATAGCGGTGTTCGGGGCTTGTAGATCACGGCCTCATTTGACCAGTTTTAATAAGTAGCATTTGTCTAGACTAGGAATCCTTTGGGGACGTCCAAGCGCCAACAGTCTGTAAGATAAACAGTGTAAATGAGAAAGAAATTGCAAATTAATAGACATTGTTTGTTATTTCTCTGATGTACAATTTTGGATTGCCGGATAGTATACAGTTGCCTATAGAACAGTCTGCAGACTATTATATTTATAATTTATTATACATATGATAGAGCTATTTCTGTTAATGGTGTAAGCATGATAAGGCTCTTTTATACCCTAATCAACACAGCTGACCTTATATGTGTATATTTTCTTAAAACACGAATAAATCTAAAAACTTGAAATAAAATAATTTGTTCTTTATAATATTAACATTAAGGCCAGCAATACATGTCAAGAATCATCGAGGGAAATTAAAAATCTGTATAAATCTAAAGTCATACAACCACCACATGGCATATTTTGATATTTTGTTTATAGTAGAACATTATTTCAGTACACGACACACTGTATAAAATTTGTCTTAGCCCCGAACAAACAAATAAACGACGCCGACTTATAATATAATATAATTGATAATCGATCATCAACAATGTCTCCATTTATTTTTTTACGCGTCAATTTTCCGAAGATAGGACATGAGATTCCAACGTCCTGCCCAATGGTGCAATTCTTACGCGTTACCTGCTGAACCAGGAATATTCATAATTGACATTTATTTTTCTCTATTACCAAATGTATACTTGAAGCATGAAACTATTCACTCTTTTTTTACGATTCTGAAAAGCCTTAACATTAGAGTATACCTTACCTTGAATGTTTGTTATTCCAAGTGAAGATGGAATTAAGTTTAGCCCAAAATTACGCAGGTAAAGCTATGGCTGAGTTATTATGAGCTCATGGTAAATCAATATTATCTCACAAAAAACTCATTTTCATTTGTCTCCTTTCGTTCTCGTTCCTCGGCTCAATTTAGGAATGATTAGCTGAAATCGGTAGAGCTATGATATAACCTTGAGAATCACAACATACTTTCGGCGAGATCGAAATAAGACGATTTTCTTGTCGGCGTTAATTATTGACTTATTTTGTTTGGTGTAATCTCGATGAACATGATAATGATACGTAAATGAGTAAATGAGTATTTTTAGGTGAATCTAATTTTCTTGAAAATATGTACCTGCGAATATTCCCACCGACGTGAATGTATCTGGTTGTAGCACTATAAATATCTAATGATTAAAAACAGAACAGAAAAACAAAGGATGACAGCACATTCGCTTTCTAGTCAACTCAACAGTTCTGCATTACGAAAATAAAATAAAACTTATTACAGGGTTAATGTATATTTGATTAAATATTTCGGTAAAACCGTTAATTCTGTGATAGCAATAGTTAGTGCCAAGAGAAAAATAAAAATTGTGTAAAATCAATGCTAGAAATTGTTACAGAATTACTTCTGTATTTCTTTCGTTTACATGCGATATCAAAGACCTAATTCTTGCGACCTTGCCATCTAGACCCTAATTGTGTGGCAGTGTCCACCAAGTGTTGGGTAGGCAGACGACACGCGCCCTTGGAATCACAAAACGGAAAGTGACTTATCTATTACAGGATCATGTCTGTCCAAGCCTGGTTAGCTAGCATAATCTTTTTCATACAACATATGATGGTTGAGGGGATTCATTTCTTGTTCAAAATGCGATTAATAATATCCCATTTGGGTGAATCTTCTACTTCCCACCCAGACATGCATATCAAACCCCTTGCCTGATTTTATTTTTCTTAGAAATCATTGATAATTTAAGGCTGTTTTAACTTATTTCATATAACCTAACATCTCTTAAAAAAGTTATTCATATATGTATATAATGTACATGAAAATAGGACTCGCTAAAATACCACATTTCCTAGAGTTTCAAGGAAAATTAAATGTAAAAAGTACACATTCCAAATAATATTTATTGAAATATCAGTGAGAGAAACATGAATTTTGCGGCTTTATCTTTTGGCTTGATGCTGGGATTTAAAGAAAACGAAATTGCAAATTTTCATATGAATGTCGTAGCTTATCTTATGTTAATCAGATCCTTTGAAGTGACTCCTTGAATAATAGGGTAAATATTGAACTTATGGTTTAAATCGTGATTACATGTGTCTGTCATTGGGAAACTTACCCATTGACGTCACTTTCGCTCAGTGGCAAACTGGTTCTCCAATGCTATCAAGGCTGACTTCCTCTTCATAGACAATCGTTCTCGCCAAGGTATTAATTTCAACGCGAGAATACATTTTCCCTGGGCTACGTAAAAAATCAAATCATAAAGACATTGTATATTAAAGAGATAATTAAGAATGTCAAATTTTTGACAGTTTGCATTTATAAATATGGTTTCAGATGCGTTGCTATTATGACACAATCTGGTGCAATCTATATGTCGGGTATATTTAACAGTTGATATACTGGCACGTTTATCTGAATAAAATAAATTGTGACACTGGAGAGGCAGACTTTGAGATGTATTGTTCAGGCACCAACAGCCTTCATGTCTCGCTGTCAGCTTAATCGATGGACATTTCAGAACCAATTCTAAGCTCTTCATGAAAGATTAAATGTAAGCATAACCATATAACGTTGAATTGCTTTGTTCTTGAATCAAGGGCTGTGCCTTGCCAATGCGGATTGGAAAACTTGACCTAGAAAGAGATATACAATAAAGGCCTGACGACGCAATGTCTATTTCAACAAGTCTTAGGGAAATATGTAGAAATCATCAAAGGCAAAGATTGCGGTTGCAGAAACGTGTCAGAATCACATTGCTGGACATTTTTCATTTTGTTGTTTAGCTTCCAGCAACAAATCTTGTCAGAGTATATGTTTATACGCGGCCATATTAGCACGGGGGATGACGACAACCAATTTGTCACTCTTCTCGTTGGCAACCTGATCCGTGTTATAGAAAAAAATAGACGGATTTGAGCACCGGGAATACTATCTAGTCTGAAAAGACATTATAAAATCTTACAAGTAATGGAGAGCTGATAATAAAGTCAGGCTTATTGAAATTCTCTGTGTAAACCACAGACCAGAATTTCCGTTCTCTGGGGTATGGTATCTGCCCAAGTTTTCTTTGTATCTTATCGATTCTGGAATAATGTTGCAAAGACTTTCAATTCTTTTCTTTTAGCGTGTTTTTGATGTTGATTACAGTGAATTATTTGCAATGTATTAATCACACCAGGAACAAGGCGACCTTTCCATCAAGCATCATCTGAAACAGTCTGTTCTTCCAAGTAAGCCCGCAGCATGCAAGAAAATCATCGAGGAGAGAGCGGAGAAATGTTAAATTTCACGAAACTGACAATTGCTCGACGTCATACCAAATTAAAGTAAAGCAGGTGCTCAGTGAAGCGGTAGTAAGACGTCGACAGAAAACAATTTTATCCACGATATACTGCGTTAATTCAATGGTACAAAATTCTCATCACGACGCTAGATAATTACGTTATTCCAAATTAAATTTTCAGATTTTTTAGCCCACCTTCATCAGATGGTAGACTATTCGAATCGCCCTGCGTGCGTGGTCCATGGTCATTTCGTCAGTTAACAATCCTTTGCAGAATGCAGGTATATTCCTCAAACGTCATGTGCTGGTTTCCCTTGTTCCCCAGTAATGCCAATTCAATTTAGATTTTTCATCTAGAAAAACAAAATGACCTACAAGCGAGTGCCTTTGATTTTGATAATTGAAAATTCTTCATGTGTAGGCTCCTGTTGGGACCTAGCTGTGCCAATTTAATTTTGATTTTTGATCAGGAAAACAAAATGACCAACAGTGGGCTATCCTGGATTTTGAGATTTGAAATTTGTTATCACTGTTTCTTGAAAGTACTGGAGGGATATTTCTCAAACTTGATGTGTAAGGTTTTCCTTGGTCCCTAGTTGTTCCAATTCAATTGAAGGCTTTTGATCACAAAAACAAAATATGCGACAGACGGCCATCTTTGATTTTGAGAATTGAAGTTTGTATCGCTATTTCATAAAAAAATAATTGGAGGGCTCTTTCTCAAAATTCACATGTAGGTTCCTCTGGTCCTTGTCTTCGGGTTATAAGAGAGGAAAAGGGTAAGAAGGGAAAGGTAGAGTGAAGATCAGTCTGATATAGAACCAATAAATATCATTCACTGGCGGGCACCAAGACTCCTCAAAGCGTTTTCAAAGGGTTTTCAAGGGGCAGACGGGAAGGAGTGTTCAAAATTATTGTTCTTTCGGTAGATTGTTTTGAGTGTCGAGACTTACTGCACAGTACGTACAACTGTAATGCCTCAGATCGCAAGGTATAAGGTTCTCGTAGAAGTGGAGTGTGACTGTCTACTTCGTTGTTAAACATCTCATCTGTCATCTTACATCTCGTAACCTTTGCACACAAACTTTCACCAATCCGGAATGGTCTCAAAGGTGAATGATACAGGTTTTGGTTTATTAGTTTTATTTGTAACATCCTATCAACAGCTAAGGTCATTTAAGGACGGCCTCATGTGTGTTTTGGGAAGCTGCGGTATGTTTGCGCTAATGATTCATTACGGAAAACTGACATTCAATGAGGAAATAAACGTGCCGTGTATATTTGTCAAAAATGAACGCGATGCTAATTAAGGGGGTCTCGTCTGTGATGCTAGGGGTCTCGTCAGTGATGCCAAAGGACTCGTCAGTCATGGGAGGGGATCTAGTCAGTGTTATTAGGGGGACTCCTGAGCGATGCAAGGGGGACTCGTCATTGACGCTAGGGGCCGAAATTCAGGAGAATCAGAAAGTATAAGATGTTAAGAAAAAGAAGTTTTGCTTTGTTTTGTATTGTTTTACATCCATTCAACAGCTATTCTAAGAGACTTTGTCAAAGGAGACATTAGGAAGAACAAAGTTGCTAGAAAGATGAGAAAATATAAGTTCTCAAGTTTGGTTTTCTCTTACGATCATGCAATTTGGGCAGCTGGTACGCCTTATCTGCAGGACAGAATATAATGGCAGGGAACGTGTCAAAAACTGAAAAAAGAGATAATTTAATCAATTTCGCATTTCTTGATATTGGATAATTGAGATACTGAGTATAGTTTGAACCGGTGCCACTACAAAGAATTTTAACGTGGCATGCAGGTTTTCTTCCGTGTCCCAAATGAAGCACTGCCCTGCAGGTAAGGAGAAGATTTGTACCTGCTGCATCCACTCCAGGATGGTAGGAGGCTACTTTTTAGGGATCTTTTTCTCTTCATTCTAAACAAGTTTCATTTTCTTAATGTTTCCATTTAACACTGCATTGCAAGTCTAAACTTCTTCTCAAATCTGTTAGCATATACAAACTTTTCAACTATGTGAAACCCGTTGGTGTGTATCACAAGATTTAGTTAACTATGGCCACTTTTTTATTCTAAACAATACGTGAGTGTACCAATCTATATTTACATTGACATGTTTCGTTGGATTTTGGGGGTTTTCTTGTCTATTTTCTCTCGCCATTGTTTGGCCCTAATGACCTTTCTAATGTTATTTGGCCGTTAAGAATTTATAACTAACAAAGTGTGTGTCTTTGGCAGTATGCTTCATTGAGATAGCACTATAAAGTCGCTATCAGTTCCGCGATGTTAGGAGACATACACGAAGATACTGCAGCATCCCAAACCACACGCATACACAACATGCATGTATCGCTCACACAAGGGGGGAGGGTGCCCTTAAATGACCATAGATGTTGACAGGACATTTAACAATACAAAACCAAACGAAGGGAACATTGAATAAACCAGAATCATTCTAATGTCTATCAAAGTTATCCTACCTTTCCTTTATATACCGTTTTTGTCTGTTTTTATGTTTTCTTCTGTTGGTCTCCTGTATGACCCCGTCTATTGAGAGGGTGTTAAAAAATCTGCAAAAACTTACGATATACGTGAAATACTTATGAACGACAGCATTATGTTCTCAGCTCAATAATTTGATGACAAACTCTTACATACCAGTGTTAAATACAAATCGATAAAATGTCACAAAACAAGCGCTTAAGAAGCAATTCCCTACAGCATACCAACTGTAATTAGAGCGTTTTATATGTTAGTTATCGAAAGATACCTAGAAAGTGTCGTTGTCTATCCAACAATCACGGTTTACTCCGATATGTTAAGCTTCAGTTAAGAAGACTTTCAATTTCATTTCCGCTTATCAAGTCTTCATTCTCTTGGACATGAATACATGAGAACATGATTTCCGATCGATATAGACTACCTTATACAGACAGATCTAGGATTTGTTTTTATCTATAGTGGTATATATAGAATCCACCATACAGCACGGATAGTGTATACAACATGGCATGCTGATAGTCACCTAGGAGCTTCTGGTAAAAAGAACACTCACAAAGGTTTATCGTTGTCCTACATACCACGTTCAAAATCTCACGAATAGTGGACACATCGGTTCCGTTTTATACATAGGTTATATTCTTTTAAAACTAAAATGTATAATTCATTGTGACCCTCCCATTATGAATTTTCACTATTGTTTAGGCATTTTTTGTCTAATTTTCCTGACCTGTTTCCACAATTTCGGCCCTTCGATACTCATTAATGAGGAGTCCTAGAAGGACGAAACAGCTGTATGATGCAGTTATATACTTCGTTATATACGAAATCAATTACTTAATTTATAGTGAAAGGTGCGATATATGTTTGTTTTGTACAATCCTTCTACTATTTTGTATTTTTATGTCACACTTTCTAAGCTAATCAAGTAAAAACATGTTATGCTAGCAATATCTATATTAAGACAAGATCGTGTCTGCGTGTACGTGTCCCCTACCAATGACGGTCTCTTGTTATGTGGGTTCAGACAAATAAACAACACGAAAATAAGGGGCTTGGCAAGGGGAAATTTAGCCCACAATTATCAAAATATTAGTTTGATTCCGACAAGTTTACATGGATACTTTACCTTGTATTGCCGTTTAAAACACGCCAACCAAAATATACCACTTCAATCCTATCGTAAATTTTAATTATCTTACATTTTATATCAAGCGTTATAATTACATTTCCTACCCCTACTGTAACCCCTGCACACCAATTACCGAACTTCGGTGGAAAATGGAAATGAAACCCTACCATCACAGTCCCATTACCGCTCAGAAGTGTTGTCTGTCATTTGTGTTTCTATGACAAAGTTGTCGATTTTTAAGCAGTCTCCTTAATGCAATTTGTTTCCCAATTCCGAAATGAAATTCTAATTTGCCGCCATGCCCCCTAACCAGCAGCGTGAAATAAACAGAACTAGTCAAACAATCTACCACGGTACGTCCCGAGGGTATTCCGAAATGTATTTGAAACCCACCAGTCATTCTATTTAGCTTCGATTACCTTTCGTGAGACGGAGTAACTGGATTATTTTTAAACAGAGAAAATACTGCAGATTTTCGAAAATATAGAAATGATTGTTTACATTTACGTCTCTTGTGCAATAATGACGAGCAATATTTCTGGGACACGAATTGAATATTTTTGTTTGTATATGTTTACAAAAAATATACTGATGACTAGTTCAGGTATGTGTCTAATTGAAATACGAAAAGATCGCGTATATAAGGCAATTACAACACGCAGTCTTGAATAAAACGCCAGTGCTTATTAAAAACACTAGTTAACTCTCCATTAACGCTCCCAGACTGTAGGGGATGTTGTAATATCTTTGGTAATGAGATCTGTTTAGTATTTCCCGCATGGATTGGTCATCTAATGCCTGTTGCTAAATTTGAAATCAGACGCATGCGCCGAGGCGGAAGGAAATCAATACCTACCGATACAATCTATCACAAATGAGTTTACGGACCTGACGAATCGGAACATTTTTGTAGATAAAGATGATGACGGATTTTACGACACTGAAGCCAATTTATGTCCTGTTCATTCCTGAAATCTCGTGTCTGATAACGAGATTACCGGACCCTTAAATGAGAGGAAGCTCATTGATTGGTAGTAAAAGGAGGCGACCCTAAACGTTGAGGGCTTAGATTGTATAAAGATTAAAAACCCAACAAATACGTTTTTGTCGATTTATCAACGGAATCACAGACGACCGGAAGTGGACAGATTGATTTGTAATTACCTACACAGGTCACGTGCTCCAGTGGCGTTGTGTATACATTTGTTTTATGTCACCCAGTATCGTGATCGGACTGTAGACTAACATTCAATAACAACAGAACCATCAATAATTCCGAATGATCAAATCTTGACGAGCCTGTTTCTCATTAGTCTTTGGTTCTCGTTCGTTTACTTCATTAATGACAATTAACTACATATGTACGTGTATTCATTTAGAAATCCAAATCTTAATACGCTTTATTTTCATTGATCCAAAATAAAACATGATAATGTAAACTATATAATCTATATCATGCTAACAAAGGAAACATGTCTCATCCACTATGTATTCATTTGATATCTTTTCGCCGCCACCGTTTATCATTTTTAAAGGACATGTTACAGGAACAACATATTTTTTCCCATGAACCAATTTGACTAGGTGCTAGTATTTGCAGTAACTTTAGAGTTTATCCATGGGATACAGTTTGAAGGAGATTAATATGTACCAGGGGTCTGGCTATGGCCTACTCAGTGCTGCCCACAAAAGGTGTCATTTATCAAAGCAATGTCGTATGCTGTCAAGAGTAGTATTTGCTGCAAATTGTGAGCCTAAATATGTAGGTAAATATTGAACAATGAATATGTATGTTTAAATATATAAATAATAGAATATTTAATGTTAGGCCCATTTTTAGTTTATTGAGGATGGTGAACATTTCAGGAAAATTGGGAATCGCTAAGTTTGTCACATAAAGATCACATTTTGATAAGTGAATTTCTAAAAAGAAAAAAAAAGAAAAACAAAACATACAATGACTCATAGTCCGGTGTAAATTTTTAGCTTAACTCTATGGCTCAATTTCGTGAAATAATATATTTATCCAAACTCAAGTACGAAAAATAGTACCATTTATATACACATTTTAGATATCATTTTTTTTTTACATAAGTCAACACCCCTTTCCGTTTTTTTTTGTTTTTTTTTTTACATTCTGGTGACACGATTTAGTATATTTATTGATTGGCTATAGTGAGAAGGTCGACAAAATTAGTAACCAGTAAATTGATCTATTCAAGTCAAAATTGTTGTATGATCTATGCCAACGTAAGTATTCATAACCATTTTACTATATATTTAGTGTTTAATGATTAACTCAAAATCACAGAAACACAGGTACTATGATGGTGATAGTGTTATCTGTAGCACCTGATTCAATTATCTATGTAGTGAAATCGGACGTTAGTCAACACAGAAATGTTATGCAATGCTTTAACATCTGCTAATGCCAAGTAGTTAACTTACATACATAGAACACTAATTGACACATTAAACCTTTCTGACAAAACCAATAGAACTGTTTTATTATTTTGACATACTTTTATATCTGACATACAATATGGAGCTAGAATAGGCAACTAACTGAAGTGTACTTTGCAAGATACAAACATTCCTTATGTTTGTATAGCAAAATCTATCAGTAAATATGACCGTAGAAAAATGAAAATTAGGATATTTTACTAAAATTGACCTTAAACTTTTAACAATAAATGTAATATTATTTTGTGAAGTGCATTCCTAAACACCATATTTCATTAAGACATGGAAGTAAACCTGACCACTGTAGTACATGTAATAGGATTAAGAGCAACGCAAACGGATGTATAACACGCCTGTCTGGCCCTATCTAATGTCATTTTGTTTGATATTAAAGTATTCTTTGACTTTGTAATAATTGTTAATAAAGTAAAGTCCAAAATGAGTAAGAAATATAAAAAAAAATATATAATAGATAAACAAGTAAAATGAAATCACTGCTAGAAATTCAATCCATATTGTCCGAAACGCGTCCAAAGTTAAAACAATAAAAATTCAATTATTTTTCCAAAGTTAAATGCATATCGTCCTTGCTAGACCCAACATAATCATCCATGTCAAATGACATGGTCTGCCTGAACTGTAGACCATTATAGAAACTGCGGCCAACTTTAACCAAACGGACGTCCTGACGTAGACGCTATACCAAATTTGTTTTAGAAGTTACATTGACATAGCAGTTTGACCGATCATATCGATATAACATTTTAATGCATAATAACATATTGATTTTTATGTGATAAGCTTTTCTTGGAAATTAAAAAACGATTGTGTACAACCATTAAATACTGTCTGGTATATTACCGTATTCAATATAGATATGGTTCACTAACACCGCCCAACCCGTGTAGGAGAGGGGAAAGAATACACCTGCTGTATCTGGGACCCCTTGCAGGGTCAGGGGAGGTTACTCCAATGTCTTCTATTCAGGGGAAGTTGAAAAGCCCTATAATAAGGCCTGATGTACCCCACTGCATGTTAATCGTAGAAGACGACTAAAAGTGGACCCCTGAAGAATCGCGGACTTTCTTCCGTGTCTTCGATTTAGGGAGCATTGAAGAGTTCTCCCCCATTGCAACCCTTTAAATAATTCCTTTGTCTTTCTGTCCTTTGTTTTCCTCTATATGTGTCGCAGTGAAACCCGCCCTTAACTAACACCTTATGGTTATTGAAGATTTATGGTGGCGCTTACCATGCTGAAATTTGACTTACATAAGAAAAAAATTACCAATTTTTGATTTCGTCAAAATGTTGACTAGTTATCAACACTATACACTAAATCAAGAATGTGAAAAATCTTAAAATGATACATTACTCTGGTAGGTGTACTAAGGAATTTAAGAATGCATCATTTTATTGTTTCACAAACTATGTCTTTGTAGTTTGGGCCAAAAAATTACGACTTAACTGATGCCAATGTGGTGCCTATGTTAACTATTAAATACAAGCATACTCCATACAATTACTGGATTGAAAAAAAAAATGTGATCATTATATGACAAATTTACCGGTTCCCGATTATTACTTAAATTTTCAGCATCACTACTCAATTATTGTATACCAAATAACAATAATAGCTGGATGGAACGCTCCAATAAAAACTTGAACAAGTTACAAAAGCGAATAAAATGCTGAAATGGTCTGTTAGTGATACTACATTTCGAAACATCTTACTGTATTTGAGTTCATATCTACATCAAAATTACCTAATGACTATATGTACAGATTTGAAAATAAATATCACTACTTTATGTGTTTAATAATCAAATACGAACATAATCGTATGATTATTGGATTTCTCTAAAATATACCTTTCCGCCATTAAAAGTTCGCCCCTCAGCCCCCTTGGCGTTAGGCCACCATTTGTAGCTTTTAATCCCTACCCTTTACAAATGTTCTAGTCAAATTGGGCAAAATTCAAATCAGTGGTTAAGAAGTAGTTTTTTTAGATTGTTGACGGAAGGCCGAACGAACGGACGACGGACGCAACGTTATGGCATAAGTTCACCTTGTCCTTCGGACCAGATGAGCTAAACATTTGACTTTAACCTTTGTTCAGTTGCCCCTTTTGACCCCGCCTCTTATCATCATGGGGTTAGCCCAACTATTTGCACAGTGTTGAATTCCCGCCACCTAGGGATGCTACTAGCCAAATTGTTCCTTTTGGCCTCGCCCCTCAACCCCTTGGAGTCACCCCAACCAACAATTTGTAGCTTTTTGAATCTCCATCATACTACCAGACATATGAGCGATATCCATCGCTTAGTTCTAGAGAAGAAGTCGTTTATATCAATTCAGCCAAACTGTCCAGATAGTTCAAAATTATGTATATGTTAACAGTTTTTGAAAAGACGTTTTTGACTTGTTATGCTCTTATATCTCCCGTAGGTTATAGATCAATACAGTCCAATAAAATGTGTTTAACGGTTAATGGTTCATTGGATGATGTATTGAGGCTGGTCCTCATGCTTCAATCACTAGGAATGCGTTATATACGTGCGATTCATTCGAAAACGCGTAAAGGCAACTTCGTCACGGTGACTGTTTCTATAACAAGGAAGACCATTCACCGATAGTTGCTTTAATCACGGATTAAGATGATATAGGCCCATCGCTTTAATCGAGTGTAAATTGTTGACTTCGTTCATGTTGCCACTGTTTAAAATATAGTTGCAAATGGTTTATAATAGATACATTGAAGGTATAAAATCAGTTAGAAAAGTGATAGTAAAATTAATATTTTTCGAAGAGATATCCACATTTCTGTTTCTAAGTCTCCGTAGGATAGAGAGACAATCCGAATAGATAATTACTCACAATGTTAGCTCTCGAGTGTCCAATGGTAAGATGGCTACTGCTACGTAATGATAGTCCTAAGAACCATATATGTAGAATCATTGACAACAACTGTATTTTCACGGTAAGTCCAATACGAATAAACAAAAGATAAGGAGTAAATATCAAATTTGATTGTTAAAGGAAGATAAAGATCAATTTTTGGTAATTTTAAAAACCATAAGAGTAATTCTGATTGTCACGAAAGGTGCGATTGTGTTGTAGACATTAATTTGCACATTTTCTTAAAGAGGGTTGCAGCTTCGTGTGATGATACTACAAAGCGGGGACGTAAAACTCAGAACATTCTCTAAAGCTATATGACGACGGTATCTACTGAGGCCACTCTCAACATGTGTAGATGGCAAAATATAAACAAAATGTGTATTCCAATAGAGGCCCTTAAAGAAGTACTAGTTGAAAAGATGTGTCTATTAAGGGCCAATTCTTTCCTTCATCGACAACATTCGTTAGTTAACTCTTTGTGAAGTCCAGGTAATGTTAACGTTAAAATAAGAATCGTTGGTGACAGGAGAGCACCAAACATTTGAAAGAGATAGAACACTTCATACTTTTCACAAGAAAATAGTTCTCTGTGTGATCATGATTATGACAAATGAAACCAGTCCATATCAGAAGGATATGTATAGCTTGGCAAAATAAACGAGCGAGTCCCTGAACGTTATACACTGCTTCTCACAAAACTTCATAAAATGACACTCACGTTATGGAAATATACATATTTAACACCAACAAATGGAGGGAAATAAAAACAGTGGCCTAATCATGATCCCTTATAAGACTGAAATTTACATGCAACAATATATTTCTCCTGGATGCATAATTATTAACCCACTTAAAATTATAAAGTAAGCTCTTAGAGGGTGGTAATAGCGTTAAATACGTAACGTTTGGCATTGTATAGAATTATACTACAGCCTTTTTTCATGTTTTCAATCCAGCATAATTACTCAATGTAAGAGGTGTAGCATTTTTTTTTTATCTATCTTTATTTATTTATTTTTATTTTTATTTTTTTGTGACGGGATGATAAAGTATCTAAGTGTACATTTAATTTCAAAAAATGTTATTAAAAACACCAAGGATGTTTCTAACCCACATTCAGTGCCCCTTGTCGGGTTACAGCAAATCAATGTAGATTAATGATGGTCTAAAATCTGAAATCACGCTCAGTTTAGACTAGCTTTCAATACAAATAAAATGATAATAAAAAGATCAGAAATTCATATTATACAAACCCTTTGATCTTAAACAGCCATACACTTTCCGACTTTATTAATTGTAAGGAAGCTGGAACTAGTCCAGGTTAAGTCTCACGTCCACTCGTCAATGCATTCAGGCACACAGCGGAGGCCGTCCTTATATGATCATAGTTGGTGATAAAACGTTAGATAATATACAAGCTTAACTAAAATGTTCTGACATTAAGTGAATGCAACATGCATTTACCTAAATGTTACGTCGTTGTATTCGTGCATGAGTCCTTAACGGCATGATAAAACTATTCAATAACGTATAAAATAAAAGTTAGACTATAAATAAAATGTTGTCCAGCTATATCAATAATGAACGGGATATATGCATTGGGATATAGCGATTAATTCTCTTCCACTTTTGGCAACTTTCCATTGAGAGCTATTACCACAATAATCATTACGGAAGTAGTCTTGTTTTAAATTAAAGTAAATGATTCTAAAAAGCTTTAATTTGTTGGCAAAGGCACGATGATTACTAGCTGAGGTTTGGCCTGTATATCCACTTATCTACCGCCTTTTAAGGTTTTTAAAAAAAAACCTACACAAGGAAGAAATGATGATTGGTTATGAAAGAACACACAGGAAACGTTTTGGTGACAAAAATGTCTTAACTTTCAAACTGCACTGTATAATGCATGGCTAAAATAGAACTGCGCTAGCCAAAATATCATCCTTGCTCTTGCTCTCCTGTATAAAAGATAAACATCTTTTGAGGGATTTCATTAAAAACCATAGCTCAAATCTTATCAGATTATTAATGTGGATAATGCTAGCTTCTGTTACGCAATTGCACATGGTTACACTCGGATTACACTGATAGTAAATAGCTTGTCTTGAACAACAACAAAAAAAGAATCTTCGTTACATTTTTGTCATGTCAATTTGTAATGGTAGTCGGTTTAGTAGTTATGGCACTTAATCAATGGATTGGGTTTTACATTCAGGATTAGATTGGCAGGGTTGGATAATTCTGAGGATTTGCATGTAACTCTGTTATCAGTCGGTAATGTTCCATAATCTGTGCATAAAATAACATTTCACAATGTCAATTCATTAAAGAGCTAGTTTATTTTTTTCATTGTGTAATTATGCCTGGAACAAAATGGAATCCACCGGTGCTTGTGAAGATTTTTGTAGAAATTGTTTTTATCTATAAAATATAAAACGAGTAAACATAAAAAGGATGGAATGATCGAACTTCTAGTGTTTAATTGAATGGACTTTGTTTTATCACAAAAAGTAATAAACCGTTGTTTAGGGGAAAGGTAAGCGATTTGCTGAATCGTTTCTTTTCGAAGACACATGTACGTCAATACAGTATCAGAGCATTAGAGGTCCCCTGTGTTTATGCAGTTCTCGCAAATACATCGCTAGCAAACTTGAGGTAATTTGTTGGACGATAAAATGCGGTTGTTTCATCGAACGCACCCCTATAATTTGTGTGCGTTATCGAATAATCACTCTCGAATTTGCGGTGGAGGACTAACACGAAAACGCAGTAATTGTTTTAAAGTGTTTCTATTTCAGAGCTGTTATGTTCAGTGGTGTCCTCTACACACGACATTATGCTTCATTTCTCAAATGTCTTAACACATTCGTTACCATGGTAATCCTCCTATTAGCCCATTATTTCATTTTTTTACTTGATACGTTAATCAATTGATTATGTAACGGAGCTATTTCTAACACTTACTAATAAAGTTAAAAGGAAATGTATTTGATATCGGATATAATTTTCCTGCCTTAATGCACGTGGATTTTCTATATGTTTTACTTTCTTTTTGATCTGCTACAGTTTCTTTTGGAACTTTAGTTCAGGATGTCCCTAGAGTCGTCCTTTATCACAAGACATCTGCCTATTGGTCGCCCACAAACATCCGCCATTATATGACACTGATTTTTGGTGTCCCTATCATCACATGATACTGGCTATTGGAGTCCAAACAGTCAAACGTCATCATATGGCCTTTGTTGGTGTCCCACAGACATCCGTTACATATGATACTGGCTGTTGGTGTCTCCACAGATATCCGTTACATATGATACTGGTTGTTGGTGTCCCGACAGACATACGTCATCATGATATTGGTTGTTGGTGTCCCACAGACATACGTCATCATGATACTGGTTGTTGGTGTCCCATAGACATACGTCATCATGATATTGGTTGTTGGTGTCCCACAGACATACGTCATCATGATATTGGTTGTTGGTGTCCCATAGACATACGTCATCATGACACTGGCTGTTGGTGTCCCATAGACATACGTCATCATGATACTGGCAGTTGGTGTCCCCTAGACATACGTCATCATGATACTGGCTGTTGGTGTCCCACAGACATTCGTCATTATATATCACTGGTTATTGGTGTCCCCACAGGCATTCGTCCCTATATGATTGTCTTAGCTGTTGGTGTCCCACAGACATACATCATCATGATACTGGCTGTTGGTGTCCTCACAGACATACGTCATCATGATATTGGCTATTGGTGTCCCCACAGACATTCGGCATCGTGATATTGGCTATTGGTGTCCCCACAGACATTCGTCATTATATATCACTGCTAATTGGTGTCCCCACAGACATTCGTCATCATGATATTGGCTATTGGTGTCCCCACAGACATTCGTCCCTATATGATGGTCTTGGCTGTTGGTGTTCCGACAGACATACGTCATCATGATCTTGGCTGTTGGTATCCTCACAGACATACGCCATTATCTAACACTGGTTGTTGGTGTCTCCTCAGACACACGTCATCATATGACATGGATATCGGTGTCCCGAGACATCCGTCAAGATCTGACAGTGGTATTTTCAAGAATGCTAAACCCAATCAATCCACATAGTGTGTATGTATGTTACATGATGCCATGCATTCTCGTGGTTGAGATATCGGTTTTCTTGCTACACAATATGTATGGCAAGATGTCTGGGCTGATAGCCACCTTTCTCGTGTCAAGTCCTATCGCAGGGTGTTTTGCACATGTTATCGAGATGGGATCTTATAGCCTCTACCTTAAACTTTTTTTTTTTGATAATGATGATAGCATTGAGCTAGACATAGCTCTCGTGACATCTTCGACCAAATATTCGAATCTCAATTTTTCAAATGTTTCTTTTTTATAGACAGCTTGTGTTCCATTGAAAAATGCTAGTGCGGTGACTGGACGATTCAGAATACTGTAAAACACGGATAGGCCGAAATCGACGAGACCAATTAAAATATTCGACTTATCCAGTGGTTTGACTTAACAGTGTTGTTATGTACGGAAATGCAATAACATAAATGACCCTAAAGTGATCAACTGTTTGCAATACACATATCCGATCACATGGCTATACACTTTTAAGTAATGTAAGTGTGGACATTTCCTTGACCATGACTAATTTATTCAAAAAGTTCCTTAAGCATTGATACACAAACAATCTAACAAAACAAAATGTAGCCAATCACGTACGCCATTGTCCATTTATAATAACATTTAAACATGGCTGACATGTAATTGGAAGGCAAACGTCATTTCAGCTATGACTTCATTCAATCGACAAAAGTGTATACGTCGGTTTCTCGTTTGGGAGTTCTTATCAGTCAAAAATTCGCATCTGCTATATAGCGATCCAAACCACACACAAACAATAAATTAATATATTGAAATGAAAACGGAAACTGTAATGAATTATCTTTCGAAAATGATATAAAAATACATGTTCAATTGTAGAAATGAAAATGCATTTACAATTGTAAAAACAAAAATACATGTACAGGTGTAAAATAAAAAGCCTCTGACAAAAAGTGCAATGCGAATGAACACTGAAATAGCTGTCGGTTCGACAGATTTGATCCCACCGAATCGGCAATCCAGACACTCGTATGAACGTTCTTTTCCAATCCCCTCTTGCATATCCTCTGTAAGGAAAGAATGCTTCGTTTCAGGAATAATATCCCAGTTGAACGTTCTTTTTCCTTTAAATCAGCGATCAACTCTTGTACATATAAGTAATATGCTATACTCCCCAACCATGCTATTCATAGAATAACCTCATTATTAAATGAAGTTGTCAAGAAACTGATAGAACTAGAACGTACAAAGATAATAAGAGCCACCCCGGTAAAGTAAGCGTCTTTGGCGTCCTCGACGACACACACTGATGACGCCACACACCATACAAATCAAGGTCAAATCAGGATTTCATCACGTTCTCAAACAGAGATCTAAGGTGGTTACAACGGAATCACTAGATCATATGCATGGCAATAAGCATCGAACATGTTTTACTTCACATCACATAAGGAAATAGAATAATTTCAAATCAGATCTTGATGCAGACCATGAATCTTTCTCTTGTTCATCTCAGGAAACCCTGTGTTGTTCATTATTCCGTCAGTAATCGACTTTTGCCACAGGAATCATGAAATTGGGAAGAAACCTGTGATTAAGGTGTAACAGGGATGTTACTATCTAGAAATGAAAAGTTAACATTAACAATTGGGGAAATGAAATCAAGCTTATCATACATCTTGGTTGTAAGCGGCTGATGTTTACTTTATTTCAAGTTCTACAGTGTATATCCGCACTTATGAAAACAAAACCGAATCGGCCGACAAGAGGGACAAAATCTCATTAAATGAGTATGTCAATAGTCTGTTGGAAGGTCTAGTCACCGAATTCAATAAAATTTTGTCGATCAGAAGTTCAATCATTCTTACGATTTCCTTTTCGGTGTATTTCTACTGGTCATGGTCGTATGTTCAACGAATTATCCTCCCGTATAGTTTTCACAATTATGTACTTATTACGTCGTTGGGAAAGAAAAACTCTAATACAAAACAAACGAATGCGTTTCCTACGTTTGGAATGGAGAATGGTAGTGTAAAGAGTAGAAAAAAATAAAACTTTTGATGGAGAAAACGTTTGTAGGAGCGGATGTTCCACATTAATAAAAAAAAATCTTTAGAAAAGCTCGATTGTATAATAATCAGTCCTAGCTATTCCCATGTCAAAGTCTGCAACAATACGACGAGAAAGCGGATTGCCTCGCTCGTCATTTATAAACGTTTTTGACTGGCCATAATAGATGCATGTTTCGGTTTATTTGATATTGTTTCGTGTCACACCCATTTTTACTCGCCTTATTTTGGCCCTAATGACCTTTTCAGTGCCGATGGGCCGTTAAGAATGTAATAACTAACTACTATATAGCATTGCTCTTTGCCTAAGTCTTCCGAGTGTCAATGATACATGTATTTGTTGTTTATGAAAACGGGTGTTGTCTCTTCCACGGCATCCAATTTACTGCACGCTTTTATTTCTGAGCTGTTATTTGACATTCATTGTCAAGAACAACGTGGTTTAGCTTTCTATATTTTCTTTTCCACTTATCACTTCAGGATTCGCTTAGTTGTTCACCATTGAAAAGACAACCAACAAGTCGGACATCATTTGAATTTGGAATGTGAGAATGCTTTTCAATTAATGAAATTGCAGCAATGAAAGGTTAAAGAAATCTATTTATCCAAAAGACTTGTTTTACAGTACGGATGTAAATACTAACATGGCTAAGTTATGCGTTCTCATTCATTTCACATGTTCAAATTAATCAATATTCAATTGCGTTGAATCAACAATCTTAGCGTATCCCTCGATCACAGTTATATGTATGCTCCCTCGACAAAATTAGCGGGTATATTGGAATCAGATTGTTCGACCGATATCCGTCATGTTGATGTAGTCATTCCACTCTCAAGTTGTGCACTTGAGCTTATATTTTTGATATGCATATCATTTTCTGCAGTTATTCCTCTTTTGCTATGATTGTAGACTTAAACTTATCCGTACAACCCCTTGAAATTGATCAACAAGTGATTGCGGCATAGCGGTAATCTTGGTAGAATGAGGAGATTGGGTATTTAGTTGACCATCCTAGCAAAAGCTTTGCTTACATTTTGATAGACTAAGCGTAAACACATTTTAGCACTTTTCGCACTTAAGTTAATAAGCTGAATTGTAATTGCGGTTATGCAAGTGTATATATTCACCATGATTGGAACCAATATTACAAACAATATTATATAAATATATCACGGATTTCTGCAATAGTTCAGACTGTTTGACCCCCTGTTCTGGTAATCGACCGATGTTCTTCGGTCTCGTGCTATAGAACATCGGTCGATTACCAATACCTCGTGTCAAATATCCTTAATTCTTGCAGACACCCATGATATACTTGTTTTATTACATAATCACTAAAACACTAAAAGAATCACTGAAATATCGATTTTCCTGTAGGCCTAGAAGTCGCCATGACTGTCGTCTGGCAGTGTTGACATATCTGAGTGACTTAGACGCTTGAAAGTGTAGGACTAAATTCCGAAACGTCACGCGGTGTTCAATAGTTCGCACATTGCCGTGCAATATTCATTTTAATCGTGCGGTAATTCATAATACAGTTTATCCGTATAGTTGAATATAAAACAAATATTATGTAATAAAAGCAACCATTATAGTAACAGCTATAGAAACAGACGCCGACGTTGTCACTGCCGTCTAAGGATATGTCATAAACCTGCAATACCGTTGCAAATATAGTTGTAATGTGCTTAACTCGAAATATTATTGAGCTTGTGGTTTTGTTGCGTGAAGACGTGCGTGGAGTAGGAGAGGCCATGTGTATGAGAGAGTGTGGGAGGGTGTGTGTGGAGTAGGAGAGGGTGTGTGTATGAGAGAGTGTGGGAGGGTGTGTGTGGAGTAGGAGAGGGGGTGTGTATGAGAGAGTATAGGAGGGTGTGTTTGGAGTAGGAGAGGGTGTGTGTGTTTGTTGGGAGATGATGTTAAGGTGGTTAAACCTTATCTAAATCGTTATTATTTCTCCAAATGACTTGTAAGAAAGTTCCTTTTTTCTTACACTTTGGTTTGATTGCTGTGGTTTCTGTTAGAATCTTTTTGTCCTCCATTTGCTTGGTCTAATGACCTTGTTTATGACTTGTTAGGATTGTAATACTTGTATTGACACATTTCCTTGATGGTGTACCAATATGTTGTTAAGTTATTGTCTTAATACACTAAAATCTTAGATCGTTAAAACACATCCACATTAAGTTCCTGAAATCTGTCGTTTTACTCGGATCGTAGTGAAGCCAACTACTCCGCAAAAGAAACGCCAGTAATGTAGCCTGAATAGCGATAGGTCAGTGAGCAGTGTTTAACGTGCTGTATTGCTATAGAAAGGCGAATAATTCGGTCAGAGGGAACCAGTCGTTCCCTACCAGAGATCTTCTCTGGGGACAATTTTGAAACAACTGTGATATAACAAAAAGATTTTATAGCCAGATTCGTTCTCATGACATGTAATGAAGTGATTATATCCCATGAAACAAATGTTCTGAAAGATCAATCACACGGCCTTTTTTCATTCATGGTATCTGTTCTCTTGAGAATCAACATTGTTGTATCAAAGAATCTTCTCTCTCGTTTTTTTCTTCACGCACATTCGACTGTTTCTTTGTAACGACGATGTCTGCATCAGACGTACGTTAACATATACTGTCGACTTCAAACACTGAGCGAATCAATAGAGGGAAAGGACTGTATTAGCGAGTCTCGTTTGTTACTTGATCTATTACCATACCATTGAATAAAAGTGAGGTTTAAGTAGTCGAGGGACATTTTATGTGTGAGTATTTTGCACATAGCAAAAGATGATCTAGGTTACTGGAGCGGAGCATTTCTCTCAACGTACATGCGACATTTAAACCAAATATTTTTAACAGTCACACTGTACCCTATTGGAACTGAAAACCGCTAGAGATATAGCAGTAATCGTCAATCGAATTAGGCAACAAGTTTAACAAAACCAAAGGAAAGTAGATCAAAGAAGAAGTAAAAGACCGGGCAATTTCCTCAATATCCATGGTGCATGTGACATGTATCTTGGACAACGACGTAATTGTACTCCATACCGGTAGTTTGAGCATTTTTCATTTGAAAGAAAATTCATTATTGATGTTTATGGATTTCGATAGAGAATTCAATTATATCTGTCGTTTTTAACCTGCGCTTGTGTATTAATCCTGATTAATAATTTGTGTGCTCTGATTTTCATATGTGTAATCATATATACGCTCCTTAATTTTGAAAGGTACACTGGTGATCAAATATATTTTGTAAACTGTCTCAAATAAAGATTTATATTTTCTCCGTCCATATTTATGATAATTACATAATTATCATGATAATTTTATAATTATCATATCGTGGTTGAAGCAAATGTTACAGAAACGTCCCTGGCATCCTTCTCCATTTACCTTTATGATAACTTCAGCAGTAAATAACCTGTTAACCGTTAAAACAACCAATCACCTGTCCCTACCTTTTAAGGGAATGACATAGGTGAGAACTCAATGGATCTGTTGTCTGTATGTGAGTATTTACATTTCATTACACAAGCACGATAAAAAAAAATGCTTTTTTACGTTTGTGCATAAAAAATGAGTCTATCGAATAACTAAAATTAAACAATAGAAATAATCATGTCTGAACAAAGACAGTTCCAGTTCAATTAACGTATCGTCCATTACTAAGTGAGTTCAATTCACATACCCTTTTGTAATTTAACATTTACCATTTTGATTTGTTTGCTGTTCCTTTCGGATTCCCATAACTTTGGCCCCCAGCATTTGTTGACGAGTCCAAAAAACTATAAAATGTAGTGTCATATCCATTATTTGGCAAAGGCTATTACTGTTTGTTAAGTATTAAGCATGACGGAATTAGGATTTTGAGTATCAACAAAAGACGGAAATTCTAAATTCCATAGGAAGCATAGGAAGGTGTATGAAGACATCATAATTCCAGTAAAGAGCTTTTATTGCAAGAGATGATAACGTTTACACATTTTAAAATTGATCCACTGATATAGTTATGCGATTGTATTATCAGTCCTGAAAGCTAGCATTAACAGACATGGGATATTCCGGAAATGTACTATCTTTGTACTCCTATCTACCGGAAGTTTGTTGTCTTAGCGAGCTTGTAGAGATCGATTTTCATTAGCACGCACATACAACTGGATATTCAGAAATTCTGCAGTACTTATTTCATAATTATCTTAAGTTGCATATTCCAGCCGATTTTAAAGCAGACATTTTTTGAATGTATTTATCATAAATTCTACTAAAATCCATATTTCCATTTGGAATAGTTTTTAAATGTTTTAAACTCAGTACATATTAATTGATAGCATTGTTAAAGACGCTGAACTCTATCAAACATCATGACGTGTGTCATCGATCACTATTTTACATCTTGGAGTTTTCCCTGCAGGTGGGCGTACAAATAGTACCTGCTACCTCCATTTCATGATCGTAAGAGGGGAACAAATTAGCGATCTATTTTTTTCTTCTTTCTAAACAAGTTCCTTTTTCCTCATATCTGCCTTGACACTGCCCCGGTTTGGACCTTTGGGGTTCTGTCCCCTGGCCGAGACATACAAGTCTTTTAAAAGTAGAAGTTTCCACTCCTGTTTAACGCTCAGTATATTAGGAGTGGGCTGGTTCGCCCATTGTCAGTATAATGTGACCGCGTCGGATGGTCTGGTGGGTGTCGTCGGCAGTATGCTTCAGTGAGATAGCACTACAAAGTCGGCATCAATTCTGCGTTATCACAAAAAGACAAACAAAAATATACCGATACTGAGAAATATTCTATAGCAGTATGCCTTCGACGTAATATTTCAGCGCGATCGATCTTTAATTTGGCCCCATTAAAGTAAGCGTTTTTCTCATAGTGTTGATAACAATTTCTTGATCGTTATTTAAAACCAATACATTTTCATATGTACATGTAGGAAATGGAAATGAATAACACTTAGCAAACTTTTTTATTTGACAGAATAAACTAAAAAAAAACTTAGCAAAATGTTATCTTTGCTTTGAACCGTAAACATAAACTAACAAATATAAATATTTTTACAATCTGCTTTTCTCCTATTTGTTTCAAATTCACGGGAATTATGACTAACATATGTTAATTGGATTCCTTGAGTAGTCATTTATCGCTGTACAACCAATATGTTGGATATTTATAAGATGTATTGTTCGTATGTGGTACTGATGTTAGCTGTGTTTTGCTTGTCTGTTCCAGAATTCCATTTATTGTATACGAGTCTTGTTTATATTTCTTTTATATTGTTTCTAAGAATATACCGAGACTCAATTATGTATCGAAATTGTACACTAGTTTTACTGTCTCGCGTCTAAATCCCGCAACATCCTCTGCTCCGAATAGGAATTTATTGCTTTAGAAGCAATATGTTAGCCGCGTTTAAGATAAAGTGTTCTCTCATATTGACTTTAAGTAAACTTGCGCCTCACCGTTCAACGCTCGAAAGCTTTACGATCTCATGCCGTTACATATTGCCTCCTGCGGCCGACTTATCAACTGGTACGGTCATTTCATTTACATAATGGCATTACCAGCAGCTATCTTGGAATTCATGATTATTCACAAAGAGAATCACTGCCTTTAAAATTATTATCTGACGAAAACAAATACGGATATGAATGACGTATTTTCTGTTATCCTTAAACGTAGTGTCGCCATAGGATTTTCCCACGTATATTGCAGTGCTGTCAGTTGCACTGGAGAAGATCTACGCTACAATAGACTGCTTACATATGATATTTCTCCAATTACGTTTTTGAGATGCAAGTTATTCCTGGTTTACAGTTATTGGAAATATAGGTTCTAAGTCATACGTTTTGGTAGGGGTATTAAAGGAAAAGTGTTTGTGAACGTGATTTGGTTTGTTTGTTTTTGTTTAACGTCCTATTAACAGCCAGGGTCATTTAAGGACGTGCCAGGTTTTGGAGGTGGAGGAAAGCCGGAGTACCCGGAGAAAAACCACCGGCCTGCGGTCAGTACCTGGCAACTGCCCCACGTAGGTTTCGAACTCGCAACCCAGAGGTGGAGGGCTAGTGTTAAAGTGTTGGGACACCTTAACCACTCGGCCACCGCGGCCCCTTGTGAACGTGAACTGTACATATTAAGACTTAAATCCAAAATGGGAACACATTCTATACGTGTATTATTAAACACCATCATCGAAGAAAAGGCCAGCAGGTTCAAAACAGATGTGAATGAAAATACCAAGAAAGCAACTTCAAATAAACGAAGACTGCATCAAATAAAACAAAGTAACGTAAAGAGTTAAGACATGTAAACACACATAGCTTGAACAACAACAGTGGTCATTGTTGTCGTAATTAATGTATTACTTTGTAATTAACATCTACGATACGATCTCACATCTAACATCTACCATACGATCTCACATCTAAATCATTTAAAAGTCAATTCGAAATATGGAAATGATAATTGGTAAAATCTTTTCGCTATAAGAATAATTTGTGTAAAATGACTATCAATGGAGTCGCGATTCGATACACTTTACATGCCTTATTCTGGGAAGTACCGTTTAGAAGATGTTCTTAGTGAAAGCAGTTTAATGCTGGATATTTTGCATACCCGATACAACAATCAAAGGAAGACTTGCATTAAGAATGCCATAAAACAATGTGTATGTTAATAGCAAACTGCATTGCAGACCGACAGAATTGAATTCCACAGGTTAATAGAGTCAATTCATATGTAAATACAATACTGCATGTTTGACATGAAAGTTTCATTAAGTAGGCCAGAAGCTAACACGAATTTGATATCGACCTGTAGGAATGCAGTGAATTTTACAATGCATTGTAATGTGGGTTCCATGCAGCTTGCATGCCATACGTCTGTAGGGAATGCATTTTCATTTTCATCAAGGTACTCGTCAATATACACTCTTCGATACTACATTTGTGTATATTCTTTACGTTGGTGGTACATAAAAAGGGTCGATTTAGAATACCTTTCATACTTTAAAGTTATGAGTGTATATTTTCATGAACCGATCAAATCTCTTATTATTTGAGTTGATTATGATAACACTTTGATGTTCTTTTTAGTTTTGTGAACGTCTGTTTACAGTGCTGCTTGGTCCAAAATGTGTCCTACTGTCCATGTACCGTAAAACATTACAAAATAAATGAATAAAGATCCGTAATTTATTTATTTCTTTCAGTAGAAAAATATCAGAGTACGATTGCGCGACAATAATTTTTTTAAACATACAGCATTTAAAACATAAAAAATGAAAGATTTGCGGAAATAGGCTCTTTAGTTTTGTTGATTTGAACTATGCAAGAAAAAACAGAATTAATCCTTGGTCCTTTGTACATTTGTGTTCCTTTTCGGTGGTTAGTTGCACTGTGGCTTGCAAACAGCACAAGAGACAAACACGAATATACTGCGCCTCCCAAAATACAAGCACGCATTCTCCTCTTTAACTGATCATAGCTGTTGATAGGACGTTAAACAATACAAAACCAAAACCTAAAGGGACGTTGAATAAAAAAAAATAACAATGCAAGGTAATTTTTTCAAACTTTATCTATGACATGTATGTTTTTGATGAAGTACATGTATTGATGTAGTAATGTGGCCTTGTAAGCAATCATAATATACTATATAAGACAGATGTACAAACATAAATGGGACAAACAGTAGTGTACATGCTCATCCTCGTAAAGGTTGTTATTTTCAACGGATTCTATCTTCGCTATTTTCCAGGTAAAATATAATTGCGAAAGTTGGATACCTTATTTAATGTTACAGAAAATCATGGCCACTTTCATAATTTCAGGAAATATATCTTCTTTCTTTCAAACTTAGGAAAGAAATTTAGAAAGTTTAAACGTCGAAAAAACAACCTCTATTGTAGATAAGTCATTAATATCTTAAGATACCACAAACTATCTCACCCGTCAGTTCTTCATTTCACATCTATTTCTTTTTACCCAAACATAGACTGTATTCAATAAACCACATACACTGCCTTTAATTCAATATTCGCAAATCACTATCGTCAAATCCTCTAAAACGTACTGAAGACTATTTAAAATACCCTTGATAGATTAGCATTTCGTTGGTCGATGATATTATTCATTTCCTTTGAAATATACATATTCAAGCGTTGGTGATTAAGTCACCTGATACACGGACCAGGTTGTGAGACAACTTGGCTTCTCGGACCGTTTTGTATAATATGAAAAGTTAAGATGCTACATCGCCGACACTGCTTGTCACAAAAGAAATGCATGAAATGTCATCCAAGGTACAGAATTATAGATAATCACAATGTCGAAAAAGTTATCGGTTATAAGACAAAGTTATGTACCAAATATAGAGGTGGAACACAATGTATTCTCTTCGGGAGGCAGTTACTTACTTTACGTCATTTAAAAATTAAAGAGAAGCTGAATCTTTCGAAGGGTAGTAATAGTGTAAGTCATGTAATTTTGATATGGTACAATGATACGTCGTTTCTTGTTTCCAATGGTCATGAATACATGTTGTCTGAGATGTAGCTTTTTAAAACATCATTTAATTCCTTCATTACATAAAGGATACTAGACAATCGAATTAGTCCTAAAATAGAACAACACAAGAATGCATGATGGCATTCAGTTTATTTCTTCAGACTTAGCACATTGTATATTATTTTGGCCTTGAATACGCATCTTTACCTTATAAATAGGCTAATTGGTATGTTTCTATCATTAGGAAATTTCAAAATTTTATACCAGCATGATAAAAAAACAAGGTTGATAATGCTTTTGATTCCAACCGAAAGGATTCAAATTGGCCGTTGAAAGTCATTTGTATTTCATCTGTTACCCCTTTTGTACTGTACCTGTTTTGTAAATATTCATTAGATATCCGAATTAGATGATTACTTGTTAGGCTTTGCTTCTGTAATTTGAGAGAGTTGTTGTAGATGCGTCTGGTCTACTTATAAGAAATGAAAAATGTAAAGATTTTAAATTTCATGTTGTTTAACGTTTAGTTGAATTTGAAAAAAAATAATGATAATTCCTTTAAACAACGTCAATAATTTCTAGATAGCATATGTCCAGCGGGAAATAAAGAAACGGAATGGTAACAGCAGGCCAAGACATTCCATGACAATTTCTTACATATGACCTCCTTTCTGTTTACAATGCAACCATTACACAATCAAACCATTGATTATACAGTTATAGACATTGCAGTACTCGAGGGATATCTGTTCTCTCCACACATATTTAATGACTGAATTTACCGACATTTAACGCGCTAAATCTCACACATCACTGTCACTCTCCACGGCTGGATTTCTTCTCAATTTCCGTTTTCTGAAATGCCTGAACCCAATGTGCTTTCTATAGTAGCATTCCTTTACAACAGTTGGCGTGGTTTTAAGGTATGGTCGTTAGAGCTCCATACTTTATTTCTCCTAGCCTCCGGAGAGACCCGCGTTGGAGAGGTAATAACTTTGAATGAGACACATTCCTCATACATATATACCACGTCGTCGGCTGATGCTAACTTCCTTCCATCGTTCTGTAAAATCTGGTTGTCATCAGGGCGCGCTGTTACATTGTCCACATGGCCAAATTGATCTATTATGACGCAATCAACTTCATCTGTTACAACATCGAACTGTGTATCGGCAAGTAACGACAATTTTATTACAAGAAGTGTTCTTTCGGGTTTTGTTGAACACTAAATGCGGTTTATTTCAAGAATATGACAAAATAAAATGTATCTCTCTCACGAATTTATTTTACATTAACACGGTTATCGACCGACTAGTCATTATCAATAACGATAAAAGTGATGAGTGGACGTCTTTAAATTATATAAAGATATGTTGTATTTTTATAAATATGACAAGCAAACATTCTAACAATATAAAGCTATGTATATGTATAAACAATCAAAACAAATTCGCTACAACTTGGCACAAACATATAACTACAAACAACAAAAATCAATAGACTATAAAAGATTCTAATGTAACAAATAATCTAATAATAACGTAAGTTCTTTTGAACCATTTCGTTGTGTTACTCACAACTCAAACAAAACATTTATATCAATTAATATACTAATCTACAGGAGCTCTCATTCGGGAGTACTAATCATTCCGAATTCCAATTCTGAGTTATTCCAGGTACACAACTGGATGCAAGTTTTCATCGACTACTTATGGCTGGCGGATACACTGCATTGGCACAACACGGAATGACGACGTATATCTATTGCACTGGAATGGAACAAGAGAATGGGCGTCCATCTTGATCTTAATCAGGCGACCGGTTTTCAGGTGATATCATATCGCGCCCAATATGGAAGAAAATGGACAAAATATCAATATTTGAGTTTTCGCATGATGGAAAGGAACACGGGGTCATGTCAATATCCTTTTCTCTTAACCATAGCAAAATGTGTAAGTTGGAGATCAGCCCTTTTCTTGTCACCTCGTTCAAGCGTTCCAGTGACGCAGTATCCGAGTTGGAAGTCGGCGTTACTTATATTCGTCGTCAACGTCATCCTAAAATCAGGACATACAGTGTCTTTGAATTTTCCCGTAATGGTCATTGCTCCGCTACCTTTGTCCGCCATTTTCCCCTTGGTGGTGCGTTTTTTGACCCCTGAGACCTCAACTATCTTGCAGCGCGAGCGGCTCCACCAATAGGTTTTCAGAAGCCAGTAAGACACGAGAGCAGGCTGGGCCCATCCCTCGTACGGAAATAACATGACTTTGGTAGGGTAACCCTCATAGTTAAACACCTTGCGGCAACATTTGCCCCGAGTCTCGTAATAAAACAGCTGCACCATGCTTACCGGCCTCTTTAGTGTGTTATTGTACAGGCGCTGAAGCTGTCTGAAGCGCCGTCTATGCAACGTTAATGTCTTCCCACCAGGCAACAGTCGTCGTCCATTCAGTTAATTTACATGATGATTCTGGAAGATATAAAAGAGAGAAAACACATTTGATAAATTGTATATCTAATGATATAGTGATGGCGAGTGATTATTGTCATATTATACGACATTAGGGGATAACAGTTTCTGATATGGATGTCACACAACCACTCAGAATCCACTTCCGGGCATAAAATCAGGAAAATCCATCTCGAATTATGGGCACGTGATTAATTGGTATAGACATGAGAGATGACGTTCCTTGTAGGCGGACCAAGGCGTCAGTTGACGGGGTCGCTTCATATCTATGTATAGTGGGGGTTATATATGGGTAGGGGAAAATGTCAGAGAAACTAATTTTAAATTGATGTTAGCTGTGAGAACTATCTTCACAATCCGTCCATCATATGACATACGATATATATCGACCGCTGAAAGGTCGTAAGCGACTAACAAGTTAACAAGACATCGTATATTATACGTGAATAGGAAGTTTCTATGATAGTAACTATCCCCAGTGGGAGCAAACAAACAATATGCTTTTTGTATCTCATCGCATGTTGCAGCCTTATATTAACAAATTGATGTCATCTAGGGAGTGCGCCAACTTTTAAGATGAAATAGAACAAACAAGATCACCATAACAATGATCTACTCGGTGATCTGCTCGGACTGTCGGTACCTATAAGTATTGAAAAATGGAAAATGTTCATTTTACTCTAATACAAGATGTAGTTTTTGCATCCATAAAATTTTAATGACATGCCACCTTATCCTGTTTATAATTCCTGGTCATTTCGGAATTACTGGAATGAGAAAGTTGATAAGGCTGCAAAGGCAACGGACAACAAAGCGACATTACACTGTCATATGCCGATTTAAACAATTGATAATAAACCTGATGACACTGAACTAGCGAAACCATCGGTAACAAACGGCAAACTTAACTGGTTACGTATCGTGTGGAGAAGTGGAGAGAACGTCGAGAGGAAATTGTCCTGTCGCGTTTGCACATCGGCCATACATTCTTCACCTATAGTTACATTTCACGAAAGGAAGATCCACAGGGGCCGTTAGCGAATTACCTGATCTCAACATAGAAGGTAAACATAGAAAGGGGCGCACCCAGATTTTCCTTTGTGAGCACGTTGGCAGTTTCGAAATAAAGACCCTGGTTCCCAAAGGTAAATCGGATTGTGCCCCTTTTAGTTTTTTCCTACAATGTTCAGGTCAGCAATGTGCTGCCGGCCCTTGTAGGAAGATCGTCCTTTTTCGTGCCTTATATCAACCTTTTACTGTCAAACTAGCTGTTAATAGGACGTTAAACAAAATAAACCAACCAACCAAACCAAACCAAACTGTCAAACTTATTAACTTTGAATTCTCAGATTTCAAAAGGATTCGTGAGACCCTTTTTATGCTAATTCTTTATGTCTTATATATGATTAGTCATATTCAATAGAAATATAACATAAAATAGCATGGGTTTTGTAATCTGTTTGTATAATATAAGTGATTTTTAAATTTGAACCCTTTAGCATTTTTGTTTGAGTTTGATGTGATTTTTTCGGTGAACGTCCTTCTGACTCAATATGTATTGTCGATGGGCCATAAAAATACAATTCTTAGAACCGCTTCACTTCAGTTGTTTGAAATATCATACAACAGACTATGATATCCCGCGGAACCCCTAGCCTTTATCACAGGCTGTTAATAATTAAGTCAAATTGAAACAGCAAGTGAAATTCTCACATCCTTATTGCTTCCCGATTATCGAGCAATAAAGAGGAGTCTGTTTCGGGTACATTGGAGAAACTAAGATTTAAACTTGTTTTTATCGAACTGTGTATCTGTCTTGCGAAATGTTCTATATCTGTATTCTACCTAAGACACCGACATCGAGCTGCCTCTACAATTGAAAGAATTAGTATCTTTTTATTTGGATTTTGTCTATTCTGTTTGCCTCCTTGTGATAGTGCGAATCTGATGTAGAAGACATTCAGCAGGACATATACTGACACATACTGACAACAGGCGAACCGGTCGTCCCAATCCCAAAATGCCAAGCGTTAAAAGGGAGTTGCAACTACCATTGTTGTAGACTCTGGTATGTATCTGGTATGTATCGACAAGGAGACAGAACCCAAAACCTTCCTCACAGAGGGTGAACATTCACCTTAAGGCCAAAAGTGAGACAGTGTCAAGGAAGAAATTAGGAAGAGGTTGTTAAGAAAAAGAACAAAAACATAAGATCACAAAATTTAGTCGTTTTTGTTATCATGTAGTGGGTGACAAACAGGTTTATATCATATTGGGTGTTTCATTTGGAAAATCTTAATGTATTCTCGATTGATCTGTAATTCCTTCCCTCCTTCCTTTATCTGAAGCCTATCTTAAACCCTCATATTATGTAGTTAATAGTCTCGTTAAACTCGAATATCCTTATATGTTCAATAAGGACCTTATTGTATGAGCCAGTATGTATACACAGCATCTGAATCCTATATTTTTCTTATTTAATTAGATGTCGTGATTGTCCATGACAGAAGTTATAGAAGAATATAGACGAGTCACAACACAATTAGGTCTCTGCCCCATACAACCCCGTTTATCATAGTTTGCATTAGTTTACAGATCATTTATCGCTATATTAGAGTGGCCTAGTTCCAATGTCCTTAACATCCCATTTTGATCAGTGAGAAAGAAATAACATCTGAAAGGGGATGTACACACATCTAACATTGTTAAGGTTAAATAAGAATAATGAATTTAATCAATGTGAGATTTGCATGTAAAATGTTAAGGCAGATGGATTGTTTCCTGTCCTAGCCTTGTTCAATGATCATAGTTGTCGGATCGACCGAGAAAAAAACATAAATAAGATTACTATCTATAATAAGTATAGGGAATGTCGTTAGCTCGAAATGGCAAACATAGCGGCAATGTCGGCATCTTAGCGTTTAGTAGTATTTACAAATCAGAGTTTTCAATGTGGAACTTAACGTTGCACCAATGGTACACTGATACCTAGATGTGTCTATTGAGTAGATATATTTTTTGTGACTACTAACAAAAAATCGGTTATCTAAAGTGTTATGATATATGTTAGAGTAAAAAGTAAAAAATTATACATTAACAATAATATTCAGTTTATCAGATCCAAAACTAAACCAAACCCCATTGCAACACATGGAACCAAATACTTTCTGTTGAATTGGATTGAACTGCAGCCTACACGAATAATCTTAACAATAATGTAACGAGTCCTAAACTTCTATTTGACAGAGAAAATATGATCCAATTCTGGACTATTTGAAAGCTTTTTTACATGGTACAGTTCGGTCTAGTTGAGACTGTTTATCTTTTTAACCGTTTTGTCGACCATTTTAGAATTTGGTTCGTTAAATGTTGTTTCTGTTTTATGCAACAATTGGTTTGTTTGATGTTGTGTCCGGTGTTTCCCCGATTTTCTAGCCCAAATGAATTTGTTTTTGTATTGATGAAGAGTAAGATAATAATATCGACTCTTGGAATTAAAATATGTCGTCGTCTTTCCTTTATGCTTTATTCCTTTATCTATTATACACAGCCGAAAATCGAAGTCAATGAGGTCATGAAAAAAGATACAACCGGTGTATTCGAGGTAACAGAGGGATTTTGTTGTATTTCTACATAGAATTGTTACCGAAGGAACTGAATGTTTAATTCTAGTTAAACAAGGTGTTCATTGTTAAAGGAAATGGAAGTGCTCAATGTTGCCACTGTGATATATGTAGATATATGAGACCCGTTTCCCTGCCATGACGTTTCGCTCGGTTTCCGTTATTTTTTACATGACCGGCCGTTACTTGAAACAAAGCTATGTAGCGTTGCGGGAGTATCGTAATAACTGTGAAGTTAGATGTGTCTGTTATAACCTCGCGACTAACCATACATTGTCTATATCTCGCGGGGTGTCTGACGTTTAAGTGCCTTATGCAAACATTTTGTCTGAACAGGAATAAGATAAAGGTTTCCTAAATTACGAAGAGTCACAGGTTAAATGCAAACTAGTGAATATCGTCTGAAAAATAGACAAAAAGGTTCAAGGTCAATGATAGATAGAACTGGTCCAAAAAAATCACGAAGATATGTTCACCGGAGGCTCTTAAAGTCTACAAGGAGAAAATATCAGACGTCTCAGAAAATCGAAATCATACTATACATTTACGTTTTAGTCATTTTGGTCATCTTACGGTAGAAAGGTACAGTTGAGTGTAGACTAAAGGTTACACAAAGTGCACTCCGTTTGGACTTGGAGTGCACTCCGTTTGGACTCCAGGTAAACGTGGAGTGCACTCCGAGTGCACTCCAAGTTTACCTGGAGTCCTATCAGGCTCCAATCCTACCTGGTTCCATATGTATTACATGTACCTGTAACCTGCATGTATACATAATGTTTATAGATAGATGTATACTCTTATACATTTAGACTCCTTAAACAGGTAACAATAAGATACGTGTTACTGTTTTATCTTTGTTTATAATATCTTATTATTTTGTTGGTTCATTTTTCGTTAGTTAACTAACAGCATCTAATATAATTGATTTTTTTCTATTAGTAAACCTATATAAAATGAATAGATCTGGCACTTTGTTGAAAAATGTTTGATAGCATTCCTTTGATTTGGAGAGTTTTAACAAGCCACGTAAATTAATAGAAATTAAAATGTATTTGGCAAGTTGTTTGTGGTCTCTCAAAATGTAGAGTTTGATTGTGTACTGGAAATATCTTGTACTCGAAGTACTCCTGGTTTTAATATTTCAAATTCTTTTCTTCCAACAGTTTATATTTATCTTAACATACAATACAAAAGGTTTTTTATCACCTTGATAGCATATTCTGGATCCAATGCTTAATTTTGATTTACAGTTTAACATCAGACCGACTTACATTTCTATTTGGTATACCATTTTTGGGTTGTTTTTTTTTTTTTTTCTCATACCTGCCTCGATCTTTAAATCCAGGTCATACATGGAGTTCTTTTAACAGTTATATAAGATAAATCTCCCCCAAGTTGTTTGTGGTCTCTCAAAATGTAGAGTTTGATTGTGTACTGGAAATATCTTGTATTCGAAGTACTACTGTTTTTAATATTTCAAATACTTTACCTCCAACAGTTTATATTTATCTTAACATACAATACAAAAGAAAGTTGTTGTTTTTTTATCACCTTGATAGCATATTCCGGATCGAATGTCTAATAATGATTTACAGTTTAACATCAGACTTAAATTTCCATTTGGTAAACCAACTTTTTTGTTATACCTGGCTCATTAAATCCTGGTCATACATGGAGTTCTTTTAACAGTTATATAAGATACAATACCCCCCCTCCCCAACTTCCAGACTTCCAGGTCAATATTTACCTGTATATCAAGCCTGATTACAGGGGTGTGGAGAAAAGACAGACTTACACTGACCCCAATAATGACCTCTTCCTCCAAGTTTACCTCGTAAGGTGTGAAGCTCTGGACAGGTGTACACACGGTCATCTAACTAGATAAAGACCCCCTTAATTGTTAGATGGAAACTGGTCATCACACCTTACCTTTACCTAGCCTGAGTTTCCTCTGGCATTGACACCATGTCTGGTATGGTGTCAAGGCTAGAGGAAACTCAGACTGACCTATACCAAGGTCATATATAGAATATAGGTACAGACTTGTGACTGTCTATATCTGACACTTTTGAAACAGTTAAAAGTCATTATTATAAAAAAAATATTTGAAATAAAAGGATATTTCATTTCAAACTGGTTCTATTACTTTATGTCTTTGATATTATAATGGAAGTATGTATAAAGTATAAGAAGTCAATATGTAAATCAACATAGATTAATATAATTTTCATGTTTGAGTTAAGTATATTCTTATCAAACATTCCATACACCAACTGCAGCTGGCCTTATGTCATTTTTTTTTTAAAGTTTGAACATTTAACTTGAACAACCATTGTACATTCATGACCTGTATCTGTTACATAAAATGTTTGGAAGGTCATTTCAATTCAAAATGTATGAGTGACACATATTATGATAGATATTGACTGAATGGGAATAGAAAACGATGTAGTTCCAACAGGTCAGTTTTACAGGTAAATGGTACATAGGTTGCTGTGTCCAACTGCCCTGAGGCAAATTGTACCTCGGGCTCTATAATCTTATTTCCTGAACCAGAACAATGTGTACTAATTACGGGTATAAGGCTATAGGTTGGTTCTGGGAAAAGGTGAATTTACATTTATTATACCATTTGGAATTACACTGATTTTTTTTTTACTTTAATCTCTTTCTTTACAATTAATTTTTAAAGCAATGTCTTTTTATTTTTTCAATATAACAAGATAAGAACTTTATCATTTCTTAATTTGATTTGCATTATTTTTTCTGAACTTATAAATATCACTCAACATTGTACCTCTACATACCGGACACCTCCATAAACCGGCAAAGATTTACGGTTTAGACAGGTTAAAATGTAATGTGAAACAGCTTATGTTTACTTTCTAATGACTTCATTTCAATAGTTGGTCTTCTTAAATCTGTTAACCAATTTGTTAATGGTTTTACAGCTTATCTTGACATTTCCACCTAAATTACACTGGTATTTCGTTTATACATGTATATGTAATTTTGGTCTGATTAAGGCCTCTCAGATGGAGATCTACAATCCTTTCCTTCAAGTCAGGAGATAATCTTACTGTTCTGTTAATTGGCCTGAGGTTATAACACACCCTGCTTTGCACAGCTTCATCATTTGAAGCCATAGAGTGACAAAGTTGACATAAGTATTTCTGTGAACCCAGGACAGTACCTGTAGCTGGCTCCTAAAACTCACCTGGCACAGTTCTCAGGTGTGTCAGGCCAGAGTCAGTCATGCATGACCAATAATAATAGCAATTAAACAGATACTGTCATTCAATCATTACGGGTAGTCCAGAACTACATACATGTGTGTACATTATGTCAGAACATTAATTTAACCAGTTAATGTTCCTAAATATGTACAGATGTAAATGCATATTTTTCTAATGATGCAGTTAAATATATATCCTATATAAACTAAAATGATTATGTTTATTTTATAATTACTTGCCTGAACTGAGTACATATATGTAGAGAATGTCTTATTAAAAAAACACATGATTCATTAAATACAGTAAATTTTCAATATTTTGAATAATCAATAACATAATATAGATACATTATCTAAACTTCCTTTACAGTCATGATATATGTACAGTTACTGTAATAAATATTCTAATTGAAATAATTTCCAATTCCTTAATAAAATGAAATAAGATTTACTGACTTAATAAAATATCAAATAATGAGCAATTAACTTTATAGAAACGTGACTATAGCATAAATTGTATAACTGTCTTTTATGGATCTTAATAAATATAAATTTAACATGTAGGCATTATTATAATGTATTAACAATAAAATAAATATTCCTAGAAGGCTAAACAAATGTTAATAGAATCATTAACAGAACAAAAGTAATTTGTAATTATCCATTTATTTATATATAAATTATATTAAAAGCATCAAAGTATTTATAAATGATAATATAGTCTGATTATAGACTCGGGGCAGACATGGTGTCTTATAGGACTCCAGGTAGACTCGGAGTCCACTTGGAGTGCACTCCAAGTTTACCTGGAGTCCAAACGGAGTGCACTCCAAGTCCAAATGGAGTGCACTTGGAGTGCACTTGGGTGTAACCTTTAGTCTACACTCAACTGTATGTGATTGATGTTAAATTTAGGTGAGAATATAAAGTCATGATAATGAATTAATGGCACCCCATCGCTATTTGAGGTTCAATGAATAAGACATGGAATCATCATTCATTCTGAGTGCCGGTTTCAGCTCATAAACAAAGTCGAGTATTTGTTGCGAAATTGCGAATTGAAGAATGTCTTCGGTGAGGAACGAGATGACTTAAACCAATCCGAGAGTATGTTACTAAGGTTCGATCTAAAATGCAATTTTAATATAAAAAAACCTGGTGAAACCAGAGCAAAATACCAACATACAAAATGTATCAAATTACATTTAAAGAGATAATGCGAAAATAAGACCAAAGGTTTAAGCGTCCTTGGTATTTTTTAATTGATAATCTTATCTTTACCTGCGTAATTTCAAAATATCCGTAAATAAAATCGTTCCCATCTGTTTTCGCTATTGTCGTTTTGACGTATTTTTGATGTAGGGTAGCATAGAATGTAAGCTCAAACCAGGAATATTCAAATTACACCCATATTAATTAAGTCCATTGGGGTGTCGCAGTTTTATTACCGGGAAGTGTTATTCTGTGTATTGCAGTATCGGAGTGACCAATTAAGTGTAAGTATTCTATCAGTTTTTATGTCGTGCTCTTACATAGAAAATGTTGTTTCTTCCGAAACCATAGGCTAAATAAAGCGTGCTTTTCAGTTATAGTTTAACCAGCCTGTATTCTCAAGAAGATTAAAAATAACTTTGTTGGTGATATTACCAAACAGTTAAAAGAGATTATTGTCTGTGTATTCAAACATTGTGGTCCAGTAATAGTACAGTAGTGCGTGTAGTTTATCGAGATTTTACCCTTCACATAGGTTCAGATTTCAGAGATTTCCATATCATTCTTCATGGAATTACTGAGATTGTCCTCTGAAAACACTTATGGCCATTGTGGTCCAGGTAGTCCATGGTTACGAAGATTACTGTTAAAATATAGATGTTACTTACACTTTTGGTTTCGTGATAGAAGATTTCGTGATGGTTTAACGTCTCAAGACATTTTCGTGCTTCGTAGTGATCAATTGGCGTGTGTTGGGCAATCAGCCCTTGAAATGGATACTTAATGAGTGCAAATACATTGTTTTATTGCAAATAGAAATTATCCTGGATTTCATGGGCATATTTGTAAGACATCGGTCCGTTTCATCTCCACCAGAAGATTAATCAGACGCTTCCAAATTCGTTGCCTTAAGCAAGATGACTTTATCTTCTAATGTGTATGATTTTAAACCATACTTTTACTTTCAGCGAATCACCTCTTCTGAGATATCTGTGCATGTCACCATTCAATATCATTCAAAGTAAGATCAAAGATTCATTTGTTCATTTATGAGTGCAGCAGTTGCCGTAGGTCTTGAGCGCCAAAAGAGGCTTAGTTATATGAGAAGGCAGGTAATCCCAATATGGCCATCCAAGTATTGATCCCCAGTATTTAATGAAAACGAATACCCTGCAAAGACGGTGATTAGTTCCAGAAAGAGGACACATGCAACTCTGTATAGTGGAGCTCGGGAACTGACTGTAAAACATCGAAGTAATCTGTGCTATAATGTTAGATAGGAAATTTTCTGCATCACATAAAATTGATCATTCTCCCAAATTCTCTGATTACTTTGCAATCCGATCGTGTTCAGAAGAAGTTATTGGAGAGGTACTTATCCACTTAATGCTAATAAATCGGCTAGGTAAGTTACGAGCCAGACATGGGTCTTTATCTTATGTATAAAATAATTGCATGTTCCGGAAACAGCAAGCGGTTAACAAGGAGATAATTAACCCAACTGCCCTTGTCCTTTCAGCAACAGTAAGTGGTGCTGGGCAGGTTAAGATCAAAGATTGGTATGTTTGTATGGACATTCATGTACAAGCATAGGGTCATAGGTATTATTCTCAATTCCAAGTAAAATCTCTTGACTGGTAATGTGATAGCATTAGGGAATGCTTTTACTTGGCCCTACCAGATCTAGAATTATACCGAAAGGCCAGATACACACACATGAACAGACACTGGTTACAATTGAATCGATTAGAGTTTGTAAGCAATAGCCAAAGGCCATGTTTTATGACAAAGGCAAAATTTTATCAACTCAATAGCAGTTTATGATAATGTTTCTTGTTGTTCGTATCAAGCAAACTTTCAGATAGTTGCATACCTAATTTCCGATTGTCAGAATTTGGCAATATAATATTGACACTTTCTGAAATGGTTTTGACTTTCTTAGTTCGGAAAGTTATCACGGAAAGTTATAAATTGTTTTGAATAACATTGCATAGTGCTTTAATCTAACACTAAATCACGCCATACTATCAGTCAATTTGTTTAATCGATCCGGATATGAGTATCAATAGCCGCATTTATCATTTTATACCATTTACATGAGTGTACCAATACATTCACATACATGTATTATATATTGCGTTTGTTGGATATTGTATCGTTTAATACCGATTTCATTTTTAGTCCTTATGACCATTTCGATGTTCTTGGGCATATAACAATGTAATAACTGTCTACCTCATCTATACACATTCTATCATTAGGGCGTATGCGGAAAAGTTTATAATGTTCCATCTATGAACCCTTATTTACTATAGTTTCAGTCACTAATAGTTGCCAAACAAAATTTGTATGCAATGACTACTTTATAGAAATTTTAACGTATTAAAAAGATGTTTTAATCTTTAGTGTAAAGCATGTTTTTTGAGAACTCTCCATTTTTTGGTATGTCATTGACTTCAACTGTCAATGGGCCGTACAATAATACGGAAACAAGTTAAAAATATATTTGTGAAACAAAACCATCGAGAATGTTTTTCACTATCGATCCGTAGCCATGTGATGGTGTTATACCATTGGCATGTGCAGCATGGTTCGTGTTCTACAAGGCCATACCGCTAGCTTACTCCATTAACGAACTCTACCGGATAAACCCAGTGCTAATAGGGTCTCAGGGATCGAAAATATTTCATCCGAAAGTTTAAAAAATGCCCGTACAATGGTCGGCCTTGGTTTAAGAATGACGTGGTAATCTGCAGGATGTATTGATGTTCGACTCGTATTTTTAACATTTGAAATGTTCACACGTTTTACCTGTTAAAAGTTAAATCAATACGGTATATGATACATGGTATATATATAGATGTGATGTTGTTTTACTTGAAATGTATTCTAGCAAACAAAACCAGAAAATGTCTGCTAAATCATGTTCAATAAATGGTATCTTCTTTCTAAAATCGATCTGCGTGTTAAAAGAGGACGTTCACCGTATTTAGTGCCAAAATAAAGAAGTGTATGTACAAATCAAGAACAAAGAAGTGTTTTATCATGAAATATTTCGTTTTGATTATTTTGGAACAATAATCGTTCATGTTACTATGACTACATCATGAAATACATTAGTAAACAAGTTCAGACTTGAACTACAGCATAGCGGTCAACTAGTATTTATCCCTGCCATGTAGGAAGGACAGAAGTATAGTACCTACTACATCCATTGCACGATTCGTAAATTTATTATCTCGTCTTTTCGCATCTTTTTATTTGCTTCTTCCTAATGACACTGCTTTTATTTTGGCCTTTAGTTAAGCGCTCCCCCCTGCAAGAAAGGCTTTTGGTTCTGTCACTTGGTGTAGAGAAACCAGTCTCTAAAAACGCTCAGCTTTTTGGAAGTTGGGCTGCTGGTTTGCCCGTTGTCAGCATAACGAGTGGAGTGTGAGGTAGCACTTATTGGTCGGCAAGAGTACAGCGCTATTATATGGAGGCAAGCACGAAATACCACAACCTCCTAAAACACATCAACACTCAAGCAGCTCGCACATATGTGTTTGCTGGGTGTATAGTCCCATGAACAACCAGGGTCATTTTGATGTAGAGTATCCTTGTAGCAGTTGGTGACTACCTGACTGAACAACATACGGGAGGCCCTTAACATGTCAACCATGACAGCACAGACAGGCCCGTTTCTCAACTTCCACGAGAAGCACAAACCGACACGAATAGGGATCGTTGAACCACGCACCTCGGACCTTCACCTGAGGTTGCGTTGCTGATGATCTAACTGACTGCGCATTCGCGGCACTTATACAGTGGCGGCTTCCTTAGATGGGACATAGCTGTTTATTAACGCCTTTCCATGACACAGTTGATTTTTGACCTCTAACGATATCAGAAAGAATCCATTTACTCCTATACTACTCAGAGAATATTTATGCAAATATATCTTTCTCTCTCTCTCCCTCTGAATTTTTAGAATACCCAATTTTGCTGTTGTGAACATTCAGGAAAGATAATAACACATTACCTCGAAATGGCCGAACACAATAAATGAACTCACTAGTATCATCTGACATATTCGTTCTGCGTGCTACAAAGCAATATATCCTGCATGCGTAATGAATCGGAATGCCACCAGACGGCGCTCAGTGGCACTGGCGGGAAACACTCTGACGTCGTACAACTACCGTTCTATTATCCCCCTGTGCTATATTTTTTCCCGCTACATTTACCATTATGACCCTGATAAATGAGATGTAACGATAACACTGTTTTCTGATGGCTTAGTTAATTGTCCTGTTCATCCCTTGAGAGTTTGCCTTATTTCTGCTGGTCAGCTAAGAATAATGGCGCTGTCTGAAGATTTTCTGTGTCTGCCTTATGGCAACAAAATAAAAGTTATTTTGCTTCCACGCATATAAAATTTGCCGATGTTATATATAGAAATCTAATCAATATTCTTGTCAGATCATGTGAATTGAGAAAGAAACCATTGGTAGCATCATCCGGGTTCCTCTATATTATTCATACTTAAATGTATATATACAAGGGGCACCAGTGGCATAGAAACCGACCAAAGTATACAATTTAAACAATCTAGTTAATCCTTTTTGATCGACGAAAAATAACCATATAACAGATTATATTAATAGAGTTTGATAAACTATTGGAAATATCAGCCTGTGTATATGGTATAAACTACACCACGATGGTGTCGAGGATAACTATCCCGATTAGTTTTGACAACACAAACATAATACCGGAACGCTTCCCTGTGTCTCAATGTGTCGCATCAGAATGAAATCATGTTTGAAACTTACAAAGTCGACAGATATCCCCAGGGAAATCACATTTTGCTCTGGATGGTTTTTAAATTAAGTCAATATCGACTGGATAATAAGAATTTTGTCACATATCATGATGGAGTTTGCTGTTTTCATTGTTCAGCGCTACAGATCTTCTTTTCATACAGAAATTGCAATTAGATTGTGAAAAACCTTTAGCAGAGGATATCAACACCTAATACCAAACCGCGAGTCATCAGGGATTATTAGGAATATACCTTAATTAATTATAACGTGGAAAATATCATTGCTTTCAAGCAATCTACATCACAAATAATACTTTAACACTTGACTTTAATTAAAAGTATTGTGAAAAGTTATAAAGTCTTTTTAAGATATGGTAATGTATCATCCCTGCAATTCTTACGACAAGTCTAGACAAATAAGGTGCTTTTATTTTTGCTCCTCTTCTATTGCAAATAAAGGTGACCACATTCTCTGTTGCACACAAAGGTGACCACATTCTCTGTTGCACACAAAGGTGACCACACCTTCTATTACACACAAAGGTGACCACACCTTCTATTGCACTCAAAAGTGACCACATCTTCTATTACACACAAAGGTGACCATACCTTCTATTGCACTCAAAAGTGACCACACCTTCTATTACACACAAAGGTCACCACACCTTCTTTTACATACAAAAGTGACCACATCTTCTATTGCACAAAAAGGTCACCACACCTTCTATTACACACAAAGGCGACCCCACCTTCTATTACACACAAAGGCGACCCCACCTTCTATTACACACAAAGGCGACCCCACCTTCTATTACACACAAAGGTGACCACACCTTCTATTACACACAAAGGTGACCACACCTTCTATTTCACACAAAGGTGACCACACCTTCTATTACACACAAAGGCGACCCCACCTTCTATTACACACAAAGGCAACCACACCTTCTATTTCACACAAAGGTGACCACATCTTCTATTACACACAAAGGTGACCACACCTTCTATTGCACTCAAAAGTGACCACACCTTCTATTACACACAAAGGTCACCACACCTTCTTTTACATACAAAAGTGACCACATCTTCTATTGCACAAAAAGGTCACCACACCTTCTATTACACGCAAAGGCGACCCCACCTTCTATTACACACAAAGGCGACCCCACCTTCTATTACACACAAAGGCGACCCCACCTTCTATTACACACAAAGGTGACCACACCTTCTATTACACACAAAGGTGACCACACCTTCTATTTCACACAAAGGTGACCACACCTTCTATTACACACAAAGGCGACCCCACCTTCTATTACACACAAAGGCAACCACACCTTCTATTTCACACAAAGGTGACCACACCTTCTATTACACACAAAGGTGACCACACCTTCTATTACACACAAAGGTGACCACACCTTCTATTACACACAAAAGTGACCACATCTTCTATTACACACAAAGGTGACCACACCTTCTATTGCACACAAGTGACTACATCTTCTACTGCACACAAAGGCGACCCCATCTTCTATTACACACAAAGAAGACCACATTCTATGTTGCACACAAAGGCGACCTCACCTTCTATTACACACAAAGGTGACCACACCTTCTATTACACACAAAGGCGACCCCATCTTCTATTACACACAAAGAAGACCACATTCTATGTTGCACACAAAGGCGACCTCACCTTCTATTACACACAAAGGCGACCTCACCTTCTATTACACACAAAGGCGACCTCACCTTCTATTGCACACAAGTGACTACATCTTCTACTGCACACAAAGGCGACCCCATCTTCTATTACACACAAAGAAGACCACATTCTATGTTGCACACAAAGGCGACCTCACCTTCTATTACACACAAAGGCGACCTCACCTTCTATTACACACAAAGGCGACCCCACCTTCTATTACACACAAAGGTGACCACACCTTCTATGTTGCACACAAAGGCGACCCCACCTTCTATTACACACAAAGGCGACCCCACATTCTATGTTGCACACAAAGGCGACCCCACCTTCTATTACACACAAAGGCGACCCCACCTTCTATTACACACACAGGTGACTACATCTTCTATTGCACACAAAGGTGACCACATCTTCTGTTGCACACACAAGTGACTACAGCTACCATAGCTATATGCATTAGGCTATATTTATATTTATGTTCCTTTTATCTGGTTATATTGTTATTTTTGCATAAACAAAACTTACATATGCAAATCCTTTGTTTAACACTTTTTCTTCCATATAAAACTTAACTTAACCTAAAATGAACAAAGAGTCTCTATTGTGTGTATGTATTAAAATCGATAATCAAATAGCTCTAGCATTTCAAAGATTTTTAATCGTCTTTTTTCCTCAGCTATTTAACATTACGTTAGGCCATGCTCTCTATGGAGGCGTGATGAATTACGTTAAATATCACAACAGTTTCTTCATCAAAGCGTGTGTAAAGAATATTAAATATATGATTAGCTAAATTTGAGCTTGTCGTTCAGGCATAATAAAGTACACAAATAGAAACAAACACGCTCTTCAAAAGGTGAATGGTGTTTTGTCGATCAATAGATTCGAGAGAGAAAGAATGGGAAAAAGACGTCAAACGCAGCCACCAAATGAGTGAGAATAAAGTAGTAATTTGATAATCTTTCAGCTGCATCGGTGAGTAATTTCTTCGAAAAGAAATTACATGCTTTTGAATGCTTGTTAATGAAGTAAATGATATCCGTGGAGAACTGTTGTTAACGACTAATATAGGCATATATAGGATGCTCCGGTCGTGTTTACAAATGCATCAACTTACCTACTACGTTCCTGATAAAGTAAGTTACGGAAATCGTATAACACTATTCTGCTCGACGCATTAATGTCAAAGAAAATATATTACAATTCCCAGTTGAATATAGTATAATCCGCCAGGACTCGATCCTTTATTGAATTATTTGATTTGAGGTTATAACAATGCCTGGATCTGGCCCCGATTTATACGGCGGGCGTCGCTTTCCCTTTCGTAACTCCTGGTTTTTGTTAACTGATGAGAATTTGTTTATATGTCGGTCTGTTTTTTTCCCCTACAAAACATAACTGAGATCAATGTTTATATTGCACAAATTAGTGTCACCTATGTTTTTTCCATTTTGTTTTGCTGTAAATGATATTCTGTTGAGAGACATTGTCAACATAATTATCATGGTATATGCTATGTTGTATTTATCTTGATTAATCCAAAATTTAGTCGTCACTTGCGAACTCTTACGTCCTTAATGTATTGTCATGCAGGGCGATCAAAGAAATAAACAAGATACGCGGCAGCAGACAATTGTTTGTGTATCCGCTAGAGGGCGGGGTGGTCATGTTGATTCTCACCTAACGTACAGTGATCAGGTTACTCTTGGCTGACATCGATTTACAGCGAGCGGTGCTCCAGTAGTTCACTAACATTTCCAACACGCAGGCTGTAGACAAAAAGGACACAAATTGTGTTGCAGACAAATACATGGACATTCCGAAACATTATTGCAAAGTTCCTCTTCTCTGAGACAATATTTTTTAATCTAAAAGACAAATTGGAGACGGCATCGAATTATCTCCGACCGCGCCTATCAAACATCCTTATCAGACGAAGAGGATATTGATTTCCCCCCGACACTCGAACAATCTTATAAAATAATTAATTTGTTATCTTTGTGTCATTTTCATTGATTTTGAATCGTTGATATATATCTATGAATGATTATACTGACATGTATAGGTATGTATTGAGAAGACTGGTGATTTGCGGTTGAGGAGTAATTACCAAAGACTCCGCGAAATACGTTAGCTTCTTTCATTCTTAAGGTATCGTCCGATATCCTGATAGGCAAAACGACTTATCAGGAACCAATGTCACGCGCATTTTTATAATCCGCACAGTAAAACGTGCGACGAATTGCTCCACGGGGACCGCTCATTAATTGAAACTGTCGTCAACCACCAGACGAATTAGCAGTAGACTATTTCCGTGTCAATAACCTCGTGATTTCCACAAATTGCGTTTGTATGCATGATTTGACACAATTGTTCCTAACGTCAGTCGAGATGAATAGTAAACATAGTAAATTCACCGTTTTCTTTTAAAACAATCTTGATGATTGTTTGCAATTGGGTCCCTTGTCACCTATAGCTATCTTGCTATCATTAAGTTCGCGTTTCAAGTGATTGCAACAAGGCGACAGTGGGCTCCAATGTGGCTAGTTTATCTCGTCCCTTGTTTATTTATGTTACATCTTCACATCTACAGAGAACTTACCTTAATTGTACTCACATCTACCGAGAACTTACCGTAATTGTACTCACATCTCGCATCTACCGAGAAGTTACCGTAATTGTACTCACATCTCACATCTACCGAGAAGTTACCGTAATTGTACTCACATCTACCGAGAGGTTACCGTAATTGTACTCACATCTACCGAGAAGTTACCGTAATTGTACTCACATCTACCGAGAAGTTACCGTAATCATGCTCACATCTGCCGAGAAGTTACCGAAATTGTACTCCCATCTCACATCTACCGAGAAGTTACCGTAATTGTACTCACATCTACCGAGAAGTTACCGTAATTGTGCTCACATCTTACGAGAGGTTACCGTAATTGTACTCACATCTACCGAGAAGTTATCGTAATTGTACTCACATCTCACATCTAACGAGAATTTACCGTAATTGTACTCACATCTACCGAGAGGTTACCGTAATTGTACTCACATCTACCGAGAAGTTACCGTAATTGTGCTCACATCTACCGAGAAATTACCGTATTTGTGCTCACATCTCCCGAGAAGTTACAGTAATTGTACTCACTTCTACCGAGAAGTTACCGTAATTGTGCTCACATCTACCGAGAAGTTACCATAATTGTGTTCACATCTACCGAGAGGTTACCGTAATTGTGTTCACATCTACCAAGAAGTTACCGTAATTGTACTCACATCTTATGAGAGGTTACCATAATTGTACTCACATCTATCGAGAAGTTACCGTAATTGTGTTCACATCTACCGAGAAGTTACCGTAATTGTGCTCACATCTGCCGAGAAGTTACCGTAATTGTGTTCACATCTACCGAGAAAATACCGTAATTGTACTCACATCTACCGAGAGGTTACCGTAATTGTGCTCACATCTCCCGAGAAATTACAGTAATTGTGTTCACATCTACCGATAAGTTACCGTAATTGTGCTCACATCTACCGAGAAGTTACCGTAATTGTGTTCACATCTACCGAGAAGTTATTGTAATTGTGTTCGAATTTACCGAGAAGTTACCATAGTTGTGCTCACATATAAAGTTACCGTACTTGTGCTAATACTGTAAACATACAGTATTTTAGCGTTTTTCGTGTGAAAATGTACCTCTAAGTTATGAATGTGCTAAAAGCCCATTTTCTACGGCAGATACTGATGGTTCATCAGTTCATAATTCCGTGAATCAATTTAAATTCCGTTAAGCGCTAAAATTAGTACGCACCAAAATCAGTACATCTAAAGTATATATGCATTCCCAGAAAATCATTGGGATCTTCGTGTTTTATTTTCTTTCCTATATACATGTAGTCTTCCTGTACCTTGTTTCCTCTATTGGTACCATCCGTCCTTCAATGCTGCAAGAACGTTTTAACTAAAACAAGTAATCTGAACAAAAGTCAACACAGGGCATTGATTGCGATATTGTAATACAATATTTGCACCATTGCCATCTTAACATATTCCTCTGTTCTCAAAGTTCAGACAATCTTCTCACGTAAAATCATGATATGCTTACATAAAATCACGTGATAGGGTTTGACAGGCGTATCTTCTAGTTGCAATATCGACACCATCAGGAAAGATGCAGCGTGTAATGTAATCTTATGCGAAATCAATCGTTACTGCTGCCACTAGAAGAAGATATATATGCGGATTTAAGACCCTGGTTACATAAATATATGGCCGAGGAAGGCCTGTTGTACGTAACGTGTCCCCTTAACAAGACGTGCACAGAAAAAATCGATACAGGCTATGAATTCTTGAAAGAAAAACAAATTGGAAGCAGAACAAGTTTGACGGCTTTAGTGATATCAATTTAAGGCCAGACATGCCGTGTATACAAATATCGCCTCCGCGAGAGAAGAGCTGTCCTTTCGTGATAAACGAGTGGACAGTACGTTGACAAAGTATGGTGTTTAATTGGGAGACCATACGAATAGGTTTGAACGTGTTTTTACTTCTATTTCAATTATTAAAACATTTTGGTAAGAAATCAAACGCCATATTTTGAAAATGTACTTTTTCTCTTTGAAAAGAGAAAAAATACAAATAAACAAATACGATTTACCTGATACCAAACGAATCAATAAATACTCATCATATGTTCTCGTCATTTTTATTTTAGATATTTGGTTCTGCATCATGTTTCCATGTAAATTTCTGTTGGAATGACAGAAATAGGTCAATGTAGAAAGCAGAAACCGCGAGTCGTAATTAAATAGTGTCCTTGTAAAATTTAGATAAATTAATTTGCCATCCGTCATTACAAACTGACTTAGAAGACAAAGACTTCATCACGATTACAACATGATTGGCGTTCCTTTACGTCGATGGAATTCCTCTGCCTTGGTAAGGCGGGATGACAGAATACTCAGATGTTCTGCGCAATGTATTTTTGTAATTACTTCCTTTCCGTCATACGGCGACCCAATGTGGTGGTTTAATTTTATTTTCCGGTAAATTTGATCTGGCGCTTGTTGAGGCCATATGTTATAATCAAAAGAGTGTGGATAGGTTTATTGTGATTAATCGGTGCTATTTATTTCCATTCCTCGTCACAAAATCAACAATTGTACCTAATGGGCATTAAGCCCATTAGGTACAATTGTTGATTTTGTTACGTAAACAGTCATTTCCTATCGGATACTTGTACCATGTATTACATAAAAATAAAAGTAAATGGAAAGAAGTAAAATAGGTCTGATCAAATTAACTTCTATTCAACAATAACAGTTACATTTCATATTTGCAAGCCATCCCGTTGTGGCATTGGCTATTCCGAGAGACATAACCAATACATCAGACTGAATGGGAAAATACTGAACATTTCCGACGAGACAAGTAGCATTATATACATGTATAACACCTCTAAAATAGATGGCTGGTCGGCTGGAACAGTGGTAACACACTTGCCTCTCATCTAGTCGGCCGGGGTTCGATTCTCTGATCGGAAGAGAAGAGGTATGGGGTCATGTGGGTTTACTCCTGGGTACTCTGGTTTCCTCTCACAGTAGGGCCCCTTACGCACTTCCACCGGACAAACAAGAGAGATTAATATAAGTATAGTTACATGTAATTAGCATGTCCAGTGATGTTTTACTAACCTATGAATCACTGCTGCTACAAGGAAACACAAGTAACTTATCATTCAATTTGTTAAGCTGCTTGTTAATTTCGATAAAACGTGAAAAAATACATGTCTCATAATAACAGTAAGCTCGTGAGGTACCGTATATTGTAGAAAATAACCAAGCCGTCATGTTCATAGGTTAATATAGCAGATAGTAGCGACATTTGTTTGACCGGATTTGACTTTATAAAAGCATAAACATTTATATTTTTACCGTGAAAGACAAATTGCGGTCGTGAATATTACAAAATTATGGTATGTTAGAAGGCATTTCAATTGATAAAATGTCCCTATTAGAAACTATTAAGACATCTGAGCATTGTAAGAAGAATGTTATCGAGAGAAATAGTTAAACTGAGTTTCAGGCGTTACATAGTGTCGAATAAGAGTTTTTTTATTGTTGAAATGCCTCGTTAAATGCAATATTTGTGGGATATTCAAAACATTTCAAGGTCGAAAAAGAGATCAATGTTTATTTTTTTATAAAGTCAAATCCTGTCCAGCAAATGTCCCTACCACGTACTATTGGGACGGCAGGGCTATTTTGTGCAATATATGACCGCATGGGGTAACTGTGGTTTTTTTGTTTTTTTTTGCCAAATTGGCAAACCGTTGAAGAAATCACATAGCCAATGGTTGGCCATGATACATACTAAAAAGCGTCAAGTTACCTCTATTTAATTGTACCGAGGTAGTGATTTATAGGCTTGTAAAATATCAATGGATTTTCTATTTAGATTAACCTTGTTTTGCAAGTGTTGTAAAATAACTTAAGTTAACGAAATATAAGTGCTATGTAACATATCTTAAACAGCAAATTTTGTTTCCGAAGAGAAAGTAAAACAGTTACAAATCCAAATTCAAATTTCACATCACTTTGCAAATGTAATGTAAACGTTTCGTGTTTTGCAAACTAGCGTGACTGTCCTCTTTTTAAAAGAAAAAAAATATGCTTGTATAGATGACTCATAAAGTGATATTAAGCAAACACGTGTTCCGGTTCACTGCACATGCCGTTTGTGCCACTGACGTATGTTTTTCATCAGAAAATCTGGAACATGAACTGTGTCTCTACCAGACATGGACAGAACATCAATACATATGCGATACATAACATGACCGCTCTAACAGATCCCCAGAAAACCGATACATTAACCCACGACAAAACAAGGCGATAGTTCTCAACAGCAAATGTCCGTTCTCTTCACCTTTCATCTATCTAAACGTTCCGGGTCGTTTCATTTTTCTCTCTGTCTCTCTTTACCACTTTTTTTTCTCTCTCTCTTTATAAGTTTTGTTTACAATTGAACCTTTGATGCCCGAATATACTGTGAATGTAGAAGACATAAAAACTGCTGGCGACCGATGAGCCGTTCGAGGATTATCTCAGCAGACGATCGGCGTCAGCACGACTCTCTATCTCCTGAATTTATCTAAATGAAAGGACAAAGATGTCGTGCATAACATATTTTAATCAATCCTACATTTCAGTGGAATGATGGGCCGGTCTGGTGTTATTTGAACTGTACACATATGTGCCTGTTCTCGTTCGGGACAGCTACAAATTGGCACGAGGTGGCGTTTGTTGGGAAATTCCAATGAAAAATAGTGTTGTGTATTTAAACACAAACGAAAACATTACACCAATTAGAAGTAATACATTTTAGTGTTTCATGTTAACGAAGCCGATGCACATATTTTAGCAAGATTGTGAATAAATCAATTACCATGTCGATTATCAGTACCTCATGTCAAATATTCTGGACTATTGCACAGACACGCATGCTGTATTTGTATAATATATAACACAAATGACGAAAGAAGAAAGTTCTATGACTCGTGCCTTGGTCGAGCATCGTACTTACGATCCAAGACATTTAATCGAATAGCAAACAATACCTGCAGCTTATACCACTGCACCACATCCATGTTCTCAAAAGAGTTTCAATGGCGCAGTAATGGTCGGCCCGATATCCTGATATGATCATAGTGACAAATCGTCTATTAGCTGATATGAATACCTCTATAGCAATGTATATGCATACATGGGTTTGAATTTTACATATATTACATATATTCAACACAGTACGACTTCGACGCATTTATGAATCATGTCCTGACCGGGCCTCGAACTCACGATCTACGGCACATCATCGCCAAGTAAATTATATTTGTCCTCATATTCTGAACGAAGAAGGAATTTCCATTACAGTCCGGTTTTGGGACCAATCCGTAACCAAAACGCATTTCTTTTTGGAACCTAAACGTAACATTTTAGGCAGAAATTTTGTGAGACCATCCGTAACGTAATCAAAATTATTTCCCTTTGATTCTGTAAATATTATTTGGCTGTGAGCGTGAACATCATATTGCTTCTAAGCGGATGACATCATGGAGACTTAATGCCAATAAAGATAAAGGTTGGACTGTTTTGATCATTTGATACGAGCAAAAAACTCACGGAAAATCACACTTCCGACTTTTACGCTTCGTCCAGCTTTGGGAAGGATTTACAGTTGTTTATGAAAGATCAGCATCCGATAAATGTTGTAATATTCATTTAAAGTTTCAAAGCCATCCCTAAACTGCTACAATGGGTTACTAAACAAACAAAATCAATGGGCTATCAAATTCAATAAAATATTTATGTAAAGCTTTTGTCATAACATTCCATCTCTGGTTAAAAATACATCCAACAGGGATTTTAAATGATTCTCTATATCATTATGCTCATGTATGCATTATCTTTACATTTCTTCAAGAAGATCTGGTGGCGCCCTGTTGTAATGTCATTCATATGTTGTTCTTTTTTTTTTTGTAATTATTGGCATAAGTCATGTATCATTGTCCAATCTGACTGGCTCTTTCTCTCTGTTGGTAAATATCAACATAATGCAAACGTACATATTTAAGAGGTAATATTATTTTAACACTTTTTGCACTAAAAGCTTTACGCTAGATTATGGTTGCGTTAATCGCACTTTCTATATACTGTTTCTATGTAAAATAATTATGGCGCCCAAATTCGTCAATGCGCTAAATTTGAGTCCGAAAATAAAGTACGTTTACACAAGCTGACAATCAAGTTAGATTATTTGTTTGATCGGAGGATTTGAAGATGAGCTCAGGTGATGGTCTCCTTTTATAGTACGTCACCCTTAACCGTCACAACAGGACACGGCAGCACGACACCCCGCCCGGTCACTTTATACTGAAAACGTGCTTACCCGTCAATTCAGCTAATATCAAAAGCTTAATGGCAAACAAAGCAAATATTACTTGTTAGTCACGTAATGCTTTTAGCAATGGCTACCAACGACATATTGTGGATCGTGACGCACATAGAATAATGAACATAGTAAGGGTCTGTCATTTTTTACAATGAAAATCAACAAAGTGACGAAGAAATTCTGATGCGAACAGCACACTCAACTACAAACAAGTAAAACTGAGTTTATCTTGAGGTGGAATATACCTTGAAATGGAGTCTACATTGAAATGGAGTCTACCTTGAGATGGAGGCTACCTAGAGATGGAGGCTACCTAGAGATGGAGGCTACCTAGAGATGGAATCTAACTTGAGATGGAATCTACCTTGAGATGGAATCTACCTAGAGATGGAATCTATCTTGAGATGGAGGCTACCTAGAGATGGAATCTACCTCGAGATGGAATCTACCTCGAGATGGAATCTAACTTGAGATGGAATCTAACTTGAGATGGAATCTAACTTGAGATGGAATCTACCTTGAGATGGAATCTACCTCGAGATGGAATCTAACTTGAGATGGAATCTAACTTGAGATGGAATCTACATTGAGATGGAATCTACCTCGAGATGGAATCTAGCTTGAGATGGAATCTACCTTGAAATGGAGTCTACAGTGAGATGGAATCTACCTTGAGATGGAGTCTGCCTCGAGATGAAATCTACCTCGAGATGGAATCTACCTCGAGATGGAATCTACATTGAGATGGAATCTACCTCGAGATGGAATCTACCTTGAGATGGAATCAACCTAGAGATGGAGTCTACATTGAGATGGAATCTACCTTGAGATGGAATCTACCTTGAGATGGAGGCTACCTTGAGATGGAATCTACCTAGAGATGGAATCTACCTAGAGATGGAATCTACCTAGAGATGGAATCTACCTTGAGATGGAATCAACTTTTAGATAAAATTTGCCTGGAGATGGAGTCTGACTTGAGATGAAATCTACCTTGAGATTGAGTCTACCTTGAGATGGAATCTAACTTGAGATGGAATCTATCTTGAGATGGAATCTACCTAGAGATGGAGTCTACATTGAGATGGAATCTACCTTGAGATGGAATCTAGCTTGAGATGGAGGCTACCTTGAGATGGAATCTACCTAGAGATGGAATCTACCTAGAGATGGAATCTACCTTGAGATGGAATCAACTTTTAGATAAAATTTGCCTGGAGATGGAGTCTGACTTGAGATGAAATCTACCTTGAGATTGAGTCTACCTTGAGATGGAATCTACCTTGAGATGGACTCTACCTCGAGATAGAATTTACCTTGAGATAGAATCTACCTCGAGATAGAATCTACCTCGAGATGGACTCTACCTCGAGATGGAATCTACGTCGAGATAGAATCTACCTCGTGATGGAATTTTCCTCGAGATGGAATCTACCTCGAGATGGAATCTACATCGAGATGGAGTCCACCTCGAGATGGAATCTACCTCGAGATGGAGTCCACCTCGAAATGGAGTCCACCTCGAGATGGAATTTTCCTCGAGATGGAATCTACCTCGAGATGGAATCTACCTTGAGATGGAATCTACCTCGAAATGGAGTCTGAGAGCAATGCCGACACAGAGTCGAGGCCTTCACTAAATAATGAAGTATGAAGAGGGCAACAGCAGCAGATAATACTTTGTCTTTATAATTTAGTCAAGTTATAACGTAATCTTAAATTGTTCGTCTTGTCGATAACTACGTATTTATTATCTTTACACTCATAATAACTTACTAGTGGGTATGATGGCGCTCCCATTATTATCTAGTCCATGGAATAGACAATATTTAGTGATCGTCGTAGAAGTTTACTGCAGTTATATAAATGTAGTTATCAGCATAATGTATTGATTTCGTTTGGTTTAGTATTGTTTAACATCCTATCAACAGCTGAGGTCATTTTCTTTTACGGCCTCTCTTGTATGCAAGATACATGCGTTGGTAATTATGTGCGTTTTGAGAGGCTGTGGTATGTTTGTGTTTGTCTCCTTGTGATATTGCCGAACTGACGTCGATTCTTTAGTACTACTACCGAAAACTCCCAGAAGGACACCCCACCCGGTCGCATTATACTGACAACGGACTGGTCCTGTCGATTGGGGATTATATACATAATGTGTAGGTCCTGTTTATTTGCATTATATAAATAATGTATATGTCCTGTCTGTTTGGATTATTACAAAAATGTATTGGTCCAGTGTATGAGGGATTATAAACATAATGTATTAGTCTTGTCTATTTGGATTATTATAAATAATGTATATGTGCTGTCTATTGGGGATTATATATATAATGTATTGGTCCTGTCTATTTATGTTATTATAAATAATGTATTGGTCCAGTGTATGAGGGGTTATATACATGATGTATTGGTCCTGTCTATTAGGGATTATATACATGATATATTGGACCTGTCTATTACGGATTATATACATGATGTATTGGTCCTGTCTATTGGGGATTATATACATGATATATTGGACCTGTCTATTAGGGATTATATACATGATGTATTGGTCCTGTCTATTAGGGATTATATACATAATGTATTGGTCCTGTCTATTAGGGATTATATATATAATGTATTGGTCCTGTCTATTAGGGATTATATACATGATGTATTGGTCCTGTGTATTAGGGATTATATACATGATCTATTGGTCCTGTGTATTAGGGATTATATACATGATGTATTGGTCCTGTCTATTAGGGATTATATACATGATGTATTGGTCCTGTCTACTAGAGATTATATACATGATGTATTGGACCTGTCTATTAGGGATTATATACATGATGTATTGGTCCTGTCTATTAGGGATTATATACATGATGTATTGGTCCTGTCTACTAGGGATTATATACATGATGTATTGGTCCTGTCTATTAGGGATTATATACATGATGTATTGGTCCTGTCTATTAGGGATTATATACATGATGTATTGGTCCTGTCTCTGAGGGATTATATACATGATGTATTGGTCCTGTCTATTAGGGATTATATACATGATGTATTGGTCCTGTCTATTAGGGATTATATACATGATGTATTGGTCCTGTCTATTAGGGATTGTATACATGATCTATTGGTCCTGTCTATTAGGGATTGTATACATGATGTATTGGACCTGTCTATTAGGGATTATATACATGATGTATTGGTCCTGTCTATTAGGTATTATATACATGATGTATTGGTCCTGTCTATTAGGTATTATATACATGATGTATTGGTCCTGTCTATTAGGGATTATATACATGATGTATTGGTCCTGTCTATTGGGGATTATATACATGATGTATTGGTCCTGTCTATTAGGGATTATATACATGATGTATTGGTCCTGTCTATTAGGTATTATATACATGATCTATTGGTCCTGTCTATTGGGGATTATATACATGATGTATTGGTCCTGTCTATTAGGGATTATATATATGATGTATTGGTCCTGTCTATTAGGGATTATATACATGATGTATTGGTCCTGTCTATTAGGGATTATATACATGATGTATTGGTCCTGTCTATTAGGGATTATATACATGATGTATTGGTCCTGTCTATTAGGTATTATATACATGATCTATTGGTCCTGTCTATTGGGGATTATATACATGGTGTATTGGTCCTGTCTATTAGGGATTATATATATGATGTATTGGTCCTGTCTATTAGGGATTATATACATGATGTATTGGTCCTGTCTATTAGGGATTATATACATGATGTATTGGTCCTGTCTATTAGGGATTATATACATGATGTATTGGACCTGTCTATTAGGGATTATATACATGATGTATTGGTCCTGTCTATTAGGGATTATATACATGATGTATTGGTCCTGTCTATTAGGGATTATATATATGATGTATTGGTCCTGTCTATTAGGGATTGTATTTATAGTGTATATGTCCTATATATTTGGCTTATATCTATAAAGTCTTGCCTACCAGTTCCATAAGGTATTTGTATACATAATCTGTCCTACCTGTTATATAGGGTATATATGTAATGTATTGGTCATGCTTGCTTTTAACAAATCATATGACAAAACATTTCTGAAAATAAGTTTTGGCCAGTAATTCAATTGTGTTCCAGTTGAAAGTTGAAATGATCGACACAATTGTACCAGTGCCAAAGTCGAACAACACATTCAACAAATTATACAAATAATTGTCAAAGACATGTCTGGCGAAACATTAAGACAAAATGATCGCCTTTGTGTGCAATTCTCACCTAGAGTGGGAAAGTCATCAATTATTAAACTTCATGCCACTGGTGCGTGCACGTGAGGAACAATTACAGGATCGACCTAATTACCCACACAATGTAGGGGGCAAAACTCCGGCCTTAACGGGTCCTGGTGTGAAACACTCACTAAAATCGCCAATAAACAAGAAGCAACACGGGATGTGTGTCATGTACGAGTATTAAGTCTGGTCGGAACTTCAGGGGTGATTCTAGTACAAAACAACACGTTTCTGGTCCGGAATATTTCTGGTATTATCATTCTTTTCGTTCTCTATATTCCTATAATATAGTTTTTGGTTCTCGCTAAATTAGCATCATTTCAGGTAGAACATCGTGCAGATGCTGACAAGGTGTTTTTAAGTATTCGGTGGTGGCATATCAACGGATATTGTGATTGTAATTGTCTTAATGGTTGCTCCTATCATTGAAAATTGCGAAGAAGGTATATGAACTTCATAAATACCAAATATCAATAGTAAACTATATTTCTAAAAGACATGTAAACGATTGGCTTTGAAATCAACGGGATGCTATAAGAATATAACAATTTCACAAACATTTTCATCAGTACCCCGTATGTTAATATCCTACATTCTATAACAGTGGGAACATCACGTGTATCATAAGTACCTCCGAGTACACGCGGACATGAATCGCTTCATTGAATACCACATGCTCAAAAATGAAATACATTCATATCTGTTATTTTAAAGGCACTTTTTGAGGGGTCAAATAGACTGTGCTGGAAAGTAAGAATAAGATAACAATTTATAACTGTTTATCAAGGCGCAATACTTTACAGTATAAATTCTCTCAGGCGAATACTGCAGTACACACTATGACATAAATATCTCCCCGAGAGATCTTCGTACCAAGAAACCTGTAGCATGTTAAATGATGATGATAATCATATTAATTAGTCTACTGTTACATCATTTAAATGTTCAAATTGATGCATGCTTCATCTGACAATTAAAAAGCTTTATGCCACTAATTAATTATCTTACATAATTCACAGGTTAAGCGGTACACGTCCTTGGTGCATGTTAATAGACACGTTCCTGACAATGATGTGGGATATTCTAGAGCACAGATATCTCGAGGAAGGACAAACTTATAACGACGGACCTAATTGTCTATAATGTTCGAGGAATCCGTTCGTATACTATTTACACAGGATCAGTTCTACATATGATCGATTCATCTATAGATAGTGTGAATCTTAGACACGTTTATAAAATATTATACGATGTTAAGTCTTCAAATGTTATTGATTTTGCGCAATTTTCACAATATCACTGAAATTGACTGGTAAAGAACGCTTCCATTATTGGAAACATGGCTTAATGACAAATAATAGGAGGGCGTTGACCTGTCCTTGTTCTCTATTCTGTTTTTTATATGAAAAGGAACAGATGTACATCAATTCTAGTTTGGTACCAACCAAGAGGTATGCTTTAAGTATAATGTATTCACAACCATAGCAGCAGGATCACAGTTGCTAGGTTACTAGAGACCAAAGTCAATTTCTCACCAATGGTGTTCCTACTAAAAATTTAATAATGCATTACCGAACAAAAAATATTTCCATAATATAAAAGATTTAGTAAGAAACAACTATGAATGGTACAATTTTGTCATTAAAATCTGAACTCCGGTAGATACGTATTACTAGACTAGGTATGTGATCGGCGAAGTATAAGCGACAGTAAGGACGAAGCAATTTGTCAATATTTTGAGGCTATATGCCCCTTTACCAAGACACCATCTAACAGACGTCCCACTCGTGCTTTCTTTACATTTGTAACACTAGGGTTTCCAATAATGCATTCAAAAGACTGAACGCCAAACACACTCTAGCCAGCCGGCAAATATCTTATCACGTTTCGCCGTTAATCAACAAAACCTAAGGATGAGCTATGGCCATTGTGGTCATCCTTCCGCGTATGGCTTGACCATACGGCTAGTGGTGGTCATCTATCACCCTATTACTAACTATTGATCTGATCATGAGCCAACAGACTTCACATCACGGTCCCTGTGCAAGCTAACACGTTATTATCCGAGAATACGCCTGATAAGTAATGATTAATAAGACAGGGTAAAATTGATACACAAGAAAAAGATGACCAACGGTAGGAAACAGGGGCGCGGTTGAGACCGGTCGATACCTGTTCACAGATAGAGATAATGGACCAGTGCTGTCTACCACAGGGAGGAAAGTAGAAAATAAGTTGTGTGTACAATGGGGAGGAAAGTAGAAAATAAGCTGTGTGTACCACAGGGAGGAAAGTAGAAAGTAAGCTGTGTGTACCAAAGGGAGGAAAGTAGAAAGTAAGCTGTGTGTACCAAAGGGAGGAAAGTAGAAAGTAAGCTGTGTGTACCATAGGGAGGAAAGCCGACAGTAAGCTGTGTGTACCACAGGGAGGAAAGTGGAAAATAAGATGTGTGTACAATGGGAAGGAAAGTAGAAAATAAGATGTGTGTACCACAGGGAGGAAAGCAGAAAGTAGGCTATTTGTACCACGGGGAGGAAAGCAGAAAGTAAGTTGTTTGTACCACGGGCAGGAAAGCAGAAAGTAAGCTGTGTGTACCAAAGGGAGTAAAGCCGACAGTAAACTGTGTGTACAGTGGGGAGGAAAGTAGAAAAGAAGATGTGTGTACCACAGGGAGGAAAGTAGAAAATAATATGTGTGTACCACAGGGAGGAAAGTAGAAAATAAGCTGTGTGTACCACAGGGAGGAAAGCCGACAGTAAACTGTGTGTACAATGGGAAGGAAAGCAGAAAATAAGATGTGTGTACCACAGGGAGGAAAGTAGAAAGTAAGCTGTGTGTACCACAGGGAGGAAAGTAGAAAGTAAGCTGTGTATACCACAGGGAGGAAAGTAGAAAATAAGATGTGTGTACCACAGGGAGGAAAGTAGAAAATAAGATGTGTGTACAATGGGGAGGAAAGCCGACAGTAAGCTGTGTGTATCTCAGGGAGGAAAGTAGAAAATAAGATGTGTGTACAATGGGGAGGAAAGTAGAAAGTAAGATGTGTGTACCACAGGGAGGAAAGCAGAAAATAAGATATGTGTACCACGGGGAGGAAAGCAGAAAGTAAGTTGTTTGTACCACGGGCAGGAAAGCAGAAAGTAGGCTATTTGTACCACGCGGAGGAAAGCAGAAAGTAAGTTGTTTGTATCACGGGCAGGAAAGCAGAAAGTAAGCTATTTGTACCACAGAGAGGTTACAGAATACTAGCACTGTATACCAGCCATAGGAATGAAACTAGATGGTAAAAGGCAGGCTTTCAACAATAGGTAAATTTAGGATAGCGGAAAGCAATCGTTATGTACCTCTTAGGCAATAAACATAAAGCTCTCTACCACAATGAGACTATCATAATTCAAACTCTAATAACCACATGTAGGTTTAAATGATCTGTCTACCACAGAAAGGGATTGGGATGGGAAGACATGAATGTTGAATACATCCAAGGGTGGATAAGGAACATATATATACTACTGGAAGCAGAGTAGGAGGGATCAGTCCATTACAGTGTGAGCAGGAAGTGTAGCAAATACATTGTAGTAAGTATCTTTTACCACAATGAAGACACGAGAAGGCAAACACACGAAGAGTAGAACCGATAAGCCCTTTGATACTAGGGAACATGTTGTAGGATCTATGTAATTACGAAGATCACTGATTATAGGTACCACATACCGGGGAAGAACGTATTTGTCTATCCAAAGGAAGTAATAGGTGGGTGAGATTTGTCTACGTTTTGGACAAAACTAAATTACTTGTCCACTGATATGTCGGAGAAGGGCAAGTTATATATACCACAAAAGCTACCATAACTGGAACATGGCTTACATCACTTCTACTTCTACTGATACATATTTCTTCGAGCGAGGAAAGTATTTGTCTAATTTCTCTTACCGTACGTAATGTACATTGTACGGTGCTACGATTGATCCCATCAGAATAAAGGTTGTTGAAAGGTTCTTCTCATTTCGCTATTTCCATGTAAACAATAAAATCGCCAAAACACATTCTTTGAAAGTAAACATTGTAGAGAATAATACATTCCAATCATAAATCCTTACAATGGCCACGACGTTATGGCCGTTTCTCATGGGAAAATCTGATACTGTTAACTTGTGCTGCTTGTGTTCCAACTTATCTGTCACTTGATATGCCAGATCTTATAGATACCGATGCAGCAGAAAATCTGAATTTTAAATAAGCCCTTTAAGGAAGCTTATTGATAATACTATTCCACATTATTCCCAAGCAAAAGAAACTTTCTGAAAGGTTGGGGAAATATATGCTTCTTATGATTTATGTGTATCCATTGGATGCTTCTTCAGCTCCTCTTGTCAATAAATCATCTTTATCACCACATACCAACTTAACATATTTTTGATTGGTGAATTTATTTTTTTATCTAAAAAAATCCCAAATACTATAATTCCAGCTAATGAACACATAAGTAATGTATTTATCAAAAAATGGAATAATGACCTCTAAACATCCCTTAAGAATGGAATTGTTTAGTTTGTTTCAAACCAAACTTGTTACACAGGAAGGTAGTGCGGAAATACAAAATGTATCATCGACACAAAGTGATAAATAAATAAATATAACATATCATTTGGTGATATTCTATTTAATTGATCTTAAAGGAAAATTGTTACTTACATTTATATATCAAATTGTTTAGGAGGAAGCTTCATTTTAACATGGAAAATGAATTCGTTGGAAATTGAAAGGTTTATACTCATAACACAAATATGGCATATTAGGGAAATTCATAATTATGAAATGTCATTGGAAATTAACCAATGCAAGACGCCGCGCGGTGCTTAAACCTTGTACTATGGCATAGTATTTCATGGAAAAGAAATTTATATTTTCCCTATAAATCTTTGTTTTTAATAAAAATAACAAATAATAAAGTGTATATAAGACGGTTACACCTCTTCAGTATTATGTATTCGGTAACAATGACGTAGTCATCGTTATTTCTATATTCCTCGTGGTGTTAAAAATCAATTACTCCTCCAGTGTTACCTTGACTATGACACACATATATAAGCTATGTTCTCTATTTGAACACAGAGTCCCAAATGTGCGTGTTAAACAATAAAAACAACATTTTCTCATATAAAAGGCAAACAAGACCGAGCTTTCCTGAAATTTTGTTCGTTGTCATGCGCCGCACGCGCTGTTACCAAATGAACGACCCTGACCTTCAATACGTTGTTCAAATGGGCGTCACTTTTCTATCCTTTGGCGCTGTCACGGATTCTCCCATTTGTCATGTAGAAACATCACAAGTTCCAAGGCCACGGTGGCGGTATATCTACAAGCCAAAGCCTGCATCCTGCTGTCGTTAAAAGTTGATCTCTTACACAACATGTTAAGTGCGTCGTGAAAGGGTAATAAGTATGGAGATGAAATAATAAATCCCCAGAAATTAATAATATCCTCCATGAGTGGGATATTGAGCTAAAAGTTTGCAAACATAGTCAAAATCATCGTAAAACTAGAAATTTTACTTTAAACGTACTGCTTGGGTGTTCGTTAGGGAATGACTGCCTAAAACCCTCTCCTCACCCCGCGGTTACGAGCACGAACACCACGTGTGGGCTGATACACAGCACCGACGGGAGACATTCCTGTCATTTTCGTCATGTTGTAACGCGGGAATATGGCAAAAAGGGGAATCATGAAGGTGGTGCTAACTTACGTCGCCTCTTAGAATCATACAATGGGTAAAAACAGCTTGTTCTTAATTTCCGTCCGGTATTGGTAGTAAAATATGGATTGAAAACAAGAAAAAGCACGCAAGGATTATATCACTTAGGTAGTAGAAGGTATGGACTTAATCTTATTAACCGCAAGTACATGGACTTCAATTTTTCTTTTCTACGAGACCACGATAGGATGAACATATGCATTAGGTAGAATGTAAACCATCATGTCATGCGCTAAAACAGACATGATACTTCCGTTGTACTTCCTAGTCAAATCAAATTGCCTTTGAAAATAACTTTATTTATCTATCAAACTGCCTAGAAAGAGAAATAATCAATCCAAAAGCCTATTGAAGTGCATATATGTGTCGGAGCATTTAGAATATATTTTCACAGAGTTATGGTTAGTAAAGTTGTCTGATGCTATCACTATGAATATTTACATGATTCTAATAAAGTTTGTGTAGACTCCACGGTGTTGTACTTCATAATAACGTATAACAATTAAATCCACGAAGAGCTTTGTGTAATATGATAAATGACAATATATCTAACTGCATCAGCCATTTTCCATGAGACAAATTAAAACATTTGTTGTTCAGACAATATAAACTGTATATTATTGTATGCAAACACAGATTTCAACATCCCACTGGTTCTCAGAAATGTGTTTGCAATACATGTCACAACAACTCCAAATGTAATCATCAAAATATTGAAACTACCAAATCCCTTTGGTACCTACTGGAATTAATGTTTTAAAGGATAAAAATCGATTTTTGCATTTGAGTTTGCTATTTCTATTTTCCATATAGATATTTTCCCTGGGGGTGCTCTGAAGATTTGATGATAATATGATCATTACAGGTAGATTTTCCCCATGTGTGCTGTCGAAATACCCCTGAATAAAATCAGTCAAGCAGTTTGATGCCTTTAATGTTCGCAGCCAGTTTGTTGTTGTTGTTGTTGTTGTTGTTGTTGTTGTTGTTGTTGTTGTTGTTGTTGTTGTTGTTTTAGAGTGCCTGATTCCAAAAACTGATTTTTAACACAGCACATGAACATCCGATTAAGACGTGCAGTCCTGGTGTTGAATAATTAACGCTAATGATTTAGTTTCAGTCGGAATTAAATGTTTAAAGGTACATGTTACCATGTAGGTAAAAAATCAATTGGGACTTTGCATCGTAAATACAGTAATAGTTGTTCGCGTTCGACTTGTGGGTGATAAATTACTGCTGGCTATACAGCCATACTTCAGGCCGTTTGTTATCTGACCAGCTTTTTACTGTAATTACTTAAGGAGTGATGTTGCCCCACCGTTGTATACATCCTATTTTAAAAGAGTTCTAATCTGATTTTATGGAATAAAATAGACTTACAATAATAAACATCTCAAGGGAAACATCACTAACGTGCATTTTATATATAACTTCATTATATATTTGCTATTGTTTCAATGAAAATTGTTAACTTCATCTGCATTATACTGCCTGTGAAGTTTCTTTTAAACTGTATATATCGTTATGAATTACTGTCTATTCATACTGTTGTTACTTATCCGTGGTTTTGGTAGATGCTACCATTAACTTCCCACAAAAACAGAAACGACTATCTATAGTTTACCTAATATGTAATCATAGACAATTTTATTTTGTTTTACGGGGTTTAACGTCCTCACACAACCAGGGTCATATGAACACGGGTGTCAAAGAGAGACCTAGAGAGAAAAAAGACAGACAAAAAAGGGAAGAAAGGAATATCCCAATTGTTGAAAGGGGACCAGCAGATCTATTTTCGTCCCTTTAATGTCCCTTTAATAGAAGACACGGAAGAAAATCCCCCAGTCTTCACCGGCCCACTTTCAATCGCCTCTTACGGCAAGCAGTGAGTAACAGCAGGCATATTCTTCACCTGCTTCCGCACATGTACGCTCTCCATGTTAGCAAATTAGTATTCAATGTGTTAAAACACTGCGTTTTACGAGTGACATTTATAAAATTTGAAAATGAATCAGCCAAAGTTTGAATACCACGATAAGAAGTCACTTCAAATTGGGGAATATTTATACCAGAATATTTATATCATGTTTCCAAATTGATATTCTGAGAACACCCTTCTATATTCCGACGTTTGGGAATATTCGTGAAATATTACGACATAATGTCACGCCATTTAAACCATAACGAGTGTAAGCATTAAGGAATGGTACCGCGTCCAGCCAATTTGCCACTTTTGCTACCATTTAACTTATGTTTAATCAAAAACGCGAAATTTGACCTCACGTTTTGCCGGGTAGTCCGCATGATAGTATTGAAAACGGTTTAACCTCGCCGGCTGGAAGTAATTGACATATATCGCAGTCTATGAGGTTTTGAATAAAGTGTTTAAATAAGTTATTATCTATGAAAAAGAAATGTCCTTTGTTCAAAGGTTTATTTTTATTTTCACTTTTTAGATATTCTTTTAATATTTGAAGAAATCCGGTATAAAGCCAATTTGTATTTTTGAAGTACTAAACTTTTTTTTTAAGACATGCCTATCGTGCTATACGTTGAAAGGATCAATCACCAGTTTTATTTTCAGTATTTTCGAGTTTTTTTTTTTTATAAATATACTTTTATGAAAAAAATCTGTTAATATTATATCTTAGGACTCTTTACTAATGCATTGTAACTACAATTTAGTCCTCGTGTTCTTTTAAACGTATACGTATCGCTTTGAAGAAATCAATGATTAAAGTAGAAAAAAAGTTAATTGAGACATGCCATATATAGATAAGTGCAATTGTTTTTCCAATTTCTAATCAACTTTACAGGTAAAGAGACAATCTGGGAGCGTTGCCAAGAACCAAAGGAAGTGAAACGATGATGAAATTGTGGCAGCAAGGCAGCGGGCAGTTATCTTATGGGTAACAGAACTGTACTACACCGACGAATATAGAAATCGCCTTACATAAACAACCCCCAAATTATTAAAACATTGAAATAACATGCTGCAGGTAAGCTAATGTCATAGTCCATAGTGAATAAGCTATGAATAAATGTTAAAACACTTTAGGAGTAACTCGAACTACTCCATAAATAGCATAGCCCAATATTCACTTACCTTAATGATGAAGCTGGTGACGTTCATATGACCTCTCTGAATATTCCAATGGTATATTGTGCTTCCAACGAGTACTGTGTGATACCCCCTTGCTTCTCTGCTTCTCTAAGTGGTACAGCGGAGGAGCAGACGACAGCCAAGTCGCACGCGCTTGCCGCCACAGACCAAGTATAGTGGTGATGCGCAGTTCTACTGAGCAGCAGTTAAAGTAGGCTCATCAATATGGTATAATGAATTGTCAGAATTCAATACATTAATTGTATTGAGAGATTCCACGGGACGGATGATCTGATCCATGCAACACTACAAACTGTTGATGGCACCACTGCCGGGCCTGGTTTTACTGTGACTCCGTATCAATCCCAGATATTTGCTGCCTTCGTTGACACGTCTCCGTGTTGCAGGGTTCGCGACGTTCGTTGAAGTGTTGTTACTTCAGACACCAGTACGGAGCCTGACAAATCACAGCGTCGTTACACAGACAGATTTGTCAAGAAACAACAGGAGGATTCGCGACGACGTTGTTACTAAAACAGGCTGTGTTTTACTGAAACAACATACTCAAACACCGTGTTGTTTCTATGCTATACTTATCATTAAACAATGATAATGTTGGCAATAAAAAGGACTACATGATGATGTCTAGAACAGAATTGTGTCACATTGTTGTTACAGAGAGAGACGTCACGAGGAACAGCATCAAACAATATTTTGACTAACGGTAGTTATGTTATACAGTATGTGAACTCGCGACATGACACGATTATCCTCGAGGAAAATGATTAAGGCCACAATCTTCTGCAGTGAATTTAATTGTAAGAAAGACTTTTGCTTTCAAAAATATTGCATGAATGGGCGTTTCACACCGATTTCACGTAACAACGGCGGAAATCAAAAGCAATGTTTTGATAAATCATTCAAGATATTATTTCTAGATACATTCATGTTTTGCGATATAACATCGTTCGAAATCGGAATCAGAATTTTTGTTGTGCAATATTTTTTCATGTTCAAAATGTAAACAGCCGTATTGTTGAAAATGCTATTGTATCCCACACTCGACTCCAAACATATCATGTAAAACAAACTCAGCATAATGATGTTGAAGATAGAAATATAGTTCAGAACATCACATATGACTTCATTGACATGAAAAATGTTGATACATAATAAAGCATAATTACACAAAATGAAGTTGTCAAACAATATCAGAAAGCGTTACATAAGTGGGCGTTTTTAACACAGAATATTGCCGTCAAACACTAACAGCAAAACAGAAGAGTTACTCGGACGGCTTTACATAAACAACATCACATACGCCAGACATTGTACACATGATAACATCACATCACATGCACCAGACTTTTTACTTTGTACTATCTAATAAAAAATAGATGCTCATTCTCACTACGTTACATGAACATCTAACGACATCGGGGTCACGTTCAGGTGAACTTTGTTATCTCAATATTTCACTTTTAGGTTGAATTGTCAATTTTTCGATGTCATCGATCTCACCCATTCGTCAAAGCATGCATCTGAAGCTAACCATATCGGTACAGGTTGTATATAGCTATATGCTTCGTTTGACAGATTATGCAAGCTATGCACTCTAGTCATGCTATATCGCCCATACGAAATTCACTTCCAATATTCTGTAAGTAATAATCCAAAAGGTCATCCTAACGTGACATCTTATGTGATGTCGTTAGATGTCAATGTAACGTATTGAGAATGACCATCTAGATTTTAATTAGATTGTATTCTGTATAAGATTAGCAACATCGTGTTCGCGAGACTTTTTACACGTGATAACATAGATAGCATCATATACACCAGCCATTGTACACGTTATAACATAAACAACATCATATACACCAGACATTGTACAGGTTATAACAAACAACATCACAACACTAAAAAAAAAAAAAAAAAAAAAAATTACACGTGATAACAAACAACATCACATACACCAGATATTTTACACGTGATGACATAAACAACATCACATCCACTAGACTTTTTACACGTTATAACATAAAAGCTAAGTACCATGTCCAGTTTAGTAGCATATGAAACTTTTCTGATACTCAATTTCAAACAACATTTCACTGATGTCAAAATGTATCTATGCATTGCTGCTCCTTTCAAATCGAACAATAACCTATATTAACATAGTTTGAGGGAATAACGATGACATGCCAATTATGATATCAAAAATTAAAGCAGGCTAATCAGCGTTCCATTATACAAGTTGTTTAAAAAATATTTTCCCAATTTTCATTCTGAATTTTGTATCTTGAAGATTGATACCAGAAGAAAGGGACAGCTAGCCGGTAAGCTCCGCTGGTGTGTAAGCCGGTGGATTTCGTCATAATACAAGTCATGTTTGAATCTTTACCTAGAGCTGATACACATATAATACATATTGAATAGAAATTTCTAGTGTAACTATTTACAATGAATAAATTGACTATTCAGCTCCCTCCTCTATATATTTTACTAACTTGCCTTTCCAATACCCACATGTTTGGCCTCTAAGATCATTGACCTAGAACAACTAGTCAGCAGTGTGGGGAAGTTTAATTTATGATTCGGCATAGTTAAAGATGCAACTGACATGCACGTATCTTTAAAACAATATTCTACAAGGCTGTGATAATTGCTGCCTATATATGGGTATGAATACTATATTCCCTTTTCACCAATTATAAGATTGAACATAAGGCGTACAGCAATCGCTTATTGCACCTTGAAATATTAATAACTAAATTAACGATCCAGTTACGTCAACCGTCCTGATATGATCCCTGCTGATGCAAGAAACTCCAAACAAACTAATTATGTCATGTATGGTATTGAGATATAATTTGGCACGTGAGGCATTAAAACGGCATTTTAACCATTGGAGGTATATTGTGGGTTTAATAGAATATGATACATAGACAAAAGTTTATGTCCCAAATTAGAATTTACTGTGGTATACGTGCGATAGAAATTAGGTCTACGACAAGCTGCGAGAATTCACCACCATAGCTCAGTTACCTAAAAGAGAGGTCTAGTTGTTAGAGATAGTATACAAAACTAGGTCACTATCTTATTGATATTTCAATATGGAAACACATCATCATATGCTGCTATACAGTGAGCTGCCTTCTTGATCATATCCCAAACTTTCTCGTTCTGGGCATTTTGTGAATAGTGTACTTTTATTACTCGATGATATTAGAAAAAAACAATATCCATGATATTACATGGAATGGTTATGGGAATACTGTTTTATATGGGGGTCTATCAGATCAGATAACAGTGTAAACACTGTACTACAATACAATATTGTTCTTTCTTTTTTTTAAATTGGGTGCTGCGTAAATAAAATGGTATGTTTGGAGATAAGAAATCCTTCCCGTACCTGGGGGTGATATCCTTTATTGCCTAACCCTCGTCAGAACCTAGACAACAACACCATCATCCCTCGGGCTGGAGATTTGTATGTCACATCCTTAAGGTAAATGTGATATGAAGTCAAACGTGTTTGACACGTATTGCTATACCTAGCTGATTTAAGATTGTGATTTAATCCGGTTTTGACCAAGATCTGTATGGCAGGTGACGTCGATGAAGCAGAGGACTCTTAATCTTCCGGATCACCTGGTCTTATTATCCTGGTACTTTTACAGGAGTATCCGTGTAAATCTATATTTTGTTTATAGTTTGTAATAGTTTAGTCGATTTTAAAGTTTGAATGGGGGTTCGCTATCATGTCGACATCCTTTCTATTGCTTGGATTAAACAGAAGTCGATTTTCATATAGTTTACTATACTGCATTGTATATTAGTGTCTATGGAATGATATCTGTATCTGTGCCTGTATCAGCCCTCTAATTGTATATACACTATGTAATACTGTTCTCGGGGACCAGATTATACTTATTTTAGTTGTATACACGACCACATAACTACTTCCAGGAAATTGGCTCTTCCCCCGTAGATGTATGTTCAGCACTATAGTGTATAACTCAGTTTAAGGCTGTTTAGCTATCTATATGTATATTTTATCTAAACGAGATATCTCCATTATTGTGCCAATGTAAAACGAGGGTGTAAAATATGAGAATAACACGGCAATATCCACTTGTTGTATAAGTAATCTGTCGGACTGTTTGGTAGGGGTATTAATTATTGTTCACATTACAATAATCTGGCACACAGAACAGGCGGATTCAATTTGGCTGTGACTAGGAGGCTGGTATACCGAGGTATTGATCTTTCATGGGTCGGTTTGGTCGGGGATGTCTGGTTCTGTGGGGGTGAAAACTCATTTACACAACATAATAACGCTTTTTGTAAGCAAAGCTATCAGACTTAAGGAGGTACTATGTATCGGTGGACGTGAGCATATGTATTACTGGTTTTGTTCGACATACGGAGGTTATTACATGAGTGTATGTATATGTAGTATACTGTAACAATGGTTCATACTACATGAATATCTAGGATAGTTTGTTTCATGAAGTTGATTAAAACACGGAATTACATTATGTATTTTTGTTTTCTCATTTTTACAAAGGGTTATAAGCGTCGTATAAAATATTATTTAAAGACAATGAGTGATTAATTCACAAGTGCACGTATTGCTTTGTAATAATGTTGTATATTACATTTTCAGCATATTGCTTTATTAAACAGAGAGACTATAACATGAATGTGCGTATGGTTTTGTATTAAATGCTCATAACAATTGAATTGGTGAATCAATTTATCTGCAAAACAACACATTTATCGCCATGAAAACGTTAAAACCAAGGACATCGTAATACATAAAGTTCAACGAAATGATAGTATATAGGACGAGGTAAGGGTTATAAAACCTGTATTTTTAAAGTAAACAGCCTTTTTCAAGCTACAAAATATTTAAGTAATTGCAGCTTATTAGATAACGAACTTGCGAACTGGTAAAGACCAGTAAAGTATACAATTATGAAGTGCCTCATCTTCATCTTATACAAACAACGAATGCCGACGTGTACAGGAATTCGTATCGATATAACGTATCAATATAACGTAGACAAAATAAGAGTAAAATATAGATTTACTCGGAGGCCCTTAAACGTATCAATATAACGTAGACAAAATAAGAGTAAGATATAGATTTACTCGGAGGCCCTAAAACGTATAAATATAACGTAGACAAAATAATAGTAAGATAGTGATTTACTCGGAGGCCCTTAAACGTATCAACGGAGTTAGACCAGGCGTCCCAGAAGGTTTAGCGTCTTCTCCTTTGCCGACTATACCGCCGTTTAATTCTCGGTCAATGGTACCACCGAGTCAGAATTAAGATACCACTCCGGAAAAAGAACCCCGTTTCATTGTATTATCAAGAGTCCATTCCATATTGTATGAAAGTTTGGTACTTTATCAAACAAATTTTAAACATAACATTAACATACCAGGTATTCTGACCAAGAGAACAGTTACACTATACAAAAATGTACCTGGGACTTGGCATTTCTGTCTAATGGCACTATACAACAGGCCTTAATTTGACCTCGTTCAACGAGAAAGCCTATTTGATGATAGGATCGACCTACAACCATCCAACCACGTTATTGTGTGTATGATGATGTTAATATATCACATGTTAAGATTATGATACTATACCATGTCTTCTTTATTTCGTCCTTTAACATATAAAGCCAACTCTCGTTAGAGCTATGGTATCACAGCTAGCGTGATTATAACATACTCCATGTGGTATTTTTGATGTTTTATATTACATATAATGTGCTGTGTTCGTTAGTGGAAATTCGTACGGGTGTAAAGTCCTCGCAGCAGCCATAGCCGCGCAGACGGTTAACTATGGTTACAACAAAAAATAAAAACAACCATCAGAAAAGAACATTAAAGAAAATATCAAGTTTTACAGTGAGGACAACAGATCAGTTTTGATGTCTCCAATAGTTCCCTTATTAGAAGACAAAAATGTCCGATTATGCAGGTAAGGCGATCCGCTCTCAGTCTGTCACTGTCACAATTATTCAACTGCTTTCACATGCTGTGGGGTACAGCAGACACAATCTTCCCCTTCTCTTATAAGTGTTTTACTCTAAGTAGTCATGTTTTTTTCGATTATAAGACGCTAAAAACTGAAGGATTTTTTCACACAAAATTGCACCTGTGGGAGATATAAAAATCAATTCCTAGCGCCGACAATCCATCATCGGAGAAATCCGTACTCTGACCTGGGGGAATTGAAACGATGAAATCTCGATATACAAAGAAGTGCAATTTGTCTCCTGTGTAATTATTTAAAGTGCAGGCTACTGTAAAGTTTTTCGATGGTTCAAATTATTACGGTTTTACCGAATGTTTGCAACAAAAAGGATATTTTATTGTGAAACAGGTTAATAGAAACATTCTCTTTAATTTTTACTTTCCAAAAAAAGTCATTTTTTCAGGATTATATTTCATCCCCAAATTAGTACCAAAACTCGTTTAATATGCCTGTAAAGTGGATGCGCGCATATCCTTGTGTATCAAGCAAAACCGGTTCTTGTGATAGTACTCAGAAATGTTGACTGATACACCTATGTACACAATACACAGCATCAAGGACAACCAGGTAACAAAGTACATCATCAACTGGCCCCGTCAGTGTGTTATGTATATTAACAAAGTACATCATCAACTGGCCCCGTCAGTGTGTTATGTATATAACCAAAGTACATCATCAACTGGCCCCATCAGTGTGTTATGTATATTAACAAAGTACATCATCAACTGGCCCCGTCAGTGTGTTATGTATATTAACAAAGTACATCATCAACTGGCCCCATCAATGTGTTATGTATATTAACAAAGTACATCATCAACTGGCCCCGTCAGTGTGTTATGTATATTAACAAAGTACATCATCAACTGGCCCCATCAACGTGTTATGTATATTAACAAAGTACATCATCAACTGGCCCCGTCAGTGTGTTAGGTATATTAACAAAGTACATCATCAACTGGCCCCATCAATATGTTAGGTATATTAACAAAGTACATCATCACCTGGCCCCATCAGTGTGTTATGTATATTAACAAAGTACATCGTCACCTGGCCCCATCAGTGTGTTATGTATATTACCAAAGTACATCATCAACTGGCCCCGTCAATGTGTAATGTATATTAACAAAGTACATCATCAACTGGCCCCGTCAGTGTGTAATGTATATTAACAAAGTACACCATCAACTGGCCCCGCCAATGTGTTATGTATATTAACAAAGTACATCATCAACTGGCCCCGTCAATGTGTAATGTATATTAACAAAGTACATCATCAACTGGCCCCGTCAATGTGTAATGTATATTAACAAAGTGCATCATCAACTGGCCCCGTCAATGTGTTATGTATATTAAGAAAGTACATCATCAACTGGCCCCGTCAGTGTGTAATGTATATTAACAAAGTACACCATCAACTGGCCCCGTCAGTGTGTTATGTATATTAACAAAGTATATCGTCAACTGGCCCCGTCAGTGTGTCATGTTTATTGATTGATCTGTTTCCTATCTACAAATTGTTAACAATATATCATTAGTTACAGTATTTGTTATTGGACTTTATCCAATCCTTGTTACTCATTTTAAAACTCGTTTGGATGTTTATTGTGGCAGCAATGAACACATAAATGCGTTATAGCCATACATGTTTAATGAAGCAATGGCGTGACGATGGAACGAGATCAAGTGTCGTCTGCTCAGTTGTGTCTGTGATAATTAGCCTATCGATTTCAAATTAAGTCCAGCTACATTAACAACTTAAAATTTAATTTTAACATTTGTTATTATTTTATTGCAGGGAAAGACATAAATCTTGAAAGAATTTGTTCTGCGAGATTTAAATACACTAGTGCTATCGAAGAGATAATCGAGCTTCACAGCTCAGTGTAAACTGTACCTAGTTCGGCTTGGTTGAATGAACTACGAGGAAATCTCATGGGATTTGTTTTATATACAATGGTGTATCTAGAAGTACACCATCCCTTCTGTTGTGTAGGACAATTTCACACGTCAGGTTTGCCAAAGTACATTCCTAAAGATTAACAGCAATGCATCAACTGAATTGTGTTGAAAGTCATCAAAAACATTAAATCGTATCACCTACGTTGAAATTAAGACCGACTTGTCCTCTTATGTTTTGGTAGGTAATGAATCTGGGAAAATCCTAAAGTCACAGGCACTGTCTACTCACAGTTTCATGGATCTAACTAAACCGAATGTATTAGGTACCACCTTAACTATGACGGTATACGGAGGACAACTCTCCTTAGTTTGTTATATTTTTGCTTCACGACTCCGGGTATTGCTATGTTTTTGTCTCAACAATGGTAGTATTGTATCGGCCTATCCCTGCAATATTGAATTCAGAATTATCAAAGGAACGCATATGTTTTAATATGCATTTGTACATTGTTTACCGGCCTCTCAATGTCTTCGTTGATTATGGTATACAATCCTGTAATACATTGAAAATACTCCTTCAAAATGTAACAATGCAACAGTTGATAATAATTGTAATGCAGCTCTGCTTATTTTTTTAATCATACCATGCTACAATTGGGTGTCAAGAATTATTCATATTAATAATCAAGAAATGTTTTGGAAATATTGCGATCGAATTTTTTTTTCTTAATTCATTAAGATTGGGCTACCATGTTTAGATAGATTGATATATTATAAGATGACATAACTTGTTTCGTAATTGTTGTAAAATAAATTAATTTTACAAGTTGATCAAGGTTGGTTAATTCACATGAACTTGATTACATTTGTAAACATTTCAATAACGCTATTTCCTCTCACAAATGAATACCCATGACTATCGATGATTCAATATGACACCTTATTTCGGTGATGCAATTAAGTCGTTGCCGATACACATGCGAAATTAGGACGGAACCTAACATCACATTCAATCAGTATAAAGCAACACGTATCAATGCCTATTAGCTTAGATTTGTTGGTGTATACATTTTTTAACATACAGACAAAAAATGTCTCATGTCGGAATCCATATAACTACCTGGAATAGAATAGCCATAGTGTTATGTATTTGTGAACACATCAAATCTAGATTCGTATACAAGATTTAGATGAGATTACCAGACGGTAAGCTAAAGACAAGCAAATCTACAGAATGACATACAAAAAATGTACTGTACCTGGATAAAGATCCTCCGTTTTCTCCAAATGGCAACGACAGTTTAGTCTCACGCCACCATATTCCACATATTAGTAATTACATATTGTATATAATATAACCCATTTTGAATGTATGCTGGTGTGAATTGGCTTTTTATTTAATTTAATTACAAGAGATAAAATAATTTACTTACGCTGGATTTATGAATATGAAAATTGAAAAACGTAAACAAAATTTCAGATACAAACACCACCATGGTAAACTCAATGATTTATTTTTTATAAGATAGAATATGATTAAATTATACATCTAGACACACATATCATTTCTTCTTGTTATGATGCTTATTGCCCAGTTTTGGTTTTCCTTTTGTCACTCTAGTTTTTGTATGTAGTCCAACCTTGACAGAGACTTTCTGTTTTTTCGTCTGTTTAGTCTTCACGGAATTCAACATTTCTACTTCAGCGTTCACGTTTTCAACAAGTTTAGAATTACTGATTTCTGAACCGGAATGTTTGCTTTTTCCTGTTACCGTTTTAGCATTTTTCAATATGGCATTATCATCTTCGATGTCATTTTCCAGATCAATGTGGATAGACCGAGGAGTGACGAAGTCGTTTGGGTAATCCTGTTTTTCCACTGTGTCTAGTAACGTGCCTTCTGCGCCCATTCTTCCTAGTCGAGAGGTGTCTAAAAGAGACATCCTTGTTTTCAACCGTTCTAATCTTTCCACAAAAACACATGCGCGTTTCTCTCTGTTTTCCTTGTGTCGGACTACGGACGCACACACAGATTCCACCTCTGGTGTCGTGTCATCCTCTTCTCTCCTCTCGGACACCAAGATAGACTCGCTTGCGGTTATTGCACTCGCTGTATGACAACCGTGTTGCTTTTGGTCGTACGAGTCCTTGCTTATATCAACTGCGTTCCCTTCTGGCAAGGAGACCAGATCAGCATTGCCTGCTCCATTCGGTTGTACCAAAGACGCTAACTCACTATCCAACATATTGGTAATGATATCTCTGTCGTTTGTACCTGATCACTGGGCTCTACACTGTATTGGGCTCTACACTGTAGTTGTGAAGAACCTCAATTTGAACTTTCAATCCTCCTCAAATCAAACGAGATTTTTATCGTTTTAATTTTGAACGACATTCCAAGAAAGTGTGCTGTAGATTCCGTATATTTGTCAGGAGACGATACTTATGAGGCAGTGACATAACAACCCCCAGTCAGTTTACACTCCCTGCTCATGTTAGGGTTGGTGTCTCACCGAGAAACGATCCCCATGTTAGTCATTCGCTGTAAGTACACTTTTACTATGTACACATATGTACTCCTGACCATTGTGTTTATGAAATCTTATTTTACGCCTGGTTCTGTAATATGTAATTGATCAACGACATTAATCTAGGATTATCGTTACAGTACAATGGCGAAAGTGTTATATCTAACCTGCGATCGCAATACGTTTGTTTGTGAAAAAAAAAATCGGATAAAGAAATAATTATTGAACTGAAAATACACGAGGTTTATTTTTTCCTTTAGCGATACTTGAAAGACGTTTAATTAATATCATAAGTGTAACTTTTTTGTGTGTATAGACGGGGCTATAAATAGTGTACATTAAGTGCCGAGACGTTAAAATTGGCTCGGTCCTGAAATATTGATTTTAAGATGTTTTTATTTCCAAAAAACAGAATATACAAGAACTCTACAAGCAGTCCTATCGCCAAATACAGCATTTATAAACTAATCCTCTAGATCATTCATAGTTTTGCTATTAAATGAACCACGCTGATTGCGGTGTGAGGCATCGGGTAACCTATTGTGGTCGGTAATCCTTGTTATTTCGGCACGAAGAACCGACATTGTGCCGTTATATGGTCTTACACTGTGCTATATACAGCACCAATTTACTGCCGTGGCGTGCTATATACAGCACCATTTTACTGCCGTGGCGTGCTATATACAGCACCATTTTACTGCCGTGGCGTGCTATATACAGCACCATTTTACTGTCGTGGCGTGCTATATACAGCACCATTTTACTGTCGTGGCGTGCTATATACAGCACCAATTTACTGCCGTGGCGTGCTATATACAGCACCATTTTACTGTCGTGGCGTGCTTTATACAGAACCATTTTACTGTCGTGTCGTGCTATATACAGAACCATTTTACTGCCGTGGCGTGCTATACAACACCATTTTACTGTCGTGGCGTGCTATATACAGCACCATTTTACTGCCGTGGCGTGCTATATACAGCACCATTTTACTGTCGTGGCGTGCTATATACAGCACCATTTTACTGTCGTGGCGTGCTATATACAGAACCATTTTACTGCCGTGGCGTGCTATATACAGCACCATTTTACTGTCGTGGCGTGCTATATACAGCACCAATTTACTGCCGTGGCGTGCTATATACAGCACCATTTTACTGTCGTGGCGTGCTTTATACAGAACCATTTTACTGTCGTGTCGTGCTATATACAGAACCATTTTACTGCCGTGGCGTGCTATACAACACCATTTTACTGTCGTGGCGTGCTATATACAGCACCATTTTACTGCCGTGGCGTGCTATATACAGCATCATTTTACTGTCGTGGCGTGCTATATACAGCACCATTTTACTGTCGTGGCGTGCTATATACAGAACCATTTTACTGCCGTGGCGTGCTATATACAGCATCATTTTACTGTCGTGTCGCATTGGCTATGCGTCTATTATGACCAGTGTTGGTTACCTTGCAAACAATAATGTTCTATTTCACATGGACATTGGCGATGCACGAGTAGGGTAACAAGTAGGTCTACAACACATATTAAGAATAGTATATTAGGGGATGTTTAGTCTCGTGACATATCAGGTCATATGAATACGGTATCCACTAACATTGGCTCCACTGACCGTGACACTTTAATAGTGCCATCATACTGAATTACATACCTGGAACGGAAGCATGACATCAGACAGGATCACCTACAACAATCGGACACGAAACAGGGTCACATACACAAAACGGACACCAGACAGTGTCACATACACAGAACGGACACCAGACAGGGTCACATACAACGAACGGACATCAGTCAGGGTCACATACACAAAACGGACATCAGACACGGTCACATACACAAAACAGACACCAGACAGTGTCACATACACAAAACGGACACCAGACAGAGTCACATACACAGAACGGACACCAGACAGAGTCACATACACAAAACGGACACCAGACAGGGTCACGTACAACAAACGGACATCAGACAGGGTCACATACAACAAACGGACACCAGACAGGGTCACATACAATAAAACGGACACCAGACAGGGTCACATACAACAAATGGACATCAGTCAGGGTCACATACAACAAACGGACACCAGACAGGGTTACATGCAACAAACGGACACCAGACAGGGTCACATACACAGAACGGACACCAGACAGTGTCACATACACAAAACGGACATCAGACAGGGTTACATACAACAAACGCACACCAGACACGTTCACATACACCAAACGGACACCAGACAGGGTCACATACAAAAAAGGGACACCACACAGGGTCACATACACAAAACGGACACCAGACAGGGTCACATACACAAAACGGACACCAGACAGGGTCACATACAACGAACGGACATCAGTCAGGGTCACATACACAAAACGGACATCAGACACGGTCACATACACAAAACAGACACCAGACAGTGTCACATACACAAAACGGACACCAGACAGAGTCACATACACAGAACGGACACCAGACAGAGTCACATACACAAAACGGACACCAGACAGGGTCACGTACAACAAACGGACATCAGACAGGGTCACATACAACAAACGGACACCAGACAGGGTCACATACAATAAAACGGACACCAGACAGGGTCACATACAACAAATGGACATCAGTCAGGGTCACATACAACAAACGGACACCAGACAGGGTTACATGCAACAAACGGACATCAGACAGGGTCACATACAACAAACGGACACCAGACAGTGTCACATACACAAAACGGACATCAGACAGGGTTACATACAACAAACGCACACCAGACACGTTCACATACACCAAACGGACACCAGACAGGGTCTCATACAACAAACGGACACCAGACAGGGTCACATACAACAAATTGACATCAGACAGGGTCACATACAACAAACGGACACCATACAGGGTTACATACAACAAACGGACATCAGACAGGATCACATACACAGAACGGACACCAGACAGTGTCACATACAACGAACGGACACCAGACAGGGTCACATACACAAAACGGACATCAGACAGGGTTACATACAACAAACGCACACCAGACACGTTCCCATACACCAAACGGACACCAGACAGGGTCTCATACAACAAACGGACACCAGACAGGGTCACATACAACAAATTGACATCAGACAGGGTCACATACAACAAACGGACACCAGACAGGGTCACATACAACAAACGGACACCAGACAGGGTCACATACACAGAACGGACACCAGACAGTGTCACATACACAAAACGGACATCAGACAGGGTTACATACAACAAACGCACACCAGACACGTTCACATACACCAAACGGACACCAGACAGGGTCACATACAAAAAAGGGACACCACACAGGGTCACATACACAAAACGGACACCAGACAGGGTCACATACACAAAACGGACACCAGACAGAGTCACATACACAAAAAGGATATATCCATTCTAAGGCGTCTGTATTGAAGTGATGGTAGTGCCTTTCTTGATTGCTGTTATTCCTAATTGGTCGAAATAGTTTGAAAGGTTGTCTCTGGACATTCTCTATAAGTTGGGCATCTTTTTTTTTTTGTTACTGACCGACCACACTAGTGAGGCATGGTCGTACCAGTGATATAAACAAGTTTTGGAGTGTTGCTTTAGTTATGTGCCGGAAAGTTCTCCTGATTACTCCTAACATTCTGTTTGCTTTTTTGATCGACATTCGGACGTGCGTCGAGAATTTTAGATTTGTATCCATCATGACGCCCATATCCTTCTATTCAACAACTTAAATGATCTGTTTTGTGGTTCTTGACTCCATAGTGTAGGTATTGCTCACTGATTGACTTAGATGCATATAAATGCATTTACATTTTGAAGAGTTGAACAGGGGTTGCCAATTGTTTTTACCATTTGATCAAGTTGTTCATATCACGTTGGGACACTTCCTCGTCGTCTTTGTTGTTTAAACCACCATATAGCTTGGTGTCGACAGCGAAGATTTATACATGTATACAAGGAAGAGGACAGGACCCAATACACTCCCCTGTGGGATTCCACTTGTCACACTAGACCAGTCAGAGCTTTTACCATTCAGAACCACTCTTTGTTTGCGTTCAGTATGAAAGTCTTTAATCCACATAAGGACATTCCCTCTAATTCCATATCCTGCTAATTTGTTTGATAGTCTTTCATGGGGGCCGAATAAAACCTTTTTGAAAGTCAAGGTACATCACATCAATTTTGTTTTTTTCTTATCCAACTCCCCTGTCAAGGTATTGATGACATAAATAAGTTGGGTGACACATGAATGACCTTTCCTAAAACCATCTTGGTGTTTGGTAAAGAGGTTATTTGATTCCAGATGTTCCATATTGTTTTCCCTCAATTTTTTTCCCATAACTTCGCAGGTAATTGATGTTAGCCTAATCGGGCGGTAATGTTTTGCAAGATGTTTGGATCCTTTTTTATGAATGACGGTGATATTAGCTACTTTCCATAATTTTGGTACTTTTTGTTGATCAAGTGATTTCTGAAAGATATCGACGAGTGGTTGGTGCAGAGTTCCTTGGTTTCTTTAGTAATTTTGGGTGGAGGTTATCTGGACCTTGTGCCTTAGTTGTTTTCAATTGGTCTAGCAGTTTGGGGTTTTTGTTTTTTTTTTACTTTTTCTTCTTTGATTTTAAATTCTGTCAGGTTTCTTGGACGTGTCTAGGTGCGAAGTTTGGAATGTTACCAAGATCCTCGGTCGTGAAAACACTTGTAGAAGTTCTGATTTCTATTGGTCGTCTGTGAGAATAGAATGTTATCAATTTCGTTTTCAAGGCTCTCTATATTGTCTGATTTTTTTTAAAACTACATATCTCAAAAATGATCTTGGGTCTGTTTTGATATTTTCTGCCAGTTGAGATTCGTATTCGGCCTTGGCCTTCCTTACTTCATTGCATGATTATTTATTTTTTGGATATGTTAAATTGTCTCCTATTGCGGTCACTACTACAGGAGTATATTTTTCCCATCGCGTCTTTTCCTTCTTTATAACTATACGGGCACGGTCATTCATCCATGGTGTTGTGAAATGTTGGATACTTGTATGTTTTCTTTGATTTCTCGATTGAATATGTCGGTAAAGCGATTTCAAACTTTGTCCAGATTCATTTTTATTTATTGACCATGGTAGCGTTTCTAGATTTTGTCTGGTGTTATCATAGTTGCCTTTATTAAAGTTTAGTTTCGGGGCTGTTTCAGTTTGATCACAGAACAGTTGTACTAAGAATATTATAATCGCGTGATCACTATTTCCAAGTGGTGCAATTACCTCAAGTTTGTTGATTATGTTGATTTCTTTGGTTAGTAATAGATCCAAAGTTGACAGTGTGTCGTGATGAGTTGTATTAGAAAATTGTCCCGTAGGATACCACTTCTAGGAATTTTGATGCTGGGTGATTTTCACTAACAGTTTTTGTTTCCTCTCTTAATTCAATTTCTTTAAAGTTGAAATCACCAATACTTACATGAGAGTAGCTGTGATTTTTGTAGTGGTTGATGGATTGAGCCTTTCCCACGCCAGAGACTGCTGTGTTTGGTGAATTGGGGCTTCTATAGATACGCCGATATAGTAGCCATTCACAGAATTTGAGTTTGACTTCCACCAAAATATATTCTATGTTTTCAACATTATGAGGTTTTACTTCTGATGCACCTAGGGTCTCGCTGATATAGATACAGATGTCTCGTCCTTTATAGACCTCTATCTCTTTGCTGTATAACTTGTAGCTGGGAATGCTATAGTCTGACAGTTTCAGGTTGCAGTTCGTTCAATTTTTTGGCAACATTTCGGTTTTGGCGATTATATCAGTTTTCTCCCCCTGCTATAGCTTCAAATTCATTTTTTGTTGAGTAGGCTACCTGCCGTGGTATAAAAAAAACCTTTCATTTTGTTATTTATATTACATGTTTGGTTAAAACTATACATATCTACCGAGTAAAAACTGCTAAAAAAAAACTCCTCATTATGTCGGATCGGAGGTGTTAGCTTGAATGGCACCAACTTGTAACAACTAAGATTGAGAAGCAGGGCGCGCCCTATTTCTCAGCTGAGTACTACTAGAGGTAAGCAGTTCTGTCTATGATTTCTAACACTATCGATGAAAATAACGTCTGACATCGAAGTCATTGTTCCAATAACATGTCGTTTATCGAGAGCCAGCTATAGTGACGATCTTTAGGAACTGATGGAGAAGACCTGGAGATGGTGCTGTACGGACAGGAGTCTTCATTTGGCAGTCCTGCTTCAAATACGATACCGAGATGGCGGATCACTAATACAGATATCGACGAGGTGTTAAATCAAACATCAGAGAGGGCGTTTAGTTGTTACATCATGGATTAGTCATTATGCCCATTGTTGGTATTCATGTAACCAAGTTTTTGTCATTCAGGAACAGTGCTGAGTTTAGTAGAATAATCTGAGGTTAAGAAACAGAAATATTTGAGTTCGGTAATTTATGGCAAAGAACCTGTTGTGGTTAAATGACCGCAGTGCACACCGCACCTTTGTTGTCATTTATTTCAATGTTATCTTGTCATGTATGTTTTTAATGAAAAATAAACGAAATGTTAATAAGATACCATTTAAACATCACATAACAAAAGTGACGACAGATCAGATACCGGTTCTTTATTTCAACAAGAAGTTTACAATATATGGGGGGCCTTAAAGGCCCCTGTAGGTGGCCATACCAGATATGAAACATATTGGCTACATTCATTTATTTTGAAAAGAGAGTAAAATAAATTTACAAAAAGAAAATTTTGGTCAAATATGAGAATACTGCGAAAGAGTTTGTGTGCTGTTTCAGGATGACAAGTTCAACGACAACGTGACTGCCATTATCTATAGGAAGTCTTTGTCAGCCCTCTAAACAGTAACGTGAATTTTGATAAACTTCATATTCATGTGACCTAAAAATAGTTACTCTACATAAATGGTGTATCCCAGCTGATATTTAACTTGGTATATTGATACATGACTGCATGCAATTCTCTTTATATTCTATGTTGGATTAATTTTCTTTGTGACAAAAATTGCTGTATAATAATCTAATGTCATGAGCAGTTTTGGCATTGTAATCACTTTGGCAATATGCAGATAATGAAGAACTTTTACAAAAAAACTATATTGCATTGTGCATGATGGAACTTTCAACCTTAAATAGATCATTTTCTTTAAAACAATACTTGTACAGAACTTCTTTTTACAGGTGAAAATATTTGTATGCCTCCTAGTTTTTTTTCTGTTGGTACATTGTACAAAATATTTCATCATGCATTGAAAACCAGAAAACAGGAAAAAATCACCAGTCTTCTTTCGTGACTTTTGGCATAATTTCATTCTGACAGAAACAACTTAATTTAGTGCTATACATGCATATAGTGTATGTACAGCTTTAACATTGCAAGGCCCATTGCATTTCCTATTAAATTTCTTTAGGCCATCTCAAATTAAGAGATTCACTTGATTGCACAAACAAAACTACCTCGAAGTACTAAAGCATGTATGTTAATACTGTACGAACACTACTGAGTCACATCCTCTGATAAATTTGTGGCTGCCTCAGACGTTATAATCATTTCTTCAGTGACAATGCCCGATAAGTCACCATCCACAATCCCTTGTATTGTTTCTGTGGTTTCAACCTGCTCTTCTACATTTGCTACCATCATGGCCTGTTCCACTATAGAATCTGACAAGTCCAATGTTGAACCAGGTGCCATAGCAACAGCCTCAATTTCATTTTCAGAAGTCATAGTAATGAGCTGATTGTCACCATCAGCAAGTGATGACAATGGCATCATGGCGATTGTCTCCCCTGTTTTAGAGTCTAGTATTTTCATGCCCTGGTCACTATCGGTGACAACGATGTAGTCATCGGTAACTTGCATTCCCTCCAACATGGTAGTGTCCACCTCACCATCTGTAACAATCTCCACGTTGTGTAGGTTATCATCCCTCAGGTCTGTCTGTAGTACAACATACTCTGTCTGACTCTCCACCTGATGATGTGTAATAGTTATACTATACAGTTTGCAAGTTGATACATACGATGATAAACAAAACCTGAAAAAGTACTGCAAGTCAAAATCTGGTATTATTATATGATTGGTATGTAGCACTATCACTCATTGGTCCTAATGAGATCACATGGCATCAATTATTTCCATGGAAATACCTCATGACATCACGAGGAGTCAATATAATGTTTTGTCAGGTCTGTGGAATCTTATATTGACTCCGGCTAGAAATTGGAATTATGTCGTCTGTGCTGAGATATATTTTAAGCAGAGGTCAAAGTAACATTCCATGAACCTGGCAAAACATTATATTAACCTCTCGGTGATGTGATGAGGTATTTTAAAGGAACTTTCTTAGTGGATTTTTTTTCTAGATAAATATAAATCATATAATAAAGTAAATGCAGACTTTAGTTTCGGGCAATCCATGATTTTACCGACCTGCCCTGAACTATATCCCCCTCGGCCTTCGGCCTCTCGGAATATTGTCCATAAAACCATGGATTGCCCTCAACCAAAGTCTGTATTTGTATAAGCCACCTCTGTCTTTGGTAGTTCTGCACAAAGTAAAATGCTAGCTCATTGTTCTCCAATAAGCCTCTACCCCACTTTGTATCAAAGCTTGTGTGTTGACTCCCTGGCTTATGGTAGGTCAATGAATGAAACATTTGCCTTGACATCCTCTGGAAATTAGGATTTCATTTCAAGTAAATGTCAATTATCAGTTTTAGTGACCCTGCTATATGTACAAGACACACTACCTAACCATGAGGTCTAATGAAATCAGCATCAAATTCCCATAACACATAAGGTTAAACAATGAATGTCCAACAGAGGTCACCATGACCCAATTTTTATATGTAAAACACTACCTGACTACAATATGCATGAAAACCAAATCTGATACTAATGCATGAAACAATATCATTTTTGAAGATATACTTCTGAATGCATTTCACTGTCTTTCAGGACTTGGCTAAATGTCAAATTGAGGTCACAGTGATCCTATTTTTGTGTGATACAAACTACCTGACAACAACTGACAATAAAGGTCACAACAACTCTGACCATTTTATATTAGCAGACCAAGTCCAATGCCCTATGAAAACATATGCTCCAAAAGCTTACTGGTAGCACACAGATAGGAAGAGGTGTGGACAGATGGGCAAGACACTACATGCAATAACCTGTATATAACATCGGTAGTATATCATACTAGGAAAAGGTCCAAATACTGTCATGTTGTTTTGTATGGATATATTATATAGAGAAATTATAGTAAGATACTTATGGTTACTGACCTATACAAATCAAATGTAATCTACATATTGGCATACAGCCACACTATTTACCTGTTGCTGTTCGTCTCCCTCATCCTGTGTGGTGATGTATTGCTGTGTGTCTGCTACAGAGGAGAACTCTGCCAGCACAGTCGGGTATGTGCTCTTCGACCTATCCTGATCATCAACGTTTAACTGGCGCGAACATGGCACTGCAACAAATATACAAACCATACAGAAATAGCTCAAGAAAAAAATACTGACATACAGTATTAGAATATCAAGAAAGATATTAATGTCTTGCAGTAAAGTTAATACTACAACAGATCTTTTGCCAAGTAGTCTGTTCCTATGAATTGAATTTTTAAAATTAACATTTGTCTTGTACACTATTTTACAAGAGATAATCACTTTCATTTTCACCTGTCACAATGCACATATTACTCTAAATTACAAGGTCATAATGCAGCTAACAGTTAAGCCAATTAAATGAAAATTCAGCACAGAAACACTGGCATAGTTAAATGCCAATAAATAAACCCCCTCCTTCATTTTTGCAGAATCATTAATTTTGAAATGATAAGAGAAAAGTGGTTCACAAATAAGTCTTCCCAAAGTTTGATACTACCGGTAAACTAAACTTTTACATTAGGGGATTTTTTTAAAGTATAAATACTGTACTAACCTTTAGCCCTGAGATGTCTGTTGAGTGTGCCATGCTCTGAGAATGATTTTCCACAGTGTTTACATACATATGGCTTTCTCTCCTGTATGCATACGGACATGGCGATTAAGAGAGCCCTTCTCTCTGAAGTGTCGACGACAATAAGGACATACATATGGCATTATATTGGTATGTGTCCTCATGTGTACCTTCATGGCATTCTATGAAAATGGAAAATATGACAAATTCACACAACAAAAATAGTTGAACCTCTGGTATTGTATATTGAATATGCAGCTTATAACAAGAGGTTTAGTGGGCCTGCAGGGTTTCCCTGAACTATAATTAAGTGTAGACTAGCCATGAAGATTATACTGTTACTTTCATCTGTCCTTTGAAATATACATGAGAATATATTCAAAACATCACAGCTATTGCCAGCAGGACATATTGAATAATTGCCTTTTCACCAATGTGATCTTAAATAGGTCAAGGTCATTTACTTTATTAAATGTCATATCACTCCATCCAGGTTGCCAACCCATGATGAACTCTTTCAAAAATTGAGTCAAACAAATTTGATGAATGGATGATAGATCATCCGCTTGGCCTACAAATGTATGACCACCTTAGTTTTTGTTCAATGAATGTATTGTTAAATATTTTGAATTTTTCATTTTATATTTTAAGAGATGCATTCCCTTTCCCAAAAAAAGCTACACAAAAACTGCTCGCAATTGACAAGAGCTTACAAGTTTAGCTTATCCACACAATCTTGACTTTGCAAAAACCTCTAGGCAAGATTGTATGAGTAATAACACCATTGCTTTCACTTAAAATGATTGTACATGTGTTACCAGTTTAGATATGAAATTATTGTGAGGGTCAAATTTGAAAAGCAATAACAATGTTATTTCACTCACGCCTGTTTTAAAGGACTTGTCACACAGATCACAAGGGAATGGTCGGTCAGAGCTGTGGATTTTAAGGTGTTCTCGTACATGGGAGATGCGTTTGAAGAGTTTACCACATTCCCCACACTTGTACTGTCTCTCCTCACTGTGGACACTCAGATGTTTACATAGGGTGTCCTTTGTCACGAAACACTTGTCACAATGTGGACACTTGTGGGGACGGTCACCTAAAACACACATCAATAGGGATGAAAACATACATGTAAACTAATTATAATGATATGAAACAGAACCGAAACCTCTAATCATAAAGCTTAAATCTGGACTGAAGAACCCAGATGAAACCAGCCTCCTTACAAAATTGTGATAAAAATACTCAATCACTTGATGAACCTAACACCAGAAACAGTTACTAACCTATGTGAGACTTCATGTGTAATCTGAGGTTGGCATTGAATCTAAATGACTTGTTGCAGACCGAGCACCTGTACACGTGATTCTGGACATCAGTGGTTGTGTCACCAGCACCAACCAAACTGTTGTCAGCTGGTAGTTGTAACATCTGTCGTATAGCTGTTTTTGCATTTCTATAAATAAGCAGAAAATACATGTTTTACAGATTATTTCATATGTTCAAATAAATGAGTAACTTTTGTCATCATCAATTCAAAATACATGTAGATCATAAATTATATGTCACTATAAGAAAATGATATCCTTGTTACCGGTAGATGTGACATAGGACATCTGTGTGACCACATGGATTTTACCAGCCTAAGGGTTATCTTGTTTCTTCTTACATTATAATATCCTGAGCTCTTTCATCCAAACCAACAAAAGTTATTATAAATCAATTAAAAGTCATCGTAACTTGTTTTTATAAATGTCTTTTTACCTGCCTAAAGACAGTTGTCAGATTTACTTTTAATTGATACACCTACTATCCAGTATGGGATCAACAATTTGTAACATTGAATCTGTTTCTATGTGATATATCTTAATTTCCTTTGATACAAGTTTTGTCCTTACTGAGTCTGCTTCTCCTTGTCCAGGCTGTCATCTGTCCAATTGCCAATGTGAACTAAAGACTCTGTTTGTTCTGTACCCTGTAAACAGTTATAATATACAAGCATGATAGGAAATAAGGAAATATTCTGAAAATGTTCTTATTAATACTTTTGATAAAGCATACATGTTGGGTTATATCCTCTAGACATCCACTATAGCAATTTTGTCCCTCATAGTTTCTATTTAGAACTTCAGTGTTTTCTGACTAAAATTACAACATATTTGTGTAACTGAATCAGGTGATATCCATCCTACAGCAGGACTCAGGAAATAAGGAAAAGATTGTGTTGGTATTGTGAGATATTTACTGGAATAGCCCTGATAATGAGTAACAATAAACAGATACAGTAAAAGAAATAAAGTCTAAAGGATTGGAACATTATTAAGTATTACTTTTTTTTGCCAAGGTGGGGTGGGGGAATAAATTCACAAAAACAGATGCCTTTAAAATAAAATCAATTGAGAAATAACAGTTTTGTCATTTTATTTTCCAATAAAAGGTTCATCCTTTCTGTTCAGAGCTTTTGGTAAAACTGAAAGCTGTGACTTTAGCCATCAATAGTGTGTATGGCCTACCTTGATCTGACTTTGGTGCATAGACCACATGTGATTGGCAAGATCTTTTCGTTTTTCTGTAACGTAGTGACACATTGGACAACGGAATGACACATCTGCTAGATGGGTCCTCAGGTGTATCCTCAGGGCATTAATATTTGTCAAATCTACCTTGCATACCTGTTGAGTATAAAGATGAAAAATAAAATCCAAGACTAAAAGCAATATTTGATGGTGAATGCCATTTTTATCAACCCAAGAGGTGACTTTCCAATACTACATCACCAAGGACATGTACGAGTTACCTCCCCTTCCACTAACCAGAGCCCCACTCGATTTGCACTCTGAAGTCCGCATTCCGTTATATGTAAATCGAGTATAAACCGGAAGAATATAACCCAAAATAAACAAGTTTTTAAGATTTCTCAAACACTATGACACAAACACATGCATGTATGTGTCATATATCCTTCTCTAGTGAAACTCATCACTCGCACACTTAAAACATGGTCACTGCGATCTTGGAAGATAAATCTTCCAGCTTTGAGACGGAAGAGGTAGAAGATCTTCCAGAAGCAGAAGAGCTACAAATTGAGTGACCGGAAGATATATTCTAGAAGGAGAAGAGTGCAAATCGAGTGGGGCTCAGGCAGCAAGCTTATTAACTCAATGATAAAGCAGGTCACTGTGTATGATTTTAATGCTTTTTCTATTATCCATTTATCTTAATCAGATGTCTTCAAACATATAAAAGCATAAATCATATAACTTAATTACAAATATTCTGCGAAAGAAGATAGTGTTTTGTTAGTTGTTTTTTTTTTAATTTGGACCCCCCCCCCCCCCCCCCCAAAGGTTCTGAATTAATTTGTTCTCGGAAAGTCGGCGATGATAGTTATAGGTGGCTGTTCCACAGCACCTAAAATGAAATGTTGTCAATAGCGAAAGGCACAACTAGGGCATTAACCTAATATATACAGAGTGTTTTGTTAGTCTGGAAAAGCCTTAGGACAGACAGACAGACGGATGGTCGGACGGAGCAAACTTGTTTCAAAGGGGATGATAACCAAACCTTTCTTGTCCTATGGAAATAACAAGATTACTTAAAGATCTTACCTTACACTGTGTTGAAGCGACATTTTCCGGTGTTTCTAAAATGGTTGTTGTGTCTTTGTCTTGGATGCCTACCACTTCAAAACAAGAGGCATCCTGTCCATCTACCATAATCTCAGCTGTCCCTATGTCCATACCAACAACTTCAGTCGGAGGTATCTCACCCTCCTCTAGTTCACAAGCCTCCCTCCCATCCACTGTAGTTATAATTTCTTCTGATGATGTCTGGGAGGCCACAAATGACCACCGCTTGCCATACCGAGGCAGATCCTGGTCACTCTTACTGGTACAGGGAATCCTGGGAAAGTATCAAAAATACATGTACTTAAATTTTCTTGATTATTTTTTCTCTGAAATTTGTGTGTGTCCTGCTTCAGTATATTATCTACCCAGTATAGTTTTGAAAATTTGTGGTTAATGATCAATAAAACTTTTGCATTTAAATTTGTTTTTGTTTTGTAATTTTGATAAACATAGACACAATTACAAAAGAAATCAATCAAAAGAGAGATGAAAACATCAAACAAGAGATCCCAAAGGCAACTGTGCACCCACCACTGAAAAAAGATCTCTATCAGTTCTATGAAAGACTTTTTTTTTTTCTTCTTTTCCCTCTTCTTCATCATTTGACAACATGGGGAACCTACATATGAAGTTTAAGAATGACCTGAGAAGAACTTCCTGAGATATATTGATAACAATTTTCAAGTGTCAAAATATAAGAGAGCCACCTGTAAGCTATATTGTTTATCTGATCAGTCCCCAAAATCAAAAGGACACAACTAAGGAGCAAAGCGAACCTTTATATGAAATTTGAGAAAGGTCTATTGAGTACATCACAAAAAAATAGTGATAACAAGAATTGTTTAAGGATGGACAATTAACAACAGAAAACAAACCATAGACATAGGGCGATTCAGATCATGGGACTAAAAAAACCATACCACAGTACCACACCACACCACTACTGTCAACACTGGATAGACATAAGAAAATAATTGAAAGCCAACCTTGATTTCATATGTCGTGTCAGAGCCCCAGATTCTGTGAACGATCTTCCGCATTGTGAACAAGAAAATGGTCGTTCTCCTGAGGAAATTCAAAAATTTTGTTAAATTTTGTCAATACAAGAAATTGAAGTTACATGTAAATCAAATGCTTAAGTGATATAATAATGTATGTCTTATAAATGTCATATACTGAAAATACATACGATTATCTTCCTTTAGTCAATACAATCTTTAATATTAAATTTAAGAAACTCCCTTTTCTTAGGCATAGGTACATTATTAGATATTTGATTACTTATTGTCAGTTTAACGAAATAAAGGGTCCCGACTGAAATATAGAAGGGGCAGTTAGATTTATAAAGGAGGAGGAAAAACCTATATATTATCTGGTCACTCTTCATGGATATTTATATAAACTGATAGTAGCTTAAACTAAAAAGCTGTAATATAATTTGTGTATAGTGAACCAAAATATTCAAAATGATCAACCTGTATGTCTCCTCATATGACGCTTCAGGGAACCTTTTGTTTTGAAAGCAAACACACAACCCTCTACACCACAAGGAAAATCCCTCTTGTTGCTGTGTGTCAAAAGATGACTTTTCAAAACATTTATCTGAAATATTTGGAAAGGAATATTAAAATCATATTGTATTTTTCACCTCATCAAAGTTATAATACTTGTTCCTGTTGACTTCATCACCAATATAATTCTATCATTTTGTAATATCATATTATCTTTTTATCTTCTATAGTTTATCTTCTATAAACAATAAGCTAAAGATCAAATATATGTATTGTTTGTATTAAGATACATCTATAAATGATATCTGCCTCTGGTGCAGAACACTTCATTATTTTTGGAGATAAAAACTTGAGATCCCAGAGTGATATTGGCACCAACAATTCAATGATCTTTATCAGTCCAATGAAATCTGATCTTTTCTTTATTTTTCTCTTCTTTCCCCTCTTCCTCTTAATCATTCCATAACATGGTAAACCTACATAAGATGTCTAAGGAGGATCTAAGAACTTTCTGAAATTTATCAATAACAAATTTCAACAGTCAAAATCCAAGGTGGCGCATGTTTCAATTTTGTTTTCCCAATCGAACTCAAAATTAAATGGGCACAATTAGGGACTCAGAGGAACCTACATGGGAACTTTGAAAAATATCCTTCCTGTGGTTTTCAAGAAATAGCAATAAATATATTTCAACTGTCAAAATCCTAGATGGCCATTTGTCAGCCATTGTTTTTCCGAATCAAACTCAAAATGAATTGCAAAAACTAGGTGCTAAGGGGAATCTACATGTGAAGTTGGAGAAATATCCTTCCAGTCCTTTCTTTTAGGAAATAGTGATAACAAACTTCAGTTGTCAAAATCCAAGATGGCTGCCTGACGGCCACTCATAATTCAATGGGCACAACTAGGGACCAAGGGAAACCTACATATGCAGTTTGAGAAAAGTCCTTCCTGCACTTCTGAAGAAATAGTGATAACAAGGATTGCTAACACACAGACGGACTTAAGACGCAATGCGATTTGAATAGCCCATCCAATGATGGTGAGCTAAAATACTAAAATAAGCATTCAACTGTTGTTGAAGTCATTGCTGAAATGAAAATATTGCTCAGTCTGGGTACTGGATTCTTGCCCAGGACCGGCATACCATTTTCATCCAAAGACATATTACAGAAATATACATAAAGTGGCCTCCCATTTGATATTTTCACGTCACTCCCTCAAATATAGCCTTCAGACAGGGCTTTTTATGCAAAGTATTTTCCTGGTCAAGAATGACACTAGATTGTCCCACTAAGTCAATGAAAAAAAGAATGGACATCTGGAGGCAAAATGCATTTAGGTTTAAAATTTGATAATTTTTCATGTTTTATTACATGGGTGATGACCATCTTTAAAATATTAACAAGTCAAAAGGGGAGATAATTTTGATATGTATCCAGATCAAGTACTAAATCCTGTGCCAGGAAGTAGTTTGGTCACCAAGATAGTGGCAGTCTCAAGACTATCCCTTAGATTATTAGTACAAATATACCTCCTTAAACCTATTCTGGCAGATGTGACATTCGAATCGCCGCTCAATACTATCTGCTGCCAGTACACTGGAGGATTTCACTTGTTTGTAGTCTGGATCCTCACAGTGATCTTCCTCTGGTTCATCCCGTTTTACAACACGTCCTATATTAGCTTCGACTTCTTCTCCTTCCCCATCTTCCTCACCTACATTTGTTGTGTAGTCACCACTGGAGTCATGCACATATTCTACATGTCTCCTTAATGTCGCCTCTCTGAGAGAATAAAGAATGGACATCATTATTTACTTACTAACTGTATTTTGTTTTTTCACAAGAAAGTCAAACTTTGCCTCCACAAAAAGAATTTTCCTTTGAACAGCAATCTATACACAAGCAGTAGCTGATTTATATTTATCTCACTTTCTTTCAGCTCTCGATTAGACAAACTCTAAACTGTTCTTCACAATTCTGGCATCATTTTCATGTAATTGTTTAACTGTTTTTTTCTTTTATTCAAACTGGCTTTTTTTTCATTTGTTAGATAAATGATAAAAATGACGAAGGTTTACAGTAATGTTTACTTTGCTTTCCCGTGATGACTTCACTTGTGTAATGAAAATAAGAGAAATTCAGAATTTATTTCACAAACCTGAAGAAATCTGAGGAATGTCATAAACATGTACAGTACTTCACTATTATTTGCCCCTATTTGAAACATGTAAAAGGCAAATTAATATCTTCATGTCATAAAATAATGTCTACCAAATTTAAGTGAATTAATCTAGATCTACTGTAGATGAAGGAGTAAGTTTTACAAGCTTTTATTAGCTGAAATCCAGATGGGTATATCTGATACTGTGTGTCAAATTTGAAGTTAATTTGGATAAAACTGTGGAAGAAGTTAACTTCATAAGACAGACAGAAGGACATAGTTCAGTACCTGTATCTCCCATACCTGTTGGCTTGGCTAGTAAATTTATTTTACTGTACCTGTTAAATTTGATGTCACATTTTGGACAGTAATATGCTGGTTTGTCTGTTATTACTAATTCCTTGTTAACCTCATCCACATCATCCTTTGTCTTCCTTTTCCGACCTACAAAAAATGTGGTAATTAATGGTATCTGAGAATTTGTAATTGAATGTTAATGGTTTGAATCTAATATTGTACTATATTATATTGATTAATTAAAACACTTATACACACTGTATTTCTCAAAAGCACCATCTATATTTTGTTTGACTGAGTGTCCTATTCCTTATAACTTACTAATTAACAGTTTATGAATCAAACAAATATTCTTTATAAACAGAAATATTTCATGACTTTTGAAGATTCTACAGCCATTTGATCATGAGTTTGTTTTTTTTCTTTTGGTTCATTTAGTCATCCTCTCATATATTTCATGTAATATACATCATCATATATTCTTCTTTATATGAGGATATAAATATAACTTTCTGCATTTTTTTAGAAATAGACATTCTTTTTTTATTTCTCTGAAATACACTATGGTTTATGAAAGACCAAAAATTGTACGAACAGGTTAGTGAGTTTAGCAGCATATTCAGTCTTTAATTATCAGGTACACCACTCTTTCTGGGAAAATAGGTAGTTTTAAATTTCAAGCGTCTTGAATGTTCTAAGGGTTGCATTATGTATTCTTTCTACCCATCAATAACGTTACATAACCCCTGGATTTCAAAGATGGCTTACAATAGGCGCACTTCAAAAGATATAAAAAAAAATTTTAAATGCAGTGAAAAGTACCTCTTTTCTTTTTTCTTGTACTTGTGTTTTCTTTCTCTGCTCCTTCTGTTCCTGTTCGACTGTTTTCATTCTCTGCTGCAGAGGTATCTTTCTGTTTCTGAATCAGTTTGGGGACAACCATTCTTCGATCGTGACCAGAACGTGAGAATGTAACCTTGAAGTTATCATGCTTGACTTTGTGCTGAAGGTATTCCTCCAGACTTGTAAACATGATACGGCATTTCTTACAGAAGTGGATATCTTCATCTCCCTCATTATCAGTATCAAAACCTACAAAAAGGTTAATAGCAGCAATTGTAAAGAGAAAATTTGCCCTTAGCAAAACTTTGGGAAATCATCTTTGCTAATTGAGAATATCACTTTGCTGGAATGTTTTACCGGTACCTTAAAGCTTGTTCTTCCACAGAACATTGTACATGTAATATTGCTGGTGCAATTTGTCTAGGGGTAAGTTAATTGGTTAATTCGGTCAAACTGGTTCGTCAATATTTGATTTTAACATTGGTTTCAGGCATGGACCCTTAATGACCTGCAGATATCAATATATGTGCAGGACTTGACAATCAAAGCCAAATAACATCACTAGGCCCGTCATTATTCCATAAACAAACTGGCCTTACTGTCTGTAAAGTTGCTCGGTCATGATGATTAGGTTATATTGACTATTGCATACTATTGTAAAGCTAGTACACATAGGTACAGATAAAGTGACTGTGCATAATCCTTGATATCAGATCCAGGGCATCCAGTTGACCCTTGACTTTCAGCAATTTCAGAAGTCAAATCACTATTTCTGAGAAATCTGAAGGGTCAAAACATATGTCAAATAGACAAGTCTCTTCAAACCCAAGAGTCAGATCTCATTTGGGGGGGGGGGGGGGGGGGGGGGGGGGGTCAAAAACATACTCTCAATGTCTACTGGATGCCCTGAGGTCATGTGTTTGCAGCACAGGTCTTAGCCTCGTCTGTCAATACATCCAATATATAATTATATGATTATATATTGGATGTATTGACAGACGAGGCTAGGACCTGTGGTTTGCAGGTAAATAAATTGCACGATAACCACAATAAAACAGCCGACTAGGTTACTGCAGCTACATGAACCACTACTTCAGATAGCTAAAGGACTATTTTTTCGGTTCTGACGTTACACACTGACGGCGCCCATCATAAGTTTCTCGCAGTGTTATCCTCTAGTATTGTTCATTACCTTTGCATTGTTGGGAGTACTGCAAGTTGTAAATGTACTACCAGTGAGCCTCAACTCTCAATATTCACAATATAACAAGACTTAACATCTAACATATCATATTTCAAACCCCTTTATACGTTTTGCATGCAATCTATGTAAACAAATACAAGAGTTAGAACGTAACAGTTTGGAGTTTCAGCTGAAGGTGATTTTTCGTCTGCTTACCTTCTAATGTAGACGTATTTACGACAGATGTGGTGTCGTTAGATTTTTCAGACATGGCGGATTGCGACTATCGACAAAAGGCCTACTTCCGGTATAATTGGGGGGTCGTCTCAAAGTAATATTTATTTATCTGCGATTGTTCTTCTTAACTGTTACACTACTGAAATAGCTAAATTCAAATATTACTTCTGCCTATAATTAATCATATTAGCTACAACATATTGCAAGTCTGTTCAAAATTTGCGAACGGAAAATGAAATGTCTGGGACAAAACACTGAAATGACCACGAGTACTACGTCATCATTTTCAGTGTAGGTTCCGAAATCGTGACGTTCCACACAAGCGAATCTCCGAAATGACTTCAACACAGGAATTGAAAGACGGTAAATAGGAAATATGTTGGCAATGATTATGTTATTATAAATTAAGATAACAGTAGAAGTTAGAAAATGATCTGTGTTTTATTTTATCTGATTAAGAGGTACAAAGTTCCCTCATGAAATACTTTACTTTTGCTAAAAATGAATATGCCCTGCATGTTCCCACTTGTCTGTGTTACTTTCAGTCAGTCGTCGTTTTTGACAACACTTGTCTGCTTACTTTAAAATAAGTCGTTGTGTATAAGACATGAATCAGATGTTTACACATGCACATGAAACAACCAGTCTCTTCAACCTAGGAGCCCTAAGAATGCACTGTTGCCAAAAGTTCAAGTGTTTTCGTCGAGGGGTCCTGGATTATGTTGATTAGACGATCACATACGATACATGTATTTGAAAATAAAAAAGCGAAATACTAAAACACCAAACAACAGAATGAAATGCTTAAAGTAATAAGTATGATTTTAATGACACATTTATAGGTTTCCCTTTAGTTTGTTAATAAAATTGAGTTTGCTTAAATTCCTTTTCCAGTCATCAAAGAAACCTTAGAAAATCATGGAACACTGGGACAGATTAAGGCCAGGATCAGAGCAGAGGTTTTCAATTCTCTCGATGACCATGGTGAAGCCAAACCTCCACTGAGCAGTGAAAACATGATCATCAATGAACTTATTCGAGAATATCTTGAGTTTAACAAATACAAATATTCGTCATCAGTATTAACAGCAGGTATGCCTATAGTTGTGATGATATAGAATAGTTGTAAGGAATTACATTGAAATGAAATTATTCTTTTGCACAACAAATTCATACACACAAGTTATTATCCAGTTTTATACAACTGTCTATATATACTGCAAATTGCATATTTCATTAAAGCAATAATGGCTGTTGAAAAACAGATGTATTAACTATATAACATGATTTGCACCTGTGTATTTAAATCCTTCAAAAACAGTTCCACACCTAAGTACTAGCAGGGACGTATAATAATATATGTCCCTGGTACTAGTAAGGAGTGTGAAAAAATGAAAGGAAATTTAGTCACCATTTGAAGTAATTATAACAGTGTGGAATGTAAATGTGATGGCAGTATGTTTTATAAGCAGACGTACTGAAATAAAGAAATTAATTGATGTTAGCTAAATGAAAAAGATAGAATGTGAGACAGAATGTTAGGAACAGTTTGCTATTTTGAGATAACATACAGTGTATGTGAAAAAGCAGGAAGCAACCCTTACTGTAATGAAAAGAGGGATATTGGCATCAATATTGAGTATCATTGATGGTACAGGTTGTTGGAGCCTAGTAACCTTTAGTAGTGTACAATTGACCACCTGATGCATATGGCTGTCCATCTTATGAACATGAGTATCCATATTATGTAGCTAACTAATAGGATTATCAGTTAGAATTGCATGTTAAGTACATGTAGTTTTAAATTCTAATAAACCATTAGAAAGAGTGATACTTGGAGAGACAGAGAAAGGATCGACAGCATCAGGAGAAAAAGAGTCAAGAGAAGGATGCCTGTGCCTGGAAAGAATTAATTGGTGTCCTGTAGACAGACTCAGAGAATAGTTGGCATGCACAGGAGAAGGTTGAATATTTAGCATTACACAACTTGCTCAGTGATACAAACTGAAATCCCAAATAAAAGCTGGAACTGGAAAAGAGTGTCCTATCATAATTCCCCTGATAGCACAAAGATGTTAGTCACCATTATGGAACCATTGCATAAACATCCAGTCACACATAATTATTGATATATGCATACATGTATTTAATTCTACCAAAAGAGATTTAACATTCCAGAGCTGATTCTATGTTAAAGTTCTTTCTTTTGTTCCTGAAGGCTATCATATTGTAAGCCAAAGGAATTAGCAAAACCACTAAACAGATGCTGTCAGCTAGTTTTAGATTTCATTGGTGGCATTGATTAAGGGAGATAACTCTGCCACAATGTCGTGCAACATGTAAGGTTGCATTTTATCAATCAACTTCTCAAATTTTGAATTAGGGGAACAAGACACTTATTCTTGAAGTGTTATTTGTGCATCTTGAACTGTTCATAGATCTTGTAATTTAAATCTTAAGTTAAATGTCATGGTTAACCTCAAGCTGAAAAAAAATTAAACAACAGAGTGTAGACTAACCATTGTAAACTAATGCTCTAGTTGTACAGTAGGTTAAGACTGCAGGTAGACGAGTAATGCACTAGAGTTTATTTACATCTATATAGCTTTCATCGATGCATAACCAACTCAATTCTGTTTCAGAGTCAGGTCAACCCAAGGAACCATTAAACAGAGAGTTTTTAGCCAGAGAGTTGAACATTCGTGAAGACCACACATCTAGTTCAATGTAAGTGTTATAGGTAATTTCTGTAGAGAATCTATTGTTGACTCTATTGTTGACTCAATTTATTAGATACATTATTGTATTTCAGCTCCTCTGGGATTTTCTCCAGTTTTACTCCTACATTAAGACCTGGGTACTTTGGTTAGGCCAAATAGATTGTGTAATATAAGTTGATGCAACTTGTCTCATAATCGTTTTAAAATATATACTTAAGTGCATTTACTATTCTAGAACTGAAAAGTAAGTGAAAGTCTATATCATATTAGTCTCTGCATTTCTGTTGTAATCAACTTAGAAAATATTATTGAGATCAAATATATGTATACTTCCACAGCTCACCTGAACATATCATTACCATATCTATTTTGTAATAATCCCAGGAGTCAATGTATAAACTTTGACTCAAAGAGGCAAGTAGACTTAATTCACGACAAACAAATAGCATTTCAACTAAACTGCATTATACACAGGTGGGTTTATTGTCAGGCATGGGCAGGATACATGCAGTAAGCATTTATAGAACTTCCTGATTTCTATTTCAGACCAATGCTATACAGTATACTATCACATTACATAAAGGACAACAGATCTGTATTAGCCAGGTCTACTGTTAGGGACAGGACATCAGCACCTCAGATAGGAACAGCCTTCAGGGACCAAGGTAAGAATATGTCTCACAAAAGTTTCATAAATTTGCAACTTTGAAACTCAGAACTTCAATAATGACCTTGTGAAAAGAAACACAACAAAGGATCATTGTCTTCAAATTGCATAAGTCGGAGAGAAATGTCTCTTTGATATATGAGCCTAATATCCTTAGCCATATAGACCTGTGCACTTGTACTGGCTTGGAGAAAGCGACTGTAATGGTAATTTATGTGGCTTAGCTCCCATCATGTTCTGACTACACTTTGGTTTAATTACCTATGTTGTCTTCATTCCCCAATGCAACTTTTAGGACATTTTTTTTACATCATATATATCATCAAACATAGAATTTTCATTCACTAATGCATCTATAGGTGTTTCTAAATACACATTGTCATATTAGTGTGGCAGGATGGGATGTTGTGCTTTACATCAAACTTGTTTCATTGAGTGGACAACAATCTGTAGACATCATCCTCATGTGATCTTAGCTGATACAAGGATATAAAACATATAGTAAACTATTGAACAGACATTATCATTCCCTCAAGAAGTTTTGGCAACATTTCAATGCCTCAAAAAAATACATTTATAGAATTCCATTTGACAAATTAGTATCTTAAAACAACACTTTTAAATAATCAATAAGCTACTTTAACCTGGAATAAAATCATGAAAAGTTTTATTGTTATGTTATGTTTAAATGTTGGGTAAAAATTCAAGTCTACCTCCTATATAGAGAGAGAGTTGGAAAGCATGATCATAGAAATGTTTGAATATATAAATCTCACACTTAGCACCTGACAGAAATCCTCAAAATGTTCAGAAAATAGCGATTACATTAATTGGGGTCTTTATTGTTTCAGATGAAGATGCTGAGCAAGGGATTGTAGTGAGGGGCGGTGCACGCTGATATTGGTGGTACAGGACAAGTATCCATTTATACTGCCATTGTCTCAGGATCATCCTTAAAATGGGTAGATGATACCAGTGTAGCATGGTTTACATGATAGTCAGTCAAGATATTTAGGTAGATTTCCAAAACAACAATTGACTTATAATGAACTCTCCCTTGACGCATATTGTAATTTTAAATTACATGATATTCAGAATTAAGGGACAATTACTAAGGTAATGAAAACATTCAATTTCTGTACACTCTACCAAACCATTGATTACCGGTTTCGTGGTTCTTACCATACTGTGCAAGTCTTTTTGGAAGGAGATTAATGTCACAAGGTACATTATGAAGGAATTGGCAAATTGTTTTTCTTGTCAATAGCTTATTTATTTGTCCTGCATCCATTCTTTGTTGTATTCTTTTACATCAAAGAAAATGGTAATCCTTGTTCTTTCCACAAACTGCTTGCGGTTTATTCAGAAAGCACTGCGGTATATAGCAGTACTAGTGTCATTAAGTCAGTTTTCAGTCTGTACATTGATAGACCAATTTATTTGATCTAGTTCCATCCTTAATTAATCAGTATTTATAATAAGTGAAACTAATTAACTTCAGATAACTTGTGAATTGAGTTGGTGAACATGAAGATGGAAATAAGTGAAAGAAATTGACATGTAGATATCTTTTTATTGGGAAGGGTTAGGAGGTGTATTAAGTGTGATTTGTATCAGTATGACTGTAAGTGATAGCTGCCTTGATCATGATTATATGGACAGCTGGACAATTCTCATGAGTGTGAGTTGAATACTAATGATGCAGCATTTTGGGAGATTTTCCTAAAGTAAGATTTATATTCAGCCTGATGTATGAGAGATTTATCATATCCGTCCAACTGATCTGCTGTACATAATCATATATTTAATAACACATAAATCTGTACATTTTTTATTTATACATGTATGTATATTATAAATGATGACACTAATATTAACTAATGCGTTTGTTATACATTTGATATTGCCTGATGTGCTTCACACAAGAATTGGAAAGTTGAGTTTTAATAGAGATGTGTATGTAATAGCTTTAGGTATCCTTTGAGAAGATAATTTTCTTTTGTTTATTTGATGAAAAGCTTACTACAGACCTGTCAGATGTGAAAAGTTTGGCCTCCCAAAAGCATGTATGAGACAACCAGGGGTAAAGACAACCTGGCCTCCCAAAGTCTGGTACAGACAACCTGGCCTCCCAAAAGTCTGGTACAGACAACCTGGTCTCCCAAAGTCTGGTACAGACAACCTGGCCTCCCAATGGCTGGTACAGACAACCTGGTCTCCCAAAAGTCTGGTACAGACAACCTGGTCTCCCAAAGTCTGGTACAGACAACCTGGCCTCCCAAAGTCTGGTACAGAAAACCTGGTCTCCCAAAGTCTGGTACAGACAACCTGGTCTCCCAAAGTCTGGTACAGAAAACCTGGTCTCCCAAAGTCTGGTACAGACAACCTGGTCTCCCAAAGTCTGGTACAGACAACCTGGTCTCCCAAAGTCTGGTATAGACAACCTGGTCTCCCAAAGTCTGGTACAGAAAACCTGGTCTCCCAAAGTCTGGTACAGAAAACCTGGTCTTCCAAAGTCTGGTACATACAACCTGGTCTCCCAAAGTCTGGTACAGACAAACTGTTTTTGATGGCATTTTATGCATGATTATCAAATGTGGAGTTTTTCACAAATATGTGTAAATATGGTGTATGAATTTGATATAATATCAGGAAAAATGAAATTGTACAAGTTCATGACATTGAAACCGTAGAAAAATGTATATCATGACCTTCAACCTCCACAAACTGACATTCAACATCTACATTGTACATATTCATCATAAGTGTCTGCCTCTACAGCCTTAGATTCAGCTTCCTGACTGTCACTCTGACCTTTCTGACCTTCAGTCAACACAGCTTAACCTTTGATCTCCAATTTCATGTTACCTCTATGTTCTGATCTTCAACCCCGCAACATGACTTTTGTGAGAACATACTTTCCATGTAAATGAATTGTTGTGTTCATATTTATCAATACGAGCATTTACTCAGAGACAAGTATAGTTGTTCAGTATACATGGTATATTTATATATGTACAGAGGCTGTTGTTGATGAAGGCGACTTTTCAACAAATAAGATCAATTCAATATATTTTTTTATATATATTGAATAATTATACAAAAGATTTTTATTTCTTCAAAAGAGTACCTGCACTTTGCATTGTTAGCTCCAATTCTCACATCCTGATTTTCAACTAAAGAAGGTTGACCTTCACACTCAAAGCCTGACCTTCAACCTTGAGTTGGGCACCTTCAAATTCACTACAGTCTGACTTTCAGCCCCTTCATATTTAGCTTCAACTTCAACACCCTGACCTTCAACCTCCACATCCTATCCTTCAAATTTCACACCCTGACCTTCAACCTCCACATCCTATTCTTCAAATTTCACACCCTGACCTTCAACCTCCTCATCCTATCCTTCAAATTTCACACCCTGACCTTCAACCTCCTCATCCTATCCTTCAAATTTCACACCCTGACCTTCAACCTCCTCATCTTAGCCTTCAAATTTCACACCCTGACCTTCAACCTCCTCATCCTATCCTTCAAATTTCACACCCTGACCTTCAACCTCCTCATCTTAGCCTTTAAATTTCACACCCTGACCTTCAACCTCCTCATTTTAGCCTTCAAATTTCACACCCTGACCTTCAACCTCCTCTTCTTCGCCTTCAAATTTCACACCCTGACCTTTAAACTGCACACCCTGACCTTCACATTTCTCGCTTTAACCTTCAAACTCCACACTCTGGCTTTCAAATTCCACATCATGAATTTCAAACTCTACACGATGGATAAAACCAATATATGAACTACATTTACATTTAACTCCTACAAACAGACATTTAACCTCCACATTATGCCGTTAAGTAACCTCTACAGACTGACCATTAACCCCCAGTATGACGTTAGGTAACCTCTACAGACTGACCATTAACCCCCAGTATGACGTTAGGTAACCTCTACAGACTGACCATTAACCCCACAGTTTGACGTTAAGTAACCTCTACAGACTGACCATTAACCCCCACAGTGTGGCGTTATGTAACCTCTACAGACTGACCATTAACCCCCACAGTGTGACGCTAGGTACCTCTACAGACTGACCATTAACCCCCACTGTGTGACGTTAAGTAATCTCTACAGACTGACCATTAACCCTACAGTGTGACGTAAGGTACCTCTACAGACTGACCATTAACCCCCACTGTGTGACATTAGGTAACATCTACAGACTGACCATTAACCCCCACAGTGTGACGTTAGGTAACATATACAGACTGACCATTAACCCCCACAGTGTGACGTTAGGTAACATCTACAGACTGACCATTAACCCCACAGTGTGACGTTAGGTAACATCTACAGACTGACCATTAACCCCCACAGTGTGACGTTAGGTAACATCTACAGACTGATCATTAACCCCCACAGTGTGACATTATGTAACCTCTACAGACTGACCATTAACCCCCACAGAGTGACGTTAGGTAACATCTACAGACTGACCATTGACTCCACAGTGTGACGTTAGGTAACATCTACAGACTGACCATTGACCCCACAGTGTGACGTTAGGTAGCATCTACAGACTGACCATTAACCCCACAGTGTGACGTTACACAACCTCTACAGACTGACCATTAACCCCCACAGTGTGACGTTACACAACCTCTACAGACTGACCATTAACCCCCACAGTGTGACGTTAGGTAACATCTACAGACTGACCATTAACCCCACAGTGTGACGTTAGGTAACCTCTACAGACTGACCATTAACCCCCACAGTGTGACGTTAGGTAACCCCTACAGACTGACCATTAACCCCACAGTGTGACGTTAGGTAACATCTACAGACCGACTATTAACCCTCACAGTATGACGTTAAGTAACATCTACAGACTGAACATTAACCCCACAGTGTGACGTTACACAACCTCTAGACTGACCATTAACCCCCACAGTGTGACGTTGCACAACCTCTACAGACTGACCATTAACCCCCACAGTGTGACGTTAAGTAACCTCTACAGACTGACCATTAACCCCCACAGTGTGACTTTAAGTAACATCTACAGACTGAACATTAACCCCACAGTGTGACGTTACACAGCCTCTACAGACTTACCATAAACTCCCACAGTGTGACGTTAGGTAACCCCTACAGACTGACCATTAACCCCACAGTGTGACGTTAGGTAACCTCTACAGACTGACCATTAACCCCCACAGTGTGACGTTAAGTACCTCTACAGACTGACCATTAACCCCACAGTGTGACGTTAGGTAACATCTACAGACTGACCATTAACCCCCACAGTGTGACGTTAGGTAACCTCTACAGACTGACCATTAACCCCACAGTGTGACGTTAGGTAACCTCTACAGACTGACCATTAACCCCCACAGTGTGACGTTAAGTACCTATACAGACTGACCATTAACCCCACAGTGTGACGTTAGGTAACCTCTACAGACTGACCATTAACCCCACAGTGTGACGTTAAGTACCTTTACAGACTGACCATTAACCCCACAGTGTGACGTTAGGTACCTCTACAGACTGACCTTTAACCCCACAGTGTAACGTTAGGTAACCTCTACAGACTGACCATTAACCCACAGTGTGACGTTAAGTAACCTCTACAGACTGACCATTAACCCCACAGTGTGACGTTAAACAACCCCTACAGACTGAACATTAACCCCACAGTTTGACGTTAGGTACCTCTACAGACTGACCATTAACCCCACAGTGTGACGTTAAGTAACCTCTACAGACTGAACATTAACCCCACAGTGACGTTAAACAACCTCTACAGACTTACCATAAACTCCCACAATGTCAAATATATATACTAGAAATTGTTGGTTAACAATTTGACGGGCTTTTCACCTTCTTAGCATAAATGACCTAAAGGCTTGGTATTTCAAAAGGTAAGAAAAAACTATTTAAAAACACTTGATAGGTCATCCGCATTCTAGTTTTGAATTAATCTGGCATCTGAAATAAAACGTTTCAACAAATGTTGGACGAGGGGAGGTAACTCGTACAGCCTTGTACGAGTTATCTCCCCTCGTCCAACTAACGTTATATCTCAGATGCCGTTATATATCTGATGCCAAATTAATTCAAAATGGCGTTCCGCGTTAATTTAGATTAAAAAATGAAGATTTTCTAAAAATAGACTTATTTGACCCCATAGCGAACGCTTTTATTTGACCTCTGACCCTAAAACTTTTAGTGAGTAAAAGCTAGAGCCAGCCTTTAACTACAAATAACATAACTTGGCCAGGACAATCCAAGTATTATTTCAGCTAAGATTGAGCTGAATACCACAGGTGGAACTTGAGAAGAAGTTTAAAATGTAAAACTATTTTTAATATAGAATATATAGTGGAAATTCAAAATGGCGTATACCGGAAACCGTATGTGTCACAGAAAAACTGAAAAGGTCAAATTTATCAGAATGACATTCTACATCATACTAAGAACTTTTTTTGGAAAAAGATTGAAAAATGAAGATTTTCTAAAAATGGACTAATTTAACCCCATAGCGAACGCTTTTATTTGACCTCTGACCTTAAAACTTTTGGTGAGTAAAAGTTAGCGCTAGTCATTATCTACAAATAACATTAATACATAACCTTTGTAAAATGAATACTTTTAGAGTTATGGCCATTTTAAACTTTTCAATACATGACGTCATGGCGGCCATCTTGAATTTCAAACCAACTTAAAAAAATAACATAACTTGGCCAGGACATTCCAAGGATTATTTCAGCTAAGATTGAGCTGAATGCCACAGGTGGAACTTGAGAAGAAGTTTGAAATGTACACACTTTTCTATTGAAATATATAGGGGGAAATTCAAAATGGCGTACAACAGAAACCGTATGTGTCACAGAAAAAACTGAAAACGTCAAATTCATTAGAATGACATTCTGCATCATATTTCGAAAGAATTTTTGAAAAAGAAGGAAAAATGAAGATTTTCTAAAAATAGACGTAACTTGACCCTCAGGCGAGCTTTTTCATTTGACCTCTGACCTCAAAACAATGCATTATTAAAAGTTGGCCCCAGATGAGTCCTACAATAATATATCTTTGAAATTATTTGAACTGTTACCGTTTTGGAGCTACTTAAGCAAAATGAGATATGACGTCATGGCGGCCATCTTGGTTTCTTGACCTACTTGAAGATGTTGCTGTCACCCCTTCAACTCATGCCATATACAATAGGCATAACTGACTTGGCATACCTTTTACCATTTTCCCACAATTTGTGTGACAAAATAAAATGCAGAAGAAGAATAATTAAATAAGTATTTATATAATAATCCGAATTTTTATGTTAATGACCGTAGCAACTAAACCGCAACTGTTCTGAATACATAATAACAAAATTAGATGATCTGACCACGCGGGGACATTGTACGATGTTTACTTGCCGAAATATACGCATTTTAATTCCAATCCAAACCGCCTCACAGCTTCGGGTCGCCATCTTTGCTCAAATCAAAACATCTGTGCGTTTGAAAGAGTCAGTACTGCAAAGCTTCTAAATGATCTTGTGATACAAATTTTAAGATTATAATAGAAACGAAATATGGATTTTAAAATAATTTGATTTAAATTACTTATGCTTTAGGTTAGCAAATAGTAGCAATTATTTACAATGAACTTTAACGTTGTACTCAATACTGATCACGATGCTTTTATTTAGACGTTTTCTATTTCTTTCGATTCATTTCATTTAAAGAATTGATTTAGATTTCCCAGTAATTTCGCGGGAAATGAATTTGATGACGTAGGTAGCCCACATGCTATAGAATCAGGCATCTATAGTCGATAAGTGGAGGTTTGGAGTGGATAACACTTCGGTCCATTAGCTGTATGACATTTCGTAGCGTCGGTTATTAGAACGTGACCCAGAAAAAAAACCAACGTGATAAAAACAGAAGACCATTGTACATTACCGGATTATTTTCGCAATTTTTGAGACACCATTGTGCGGAATTACAATGGAAAGTAACACTGTTTTAATTCATAGCTGTCGTATTGTAACCTATATGTAGTTGGGCAAGACCTACTTTCGTTTTACAGTTTACGGATATGGTCATATAAATAATTCATCTTCTCAACCATAGTCGAATTACTTCACGGGATAGTTCTATCAAGTATATTTGTTCTTCTTATGTACAGGATGCATCTTTGTTTAAAATTGACTGGTCTGCAGGTGTGATCTGGCTACTCTCAGCAGACCCTGACCCCGGGGTCACGTTACTATCGTATCCCTTTGCGAACACTTCATAATAAATGTATACACGACTGATTCGTTTGGATTACTACAACTTTCTACCTTCTTGAAGAGACGTGTATATGATATACCATATTTACGTTGATGGATACTTCAGCATTTTAAATACTTTAATATATAAATACTTATAACCGGTAAGCTTGTAATAATAATAATAATAATAATAACTAGAAATTGTTGGTTAACAATTTGACGGGCTTTTCATTATTTAGCATAAATGACCTAAAGGCTTGGTATTTCCAAACATAAAAAAAACTATTTTAGAACACTTGATAGGTCATCCACATTCTAGTTTTGATTAATCTGGCATCTGAGATATTACATTTCAACAAAGGAGTGGACGAAGGGAAATAACACGTACAGCCTTGTACGAGTTATCTCCCCTCGTCCAACTAACGTTATATCTCAGATGCCGTTATATATCAGATGCCAAATTAATTCAAAATGGCGTTCCGCGTTAATGGTAAACGTTACCGAAACACCAAAAAACATGAAAATCATCAGAATAACATTTTGAATCATACTTAAATTTCTTTTTTTGGAAAAAGATTAAAAAATGAAGATTTTCTAAAAATAGACTTATTTGACCCCATAGTGAACGCTTTTATTTGACCTTTGACCCTAAAACTTTTAGTGAGTAAAAGCTAGAGCCAGACATTAACTACAAATAACATAATTACCCGACCCCTGTAAAATGAATACTTTTCGAATTATGGGCATTTTAAGCTTTTTAATACATGACGTCATGGCGGCCATCTTGGATTTCAAATCAACTTAAAAAATAACATAACTTGGCCATGACAATCCAAGGATTATTTCAGCTAAGATTGAGCTGAATGCCACAGGTGGAACTTGAGAAGAAGTTTGAAATGTACACACTTTTCTATTGAAATATATAGGGGGAAATTCAAAATGGCGTACAACAGAAACCGTATGTGTCACAGAAAAACTGAAAACGTCAAATTCATTAGAATGACATTCTGCATCATATTTCGAAAGAATTTTTGAAAAAGAAGGAAAAAATGAAGATTTTCTAAAAATAGACTAACTTGACCCTCAGGCGAGCTTTTCCATTTGACCTCTGACCTCAAAACAATGCATTATTAAAAGTTGGCCCCAGATGAGTCCTACAATAATATATCTTTGAAATTATTTGAACTGTTACCGTTTTGGAGCTACTTAAGCAAAATGAGATATGACGTCATGGCGGCCATCTTGGTTTCTTGACCTACTTGAAGATGTTGCTGTCACCCCTTCAACTCATGCCATATACAATAGGCATAACTGACTTGGCATACCTTTTACCATTTTCCCACAATTTGTGTGACAAAATAAAATGCAGAAGAATAATGATAACTAGAAATTGTTTCGGAACAATTTGACGGGCTTTTCACTATTTAGCATAAATGACTTAAAGGCTTGGTATTTCCAAACATAAAAAACTATTTTAGAACACTTGATAGGTCATTCACATTCTAGTTTTGATTAATCTGGCATCTGAGATATTACATTTCAACAAAGGAGTGGACGAAGGGAAATAACTCGTACAGCCTTGTACGAGTTATCTCCCCTCGTCCAACTAACGTTATATCTCAGATGCCGTTATATATCAGATGCCAAATTAATTCAAAATGGTGTTCCGCGTTAATGGTAAACGTTACCGAAACACCAAAAAACATGAAAATCATCAGAATAACATTTTGAATCATACTTAAATTTCTTTTTTTGGAAAAAGATTAAAAAATGAAGATTTTCTAAAAATAGACTTATTTGACCCCATAGCGAACGCTTTTATTTGACCTCTGACCCTAAAACTTTTGGTGAGTAAAAGCTAGAGCCAGGCATTAACTACAAATAACATAATCACATGACCCCTGTAAAATGAACACTTTATGAATTATGGGCATTTTAAGCTTTTTAATATATGACGTCATGGCGGCCATCTTGGATTTTAAACCAAGTTAAAAAGTAACATAACTTGGCCAGGACAATCCAAGGATTATTTCAGCTAAGATTGAGCTGAATGCCACTTGCGGAACTTGAGAAGAAGTTTAAAATGTAAAACTATTTTTAATATAGAATATATAAGGGGAAATTCAAAATGGCGTACAACAGGAACCGTATGTGTCACAGAAAAACTGAAAACGTCAAATTCATCAGAATGACATTCTACATCATACTAAGAAATTTTTTTGGAAGAAGATTGAAAAATGAAGATTTTTTAAAAATAAACTTATTTGACCCCATAGCGAACGCTTTTATTTGACCTCTGACCCTAAAACTTTTAGTGAGTAAAAGCTAGAGCCAGGCATTAACTATAAATAACATAATTACCCGACCCCTGTAAAATGAATACTTTTTTAATTATGGGCATTTTAAGCTTTTTTATACATGACGTCATGGTGGCCATCTTGGATTTCAAATCAACTTAAAAAATAACATAACTTGGCCAGGACAATCCAAGGATTATTTCACCTAAGATTGAGCTGAATGCCATCTGTGGAACTTGAGAAGAAGTTTAAAATGTAAAACTATTTTTAATATAGAATATATAGGGGGAAATTCAAAATGGCGTACAACAGGAGCCGTATGTGTCACAGAAAAACTGAAAACGTCAAATTCATCAGAATGACATTCTACATCATACTAAGAATTTTTTTTGGAAAAAGATTGAAAAATGAAGATTTTCTAAAAATAGACTAACTTGACCCCCTGGCGAGCTTTTTTATTTGACCTCTGACCTTTAACTTGTTATTTTATGAAAGTTAGCCCCAAAGGTACTGTAACATAATATCATAACATGACTCTTGTTTCTTGAATACTTTTCGAGTTATGGCCATTTTAAACTTTTGAGGTATGACGTCATGGCGGCCATCTTGGTTTCTTGACCTACTTGAAGATGTTGCTGTCACCCCTTCAACTCATGCCATATACAATAGGCATACCAGACTTGGCATACCTTTTACCATTTTCCCACAACTTGTGTGACAAAATAAAATGCAGAAGAAGAAGAATAATAATAAACATAACAGAAACAATAGGTCTTTTCACCACTTTTGGTGAAAAGCCCTAATAATAACTAGAAATTGTTTCGGAACAATTTGACGGGCTTTTCACTATTTAGCATAAATGACCTAAAGGCTTGGTATTTCCAAACATAAAAAAAAATATTTTAGAACACTTGATAGGTCATCCACATTCTAGTTTTGATTAATCAGGCATCTGAGATATTACATTTCAACAAAGGAGTGGACGAAGGGAAATAACTCGTACAGCCTTGTACGAGTTATCTCCCCTCGTCCAACTAACGTTATATCTCAGATGCCGTTATATATCAGATGCCAAATTAATTCAAAATGGCGTTCCGCGTTAATGGTAAACGTTACCGAAACACCAAAAAACATGAAAATCATCAGAATAACATTTTGAATCATACTTAAATTTCTTTTTTTTGGAAAAAGATTAAAAAATGAAGATTTTCTAAAAATAGACTTATTTGACCCCATAGCGAACGCTTTTATTTGACCTCTGACCCTAAAACTTTTAGTGAGTAAAAGCTAGAGCCAGGCATTGACTACAAATAACATAATTACCTGACCCCTGTAAAATGAATACCTTTTTTAATTATGGGCATTTTAAGCTTTTTAATACATGACGTCATGGCGGCCATCTTGGATTTCGAATCAACTTAAAAAATAACATAACTTGGCCAGGACAATCCAAGGATTATTTCACCTAAGATTGAGCTGAATGCCATCTGTGGAACTTGAGAAGAAGTTTAAAATGTAAAACTATTTTTAATATAGAATATATAGGGGGAAATTCAAAATGGCGTACAACAGGAGCCGTATGTGTCACAGAAAAACTGAAAACGTCAAATTCATCAGAATGACATTCTACATCATACTAAGAATTTTTTTTGGAAAAAGATTGAAAAATGAAGATTTTCTAAAAATAGACTAACTTGACCCCCTGGCGAGCTTTTTTATTTGACCTCTGACCTTTAACTTGTTATTTTATGAAAGTTAGCCCCAAAGGTACTGTAACATAATATCATAACATGACTCTTGTTTCTTGAATACTTTTCGAGTTATGGCCATTTTAAACTTTTGAGGTATGACGTCATGGCGGCCATCTTGGTTTCTTGACCTACTTGAAGATGTTGCTGTCACCCCTTCAACTCATGCCATATACAATAGGCATACCAGACTTGGCATACCTTTTACCATTTTCCCACAACTTGTGTGACAAAATAAAATGCAGAAGAAGAAGAATAATAATAAACATAACAGAAACAATAGGTCTTTTCACCACTTTTGGTGAAAAGCCCTAATAATAACTAGAAATTGTTTCGGAACAATTTGACGGGCTTTTCACTATTTAGCATAAATGACCTAAAGGCTTGGTATTTCCAAACATAAAAAAAAATATTTTAGAACACTTGATAGGTCATCCACATTCTAGTTTTGATTAATCAGGCATCTGAGATATTACATTTCAACAAAGGAGTGGACGAAGGGAAATAACTCGTACAGCCTTGTACGAGTTATCTCCCCTCGTCCAACTAACGTTATATCTCAGATGCCGTTATATATCAGATGCCAAATTAATTCAAAATGGCGTTCCGCGTTAATGGTAAACGTTACCGAAACACCAAAAAACATGAAAATCATCAGAATAACATTTTGAATCATACTTAAATTTCTTTTTTTTTGGAAAAAGATTAAAAAATGAAGATTTTCTAAAAATAGACTTATTTGACCCCATAGCGAACGCTTTTATTTGACCTCTGACCCTAAAACTTTTAGTGAGTAAAAGCTAGAGCCAGGCATTGACTACAAATAACATAATTACCTGACCCCTGTAAAATGAATACCTTTTTTAATTATGGGCATTTTAAGCTTTTTAATACATGACGTCATGGCGGCCATCTTGGATTTCGAATCAACTTAAAAAATAACATAACTTGGCCAGGACAATCCAAGGATTATTTCAGCTAATATTGAGCTGAATGCCACTTGTGGAACTTGAGAAGAAGTTTAAAATGTAAAACTATTTTTAATTTAGAATATATAGGGGGAAATTCAAAATGGCGTACAACAGGAACCGTATGTGTCACAGAAAATCTGAAAACTTCAAATTCATCAGAATGACCTTCTACATCATACTAAGAATTATTTTTGGAAAAAGATTGAAAAATGAAGATTTTCTAAAAATAGACTTATTTGACCCCATAGCAAACGCTTTTATTTGACCTCTGACCCTAAAACGTTTGTAAATAAAAGCTATAGCCAGGTATTAACTACATATAACATAATTAAATGACCCCGGTAAAATGAATACTTTTCGAATTATGGGCATTTTAAGCTTTTTAATACATGACGTCATGGCGGCCATCTTGGATTTCAAATCAACTTAAAAAATAACATAACTTGGCCAGGACAATCCAAGGATTATTTCAGCTAAGATTGAGCTGAATGCCACTTGTGGAACTTGAGAAGAAGTTTAAAATGTAAAACTATTTTTAATATAGAATATATAGGGGGAAATTCAAAATGGCGTACAACAGAAACCGTATGTGCCACAGAAAAACTGAAAAGGTCAAATTCACCAGAATGACATTCTACATCATACTAACAAAATTTTTTTGGAAAAAGATTGAAAAATGAAGATTTTCTAAAAATAGACTAACTTGACCCCCAGGCGAGCTTTTTTATTTGACCTCTGACCTTTAACTTGTATTTTTATAAAAGTTAGCCCCAAAGGTACTGTAACATAATATCATAACATTACTCTTGTTTCTTGAATACTTTTCGAGTTATGGCCATTTTAAACTTTTAAGGTATGACGTCATGGCGGCCATCTTGGTTTCTTGACCTACTTGAAGATGTTGCTGTCACCCCTTCAACTCATGCCATATACAATAGGCATAACTGACTTGGCATACCTTTTACCATTTTCCCACAACTTGTGTGACAAAATAAAATGCAGAAAAAGAAGAATAATAATAAACATAACAGAAACAATAGGTCTTTTCACCACTTAGGTGAAAAGCCCTAATAATAAACAGAACAGAAACAATAGGTCTTTTCACCACTTTTGGTGAAAAGCCCTAATAATAACTAGAAATTGTTGGTTAACAATTTGACGGGCTTTTCACCTTCTTAGCATAAATGACCTAAAGGCTTGGTATTTCAAAAGGTAAGAAAAAACTATTTAAAAACACTTGATAGGTCATCCGCATTCTAGTTTTGAATTAATCTGGCATCTGAAATAAAACGTTTCAACAAATGTTGGACGAGGGGAGGTAACTCGTACAGCCTTGTACGAGTTATCTCCCCTCGTCCAACTAACGTTATATCTCAGATGCCGTTATATATCAGATGCCAAATTAATTCAAAATGGCGTTCCGCGTTAATGGTAAACGTTACCAAAACACCAAAAAACATGAAAATCATCAGAATAACATTGTGCATCAAACTTAAATTTCTTTTTTTGGAAAAAGATTGAAAAATGAAGATTTTCTAAAAATAGACTTACTTGACCCCATAGCGAACGCTTTTATTTGACCTCTGACCCTAAAACTTTTGGTGAGTAAAAGCTAGAGCCAGGTATTAACTACAAATAACATAATTACATGACCCCTGTAAAATGCCCCGTCATGGCGGCAATCTAGAATTTCAAACCAAGTTAAAAAATAACATAACTTGGCTAGGACAATCCAAGGATTATTTCAGCTAAGATTGAGCTGAATGCCACTTGTGGAACTTGAGAACAAGTTTGAAATGTAACACACTTTTCTATATTGAAATATATAGGGGGAAATTCAAAATGGCGTACAACAGAAACCGTATGTGTCACAGAAAAGCTGAAAACGTCAAATTCATTAGAATGACGTTCTGCATCATATTCCGAAAGAATTTTTGAAAAAGAAGGAAAAATGAAGATTTTATAAAAATAGACTAACTTGACCCTCTGGCGAGCATTTTCATTTGACCTCGGACCTTTAACTTGTGATTTTATAAAAGTTAGCCCCAAAGGTATTGTAACATAATATCATAACATGACTCTTGTTTCTTGAATACTTTTCGAGTTATGGCCGTTTTAAACTTTTTAAGTATGACGTCATGGTGGCCATCTTGGATTTTTTGACGTACTTGGAAATGTTGCTGTTACCCCTTTGGCTTATACCATACAATATAATAGAAAGATCATTGGTATACCTCTTAAACTTTTAGGAGATGTATTGCTTACAAACTAAAGTGTAGAATAATAATAATAATAATAATAATAATAACTAGAAATTGTTGGTTAACAATTTGACGGGCTTTTCACTATTTAGCATAAATGACCTAAAGGCTTGGTTTTTCCAAACATAAAAAACTATTTTAGAACACTTGATAGGTCATCCACATTCTAGTTTTGATTAATCTGGCATCTGAGATATAACATTTCAACAAAGGAGTGGACGAAGGGAAATAACTCGTACAGCCTTGTACGAGTTATCTCCCCTCGTCCAACTAACGTTATATCTCAGATGCCGTTATATATCAGATGCCAAATTAATTCAAAATGGCGTTCCGCGTTAATAGTAAACGTTACCAAAACACCAAAAAACATGAAAATCATCAGAATAACATTTTGCATCAAACCTAAATTTCTTTTTTTGGAAAAAAATTGAAAAATGAAGATTTTCTAAAAATAGACTTATTTGACCCCATAGCGAACGCTTTTATTTGACCCTTGACTTTAAAAATTTTAGGTGAGTAAAAGCTAGAGTCAGGCATTAACTACAAATAACATAATTACATGACCCCTGTAAAATAAACACTTTTTGAATTATGGGCATTTTAAGTTTTTTAATACATGACGTCATGGCGGCCATCTTGGATTTCGAACCAACTTAAAAAATAACATAACTTGGCCATGACAATCCAAGGATTATTTTAGCTAAGATTGAGCTGAATGCCACTTGTGGAACTTGAGAACAAGTTTGAAATGTAACACACTTTTCTATATTGAAATATATAGGGGGAAATTCAAAATGGCGTACAACAGAAACCGTATGTGTCACAGAAAAACTGAAAACGTCAAATCCATAAGAATGATGTTCTGCATCATATTTCGAATTTTTGAAAAAGAAGGAAACATGAAGATTTTCTAAAAATAGACTAAACAAAACAATGCATTATTAAAAGTTGGCCCCAGATAAGTCCTACAATAATATATCTTTGAAATTATTTTAACTGTTACCGTTTTGGAGCTATGGCCACTTAAGCAAAATAAGATATGACGTCATGGCGGCCATCTTGGATTTTTTGACGTACTTGGAAATGTTGCTGTTACCCCTTTGGCTTATACCATACAATATAATAGAAAGATCATTGGTATACATTATACCTCTTAAACTTTTAGGAGATGTATTGCTTACAAACTAAAGTGTAGAATAATTAAATAAGTATTTATATAATAATCCGAATTTTTATGTTAATGACCGTAGCGACTAAACAACAACTGTTCTGAATACATTATGACAAAATTAGATGATCTGACCACACGGGAACCGTGTACGATGTTTACTTGCCGAAATATACGCATTTTAATTCCAATCCAAACCGCCTCACAGCTTCGGGTCGCCATCTTTGCTCAAATCAAAACATCTGTGCGTTTGAAAGAGTCAGTACTGCAAAGCTTCTAAATGATCTTGTGTTACAAATTTTAAGATTATAATAGAAACGAAATATGGATTTTAAAATAATTTGATTTAAATTACTTATGCATTAGGTTAGCGAATCGTAGCAATTACTTACAATACACTCTAACGTTGTACTCGATACTGATCACAATGTTTTTATTTAGACATTTTCTATATCTTTCGCTTCATATCATTTTAAGAATTGATTTAGATTTCCCAATAATTTCGCTGATGACGTAACATTAAGTCTACAGGCTATATAATCAGGCATCTATAGTCGATAAATGGAGGTTTGTAACACTTCGGTCCATTAGTTGTATGATATTTCGTGGCGTCGGTTATTAGAACATGACACGGAAAGCACAACGATAATAAAAACAGAAGATCATTGAACATTCCCGGATTATTTTCGCAATTTTGAGACACCAATGTGCTAAAATACAACGGAAAGTAACACAGATTTAATTCATAAGTTAGCTATCGTATCGTAACCTACAGTATGTAGTTGGACTAGACCTACTTTCGTTTTACAGTTTACGGATATGGTCATAAAAATAATTCATATTCTGAACCATAGTCGATCTAATTACTTAATTGCGGGATATTTTATCAAGTATATTTGTACATGTACAGGGTGCATCTTTGTTTAAAATTGACTGGTCTGCAGGTCCGATCTGACTCCCTCAGCTGACCCTGACCACGGGGCCACGTTAATATCGTATCCTTTTGTAAACACCTCATAATAAATGTATCAACGGCAGAATCGTCTGGATTACAATTTTTACCGTTTAAATACTTTAATATATAAATACTTATTACCGGTTAGCTTGTAATAATAATAATAATAATAATAAGAAACAGAACAAAAACAATAGGTCTTTTCACCTTTTGGTGAAAAGCCCTAATAATAAACAGAACAGAAACAATAGGTCTTTTCACCACTAAGGTGAAAAGCCCTAATAATAATAAACAGAACAGAAACAATAGGTCTTTTCACCACTTTTGGTGAAAAGCCCTAATAACATACATGTATATATGAGTATATACTTCTTGATTATCAGACGAATTTGTTATCAAAAAATTAAATGCCTTACAGTGACCTCGAAAGTTGGCCAAGGTCATTCATGTGAATAAGCTTTATAACCTACATCCCAGTATGCTAGAGGCAAACTGTCATGATCTTGTACTCCTAATTCAGACGAAATTGATATAGATTTAGCGCATTTGGCTTCTGATTAGGTGACCCTGAATAACTTTGACTTACACCGGCATGCTAATAGCTGATGACACCTCATTAAGCGTTTAAATGTTTTACATTTGAATCATGTTGCCTTGAAAGTAGGTCAAGGCCATTATTTTCAACAATCTTGATCGGGTGGCCTTCGTACAAGCATAATACTGACCCAAAACCGCCACCCCATGCCTTTTAATTATTTCAACCCATTCTACATTGAAAAGGGTCAGTATCATTTAGAATTTTAGCAAACTTGATAGCGTTTGAAATGGACATGCCATCGACCCAACAGTAGTTAGAAGGGGACATGTTGATACCGGAAGGTGTGTGTTGTCTATACACCGTGTTGTTGTTTTGATATAAAATGTTCATGTATTAAACATTAACACCAGCGGAGTCCAACACGCACATGTGCAGCCTTAGTGGTTGTTTATAGGGTTTTTGGAGAAAAAATACATTTGTTTTCTTCATATTTTCATGGAAATACATAAAGTGTACATGACGTTTACAGCACCATCACTATTCAATTCCGTGGTGAGAAGTCCTCTTTGTTTTTCTAATAATTGAGTCAAAGTTATAGGTGTTTGTTTTTCTCATTTGACAAGGTGTCTCTCCCATAAAGCGAAATGTCAAGTAAATTAAAACAGCCGCCCATCATTATCATAATTAGAAATGACATGAATGCATCATATACTAGACCTTTATCCGACAATGGAGGACATTGATCCTTCCGCACAACTGGGGCTAATTATCTCTTTACTGAATAGGAATGACACGTTACACAAGTTGTTTACGGTGGCGGGGTGGCTGTCGGGCAATGACCTTGTCCGAATCATAATACCAGCCCTTGGCCGATAAGTCACTCTCCTTAAAGCGTCGTGCCGAGAGACACACAAATCAGCTGGTCACTCAAGTACCTCAAGTACATGTACAGTTCCAAAACTTACACCAAAGGTACACGCACAGTAATCGAGGAGTCTTCTGTTGGGGCGTAAAATAGGAAGTTAATACACACTATAAAAATAAGATGGAATTGGATACGTATTAGATTATTGCAGAGAATTACAGCCTATTATCATCAAGTTACTATCGTCGGAAGCACTAAAAATAGCAGTGTCTCGCGGGTTTTTGACGATACATTAATCAATCAAAATATATAAGATGTCCTTTTTATTAAATAAAAATCTTGTAAAAGATGAAAGGTATCTAATAAACTTTAATAAGATAATTTATAAACATATACGACATCTTGTAAAGATGTAAGATCTCTTGTATGATAAATAAGATATATAATTTGGTTAAGTACATACTGGATCAACATTGCTCAACGAATACATGACAACTTGGCTTTCCATGATTATGCATCTTCTATCAAAATAGCATATAAGATATAAAGATATGATATCAGTTCATATAAGATATATACTACACTTTACTTTGTAAGATATCTTATTTATCATACAAAATATGTCATTAAATATACAAGAGATATCGTATGTAATATATAAGATATGTCATTTAATTTTCTAAATAAGATATCTGATACAATAAATAATACGTACATTCGTTATTACCCGGTTAGGGTATTCTGACCCAGTCTCTTCACGCTTAAATTTCTTTGGTATACTTTTAAATGTAGTAAGCTTCGTGGAAAGTGTTAAACACGCGCATTGGTTAAAGATCTATTATGACATATATGTAATAACTATTTCATATCATTATCGATCTGTCAGTGTAGGAATTAGTTAAATATCTGTGGTGATGTCCTGCAGAGAATTAGAGCAACAAAGAGTTGTACTTTTTCTGAATTATGCAAGTTTGAAACATGTATATATGACTTTGGTGGTTGGATTAAATTGACAAGGCATGGTTCATATGTTATTGATAGCGTTATACGTTATCTTGGTTTTGAAATCTTAGATAGCCAGATTGGCATCTATCATGAAAACGACAAACTGAAACTTCAGATGAAGATATGTTAGTGCTGTTATTTCAGAACTTAGATTCTCAGAAATTTATCCGAGGTGTTGCGATTGGGCTTTTTAACTGGATCGTATCCATGTATTGTTTCGGATGTGTCCGAATTGCTATCGTGTTGAAATAAGGAATTGGTAAACATTGCTGTATTGTTCGCACTAGCACTACTGGTAATTATGTATATATGGTAAAATGACCGGTGAGGCCACGGATCTCGTGTATAGATGTTAAGTGTAGTGGAATTAAGCTTCTGGACAAAGGTTGTTGATCTTGTTATTAATAATTGACGAGGCACTCTTGTACACATAAACATAGATATGAACCGCATGGTCAACGGAACCGAATTGAACTAAAAGTCATTCTATGTAAGTTAGGATTTATTCAGTACTATTGTACCGGTCAAATGTCCTTGATTAGGTTTAATTCCGATCGGGCTATGTGGTCATTGCTAAAAACACCGCGTGTTAACCTTTCAAACAACTTTGTTTACCGAGTTCTGTTCCAAGGTCCCTTTTAGTGTTAGGTTGCGGTCAGGGACGATTCCACGGGGTCGCCAACAAGGAACACGCATTATAAGCTCTATCCGTAGCAAGGTCGTCAGTATAAACTTTTAGTCTAACACAGCCACTTTGATACCATTATGTATTGGGTGTTACTATAAGTTTATTGTTTGCTTGCATGTTTACTTCTAACAATCATAGCATTCTCGTATTATAGAGCCCTCGGGGTACTTCTCTTTAAGGTGGACTGATTTCTTGGTCCCCCACAGATTGGATATTCTGCAAATATAATCTGTGTACCTTTACGAGAAGATGATTGCACGGGAGGCGTCACTCAATCAAGATTTTCTTTTAAAAATCTGGGTCTCAACGAACGCTCTCTTACACTTTTCTCTTCCGTCATATTTTGTTATTTTGATTTGTGTAGTGATGTAACACAGCGATTAATATCATGTCCTAATCCGTAACCTAATTTGTATATAATATGTACGTTTCGGCATACCTAGATGTATTTTGCGGATGGAAAATGTCTCGCCAAAGGCTAGTGTTCTAAGTGATCCGAGAAGTTTCATACCTATGAATGATTGTGAACTTCGGTGTCCCAGTTACCGCAAGTAACTGTTCATCGCATACTCGTTAATAAGACGAACATTTAATTTTTTAGGACTTGGCCAATGTATAGATATGTCGCAAAAGTTTCCTTTGACAAGGGGATTAGATAATTCAATAATTATCGCTATCTCTTTAGATATCAATGTCTTTACTCTTTGATAGAGTTATCTCCCATGAAAAATCTTGCCGAACGTTGATAAATGAACATCTGTGTGGATCGAACAACATTTGACGACGTCGATAACGGGCGTACTTAGATATGGTAGATAACAAAAGTCAGTCTTATAAGTACGCAGTTAGAACATGAAGCTATTCATATTTCTACCATGAGGTCCCGAAGATTGATAGTTTCAGCAGTCATCTTTTTTTTCTACCGGAGGTACGCGATCAGGACTAAATCGTATCACTATTGTTATGTCTAGCATTAGAGATCTAGTTTACATTTCTACCTTTCGTAAATAAGGGGGTTTGTATGGCGCGGGAAGGATGTCACAATTGAATATTTTTGCCTAGGCAAAAGGCAAAAATATTTTAATGTGACATCTTTCCCGCGCCATAGTTTTGGGGATGTAAGATAACCACAGTTATGTTAAGCATTCAGGTTTAATTTTAGATCAAGTTACATCAACATTCCTAACTTCCTGAAATTCTTAACTTCAAATTTCCCATAGGAAAGCATGACAGAACTTACGTCAGTGGTCAGGTGATGATGTCTATTATCAGACAATGTTTATAGGTCAAGATAATGTTATGCTTTTTCATTGTCTTATACCTGGTTTATATGTACATGTATACATAATTGATTGGCATCGATTGTAAAGGTAGAATGTATGGCCGGGAAAATAAGCTCGTGTCCATCTTTCACATTTGGTTATTTATTTGAATTTATATTTGAATTTCGGTGTCTCCAGAAAAAAAGGCGAAGCATAAGGGCTGTTCTGTCAATAAGAGCGATTTTTTTTAGATATATCTAGATCCTTTGATTTTCATGGCACATTTTAGAAACACTTTAACGGTATCGCTCATCCGCTTACGATTTTTGATGTTTGTTATCACTTTTTTTTAAAGGACTGGAGTGATATTCCTCAAACTCCATGTGAATATTTCCCTTGGTCCCTGGTTGTTCCATTTAAATTTTGATTTATGGTAAGAAAAACAAATGGCTGACAGGCGGCCATCTTGAATTTTGAGAATTGAAGTTTGTTATCGCATTTTCTCGAAAATGTTCAGAAGAGATATTCCGCAAACTTCCCGTGAAGGTTCCAATTGGTCCCTTGTTATGCCAATTGAAGTTTGAGTTTTGGTCTTAAAAAGAAAACATAGCCAATAGGCGGCCATCTTGGATTTTGAAAATTGAAGTTTGTTATCGCTATATCTTGAAAAGAACTGGAGAGGTATTTCTCAAACGTGATGACTAAGTTCCCCTTATTCTTGTAATCCAATATAAAGAGGGAAGGAGAAAAGGGAAAGTAGAGAAATAAGGGAAGATTAGAGAGAAGATTATTCTGACATAGAACCCATAAAAAGGAGTCAATGGTAGGCGCCAAAATCTCTCTGGAATGTCTTATTTCATGTACAGTAACTAAATAATGTAACAGGCCTATCTATTGTATGCATTGTGACAAACATGTCGGTCGTTTACAAAACAGTATTCTAACAGATACATGACGGGGTGTTTACAAAATAGTATACTGACAAAATATGGTGCGGTGTTTACATTAACAGATATGTATTATACATAATTGAAACAGATTGTAATTGATGGTGTAGCTTGTTTTCCGTGTCAATGTAAAGAAATGCAAATGACTAATTTAAGGTACGTTCATAGAATCTTGACCACATAATTAATATAATAGATGTACATGTGCAGCTGTAAGAACCCGGACACCTGGAAGGCTCCATTTGCCTGATCCCAGCCTATCAAATTCGGTGACCAATTTATTTTGTATACATGTTATTACATAACTAGGCTGCATTCTCTGGATCTACATATGGACTATCTATAGCGCAATGTCCTTGCTCTACTAACACGCTATATTCCTACGCATATAGGTCTATATATTGTTACAATACAGTGACAATGTTGTTCTGGAATTTCATTAATTTACAAAATAAATAAATAAATGAAATATCAACAGCTATGGTCATTTTATTGATCGACTACCTAACGGAACATCGTACGGGAGGCTATTTATTCACGCACAGGGATCGGATAGAACGTCCGGTGATCCAGGGCAAGTGGTGTAAAGAGAGTACATGTCTTGTCCAAGGAAACAACCACGACTGAACGTGACAGGTCCGTGATTCAGCTTCCTATAAACACAAACCGACAGGTGTGCGTCCAGCCGCCTCCCGTCCCGATTCAATTACAATACCTAGTAACAATATTCTGCCTTTCATCAGACTTTAAACATAGGTCGAGTATGAGTATACTTCTGACATTGTTAGGTTCCAAGGCCACACTAGCTGTTTCTAAATATAGAAAATCATCATCCGTTTCAATTTTAACATCTCGTAGCAACATAATTCTTTCCTAAATTTTCATAAAACTTTAAACATAGGTCGAGTATGAGTATACTTCTGACATTGTTCGGTTCCAAGGCCACTCGCTTTTTCTAAATTCATCATTTGTTTCAATTTTAACACCTAGTAGCAACATTCTGTTATAGATTTTAATCAGACTTTAAACATAGGTTGAGTTCGATTATACTTTCGACATTATTGTGTTTCAGGGTTTCAAGGGCAAGGTCACAGTTGGTAAATATAGATTTCATCAACCGATTCAATGTGATCATGTTAGCTACATCATTTTTACAGATCTGGTTGGAAGTCAATACAAAACACCCTTAATATCAGTCAAAGGTCAAAGTCACTTCAAGGACACCGTCCCGTCACGATTCAATTTTAATATTAAGCAACTTCGTTCTTTGACAGATTTTCATTAAACTTTATACTATTTTTCTTGCCATTCCATTGTCATTTTAGGGTACACGTGTATTGATCAGATATCGATGACGTACACATCACACAGGAAGGTAACCTCACAATGATGGTTTTCTTGCCATTCCATTGTCATTTTAGGGTACACGTGTATTGATCAGATATCGATAACGTACACATCACACAGGAAGGTAGCCTCACAATGATGGTTTTCTTGCCATTCCATTGTCATTTTAGGGTATTGATCAGATATCGATAACGTACACATCACACAGGAAGGTAGCCTCACAATGATGGTTTTCTTGCCATTCCATTGTCGGTTTAGGGTACACGTGTATTGATCAGATATCTATAACGTACACATCACACAGGAAGGTAACCTCACAATGATGGTTTTCTTGCCATTCCATTGTCATTTTAGGGTACACGTGTATTGATCAGATATCTATAACGTACACATCACACAGGAAGGTAACCTCACAATGATGGTTTTCTTACCATTCCATTGTCATTTTAGGGTACACGTGTATTGATCAGATATCGATAACGTACACATCACACAGGAAGGTAGCCTCACAATGATGGTTTTCTTGCCATTCCATTGTCATTTTAGGGTACACGTGTATTGATCAGATATCGATAACGTACACATCACACAGGAAGGTAGCCTCACAATGATGGTTTTCTTGCCATTCCATTGTCATTTTAGGGTACACGTGTATTGATCAGATATCGATAACGTACACATCACACAGGAAGGTAGCCTCACAATGATGGTTTTCTTGCCATTCCATTGTCATTTTAGGGTACACGTGTATTGATCAGATATCGATAACGTACACATCACATAGGAAGGTAGCCTCACAATGATGGTTTTCTTGCCATTCCATTGTCATTTTAGGGTACACGTGTAATGATCAGATATCGATAACGTACACATCACAGAGGAAGGTAGCCTCACAATGATGGTTTTCTTGCCATTCCATTGTCATTTTAGGGTACACGTGTATTGATCAGATATCGATAACGTACACATCACAGAGGAAGGTAGCCTCACAATGATGGTTTTCTTGCCATTCCATTGTCATTTTAGGGTACACGTGTATTGATCAGATATCGATAACGTACACATCACACAGGAAGGTAGCCTCACAATGATGGTTTAATATTAGCATAGTTATTAAAACTGATTGTTATCTCAATTACAGTTGTTTTATATCCAGATACTTTAGAATTATCATTGACTCCTCCATACATGATACTGTCTCTATATGTTATGGTGATGGTGTTAACATAGAGGAGAAACACTTTATCAATCTAGTTCACGTGTAGTACCTGGGACTGTGCATGTTTCGGGGTATCAAGTGTCAGTAGGGGCATTTGTGTACCAGGTATTACAGACATTTTCTAGTTTTACCTGGAAAAAAAACAACCGAAGGATCTACTGAAATTATTTATGTGCTTTAGATGACCAAAGCAAATACTAGATTTTATTTTCCTTTGTGTGATGGGAGGGATGTGTATTACAGACATTTTCTAGTTTTACCTGGAAAACAAACAAAAAACAAAACAAAAAACCCAAGGATCTACTGAAATTATTTATATGCCTCAGATGACCAAAGCAAATACTAGATTTCATTTTTCTTTGTGAGGTTGGAGGGATGTGTCTCTGATCTCTGGTTTACATACAGGTGCTGATTAAAACCCTTTTATAACACGCCCAATAACCCTTTACAGGAGAATATCTGAACGGAATCTTCATCAGGCTTATTCTACATAATTTGAATATGACCATTTTAAGTGAAGACAAGGCATGTTTTAAGGTTTTCTTGACAATCAAAAGGACTAGTCTCTTTAAGATAAAGATATAAATTTTAGAAATATTATACATTAGATGGGAGTGCTCTCGTTTCCGTGACAACGATACAAGTTGCACACATATTACTGATTTGATACAGCATACTTATGACAATTTAATTCTGATAATCTTCTCTTTAAACGACCTTAACTTTTCCGAGGACTTAAAACCCTTTACAAACAAAACTGATCAATGGCCCAAAATATCCGGGTTCATAAAAAAATTACACATGCACCTGCATAATGGTGTGCACGGACTAGGACATGACTTGCACAATTATTCATTTTATAAACAGGTAGATCCTGTATCCAACCTTCGTAACATAGAAACATAGAAATGTACATTAAAGTAACCAAAACAACAGAGAATGTCCACATTAAAATAAAACCGTAATTCTGTCTATTAACCGATAAAATGAGGATATATCTACAGGGTAGTGACAACGAGACCGTAATTCTATCTCTCAACCGATAAAATGAGGATAGATTTGTAGGATTGTGACAACGAGACCGTAATTCTATCTCTAAACCGATAAAATGAGGATAAATCTACAGGGTTGTGACAACGAGACTGTAATTATATCTCTCTACCGATAAAATGAGGATAGATCTGTAGGGTGTTGACACCGAGACCGTAATTCTATCCCTAACCGATAAAATGAGGATAGATATGTAGGGTTGTGACAACGAGACTGTAATTATATCTCTCTACCGATAAAACGAGGCTAGATATGTAGGGTTGTGACAACGAGACCACCGGGCGTATATGCAGGCATCAAATACCACCAAATGAGATTAATAGAATCTTTCACCCCTTTTGGGGTGAGATAGGGGGATCTCAACCCGAGGGTTGAGATCCCCCTATCCCATCCCAAAAAGGGGTGACTGATTATTTTTCTCTTACCCTGTTTTTCAATCGTAATGTGAACCAAATCCAAACATATGTAAACAACAACACGTGGACGGCGGATGACTGTTGTGATAAGGCTGCAGCAGACGCTTTACACCTTACGATGTTAATTGATTTCATACAAAATATAGTTCCGATTAGCTTGTCAAAAAGAACACCAAACAGTCAGTTAACTCTGATAATTAATACTTATTTTAATTTCTTTTGTGAATAATATTGATATTTAGCATTCGAACGTTCCGGGTCAGGTCATTAATTTATAAGTGACGTCACCCTATCGAGAACAAGAGCACGTTCAAAGAGCACGTGCAGCTTGTCTTTTCCCTATCGTGAGATTCGTGGAGAGGGATATCTCAACCCGAGCACAGGGGCTTGGCACGATTTTCCAAATGATAGTCTATATATATATATATGTATATAGTATCATTTGGAAAATCGTGCCAAGCCCCTGTGAACCCGAGTGTAAGAGTTTGGCCAGTCAGCACGAGACTTGCGAGTGCTGGCCAGCCAAACTCATACACGAGGATTGAGATATCCTTGTTCGCGGAACAATCCCATGATTGATTATTTTTCTCACATACTAGCAACCAAACGTAAGTTTTTATTAAAGTTTTTCAACGCGCCGTCTTCAAAGGTCCTTGGAATGTGCGTCAAAATTGATGACGTCATCATTTACGACTTGGTTACTCAACGTAAAATGATGATGTTACGTTATTGTGAGCAGCGTCATATAGCGCGTGCCGGCTGTCTTTACCCACCCTGTGTAAGATTAATAGAATCTATCATGGGTCTGTTCCGTGGACAAGGATATCTCAACCCGAGTGTAATTGTTTGGCCAGTCAGCACGAGGCTTGCCGAGTGCTGGCCAGCCAAACTCTTACACGAGGGTTGAGATATCCTTGTCCACGGACAAGACCCATGATTGATTATTTTTTTCACATACTTGCAACCAAACGTAGGTTTTTATGAAAGTTTTTCATCGCGCCATCTTCAATGCTCATTGGAATGTGCGTCAAAATTGATGACGTCATCGTTTACGACTTGGTTACTCAACGTAAAATGATGACGTTACGTTATTGTGAGCAGCGTCATATAGCGCGTGCCGGCTGTCTTTACCCACCCTGTGTAAGATAGATTTATCTTTTCCCTAGCAACCGCCGGATAACCCTGTGAAGTATGAGAGAAAGATTTATCTTTTCCCTAGCAACCGACGGATAACCCTGTGAAGTATGGGAGAAAGAATATTCTCCAATGAGATCGTGATGTCAACCATAAAACTTTCCAGTAGTCTAAATCAACATTCATCCGAAACCTTTTGATGTTAGGTTTTTCCGTCGGTAATCTGTCACGGAAATCGAGATAATAAAAACAAACCATTGAATGTCGAACGAATTTGAACATCTAGTGCCGTCGGTAGGGGAGGAATGGATGTTCCTATCTAGAAATGGAAAGTGAACAATTTGGATAATTAACCATGTATATACAGTTTATTTGTAAGTAAATATGGTATACATGTATCCGATCGACATGAGCAATAAAGTTTTTATTTGAAGATAAACATTATCTATATATCTATAGGTAAAATTGAATGACTTTGCAAGGATTCCGTAACCTGCTCTGTTAAGCACCCTCGTATGAAAACAAGTCGGCCATGCAAGAGAGGAGCACAGTTTGTTTCCAAATGTCAATAAGCTGTTGTAACCAAACTCAACAATGATGTCGTGGATCAGAGATCTAATCATTTCGTCAGGGCTTTAGTCGTATTGTTAACGAAATACACCCCAGTATACACGTCACAATAGAACGAAAGTTTGGAAGGGGGGATGGTAGTGTGCATAACGGAAAAAAGATTTCATTAAAGAAAAGTTTTGAGGAAAAGATATTCAAGATGGATCAAAATCTCTCTGGAGTATTTCAAGTTCCACATTCAATTAATTTTACTTCTGGAGTAAACAATATCCTTAACGAGTTATGTGCCACGGGGCCGATTTTGGGCCGATTATAGTACTACGTTGAGTGCCAGTGGGCCGATTTTAGGCCGATGCAGGACATTAAAAAATGGACATATTATTTTCTTAGTTTATTTATTACAGATTGGTAGGGGGATATCTTAACTTCACATTGAAATAAATTTTGACGTCATATCATGATAAATGACGTCACTACAGGTAAATAATGACGTCATTAGTGCAAAGCCGTGAACAAGGTCACGACGTTGTTCCAGGGAACGTCATTTTTACTACATGGTACAGCAGCGTTTTCGGGTTTTATTTTCTGGGCCAAACGATCTTCTGTATTTTACATTAAACAGCCGATTAACATCTTGGGTTTCTTTTTCTGAATCAGATTATGTTTTGTTTTTCCTTTGAGTTGTCTTTGGTAATTAGGCTAGTTCAACGGACGAAGATTATTTCTGTCTCATAACATTGTGTTCATCATTACATAATTCACGTTATATGCCTACATGTAGATCGATGATATCGTTGAAATCAGTTTATCATAAACTACCCAGTTTAAATATTATTCATATATTGTCGTTTCGGTATCTATATTTAGGAAAGTCATACAGTATTTACAATGTAGAAAACATAAGATTTGAAAAAAAGAAGTTTTTTTCCAATAACTAAAAAACAAAAATCAATATTATGGAAATTATGGAATAGGTCACAATTTTCCGGAGCGGCACCATGCAGATAAATCTGCTGGTACATGTAGTATGGAAATGGTTAGTGGAAACTATCCCACACATTGCCTCAAAGCTGAATTAAAAAAACGTGTGATAAATTGTCTAAGATAAGGTATAAGAAAACGTGAATCACTTTATTTGCTGCATGTGCAAAGATGATGTTTAGGAATGTGTGAAACTGTACATTTATTTACCATATATACAAAGATAAAATTTAAGGATATACAAAGTTAATGTTTAAGAATACGTGAATCACTGTACTGTATAGATACATGTGTGTATGTCTTCTTGTTCCACACAAAGTGTGGTTGACTATGTTACGATATCGAGATTCGTTACACATTCTTCCGTTCTAATAGATTGGATAAGAACTGAATCAACCAAGAGAGTTTGTATGAGACAGCGTTCAGATTTAATGGATGATATGATATGATGTCACATTTAATTATACATATTTATGTAATGTTATACCCGATACATATAGATTTAGATCCTTTATTGGAAAATAAACTAAAATAAATCAAAGTTCCAAGGAGGAAACTGCGCAAAACCATTTGTAGACCCGCTCTTGACAAAACTACCTCAATGTAGTCTGCCAAAGACATCCAGCAAGACAGCCCACATTATACTGACAACGGATATACCAGTCGCCCTACCCCAAAAATGTACATGTACCATCAGTACAGACTCTGGTTTGTCTCCACCAGGGAAAGGCCAAAAGTGAGTCATTGTCAAGAGATATCATAAAGAAGATAGTTGATAGAAAGAAAAGAAAAGATATGATCCGAAATTAAGTCGCCTCTAACCATAATGGAACGGGGACAGCAGATACATTTTTACGCCCTACCTGCAGAGCAGTGGCAAGTATAGTAGATGACAATGTAATCATTACTGTTGCTGTAATATTGACCGGGGATGGAGAAACTGTATAGCTTTTATGCATGACTGTATGTAACCAAACTGCATGTGACATTACTTTAGCAACCTTTTACTTAAAACACAGGATGTTACATTTTATGTCGGAAAAGTTTTAGAATTTTAAACAGAGCAACAATAGTCTCGACAGAGTTGTGATAACTAAACTCCAGATTATGTTTCTTGTTTGACAGCTGTACCATAACACTGCCATACAAAATGTACACTGCCATATAAAAATAAATAAAATTCCCATTTTCTATACAAGCGCCTGTGGCACACATTAACATTAGCTTGTCCTACCATACTGTCGATTCAAACACAGGGACTAGGAGAATTTGTTACAGTGTACATGTAATTGAACCTTCTCTAGTGTTTATAGCACATTTTCAGACGTTTTTGTTTTGTGTGTGTGTTCTTTTGTTTTAGTTTTTTGTTGGGTTTTTTTAAGGGGGGGGGGGGGGGGGGGGGGGGGCTAGATATTAAAACTAGGTAAAAATGACACCCCCATTATAATGTACACCAGCGGTGTCATTTTTACCGAAAGTATATTTTGCTATACATACTAAGGTTGATTGCATTGATCTACAATTTGAGAGAGTTTTAACGACAGCATTGCAAGCCTGAAATTCTATTCGAGTCTATTTGTACAAAATTTTGAACTGTCTGAAAGTTATTGGTCTGTATCACAAGATTTGAGTAGCCATAAGCAGTTTTTTTTTATTTTAAACTGATCGTGAGTGTACCAATATATATCTAATTTTTTACACGTTTCGTTTTCTTATGTCATTTTGTCTCTTGCCTATTTTGCTCGTATTTTTAATCACATTTTTTGGCCCTTATGACTTTTACAGTGTTGATGGGCAGTTACGCACTTTAACTAACTAACTAGGGAATGTCCCATTTCTTGAAGACTGTAACAAATTCCAAGGTCCCTGTCTGTGGTTCAAATATGATCATACATATTTCACGTACTCACATTTCGGACGTGAAAACATATGGGTTAACAGTTGATAATCAGGCCGGAGCCCAATGTTTGAACCATTTCAGGATTTCGTTTTTCGGGAAATACCCGGCGGTTTACTGTTACAGTTTTGCCGTATACATGACATACTACCGTTTTATGTCACCCACAACGCACCCGCAACTTCGCAAGCCAAAGGTGTCATTTTGTACACCCTTGGCTAGTGAAGTTGCCCACAACGGTGACAATCATTTTAGTACACGACAGGTCGCCTTTTCCTTTTTAATGCCGCTATGGCATAAAATTTACAGAGGTCGCAGTGACCTTGTTTAGTTTAAATCATGTCTCCTTATTTTGTGCTCGTCTCCCAAGCTTTATATCCGTTTTTTAAATATTGACCGAGATATTTTACCGGACGAAAACTTTGTCATCTTGGACAGTCGGATCATATGGCCAGATTTGATTAATTTGTGTGTACAAGTTGATAGGGGTGCTATAGACTGAAAAAAAAGATAAATAAATATAAGCAAACATTCGCAGCAAGGTTTTGTGGAATGAACTGTTCACTCATCCTCACAAGAATGTGGAGCGAGTATGGACACACGCACGCACAGACGCACGGGAATATGAAGATTTAATTTGCTTGTATTTAGTTTCTTTATCACATCCCGTGCCTTGATTTGATCTCTCCTTATCCTTCATTATCCGCTCTTCTTTTTCCACGAACTTAACATATTGTCAACATGTAATTATTTTGTGTGTGAGAGAGGGACAGAGTCCGAGTCTGTTTGTTTCATTATCTTCCACGGATACACCTTTATTTCCATATAGTAAGACACACGGTTGAAATCGGTTTTTATAGCTAACGAATTGTTTAACCATGTACCGACGTAAACAATTTGATTTGATTCGAAAGCACGTATCCAACATATCCACCTGATCTGTTACTGGTAGAACAAACAAAGATACAATACAAATTAAAATAATTAATAACTTTGATTTAATGAACCCTGACTCTGTCAAAATCCCATGGGAAGTGGCCATTTTATTGTAATTATTTATTACACAAACGTAGAAAATAAGAAATAAGCGCGCGTTTGTATACAAACAATGGCTTCCTTGTCCATAACATAGACGGAGACGGTGGAACCTACTATTTTTATTAATATATTCACAGATATAAGCCTCACAGTTTGTGCACGTGTGGTGACATTTTTAAAATATATACAACTTTATTTGAACAATTCATCCGTAATTAAGATATTTAAAATAATCCGTACTGCTTCAATGTTACATGTCTCAATCATTACTAAAGTACAGCTGTAAGGAAAGAAAGAAAGAAAGAAAGAAAGAAAGGTATCTCAATTTCAAAATGAAAAATAAACAGATTAGCAGAACACAATCATTATTTTATCCGGAGATCATGATAGGTTGTGTATTAAAGTAGAAATAACTTATTCTAGTCAAATAGATGTATGTAGAGGCGGAGCGTACCGATAGTAAATACTGTAATTGATGTTTTCATTACACCCTGTAATCATTATTGTTGTTTTTGCTAGGTACAGATTATCATTATCGAAATGGTACATTGCTTTTTGCCTGAAAGTATCGGTTTCTGGAAAAAGCAAAGAAATAGGCCTATCGTATGCTATGAAACGGAATATTGGAGTTTATTTGGGCCTGGCCTATTGGTCGTCAGGTTGCTAAAAAGGTGATCGGGCAGTATCCGAAATTTTGTGTAAAGTAAGTGTACAAACACATTTAGATGATTTTTTTCTTCAAGTATAATATACTTTGGTTACTTATTTGGCTATATTAAATCATAAATGAGTAGACCGCATGTTTAAATATTCCTGTTTATGATCATGGCTTTTTTGTAATGCTCTTTTCTGACAATACAAAACACTATCCTACGTTTGATATATACGTACACATTTTGCTTAATAATTTGAAACGCCATTCACTGGAATATTCAATAGAATACATGCTAAAATGCTAGAGCTACAGTCGATTTTATGATGATTTTATGATGATTGCCCGAGAAACGTCGTCAGAAATTGACGTTGAAAATACGTAGAAAATCTGCGTCTGATAGAATTCCTGACGTCAAACATCACCGGCGTAAGGGCGATCTTTGTGTGACGTCAAGTGACGACGTCATAATTACGGTGACGTTGGCACCTTTGAAATTCGGCGTGGCAGCGAAAGGTGTCCTTGTAGGAATGCAGCCTTGACTTGATAGTGGTAAGATTGGAAGTAATGAGTCTGGAGGGAGGCTTTGTAGATCTCCTTCTCTAGAGAATGGAAGTGAGAAGTCTGGAAGGAGGCTTTGTAAATCAGCTTCTCGAGAGAATGGAAGTGAGATGTCTGGAGGGAGGCTTTGTAAAGCAGCTTCTCTAGAGAATGGAAGTGATATGTCTGGAGAAGGGCTTTGTAGAACAACTTCTCGAGAGAATGGAAGTGAGAAGTCTGGAGAAGGGCTTTGTAGAACAACTTCTCTAGAGAATGGAAGTGATATGTCTGGAGGGAGGCTTTGTAGATCTCTTTCTCGAGAGAATGGAAGTGATATGTTTGGAGAAGGGCTTTGTAGAACAACTTCTCGAGAGAATGGAAGTGAGAAGTCTGGAGAAGGGCTTTGTAGAACAACTTCTCTAGAGAATGGAAGTGATATGTCTGGAGGGAGGCTTTGTAGATCTCCTTCTCGAGAGAATGGAAGTGAGAAGTCTGGAGAAGGGCTTTGTAGAACAACTTCTCTAGAGAATGGAAGTGAGAAGTCTGGAGAAGGGCTTTGTAGAGCAACTTCTCGAGAGAATGGAAGTGAGAAGTCTGGAGAAGGGCTTTGTAGAGCAGCTTCTCTAGAGAATGGAAGTGAGAAGTCTGGAGAGAGGCTTTGTAAAGCAACTTCTCTAGAGAATGGAAGTGAGAAGTCTGGAGGAGGTCTTTGTAGAGCAGCTTCTCTAGAGAATGGAAGTGAGAAGTCTGGAGAGAGGCTTTGTAGAGCAACTTCTCGAGAGAATGGAAGTGAGAAGTCTGGAGGGAGGCTTTGTAGAGCAGCTTCTCGAGAGAATGGAAGTGAGAAGTCTGGAGAAGGGCTTTGTAGAGCAGCTTCTCGAGAGAATGGAAGTGATATGTTTGGAGAAGGGCTTTGTAGAGCAACTTCTCGAGAGAATGGAAGTAAGAAGTTTGGAGAAGGTCTTTGTGGAGCAACTTCTCGAGAGAGAATGGAAGTGAGAAGTCTGGAGGGAGGCTTTGTAGAGCAGCTTCTCTAGAGAATGGAAGTGATATGTTTGGAGAAGGTCTTTGTGGAGCAACTTCTCTAGAGAATGGAAGTGATATGTTTGGAGAAGGTCTTTGTGGAGCAACTTCTCTAGAGAATTGAAGTGATATGTTTGGAGAAGGTCTTTGTGGAGCAACTTCTCTAGAGAATGGAAGTGAGAAGTCTGGAGAGAGGCTTTGTAGAGCAACTTCTCGAGAGAATGGAAGTGAGAAGTCTGGAGAGAGGCTTTGTAGAGCAACTTCTCTAGAGAATGGAAGTGATATGTTTGGAGAAGGTCTTTGTGGAGCAACTTCTCTAGAGAATGGAAGTGAGAAGTTTGGAGAAGGGCTTTGTAGAGCAGCTTCTCGAGAGAATGGAAGTGAGAAGTTTGGAGAAGGGCTTTGTAGAGCAACTTCTCGAGAGAATGGAAGTGAGAAGTCTGGAGAAGGGCTTTGTAGAGCAGCTTCTCTAAAGAATGGAAGCGAGAAGTCTGGAGAAGGGCTTTGTAGAGCAGCTTCTCTAGAGAATGGAAGCGAGAAGTCTGGAGAAGGGCTTTGTAGAGCAGCTTCTCTAGAGAATGGAAGAGAGAAGTCTGGAGAAGGGCTTTGTAGAGCAGCTTCTCTAGAGAATGGAAGTGAGAAGTCTGGAGAAGGGCTTTGTAGAGCAGCTTCTCGAGAGAGAATGGAAGTGAGAAGTCTGGAGAAGGGCTTTGTAAAGCAACTTCTCGAGCCACCAATAAATTTTGTTGTTTTAGAGGAATGAGGATTCTTATGAAGTTTAGGAATCAAATACCGGTATGCCGGTACCCATAGCATTAGCCGGTATTTTGAAGGGTTCAAAAAATGAAGAACGGTTGGCCTGTATTTTGCCTTTAAAAACCGGATAATGTGTAACTAGGATTACCCTGGTTACCTAGGAAGCCTCATTTCCTTTGTAAACAGAAAATGCAACACTGTAACCCTAACCCTTACAGACGAGAGTCGGGGTATCAGATGATCTGTTAGTTTGATACAGGCATTAATCGACACACTTTATGAGTTAAAATTACACATTAAATTGCATAACTCTTATCATATAAAATATGTTTTTATTTCATTTCTATATTTCATAAAAGCCACTGTAGCTTCCACTGTTTGAATATTGATTTCCTAGTGGAATTCATTTTTTCTGGAAGGGAATATCTACAGAAACCATACAGATACCACTTATTTATAACATCTATTTGTTATTCTTAATTGTTATACTTATTTGTAATAAATTAGTACCAATAAAATTATTGATATTAATGTATTATATTATAATAACGGTTACATTATTATTTTCATATAGTGTGCTATAGACATTTGTAAGCACAACGGCATAGCTATTTTGTGCAATATAAGTGATACAAGTGAGCTAATTGTATCCCCCTGAAACATGAATAAATTACATGTCAACAGCAAGGCCCATAGTTAGCCATGATACGTACTAACAATTGATCGAATTACGCCTATTAAATAGTAATATTGACTTGTAAGATATCGCTAGAATTGCTATTTAGATCACCCTTAACCCCTTAATACGACTTTACATTGTGGAATGTTCCTTACAACAACACCAGACGACTTATTCCCAATAATAAACTTCAAACATCCTATCATTTTAGCTAAACTTTTTAACCAGATTTCATAAGCATAGAAAGATCGGAGAGAATTATTGGTTTCAATCCCACTGCGACTCAACTTTGAACACCAATTTAAGACTTGTTTCGGCAACATTCATTGAGCTCTTTACTCGTATCTACAAAAGAATACATTTGCCTATAATACAACAGATGTCCAGCTGTATTTTGAACATCTGAAAGTAGTCCGATTACATGTCCAGGTTCTCAGTATGTTTAATTCGGTGACCTTGTTTTCTAGGTTATATTACACAGGTTTCCATTCTCTGTATCTATATACATGTATAGCGTATTGTCCCGCTAACACGCCATATATATTTCTAGATATATATAGTTACAATACTGATTACGTCTTTCATACGACGACGTGTCTGCACAGAATTTGTTTTTGGCCTCATCATCTTGCAAAACATTTGGTTTCATCGCCCCACGAATAGCCGGGGTCAAGTAATTGCGTGCTACATCACTAAACATCTAGTGGGAGACCCGTCTCATGTTAATACATAGCCAAAGAAACTGAGATCACTTGTACATGTCTTGTCAAGGACAAACGGTGACAAAACATGGCGGTTCCGTGAGCTCACCTTCCTGAGAAACAAAAATCCCGGACAGGAATCGCACCAAGCAGTTGCATTTGCGAGCTGTTCTACAGACAGTTTGTGGTATTCTTTTAATATTTGTTTATTAAACCCAAACAATTAATTTAAGTGTGTCGATTGAGCTCTAATTGTATACCTGGTAAGTTTCGCCTCCGTTTAATTTTCGCCATTTTAAGATGAAGGCGAAAATTTCAAGCTGAATTGAAGGGTTTATAAACCATAGTACATGGGCCAAGTGTAGTCGGATCACAAACATACCCTCTTACTTTTCAACTGTAAAATCACGTACTAGGCATAGCATTTTCAATTAAAAAAAACGATACATACAAGTTATTTTAAAAAGTCCGTCTTTTTTAAAAGTTATGTACATGTAGTCCGGTCATGATAAAAATGAAATACAGAGTGGCATCAAATTCCTGCCATGGAAAAGACTAATATTATGAGTTCACTTTCGCTTAATTGTGGCTCCCATTCATGTTCATGTATGTACATGTGAACAAGAGAAAACACTGGTCAGTCATTAGTCACAGTGCGGTGGACTTACAATCTAGCCACTCTAAGCGATCTAAAGTATGGCCACTGTCAAAAAAGGTTTTTGTCTGAAGGTTGTCTATATGGTAAATTAAGGGATTTTGACGGTAAACAGGTTTGGGTTTGGCTTTGTTTTGTATTATTTAACGTTCTACCAACAGTTGTTGTCATTTTAGGGCGGCGGCACTAAACAGTCTGTAATATTATGAAGTAATAAGTTTTAAGCATCACCATTCATGTAGTGTACTGTATTATGTAGTGCGTATAAACATGACGTGTATAACATGTTTCAAGAGTGACAGTACATATCTCCATTTGATATATTACATGTGACCACAAGGCTGACTAAAGTGAAATGAGTTCTCTCATTGTGTCAGATATTCAGCATTGTCAGCTTTAAATCAGTCGTGAAATATCCAACAAAAATACTATTTTTGTGGGAAATGATGAGCCAACAACATCTTTGCGCTTACTATATACTTGGATGAAATGTTTTCATTATTTCAAAAGAAAAAAACGAGTGATAGGAGGATATCAACTTTGTTTTGTCAATATTGTGAGTCATTATGTACTATTAGACATACTCCGTGGGGAAAAAACAATCGGTGCTGAGCGTGTGGTCGGTGTATTATAAAGGTGTTTCTATAAATAAACATTGCCAAGGTCGACAAAATAACATCCCAGTTATTTGCTTTCTTGCTTTCTCGATAATTACGTCTAAATAATAGCAGATATAGTATTATATTTGTAACTCTGTTAAAATACAATTAACAAAGAACATGACATTAAAGTGATGAAATGTGATAATCTGACGTGATGTTTTTATTCGTAAACAAACCAGCATGGAGTTACGTCATACATTTGTTTTTGTTCCCAGGATTGTAAACAAACGTTATGCTGCCGCTGATGTTTTCCTCGTACACAAGTACTTCGCCTCAAGCCATATCGTACCGATCACAGCAAATTAAATCAAAGTCGTTCGTACACAATTCTATGTTGTACGGTACATCATACATGATATGCCACCTTAGGATCCTTCTCTTTAATTTTATAATTATTATTTAATTCATAGCTACAAATGCCTGTGATCGCGGATACATTACCCCTTCGGACAAGTCTACAACGGGAAAAAGATATGCCCATACGACCAGAGCATTTCTAAATATAATTTATGGTTATGTACGGCCTTATTTCTGCGGGGACGTAATACCCGAACCAAACCAATCTTATCATAGGTCTTAATTCTACAAATGGAGGCACAAAAAAGGAAGCAAATCCTGGTAACTCCACCCATGTGCCCCACACCCCGAAATCTCGATACATTCGATTCAAATGTCAATTGCATAATTCTAATCACAAAAGTAACTTGATGGTAATACATAGATACAAACATACGGTTCAACAATATATGTCGAGTAGTTTAAAATGAACAGAGTAGAGTGGGTTAGCATCCAGTATAACTGTTTAATGAATAGACAAGTTCTTCGTATAATCTCAGAGTTATTAGCTGAACAAATGGAAATGAGGTTTTCATCTTCTGACATATCTTATTTCATTTTATCCAGATACATTTCTCTAACATAAAGGATATTTATAGAAAAAAGGGATTTCGTTAACAAAAAAAAAAGACTCATTAAGTGTCTTTGTGTGTTATTTATCCAACCAAGGGCTAGTTCTAAGCCATGCATGTTCACAGAGTCTAATCGTCAAAGATTGGCGTCCCCATAATGCTATGTAAGCATGGTTCCAGTTGAATTCCTGCTCAAGTTGTTTTACATAAATCGTTTATTATCTTCATTAAGAGTTCTAACTTTATCAATTCAATTCAATTCGTAGTTTTTCGGAAGGGCGGTAAAGTCAAAGATAACGAAACATGGACATATAACGGTATAAATATCTCAGTGGTAGACCAGTTCTGTTATTTAGGATTTCTTCTTAAGTTTAATAATAAATTTAACTTTATGTCTAAGCATTTAGCCGAACAAGGTCGTAAAGCTCTTTTTGCCCTACGTTCAAAGTGTAATAATTTGAACTTAAATATAAAAACTATGTTGCATTTGTTTGATACTTATATTAGCAGTATTCTTTGCTATGCCTGTGAAGTATGGAGTACTCATAATGCTTTGGAAGTTGAAAAGGTACATTTAGAATTTTGTAAAAACTTACTGGGCGTTAAAAAATCTACCTGTAACGCTATGATTTATATCGAACTTGGGCGACTCCCACTGAAGAATATGCAACTTAATAGAATGTTAAAATTTTGGTTTAAATTGTTGAATTCTGATAATTGTATACTAAGAGAGGCTTACAACTTGCTCTACATGGAAATTGAGAAAGAGAATCCAAAACAGAATTGGCTCTTGCATGTGAAGCACAAATTATTTGAACTTGGATTTGGATATATATGGTTACGTCAGTTGCCTTCTGATTTTGTTTATATGCCTATTATAAAAGAAAGAATTAATGACCAGGCCTCTCAGACATTGTTTAACTCATTACATATGTCGAGTAAATGTGATCTATACAAACATATGGTTAATAAAGTAACACTGCAATTCTACCTCACCAAATCATTACCAAGTCAATTGAGAAAAATGATAACAAAACTGAGACTTTCAGCACACAATCTAGCTATAGAATCAGGAAGGTATAGGAATATTCCCAGGTGTCATAGGTATTGCATTAACTGTAATTCTTTAGAAGTTGAGGATGAATTTCATTTTTTACTCGTATGTCAAAAATATTCAACTCTTAGAGGAAAATATATAAAGAAATATTTTTGGAAAAAACCTTCAGTCTTCAAAGTAATAGAATTACTGAACACAAATAGTCTTAAAGAATTGAATTTGCTAGGAAGATTTATCAAAGAAGCTTTTAGTTGCAGAATTGTGTAAATATACTCGGTTTGTGTAGGTGTTGAGTTTTGATGTAACACGTTATTGCATAATAGTGTGCTTATACATTGTTGAACCTCCCGGTGTCCGTCTGTCGTGTTTACCAAATGGTATTATCTGATACTTTTTTTCCATGTCTCTCTGACTGACTGTTATAGAAGTTCTCCTAGAATCCTTATTCTGTAACAGTGTATTATAATTAGTATCAATTCTGTGATTGGGCGCAGCCCTTGTAAGATTAAGTGGTTATCCAATGACGCCTCGGTTTTTCTTTGATCTTTTGTTGTCGATATATTGCATACTATGTGATATTTCAAATATCACATATGTGATATCTGAAATATCACATGGCATTTCTGATTGGTCCATGCCTCAGTCTTGAGGCGGGGCCAATTTCAAATGTAGGCGTGACAAATGATCGAACAAAGACAGGAAATGCATTTCAAACAAAATTTAATGAAATACGAGTGCCGTTTAAAAATGTCCTGTCTTCTTTCTTCACCTTGTATGCACTACAGCCCAGCTGCGATGTACCGTTCTGTCCATAATGAGTTGTTCATCAAAACCTGACCAAACAGAATATAAAACCCTGTTCATATTTTATTAAGTAGAATATTACATGTATATGTTAACAGATCAGTAAAAAAAACGCATACATTACATGATACACATTATAAAATTTCAGTCATTTAAAAAAAAAATGGTTATACAGATTACGCCAAATGTAACTATACTTTCGTTGCAGAAAAATCCTATCATAAACAAAATAGTGATGAAAATGATAACAGGACGCGTGGCTAAAAATACCGATTAACCGATTAACAGATTTTGAAAGGATTTTGTGACATTGTGAACGTCGAAATTTACGAAAAATATTTCATTTCACAATTTGTTCAAACGATATGATTTTAGACTTACCTGCTTGGTAAAGGGAAGTAGCGCAAGTCCTCTTTCCGGAGCAGTTACCGTTTGTGTAATTTCCCTCGAATCCTGCGGCCTTTCACATGTTTTTCACATTACCATTCAGTTTATTTACACCAATTGGTTGAGTTAATTCCTTGGTATCAAATATTCCAATGTCAGTCGCTACCGTGTCACTATCTTCCAGTTCATACTCATACTTGTCTACGGCCTGTGATAATGTTATATCGTGGAGGTCAGTGAACACATCGACATCAGTGATCAGTACCTGATCCGTCATGGTTGACAGTCTCACTAGAAATGAATGGGCCACTGTGACAGAAAACAAAACGTGTCAGAAATTGGCGGGAAACATATCACAGTGACAGGTTCTGATCAATTTTATAGCTCCACCCCTAGGCACGTGGGTGACAAAACCTCGGCTGTCATTGGATAAAACAGATACAAAATGGGTACTCGTGACGTATCGCATATATCACACTCGTGCGTATATCCGATACATCACTCGTACCCATTATGTATCTATTACTTACAATGTATTTTTTTTGCTGATGTTGCCAGTAGACAATATGGTTGATTAATATTCCTCATAATATAGTACATAAGTCGGTTAATCGGTTTCCGTATTTAATTATGATAAGTCAATTACGTTTTGTAATTTTACTATAATCCATGTTGTATTCATATAATGAAATGTGGAACAATATGACAGCAAAGGACAAACAATCGCTAGACGTTTTCCAGCACTATGTGGCGAAGGTTATTCTTAATGTGAGGAAATCTTCAAGGTCAGATATGTGTGAAACGATTTTAGGCATTAACAGAATCAATAGCGAAATTGAAAAGAGGAAACTGAATTTTCTACACTGTCTGATTAGCAGTCCACCAAACAGTATAACGAAAGATATCTTCATCCGCAGACTTTTTAAATTCTTAGAACGCAATGGAACATCGAAAAGACAAGGTGGATTCGTGCCTGATATAGTCGACATTCTCCAAAAGTACGATTTAACATCATACATATCCCAGTATGCTAAAGACGGCAACTTTCCAAGACGACGCGAGTGGAAATATATCGTCAAAGCCGCGATAGATATACATGAAGACAAACAACTGGAAGAAAGAATGAACAATGACTCTGATTTTAATCGTTTTAAAAATGTACATAAGACATATAGTGAACCATACAAATTGTTAAAGTTGGAAAATACGAACAAGAAAGAAATATTATACATCTGTAAAATGATAGCATGCCCACCTACAGAACAAAATAGCAAAAATTGTGGGAAGTGCGGAAAACCGTTCCATGACGTCATTAGGCATTTCGTCACTGACTGTAATGTGACATTTTTTATTAGGGACACTTTCATGGACAAAGTAATAAACTATTATGGTGTCCAACCGTATCTGATACTATCGCAGATGGAAGAAGAACGTTTTTTAATTGCCCTATTTAAAGGAGAAATAGACAATTATGAATTTGAAAGCAAAGCTGTATGCTGCGAATTCGCACTAGACAGTGTTTATTTCCTATGGAAAGCGGCGCAGCTCTATTTCAACGCTGCCGATATATAATGTAGTCTATATGTCAAGGGTGAATAAACTCACCAGCAAAGGGAAATGATTTGATGAACAATTAAATTTATATTAATGATATGTTTGTACATCGTAAGATTTTCTGATAATTTCTAATTTTCATTATTATTACTTGTAATATGCACTCTCATATTTTTGAGGAATAAAGAATAATGAATAAGTCGGTTAATCGGTTTCCGTATTTAATTATGATAAGTCAATTACGTTTTGTAATTTTACTATAATCCATGTTGTATTCATATATATATATATACATATATAAATACATGTATATTAATTTATGTACTGATGGGTCATAGACCTAAAGTCAATAAATGAATTGAATTGAACTTTATCAGCAAATAACTGTTTGTGTTTTAGGAGGACTGAATCCTTAATTACTTTCTTAGTTTATATATAGCCTTTTCCCCCCCAAATAATGTATTTCATTAGTTCCGGTAGCTTCACTTTTAAGGTATACCTACGGTAGCCCTGGAGGGACATTTTTAGTTACCACATATTTGTTATCACTTATTTGTTATCACTTATTAGTTATTACTTCTTTGTTTTTAATTCATTTATTTTGCTGTCAGATATGATGCTGAATCTTCCATTACCATCTTTAAGAATTTAATTAAATCATGCTTCATCTTCGTTAGGGCTTGAGCCGCTGTCCCTGTCCATTTTGCCGTCCGCCTTGCCGCGTTTTGTTGTAGCTATCGTTGTAGCTATCAAATAACAAATACGTAGTAATAAATAAGTGGTAATTAGAAATGTCCCTCCAGAGCTTCCGTATATAATAGCAATAAATAACTAAGTGCAAAATCTTCTCCTTTTCTTCCAATCACAAAAGTTTGATTACAAAGTGCATTTGCCCGGGTGTTGACCTTCAGCGGCTTTTGATAGAGATCCACATACTTTATATTTCAGAGTGGTCAAACTACAGATCCAAAACGTTTACACTGAGCTCTAACATGAAGATTTCAATTTTTGCAAAATGTTCCTTTAGAATCTTATGCGACAATTCTTTCACAGAGGGGATGAATTTGCCGGTAGCAATGATAGCAAGTTCCTAAAATACATGTACTTGTATTCATTTGTGGAGCATATAAACTAATTGAATACTTATTATTAATTTTGTTGACTGACCGAAAGATCATAGCTTTAGACTTATCCAAGTTACTGGATAGATTATATTTTGAACAATATCATTGATGTTTGTCAAGGGAGAGTTGTAGGCACTTTGGAGTTTCTGACAGGATAAGAATTAGAATCTTATTGTTCATGATGTTAATCACCTGAGATTTTCATAGTATTGTATTCTTATTGATTACGAGAGGCTGGAGCCTCCTTACTCGTATTAATCTTGAAATCCGCCTGAGTTGTTTCTTCTCAAAATATGGAAACTGTTTCGTAATTACATTAAGCTTGACTATTTATTTTTAAACATCTAGAATACGATGGAGCAATTGCGTCACAGCTGATGCGGCAGAAACCAATCGATCTTTTGATGTTGATGTTGCTGGTTTAAAGTCTCGATTTAGGTTACAACCTCTACTCACGACTCTAGGTTAGAACACTAAGTCCGGGGTGACTGTTAGATGTTGTCAGTTGGTGATTCTCTCCTCCTGTCTCAACACGGGCTTGGGACCGGCTACGGCGGAGTTAACCAATCGATCGATCGTGGGTGTTGAATAAGATAGGCATGCACGAGACACAGGGACTCGGTGCAGATGTTCGTAATCAGTCCGAGTTTTCTCTGATCCCAATATAAGGGCCCATGCAGTTGTTCAAAGGGCGATAATTAGCTTAATCACTTGATTAGTGAAAATCTTATTTCTCTTTTACTTCAAAACCTCCGTGTGTGTATTCCTTGAAATAGACATGTAGGAAGAGACTGAAGAGTGCTATAGAGTTTTGAAAATTTTGTCAAGTTAATTGTGCCAGAAATGAATGAATAATTCAAAATTGTTGTTAAACTGTGATTAGCCTGATCAATTATTGAACAACTGGGCCCAGACGTTAGACAGTTTACACAGTTCCGCGTCGTCAAAATGTCTGACATTTGGCGATGGATCCAGCGAAACTTTGACAAATGTATCGTATGATACATATATATTGATAAATTGTACCAAGTCCCTGTGGGACGAGAAAACACACATCATCTTCATTCACGTGAGAATAACATTAATTATACATGCCTAGATATTGGCTAAATTAGTCTACATGTATATATAGACTCAGACGGTGCATTTATTACCATTAATTTACATTAAGGTATTGATCTGTAATTGTCAATAGAATTCAAAATGAAAATTGTCACTTTGAAGATTATTTTAAGAGATCTTAAAATATAGACAAACACTTTGTAAGTGCCATATGCCACCAATCATAAATTTATTGTTGAAAGCAGAATATGAGATAATATTGATTAAATGAAAGTATCCAACTCCTGCTATGTCTAAATTTTACGCAACTGATAATTTATGTAGTAAAACATAAGTTATTTACGCAAATACGCAAATCAGGATATATTATTTAGAGTAAAACATGAATCACCAGGCCCTGGATCCAGGATTTTCGAAAGGTGGGTGGGGGTCCAGTAATTTAGTGATAATGCGAGCGCCGTAAGCGCGAGCCGAATTTTTTCCCATTTTTAAGGCTATAAAAAAATGTCCTCCTCCAAAAAAAGGGAAAATTTACCTAGAATAGGTATTCACTTTAAAAACTTATTATTTTTCCTTAATAATTGATAGGTTTTTAACTTTTCGAATCTAATAGAATGTGTATCTAAAGCGAACCCTATATACTGCTAATTTGTCGACAACAGATGCTAGTGCCGTTTCATGTTATACGGTGTTTCCTCATTCGTACCTGTCGGTAATTAATATCACTCTTATTCACGTTAAAACCGCGCATTCTTATCCATGTTGTGTTTCTGTCTTGTTCTCATTATGAAATCAATCAACTTCGCAATTACCCCCGCTTCCTACGCCACTGTCTTAGTCTATCATGGATGTACCAATTAAATGTTACTAGATTCTATCATGTTGATACACTTGTGAAATGGCAGGACGTATATATGAAATAAGAAAATGGTGTCTCGTGTGAGGAGTGTCACCTCGCGCAAAATAGTGTTACTGCTGACCTGAGGTTAGGGCAGGAAGCACTTTTACTTAAAAAAAACCCCAACTAAAACCCGTATAAACGTACGGTATCATAGTTACCGAATGGTAATATAACATTATAATTTACAGACGTCTAAAATACCATATACCTAGGTAAGGTCCAAATTCTGTAACAGTTCCTAGGTATCCGTGGAAAAGCTAGATGACTCTTCTCGATATCATCTCCCTAGTATATCTATCCACGTATTAACAGAGGATTAAAAACCGCTGAAAAAATATTATTCGGTCGGTTCGTTATCCGACGTCACGGGGAAAATTACACCGAGTCATTTATATAGGAACACTGTGTCATCGGAACATCTATTTTCCCACTTCACCGTCATTCGCCATATAGCAAAACACATTTAATATAATCCGGTGTTATATGTGATGAGAAAGTGGATTTTTTTTTTAATTTGACCTTCAAAGAATACTATATATAAAATACATGTATATATATTTCATAGAAAATTGCTATCTACATTTGTTCACAATTGAAAGTACGGAGTTTTTAAAGATCGGATTCAGATAAATGATTGAGGTCAATTAGACCTGAAATTGACATGATATTCGACATGGAAATAAAGCCGTACGCAATATGAAACCGTAGACATAAACTGTAATTAACTTAACTCATTTGATTATTAATCTCATATGAAATTAAGCTCTTTTCAGACTATTTCATCACAATTATTGTGAGTCGGATGGATTTAATGACGCAGATTATCAATTAAGTGTCAACTGAGTAATTAGTGCGACTGATCTGTTGAGTGACCGGTGAAACCTCAACTTTGGTTTATCAGTCACTGGCAATCAGTCTGACACCTGTCAAAGTTTACTCACACTGACCGCTGTTCACCGACTGATTATGTTTTTTTCTTTTTTCTTTCAGGTTTAGTTTAAACTGTGTTTTATTTGTCGATTTCCATTTAACAATATACATACAACATATAAATTATACAAAAAGGAATCAGAAACAAGTGTAAAGACACTTATATAAATCTAACACCTATAGATTTACGTCACATAACAACACAGACATGATAAAACATCGTGTCATAATGACAATATAGTCTAATGTGAAAACATTAGTTGGAATTTGATCAAATAATCAAATACATTGTAGTTAATAAAAATAAAAATAGAGAAAAACGTGAAAGTGGGATTTGCTGCTCCAATCAGGTTGTAGATATATATTTAATGTCTATTAACGTACAAAATATGCATGCACATGCTACGTACAATGGAGTTTTACACAGCAAGGAATACGATATCCTCGTATTATCGTCGACGGAAAGAGAAGCATCTCCAGACAGTAATAATAGTTATGTTATATGGTAAAGTGAGAATATATTTATGTCATATATAGGAAAAATTGTTACATTTTAAGAGAAAATGAGAAGTATCCTCAATTAGACCGCAGCTACAAAGGGGGAATTAAGTTTCTTTTACATAAATTCAGTGAACTACTGTTCATTCTCAATCTGACATATGATAGATTTGACCTAGACGTAAATAAATTGGTGGTTTCGGCGGAGATGATCTTTTTAGATAAATTTTGAGACAAGAAAGGGGTGGTTGCTACGTATGCTAATTGGCAAATTATCAATAGAGTGAACATCACACCCAGCTCAAGTTGACGGTGACCTAAAGCAATGACTTTTCCATTGCTATAGTATTATGAACCCCCTCCCCCACCTTTAAATAATTATCTAACCAAAATCGTGAATTAATTGTGTCCTAGGCTCGGTTATAACCGTAACAAGGAAGCCGTTAAGCCCCATCAATCAATTATATATTTATGTATATATTTGTTAATTAGAAACAGGTCTATTCAACAAAAGACTCAGGATACGCTTCTACAAAGACGTATATGTGACATATACGCATCTCTGCATGGTTTCCAGCTACAGTAAAAACTTTAATAAGAAATGACAATCTTATTACCTTACGAGTAGCTTTAATGAATAATCCTGAATTCTGGCGATATTTTACCACGGACCTTTCATGATTACCGGCTATCATTATTATTTGATATTAATTGTGACTTATAATTAAGTCCGTGATTTTACTAATTAAAGCTTTGTAACTTGGGTTTCGTTATGTTAGAGAATACATTGCTATTATATATACAACAGTTATTCCGAGTTCGTTTTAACATGTTCGGCCAGAATATAGAGCTATAGTAATGAAACAGTCGCATGTATTACGTTGACAAACTAATTTATTTGATATTGATTGTTTCGTTGTCTTTTTAAAAATAAAAGGGATGATCTTATCACAAATTTGAACTCTAAATTTAAATGTTACATTCAATTTTGAATTTTGCTTGGAAAACCGCATCTTACCGTCGATCTGAATTCAAATATCTTTAAATAGATTTTCCAAACTTTTATTATAAATCCAACAACAGATTTTGGACAGTTCTATTGTAAAAAATATGCAAGTTTTCAATGTTTAATTACAGTCTTCTATAGATATGTGAATATTGGGACTAAGTTGTTATCACTTGTGCCTAAATAAATGCTTTAAATAATGCATCAATTAGATCTAAATCTTATATTAAATAAATATAAGTTGAACACTTTTTATAAGTTATTCATGATATCAAGAATGTAGGCCAAATATCCCATGAACGATACTGGTATGGTATGTGGAAACACCGTAAATCGGTCAGTTTTATCATGAAAACAAAATGTCACTGTTAGCTTGATATGTTGATGACATGAATTGTATACCGTCAATCACAACCGTTCTCAAATATTTTCTAAGTAAAATAACTTAGTTTATTATTCATCAAAATTGGAACATGAACTATAAGATATTTGTATTATGCTATAAAATACATTCCAATTTTTTTTTGATAAAAAAAAACAAAACAAAATATTTAACAACGAAGTGTGTATTGACACATTAAAATTATTCTGTCCAGCTCTAGCCAGTTCGAGTTTAGGTTGATCAGCACCGGTTAGATCTGGTTCTCTGTGGCACATTGGTTCACCTTACCTTGAAATCGAGGAGTCCTCTGCAGAAAATAGTCCTTGATATAACTTCTGAAGAAATTAAGAACACATTAATTTTTGAAGTGCCGTTATGATATTTACGAAAACTATGTTTAAATCCACAGCAGATAAGTCATAAAGGTGAAATGATTTATTTTATGATAAGACGCATTTCAACATTTGGCCACATGCCAAACACGTTTCCGCGGAAGGATACCATCATGCTATTAAGTTAGCTTTAGCCAAACAACAATATCGACACTACGACCAGGGACAGAACAGCAGAGTTTAGGACTGGTATAAAGTGTCAGGAGGAACGACAGATTAACCACAATCTATTTTACTGTTGATATAATAAGATCTGTAAGATAACTTGTTTAGTTTGAGCGCTTACTAAAAGTGCACCTTGTCGACCGGAAGCGTTATATTTTGTAAACATTTCGTCATCATTGATCTTCAGCTTTCCTCATCTTGTATCATGTTTTGACAAAAGCCAAGGGGTAATACTGGTTACCCCAGGATTTTCTGGAATCCTAAGGAAGAATTTCAACGACGCAATCAAGTAGACAATCCATCTCTTCAATCACAATGGAAGTTGTAAGTATACTGTAACGTGCTCAATCAATGTGCTGTGTAAAAAAGTTATGTGGGTGAAATCATTCTGTTGTGTTACAAGCCTTTCATAATTCAAAGTATCATATCATGTACGTTTTAAATTTGCTTACTTTATCCATAGATTGGTCAAATAAATATATAGTAATTGTGACATGCAGTTGAGGTGAACATGTTGATGACGTCAATGTGATGAAGATGATGAAATCTGCAAAATGAATTATTCATAAGCCAAGGTTAACATATCTTTGTCTCCTTTATACAGTCACCAATTCTGAAATCGTTCCTTGCCGGAACGGTAAGTGGGTCCTGCTCTACTTTGCTGTTTCAACCGTTGGACCTCGTGAAAACTCGTATTCAGACTTCAGTTACTTTTGGGTAAATAAGTGTGTTTATATTAGGATAATACAATATTGACAAAAAGCATGCATAATTTAAAAAAAAAAGATAAGAAAATTGCAATATTCATGTCGGAAAAAAACACCATAATTAAAACGTGTAAGAGGAAACAAAAGTTAATGGAATATATCTGAGAAAATTAATTTATTTTATTGTCCTGCATTACAGATCTCCGGGAATGGTGACAGTGGCACATGCTGTTGTCCGCCAAGATAAACTCCTTGGGCTGTGGAAAGGATTGATGCCCGTAAGTTTCGTAACATTAACAACTTTAAAAGTGGAGGTAGATTGATGATTTTAACTTTTAAGGCTAATATCCTTTTGTTGAAAACTTGTATGATTACCAAATTTCCTAAGTTGAAGGAAAACATGTGGGTCTGTCATAAAATAACATTTTACTGCCATTGCATTACCAATTTCCATGTTCATATTTGCATATTGCTTTATTTTCAGTCATTTTCAAGGGCAGTTCCTGGTATAGGAGTCTACTTCTCATCTATTCATTACATCAGAAGTAAATATGGGTGAGTTTTGTTTTCATGCAAGCCTTTTCCTGCAGTGTTAAAAGATTTAAAAAAAAAACAATTAAAAAACCTAGATCTATATCTGAAAGGAAGCTTATGTATTGTAATATTTCTAAGTTATTGATTCATGAAACATGAATATAAAGTATAGTATACTTAAGATGTATTAAATATACTCAACATATGTATCTAATTTTAGATCGGAGAAGCCTTCTTTGCTGGAGTCTGCGATGACAGGAATGTGTGCCAGAGCGAATGTCTGGCATTGTAGTCATCCCATTTACTGTGCTCAAAACTAGATACGAGGTATATACTACAATCTGATTAAATTTGCTGCCGTCAAATATTTAAATTGTGTGTCTTTGACCTATTATAGATTGAAAAGTTAAATCCCGATTTAAGTAGCAAATTAATTTCAATACAGACTTTGGGTTTCAGAGTGGACTTTTCAACTACGGTAATGGTGTGACCAAAGCGTTGGTTTTGACCTACAGAACAGAAGGCTGTCGTGGTAAGTGGTTAAATATAAGTTTTGAAGAAATATATACACTCCTTCTGACTTCTTTATTAACATAATAAATTTTGAGATTTTATCGTGCTTAAAACATATGTACATTTATAACGAGTCCTTATAAGATTTGTTTGTATTAACAGCCTTGATCTCTGGTCTCTCTCCAACATTGATGAGAGATGTTCCATTCTCTGGGTTGTACCTGATGTTCTACACCTACTTCAAACAGATTGTGAATGACCGTAAGTATCATTGGAATTTTTACTATAGTAATTAGTGGTAAGACTAGTTATTGAACAACTTTAAGATTTTTCATCATTTCAGGTTAATACATATCCTTCCAGTTGTTTGAAACTTCAGTCATTTTCAGAATGTTTAGAATTTTTCCTTTGGTGTTCATTTACATTTAAATAAGTTATTTTTTTCTAATATAAATTTTTTAAGATCTTATTTTAAGAATATTCTCAAAAATGATTGAAGTTTCATGAAAGGAGGGCTAACATTTTGAAAATATTGGGCCAATCAATGATTGTAATGTTTCAGGTTTCTTGTCAACAATGTAATCCAAATCGTGAAAAACAAACTGAATATTTTTTAATCCCGTTTATCTTGTACCATTTTTGTCCATAAAAACATTGAATTACGAGTTTCTGAAACATAAAAATTCTTGTTTGGCCTAAGAATTAAACAAAAATTTGTACAGAAATCGGGAGTGACACTTCAACACCAGAACTAACAGAGATTTTTTTTGTGTATCATTATTATAGATATGTCCTGTCCATCATAACTCTACCAAGAACAAGAGGTAAACAAAGGTTGTTTTTAGCAACAACCACACGATGTGCACATGTGAAGGTCACACAGGTAAATTGTGTAAAGGTTATTTTAGATACAATGATACAAGGAATGCAAATAAAAGTAACACCTCTCTCCTGTAATTTTTACCAAATCCAGCATGTTGTTATAGGTTACATGGTAATATAAAGCAAGTAATAAAAGTAACACAGGTCTTTGAAAAGAAAGGTTGAGACCAGGCCCAGGTAAACAGGTTTTCATGGTGGTTTATAAAACTGAAATTATTGAAGATTGGTCATTGTTTTTTTCTATAAAATGTTGATGTATGCATGAATTATGTATTAATGTTGACTTCTTATTTAAACTATTGCTTTTTAGATGGAACTTCATCTAAATTTGAAATAAAATTCACCACTCGGGATAAAACCGTCTGGACTTCTATTCTGTTTGTTTTTACCTGCAGTTCTAGTTACAGTGCATGATACACTGCAGTACCAAAACAAGGTTGACTTCGAATTTTGTTTACTTGGGTCAGTTTGTGATATATGTTCTCATTTTGTGTTTGCAGATACTGCTGATGAGTCCAAGCGCCCTGCTCTTCATTTCATATGTGGATTGAATGCAGGAATGTTGGCTTCCCTCGTTACGCAACCTGCTGATGTTGTCAAAACCCTTATGCAACTAGACCCTAAAAAACATGCCAAAGTATTTGAAACATCTAGATATGTGTTTGAGGTAAGACACTTCTATCCGAATACCTCGACTGAATTTATTTCAAAGGTCAGTTTATAAACCAATCTAAATGAGAATTAGAAAATTCTATATTTTGGCCAATATGAAAATCACAAAACGGTTAAATAGATGAATTGGTTTCAGTAAAACAACATTTATGACACTAATTGTGATCCTAATTTATGCATTTACAAAAACGAATAGTCTCATGTCAGATTTGGGTTTTTATCAAATCTTGGAAAAAGAAATAGTTAAATAACATTTCAAAAAGCATGATGTTCTTTTTGCAGAAATATGGTGTGCATGGGTTTATGAGGGGCATTGTTCCAAGGACCCTTCGGAGAAGTCTAATGGCTGCTCTAGCCTGGACAGTTTATGATGGGGTAAGTCCTGATGACTAAAATTCATCAATATTAACCCACAAAATAAAGCTGGTGTGTGATAATTAAAAAATTACATGAATTTCTTGTTTATGTTAAATTTCTATTCTTAAAAATTCTGATGTATTGTAAGTTTCTTGTTTGAAAAAAATTTTATCAAATTAAATTGTTAACATTTTTACAAACAAGAAACTTTATTTATATATTAAAAAAAAGAGATATTAATTTCAAACTCTCTATTAAACCATATGATTTTTTCACTTCAGGTCTCTCGCAGGTTTGGACTGAAAGGATAAAGATCTCCATATTCTACTAGACTGCATTTATTCATTCCTAGGATCTCAGCCAGAATATCTGTTCGATAAACAAGTTGTACCATTTGTGTTCACTTCTTTTTACAAGAATTTGAAACAGCTGATTTATCATTCACTAGCCAATTGAAGGAATATATTGCAGTGTAAATTTTAGTCTTGAACTTGAAGCTATAACCAAAGAAAGAATATCTGTTGGGAACATGTAAAGTTGTGGAATAAACTGGTCTGTTCAACTGAGTATTCAGTCAGTTTTAAAGTAAAGGAACCTACCTACTGTATGTATTGGCTGTTAATTAAAGTGTTTCTTTGCTGAAAACAATGAAGTCTATGTTACTAGAGTTTCTACGATACTGACGTTATGGTGTGTCTCTAGCTGTGAACTTGACAAGTGCTCACCATTCATGAAAACATGGTCTTGTTTCATGTGAAATTTCAAGGAATGCAGAAAAAACACCCTCAAATGACTTGATGGATAAAGAAAGTTGAAAGATATACCTATCAAAGTTGCAGAAGCACCACTATGAATTGTGATAGGAAGTTGAGTTTTGTCTGTGGTGGATGAGCTATGATGTACATTCCTGAGCCAAAGACAAACACTATTCCAAATACATATAGTTGGAGTCTGGTACAGTTGAACACTCTAAAAGTGAAATATTTAAATATTGGACAAAAATTGTTCCTAGAATTCCAATATTGAGTTTGTACCTAGTGACCGGTACGACATACTGTGATGTTGAATATTGCTATAGACAAGAATTCAAATACTCGTCACTTGTTCAAATTTATTTACAGTTGAGGAATGGACAGTGAATCTTTAATTTTATGACAGTACAATGTGTTGATTTTAATTTAATGTATCGTATGGCAGCAACCATGGGAAAAACTTTTTAGTTATCAAGTTTTATATTTTGACATATCTTATAGTAAGGTATGATTGCCGAAAAGTTGTCCAGTTTATGGAGATAAACTATTTTTCAATTCAGCAATTTAAAACTTTTATGAAAATTATGTCAGAAGTTGATTTGTATGAATGTTTATATGTAAGCAAGATTGAACATGCATTTTAAATATTTATGCCAAATACAGCAACTGTGTGAAAGTAAATGAAAGGAATTGTTGGAATTTAAGCTTATAGTCATGCATGTATTTGCATTTTTATTTTGAATATGAGCAAGCTTTGTATGCAAGAAATGTGTATGTGCGTGGTGTATTTATGAAGATACACCAAATCATTTGGGCTGTTCTGGGTATATTTGTTGCAAAATAATACAAGTATTTATTTTTATATAAATTACTTCCAATTTCATGCATGTTTCATGCATGCATTTAATCGGAGGGAAGTATTATCTTATTGAGCAATATTTGGTCAATTTGTGATAAAATTATCAACCTTAAAATCATGTCCATTTAGCATTAATTACAGTGGATGTAGTTATATTTGAGGTATGACTTTGTTCAAGTATTGGAACAAAGTTCCAAATATTTTTGCTCATTTATTTGAGCAGTGCAAGATAATCATTCCCATTTATTTAATAAAATGATCAATTGTGAATGTTTTCCCATTTATTTATCTTGTTGAAAAATTTAGGCACTTGCTCTTGCTGCCAACATATCTGCCAAATTTTCAAGCAAAAAAATATTAATAGGAAGAGGTCATCTGGCCATGCAGTGTCTTACCAATGTCTAGAACCATTTCAATAGGTCAAGCATTATGCAGAGATTTCCTTTGAAAAATCCACTTCCATATTCATCCTGACCTGTAATACCCGATATTAAATGGGTTCAAAGTACAAAGCTGGCACAGGTACAATGCTGTATCCTTGAACAAAATTAATTCCTCCATTGTGTTGGCAGCTCTGGCTTTATGCTCTTGGGGAGTTGGAGATGATGGCTGGCATATAATGGTCTGATAACTTGTGAGCAGCTTTTTTTTTGAGACAACTATATTGTGGTGGAGAAACTAGTTTGGCCCACATACCATATTTAATGGATACATGTAAATCTAATGCCCCTGTGAAAGAATTAAAATAGAAAAGCAAAATTTCCCTATTTGGTCCCATCCCCTTTGACCCACACTAACCGTTTTAAAACAAACTGGCTCCAATTTGTCAGTTGGCTGCCCCACTATTTGTACAATTTTGAATCGTCATCACCTAGGGATGCTTCCAATTATGTTGACATTCCAATTCAGTGGTTTGTAATTAGAAGTCATTTGAAGAAATTGATAAATGGACAGAAGACATAGTATAGCAAAGACCACTTTCAGGACCAATTGACCATAGTTACTTGTTAATTAACCTTTTGAAATAACAAAACTACAATAAATATTACCATATGTCTCACCTGTCATGCTTTTTCAGTATGGTAAGTTTTAAGCAAACTCCAAAATTCACAAAAAAAAATTATTCCCCTAAAGCATTCCAACAAACCTCCATGTCACACTGGGTATGTGAACACCTTGTACACATTATAGACAGGTGTAAATATTGATTTCATTTGTGTACATTAAAGATGTCTTCCTGTTGGGTCATACTGTTTTACTGACGAGTCTAAAAATGGTCCAGTGCAACAACTAAACGACCAAGACTGTTTTCATTTATCAGAGTACAAGCAGTTGGACCAGATTTGAATGATTGAAGCGACTGGTTGGGTACAGCTTCACTCCTAATTAATGGCTGGCTGTGGGCGACTGGAAATAATGTTTATTATGTTTCCAGACCCGACAGGTTTTGTCTTACAGTTCAGACTCTTCTGAGGTGCTGGGTCGACCAAGTTTGTCCCGATATATTGTATATACTAAACCAAATTGTGCCGCACTAAATGTTACAATTAACAAGAGGCCCATGGGCCTCAACAGTCATCCGACTTTTGAAATATTTCTGTTAATTTGTTTGACCCCGCTAATAATTGCATACCAGCAAACTGCCTTCCAAAACTACTAATTCCAATAGAAATATATATATTGACACAAATGATAGTCTGAAATGTGATTTCCCTATATAAACTACAGTAAAGGGTTCCTCCTCCAAAGGGACAAACATGAGACACCAGGGTTATGAAATTCACAGTTTTGGTAAAGTACCTTAAGACCCTTTCATTTAAAAAGAGTATTTGATTCTACCTTATTTGGATGTTTTTTTTAATTCAAGCTAATTTGACCCTTTTTTGGCACTGCCCATCAGCCCCTGGAAATGAAATAAAACAAATGACAGTCTAAAATGTGATTTTTCCTATAATTTTTCTTAGAAAATTTTATCCCTTCCCAAAGAGAAACGAGAGACCCATGGATCATGAAATTCACAATATTGGTAAAGCACCGAAGATCTTTCTATCTGTGAAGAGTATTTGATTCTACCACATCTGGAAGTTGAGAAGAAGATTTTTGAATTGTTAGTTAATTTGACCCTTTTTGGCCCCCCCCCCCCCCCCGAGGGTGGGGACCATATACCATATAATTTAATTAGACATTTGGCTTCCTGTCAAATTTCATTGAATTTGGGCCAGCACTTTTGGGGAAGAAGTTGAAAATGTAAATTGTTTACGATGCATGGCACCGAACAAAAGGCGATCACAATAGGTCATCAGAGACTTAATGAATTGTTTTGTCTGCATAAACGAACATGTCCCAAGAGGAATCAACTCGTTTCCTTGAAGACACCAGGGTAAGTAAAAAAACTTCTGAAAAATAGGAATAACAAACTTCAGCTATTTTGCATGTACATGTACCACTAGAGATCAACAAAAACCAACCTATGATATTCATATTACATATCCATTGATGCCTGGTTGTACAGAACCTACCAATGACAATTCATTTTTCCTGTACGAGATGGCTGCAATATACATTTTATATTATTGTTGAGGAATGGTACTTAAGTTTAGTTGGATTCCAGGTATAATGTAACGGACAGACTTGTTCATTGAAGTGCAGACAAACAATTTACTACCGTATACACCCCTACTTTACTATGTAGACAAAAATAAAAGCAAGAATTGTTTGCAAACTAGGGACCATGGACATATACTGTATTTAAAGCAATGATGGTGTGCTAAAGGAGAAAAGATGAGGCATAAGAATTTCTAAAATGGTATGATTTTATTAACAAAAGTGCTTTTTGTTCTTTTACAGATCAAATGAAAACTGATCTGAAAAAAAGAATGTCCAATCCTATCAAAACTACCATCCTTTAAATCCTGTCTCTTTCTGACTCTGGTGTGCAGTTCCTAAAGAGAATGCACAGACTATCTATAGCCAAATGCTTAACATATAAAATGTTCAACAGTATTGAAGTTATATTTCATCTTCCCTATGTTTCATTCACATGTCTGAAATACACAAATGTGCAACTATCCCATTAAATACATATACATTGGAGCAACGTCCTATGTTTTTACTTATGTATAGAAATTATTATTCACTTCTCAATTGAAAATCAGAAGCATGTGTAGAACCAATGTTTAATCTAGAGAGAAGAAAACACATTTTAATAATGTCCAATAGTTTTGAATACTGCTACATGTATGTGAATACTGTGTAGCCAATAACAGCTTTGTCAAAGAGATTTAACTGTGACATTCCTGATACATGCTGATACTGGTTTCTTGTACAACTGCAAGACATATGATGGATTCAAATATACCAATACACAATGTTTTTAGTTACAAACATGTAAATCACAGATCAACTAGATACCATGGACACATTTACAAAACAAAACATAAAACATCTACTGCAAAAAAAAAAAAATCTGTAAAAATGTTATATCTGATTCGAAGTCTACAGTTCAAATAAATATTTTACTAGTCATGTTAACAAGATTTTGAGATTTCCTACCATGCTTCCATCTACTTTGTAATTGATTAAAACCTTTAAACAAGGAAACGCCGTGTAAACCACCCATTTCCTCCCAATACCCCATATCAATGAGGGATTAAATAGACATCAAAATTTAAGGGCCTGTTCGTTTATGCAGACTGATCGTCTGTTTTTAAATTTAATATTTCAGACATATGTTGAATGTATCGTCTGCACAGAAAATTGGGTGATTATGAGAGTTAATGCATGGAAACAGGTTTTCTATTTATAGTAACAGTTACCTTGACCTTCAACCTTTGGACCAGTAAAAAACAACCCATGCTAGCATTTGTGGCAAGGAAAACTGCAAGAAAAATTAGTTTGATGGGCCCAGAGAAACTTGAGTTATCACATGGGAACTAATTTTCTATTTTTAGTAAAAGTAACTTTCAACCTGAAAAGCAATCCCAAGCAAGCACTTTTGGTAAAGAAGATCTGCATGAATTTTGAGGTTGATCGGTCGAAGGGATCATGAGTTATCGCTTGGAAACCTCTATGATACCTATATATGTTGCCTGCTTTTTGCACAATAATTCACCAGGTCCATCCTTATTTCACAAATGAACAACTCTGGTCCTACCAGTCCAACTATCTGTACTGCAATAAACGAAAATGGCCAAGGTTAGTTTAGATACCTAATGTATTTTACGTCAAAATTATCTCTTTGAAATGCTTATTACAGAAAAAAGTTAGACACAAACATTGAGGTTATCATATCAAAACCCAATCTTATTGACCTCTTTTCTTTATACCTTCAATTTTTTTAGACAAGAATACAAATAGATTCGTCTTTGTCTCAATCCAACCCACTTTTACAATCACTCTGATGGACGTCAATATAAAGATTGGATTCAGAAGACATTTCAGGTAGGTATAGTACACATAATCATTGTACAATGTCATATAATCTGTGTGAACAATGCTGTATCAGCATTTAACATTTATGATCTAATGTACTGTGTAATGTATTGAGTGACAGAACAACCCTTTGGCAGGAGATATTTTCATGTACAACTACAGAAAATGTTTACAATAACCAACACAGTTACAAACATAGAATTTCAGCATGTAATCGTTAATTGAAAAGTCCATAAATAAAGAACCAATATCTTGGCAATGTTTCCATGATTCACAATGACGGGTCCTTGAATTTCATTGCCTGTTCTCGGATGCGTTTGTCATATTCTGTTCTGTTTTGGCTGTAAAAACAAATAGAAGGTTTTTAAATCTTAAATAAATTACAACAAATTATTTTATTAAGTAAGCTCAGTAAGAGTAACTAAATATATTTAATGATTTTAATATCTTCTAACATGCTTTGTAATAAACTTTTTAGTGAAATCTCACTACCAACCTCATTCATTATCATTTCCCTATTATTCCACTAGTACTGTTACAGCTACTTTAAAACAAAATGAAAACCAATTATAAGTACGATTTATTTATTTTGTAAAGTTATATAATAGATGTAACATTCTTGAGCTTGAAACAGTAAACACTTAATTAGTGTATCATTCTACCTCTAAGACTGTTCATACCATTGGATGTTGTTACTTTCAATCTCTATCAAATAGTATAAAACTTTACCAGTAAACTGTGTAGGCTTCAGCCTGAGCAGGGTCTTTGATATTAGGTTCATTTAAAAGTTCTTGAATTCCAAGCAGAATCTGTGAACATAACAAGGATTATTAGTTATGGCTGAAAGAAATGTGCAATCCCCCACAGGGGTCGACATTAACGCTTGTCCGGTACCAGACGAAATTGATGTCGGACAAGTGAAATCATTAAAGTACTTGTCCGACGGGACAAGTAACAAATCTGTCATTGTGTTTTATTGATGTTATATTCTGAAGTCAAAACTGATTCAATACTCACTGTAAAATGAGTAAAAACTCCTTTAAATTGTGTTAACCATCGAACAGAAGTGAGTTGCATGCTTATTAAAGCTTCATTCGGAACTACATAGAAATGATGGTAGACTTCCGAGGGCTTTTGAAAACATGTAATCAGTATCACTAGTATGTTTGAAACGCATGTGAATGCTGTACATGTGAGAGCATTGATACTACGACAGATACCGTCTGCTGGAATCGTAATAAAAATGAATCAGTTTTGATATAATTAAGGAGGCTACAGATGAAGCAGACTACCGTGCTCTAGAAAACGGTGACATGTTTTAATGTTTTTACAGTAGTAAGTTTGTTTATAGTTTAGTCGAACAGTTCTTCATGAAAGTTTATTATTTTAAACTACTTCATTCATCTGCTTTTAGGTAAAAAAAGGATGGTTTAGTAAAACTTAAATAACTTGTAATAATGCTTTCTTGCTGTTTTATTGTTGTTAGTAATTATTATGAGTCGAAATTATGGCTTGCAGTGCTTACCTCTACTTTATAATAAATCATCTCGCTGTTTACACATAACAGATGGAAAGTAGAAACACATGTAGGACAAGTGATTATTTCATTCGGACAAGTGAATTTATCTTATCACTTGTCCGAAGGGACAAGTGCAGAAAAAAGTTAATGTCGACCCCTGCCCCATCACAAGGTTATATTGAATCCAGTGAAATTTAGTAATGGGCAATTGCAAGGAATCCAATTAAGAAAACTTATTCTGCAATACTAAAAGAAGGTAATTTTTTTATGTGAATAGGGCTTGTAACCAATAGAATCTTGTCATCCAACCTTATATATGTTATTTCTTTTATCTTTCCTTTTTCCTATTAACATCAGACCCAAAATTGAACATGCACAACTAGGGATGTGTCATTTTGTTTTTCACTCTGTTTTAAAACTAATGCACATCTATTTGGGAAACCTATATATTCAAGAAAGAGCAGTAACAAACTTCAAAATCCAAGATGCCTTCCTATTAACCATTTGGTTTTTGAGATCAGTCTTGAATGAAATATGCACAAATAGCCATGAAGGGAACCTAAACTTAGCCAATGAAGGGAACCTAAACTTAAAAGTTTGAGAAACATTCTTACAGTGCTTCTCAATACATAAACAAGAGGCCCATGGGCCTTAACGGTCACCTGAGATTTGAAATATTTCTTAAATTGACCCTTTTTGGTCCCATCCATCAGTCCCTGGGGGTCAGTCAAGGCCAATGTGTGCCAAACTGTCATCCCATGCTGGTAATGTTATCCAAATTAGAAATTATTTCCAATAGAAATCAAACAAATGATAGTCAAAAATGTGATTTCCCTATATAAACTATAGTAAAGTTTACCCCCTCCCCAGGGGACAAACGTGAAACCCCAGGGTCATGACATTCACAATTTTGGTAAAGCATCTTAAGACCCTTCTATCTATGAAGAGTATATGATTCTACCTTATTTGGGTCTTGAGAAGAAGATTTTTGAAATTTCAGTCAATTTGACCCTTTTTGGCACTGCCATCAGCCCCTGGGGGTCAATCAGGGCCACGTGTACATACCATCAAAATGTCATCCCATGCTGATAATGTAAACTAAATTAGAATGAATTCCAATACAAATCCAACAAAATCAATGAAACATGTGACTTCCCTATATAAACTATAGTAAAGTTTACCCCTTCCCCAGGGGCAAACGTGAGACATCAGGGTCATGAAACTCACAATTTTGGTAAACTACCTTAAGACCCTTCCATCTATGAAGAGTATTTGATTCCACCTTATCTCAGAGTAGAGAAGAAGATTTTTGAAATTTCAGTCACTTTGACCGTTTTTAGCCCCACCCATCAGCCCCTGGGGGTCAATCAGGGCCAAAATGTGCATACCATCAAACTGTCATCCTATGCTGATAATATAAACCAAGTTTGAATGAATTCCAATAGAAATCAAACAAATAATAGTCAAAATGTGATTTCCCTATATAAACTATAGTTAGGTAGCTGTGTACAGTAAAATTGCCCAATTCTGAAAAATATGGCACATGTTTTAGATATGTAAACATTGCCAGTTAACCCTACATATAACCTCTAAAGTATATATATTTGTAATCTGTACAACATTTGCAATTTTAATACAGCTCTGAAGGATAAGTTAACTGATATTTTCTGTGATTTTTAGAGCTGTGAATACCACGGTAACAGCTTAGAAAATGCTCAAAAATTGCAAAATATTATAATATTTGACCCAAAATGACACAATTCTCTATACAATTTTTTCTCTGAAACCTATTTAAAATTAAATATCTCTATCCCAATGACAGACTTAATCTTGTTTTGACATATGTTGTAAATTAAGTTTTTCCGCTATCTCACCTTTTCTGTGGGCTTCCATTTTTCGCTGTAGGCAAAACTAAATTTCCTGTGTAAACACACTTTCAGAAAATCCGGAAATTTAAAATTCATAAATTTTTGTTTTAACAAATGTGAAGCCTGTATCTACTACTTCATACTGAATATACCAATATATCAGTGGGTAGAGAAGAAGATTTTCAAAATTTTAGTCAATTTGACCCTTTTTGGCCCCGCCCCTCAGGCCCCTGGGGGTTGGGGACCATATAATTCACAATTTTTGTTGACCTTTAGCCATAGATGCTCCCTGTCAAATTCCATTGAATTTGGTCCAGTGGTTTTGGAGAAGAAGTTGAAAATGTAAATTGTTTACGGACGGACGATGCACAAAAGGCGATTCGAATAGGTCACTTGAGACTTTGTCTCAGGTGACCTAATAAAACATTAACAAACTTCAACTGTCAAAATCCAAGATATCGGTCATTGAGATTTCACAACTTCAACTGTAGAAATCCAAGATGTCAGTCATTGCGATTTTGTGAAATTGAACACACATGTACAGAGTGCAGATGAACAGTACTATCACACTCTCACCTGTCTTATTGTGACAGCAGGTCTCCAGTCTTTCTCCTCATCCAGTAATGATAGACACACTGTTCCTGATGGGTATACATTGGGATGGAATAATGGTGGCTCAAATTTACCTGCAGTCATATATATCATAAGTTATTGAAACATAAATTCAAATTCCATACAAAATGTCCACAGCTGAACCTATCAATGTATACCATCAAACAAACATAATTTGCCAATTTTGCTAAAGAAATAAGCATCTGGGTAATGAATAATGATGTACATTGTTCAGTTTAAACACTATTTCATTAATTAATACACATATCTTGCAGTTTGAAGCGGTAGCTTAAGGCAAAAACTTAATACTGATCATTCAACTGCTCATGTGAGCTGTCACAGCTGAACCTATCAATGTATACCATCAAACAAACATAATTTGCCAATTTTGCTACAGAAATAAGCATCTGGGTAATGAATAATGATGTACATTGTTCAGTTTAAACACTATTTCATTAATTAATACACATATCTTGCAGTTTGAAGCGGTAGCTTAAGGCAAAAACTTAATACTGATCATTCAACTGCTCATGTGAGCTGTCATCTTTGCATGCATTGAAAATATATATTTGTAAATATCTGCAGCTATTATCCACTGGTTTATAATTATTTCATTGATTCTTACAAATGTTTCTAAGGCTTTGTATTAGCTTGGAAGCTTAAAAGCTGGAGCAATTGTATTAAATATTTTGACTGCAATATGGAGGGGATACATATACTAATAAGATGCAGGAGAGTACTGGACATATCCATGAAGGAAAAAAGTAGCTCAAAAGCTATAGGATATTTTGTGCGAGTAACACTTTGTAAGAACTGGTTTTTAATTCCCCTTTTAGGGATACTTATTATTTTTCGACAATACAGTGTATTTGTATCGTAACTATTCAGAATTGTTTTCTATATTATTTGAAAAAGACAAGAAAAATGATCTTGCACAAGGAAAATTTTATTGGTTTTATGTTGGACTTTATTAATGACTTCATTGGATCCACTTCTCAACTCCTTCAAGATCAGGATAAAAAGGCTCACACCATCAAACCATTATTATTTCAAGCATACAATTGAGAGGTTTGTGCTGGGTATTTTATCAACAGGGCTATCTCTCTGTTTACTGTAGTTTGTATTGAGTTCATGAAAATATAAGTGGGGTCCTTTTACCCATTTTGTTCTGAAATTAATCAAAAACTTCTCAAAAGTATCATTTACTGACTATAGTAAACCTCCTCCTATTCTATTGAAAGGCTTTAAGATTTACTAAACAAGAAGTAGAAATGCTCCTTGTAGAAAGGAAAATAACTGCAGGTTACTTACACTTTGGTGGAGAACTTGGATAATCCTCTTTGAACAACATCCTTAACTTAAATAGACCAGTTTCCCAGCCAGTCTAAAATATATAACAACAAATAATTAATTCATGTGACACAAAAGTTGCTAACTGCATAGAACGATTTGCGTAAACAATTTGAGCTGGTTTATTTTTGGTTGAAGGTCTCTGGTTCGGGGAGAATTTGAATGTTTTCATCAATATAACCAGATATATGTTCAAGTATGATGTTATATACATGGATTTCATGAAGGCATTTGATAAAGTGCCACACCAACGTTTATTGAGGAAATTGTCAGGATATGGTGTTGGCCTTCAGGTTGTTAATTGGATAAAAGACTTTCTTAAGAAATAGATGCCAGCGAGTAATAGTCAACGGAGAATCCTCTAAATCGGACCCGGTAATGAGTGGTATCCTCCAGGGAAGTGTATTGGGCCCAGTATTATTTGTTGTATATATCTACGATCTACCAGAAATACCAGTGTCCCAATCGCCGCTCTTTGCTGATGATACCAAATTATACAGACAAATACGCAATAGCGAGGATGTTAAAATACTCCAGAACGATTTGGATAATCTTCAAAATTGGTCCGACGAATGGCTACTGAAATTCCACCCTAATAAATGTAAAGTTCTTTCGCTTAAAACAACTCAAAAACGAAAATACTATATGGAAGGATCGGGAGGAGAAAGAATCCAACTGGAACATGTCAAGAACGAAAAGGACATTGGTGTCACCATAGATGAGGATTTAAACTTCAAAACGCACATACAGTTAATTGTCAATAAAGCTAACAGTATAGTTGGACTGATAAGAAGATCATTTGTGTATCTGGATGAACTCATGTTCAAAATGCTATTTAAAGCTCTAGTTAGACCCCACCTTGAGTATGCTGCAAGTGTTTGGAACCCATCAAAAGTAAAAGATATAGAACTCATTGAAAATGTGCAGAGAAGGGCAACAAAACTGATCCCTGGATTTAAAAATATATCGTACCCGGAACGGCTACAACGGTTAAATCTCCCGACGCTACAGCACCGTAGGACCAGAGGAGATATGATTAACGTTTTTAAGATAGTAAATAACATATACGATAGTAGAATAACTCAAAACTTTTTCCAAATGGACAAGATGAGTAGAACCAGAGGTCACGATAAGAAAATATTCAAAAAGTGATGTCGTCTAGATGGGAGGAAACATTTTTTCAGTTACCGAGTTATTGATTTATGGAATAGCTTGCCACAAATTGTTGTCGATGCTGATTCTGTCATAAAATTTGAAATAATGTTAGATGATCATTGGAAAAACAAACGTTATTATTCATGAATGTACAGGAACTAATATAAAGCCATTAATTACATAGGAAATATTTATATTATACTATGTATTGATATTGATATGGATATAGAGGCTACAAGCCTGCGTCCATTATTTATGCTAATAAATGCTAATGCTAATAAAGTATACAAATAATAATTAACCACCATGCATGATATTAATGTAGCTTTTAAAAAATATGTAATCATGCTAGGTGCTTAATGATTCTTTTATCTTTTTCAGAAGTTGGACTATAAAGACTGTTAAGTTCAGTTGTGATCTATGCTGGCTTTGTTGATTTCATTTTTCTATTTGATAGGTTCAATGAGATCAAAAAAATTTCCTTTTTGAAAGATTAACTGACCTTGACCTAGAAATTTTGTTGCAAATATTGTACATTGATAATGTCAACCATTTGGAAGAATAGTCTTGTGAATCAAAGTACAAGTGTCATTGACCCTAAAGCCGTAAAGGAAGTCTTTTGTTATTATTATAGTGTTCTATATATTTGATCAATTGATAAAAGATGATTCATTTTTTTAGCACATTTATCAAGTTTTCATCCTTGAAGTTATCTTTTAAACCAAACTAATGGTCTTATTGCATTGTATTTCACGTTTGAACTTGCAAAAAAAATTAATAATATTACTGATGACTCAGTATTTATACTTTTAAGAATGAATTAAAGACATTTAACGAAATACTATTACCGCTCTTTTCCCTGGTATTGCACATTCCCAGTTCAAGAGATTTAGTGTTCCATCAGGATTTTTTGTTGGTCTGGCCACAAATCCCTGTTAATCAATATAAAACAAGAGGAAAACAATTTTAAATAAAAATCATTCATTGATTCTTGTCAGACAGCCAAGCAAACAAGAATATTGTTGTTGGAACAAAGCTCGCCTCCCATTGTATATCATTATACCTCATGCTAGAATTAGAGGGCGAGCTTACCAACTGGAAACTATATTGCAATACATGTAAACAGATATTTTAACAAAAACTATTGTAATTCTTATAGGTAAAATAGACAACGTTTCAATTAGGTTTTTTGCATTGTTAATATTGTTGAAAGTATCATTATTATGAAATATTATTGATTCCAGGAAATAAGTGTTAACCTCCACAGCAGCCCTCAAACCAAATGCCCCTCAGGCCCCTGGGGGCTGATGACCATACAAGTCACAATTTTGGTTGACCTAAATATATAACCAGACCATCACCATAATTTTCATGTCTCATTTGAACTTACAAATGGGTGATCTTTTCGCCAAGCTTTTCTTTCTTCAGATAAACGAGCTAAAGCTATTCCTGACATTATGCAGCATCTAGAAATAAAATTTCAATAGATTTAGAAAAACTTTTCCATACAATACAAAGACGACATCATTAAAATATAAAACAAATTTCCACTTAACCTTATATAAGATATATAATATTCCATATTTGTGAGTCTAGACCTACCTACACGTGTACATGTGGTATAAGAATTAGCAATCTGATTAAAAGCAGGTGTAGTGCGAAGTCAATGGAGCCATGATCATGAACAGACGATTTTAATCAAATTGACGAATTGGTATTGGCTCGCCACTTTTCAGGTCGGGGAGAAGTCCTGATTTCACTATTATAGAGAGCGCAGCTCGAACGGGCAAAGCCCGTTCGCGTAGCAAACTTAATGGTAGAGATGTCCCGGAAACCCTCCCCTTTTCCCCCAATATACTTAGAGTTCAAAAACTTTCTCAGTAACCGGAAACAGGAAGTCACGACAAGATCCAGTGTTGCGCAAGACTGTATTCAAAGTCACATTCTCGGGAGATTACAAAATATCAAGATTTTAAAAATATGCAAATGTTTGACTTCACACTAGTTAGAATTTGTTAATAAAATTTATCACGAACAAGTTCTTAATTTTTTATATTCAAAACGTAGCGGTATAATTTTCAACGAAAGTATTTCCTGTGTTTTACGAGTGCAGCTCCGATCCGTTCGAGTTGCATACAAGTTTACCAAATATAGCACATAAAATAAAGAGGACTTCCGAATTTTGTTGTTGTCGTCTGCTGCTCATCTGCGAGATCTGCTGTCCCGTCACCTTGTCATCGCTTAATCAGTCTATTTTAAGACTTATTCTACGATTTTTGTAGTAAGTTATCTAAATCATAATTCTTGTTGATATATACTTTATTACAAACCAGTGTATAGTTGGCAATATATTCATTTTGTAATGTGGGATTTACTATTCTAGTACACTAGATTATGTGTGCTTGTTTCTCGAATTCCATGGGCACCGGGATTGCTGCGCTCTCACATAGGCCATGCCTAAAATTATATTAGTGGTATATAATTGTAAACAGTAGCAGATTGAAGCATTTCCTCCAGAAAAGGCATACCTGACAAAAAGCGAGAGTTATGGTTGGTAGGTACATAATCCATGTCCTTGGTTGCTACGATAACTGTGTTAAAATTGAAATTTCACCTGTGCATTTTTTTGCAATGACTTTTAGTGTTTCTTTACCCTCGCCAAAATACAGCTTATATTTTAAGACACTGATCATGACCATGTATTCTTTATATATCACCCCAAAAATTAGTGTAGTAAACAGGATTGCAGAATATTACTATATGGTTTGAAGCTTTCTGACAGACAAATAGTTTTTGATATATATAATAACAATGTTTATTCCGCACTGATTCAGGTAGGAAGCATGGTGCAAGTAAAAATAAACATATTGAGTACATATTCCAAACATATACGGTATCACAACCACAGAAAGTGTTTGGGATATCACAATTTTACACAGATTTTACAGGATAGGCTTACTGAACATTGTATTTTTTCTATCCTATCACATGCATGAAGATGAACCAAGTGTGATTTGCTATGTTAAAATTTAACAAAATCTACAGCATAATTGACGACATAAACTACAAATATATTTTCTTACGATTATTGAAAAATAAATCGGCATCTGCCTAAGTAATAAAGGTTATTGAATACTGATAAAGTTCTGTCAACAGTTTAATATCGGAAGATCAATATACCTAAATAATATGATCCTTCTTTAGTTTCCCTCCAATCCTCGTTGTAAGTTCTTTTTTTCTGTGTAGTCACGTGACTCTTTTGGGTGTTTAAAATGTTTACCATAGCCAGGACATCGCAAGCCTCGGACCAACAAAGATCATCTCGGACGTGACGTGGTCTAAATGAGATTTCACAGAAAGATGGCGGCCTCCAGTACTATGAAAACGAAACACCTGTCAAAATTTACTGTTGACTTCTTAAATGAACACTTTTCTGATGATGTCAAGTCACTTTCTAATGTTAAAGACATATTCAACAAAATGCAGGATTCGAAAGACAGTTTGGAAAGTCAGGTTTGTTTTTCTCTATATAAGTGCGACATTTTTGCTTACAGTAATGTGTGTCTGTTAGTCTCCCGGATAAAGTTGCCCTTCCTATGATGAATGTGCCCCGTGCAAGACATTTTCCCAAATGGCTTTGGATGGCTTGTGATGGGAGTCAGACTATCTTATACTGTGAGGTAGCCACAAACTACAACAATACGCGATAAACTCAACAATCAAACTAATATAATTTTAGGCATGGCCTATGTGAGAGCGCAGCAATCCCGGTGCCCATGGAATTCGAGAAACAAGCACACATAATCTAGTGTACTAGAATAGTAAATCCCACGTTACAAAATGAATATATTGCCAACAGATCTATACACTGGTTTGTAATAAAGTATATATCAACAAGAATTATGATTTAGATAACTTACTACAAAAACTAATCGTAGAATAAGTCTTAAAATAGACTGATTAAGCGATGACAAGGTGACGGGACAGCAGATCTCGCAGATGAGCAGCAGACGACAACAAAAAAATTCGGAAGTCCTCTTTATTTTATGTGCTATATTTGGTAAACTTGTATGCAACTCGAACGGACCGGAGCTGCACTCGTAAAAAAACCGGAAATATTTTCGTTGAAAATTATACCGTTACGTTTTGAATATAAAAAATTAAGAACTTGTTCGTGATAAATTTTATTAACAAATTCTAACTAGTGTGAAGTCAAACATTTGCATATTTTTAAGATCTTGATATTTTGTAATCTCCCGAGAATGTGACTTTGAATACAGTCTTGCGCAACACTGGATCTTGTCGTGACTTCCTGTTTCCGGTTACTGAGAAAGTTTTTGAACTCTAAGTATATTGGGGGAAAAGGGGGGGGGTTTCCGAGACATCTCTACCATTAAGTTCGCTATGCGAACGGGCTTTGCCCGTTCGAGCTGCGCTCTCTATAAAACGACCGACAGCATCACTGCCTCAAATCTTGAATGTTAAGATAATTCAGCACACTCACTTGTGCCGTTTAAGATTTGAGAAGTAATAACCCAAACGGATATTTCAAAATGAAATTATTTGAATTAGATATTTACACCATGCACAAAGAGCCATATGTAGCTCTTTTAGTGTATATCCAATGATTGTCTATTCTTGATATAAAGAACATGTACAATATGATTTCTCTGGAAATAAGAGATGTCTGTTAAATGCATAGGATCAAAGGTAAATATCCAAAGACAATGTTCGATTTAATTGATATTACTGTACTTTACAATATACAATACGAAAACAGATAAAACTTAGTTAAACCTCGAATGTGGTGTGAAAAATGTGAATTTCGTCTGTTAAACATTGTTAGGTGATTATTATCGACATGACAAGAACAAAACCCTTCCCACATTCATGTGAGCTCGAACTGACCAGGTAGCTGCACCTGGTAAGTCTGAGGCATGAGCGATGAACAAACACTGTATCATGTTTATTTGTCAGTTGAAGATTTTAGCAAATAATTATTTGTTTCCGTACATTCAAAAATCAAATAAAAATGTCTATCCATGATTTCATAACAAGCGTTGATCTGAATATAACACTCATTGTCACCTCTGAATTTATGCATGTTTAGCTGTCAAATTTAGGTCAGTACTTTGGCTTCTGGGATATGGATGATGCATAATCAATTGACTTCGATTTTCATTCACCCGAAAACTATCAATATTTTGTCAATGATGATAATGTCAGTGAAAATAAATTGCTATAAGGTATTTTTTTATTCATTTATTCCATCTGAGAGACTTTTCTCTGAAAACTGGGCATGAATATCGTTAACAGACTAAACACTGTGACTTAAACACACCCAGGAGATAATGTGCTAATATTCTGAGACAAATATGGAAAATACTGTACGAATACTCCCGTAAATTAGATGTTAAATCTGATATAATGCCTTTGAAAAAGCTGTTGAATGTTGATATTTTCAGTTATCTTTAGCAAGTAGTGAAATACCAAGTGAGGTAGACTTAGCAGTGAGCAATGTGGAGACTGCCCAGATAGCCATCCGGCGACTCCAGGGGGAGAAGGAGAGTCTACACCATGCGGTCAAGGACCAAAGTCATGACCTCCAGCCAATGGTTGGTGATGTCACAACACTGGTAGAACAGGTCCAGCACCTTCAGAAATACATCAAATACCTGTCCTTCATCACCAAAGTTGAACACCTCAGGTTGGTAAAAATCGGTGTGTGTATAGGTAGCCTGAGAATCCTCTAACTCTCACCTGCCTGGTGTTGACTTAAAATCTGGTGGTTTCCTCACAGCTAGTTTCAGTTCTGACTCTCACTCACCACAAAGTCACCAGATTTTAAATTCTATAGGCGGGCCATATGGATGTTAATTAATGGTTTCATTAAGTTATTATCCTTGTAAAGTAAATGTCTCAAACAACAGGTGGTCTCTCAAAGGTACCAACAGGCATTCAGAAGTCATTTTTGTTAGAGATAGTGCATAGAGCATTGGGATACTGTTGGCTGAATGCAAAAATTCTGCAAATTCTTTCCATAGAAACTTGTTTTGATATTAAGATTTTCCACAAAGATTTTACATTGAAATTCTCCATTCCAAGCTGATTGAGTAATGCCATTTTTTCCAGTTCTGACATACAAACCAGTATCCTAACAGATGGTTTTGAGACATCTGTAGAAAGTTTTCATGATCTGAAAAGAGTTTATACAGATCTTCAGGAGAGTGACTGTAAACACCTTCTCAAGTTTACAAGTGATACTATCAACTTCTGGCACAAGATCCTGAAGAACAAACTAGCAAGGTATATATAGTTTACATACATAACATAATCACTGGTAAAAAGTTAAGTATTAATTTTTTTTATTAAACCTTCAAAATTTACTGTTATTATCACCTATGGAAATCAGCGGCTCTAATAAGGATATTTTGATATATAGCAATATCTGTAGGTTAGAGGAGAATGACAGACAGAAAAGCACATCAAAATCTTTATTGTATTAACAATGTTACATGCTTTCTAATTACGTACAATTCATAGTTCATGCTGCAAGTTGATAATATTTATTATTTCTTGATATCATGATTTTTAGTCAGTTTTGACAGGGGTTTGAAAAGGAGTTATTTAATGTATTGTATATCTTTCAAAAATGAGAGTGGACATTGGTGCTAGGTAGTATTGGTACATAATTGTGTATTGTATTTCTTTGCAGTATTTTTTTTTTTTTTTCATTTAGGAGCATTCATAATTTATGAATTTATGAGATGTAAACATGTTAACAGTCATGAATTAAATTGCATTTCTGATGGTTTATCAAAGGTTCCAAAAAATCAAATTGCAATGTCACAATATCATGTCTAATGTCTTAACTCAGATATCGCAACATATCTGTCATATCTCAGATTGCGGACTGGGGCATCCTATTTCAGTTAATTTGTCTGAAGTATGAAGCTTGGTCTCAAACTGGAGAATTTTGAAAATGAAATGTGTTTCCTTATTGTAACCGGATGTTTAACCACAAAATGATAAACTTCAGGTGAATGCCTTCATCACTAGAGCTTCCTCAATAGAATTCTTGAGCATTCCTGTGTTGACCCTGTGACAAGTGTATTATAGAATGTAATATGAAAAAATGATGAGGCTTTATTACATAACATGGTGATATTGTTTCCATTGACAGTCAATTTGAGGATGTGTTGAAGAGCCTAGGTTGGCCATTCGTGGGTACCTCCCTGAAGACTCCACCCTCTCAGAGTCCCGAGTTACGTGCTCACATGGAAGCCTTGTTTTCACAACTTCTTTTCATACAGCTACCGTATCCTTTCGAATTTGAAAATAGTTATACCCTTCCCCTCACTCACACTTAATAAAGAGGTAGGGTGTAGTAATCACTTTTTCTGTGCACCTCTCCATTCAAACCTTGTTTACAAAATTTTTCATGAACATATGGATAGATTTATGACGTATTCACAAGTGTGACCTGTGACTTCTAATCTTGATGATGATCACCAAAGTCTAATCTGGTGTAGAACTTGATGGACACACTTTAGCACTTTTTAGAAGGGGAGAGTATGTGCTCACTTTGCTTTTATTTTGACTGATTTTTTGAAGAATTACAATTGCCACAATATATTTTGTTACCAGTTCAAAAGGTATCTCTAATGGCTGTGGGAATTCATTGATGGAAAATGGGAATGAATTATTTAAAATCAAAATACCAAAAAATATCACTTTTGAAAGATTTTAAAACGATTTTACTGTCACATTTTTTCCCTTGAAAATTGCATGAACTTTAAAGTTAAATCTATATAATTTTTCTCTTTCAAAATGGTAGGAATACATGTTGAGGGATATATGCACTATAGGCAAACAGGTTCACTATAGAAAGACAATAGTACTGAAAGTAAGGAAACTATTAGTTTGGTATAAACTTCTGTTAAGTATTGTAATTATGTACAAAATGATGTGATACAGTCAGTGTTATCCTTGACACAATCCAGCGATGGACTGAGAGTCACAGCACAGCAGTCAGAAGAAGGGCTGGACACCAAGCCCCTTCTTCTGCCCCTTCAACTCATGGTCAAATCTTTCCGCAAGCGTTTCAGGTTCCATTTCTATGGAAACCGACAGACAAACAGCATTGATAAGGTATGATGTGTAAACATTGGAACTTTAGCAAATCGGAGGTAGAAATAGTCTTCATTTTTGTAACAAAATATGTTTTAACCCAATGTAAAAGAAATTAAGGCCAGACATTTGTATATATCCTTGAATACTGTGAAATCTATTTTATTTGTCTGTCTCAAATTTTGTGATTTTTTAAAACAGTATTCTTTCCTGGCCCAATCAATACTGTAGCATGAAAGGTTTATCACCATTCCACAAATGTTAAAGGATTTTCTTCAAACTTGATAACAAGGTCAAATGCCTTAATGGCTTGGCCAAGTTGGATTGCCACTTTAGCTGGACATTATTTGCTGGAGGTACCGGTATGGCCCTTTCATTAACTTAAAACATCCTTTTCTGCTGTTTCCATGAACAGATTTTCTTTAAACTTAATATCAAGGTTAAATACCTTAAAGGTAGGCCAAGCTTGATTGACATTTTTGCCGGACATTATTTGGCAGAGTTATGAACCCTTGATGGATGATTTTTTTTTTCGTTTCTGTTGTTGCCATGCAATTTCTCCCACAGATAGCCTCCAATTTTCATCAAACTTACTAACAGAGTTATTGTCCATTGATTCAACAGAATCATTCAGTGGAGCTCTATTGACACGTTTACTCCTAACCTCAAAATGTTTACCTACAATAAACCCGAAAATACAATGGAAAGCGGTGGATATAAATTCCATGAATTTGCTTGTTTAACTTAAAGCGAAAATTTAAACGGAACATCAATCTCAAAGAAAATCATTGTTTCCTTTTTGTATTTTTGCATTATATACATGTATCATATTTTTGCCAGCAAATAAAAATTGTCAAAGTACGAAGAGCATATATCAAAAGGTATTGATTTATCAATAAAATATACAATATATTTCTTCTAATACACATGAGATGCCTGGACTGTAGTTCATGTATTACTGAAAGTAATTTGCTGATTTATGAAAACATTTGTTTCTTTTATTATCAGTGCATTCATACAGACTAACCATTTGAACATATTATATTTACATTATATTTACAGCCTGAATGGTATTTTGCACAAGTGTTGGGCTGGATCCGTGACCACACCCACTTCCTGGACCAGAGAGTACAGCCAATTCTGGCTAAAACAGGACATGAGACTGTTAGTGCAAAGGTAAATCTCCATTGATACACTTCAGTTTCTCTACATATCAGAAAGCATTGGTGTTGAAGCTCATAAATAATGTACAGCTAAATAATGTACAGCCAGTGTCTCATGTTTTTGATAGAAACTTTAAAAAAAAGCACAGAAAAATCAGTTCCGCACAGTACCTTCTTAGAGGCACACGTTTTTTTAATTAAATAGTAATTTTACTGTATAAACATTACATTCACAAGAATAGTCATGCTTTTCAAAAAGGTGGAATTCATGAGAGGGATGGTTTTCTTGGTAACGGAGAAGATGACCAATGACCTACCAGAGACCATGTATGATGAACACATCTTCTCTCACCTGGTAGATGAGGCCATTTTGTTTGACAGAGAACTAAAAGATGGTTACAGCTATCCTCCTGGTCTGCCATGTTGCCTCAGTGTTCTTACCCTCCCAAGAGCCTTCCATAAATGGATGATGGTGGAAAAACAGTGTATGTAGTTTATGTACATCCCCATCGCTTTGTCATGATATATTATTTTGTGTTTTAAGCCTTAGGGGTAAGCAGCATTTTTGTTCAGTCCTTGTGTTTCCTTTATTTGGTTAGAACATCTCTTGTAATCTCTCCACTAAGTTTAATCCAACATATGGACATTGCCATTAGTACCTAAATTATGATGAGGGGTAGGGTATCAGTTAGCATTTTGCTTAGAGTTCTAAATTTTACTGCTTGTGTACAAATGTACATGTATTGCCTTTCTGATAGAAAGTTATTAAGAACTCTTGTCTAACAATTTGGCACAAAACCAAGAAACCTAGAACCTAGGTAAACTTAATACATTTGTGTATATATATTTCATCTTGTGTGATATTTTCATAAACACCAAAGTGTCTACCAATATGACTCATAAGATGTTTGTATTTATTAATTAGTTGCTGGAGCTAAAATGGACATAATGCTTTCCTCACCCTCTGCCTGGCAGTCCCAGTACAAGGATATAGCCGATGTAGACGAATTGAAGGTTCCAGAATGTGGGGAGAGTTTCATCACGCTTATGTTGACCATTACAGGTTTGTGGGTCAAACTCATTTTTAAGCAATGCCACAAAGTATATACAGAGGCAAATAGAGACATACCCTTTGTCCATCAGTTTCTCTCTCCGTCAATCCATAATTTTGGTTCAGAAGTTTTTTCAGAGTTTGTTCACTCATTCAATCTGAACCAATCAATCTGATGTTCAGTTCAACTCTGTGTGACTGTGTGAATTAACATCTTCATACAGAGTTAAATCAAACATCAAATTTTTATAACTTCAATAATTAAATGAACCTCAAATTCTATTAAATTAGATTGAATCTGGACAGGTGTAGCATGAGCTAAATGAAGCCAATAAGAGATGATTTTAATCAGATTGTCACACGTTGATTATGATATATTGATATTTTACATGCATAGTCTGAGTTTGGGTTATATTCTGTTTACATATTCACAGCAGAGGGCAGCAGATCAAGATTAGTTGGCTCCATGTCTCGTAGCCAGATGAGAGATGACAATTTATTCTCACATACTTCACATGGTTATCCGGCAGTTGATTGGGAAAAGATAAATCAATCTTACACAGGGGGGGGGGGGGGGGGGGGGGGTCATAAATTTTGAAGACGGCACGATGAAAAACTTTCATAAAAACATACGTTTGGTTGCAAGTATGTGAGAAAAATAACCAAGCATGGGTCTGTTCACGAACAAGGATATCTCAACCCTCGTGTAAGAGTTTGGCTGGCCAGCACTCAACAAGCCTCGTGCTGACTGGCCAAACTCTTACACTCGGGTTGAGATATCCCTGTCCACGGAACTGACCCATGTTAGATTCTATTATTCTTCAAGGTTGCTTCAAGTTTATAGGATTTAAGACAATTAAAAGTTTGTAGATCAAGGCCATGCATTGTTGAGAGATTATCACTTGTACTTAGGAGTGCGTTTACTAAATCAGGTTCATTAATCAGATGAAAGATATATCAATCATATTGACCTTATTAGTTTATAGGTCAAGGTCATTATCAATATGTAGGTCAAAACTTTCTCATGCTTATGTTGATTATTACAGCTTTAACAGTATGCCAGAGATTAAATTGAAGTTGACTCATTTATTCCACTGCCACATACAAAGTAGGATTTTATTATCACAGATCGCTACAAAGGTTTGCCCTCTGTCATCCACAAAGTACGCTTCCTGAAGTTACAGCTCCACCTTCTGGAAGACTTTAGAATCCGTCTAGTACAGGTGATGCAGGGTGTCATCCATGATCCTCTGTCTGATATCTTCTGTGCCATCATCAATGCTGTCTACTATGTCACAGAGGTGCTCCAGGAGTGGTGTAATCTACCGGTATGTTTAAAAGTACCAAAAGAGTCATTTATAATGATCCATGCCCCTTGTTTCTGCTTGTATATGTCATTATTTGGTTATAAGTATTGAGGGTTCCTTTTGCTGATTGTATAAGATACATTAAAAAGGAATCAATAATCTAAAATATATTGCTATATTGACTGTTTTTCTTTTTGTTTCTTTTAGTTTTTCCTACAACTGCAGTACCAGCATCTGACATTAGAGGAGCCTGATTACACATCAGCGCAACCACTTTCCTCATCATCCAGTCCAACCACAGTCTCAAGTCCGGTCGCAGTGTCCAGTCCGACGTCTGCATCAAGTCCGTCCATTTTGACCACAGCATCCAGCCCTTTGTCTGACCTTAGTCTGGTATGCCCAAATATAGCACAAATATGCTCTGATATTAGTTTTTATGGTTCAGTACTGAAATGATTAAAAAAAAAATCTGTCATGAAATTAACCAGACCAGGTTTAGTATCATGTAAGATTGCCTCATAACCAGTATTTGTACTTCTAGTATATAATGTTTGGTTTAGTAAAGTTTGGTGTTTCATCAATCTATATAATTCAGTATGAAGGTTTGGAGAGTGTGGCTGAAGAGTTGGAAACTAGCATGTTTGAGGAGGCTATAGACACATATAACCAACTGAAGACAGAGATGTTGAAGAACATTGTCAAGTGCATAGAATTGGATGTACAGTCACGAAGTCAGGCATATAGGAAAGACAAGTAAGTTTTCTTTTAAATGTAATTAAGATTTGATTGAAAAGGGTATTTTACTTTGTAGGAATTCATGATGTTGCTTTCCAAGCTCTTGCTCTGTACCCATGTTAAAGTACCTACCATATTTTTTATATCCATGTTGAAGACCAATGGACCTACCATGTTTCCCTTTCGGTTTGTATTACAGATGGCTTTTGCTCCCAAGTCACAAGGAAACCACGGGCCATACACTGTCATCTTCGGCCTGTGAGATGTTGCTGGTCCTTAAAGATCACCTGACTCACATACAGACTCAACTCAGTAAACCACTCTTTACATTGGCCTGGCAACGCTTGGCAGAGAAACTGGACAAGTTTATTTTAGAAGAGGTAGTACACTTCTACAATCATTGTGTTTAATGACTACTGTTAATTGGTCTGATATAAAAATGTTATGTATTTCTATAGTATGAGAAATTTTGAATATTTCTTTCACAGATAAAGTACAGAAAGATTTATAAAGCACATGTTTTAATCTGTAACTTACACATCCACTTTACAAAGTGGTAATATATCTGTGTTGTATCACTCTAATTTACGTAGTGGTAATATATCTGTGTTGTATCACTCTAATTTACAAAGTGGTAATATATCTGTGTTGTATCACTCTAATTTACAAAGTGGTAATATATCTGTGTTGTATCACTAATTTACGTAGTGGTAATATATCTGTGTTGTATCACTCTAATTTACAAAGTGGTAATATATCTGTGTTGTATCACTCTAATTTACGTAGTGGTAATATATCTGTGTTGTATCACTCTAATTTACGTAGTGGTAATATATCTGTGTTGTATCACTATAATTTACGTAGTGGTAATATATCTGTGTTGTATCACTCTAATTTACGTAGTGGTAATATATCTGTGTTGTATCACTATAATTTACGTAGTGGTAATATATCTGTGTTGTATCACTCTAATTTACGTAGTGGTAATATATCTGTGTTGTATCACTATAATTTACGTAGTGGTAATATATCTGTGTTGTATCACTCTAATTTACAAAGTGGTAATATATCTGTGTTGTATCACTCTAATTTACAGTAGTGGTAATATATCTGTGTTGTATCACTCTAATTTACGTAGTGGTAATATATCTGTGTTGTATCACTATAATTTCATATTTGATAAGGCTTCCAATGGCAAAAGGAGTTTATATACCTCTGTTGAAGTGTTATACAAAGGATTAGTCAGTTCAATCAATACAGTAACATTCAACTTAACAAGTTTCTGAGGACCATGAAACCACTTCATAATCTCCAGATTTAATCATCCTAATTCAAATGATATACTGTACATGTAAATACTATAACAAAATTTTCATTGTAACGTAGCTGGTTAAATGATATTTAAACAAACTAGAAATGTGTTTGTGAAGCATCTATGCCCCTACTTAAATTCTACTTTGATGGAAAAAGAGCTAAATGCAAAGTCCAACACATGTGAAAAAATGTAGATTTTAAGTGAAGTTCACAATTAAATACCTATAACAAGTTTCAGAAAATAAAATGTATTTTCATATGCAGCATTGGTTTTTGTTCTCAAAAGAACATCCATGCAAAATATTAGCATCCTATCACTCCCTAAAATTCTCCATGACCGAATGGATGGATGAAGGTGACACTGTATGCCTCTGTGGCAGGGGCTTACATATAATGATAATTTGTGAAGTTCAAAATACTTACATTTTTATTTCGTAGATTATACTTCAGAACAGATTTAATGATGGAGGAGCCTTGCAACTGGAGTTTGATATGACCAGGAACTTATTTCCTCTGTTTGGAGAGTTTACGAATAAACCAGAGAATTACTTCAGACAGTGAGTTTTATAACTGTAACATTTCATCAGGAAAAACTAATTTTCATGGATAAACAGGTTTTAAAATCATTCACTTCATTCCCTCCGGTAAAAGTTTGGCATCTATTACAGTCCTGTATACCAGAATTAAATACAATTGCTGCAATAATGTAAAAAGGGGGATAACTATTTATAAATCACGCTGATAGCAATCAGGATAAATTTAATTTACAATTCATTATAATTAGATCTTTATATTGCAGGAAAACTGTTATTTCCAAGACAACATTTAAATTTTAATAATGATACTGAAGGAAAATATTGTAACTATTTAATAGGAAAGTTTGATCACATGACAATATTGGGTTTAGCTGAAGTATTTAGGATTTAATTGGGAATACGGACATGTTTTCCAAAGTACATTTATCAAATAGATGACAAGAAGACAAATATCTAGATTAATAATCTTATTATAGTAACTGTTCTTTAGTTTTGGCAAAGAATTGTCCTGGCTTTAACAAGTAAAAATATGAACTCTGGAAACAGTAGCTCACCTATTCCAGCTGATAATATGATGATTTATGTACTTAAAGTTTATTCGGGTTACTATTAGTCAAATGAAACTTCTCCAACTCTACATCTCAAATTTCTGTAATGAAACCATTATGAAAGGTGCTGGAATGACATGGCAAATATTAAAGCAAGACAGCAGTAAAAGGAAGCAAAAAGAAAACTTGGAAGAGAGGGTGGGTTTACCAATTTTGACTCACAGAAACTGACCTTGCTGTTCGCTCATGGGGTGAAGTGAAGTGAATATTCTCCCAAGGGAGATAATCTTTTGGACACAACTAATAAAATGTAGCCAAGGCGGATACAGAACACTAACAAGATGTACTTAATTTGATAAACAGTTTTAATTACTTAATGAATAAACCCAGTATGTTTACTATTGAAATTTTTTGTATTAGTATTTAATTAGTTTTCTTAAATTACCAGTATAATTTGTTTGCTGAAATATTTAAAAATATATTTGAACTACAATGTATTCAAATTTGTGGAATACCACCATTAATAATTTAATAATGGATAGAGATTTTGTTTATATTTCAAATAAGATACCTTGATATGCTGTGATATTTATTTTCAGAGTCAACGAAGCCATAAAACTTCTTACTATGGAGACTGGAACATCATTACTAATGAAAGAATTGATGACACATGAGAGTAGTCCCACTCCAGGGAAGGACTCAAGTGTCTTTAACGCGTTACATGAACTCGGAATATTTAAGTTGACAACACAGACATGTAGGGTGTTGTTGGATATCAAAGTCAATACATGATTATATAGAAATCTGTAGTTTTACTCAACACAGACCTGGTGTTCATCTCCCATTTCTTCACAATTCTCAGTGCTTCAAAATTAAGAAAGAATTACGGTTTGAAGGGAGTTATGTACTGGAAACTAACCGTGTGGAAATTAAGATTATTGATCTGCTCGAAACCAATTATATTATTATCTCAGCTTCTGATACTGTGGTTTACCTGTCCAATTGTAAGGAGACAGGGATTAATACAGTTTTACAACAAGTTAATATTTCATATCTTAGAGATTCTGAGTACTAGCATGAAACTTTATGGAATATATTTCCTTTACCTACTGATGGTAATAGACATTTCACTCTACATGTCCCTTGTGGTCTCAATTTAATGCAGGTATGGCGTACATGTATTTGTATATGTCAAAATCGGAAGCATGCTGAATATTAATTTTACATATTTTACAACTACCATAAAACAAGTTGTTGTATCAGCTTAATCTCTCTTGTTGTGTGGAAGAAAACTGAATTGCCAGATAAACCGTGTAGTCTGGCAGATGACCAAATACAACCCCCTTCCCTTGAAATTAAATCTTTGTTGGCCTGTTGAGAGATGAGTCTGCTATCCACCATCGGACAACTGCAGAGTAGACTACAGATATTACAAAGAATACCAAATTGAGAATGTTGAGATGTTGAGAAAAGTATGAAAGAATGACTTTATGTACATTTGTATATTATATTATTGATACCCGGGAGTTGAATTTAATTAGAAACGATTGTTCTAAAATAAAACAATAAGTAGGGGACACTATTGTAAGAGGGGACATCTTTTACTGTGGTACAATAAAGTTTATTATGAATGAGAAAGATGAAGTAACTTAATGTAAAATATGTGTTCTTTTCTATTTCTTAATGGCTGTGATTTATAACAATGTATTATGGAATTGTATGTTTTACAAAATTTTGGTGCAAAACAAAAGCAAAATTATATGTAAACAATGTGGACTTAACCTGAAATATCAAAACTCTAAGAATGATGAACATATACATTAAATGTTCCACTTTGATATTTCAGGTATTCTTCATTTGATAAAGTACTGTTCAGTACTGTTTTTCAGACTTAAAATGTAGGTTCCACTTGTTCTCGTTATCAGATTATCAAAAGGGAAAGAAGGGAAAAGTAGAGAGATCAGTCTGACATAGAACCAATTAAGATCATTCAATGGTGGGCGCCAAGATTGGGGATCTCTTGTTTAGAGCCCAAAATGCCACAAGTGTACTGTAGTTGGATTATCTCCCTTTCAAGTTTTACAAAGAATTTTCATTTCAGAAATGTCTTGTGTAATTGGTGTAGGGAGTTAAAAGGTGCTTTTGATATGTGATATTTAATACATAGTTTCGTTTTAATATTATCTAATGTGAAGTTGAATGTGTCATGAATGATATAAATAAATGAATTTTATTTGTGATAATTTCTTTTTGGGGTTTTCTTTTATTTTCATTTGCTTTGCCCTTAGTCCGAATTAATCTTGTTTTATCAATATTTTTATCTTTTGATCCATGTACGATGTGTGTGATAAGAGCAACCCTGGTACGGGTCATTTATTTCCCCCTTTATTGTTATAGAGGGCTGGAGTGCTGTCGTAAATCAACGCCAGACAAACATGAATTGTCGTAAATATGATAACTTTATTTTGTAACTAAAATGATTTGCGATCGTATCTTGTTCAGAATAAGGTTTTAAGCCAGGAAAATACTAGCAGCAATATACCACTTGGCTAGAGAGAACTTCTCTTTAATTTGATCAATTTAGTGTAAGACTATTTATTAATTAAGTAATCTGAAGTCCCGGGTCTGATCCTTAGCAGAGGCATTGAAATAAACTGATCATTGGCTTCATTGTTGCCCATGTAGGGACTTGGTGGACTTATTCTTAGTGTTACTTGTGGAAGCATTGCTGTAAGTTTTTTCCCTGATGGGGAGGTGATTGAGCTAAAGAGGTTATCTCTAACTGAGCAGTATATTCCAACTACATGTAGTATTTACCAGGGTTACACACACACAAGGTTAATTTAATATAGAAAAAGTGTCAGTGATGATTAAACCAGATTCCAGAGGGATCCTGGCACTCTCCATCATATGATCTTTATAATACCCCCCGCAACGAAGTTGGGGGGGTATACTGGAATCACCTTGTCCATCCGTCCGTCACAAAATTTGTCCAGCTATGCATTCGCTCATTTCTTTATGGATTTCACTCAAATTTAGTATATAGTTAGAAGACCATATGAACTTTTGTCCCCTGCAGTGATTTTGCGATTTAGCCCTTTTTAACAGAGTTATGCCCCTTTTTCATACAAAATGTGTCATAATTTTGTCCGGCTATGCATTCACTTAGTTTTTGATGGATTTTCTTGAAACTTTATACAGATTGAAGGATGGCATGAAGTTGTGTCTCCAGTAACGGCTTCTTCCGAAAAAAAACCTTTTTAACAGAGTTATGCCCCTTTATGTAAAAAATGTTACTAGCTTGTCCGGCTATGCATTTGCTTTGTTTTCAATGGATTTTACTAAAATTTGGTATATAGTTAAAGGACCCTATGAGGCTGTGCTCTATGCAAAGATTTTTCCGAATTACCAGTTCTAATATAATTATGCCCCTTTTTCTTTAAAAACGAGCAAAATTTTTTTCGGCTATGCATTCACTTAGTTCTTACCTAAACATAGAACATGTTTGATTTGGTTATAGTACCATAAATAGGCAGCTTCACAAAGTATCCAAACCAATCATGGAAAAGCAGGGGGTATACTTGTCACCCCCTCGGTGACAGCTCTAGTTTGGTCTGCATAAGTACTTAAAGTAAAGTACACTGTAAAACTTCTGTTTCTAGATTTTATTTTCTTTCTGATCAAATTGCCATTCATTTGTAGTCTCTACGACGTCTGCCCATAAACAATGTTTATTACTGCTTCTAAAGAAGTACTGAAAGGATGTTTCTCAAACTTCACAGTAGGTTACCCTTGCTCCGTAGTTGTGCCCATTTGAGACTGATCCGGAAAACAAACTGGCTGACAGGCGGCCATTTTCGATTTGGACAACTGAAATTTGTTATCAGTATTTCTTGAGAAGTACGGGAGGGATATTTCTCAAACTTCACATGTAGGTTCCCCTTAATCCCTTGTTGTGCCCATTCAATTTTGAATCTGATTTGGAAAACGAAAATGTCTCACAGGCAGCCATCTTGGATTTTGACAGCCTAAGTTTGTTATCTGTTTCTCAGGATGTTTTTCCTCTTTTTTAGATTTCATATGAAGGTTTTCCTTGTTATGAGATTATGAAAAAGAGGGGAAAGAAGGGAAAAGTAGAGAAAAGATAGTCTTGCACAGAACCAATAAAGATTGAAAGTGGTCAAGGGCAGCATTTGGTCAATGACCAGGAAATCTAATCGGGTGTAGATATTTATGCTGTTATGTTATAATGAGAATATGAACTAAATCTATTGAGGGGTTAAAGAGCTATCCTGTATCCAACCTCTTCTTTTAAAAGTGGTCGTGTGACTTGACCTTAAACATTAACCAATGACCACCAAAATCTAATCATGTCTATAACTGCGATAGCCTGGAACTATAATATCAGTCAAGGGATTAACGAGATATTGTGCACCCCCACACATACTTACTACAGTAAAGGCTACAATTATATATTGTATATTAAAACAAGAGGACCATGGGCCTTAACGGTCACCTGAGTTAAGAAATATTGAAGTTAATTTATTTGACCATTGTGCCTCCACCCATTTCAAGGGGTCAGCCAAAGCCAACATATGCATACCATCAAGCTGTCATCCCATGGTGATAATGTTAACAAAGTTAAAATGAATTCGAATAGAAATCAAACAATGGTAGTCAAAATTGTGATTTTATATAAACTATAGTAAACTTTATCCCCTCCCCGGGGGAAACATGAGGCAGTTAGAATAGGTCACTTGAGACTTTGTCTCGGGTGACCAAAAAAGTTGGAAATGCTAAATTCTATTCCCAACATTGAATATAGTGATAAAGAAATCAAAATGAGATGTAGCTAAAGTATTAAATACCCCATTTTTTCTGAGAGTCTTAAGTTTAAAACTCAAGAATTCCACAAAAGTGGATGCGTCACCTGTGCAGAGAGTTGGGCGATTGCAAGAGTTTTGCATGGAAAATTTTTTTCCATTTTTAGTAAATGACCTTGACCTTTGACCTGGAAAGTAATCCCAAGCAAGTACTTGTGGAAATGAAGATCTACATGAAGTTTGAGCTTGATCCGCCAAAGGGAACCGAGTTATCACATGGAAACATCTGTGAGGAAGCGTCGACACCGGCATAGTGATACCTATATGTCAACCTGCTTTTTGCAGACAACACAAAAACAGCCGTTAAAGTACCTAGGAGACATTTTGACAATTCTTAGGTAATGAGATGATGTAAATTTGTGAAGATTCTGTTTGAGAGGTGTTAATATTTGATCATTTCTCAAAATTCAACAAATATACATGACTAATCTACGTTCAAAACATTAAAAATATCAGTAAAGGACCTTCTACTGAATATTGACATGAAATTTCAGTTAAAATCCTTTTTCAAAATCAGTATTTAATATCTGTATCGCCAACCTGGTTGGATTAGGCTAAAATATGTTCAATTTGAATATGTTAATAGCTTTATTTGTTGATTAAAAACAATGCTATATATGGTTATGGGGAAGGGATCTCAACTGCTTCAAAGATAAAACCCAGAAACTAAGTGCAGACTCCCTAGGGGCATAAAAAGACCCAGGGATTGCTTTACAATAAGATTGTGTTTAAAGAAACTAAGTACCTTGTGATAGGGAAAGACCCCTGGGCCTACTTTTACATCGGGATTGTGTTTATCTCTTTATGTCAAGCAAGGCTATGTATGGTTATGGCAATATGGGGTGGGGATATCAATGTTTCAAAGATATAACAAAGAAACAAAGTCCCTTGGGGTAGGAGAAGACCCCAGGGCCTACTTTTACATCATGACTTTGTCTCTTGATGTCCATCAATTCTATATATGGTAATGGGGTGGGAATCTCGACAGTTTCAAATATATATCAAAGAAACTTAGTCTCTAAAGGTAGGGAAGACCCCGGGCCTATTTCTACAGCCATACCATTTGTAAAATGTTGAATTCCTACCCAATAGGGGTGCTACCATTCAAATACAAACAATACCCATTGCTTAGTTTCAAGGAAGAAGTCGTTTATATCAATTTTGTTGAATCCCCCACCCCATAATGATGCTACCAGATAAATAGGAGCAATATCAATTGCTTCGTTTCAGAGAAGTCATTTATATCAATTTAGCCAAATTGACCCCTTTTGGACCCGCCCCTCAGGGTCAGACCCACCATATGTACAATTTTGAATCCCCACCCAATAATGATGCTACCAGACAAATAGGAGCAATATACTTCATTTCAGAGAAGAAGTCTTTTATATCAATTTCGCCAAATTGACCCCTTTTGGCCCCGCTCCTCAGCCCCACCATATGTACAATTTTGAATCCCCACCCCATAATGTTACCAGACAAATAGGAGCAATATTAAGTGCTTAGTTTCAGAGAAGAAAGTCATTTATATCAATTTAGCCAAACTGACCCCTCTTGGCCCCAACCCCTCAGGCCCCCCGGGGGTTCAGCCCCACCATTTGTACAATTTTGAATCCAGACCCCATAATGATGCTACCAGGCGAACATAAGTGATATCAATTGCTCAGTTTCAGAGAAGTTGTTTATATCAATTAAGCCAAATTGACCTCTTTTGGCCCAACTCCTCAGGCCCCCGGGGGGTTAGCCCCACAATTTGCAAAAGTTTGAATACCCATGCATCCTATAATGATGCTACCATTAAATATGAGTGATATCAATTGCTTAATTTCAGAGACGTCGTTTACTTCAGTTTAGCCAAATTGTTGGTGGCAGCCCCACCATTTGTACAATTTTGAATCCCTACCCCATAATGATGATTAGGTGAGCTAATAAACTACAATTGTCTATGGTAGCAGCCACAAACTTTTATTGGAAATCCTTGAACAGTATTTGATTTTGAAATTCATTTTGTAACATGTAAATAAACAATGTATGACAAATTAAAAACAGGATGCAATAGCATTTCAGCTCGTTTGAAACGCTAATGCTAAAAAGAACAAAATGATCGGTCCATGGCATTGTTAACATTTCTCTTCATCCAGTACAGTTGGGAAGTAACTGGCAATGACTGCTTTTATTATTCACTATATTGCAATAAGTTATTCTTTTCCAATTCACCTGTTCACTGAACATTGTTAGTGTAGACAGCTAAGTGAATTGTACTTGATGTACTTATGTTGGTACTGCTTAACTTTTCCTCTTCTTAATTTTGGATTTTTTCATCAAACTTTTCCCACTATCATTTGTTGCAGTTACTGAAGACAAATTTTTGCTCTTCTCTGGTGTGGCTTTAGACAACACTTTCTTTCCCTTTTTAGATGCAGCTTTAGAAGATTTAACTTTTTCCATTTCTGGTGTGACTTCAGATGTCACATTTGTAACAACTTCTGATGTAACTTCAGAAGAAACACTGTCCTTTGTTTTTTTAGTATCTAATGTTTTGCTTTTCTTGTTGGAATCTTTGCCTTTTTTGAAACTTGTTTTCCTCTTTTTTTTCTCAACCTGTTCAAACTGCATTTCATCATCAGACTCCTCATCCATCTTTCGTTTGGTCGTTCTCTTTGGTATTTTCTTCCTTCTCATGCCAGTGAATTGTCCGTCATCATCCAGCGTTCCCACTTTGACTTGACCCATATTTGTAACAAGCACATGTCCATTCATAAGGGTGCTGATCTCTCCAACCACAGGACTTGGTTTTTCTGGCTTTTTGGGAAATTTCACTTCCTTTTTAGAACCTGAGTAATGGTAAATAATAATTACAAACTACAATTCCCTTCAACTACTTATTAACAATTTTCATACATGGTGGCTAAACTTTCTTATATAACCCTTTAATTTTTCCAGTGTTTATGTCATTATAATTGATTAATCAATGCAACGACATGAACAAGTATTAGATTCTGTTTATCACCTAACTCATATTCATATGATATTAACAGAAATAACATGTATTTAATGTCCCAATAAGGATTTAGACAGGGGAATTTCTACTTGAATAGTACCGATATGTTTTCACTACCAAGACAATCATTTGACAACATTTATGAATGATATCACCATATATGCGTTTCATATTATATATGTGAAATGGCCGTATTACATGGCATAACAGGTCAGATATGTAGTTACCAGTAATACAATTAGCCATTATATATTGTGAAATTAATATTTAAGACGATAAGCTTTACATTACTTACTGAATGTTGCATAAAGAGGAAGAGCAAGGGACTTTTCTGTGCGCACATAAACACTCTGTATGTTGGCTGGCCCTCCAGGAAGTGCCACAGATATAGACTCCAATGCTTTCATGACATTTTCAGCCAGCTGCTCCGCCGACATATCCGAGTGCCCTATAGTTGCTGAACTGTAGAAACACAGGATACCGAACATCAGAGATGGAAATATTCAAAGAAACAATCACAGAGTCTGACATTGGTTGATTACATTTTGGCTTTAAATCAATTTTATATTACATATAGCAGCATTTAAACCTGGATTTTTTAACTGTTCAATATACTCAGCATTTTAACACTGAGGTACTAGATAGCATTTTGTGCATTTTAGGTAAGTTAATAAAAATGTATCTGAAAGTAGAATTGAAATCAGAAAAAGGAAAGAAAGTAACATTTGTGTACAATAACTATTATGAAGGAGGAAATATTTCACATTTATTTAAAGTGCATTTTTTTTCATTTCATAGATCATATTGAAATTGAAGAGAAAATCAACTTGGAGGGTAAACTTATGAGATTTTATGATTAATATCAAGATATCTATCAAAACAACTACTTGAATTTTCTGCAGCCTGTGTCTGCTCAAATTTGGGAAATTACATTTATAATTTCTTCAAAATTTATCAGATATCTTTTTCCTTAATAACACATTTTTTTTAACTGTGGGAAACATCCTGTTATCAGCTGTTAAACAGTGCAACATTTCACTGCAAAACAATCAATATTTAAAAATCAAACTATGTATTAATAATTAAGAAGTTGATAAAAAACAGATATTCACCTCGATGCTCCATGACCAGTAATTATACATCTGCTGTCATACACCACCTTTTCAATTTCACTTTTTAAGTTTGTTGCTTTCATGTTGACTTGAATTGGATGCCTGAAATAGATATAAGATTTGATATAGCAAATACTCATTAGAATGTTTATCCTCCTCTACATCACTTCTTGATACTGTACATATGGAATAACTGGTATGCAATAGTATATTGATCTGCAGTCTGTATCCCATTCTATATTCTTAGTCAGAATGATTGTCAATGTACACACAGAGAATAATCTATGGCAGCTTCATTACAATATCTTATTGTAATGAACATTACCTTAATACATTATCTTAATACATTGTACCTCTTAGGGTCTCTGGCCTAATAGTCTTACACTCAACTGATCAAGCTAAAGAAGAATTCTCTCTAGCTGAGAGGTGTATTGCAGCTAGCACTTTACCAGGATTACATACTCTCCCATCAGGGAAAAATCACTTGAGTTTCTAATAGGTATGGAGATGGTTTCACAAATAACAATAAGTTTAATTTCCGAGTCCCTACATGGGTGCCAATTCAAACAATTTAAACAGAGCGGATGATGAATTAAATTTCAATGCCTCTGTTAGGGTTTGAAACCCCGGACCTCTGGATTACTAGTCTTGCGCTTAATCGATTGAGCTAAAGAGAAGTTCTCTCTAGCCGAGTGATATATTGCAGCTAGTATTAACAAGGGTTGCGCTTACAAACCTGGAGGCAAAGTGGTCTAACTAACATAACCAACAATTCCGGAAATATGAATTGACACATCACTAACATTTTTTTCTTTCTATTTGGTTTCATTTTTAAATTTGATGATGTGGGTATAAAATATGGAGCCTAACAAAGAGATTGCTTTGCATACTTTTTCTTTCCATAGAAGTTTTTCCCAAGCAAAGAAGGTAAAAGGCGTATGACCCTCTCATCTGCCACAAACAGATCAAACATATTGGACAGATTTCGCTTTGCCTCAAATGGCTTATACTCCAGCTTCAGACACTTCAAGGGTATGACCTGTAAAGTAAAATCAGGACAATTAAATATTGATAAAAAAATGTCTTAATAATTATCCAGAAAATCTAAAATTTTGATATTATTAGTAGTTAACTTGGACACTAAAATTTGAATCAATATAAAAGGTATGACCTGAAAGAAAAAGAAAAATCAAGAAAATTAAATATTGACGTCAACTTGCTTTTAAATAACATAATTTCAACAAAATTGAAAATTTCATAATATTAGTTTTAGAGTCTGAACATCAAAATTTGAGTCAATATCAAAATATATAAGAAATTTTATCTTAAAAATAATTTAATATCTACAAAAGGCAAGAGATCCCAAATGGATCTTTGTGTCAACTATTGTATAAGTTCATGGGTTCATAAATATCATAGATATATGTAACTGTTTATCTTTTAAAGAAAACAGATTCCATTAAGGAGAAGTCTTACCTGAGTTATACAACTGATTCCTATGGATGCCAACAGATCTTTATAGTGCTGTTCTGTCACCTCGTGTTCCCTGGAAGATTTGTCAAGGTCCTTTACAAAGAGGCAAACCTCCTGTTCTGGTGTCCACACTGAATGTGGTAACCTCCTGAAAAACAAACCAGAAGATTCTATCAAATCAAATAACAGATTTCAGTACAGATACTTTACTATCCTTAGACAATACTGAATACAGTTGAACTATAACGGACATGTTAGCTATGTATGGGGCAGGAACATGTGGCAGATTTTCGAGGGTTTGGGTTTGCAGAAGTGAACAAAGTTGATCATGACTGGTCAGACACCAGATATAATTGGTCCACACTTATTAAAGAGTTTTTTATTCACTACATGTACAGTATTTATCTAGTGGTAAGATTCAGTGCTTCCTAATTCATGTGCAATTGTATTGGAAGTAAATCGATATTCAGAATTCAGAGGGATCAGTAATAGTAATTACTACAATATAATACATAAAATTATGTTTAATCATCCTTTCATTCAGTATAAAGAGGTATTTGATTTTTAGGATTGGATGTTCCATTATATAAGAAAATGTATCATGCCTACATGTATGATAAATCATCATACTAAGTTCAAAGAGATCAAACCAACATCTTATACCAAACTAACCGACATCTTATACCAAACTAACCAACATCTTATACCAAACTAACCAACATCTTATACCAAACTAACCGACATCTTATACCAAACTAACCGACATCTTATACCAAACTAACCGACATCTTATACCAAACTAACCGACATCTTATACCAAACTAACCGACATCTTATACCAAACTAACCGACATCTTATACCAAACTAACCGACATCTTATACCAAACTAACCGACATCTTATACCAAACTAACCGACATCTTATACCAAACTAACCAACATCTTATACCAAACTAACCGACATCTTATACCAAACTAACCGACATCTTATACCAAACTTACCAACATCTTATACCAAACTTACCAACATCTTATACCAAACTAACCGACATCTTATACCAAACTAACCGACATCTTATACCAAACTAACCGACATCTTATACCAAACTAACCAACATCTTATACCAAACTAACCGACATCTTATACCAAACTAACCAACATCTTATACCAAACTAACCAACATCTTATACCAAACTAACCAACATCTTATACCAAACTAACCAACATCTTATACCAAACTAACCAACATCTTATACCAAACTAACCAACATCTTATACCAAACTAACTGACATCTTATACCAAACTAACCGACATCTTATACCAAACTAACCGACATCTTATACCAAACTAACTGACATCTTATACCAAAGTAACCGACATCTTATACCAAACTAACCGACATCTTATACCAAACTAACCTTCATCTTATACCAAACTAACCGACATCTTATACCAAACTAACCTTCATCTTATACCAAACTAACTGACATCTTATACCAAACTTACCAACATCTTATACCAAACTAACCAACATCTTATACCAACTAACCAACATCTTATACCAAACTAACTGACATCTTATACCAAACTAACCGACATCTTATACCAAACTAACCAACATCTTATACCAAACTAACCAACATCTTATACCAAACTAACTGACATCTTATACCAAACTAACCGACATCTTATACCAAACTAACCAACATCTTATACCAAACTAACCAACATCTTATACCAAACTAACCAACATCTTATACCAAACTAACCAACATCTTTAAACCAAACTTACCAACATCTTATACCAAACTGAACCCAAACACATCTAACAACATCTTATACCAAACTTACCAACATCTTATACCAAACTAACCAACATCTTATACCAAACTAACCGACATCTTATACCAAACTAACTGACATCTTATACCAAACTAACCGACATCTTATACCAAACTAACCAACATCTTATACCAAACTAACCAACATCTTATACCAAACTAACCAACATCTTATACCAAACTAACCAACATCTTATACCAAACTTACCAACATCTTATATCAAACTAACCAACATCTTATACCAAACTAACCAACATCTTATACCAAACTAACCGACATCTTATACCAAACTAACCGACATCTTATACCAAACTAACCAACATCTTATACTATAGTAACAGTTAACCGAGTAGTGTGCCTCCACTGGGGATTGAACCTGTAACTCTCGACTTGCCGGTTTGCTGTTTTACCTATTGAGCTATAGGGAAGTTCCCCCAGCACTTTAGCTAGAAGGTAACTGTATCAATATGTGCACTATTTACAATTAAAACCTACCACACTACTCTCCTCTTATCAAAGGTTGCAACATTAACAGCCCACGTTCTATCTCCTTAATCTTAATCTCCTATAACTTGCACTTGGAGTGGCATCGAATGTAACAGGAAAGCTAGTGCCTCCACCCAACACCCGGTCATTGAACTTGCAACCCTCAGCTTGCTAATCCACAGCTCTACCAATTGAGTATGAATCTAGTATGTGACTGTATTATCACAATCTAGCACTATTTACACCTAAAATCTGCCACATCTATCACCAATGGTATAAGAACATGACATTATTATATTGTTACAATCACAGCTTTTAGTCAGTTTTGTTTTCGTTGAAAAATCTGACACGTAAAAAAAAAGTGAAATATCTATTTACTATATATAAATATATGTGTGTGTGTGTTAGTTACTTTCTTCATAAGTGTGTACATATTACAAGAATCAGGCCAAAATTGAGTTCTGCTAAACCAACATATGCCATGGGATTTCAAACATGTCAACATGCAAACTATAACATAAGTCAGGACACCCCTATGTAGCCTTCACCTATGTTGTGAAAGATGAACGAATATACAATGATATATATTCAATATCTTTATTGCCGACAATGGCAGGTGTAGTCTACGATCACGCGAGTGAGGTACGTAAATACGTCCGTGTACAAGCTTGACCAGGTGTAGACTACGCCGATAGTGGTCACGCACGGCCAAACATAAACTCCGGGACGAGGTGACATAAACACGTTCGCTTAGAGAAGTCAACTCGTCACGTACATTCACAACATAACCATAAAACATACAGACACAGGGCATACATGCATATATGTTACCTGTTATGATAATGCACCATACCCAACTTAAATACTGGTCTGATTTCATTTTTTATCAGAAATGGAACATATATGGTGTCTGTCACCATTTCTATTAGAAATACATTTTATGATATAATCATAAAGTTCCTAGTTTTGTAAAGAGGTTTTCCTTATTTCAATTTATGATTTATTTAATAACCAAGCATCCCACAATTCCTTGCAAGAAAAGTATCTTGAATTTAATTTCTTTTTCAGCAGTTCATATCAAAATAGAAATCATGATTCAATTTGATCATTCTCCATTAAATTTGAACATGAAGTAATGGGAAACAACTCTGTACTTTCCAACATTTTTTAACACAGCATTAAACATGAAGCTAAAAAAAATACTCGAAATAAGATCAAATCTTGAAAATATGATGTTCTCATAAATAAGCCCCGATAAGTTCTTACTGAAGTGAGTACAAGTTTTGGTTTATTTCAGAGATTTTAGGGTTCAAACATATACATGTATCTTGTTTAAGTTACTTACAGTTTGACAATTTTGTTTTTGACACTGGGAATCTTCTTCACAGCAAACTGTAAGCATATTTCCTCTTTGTCATCAGAAAGGAGAGATTTCTTTTTGTCTTTTTTCACCGACATTAATAATAATTGTAGAGTTTTCAGCACCTATAAAAATAAAGAAATATACATAAATTTGATGGAAAATTCATCAAAATTGTACCAGGTAATGCATAAAAAGAAAAATAATTAACCTGACCTACAACCTCAATTTCAAAGCGTTCGTCATAGAGTCATTAATATGCTTTTGATAAAAACTGAACTGCTTGTTATAATTTCTACAGAGAGTTGATTGCTGTTACAATATAGACCTATATCCGGTATCTTAACTTTTCCTAAGTGATTTATATAAGCTGATATAATTGCTTTTACAATTGTTGTAAAAAGCAATAAATAACCTATAAACTGAACATTGTTTTACCTCTTCCTTCTTCATCACATCCAAACAAGATTTCTGCAACTTCTTTTGTGTCAACAAATTATGAAAAGGAGAAAATATAACATACATGTGTTAATAAACATTTCAATTCTGGCTTACAACCACATACATAATTACCTTTAAAGCTGTAAGGTAGTAAATACAATAATTAATACAGTAAATACAACAACATATTCTTTACAATTAATGGGTAAATTTCCCTGGGAGGAGAAATACTTCCTACCTCATTTTAACATTTTCTTCCTTTTTCAAGAATTTTCATACGTGTATACATTTGTAATTCCAAAATTTTTACTTCAAATCAGCAATGAAAAAATGCAAGTGTGATCATAAAAATTATATTGTACAGTATAATCCAACTGTAGTGCACCATAGGCTAATCCTGATATACTGAACATGAATACCTTTTCTTTCTCGACTGCTTCCAAATGTGCTTCCTGCTCTCTCTTGTCTGTCCCTGCATCCTAGTATGAAGAAGAAAACTTTAAATAATAATTCAAAGTTTCCATCTAATGATCAGGATTTAACAATACTTTTTTTAAATAAGAATATCCTTCCTTCCTTAACTACATGTATTAATTACTAGTGATGTCACGATGATCAATTTGTTATCGAAAATCGGTTTGTAACCCTTCCGATTCACGACAATTGTTTGCAAAATCTCATATTTGATTAATCGGAACTGCAAAAAATACAACATAACTTACTTTTTATTTATTTTTCATTCTTCCGAGATCGTTGCCATGTTATCCAGAATTTTATGCATGATACAAACCTTTGCACCTTGCAGACAATAGAAGGGCGTTACTAAATTTATGAACAAGTAGTATGATTCCGAAAATTGTTCCAATAATATAAAATGCCGTTTTCAACGAATTGATAATTCATGAGTATATATGATTCAATTATAATTATTTTCCAATTGATCTGACTCTATTGATGAGTGAACATTTTTCTTTCGTGGACGGCTCCATCTTTTACACAGGATAAACATGATTGGTATACGCTATTAACCTAGATCTGTGATTCCTCATCAGACAATCAAAATACAGTCAAACATGTCTATAAAGACTGCCCAAGGGGAGTCAGAAAAACGGTCACTTTAGACAGGTTGCCTTTATTTTTATAGACAGGTCAAAATTATCGCACCAACCAGTTCTCGTGAAATTGCCATAAATAACTTGTAATTGAACATTAATATTATTATATATTTCTTATAAATTTAAAGGGTTAAATCTTTCTTAAAAAATACTTTTCCATTAAAAACCCATGAATTAGATATGATTTTGTTGAGTCCAAGACAAAACAACTCAAAATAGTCTATTGGATACAAAAGTAACTTTTTTTATTGTATTTTGTTCTGAAATATTACTAAATGTATTATCAAATTATCTCCCTTTCTTTCTTAAATAACAACAAACAAATACACAATAAGAAATTAATTATGTTTGTGTTACTACTAATTATTTTATATTTTTTGACATAAACTGACTTCTTAAAACAAAGTGATTTTTTTTTCTGACTCAAATTGAAATCTAGATATTTGTGGCAGTTTACGACTCTTTATTAGTATTGACTAATTAAAGATGGCGGCAGTACAAACGCTGGTACCGACAGCTACGATTAAGAAAGGCTTTATTGGCTTTTATGTGAGTTAATCTTGTTGACAGATATGACCAGTGTTTGTTCTTGAAGTGATGTATCCTAGTTGTAATCACCAAATTAACTGACTGTGGCGTGTCAAATGAAGCCAACTATGCACAATTGTAATGTAACACACCAACACGCATAACCTACTCCTCCGAGCCCCAGGCCAGGGCAGCTACAGTAATTATAGGCTAACAGGTGGTAGGGGTCATTTGTTTATATAATCAGGCCAGGGTCGATGTGTCTGAATTTTCTGGAGATTTTATGAGGGATTACTGCCAAGAGCAGAAGATGGCCTATAGAAATCGGTCACTATAGAAAACAGATGAGCGAGTGCCGTTCCAAAATCACTGGTCGTTAGTCACATTAGACAGGTGGTTGCTATAAAGAGTGTCGTTATATTGTAGGCGGTCGTTACAGACTCGTTAGAGCAGGTTTGACTGTACAGGATTTCAGACAGTAGCAGCCGGATGATCGGGAAGACTTCGCCTCATCATAAAATCGTATTTTCTTCAAACTATTTTGATTCTTAAATGGTTTTAACTATGTTTTCACATCCATTTTTACGTGCGTGCATTGTACCATTGACATCGAGCATTTGTATGTGCATGACAGTTTTGATGCATGAATCACTTACAGCTGTACATAATTTGTAGCATGCTGCTAATAAGATATTTCACACAATTTCAATCTTTTTAAAACATGATGTTAATATATAATTATAAACTACAGATGTAATGATTTTGCTTTTGTCATAATTCTAGATTTAGTGATATCGAAGTTGCTGCCTACAACTATCCATATTAGTTTGTACTTCCATTTTGTTGGCCGAATTGCTACCGAGGATATTTGACCAAGAGTCGAACCAAGTCAATATAAAAATGAGATAAATAAGTATTTAGATGTATCTAATTTTTCTTGTGGCCTAAACAAGGTAGAAACTATATTATATAAAGTCCTATATGTTTTATTAATGATTATTTGACAATGAAACTGGCTGTACCTTGCATATTTACGCTAAAATTGAGCAAACTGTAGGATGATCCCATGCGGTAACTTTGGTAACTGGGACCCGGCTGGTGTACACGTTTTATTTGGAGTCTCATAAATTGGGAGCACTTAAAGAATATCAACAGGACCAGTACCCATATTTTAGAACAATCAATGATGATATAATTAGTATACCAGTCACAATGTCAGTTACACTATTTCACAGCTACAGCAGCAGTTCTGAGAGAAGCGTAACACCCATATCCAAGCGGACATTATTTCTGTCGTCAATTACCACATTAGCTTTATTGGGCTAAATAATTAGATTAATTACACATACTTGTGGTGATATATGCAAAATTGTTTACTTGATTTTACTTTTCTTTGAAAGTGTGTGCAAGTTTGAGCTGATAAATGTTCATAATGCTGTGTGCACGGCGGTTACTGAAGCTTGTCCTCTTAGGGTCGATTTAAAGAAAATAAAAAAGACACAATTTTGCCATTTCTTCATTACAAATACAAAATAATCAGATTATTTGAATCATCAAGTATCTAGTAGAATGATTTTATGCAAAGTTTTGTGCTAATCTGTGTTAGTGTTATTTTCATACATCGTTTTCTGGACTTCCTGGACATCGTTTTTGGTGAAAATTTTCATGGGCAAAATATACAGATAAAAGTTTTTTTCAGCATTTTCAGCCCCAAAAAGTACCTGTGCAAATTACACAGGTTTTTACGGTACTGGACGGTTGCATTACAAAGTAAGAAAGTTATAATTACAGTATCATTTGACCAGTATAATGCATTACAAAGTAAGCAAGATCTATGTAGTGCAGAAATAATAAAGAGGAAGTTCCGATGCGATTATTAACTGATCATTAACTGGTTGCAAACAACCGATTTTACCGATTAATCAATTATGGTTTTCAACTGATTTGACATCATTATTAATTACTTAACATTCATTGGTGTTAGACTACTGATATTAGGTTTGCCCTGAATTACTTAACTGTCCCATCATAACAGTCATACCTCTGATTTCTTTGTGTATTTCAAAGATTTTTCCTGCATTTTCTTGCCTTTGCTCTTTGACACCTAGAAACAGAAATAAAGAAAATTGTGTCTTTATAAGATATTTCTATGCATATACAGTACTTCAACTAATTAATGCTCCTTTAGTTTCACTTCTCCAATCCTCCCAGGCCCTTATATATGATAGTCCTATAATACAAGACTTTGGAGGTTGATATCGTGATTTTTTACGTTTATTATCTGATATTTACATTTTTGTTATTTGTCAAACCTTGAAGTCTTATCGATAGTTGCAAAAAACATGGAGCAAATCCCTGCAGATATCCGCCGGGGAATTTTCATGATCAATAATTCAAATACACATGCAATGTCAGCAAGAAATGAATGATTCTAGCAAAGGTGAAAGTTTATGAAAGGAAGCAACTACTTACCTTTGTGAATGGAGTGTATTAAAGGTATAAATTTTTTAAGCGTTTTTTCAAATGTACCATACTTCACACAAATGTATTACTAGGTTACACCCAAACATTCCGGAAAGGCCAGGGTATAGTGTTCCAAAAGGAACAGTATAAAATCCGAAGATCTTTTTATACGAAACGCAATGGTACAAAGACTGTGAAAAAGACATCATTTGAGAAAGTGTGGTTTTGTTTGTGTATTCCGGGAAAAATATATGCCGCACACTTTTTCAAACAATATGGCAGCACACTCGCAGTTTGTTTACCGGTGAATTCATAATATATAAATCTGCTTTATGTCAACAAAAGGTGGGTAAATGCTCTTAGATACACGTAAAATTTGTTTTTAACGTTCATTAAACAGAATAAACCACATATGATACAGATTAGTAATTTTGAGGTTTGCTCCGCATTTTTTGCAACTATCGATAAGACTTCGAGTTTCGACAAATAACAAAAATGTAAATATTTGAAGTCTTATATTATAGGACTATTATATATGAATACAACAAAATACATCACTTAATGTGCACAGAGAAATTTAAAACAACTAGAAGGATAGTAGAATGGTTTTACAAACAAAAACAATAATTCAAAATATGTGTTGAAAATATGACGCCCAAATTTTGTTACAAATGCACGAACGATTTTTTTCTGTTTCAAATTATCCTGCATTTGAGCAACTTATTTACCCATACAAAAGTAGTAACTGCTTCTCAAATGCAGGACGTCGAATATGTCTGTCAATGCACATGAATATGTTGGTCAATGCACATGTCCTAGCCTCGTCTGTCAATACATCCAAGATGATATATTGGATGTATTGACAGACGAGGCTAGGACCTGTGGTCGATGTGCCCAACCTGTGATATATGACAAACATCCTCACATTATGTACTCGAGTTCGATCTTGAGCCAAAGTGTTCGTATTTCTAAAAATAAGACTTGAATACTGTTATCACGTATCTTGTATAATGAACATACCCTTTCCTTCTTCATATCTCCCAAACAGATGCCCAATACTTTCTACCTGCGTGTAAAAGTTCCCTTTTAGCCACTTTTACATCATAGCACGTGGAGAGTAGGTAGTAATGTAATGGTTTAAACGGATGTCGGTGATCACTTACTCGAATATTATTTACACGTAATTCAAAATATGATGATTCGCCGAGACTTTGTGTTATTATATTATTTCATTGTAAAAAATACAAAATTACACCAGGAAAATGTTAGTATTTTTTCGAAATACGCTTATGAATAATAACAAAATGTGAATCTTCCGTAAACGAGCACCTGTTTCGATTTCTTGGCTTTAGTTTATAATAGCGTAAATAAATCTTTTATGCGCTTGAAGAGCATACAGCTGATCGCACATACAGTTGAGCGCTTAATGTATGCGGTTGTATAGGATGTGTTTGGGCAGACGAACAGTGATGGCGAGCCACGTCAGAGAAAAGAATAGTTTGAATTGGGGTGAAATGTAACAGCAAAATGAGTTCTACCTCATATCCATCGACAGTCCATGACTGGATGCAAGCTATACGACGGCCAGTGCCATACAGAGTTGGCAATGCACGCCTCCATGTCAAAACACGTACAGTTGCATATGGGGTGATGTTCATGGCAGCAATTCTTATACTCGTTATTTATATTTTACCCACACAATATATACAACGAAATTGTCCAGATATTTATCCGGTTTTACATGATTATACTTATCCATTTACATCTCCGTTTAAAAATGAATCTGGGGTTCATTATAAAATAGCTGTTGTAACGGATCTGGATACAGATTCTAAGAGTAAAAAGGACAAAGATACATGGTTCAGTTACATGTTACATGGAACTTTGTCAATATCTACAGACCAGAAACATGTTAATGTTAATTTTGATTTGGAGCCAAAAACTCTGAAATCTACGTGGGGTCATGGAGGGCGTGGTATGGAGCTGTCTGAGCTTATTGTATTCAATGGAAAACTCTATACGGTGGATGACAGGACCGGAGTTGTTTATGAGATCATTGACAACATGGTGGTTCCCTGGGTCGTTCTTACAGATGGTGATGGCAGATCACAGAAAGGTATAACACAAACGTCATTGCATATATATATAATCAACAATAGAAGTTGAAGGCAGTTTATATTTTGTAACTAACAAATAGTTTCTTCTTGCTTCATATTCTGACAAAATGCCTAATGTTGGAACCAGATGAAACTAAACTTAAAGGTTGTCTAGTCTTTTACCACCTTAATCAACATGACTATGTTTATTGCTAGATTTTGTCTCACCAACTATAATGTTGAGTTCTGTCAACATACTCTTATTGTGAACTACTAAGTAGTTCATTGATACATGACCACCAGTAGGCTGCATTCCAATGCCAGTGTAACCTGAGTTTCCTCTACCTCATAGACATTGTTAATTGGACATTCTGATTGACAGACAGATGTCTGATGTGGGCCATCAAAATGCTTAATGTTTGATACTGGTTTTAAGATTTTGGTCCCGTTCTTCCCAATGATCTGTGTGTCTATATTATTTTCCTGCTGTATACATATCTGAGATCTAACATAATGCTGAATTTGACATTAGCATGGATATAGTAAAATAATCCTATCAGGTAAAAACATGTAGATTGCTTAAAACTTCAAAATCATTTTCTGGTTGATTTGAAATGATTAGGTGGGATTAATGATATCTATTTATATATATTGTTTTAGGAAAAATCACTTTGCACATCATCAAAACAAGCTGAATAAGAAATGTTTGAATGATGTTAATTGTGATTAAAACTAGAGTGGTAAGGATATATATATAATATATATAGATTTCTAGCTTTGAAAAGGAAATTATATTTGTGTAAACCTGTTACATGCTTCATATTAATGTTGAATTGTTAACATTACTTTTTTTATTATTATTTTTTTTTACAGGTTTCAAGAGTGAGTGGGCTACAGTCAAAAATGGAAAATTATATGTTGGGGGATTGGGTAAAGAATGGACAACACAGACCGGGGAAGTAGTCAACTTAAACCCTCAGTGGGTAAAGTCCATCTCAGCCACTGGGCAGGTAGCACACCATGACTGGCATACACATTACAATGCCATGAGGAAAGCCACTGGATATGGCCTACCAGGTTTGCAACTGTTTAACTTTGTTTGTGAACCATTGTTTTTTTGATGATCATTTGTTCAAAAAGCTGTTGAATGTAATCTAATCTAAGATGACCTTTTACAAATTGTCATAGATAAATGAAAGGCTTTACTATGTGTGTAAGGAAACAAGAGTACCATATTTTTGAGATCTTTTCTAGGAATCAAACCCTTGAAGGTAAAACGTGCGTGTTAATGCCATCTGACTACCCGAATTGTGTTTTCAGATTGTAGGCTATTCTCACCTTCAATTCAAGACTAATCCAGACATTTTCTTTCAGGTTGAAAACTGATCAAGATATTTGCCATGATTGTCCTATTTTCAACAATAGTTTTCTTATTTATTACTTTTTTCCTCCAGGATATATGATCCATGAGTCCTCGGTATGGAGTGATATACACAAGCGCTGGTTCTTCCTTCCGCGACGAGCCAGCAAATCCAGATATGATGACAAGACAGACGAAAGAAGGGCAACCAACATAATGATAATAGCAAACGACAAATTTGATGATATTGAAATAAGATATATTGGCGTTAAAAATGAGTTGAGGGGATTTTCCTCATTCAAATTCATTCCAGGGACAAATGATCAGATGATAGTTGCATTAAAATCAGAGGAAGTAGAAGGAAAAGTTGCATCATACATACTGGTATTTACTGTAAAAGGAGATATCATTCTTCATGATAAGAAAATAGGAGATTTTAAATTTGAAGGAGTAGAATTCATTTGAGGTAGGTAACTGATGTTTAAGACTCTTTTTTACCTCATATGAGTATTTGTTCATCATATTTATGAAGATTTATGTTGTGCAGCACAAACAGGGTATAATGATCTTAACCATTTAGTGGAATTTATTACTTCTTAAATCAGCCCTGCTTGAGACATTTTCACAATTTTTAGAGTGTGGATACAATGTGTAGCTCTACAATTCTTAACTACTTTAATTTAGTCATTTATCTTTTTGGGGGATGGAAAAAATAACAAAAAATAGATGCATTGAATGACTTGATATATCTTTTTCATAATTACCATAAAATGTCTTAAAACATTGTCAGGACTTTAGAAATTGCATTAGATTTGAAAGTATTCCTTTACAAACAACTAAATGAATTAAACCCTAACTGGGATGTGGCTTTTATATGACATTCCATTTGTATATGCACACATTAGTACATGTACATGTACTTCCAAATATTAATACCAACTTTCTGGAACAAAATTTAAAAACTTTCATAAAATTTCTTGGAGCCTTGTTCCTATTTATAAAGCTTGAGTAGTTTTGCAGTAGTGCTGTTTGCTATGTGATACTCTTTAGTACAGTGTAATATTTTTTCTATTCAATAAGTCGAGGATAATAATATTCTTTGTGCTAGTTCATCGCTTTCCAAAACTATGAAACTGTCTTAAGTGGGTTTATTATGAGAAGAATGAATGATATAGATATATTTATAAATGATTATGTGTTCAATGCCTTCAGCGTTATTAGTCCCTCACTGGTGGGGGTGGGGTTGGCAGGACAGGACTATAGGTTTTACATTTACCTATGCATCCATTTATCCTTCTGCTTATCCTGTCTAGGCTCTCTCTCTCCTACACTTACTTGAGGTTTACTTGCTTTGAACTTATGATATTGCTAAGATAAGTAATATTTCTAAATTCATTCATATTAATACCACCAACTGCAATTTGAATTCAGTTGGTCTGTTAAACAATCAGTATGCATAATTAGTTCCAACACAAATTTATTATCACATCCAGTGGGAGACTCTAAATCAACGAATCATCTTGTTGTTATTTATTTCAAGAATTATTATTTGATAAGATTCATTGGAAAACAATTCTTTAGGGTATTTGTCACCTTGAAAATTCATAGGTCTGATAAATGAGAAATTTTAAATCTATTTAAATATGATATCAATTACATTACAGCAAGAGTCTTTAACTATCAGAACATCACATACTTTGGATTTCATAGACATATTAATCCATGAGTGCTTTTTGTTATAACATGCAAGTACACATATTTACCAACATGTTATCATAATTATATGATGCAATGAAAATACAAAATAATTTTAGAAAAAAGCAAGAAATCAAATCATTTACGTAAAATCACAGGGACATAGATCAAATTCTCAACCCAAAATCTATATATATATTGTATACATTTGAAACATTATTGTATAAATTGTATACAGCTATGTATAGGACAATAGGTTGGGAATTTTTTTGGGGGAAGTTCTTGTGTGTAAAATTAAAAAGCCAATGAGTTGACATAAGTTTCAGTTATCGTGCATAATTTCTTTTATTGTTTGTCATAATGACTCTTTCTTTGGAACAGCTGGACAAATTTCATAAAGATATTTTTCAATGTACATCAAAAAATTTCATGCTTGTTATTTCTTCTGATATTGATTTTCACTGTGTGAATTTTTGTTTTCATTCCTGAAGTCTCTTTTTTAATGGAGGAATGTCTGTATTAATTTTATAGATACTGTGTTAAACTTGTATGCCATATGAAATGTAGAATTATGCTTTATGTATACAGATGTGTCTTTCCTAATTTTTTATTTTATTTTTTTTAATTTTTAATTTTCAAAATCATATTGGTATTTACTCTTATAAATCACCAGGGGGCACAAGACTTTTTATTTAGGTTCCCTGTCCTGGCTTATGCATTTTGACTTCACAGTCAGTTATAGTGTCAAATGTAATGTTTTGTATTCATGCTTAAAAATTAAATTTCTTTGTCCTGTGATAAGCCCACTTCCTAATTTGAATCAAAAGGCCCACTCCATCCTTTCTTGGGGCAGTTATCTTGAGAATCTGGGGTCATGTATTGTCCTGTACTGTCATATTTGTGCCCTTAGGATAGCATATGATTGACCTCCCATATGATATCTAGTGAGGTAGTTGCCCCATAATGATTCTAGCTGTTGATGTTCTATCAAAGAAACAGGTCAAGTATTGTACGCTGAGTCAAAGTTTGTATGAGTTATTGATACATCATCATCATCTCAATTTACTAAATAAGTGCCTACAAGAGGGTTATTGCAAATTTTGATTTTGATTCTCTCAATTTGAATCAGATTCATGAGTTCTGCAAAATTTTCAATTTGAAAGTGCTTTTATGTATGCATATTGAACCACTAGTGAAAACAATTTACCATTTGGCTTTTAGTTGTGTCCTTTCATAAGTTATAGGGATAACTTGAGATTTAAAAACAGGAATGTTATGGGAAGTTTAAAATTCAAGCCAGTAAAATCTTACAGGACCCATATTGAGCATTGATTTTTCTACTGTTGATAACTTTTTTCTCCTTGAATTCTTAGTGAAGATCAGCTGCATTCAATTTTTATTTTTTGAATATGACTTTTAAATACAGGATTAATGTAATTGCTAAGTTTGAATTGTACATAAACATTGTACAAAATATCATGGCTTAATCAGAGTAATTCTGTTGTCTTTAGTCCAGGTAGCTTGTTGAAGGAAATGTTCATTTTTGGCTCATATTGCCTGAAGGGCAAAGTGAGCTTATGTCATGGTACAGTGTCCATTGTCTGTCCGTCTGTCATACAGCTCCCGGACTGATTTTGCTGATAGGTTCCTGGGATGGAGTCCCTCAAAGTTTGTGAAAAGAAATTAGCTTAACCTATATTTGAGGTCACATGGATAAAATATGTAAGAACATTCAAATGACTTCTGGTTTACCAAAAGGCTTAGAATCATGATGTTTGGCTTGTAGGTTCCTGGTATAGAACCCCACAAAGTTTGCTAAAAAAGAATATTCAATACCACAGGGTCGGATTTGTTAAAACAATCAAACAACTTCTTTTCACAAACCAAAAGGTCTAGAATCATGATATTTGGCTGGTAGGTCCTTAGATAAAGCCCCACAAAGTTTGTGAAAAAGAAATGAACTTGACCCATATTCAAGGTCACTTGGGTCAAATTTGTTGAAAAACATAAAGGGCTTCTTCTGATTGACTGAAAGGCTTAGAATCAAATTCATTTGATTGTAACTGAAAAGTAGATAATTATCAAAGAAGTGAATACCAGGTGATTGATACAGGCACATTGGGCCTCTTGTTTTTATCAAATTGATTGATACATGTAGTTGCCACTCCATGCTGATTTCATTATATCATTACATCATGTGCATACAATGCTAATTATGGTAATTTATAATTCTTTGCATGGCATTTTCTTCTCTTTTCTTTGCATTTGCATCCTATTTTTTAATTGTAAATTTTTTTCCGTCAATAGGCAATATCATTTCTTTCAACAAAGAAACAAATAATTTGGTATGAATTACATATATAATTTAGTATTATGTAGGGAATACAAGGCTTCAATATCAGTGTCATTGAAAATAAAAGATTTATGTTATATAAGTGTTAGTAAAATACTGTAATGTTGATCTATAGAATTTATTTTCATTTTTATTAAGCGATAGTCCCTGGGTTTGCTGGATAAGCCCTGCATTTACTTGTATTGTAAAATTATTGTAAAATGTTATCTTTAAGTTTCTTGTTTGTCTGAAAGGAAAGGTGATTGAAGTAATATATATATAATCAGTTATAATATCACTTTAAACAAAATACTGCTTCTAATAACAAAAAACACACTTTTAAAATGTTAATCATCCAGTGTATATAAAGTATAAAGCAGGAAGGCAAGTTGTGTGCCTCCATCAGGGAATGCCAACCGATTCCTAGCTTGCTGCTAATGGGAAATATTTAGCCCAATTATGTTCAACCTGCCACTTGTACATTAGATTTTAACACCACCATTATCAGATGGTCAACTGTTCAAATAGCTGTTCATCTATGGTCAGACCATAAACAATCTTTGTTCTTGCTAATTTTTGAGAGCACTTCATATGCATAGCTTCTTTGTTCCTTGTTGTATATGTTCAAGAGAGAGATTGGGAAACAAAATGGCTGACAGATGACCATTTTGAATTTTGACTGTTGAAGTTTGTTATCACTTTTTCTCTGTGGATTATTACTACATTGTATACAGTATAGGAAAAAAATAATTCTTTTTTTGTATGTGGTTGTGCATGATCAATTTTGGAACTGATTAGAAGTAGAAAATTGAAGTAATATTTTGTGAATGCCATGTGAAGATAGAACAGGTAATTGTTATGTGGAAAAAGGAGAAAAGTACACAAAAGTTCAAACCTACATAGAACCAACCAACTTCAATGGTGCTTATCAGGATTCTTAGGGAGCTCTTTGTTAAAATTTTATTGTTGTGGCAGGCTGGTCATTGTTTTATTTAGGTTAGAGAAGGACAGTAAAAATGGTTGTCATCCACACACGGATAAATTTATTCTATTTTGAAGAGTCATTGTGAATATTTACTTTTGTACCACCTCTGGCTGTGGAGTGTTGTAGCAACCAGTTCAGAGTGATGACAATTTTGAATGCATACATATCATCGCAGCATGTCTTCAAGAGTGTATAGATATTTCCCTATTTGTAAGCATTTGTTTGCTTCCTAAAATATCATGCTTCAACAGACTTCATTTCAGGTCTGATTACGATAAAACTTCATGAATTTCACCTCATTGTACCTTGTACAAATTTACAATATAAACTTTTGGGATCAAAAATAAGGTTACAATTTAATTAAAAACGAGAATGGTGTGTCATCCTTGCTTATCATTTCTTTATTTCTGTTAAAGCTTCTAATAGAAAAATAAATATTCACAAAAATCTTTTCTTCATTTCTATTAAAGCTTCATATAAATGCATACATGCCATATTTTTGGGAGACCAATAAGGGAGATTGATGATTATTTAAGGGAATTTTGCCTAAAATAAGGGAGATTTGTGCGCGACATAAATATCGACATTTTTACTCAATTTTTTAGCAATTAACTAATTTTGAAAGTGATAAAGAATATTTGTATTTATTTTAGATATTAATCATATTGTATATGCAAACAACAAAAAGTTGTATAAGGTAAAAAATGCAATAAGTATACATTCAGATTCTGATGATATGAATTTTTTTCCGATTTTTTTTATGTAACACAAAAAGTTTCACAGCTTTATGCACATTGCATAACAGCATTTGAAAAGGGTATATTATAATTACATGTAGCTAAAGATTAAGACAAGCAAGTTATTCATTTATCAGTTTGGATTTTCTTAAAATTAGAAAGCTTGATCCACTCTGAGGGAACACATCAGTTGTAAAAATCACCATGAAATGTCCTGTGGGATACCTTATGTTGGACCATTTAGATATAAAAATATTCCAAGTGTGCAAGTGTATACATGAAATTATGAGAACGGAAGATGTTAATGTTAGGAGACTGCAGTAAATCTTATCACGATCATTCTAGATTTTGTATATTGTCTCTGTCATGGACTGTACAGTCATTGTAAACACCATGATTGACCACTTTGTAACGACCAACAGATGTGCTAATTTGATAGTTTTCTAAAAGAAATTATCGGATTTCATCTTGCTATCACTGATCAACGATACACATGGTAAATGAAAAACACGTGTGATTTTGCGTCTGACCAGACTCTGTATCAATTACCATCATCAAAGTATGGTCCTAAAAGAAAACAAACCATAATTCAAGTCTGTTAGCTAAGGGGGTTAAAATTGTTTGTAAGCGACTTGCCTTTATTTCATGGTGATAGATATTCTAGCTTAAACATAACACTAGCCAGAGCTTCGTGTGAAAGGCGTGTCCAACAGGCGCCATTTTGATTGAGTGATCACGTGAACAGATGGATCACGTGATTGCTAAATTTAGTCAAATCTCGCGAGAAAAACACTGTATTGTAAACAAAAATGGCGTCGGCAAAAATACCGGAGGGAATTACAAAATACGGGAATTTTGGCTCTCCTGCCGGGAGGAAATAAATGACTTGAAAATAAGGGAGATTTTGTCTCACGCCGGGAGGTATGGCATGTATGTAAATGTTCACAAAAATGTTATCACTTGTATTTACTTTTTTTACCTTTTTGGTCAAAAACAAGGTCACTTTTACCAAGATACCTGTGCATCATTGCTTGATTTTAGTGTTCTGAAACTTGACACGCACATTTAGAAATATCAGTAATTACCTTCTGCGGTTTAAAGCAATGCCAGCCTTGTTATGTTTATGGTTCCTTTCAATTTTCAGAATATTGGTACTATCTACAATACTATCTTATTCTACACAAATTTAAAATTCTCTTAAAAAGTGCAAAAGGTGCCATAAGAGACTTTGTAAGTTAAATTCCGTCAAATATTGTTTTTGATTAAATGTTGAGTCATGATTTTATGCTTGTTATATACACGATATTGAAAGAAAACAGATTTTCATGTACTTTGTTACTTCTATTTAGATTAAGGTAGTGTGTCCCATCACTTACTACTGTATACAGGCCTTTGTACAGTTTTTATTTTGTAATTCTGTTTGTATGAAATAACTGTGTTCTGTATATTCATAGAGATATAATTATAGACTGCAGGTTTTTTTCTGGAAGTGGGAAGGTTTTGAAATTTTGTATAGTATTAGTACTGTTGCAGAGAAGTAATGTATAATGATCGGTATTGTAATAACCTTCTAGTTTTTTATCATGAGTCCGATTCTCAGTAGTATGTGAAAAGTAAACATATAGTGAAAACGTTTCTTTACAGTACCTGCATAACTAAAGGGGAAGCAACGTCTATGTTGGAAAGAAAATGCAGTATATAGAGTGTTGGGACCCTCCACCTTAACTTCTGTTTTACACTGTATTTAAATTATTATTTCAATCCACATTGGAATGTGCAAACATTTAATCAAACTGGCTATTATGTACTTAATGAATTCCAGATTGTTCACTATTTTGTGGATACTTTATAGTTTGTTGATTGTCTAATGCTCTCAGTTTAGATGGATAGTTTCATTTTCAACTGTTCCATTGTGATTTGTCTGTGTACTGGATATTCAACTCCAAACTGTATCTCTCAGGTACATGTAATGTACTTGTATGACAGATTGAGAAATAAAATTATATTTTGAAATTGTTTTTGCGAAAATTATTTTAAGAATTGTGATTATTTTAATTAACTTTTGAGACATGAAAGATTTCTGGACGTTTCACAAAATAAATCTTATGTTGACTGCCATCAATGCATTATTGCCTCATGCACAGTGTATTGGATAATACAGTTATTTCCTACATTTCCACTTGTTCCTAACATAATCATACACCTTGACCTATTTTCAATGTCACTGTGGCCAAATGTATTGAAATATTGGGCCAGTGACATGTCCTGGGATAAAGGTTTACCAAGTTAGATCAAATGATTAACTTTTTCCTATTTTCAAGGTCACAGGGATCATCTGTTAAGATCTTTTAACAAATTCCTCTAAGTAATCAAGAGGCTGACGGTCATGATTTTGGGCAAGTAGCCTGTTCAAATAAATGACTTTGACCTTTTTTTAAGGCCACAATGGTCAAATGTGTTGAAATTTCCCAATACATTGTATGTTTTCCTGCACACTAACATTCCGAGGTGTGATATTAGAAGTGTAACAACTGCTGAAACATTCATGACATTGATTCATTCCAACAACATCATTTAAATGGGTCCCCTGTATAGTTTCAGACTATTATGGTGTAAAGACAGTCTTGATCCAAATTGTGAAATAGAAATGTGTATTATTCACGATGGCATATGCATGTTCTCTCTTAGACTCACTAATCATGAACTACACATTTTTCGCCAACTGACTCGATTTAACCACAGGGCATGTCTAGTCTTATATTAAACAAGAGATCCCAGAGGGATCTTGGCGCCCACCATTGAATGATCTTTACAGGTTCTATGTCAGATTGATCTTCTCTCTATTTTCCCCTTCCTTTTATTAATCTGTGCAAATTGAGAAACATCCCTCAGTACAATCAAGGGAATCTTAACTATATGAAATTTGAGATTTAGCGATAATGGCTGTTTGTTAGCCAGGTTGTTTTAAGGACAGATTGGTCCCAAAATGAAATACAAGGGACAAAGGGGAACCTACATATGAAATTTGAGAAAGAATCCTTCAGTACTTTCTGAGAAGTAGCGATAACAAACTTCAATTGTCAAAATCCAAGATGGCTGCCTGTCGGCCATGTTGTTTTCCGATTGGTCTCAAAATGCAATATGCTTAACTAGGCTCCAAGGGGAACCTACATATGAAATTTGAGAAAGATCCCTTCAGTACTTTCTGAGAAATAGCGATAACAAACTTCAATTGTCAAAATCGAAGATGGCTGCCTGTCGGCCATGTTGTTTTCCGATTGGTCTCAAAATGCAATATGCATAACTAGGCACCAAGGGATACCTACATATGAAATTTGAGAAAGATCCCTTCAGTACTTTCTGAGAAATAGCGATAACAAACTTCAATTGTCAAAATCCAAGATGGCTGCCTGTCGGCCATGTTGTTTTCCGATTGGTCTCAAAATGCAATATGCATAACTAGGCACCAAGGGATACCTACATATGAAATTTGAGAAAGATCCCTTCAGTACTTTCTGAGAAATAGCGATAACAAACTTCAATTGTCAAAATCCAAGATGGCTGCCTGTCGGCCATGTTGTTTTCCGATTGGTCTCAAAATGGAATATGCATAACTAGGCACCAAGGGATACCTACATATTAAATTTGAAAAAGATCCCCTCAGTACCTTCTGAGAAATAGCGATAACAAGAATTGTTTACGGACGACGGACGCAGGGCGATTTGAATAGCCAACCATCTGATGATGGTGGGCTAAAAAAAACCCAGAAATACCTATATATATTGACGTCAATATATTCAGTGCTGTCCAGTTGAGTTGCGCACTTCGCCAGTGATTGGCGAGCTATAGGGATGCCAAAATGGTTCAAACAAGTGATGTTTAATAACAAGCCACAACAATATGTGAATATTTCATTTTGAGTGTAGTTATTTATATTAAACTTAAAAAGAAACCAACAACAATTATTTCAATATTCTTGATTTAACAACAACATTTGTGTGTCAAGATACATGTGCATGTAATTGTATGCACAACCACGTACTGTTTTAACCGTTGTCTTACGCCTCAAGCGCACATTTCGCACAGAAAAAAATGTAATCATCAACCAGATGATCTTCATCCGCACAGAACTGCAGATGGACCCAACCTTTACAAATAAAGCATTGTCCCCACGGTACAAATTTAACCCCATTGTTCAGGTTGAACCCTTCCGGTTGCCACTTGCCACAAACAACACAAGAACTCTCTTATTTCTTCGCGAGTCCTTTTCCTTTCCCACCGGGTATTCCCTTTCCGTGTTTCTTTTGTTCTACTTTCCTTTTTTCAAACAACCCTCCTCTGTCTGCTCAGGCTATATATCAAGAAGTTCAATTGTTCTTGGCACCGAAACACAGTCACTAACAGTGACCACTTCGTTTTCACTCGACTTGTACGGTGTCTTGGATGTACATTGTAGTTTCCCCCCTACTCTTTTGCCTGCCTTTCCTCCCTTTTTGCTTTCTTTTCCTCCTCTTCCTTCTTTTTTACTCCGATTGCTGTTTTTTTTTCCATTTCATACGCTTCATCCTCTGTTATTGCCCATCCTGCTGGTGATACAAATGTTGCCTTCCTTTTTTCCCTCTGCCTCTCTTCCTCATTTGTTTTCTTTACATTGTCGAATTTTGCTGACGTTTCTGCAAACATAATTTTAATGTTTCTGTTGTCTTTTTCTTTCCTTTCTGGATATGGCCGTTTTATTTTAATAGGATTTCTATTATAATTTGGTTGAATAGAGTATCGACAAGACTGTCTTAGACTGGCCCCCTGTCTCTAGAATATTAAAATTATGAATAAAATTGAGCTTCATGATTTTGATCCCTAGGATATGTCTGTTTCAAACTAGGGGCAGATTATCTAGTATTAGAATTTAGCTTGGCAATTCTTAACAAAACAACTTAGGGTCTTGTGGCCAGTCTAAGACTCTCTACGTGTCACCTGTTTTGAAGTCTCCAGTTAAATCACAGGGGCATGTCTAGTCTTATATTAAAAATTAACGTCAATATATAAAGGTATTTCTGGTTATTTTTTTTATATATTTTAAAATATATATCAAAACTAAATATCACTTGTTTTCCCAGTTAAAAATACATATCATAGGACGATAATAGCTGCAGCCTCAATATGAAAAGTATAAACAGGTCGACTGTTCAGTAATTCCATATTTTAATGGAAACATTACAGAATAAAAGGAATTCTCCCTTAACCAATGTTTTTTTCCCTAACACATATTATCATGTGTTTCTGTCCCGACAAACTTTAGCTCGCTAATATAAGGAACGTTGATGAAACCGGGGGCAGAATATGTGAATACTCTGGAGTATAAAAGTTTTAAAAAAGAAAGAAAGGGGGGGAAAAAGTAAAATTAAACTCCTCCACATTATACAAGCATGATAGGTGTCAGACTTGTGTCGCACAAACTGAAACTTGAACGACACATGGGTTCATGGTGCACTTAATCATTTTATCTATATATATCTGTATTTATTCAGATTGATGACAACGTAGAGTATATACGTATAGGACTGCTTGGTTCCCTGTACATTCCAGTTGTCGCTGATATACTAAATTTCCTCTGTTTCCTTGATCGCCTGATAATAAGCCAACAAAGTGAAATAATGCCAAAATGAGTAGGCCGAAGTTGCTAGCCTAAGCGTTGGTCTTTTTCCCTCTAAAGTTAATTGCGCTACGATTGATTGATGGTTATGATGTATCATTTAAACTATTTGATGAAAGAGTATGTCAATAACTCTCCCTGCTGAACCTCAACTCTCTTTTGTTGTCCCCTTTTAACACCCTTCCTCTGCACCTCCCTCTCCAGATATTCTGTGCCAATGGAAACTGTTTCTAATTTGTTTCATCACATAATCGGCCTGTTATCCAATGAATTCGACTTTGGAATATTGTATTGACTTTCAAGCTTTTACTTGTCAAAGCTCGCAAATTTGAATACTTCTGGGACTCGTTTCATAAAATCGCATATGAAATGAAAACTCGGTTAAAACCATTATTTCCGTGTTTACCATTTCTGTCCGGAAAAAAAACAGCATTCGTTTCTCCTTGCTATCTTTCAGGACTTTTCTTCTAAGTGCATTTGTCAGTCAAATCAATATATAATCTAATATAACGGATGTATTGACAGACAAGGCTATATACCTGTGTACAGCTAGACTAGATCAAAGTTTTGTTAAAGCGGCGCCGCTGTTGGTGGGTATACACTTGTGAGACAAAGAACTTCGGCATTAATCCTTTCTTTGTCCCCCCCCCCCCCCCCCATTATTTTTCTATTTATTGGGGGCGGTTGGGTGGTTGGGTGATGATAATTATAAGTCTTCATCACTTTTGTTAATTGAAACAACAGATCCAAAAGGGATCTTGTCGCCCACCATCGGATGACCTTTATTGGATCAATTTGAGAAAGATTCATCAAGATCTCTCCTGAGAAACTGAGTTGATGGGCTGGTGTTTGACGGTTTCTTTCCTTCGCGTACGGAGGAACTTCTGTAAGAGGACTGTAGAAGCTAGCATTTTACGACAAAAGGTGGCAACACAATAAAGCTTGTTTGCTCTTTTGATACTGTGAATGGTCCTAATCGATTGCGGTTGATAGCCTGCAGTTTCCTCATATGTAGAGTATATATGTGGAAACTGTCTGTAATAAATTTCGGAGAATAGCGATACAATTAATTTCAACCGTCAAAATTCAAATTTTAAATGACTGCCAGCCATCTTGTATTCTGACCAGTCTAAAAATGGATTATGCACAACTACAGACCAATTAAGGGCATTAAGGATGTACACTTTACCCTTCTGTGGTTTCAATCACGTTCAGTCTCGATTTGATCTACAAGCTTAGTGTAAGAGTTTTAACAAGAGTTATTTAACAAAGTATTGTCACTCTCATTAGCAAATACGAATCTGAAAAGTGTGTCAAAAATGTAGATGTCTGGTGTTTATAAAACTTTTTTCACAAGAATTCTAATAAATCATTAATCAGGCGTCCATTTTGAAAATGTGCATTTCTTGCCCTTCATATGAAATGCACAAATTTCATCTTTTATTTTTTACTCTAGATTGATCACTCAAATCACAGCGTGTGGCCATTTTTAAATGTAGCTAGTTCATTTTTCTGTACAACTTTGTAATGTTCAATATCATGAAAATAATATACAACAATGTGGAAAATTATACATTTTATTGTTTTTGTTAACGTTTCTGATATAACTTAAACAATTCTAAGGATTTCTGACCCCGCAAATAATAATGGAACAAAAAGGAAGTAGGCCTACACGGACATCCCATTTTTATGGCTGTTTTAGAAAGAATAGCTTGTTTTCTTTTAATCTGCTTAATTTTTTTTTTTTTTAAAGTTCAATAGCAGAAATTTGTATACAAATTAAAGCGTTGATATGCAAAAAAAAGGTGTTTTGCTATCAAGAGTTAAGGGCTAGGGGTAGCTTGAATTGCGATTGTGAGATAGATTAACAGGCTAACGAAATTAACTTCCATAATTCAAAGGAAAATAGTATTTTTGTCAGCTTTGCAACCATACATATCTGACAACACAGATGGAATATATTGTATGGATTTATCCTGTATAAGGTCAAAACAGGAAAATTCACTTAAAATCACATTATCTTTATTATGTCAAATTGGTATCTTGAATTAGACCGATCATAGCACAATAACGGGAACACGGACACATGATTTTCCTTACATTTTCTGATAATCTTTCCAAAAAGGAATATGAGAAATAAAGTTTAATCGACTACAGGATTTGTATTATTATTTATTTATTTACTGTATTTATTTGTTTACGTCACAGATGTGTTTCATAATAAAAATGATATTTGAGAGAGATCCAGGGAAATACTGATAACAATCTTATAACGACAGTCCAGCAATAACAAGGAAGATAACTCGTACGAAGCTCTTCAGTTATAGAAACAAGAAAAGGTCAGCTGCAAGAATGGCGGAAGTGAGTGTCTGCGATTTTTTCTCAAACGAATTATTTTTATTGAATAGGCAGTCACACATATTTTCTTAATTTATATTGACAATTTAAAGTCTTTTTGTTTAAATGTTGACAATTGGAGAAACAAACCTTTAACGTATTAGCTTACAAACCGTAAATAGTTGGGTAATTCCTCGTCGAAACGTCACATGACATAAAATCGCATGATGATAATGATGCAGTTATTGTTACAACTTATGATGTTTCTTATACAATAAAGAAACCATACCCAAAGAAGATACCAGAGCCATTATATTTAATCTGGCTTTTATAATAAGCAGGCGTCGTGCTAACCACAGAGAGATCCGACATCGGGTTTGTGTTTTGCCATGTAATCTTACCATTTAAACTTTTTTTTTTTTCAAATAATTTTCCTGGATTTGTTAATAGCAAAAGTTTGTAACCCGAAAATTTTTTTTGTTTAATTATCATTTGATATTTCCACACGGTATTTTCTGTTGTCATTTACTTCAGAAATTCAAATTTATTTTACAATATTTATTTTTGTAACGTCATTTGGATGATAATTTGGTACGTTAATGAATGATGATGGTGCCAAGAGTAATTTAGTTTTGTTGTAATTTTTAATTTCTACCGACATATCAGGTATTTGGCATCAAAATTTTACATGAAGAATGTACAGATATATTTCTTTTATAACACAACACTAAATTTCAATAAAATGTTACCATGAATGAAGGCAGAACATGTGCACGTTACTGAAAAAAGTTGAAAATACAAAGAAATTGTAGCAGATGAAGTTGTGAGGAAAGATTTTGACCTGAAAGTGTTTAAGACTGGACGCGTCTGGTGTGCTAACAGCGATCTGTGTGGCTGTATGTTTTTGGGTCTATCACCCTGTGAACGGCCAAGATCATTTTGAGGCAGGGTCTCCTTGTAGTAGTCTGTGACTACCTCTGTATAGCCTCACTGAACAAAATACGGGAGGCCTAGCCCAAGTTTCCCCTGGCCCTGACACCAGACATGGGCCATGAAACTTGGGTGAATGGGAGAATGTCATTCAGTGCAATAATATTAGGGTAAAGTGTCTTGCCCAAGGACACAACCAAAACAGCACAGAACTGTTTGTTTCTCAGCTTTCCAAGAAACAGCGACGGAGCGTCAAACCATACGCGTACCTAACCACACACCTTGGACCTGTATGATGGTTTGTGTCATGCAATGTTGGTGTTATAACATGATTCAGACATATGTTCTATATATACATTATGTATATATCAATCTTAAATGAGTTGTCATATGAGATATGAGATGAAAGGAGCCTTAGACATTTTTATTTTTGCATATTTTTTCCATAAAATCTCATGAAATAAAAACAAATTTAAGATACATTACCCAGAAGATTTCCATTTTGCCTGGTAAAAATGTGGAGAGCTTAACCAAACGGAGACATTTTCTTGTGCCGTTCACACGCATCATTATCCATATTATGTCTATGATGTCACAATCGATTTCTGATCAACCTGACCAATGAAGAATGCTCCAGAGTATTCGTCTGTACTATGCGGTCTAATTCACTGGATAACAGCCCGATAAGTGATAAAAGATGTGATAGTGCTGTTACTTAATTAGTATTACATGTACATTGATTCCTATGATGTTATAAACCTTTATCATGCATACAACATATTTATTTTCAGGAAATTAAAACATACCTGTCCAAATTGATGAAAACGTGAGTAGATATTGTTATGCAAATTTTTATGTCCCAGCCATAAAATAAGGGAGAGCATATAGTGTTTCCCATGTCCGTCATGTCGTGTTATGCTGCATCACATCCCATCCTGTACCGATTCAATGTAAACACTTAGCAACTTCATTCTGTGACAGAGTTTGGTCAGACTTTATTCAAAGGTCGAACTTCTTTCTGTGACAGATTTTGGTAAGACTTTATACAGAGGTCGAATATGAACACATTTTGGATATAGTGTGTTTCAGCATTCCAGTATCTAGGCCAAGGTCATGCTTGCTTTATATAGAAAATCATCAGCTGATTCAATGCAAACACTTGGCAATTTTATTCTTCCATGGAGTTTGGTAAAACTTTCTGCAAATATCACATGGCAGCGGAGGCATTTAAGTCTTGCAGACATTTTCTAATTTCATGATCCAGCTAATGTAAATGTATTATAAATGACAAGTTTGTGAGCAAAATTGGCTGTACTGTACCGTATGAATATTAAACCTACAATTTAAAGAAATCTTTTGCATTCATTTCATTAAGATACTAAGATTTCATATTAATATTAAACATGTTCTTCAGGTTGGTAAGTATGAATAGACTGTGGTATATCACAACCGGTGTAGGATTTGGCCAAGATGAGGGGGCCAGTAGACTCCTGCTGCATATCTATGACCCGGTTATAAACCAAGTGAAGCTGAATTGACTTCTATACCATTTGCCACCTCATCAGTGTACAAAGACTATAGTGCAGACAAATAACACCTGTCTATTTGTACAATTATACACACAACATTTGAGTGAACATTTCTGCTGCTCTGGTCATTTGTCTGGTGAAGATGACACACACAAATCATACACACGTTTTGATATAACAAAGTCTATTCACAAGATTTCATGTTTAAATATACAGTGAAGTATTGACAAGCAATTTGTCATATACATACATGTATATACATATATACCGGTATAAGCACAGAAAAATGAACATGTGAACAGCCCATAAATTAACAGGCATTCGTTAATTTTTGTGTAATTCATACAATACTTACAAATGGAGGCATGTCCTTAATTCGAAGATTTATTCCAAATGTTTTGATGTTTTCTTTGTTGCAGAGTTACAGGCCTTTATGCTATTTTGGTAACAGACAGAGATGGTGTTCCAGTTGTCAAGGGTAAGATGTTGTGGTTCACAATGCCTCAATGTGTTTTATGATTGGCACTGACAAGGGCAAGTAGATCTTGTATTCCACACAAGTTGTAAAATTTCTAGTTGCACTGTATATCTTTTAAGAACTTTTCCTAATGACTTGATTCATTTCAGCATTTAAATGTCTTTTCTGTGTTCATTTTGGACAAGTAAAGTTAGTAGAAATACCCTGGCCAATGTAAACATAGACATTCTAAATTAATGTATATAGACCAGGAACTGTAAGGTCATTGGATCATAGATTTTGCATATTGGGTATTGGGTTAATACACAAGTATGAACATAGTTTACATATAATTTCTGCTGCGATCACAATTACATTGCCTTGTATGGCTTATTTCTTGTCAATTTTTAAATGTACACAAATATTTTACACTGTTTGACTAATAAAACACAAACCTCTTGTGGTGCAATCAGGGTCACAGGCAGGTTATCAAATGGATCAGGCTAGATCTACATGTATATAGAATTTTCTACGAATTAAAAAGATGTCTCAAATTAAAAACTGCATGTTTGTGTTTATGGTAAAATTGTATTGTGCTTAACAGACGATGATAAACAATTCCCGTCAGGTTGTAAACCTTTATTGTGTTTCAACCAAAAACAAACAATCAACTATAATAATTCGTGCAACCTAGCCGGGCACTCATAGGCGGTACAGAATCAAAAACATAAACGCATTTAGTATCACGACAACAATAACCAAAAAACGTAAAGTTGCTTCATTTCAACATCTCAGAGTAGGAATTAACTTGCAGTTCAGTACATTGTCACATAATCACCAAATGTACAAACAATCACGCAATGACGGGTCCATTTTCCACAATGTCCGATAGATGTTGTAGGCCGTGTCGCGGCTTCCATGTTACATTAACCGGTTTCACTAAATGCCAACCTGGCAGAGTCATACCACAAGGCAGCGACAAGTTACGAGAAGAATTAACTGGGGTATATTTACAATACAAAAATGATTCACCAATTTTCTTCCCAAAATGGGGCAAAAATACTTGACCTCAAACCAGTGAAAAAAATTGAGTAATAAAGCCTCCCAGCTTATACAGGATAATTATCAAAAGATGTTCTTGGTTGCCCCTTGCTATATTGTAGGTTTTGTATGTTAACAGTGTCCTCAGAGCAGGCTCCAGAATTGGCTTTACGACAAGACTTCCTGTGTACCTTTAGTGCAGGAACAGAACAAGCCAACAAAATAGGTTTTAAGAAGAATAATGCAGTTGTCTGCATGTACCAAAACTATCAGGTATAAAGACAAAATGTTTTCAGGTTTGCATTATTCCCACTTTGTTCCACCGATGATGCCACAATAGTTTATTGATCAAGTTTAAGTGAATCATTGATTACATGTCAAAAAAACAGTAAATCAAATACATTTTTCATGTAAGGGAACAACCAACCAATTGAAAACATATATTTTTGAAACAGCCCCTGTGTATAGAACGTTGAGCCAAGGATAAAATGTCTGGCAGCCACTGATTGGCCAGTATGTTATGAGGTGAGAAAATAGATATGTAGCCTGATAGGTAACTATCAATAAGAAATGTTGATATAAATTTCCTAAGTCCGATTGGTTTTTTCCCCAAAAGTTCACGTAATAATAGTAAACAGGTAAACATTTAATATTTTTGAGAATTTTTACCGCGAAATTCACCTACAATTTGTATTTTCAAAATGGCTACCCTGGAGAAAATTTGAGCTGAAGGACCCAACTTTTTTTTTTGATTAGGTGTTATATCAGACCCTAAACTTTTGTTATAAACCATAATCGTCATATTCAATTCAAAAATTTGAATGGAATAATCCAAAACGTTAACACTAAGGTCTATGGGAAAACAATTGGTTGGTTGGTCTCTACAATGAAGTCTGAATGGTGTTGAACTGCTTCTGATAGCATAATGTCTAAGGTATTAAAATATCTAATTTTGAGGATTATAAAGACAAAGGTTGCCATTAATATTTCTGTCTTTGTTTTAGGTGGTACAAGTAAATTGTCATCCATTGACTGTGACATACATTGCAGAGAGTGATACAAATACGGGTGAGGATAATTGATTAACACTTCAAACAAGTCATTGTTCACATTTCCAAATTAGATGTATGCTGATTGGAATCTGTTGGAAAATCATAGTAAATTATCACTTAAACATGAACTTCTAATTATTGATTGTGTAATCAGTTGGTCAATGTTGCATTTAAAACATTTTAATGTTATGTGATTGCTTTGCAGAAAAAAGAAGACAAAAAAAAAAGAATAAATAAATTTAAAAAATGCAAAATAGAGTAAACTATGGTCATTTAATAATATATTATGTAAATTTCATTTATTACAATGATTATTTTAATCATGAACTTAACTTGGAAGATTCTCAGAAATGCTTCTTACATTAAAAGAAATGACCAAAATTATTATCACTTGACTTGAAATATTTTTCTTGTTAATTTTCATATTGCAGGCAACAATGCAACAATATATTTGTGTGAACACATTCCAACACAAATTCCTTTGCATCAAAGAATAGTTAGGGCCTGCACATTTTTCTTTTATTACATCATAGGAAACCCACAAGGCTCTGTTGAAGTTGATAGAGTCTGGCAGCTTTCCGATGATGGGCAGTGTAATGTACTCATTTTATATTCTTTGTATTCACAGGTTTGCTGTTGAGTTTAAAAGAAGATATGAAAGACATTTTAAATGACATTTCATCTGTTGTCATTACATCATAGAAGGAAATGTTACATTCACTTAACAGATGTAGTATTGACATAAGTTAATCTGATAGGGAAGTAACCCTGTTTTGTCTGTCATGATGGAGAGGAAACCAGGATTGATGGTTTGATACTGAAGTACATTTATAACCATTTTGCTTTTGCAAAGAACACCTGAAATAAAAGAAGTGCTTGTACTGAAATTATGTTGCTGATCTGATAATAAGTTAAAGTTTGCAGAGAGATAAAAACAAACCTGAGGTTTCATTTTTCTCTCTCAAAACCATAGTTTTTTTAGACACTGGGAAGTTTGTGTTATTAATTTCTTATTCTAAGTGTCAGTAATTGATGCTTAGAATCCATTAGTATTTAAAGTTTATTGCAGATTCTTCTTGTTAAATTTGTTAAATTGTCAACAAAGAAAACAACTCATGGTAGGTTTCCATATGTAAATGGCTAGATATCATCTATGCATGTGTAATTGTGTATACAGTGAATGATGAAGGGTGTGTGTGTGAGAGATGGGATTTTACAAGTCTGAAATCCTTGCTATTATACTTATGTTGAATTATGTAATGATATCATACTTATAGCATAACTGTTTCCATTCCCTTCAAAGGTTGTTTTATATGAAACTGTTGCTATAATCAAGTGTGAGTGGAGTTGAATAGCAAACATTATTTGATGCCCCAAACAACATTATGGTTTTTGTTGTCAAAAAAATAAATATTTATACTGTATATAAATAGGGGGAAAACTTAGTGAAGTTATGATAAACTACATAGAATGTAATTCATTTTCTTTCAAAACTTTGTAAATTGTTTCAAAATATGTTCTGGCAAAGTATTTATCATCTTTCCAGAATTATGCTAATGAAACTAAATGTATTAGTGTATAGGATCAATCTGTCCAAAAGTCACATACAGTAACATAGGTACAGCAGCTGTGAACATGGTATGAAAGGACAATTTAAATGTAGCCGATGAAGTGCAAAGGGTTTAATATGTGATAGAGAAAGTCACACAGTTGTATTTATGCTATATTACTGGTACAGAAATACAAAATATGAATAACTGGTGCAAAAATGTGGCATCTGGTGCAAAAAATTAAAATATATTGGATGCTTTAAGGATACACCTTGTACAAGATAAAGTGTAGATTGCAGTATTTATGTAATGGGGAAAGTCCAATGTTTTAAAATATTGATGAAGCCACAGAATAAATTTTTTTAAAATCTGTATACTTTTTAGTATTTTTTCATTTTTAGCTCACCTGGACCGAATGTCCATTGATATTATGTCATGGCGCGGCGTCTGTCGTCCGTCCGTCGTCATTTGCTTCAAATCGCTACTAGTAAAAAAGTTCTTATTGGATTTTGACCAGATTTGGTCAGAAACATCCTTGGCAGAAGGGGATAAGATTTTGCATAAATGGTGACTCTGACCCTGGAGGGGCAGGGCCAAATAGGGGAAATTGAGGTAATGCCTTTAAATCGCTACTAGTCATAAAGTTGTGAATGGATTTGAATTAATTTGGTCAAAAATATCATTTGGAGAAGGGTAACAGATTTTGCATAAACGGTGACGCTGACCCCCAGGGGCCCAATAGGGGAAATAGATGTAATGCCTTTAAATCGCTACTAGTCACAAATTTATGAATGGATTTGAACATAATTTGATCAGAAACATCCTTGGGGGAAGGGGAACAGATTTTGCATAAATGACGATTCTGACCTTTAAGGGCCAGACGGGCGGGACCCAATAGGGGAAATAGAGGTACACTGTAATTTCTTTAAATGGCTACTTGTCAAAAAGTTCTTTGGATTTTGACCAAATTTAGTCAGAAACATCCTCTGCCAAAGGGGATAAGATTTTGCATAAATGGTGACTCTGACTCCCAAGGGGCCAGAGAGGCGAGGCCTAATAGGGGAAATAGAGGTATTTGTTTTGTTTTGTTTTGTTTAACATCCTATTAACAGCCAGGGTCAATTAAGGACGTGCCAGGTTTTGGACGTGGAGGAAAGCCGGAGTACCGGAGAAAAAACAACAGCCTACGGTCAGTACCTGGCAACTGCCCCACATAGGTTTCGAACTCGCAACCCAGAGGTGGAGAAATAGAGGTAATTTCTTTAAATCGCTACTAGTGATAAAATTCTTATTGGATTTTGACCAAATTTAGTCAGAAACATCCTCTGCCAAAGGGGATAAGATTTTGCATAACTGGTGACTGACCCCAGAGGGGCGGGGTCGGATGGGGAAATTAAGGCAATTCCGTTAAATCACTAGTCAAAATTATGAATGGATTTGAACCCAATTTGATCAGAAACATCCTTGGGGGAAGGGGAACAGATTTTGCATAAATGGTGACTGTAACCCCCCTGGGGCATGAGGGGCCAAAATGTCCTGCATGGATTTGAACCAAATTTGGTCAGAAAGATCCTTTGGGGAAAGGAAAAAGATTTTGCATAAGTGGTTGCTATGACCCTCCATTCCATAACCAGCATCGCTGGAAGTTAAGGGATAAACAAAATTTCTTATGTAGAAATAGGGCCAAGGGTCTTTTCCCACTCTAAGGGACTTAGTGTCTTTAAACACAATTATGTTGTAAAAACCACCCCTAAGTTGTTTTTTTTACACACTTAGAGAGTCTGGACTATGTAATTTCTTTAAAGCAGTTCAGATCCCCACACTATAACCATATATAGCATTGTTCAAGATTGACAAATAGAGCTACGTATTAACGAATTGAACATGAACATTATTTTGACGTTTGGTCAAATCCAACCAGGTGAGCGATACCAGAGACATATAAATGTCTCTGGCGATACAGGCCCCATGGGCCTCTTGTTTTTCTAGTGCCTGTTATGAATATGAAGATGAACCATGAATCATCATACTTAACAACTTTCTTGACTTAGTTGGGAGTTTCCCGATTTCAGACTCCCTCTCCCGTGATTTTAATGCTAAACATGAATTTCACTCATACAACGTAAATTGAATACAGTCAGGGGCGTAGCTTCCTATACGCGGGTACTTAAATGCGTACAAATAATTTTGAACAACAAAAAATTCTGAAGCTTTGATTATCATTGATTTTTTTTTGTCCCTAAATTTGAGGCGAGTGGGTTTTGGAAAGTACAATAATAGGCTGTCTGCCTGAATAAAACTGTTCATGTACTTCTGAATTATAGCTCGTGATTGTTATTGATATGATTCATTCATATGTGTTGTTTGTTATGCTACTTTGCCTTCAAACTACTTTGTAGTTTCAAACGTCCTAATAAAAGAATTGACGAAATACAATCCAAATAGGCCCCCCCGGACCCGGCAACCCCACACCTGACAATCTCGCATCGACAATCCCACACCCGATAACCCCACAACCAACAACCCACACCTGACAATCTCACACCGATAACCCCACACCCGACAACCCCATACCAGACAACTCAACACTCGACAACCCCACACCTGACGATCTCACACCAAACAACCCCACACCGGAAAATCCCACACCCAACAACCCTCACCCAACAACCCCACACCCGACAACCCCACACCCAACAACCCCACATCCGACAACCCACACCTGACAATCTCACACCCAACAACCCCACACCCGACAACCCCACACCCGACAACCCCACACCCAACAACCCCACACCCAACAACCCCTCACCCAACAACCCCATACCCAACAACCCCATACCCAACAACCACACACCAGACAATCTCACACCCAACAACCCCACACCCAACAACCCCAAACTGGAAAATCCCACACCTAACAACCCCACATCCGACAACCCCACACCCAACAACCCCACACCCGACAACCCCACACCAAACAACCCCATACCCAACAACCCCAAACCAGAAAATCCCACACCCAACAACCCACACCCGACAACCCCACAACAAACAACCCCATACCCAACAACCACACACCCAACAACCCCACACCCGACAACCCCACACCCAACAACCCCACACCCAACAACCCCATACCCGACAACCCCATACCCGACAACCCCACACCCGACAACCCACACCAAACAATCCCATACCCAACAACCACACACCCAACAACCCCACACCCGACAACCCACACCCAACAACCCCACTACCGACAACCCCACACCCAACAACCCCATACCCAACAACCCCATACCCGACAACCCCACACCCGACAACCCCACACCCAAACAATCCCATACCCAACAACCACACACCTGACAATCTCACACCCAACAACCCCACACCCAACAACCCCACACCCAACAACCCCACACCCCAACACCCCACACCGACAACCCCACACCCCACAACAACCCCACACCCAACAACCCCATACCCAACAAACCCCATACCCAACAACCCCACACCCGACAACCCACACCAAACAACCCCATACCCAACACACAACAACCACACCCAACACAACCCCACACCCAACAACCCCACACCCAACAACCCCACACCCGACAACCCCACAACCAACAACCCCACACCCGACAACCCACACCCAAACAACCCCACACCCAACAACCCCACACCCGACAAACCCCACACCAAACAACCCCATACCCAACAACCACACACCAACAACCCACCCAACAACCCCAAACCGGAAAATCCCACACCCAACAACCCCACACCCAACAACCCCACACCCGACAACCTCACACCAAACAACCCCATACCCAACAACCCCAAACCGGAAAATCCCACACCCAACAACCCCACACCCAAAAACCCCACACCGGAAAATCCCACACCCAACAACCCCACACCCAACAACCCCACATCCGACAACCCCACAACCGACAATCCCACACCCTTCAATCTCACATCCAACAACCCCCACACCTGACAATCTCACACCCAACAATCCCACACCCAACAACCCCTCACCCAACAACCCCTCACCCAACAACCCCACACCCAACAACCCCTCACCCAACAACCCCACACCAAACAACCCCATACCCAACAACACCTGACAATCTCACACCCAACAACCCCACACCCAACAACCCCTCACCCAACACCCCAACACCCGACAACCCCATACCCAACAACCAACCCCACACCTGACAATCTCACACCCAACAACCCCACACCCAAAACCCCAAACCGGAAAATCCCACACCCAACAACCCCACAACCCACAACCCCACAACCGACAACCCCACACCCTTCAACCTCACATCCAACAACCCCACACCTGACAATCTCACACCCAACAATCCCACACCCAACAACCCCTCACCCAACAACCCCTCACCCAACAACCCCACACCCAACAACCCCTCACCCAACAACCCCTCACCCGACAACCCCTCACCCGACAACCCCACACCCAACAACCCCTCACCCGACAACCCCACACCCAACAACCCCACACCTGACAATCCCACACCCAACAACCCCACATCCGACAACCCCACACCCAACAACCCCACATCCGACAACCCCAAACCGGAAAATCCCACACCTGACAATCTCACACCCAACAACCCCACACCGGAAAATCCCATACCCAACAACCCCACACCCAACAACCCCATACCCAACAACCCCACACCCAACAAGCCCACACCCGGCAATCCCACATCCGACGATCCCACACCCTACAATCCAGATTGCGAGGTTGTGGGGCATATCAAATATCACATGTAAAAAAGAGAGTGTATCAACACGCTAGGCTACATATATATATAGATGACTAAACAAAAAAAATCCTATCTTATCCACATCACCACGGAAGTACGAGTGGTCATACTTCTAAAAAAAATGATGATATCAAGAGGCCAGGAAACATTGCTTATTGTTTACTTATTACTCATAAGAGCCACGATATCGTATTAAACTATATGTCCCTTCCTGTCGGGACGAAGGTGACCGGATAGAGGGTACTCGGAAAATGAGTTTTCAATGTAGTAGGATGAATTATATAACCCACGAAATATACTAAGACTACGGTCTTCATAGACCACAAAGTCCATGTAACAAGAATTTCTCCTTATATTCCAGTTTTATATACCATCCGTGAAAACCATACTTTATGATTTTTTTTTCTTCACGGAAATGAACTAAACCGAAATTAATTATCGCATCGTTTTATTATTCGATTTTATGAAACTGAACATGACGGCATACATGGAATAAAGATTTGATGTGGCATATGTCCAGATGACCCAACACATTAATATAAGTGACATAAAAGTAACGCTATCTCGTAGAGGTCTCAGATTATTTCCTAAGTTATGTATTGGTTACTTATCACATACAGTATATATGTTTGATACAGTATATAAATATGTATTATATATGTTTGATACAGTATATAAATATGTATTATATATGTTTGATACAGTATATAAATATGTATTATATATGTTTGATACAGTATATAAATATGTATTATATATGTTTGATACAGTATATAAATATGTATGATATTTTACGTATACTTAACAAATTACACGGAAGTTAAATTGAAATCAAACACCTACCATTCTATACGATTTAGATTTAGAATGTAATAACAGTTTAAACTCATTTTAATGTACACCTGTATATACTAGGTACTTATGATTAAATATAGAGTTATTCAGTAAGGTCTCTGTAGAAATGAATCGTCGACTTGTTTTGTGTAAATTACAGATGTACTGGCCGTTTGACGAAGGTGCTAGCTACGTACATATATATATGTATACACATCGTCCATGTACTATACTGTAGATTCTATATACCCCAGTACTACATTTTACATGGTTATAGTTTTTAATACCCATGCAATTATTATCTCTCCATTTACTTTTATAACCAACAAAACTTTATATTTTATTGAAAATATAGCATTTTCATGCAATCATGTTGTTGCTTGATGTGAACGTTTCACGGAACCCGTTATAGTAATGGCAAAAGTGTGATGACCGGAGTTCCCCAAGTTTTCACCAATCAAAACTCTCCCCACTTAGTGACACACGTATGTATTTACTATTGGTTACTTTCTAATACAAAAGATGATGCACATATATATACATTCATACGGAACTAAATGTCAGAAAAAAACTTAAACAGAAAAATGAAATAAGACAATGGTGGACAAATTTATCGTCATGACGAGGCATAGCATTGCTAGACCGATGGATAGCCGCATACTTAGTGTTGACTAAATTGAAGACATTTGTCATTAAGCAGACGAAACCATTTCTCGTATATCAAACTCGAAGTTGAAGTGGGAAGTGCCAGAATAATCAGGAACATGGACAGGTAAGATATAAAAACACAGATCATGACAAAACAAAAACAAAACAACAACGTTTATCTCGCATTTCCAGTTCATTCTACTTGGTAATTGTATGTTGCCATGTGAACGCCAGTTTCTCCTGTTTTGTGAATACACTAAAAACAACAACAACACCAAGATTACTCCAAGACTGGCTGTTGAGTGGATGTTCATGGTATCCGGTAAGATTAATTGAATTAATGAAATAATACATTATCACTAGATATGACTGTTATCACTGGATATGTCCGGAAACCTTATAACAAAGAACCACATGTGGGGTCTTTAGACGTAATCGTTCGTACCGTATGTACCGGTACATGTGATGACAGGAGACGTCATCGTTCGTACCGTATGTAGAGGTATGTGATGACAGGAGACGTCATCGTTCGTACCGTATGTAGAGATACATGTGATGACAGGAGACGTCATCGTTCGTACCGTATGTAGAGGTATGTGATGACAGGAGACGTCATCGTTCGTACCGTATGTAGAGGTATGTGATGACAGGAGACGTCATCGTTCGTACCGTATGTAGAGGTACATGTGATGACAGGAGACGTCATCGTTCGTACAGTATGTAGAGATACATGTGATGACAGAAGACGTCATCGTTCGTACCGTATGTAGAGGTATGTGATGACAGGAGACGTCATCGTTCGTACCGTATGTAGAGATACATGTGATGACAGGAGACGTCATCGTTCGTACCGTATGTAGAGGTACATGTGATGACAGGAGACGTCATCGTTCGTACCGTATGTAGAGATACATGTGATGACAGGAGACGTCATCGTTCGTACCGTATGTAGAGATACATGTGATGGACAGGAGACGTCCATCGTTCGTTACGGAGACGTCATCGTTCGTACCGTATGTAGAGATACATGTGATGACAGGAGACGTCATCGTTCGTACCGTATGTAGAGGTACATGTGATGACAGGAGACGTCATCGTTCGTACCGTATGTAGAGATACATGTGATGACAGGAGACGTCATCGTTCGTACCGTATGTAGAGATACATGTGATGACAGGAGACGTCATCGTTCGTACCGTATGTAGAGGTATGTGATGACAGGAGACGTCATCGTTCGTACCGTATGTAGAGGTACATGTGATGACAGGAGACGTCATCGTTCGTACCGTATGTAGAGATACATGTGATGACAGGAGACGTCATCGTTCGTACCGTATGTAGAGATACATGTGATGACAGGAGACGTCATCGTTCGTACCGTATGTGGAGGTACATGTGATGACAGGAGACGTCATCGTTCGTACCGTATGTACCGGTACATGTGATGACAGGAGACGTCATCGTTCGTACAGTATGTAGAGGTATGTGATGAGAGGAAACGTCATCGTTCTTACCGTATGTAGAGGTACATGTGATGACAGGAGATGTCATCGTTCGTACCGTATGTAGAGGTACATGTGATGACAGGAGACGTCATCATTCGTACCGTATGTAGAGATACATGTGATGACAGGAGACGTGATCGTTCTTACCGTATGTAGAGGTACATGTGATGACAGGAGATGTCATCGTTCGTAACGTATGTAGAGATACATGTGATGACAGGAGACGTCATCGTTCTTACCGTATGTAGAGATACATGTGATGACAGGAGACGTCATCGTTCGTACCTTATGTAGAGGTATGTGATGACAGGAGACGTCATCATTCGTACCGTATGTAGAGGTATGTGATGACAGGAGACGTCATCGTTCTTACCGTATGTAGAGATATGTGATGACAGGAGACGTCATCGTTCTTACCGTATGTAGAGATATGTGATGACAGGAGACGTCATCGTTCTTACCGTATGTAGAGGTATGTGATGACAGGAGACGTCATCGTTCTTACCGTATGTAGAGGTATGTGATGACAGGAGACGTCATCGTTCTTACCGTATGTAGAGGTATGTGATGACAGGAGACGTCATCGTTCTTACCGTATGTAGAGATATGTGATGACAGGAGACGTCATCGTTCTTACCGTATGTAGAGATATGTGATGACAGGAGACGTCATCGTTCTTACCGTATGTAGAGGTATGTGATGACAGGAGACGTCATCGTTCTTACCGTATGTAGAGATACATGTGATGACAGGAGACGTCATCATTCGTACCTTATGTAGAGGTATGTGATGACAGGAGACGTCATCATTCGTACCGTATGTAGAGATCCATGTGATGACAGGAGACGTCATCGTTCGTACAGTATGTAGAGATACATGTGATGACAGGAGACGTCATCGTTCGTACCGTATGTAGAGGTATGTGATGACGAGAAGTCATCGTTCGTACCATATGTAGAGATACATGTGATGACAGGAGACGTCATCGTTCGAGCCGTATGTTGAGGTACATGTGATGACAGGAGACGTCATCGTTCGTACCGTATGTAGAGATACATGTGATGACAGGAGACGTCATCGTTCGTACCGTATGTGGAGGTACATGTGATGACAGGAGACGTCATCGTTCGTACCGTATGTACCGGTACATGTGATGACAGGAGACGTCATCGTTCGTACAGTATGTAGAGGTATGTGATGAGAGGAAACGTCATCGTTCGTACCGTATGTAGAGGTACATGTGATGACAGGAGACGTCATCGTTCGTACCGTATGTAGAGATACATGTGATGACAGGAGATGTCATCGTTCGTACCGTATGTAGAGGTACATGTGATGACAGGAGACGTCATCATTCGTACCGTATGTAGAGGTACATGTGATGACAGGAGACGTCATCGTTCGTACAGTATGTAGAGATACATGTGATGACAGGAGACGTCATCGTTCGAGCCGTATGTTGAGGTACATGTGATGACAGGAGACGTCATCGTTCGTACCGTATGTAGAGATACATGTGATGACAGGAGACGTCATCGTTCGAAACGTATGTAGAGGTACATGTGATGACAGGAGACGTCATCGTTCGTACAGTATGTAGAGATACATGTGATGACAGGAGACGTCATCGTTCGTACCGTATGTAGAGGTACATGTGATGACAGGAGATGTCATCGTTCGTACCGTATGTAGAGGTACATGTGATGACAGGAGACGTCATCATTCGTACCGTATGTAGAGATACATGTGATGACAGGAGACGTCATCATTCGTACCGTATGTAGAGATACATGTGATGACAGGAGACGTCATCGTTCGTACAGTATGTAGAGATACATGTGATGACAGAAGACGTCATCGTTCGTACCGTATGTAGAGGTATGTGATGACGAGAAGTCATCGTTCGTACCGTATGTAGAGATACATGTGATGACAGGAGACGTCATCGTTCGAGCCGTATGTTGAGGTACATGTGATGACAGGAGACGTCATCGTTCGTACCGTATGTAGAGATACATGTGATGACAGGAGACGTCATCGTTCGAAACGTATGTAGAGGTACATGTGATGACAGGAGACGTCATCGTTCGTACAGTATGTAGAGATACATGTGATGACAGGAGACGTCATCGTTCGTACCGTATGTAGAGGTACATGTGATGACAGGAGACGTCATTGTTCGTACCGTATGTAGAGGTACATGTGATGACAGGAGACGTCATCGTTCGTACCGTATGTAGAGATACGTGTGATGACAGGAGACGTCATCGTTCGTACAGTATGTAGAGATACATGTGATGACAGGAGACGTCATCGTTCGTACCGTATGTAGAGGTACATGTGATGACAGGAGACGTCATCGTTCGTAACGTATGTAGAGATACATGTGATGACAGGAGACGTCATCGTTCGTAACGTATGTAGAGATACATGTGATGACAGGAGACGTCATCATTCGTACCGTATGTAGAGGTGCATGTGATGACAGGAGACGTCATCGTTCGTAACGTATGTAGAGATACATGTGATGACAAGAGACGTCATCGTTCGTGCCGTATGTAGAGGTCCGGTACGTGTGATGACAGGAGACGTCATCGTTCGTACAGTATGTAGAGATACATGTGATGACAAGAGACGTCATCGTTCGTGTCGTATGTTGAGGTATGTGATGACAGATGCATCAATTACATGGTTCGGACAATATTAACAGCATTGTTTGTGATAATTAACTCTGATGATGAACCGTAGTTCCTTTTTTCGTCATATTGATTATGATGTTTCTTTGTAGGATCTCTACAGAGAAAGGGAGACTAGATGACAAGGGGAGTAGAAGGATGTCTGTTCTTTTATCGAGATATCTGGACCGGGAATTTCACCTTGCACAAAATGTAGTGAACTTCAAGAGGAAAAGTCTGCTCGCGACTGAATGGTTGTCAAATGATGACAATAGTAATATGCATCAGTTTCATACTGGGAGTCGCTCGGAGGGCGTCAGCATGCTCAATTCTGATATTGATATAATGTATATAGATAGACTTGTAACAGTATTGTACCCTGACCAGCCTATAACCCAAAACAACCAACACAAGACAATTCTGCATATAAGAGGGGTGGACAATTGCCGACCTGGTTTTGTAGCTCTTGAGTTGTGTCGCGGAGGAAAGAAATGTCGACGAACACTATTGTACTCACTAGTAGAAGTTGGCGGTAAAGTATTTGTCTCAAGTGATATGTTCAGAGAACGAAACCGCATGCAACTAAAAGTAGGAAAGGTGCTAAGCAGGTCCAATGGTCCAAGTAACACACTCGATATTTTGTCAGGTATTGACACCGTCGTTTGCTTCCCGTGTGATAATTGGCCCAGAGAAGCCGATGATTGGATATCTCGCACACGTCTTCATGGTTGGCCAAGTGAAAACTTGATTAGCAAAATTCGGCAAAAAGGCTGTCACCTTGTCCCAATAGGAGACAAATGCTACGAGAACACGGGTTTACAGTGGCGGCTCACATTTGTAACTGCGGAGCGACGTTTGGTCCATTCACTTAGTCACATCCAATTCCAAGTGTACATCCTGCTGAAATATTTCTTAAAACAGATACAAGGAACATTGAAGGACACCATTGGTGATGCAGATATACTGTGCTCATATTTTATGAAAACTCTGATATTTTTCGCAGTCGAAAACTCCCGCCATCTGTTCTGGCAGGAGAGGAACTTGTTTTACTGTTTCTGGTTTTGCTTCAATATACTGATCGAGTGGGTATTGGTAGGGTACTGTCCAAACTATTTCATCCCTACCAACAACATGTTCCAAAGGAAAGTCCACGGGCAACACCAACAAAAGCTATTGGAAATTCTAAACAAATATCACAGGATGAAATGGATGTGTCTCTCAGTTGGGAAGTACTTTCCTCCCATTGCAAACAGTTTGTTCAATGCCAAGACACAAGCAGAACTTCAGTTTTCAAATGTTACACAGGAAATCGACTTTAATATGGATATCGCAGTCAGGAGCAGTTGCAGGAAAGGTACTATTGATACTCGGAATCCATTGAAAACGATGGCGAAGGCGCTACATTTAATGTCGAAATCACAAACACAATGTGACGAGGTCAGGTCATACTGTTGTGCCATGGAAATGCTGTCCCAAATAGCAGGCAACCGCGTTAATCAAGGAAACGCAGAACCAGTCACAGGCAACAAATCAAGGTATACAAATATTAGAAAATGCAAACGTTGGATGATTCCGTGGGCATCACTCGGAACTAATATGCTGTATCTTGCTACTTTTTACTTCCTGTTAGGAGACTTCAGAAAATCACTGCAGATGTGCGAAGAAGTGGCGAAGCTTGCGTCTTGTTTCAAGAATAATGTGATACATAGATCACAAGAAGAAAAGGCAAGATATGTTCAGAAATACTCTGGACATGGACACACCTTACTATCTAGGTGTAAGAAAGAATTCATCGACATCTTAATGTTTTCAAAAGAAGAACCTTGGCTATGTCTTCCCCAGCTTCATTCAGAACTATCGAATTGCACACATCACATACATATCCCGCCCCTTCCTTATGCCCTGTTTCTGTCATTTCTGTGCCGGCATGAACTTGGAGACACCAGAAGGCGTGATGCTGCACTAGCCGACCTCATAGTGGTCAAGTATGATCGCGAGCAAGGTGGACATCGGAATAGGATGTTAATAACATTTCTGGAAATATGTTACCAAACTATAGGAGACACTCGCAGGGCAGCCAGGGCCTACCAGGACTCGCAAGACGCTTTGGCTGCTGGTAACTTTCCGTAGATGTGAAAGCTGAACTTGTACCAATTTGCGAGGATGGTTATGTGTGCTTAATTTAGATAAGAAGTGATAGGTATTATTTCAGTAAAAAAAAAAAAAATATATATATAATTAAGGAGATATCTATAAAACAATATAATGTGTTAGGCCTACGATGACTTTCTTGTGACCAGGAGCCGTTCAGCACAAAATTCCCAGTGTAAAATTTTAATGTTTCAACGTGTGATATGAGTAGTAACTTCTGTCAATGTTTCAGAGGACACTGACAATCAGAAAACGCTAGGTCCGTTTAATTGTTTTTTCCCCCATTGATTCTATTTCATTAGCTCTGTCGACATTTTGATTTGTTTTCTGTTGTATTCCAAAAAAGCATAATGCCAAGCGTACAATGAAACTGCTGGTTGATTATTTACCATGTTATAGAGGTACTACGCAAAATAAAACACAGACCCACTTGTATGACGAATAATCAAGTACCCAATCCGCCTTGAAATAGCAGGAGATAAACCTCATCTTTGTTTCCCAAAGTGATTCAATTAAAGCACTTAATGATTGCTTGCAGACCAAATATTGAGATGTGCAGATGGGTGTTACTATAACTCCTTAGTGACTGTTGTGATGAATGATAGCAAATAGAGAGCACCCATACACATTGAGTACATACTCGACACGATCATACTGTCAGCTATTCATAATACAGTAAAACTTAACAAATCCCACCTGATCAGAGGGTTAAGTTCTTTATATAAGAAATTCGTTATGGGATCAAACAATATGAACGTGCAAGTTTGGGCCAAATTTTGTGATTTTGATTTACTTCGTAAAAATCCGAAATTTGAATTACTAAATAGTAAGACTGTCTAACGTTTTCCTTACTGTATTACTGTATAACAAACCGTTGTTACGTTTTCCTTACTGTATTACTGTATAACAAACCGTTGTTACTTGATTTCTTTACTGTATTACTATATACCACACTGGTATTACTTGATTTCTTTACTGTATTACTGTATAACTCACATGTGTAACTTGATTTCTTTACTGTATAACTCACAAGTGTAACTTGATTTCTTTACTGTAATCTGTATATCACACATGTGTAACTTGATTTCTTTACTGTATTACTGTATAACACACTGGTATAACTTGATTTCTTTACTGTATTACTGTATAACACAACAGTATAACTTGATTTCTTTACTGTATTACTGTATAACACACTGTTATAACTTGATTTCTTTACTGTATCACTGTATAACACACTGTTATAACTTGATTTCTTTACTGTATCACTGTATAACACACTGTTATAACTTGATTTCCTTACTTTATTACTGTATAACACACTGTTATAACTTGATTTCTTTACTGTATTACTGTATAACACACTGTTATAACTTGATTTCTTTACTGTATTACTGTATAACACACTGTTATAACTTGATTTCTTTACTGTATCACTGTATAACACAACAGTATAACTTGATTTCCTTACTTTATTACTGTATAACACACTGTTATAACTTGATTTTTTTACTTTATTACTGTATAACACACTGTTATAACTTGATTTCTTTACTGTATCACTGTATAACACACTGTTATAACTTGATTTCTTTACTGTATTACTGTATAACACACTGTTATAACTTGATTTCTTTACTGTATCACTGTATAACACAACAGTATAACTTGATTTCTTTACTGTATAACTGTATAACACACTGTTATAACTTGATTTCTTTACTGTATTACTGTATAACACACTGTTATAACTTGATTTCTTTACTGTATTACTGTATAACACACTGGTATAACTTGATTTCTTTACTGTATTACTGTATAACACAACAGTATAAATTGATTTCTTTACTGTATTACTGTATAACACACTGTTATAACTTGATTTCTTTACTGTATTACTGTATAACACACTGTTATAACTTGATTTCCTTACTTTATTACTGTATAACACACTGGTGTAGCTTTATGTCAATACACAGATGAGTTGTAAAGCTAAAGTAATGCAATACAAAATCTTTAAAGTGTGAAACCCTGGTGTGATTTTTGCGCTGTAGTGGAGAAAGTTAGTCTTTATAGCTCGACAGAATGATAAATTGTGCTGAGCCATAATGTATTGATTGAAACTCGAAGAAAAAATAAAGCCTTATAGAGAAGATATATGTTTTTTGACAAGTATTACAGGATAAAATCCAAACTCTTTTTAATCAAGGGATGATAACCCTATTGCTAAGTTTGATGATAATTGGATAATATTTGTGGGAGTTGCATGGAAATTGGCGATTGCTCTTGGCCGAGCCCTTAAGGCATTTAACCTTATTACCAAGTTTGAAGAAAATCTGTTAACTGTTCCAGTTTTATCATGGAAACAGCAGAAAACATCATTTTTAGCCCAACATCATCAGATGGTGGGCTATTCAAATCGCCATGCGTCCGTGGTCCGTCTGTCCGTCACTCCATCCGTAAACAATTCTTGTTATCGCTATTTCTCAAAAAGTACTGCAGGGATCTTTCTCAAATTTCATATGTAGGTTCCCCTTGGTGCCTAGTTATGCATATTGCATTTTGAAACCAATCGGAAAACAACATGGCCGACAGGCAGCCATCTTGGATTTTGACAATTGAAGTTTGTTATCGCTATTTCTCAGAAACTAATCAAGGGATCTTTCTGAAATTTCATATATAGGTTCCCCTTGGTGCCTCGTTATGCATATTGCATTTTGAGACCAATCGGAAAATAACATGGCCGACAGGCAGACATCTTGGATTTTGACAATTGAAGTTTGTTATCGCTATTTCTCAGAAACCAATTAAGGGATCTTTCTGAAATTTCATATGTAGGTTCCCCTCGGTGCCTTGTTATGCATATTGCATTTTGAGAATAATCGGAAAGCAACATGGCCGACAGGCAGCCATCTTGGATTTTGACAATTGAAGTTTGTTATTGCTATTTCTCAGAAAGTACTGAAGGGATCTTTCTCAAATTTCATATATAGGTTCCCCTTGGTACCTAGTTATGCATATTGCATTTTGAGACCAATCAGAAAACAACATGGCCAACAGGCAGCCATCTTGGATTTTGACAATTGACGTTTGTTATCGCTATTTCTAAGAAAGTAGTGAAGGGATCTTTCTCAAATTTCATATTTAGGTTCCCCTTGGTGCCTAGTTATGCATATTGCATTTTGAGACCAATCAGAAAACAACATGGCCGACAGGCAGCCAGCTTGGATTTTGACAATTGAAATTTGTTATCGCTATTTCTCAGAAAGTAATAAAGGGATCTTTCTCCAATTTCATATGTAGGTTCCCCTCGGTGCCTAGTTATGCATATTGCATTTTGAGACTAATCGGAAAACAACATGGCCGACAGGCAGCCATCTTGGATTTTGACAATTGAAATTTGTTATCGCTATTTCTCAGAAAGTAAAGAAGGGATCTTTCTCCAATTTCATATGTAGGTTCCCCTCGGTGCCTAGTTATGCATATTGCATTTTGAGACTAATCGGAAAACAACATGGCCGACAGGCAGCCATCTTAGATTTTGACAATTGAAACTTGTTATCGCTATTTCTAAGAAAGTGCTGAAGGGATCTTTCTCAAATTTCATATGTAGGTTCCCCTCGGTGCCTAGTTATGCATATTGCATTTTGAGACCAATCGGAAAACAACATGGCCGACAGGCAGCCAGCTTGGATTTTGACAATTGAAGTTTGTTATCGCTATTTCTCAGAAAGTAATAAAGGGATCTTTCTCCAATTTCATATGTAGGTTCCCCTCTGTGCCTAGTTATGCATATTGTATGCATTTTGAGACCAATTGGAAAACAACATCGCCGACAGGCAGCCATCTTGGATTTTGAGAATTGAAGTTTGTTATCGCTATTTTTCAGAAAGTACTGAGGGGATCTTTCTCAAACTTTTTTTGTAAGTTCCTCTTGGTCTGTAGTTCTGCATATTGCATCTTGGGACCAATAGGAAAACAACATGGCCGACAGGCAGCCATCTTGGATTTTGACAATTGAAGTTTGTTATCGCTATTTATCAGAAATTGCTGAAAGGATATTTCTGAAATTTCATTTGTAGGTTGCCCTCTGTGCCTAGTTATGCATATTGGATTTTGAGACCAGTCAGAAAACAACCTGGCCGACAGGCAGCCATCTTTTATTTTGACAATTGAAGTTTGTTATCGCTATTTTACAGAAGGTACTGAAGGGATCTTTCTCAAATTTCATATGTAGGTTCCCCTCGGTGCCTAGTTATGCATATTGCATTTTGAGACTAATCGGAAAACAACATGGCCGACAGGCAGCCATCTTGGATTTTGACAATTGAAATTTGTTATCGCTATTTCTCAGAAAGTAAAGAAGGGATCTTTCTCAAATTTCATATGTAGGTTCCCCTCGGTGCCTAGTTATGCATACTGCATTTTGAGACTAATCGGAAAACAACATGGCCGACAGGCAGCCATCTTAGATTTTGACAATTGAAACTTGTTATCGCTATTTCTAAGAAAGTGCTGAAGGGATCTTTCTCAAATTTCATATGTAGGTTCCCCTCGGTGCCTTGTTATGCATATTGCATTTTGAGACCAATCGGAAAACAACATGGCCGACAGGCAGCCAGCTTGGATTTTGATAATTGAAGTTTGTTATCGCTATTTCTCAGAAAGTAATAAAGGGATCTTTCTCCAATTTCATATGTAGGTTCCCCTCTGTGCCTAGTTATGCATATTGTATGCATTTTGAGACCAATTGGAAAACAACATCGCCGACAGGCAGCCATCTTGGATTTTGACAATTGAAGTTTGTTATCGCTATTTTTCAGAAAGTACTGAGGGGATCTTTCTCAAACTTTTTTTGTAAGTTCCTCTTGGTCTGTAGTTCTGCATATTGCATCTTGGGACCAATAGGAAAACAACATGGCCGACAGGCAGCCATCTTGGATTTTGACAATTGAAGTTTGTTATCGCTATTTATCAGAAATTGCTGAAAGGATATTTCTGAAATTTCATTTGTAGGTTGCCCTCTGTGCCTAGTTATGCATATTGGATTTTGAGACCAGTCAGAAAACAACCTGGCCGACAGGCAGCCATCTTTTATTTTGACAATTGAAGTTTGTTATCGCTATTTTACAGAAGGTACTGAAGGGATCTTTCTCAAATTTCATATGTAGGTTCCCCTTGGTCCCTGGTATTGCATTTTGAGACCAATCCGAAAACAACATGGCTGATAGACAGCCATTAACGCTAAATCTTAAAATATATAGGTTCCCCTTGTTTGAAAAGTACTAGAGGGCTGTTTCTGAATTTACACAGATTAGTAAGATTTAGAGGAAGGGAAAAGTAGAGAAAAGATCAATCTGACATGGAACCTATAAAGATCATTCAATGGTGGGCGCCAAGATCCCTCTGGGATCTCTTGTTAGTAAATGAAGGGGCAATAACTCTGTCAAATAAAGTCTGGCAAAAGTGGCAATTAAATTTGGAAAGCACTTTAGACATTTAACCTTATTACCAAGATTGAAGAAAATCTGTTAACATTTGTTACAGTAAGTATACAGCAACAAAGCATGACAGACAGATGGAAAAAGAGGGGAATAATTTATCATAATTAGCATTACTGAAAAAAAGAAATGGGTTGTTCATTCAAAATTGTCCAAAAACGTTTGGGATAAGATTGTTACTTCAGATCCAAATCCCTAAAATGTCTAATATAGGACATCACCTAACCAATAATGCCCTTAGGAGGCATCTGAGAGTGGGCTCCTGTACAATGGAGGGTGTTCGTCCTCAGGACACCAAAACTGATTTGGTTCCAAATTCCAACATTGCACATTTCCAATCTACCCTTTCTTTTCTGTTGGAGCTTGACATGTTCGTATGACCCAGAATGAGAAATTTAATGATCTAGGGTCAGACCCTGGGGTTAATTTTCCATTCTTGGTCATAGGAATGTGTTGACGTCCACTTTAAACTTTAGAGACACAGACTGTTGTTTTACAGATTTGATACTTGTATAGAGTGGTCCATTAGGTATGCTTTATCACCCAAGTGTCGTCCCTAGAATCTTAATGATATTTGGTCCAATTATGTTGGAGATTCCATGATCATAAAACAAATACAGCTGTACGATTCTTTACTGGCGAAATGCCTTTTTAAGATTTATTTAGGAAATATCTAAGACTGATAAAATTCATGCTTATTGAAAGCATAGTTATGTTCTCAGTAATAATGATAACGACAGAAAGAATGCCAACTATTACAAACATGTACACATACAGTTGTTTTCATTTCCCCCAGTTTTGAAAAAAATACCGTATTTATTCCAATAAACAACTCATGGGCTAGACATTATAGGGTGGGAGAGTGTTTATAACAATGAATATTTAATTGTATTATCTAAATCTATCATTTATCCCTTCACTGCTGAGTTTAGACATAAATGAGTAGAGGCATCTGTAATTTGATGTAACTGATAGCTATAATGGATGGTTCCCATTACGTCTTTATCATTTGAGAAAAAGAACGCAAGGAACCAATTCATGACTTAACTTTTAATAATTTTGTAAAATATTGTAAGATTTATCAAATAAACAAAAACTTACAAAACATTAGAGATTTTGTTTCCTAAATCACACAGTATACAAACATCCAAAGGTGATATGAAAGATGTTTTACACTGAAAGTAATTCAAAGGGAAGTAAGTCAGTTGTACATCACACAGAAAATACATAAACATTTTTATTATTACAGGGTTATTAAGCTGGATAAAAGGAAATTGCACTAATACAATTATAAATGAATTCTTATAAGTCACTTGTATAAATTTAGAGCTGAACAATTAGAACACAGTGACTTAGAAAACCATCCCAGTTATAGGACTGTAAAACATTAAATCATGCAAAATATTATGTAACTGAGTTATCAGTTTTAAATCATAGTTTAATACACAGTTCAACTGAATTCACCTTTGTCATGTAACATCAGCAATATAATAAGTTATCTTAATCCCCTGTTTTTATCCTCTTCCCTTTTAAAAAAAATTGGGTGCTCCATGGTAATTCGCCACAATGGATCTCTATATAAAATTACCATGTGTTATACACAATGTATTTGTTCTCTTTCAAAGATGAAAATGCAAAAGTGGTAAAAATTCCCTGCTTTAAAATACAATGGAATCTAAATCCACCATATTTATATGCTCTTTCCATGTGAAATGTACCAGTAATAAAATTTCCCTATTTTACAGTTTCATGTACATATCTCAAGAGAGAAACATGTCTTGTGTGTCCATAACAAAATACAGCAAAAAGATGCAGCAGAAAGAAAAGAAAATAAGTAAGGTATTAATAAAGCTATATACCTGAAGTTAAAGCTATGCACTTTCTCTAAAAACTACTGTATATATAGGTACCTTTGTATCAGTGATGATTCATCTTCAATATTTTTTCTATAACTTCTCCAATGTCATTAGGATGGACATATAAATGACTTAGTAAGTGTGAAATCAGGAAAGAACTCCACAATAAAAAAAAAATATTTTGATAGAATGATATATTTTGCTTTCAAGTGCAATAGGAGAATTGTATAATAAAGAAGCCGGTAGGTGGGAATAAAATGTTTGGCTTCCTGGAAACTTACTTGTAGCTTTATGCTAAATAACAAAATCAAATTACATTAGTGAAAAATAATATCGGTGGTTGGGTTCAACATCATCATGCACACAATCTGACAAAACAAACAAGAGGCCCATGGGGCCTGTATTGCCCACCTGGTTGGATAAGACCAAATGTCAAACTTATGTTCATGTTCAATTCGTTTTATTTGTAAATCTCAAACCATGCTAAATATGGTTATAGTGTGGGGAATCCCAGCTGCTTTAAAGAAATAACGAAGTCCAGACTCTCTAAGGGTCTGAAATACCTCAAGAATTGTTTTTAGAACATGCATTCATTTCTTTATGACTATGCAAAATCTGTTCCCCTTCCCCCAAGGATGTTTCTGACTACATTGGGTTCAAATCCATTCATAACTTTATGACTAGTAGCAATTTGAAGGAATTACCTCTATTTCCCATATGGGGCTCCGCCCATTTGGCCCCTCGGGGGTCAGAGTCACCATTTATGCAAAATCTGTTCCCCTTCCCCTAAGGATGTTTCTGACCAAATTGGGTTTAAATCCATTCATGACTTTATGACTAGTAGCAATTTAAAGGAATTACCTCTATTTCCCCTATTGGGCCCCACCCATTTGGCCCCTCGGGGGTCAGAGTCACCATTTATGCAAAATCTGTTCCCCTTCCCCCAAGAATGTTTCTGACCGAATTGGGTTCAAATCCATTCATAACTTTCTGACTAGTAGCAATTTAAAGGAATTACCTCTATTTCCCCTATTGGGCCCCGCCCCTTTGGCCCCTCGGGGTCAGAGTCACCATTTATGCAAAATCTGTTCCCCTTCCCCCAAGGATGTTTCTGACCAAATTGGGTTTAAATCCATTCATGACTTTATGACTAGTAGCAATTTAAAGGAATTACCTCTATTTCCCCTATTGGGCCCCACCCATTTGGCCCCTCGGGGGTCAGAGTCACCATTTATGCAAAATCTGTTCCCCTTCCCCCAAGAATGTTTCTGACCGAATTGGGTTCAAATCCATTCATGACTTTCTGACTAGTAGCAATTTAAAGGAATTACCTCTATTTCCCCTATTGGGCCCCGCCCATTTGGCCCCTCGGGGGTCAGAGTCACCATTTATGCAAAATCTGTTCCCCTTCCCCAATGGATGTTTCTGACCGAATTGGGTTCAAATCCATTCATAACTTTATGACTAGTAGCAATTTAAAGGAATTACCTCTATTTCCCCTATTGGGCCCCGCCCATTTGGCCCCTCAGGGAGTCAGAGTCACCATTTAGACATAATCTGTTCCCCTTCCCCAAAGGATGTTTCTGACCAAATTGGGTTCAAATCCATTCATAACTTAATGACTAGTAGCAATTTAAAGGAATTACCTCTATTTCCCCTATTGGGCCCCGCTCATTTGGTCCCTCAGGGGTCAGTCACCATTTTATGCAAAATCTGTTCCCCTTCCCCAAAGGATGTTTCTGACCAAATTGGGTTCAAATCCAACTTCATGACTAGTAGTGATTTAAAGGAATTACCTCTATTTCCCCTATTGGGGCCCCGCCCCTCCAGCCCCTTGGGGGTCAGAGTCACCCTTTATGCAAAATCTGATCCCCTTCCACCAAGGATGTTTCTGACCAAATTTGGCCAAAATTCAATAAGAACTTACAGACGGATGGACGACAGACGACGGACGCCGCGCCATGACATAAGCTCACCGGACCTTTGGTCCAGGTGAGCTAAAAACCAATTATTATCATTTGAAAACTTAACTAATTTGATTTCATTTACATGTATCAATAAGTTTATTACCGAACATTTAATTTTAACCCAGTAAACAAAATTTGTTAGCTTTTTTATATTGTTCATGGCTGTATGATACTAGAGATTTATTCAATGGTTCAGGTTTTTTTAACAGTTTTTATAAATCAAAGTTTTAAGAAAAAAATCAATGTATTTCTTAATGGAGATGGTGTTACCAAAATGGACCAAAATTTTCTTTGTTAATTTCTAGTAAAGATATCTATTTGTTTTCAACCCATCATGATCGAAAATGGTAGAAGACAGGAAACCTGGAAGACACTGACTCAACCAACTCCAGTCTATCTTCTACAGAGATTAGCGTGCTGATAGAAATTTACTCAACAGGAGAAACATGTCAACAAAGTAAAGTGTATTAAAACAATTGTAAATCTTGTTTATAGGATCTAGAGGGCAGTTACACTTTGGCAGTCATGCTGTTTTTTAAACAAAATAAATATATTATAAAAGCAATGTTTAAATAACATATAGTCAACATTTATCACATATTATCAAAAATGACTACAAATTTCCCATTTGATAAGATGGGATGATTGATTTTGGATTTTGGAATTCATTGACTTGTATCATGCGCAAATATATTCATTTACAAATGACTTTGGTAAACATACCACACAACAGTAAACTGCTATAAAATATTGTATACATGAAGTCAATGTCAATACACAAAAAGATGATACACACACTGAAAACATCGAAACAAACAAGAAAAGTTGTATGAATCGACACACAAGAGATAGGAAGTTAAACAAGGTATAATGGACAAATATTTCCTCTACCACATGTGGCACCTACCGTGGTGCCCCTCGCCCTGTTAAATCAAGATTCAAGTAAAATGGTGGGTGACACAGGGACTTAGCACAAATTCCCGAACCATGATCCATAAACAGGATACATGTAGTACATATACAGTACCTGGAACAGTTGGTCGGAAACTCGTGCCAACTCCCTGTGCTAGGTGATGGTGATTTATTCCCACCCCAGAATGTGTAAATGTTTTTCGTATACGGCCACTTTCAAGTGTCCAAAGAGATCAGTGATGTGTTTATGTCAGTTTCTTTCAGGTTTGACTAGTGTAACCATTTCAACTGGACACGCAAAATTGTTCATCTGGCAAAATACAAAGTACATGTCATAAAAATCTTTTGATCTTCAATTCTTGATTTTTGGAATGGAAAATATTAACATAACTCATTATCTCATTCACTTAAGTAGATAAAATGGATTATCATTTCTTTTTTCTCACATTGTAGAAAAAAACACATGCTATACAATTAAAGACTATCATCAGCAATTAACATCAGACAACTAAATTATCTAAATATAAAAATTATAAAAATATGTACAGTGTTGATATTTTTTTCTTTAACAAATTTTTACATGCCACAATTTGATTATGCCTACAATTACACAAATACATTCTGGCTTTACATTGACAAACTATTTTTTTCACAAAATAAATGCAATTATTTAGAACAATCCTAGATTAATGAATCAAGGATAATACTTCATTCATCAAAAACAGACAAGCCATACAAAATACTCAAAATTAATCTGAAAAATAATTAAGTAAATTATCATTACAATGATTTTGCTGATAAGCACAGATATACATTTTTTGTCTCTGTTGAAAAAATGTCCTTGATGTAAATCTGTAATTCTTATTTTGATTAAATTCACATTGTTTTTACACTGAAACATTCAAAGTACTTTTCGTGACAAAATTCCATACCTTTTCTTTTAGACAAGTACAGATCTGTATAAAGCACTAATAAATTAAACATGTACATTAAAACATAAAGTATAAACTGAACTTCAACAATCATCAAATAATCCAAAATGGTGGATTTGTGAAGTTACAAGCAGTTAGATATGACTTTGCACAAAAGCTAAATACAAGAACAAAATATTGACAACCACACATCATTGACGCCCAGCATCAGTTGTGTAAATAATTCAAGTACCACCAATAGGAAAACTTTGACTCCAGATAAAATTATTTCCAAAAGCACCACGATAAATGTAATAACAATGAGTAGTAATAAATTGACTTGCTGACAATATAAAGCAGTAGTATCTCCCACACACACAATTTTATCAGGCCAACCTGATATTGGCTACATCATGGCTGAATTCATGAAAAATATTGGAATCACTGGGTATTTCATTACTTTGGATCAGATATATACATTTTAATCTTAAACAAAGCATAGAATATAAGCTTGCAACTATGATATCTACATGTAAACAATAAAATTGATTACAAGGCCTTTTTCACATATTGAGCCTTTACAACACTAAGTATAGATACATGTAGGTTATGACCAGACATGTTAATGCTGCAGAATGGCCACATTGAAGCAGTCCTCTTGTATTTAGACTATGAAGCTAAAGATGAAATACAGTAAAACCCTGCTAACTTGAACTGCTAGGGACCATGTTAATAGATCGAGGAATACGAGGTATTCAAGTTATCGGAGGTTAGTCCGATACCATTATAGGTACGGTACTAATTGTATGTATGTTACATTACACTCAATGAATGACTACTCGGTAATGTCACCGATAGTTGTGATTTATCATGGTTTTTTAATTACTGTAGTAAAAAAGGGAAAATATAAAGATTTGACTACATTTGATTATTTAAACAAATATTTAACCTGAATGATTCAGTCATCCAGTTCCAAGAAAACAATTTGCTCAAAATATTGCAAAAGCTTACTAGAACATGGTTGATCTGAACTGACGGAATCACAAAAAAAATAAGTGCAAATGTTTTCCGATATTAAAAATTAAGTGACCACTGTTGCGCATAATCCTCTATTACCTTCCCTTAATATCGACATTCCGTAATTTTGTTTTTACACAAAAATAAAAGGTTCTGATTGTACAGCAAATTCATACAAACTTAAAAGAAATTTATCCATAAAATCATAATTAGAATGAAAAGATGGTAGTGAATGTGTGTACTGGTAATCAAGCCACTATGTGTAACACAGGTAAAAATTGACGGGTGACCACCTGTTTGACGAGGTAGGATTTATGCAGACAAATATTAGTTTGTGGAATATGGGGTATCCAACGTTAATGTAAAAATATACAAGGACATTGTTGGGACCAAGCAAACAGTTAGACGATTATGGGGTATTTGAGTAATGCAAGTTTGAGTAAGTGGGGTTTTACTGTATATTTAAAGCAGTTACTTATATAATTTCATGATATAACAAAATAACACCCAACAATATACCCTCACTGTTTAAATCTGTTGGAATTACTCCATTATAATTATACCATTGCACATTTAACATTCCAATTAATGATGATATTCAAGGTTTATCTTCTGAACTGAAATATTCTAATGTTTCAGGTTTGTTTTCTGAACTCAAATATTCTTAGGCTTGAAATTTAATCTTCAATTTAGAAAAGTTTGATTTGTTTCTGTCATATATTAACTTGAATATTGCAGTTAGAAAAAGAAAATGTTCTATTTAATGACATTTCTGTGAATATCATATAAACAGTATACTGTATATACGCTAACTAACATTTGGTTTTTTACTGTAGTTAAAATGGTATAAATTTCTTAGTCAACATAACAAGAGAAAAGTTATAAAATTACGATATTTTACTCAGGGAAATTTTATGATTTAAACTACCTTCATTGAACTGTAAAGGAAATAAAATACATTATATTTATGAATTTTTGTCTTTCTAGTTACACAAACAATTATTAGAACTAAATATATCACAGCAATTTGCTTGTAAATCTAAACTTAGTTGTCACGTCAGCTGACCAAGTGCCCTGTATGAACATCCATGGTTCGGATTTCAGATTTAGGATCGGGTGACCTTGAACTCCAAGAAGTTGTATCACAAAGGTCAATTTGAGGACAGTGTTCTGCATCAATAGAGCAAGTGGATTGTATTGACCAGAATTCCTCTGTTAAATTGTCAATCCAAGATTCCAAAGCGGTTCCTGTCTTTTTACTATTAGATATAGCTTCATTTAAAAACAAGTTGGATGCGTTAATTTTCAGGACATTCCTGAATTCTGAGAAGTCCTTTGATGCGTAAAATTCCTTTGGCCCACCATGAGATAATTCTGCTTCCACTGGATTAATAGGTTGGCCATTCAACATTGTGAGAGGAATAACAAGAAATTTTGTTTCTGCGAGAATGGTCCAGTGGTGCATCAGTTTCACAGTCCACACCCCAGGTCGCAGAGGGACTGATAATTGTGGTTTGTGATTACCTACATATTCAACACTTGATTTTGGTACAGTCACTTCGTAAGATGCTGCTACGATGTTGGCGGGATCGATCCATGCTATGGAGACTGTGACTTCTTTACCTTGACCCCAAACATGTCGCAAGGCAAGGTCACTGTAAGGCCCTAAAAGCTGGGCATAATTTCTAAATATCAATTCTTTCAAGTCAAACTCAGTTCCAACCTGTGAAAATCAAGCATATTTATATAATCAATATATGTTTCAGTTTCTGAATGATTTCAAAATAAATGGAACTACGTTTCTGCACTTGCACACCGATGTTAGGTCACTCTTGGTGGGACAGTTTTAAGCACTATTTCTCCTGTGATAAGCACCAGGGGTTGGCTTTGTGAAGGACAATGTAATAAAATTTGATAACATTTTTTCCTATAAAGCAATATAAATGGATGGGCTTATTACCAGATAACTCTGAGCAGGAAACTTTCCTTAATTTGCTATGTTAGAAAACAAGAATGAAAGTGAGCTATGAAAACAAACAAAGTCAAACTCAAAATCATGAAATCAATGAATCAATCTTTCACGTGCAGTATACACAATCATAACAATGATATGACCTCATCAAACGTCCTTCATTTATACTTACCTCAAGACTTATAAGTCTTCCGATTGCTCCTACTGGTTTTATCACAGAGTAACTTTTCACCCATTGCACATGTGTCTCCATGGTTACAATATTTTTGGTGTTTTCATCCAAAGCCTCGTAGAGAGTAAGAACTCCACTGAAATGGTCACGGATATACAGAAGATGCACCTCCAGCAGTTTTTGTGGACGAATACGACATTGAGCTTGAAGTTCAAGGTCACTAGCTGCTCGTCGGAGAAAGGACATGTAGAAAGAATGGTGTTCATCTTTCTTTTTTGTATTTACATCTAAGTGGTGGTACTCATTTTGCCAGTAATGGTCACTCATTTCTGTAACAGACAAGTACCAACTCAGCAATCAAGAAATATAAATACCAAAACTTCTCATCAATTAACGATGGTATATCACCAACAAATAAAGCATGCTGAATTAGAAATAAAAATAGCCTGTATATTTTTATACATTGTATAAACCAAGAGTTACATGCTTAACACTATAATCGCCCTCCAAGAGTTACATACTTTACACTATTATCACCCTCCAAGAGTTACATACTTAACACTATTATCGCCCTCCAAGAGTTACATACTTAACACTATTATCAATTTATCGCCCTCCAAGAGTTAAATACTTTACACTATTATCGCCCTCCAAGAGTTAAATACTTTACACTATTATCGCCCTCAAAGAGTTACATACTTAACACTATCGCCCTCCAAGAGTTACATACTTTACATTATTATCAATTTATCCCCCTCCAAGAGTTAAATACTTTACACTATTATCACCCTCCAAGAGTTAAATACTTTACACTATTATCGCCCTCAAAGAGTTACATACTTAACACTATTATCGCCCTCCAAGAGTTACATACTTTACATTATTATCAATTTATCCCCCTCCAAGAGTTAAATACTTTACACTATTATCACCCTCCAAGAGTTAAATACTTTACACTATTATCGCCCTCCAAGAGTTACATACTTTACATTATTATTGCCCTCCAAGAGTTAAATACTTAACACTATTATCACCCTCCAAGAGTTACATACTTACATGTAACACTATTATCGCCCTCCAAGAGTTACATACTTTACACTATTATCACCCTCCAAGAGCTACATACTTTACACTATTATCACCCTCCAAGAGTTACATACTTTACACTATTATCACCCTCCAAGAGTTAAATACTTTACACTATTATCACCCTCCAAGAGTTACATACTTTGCACTATTATCAATTTATCGCCCTCCAAGAGTTAAATACTTTACACTATTATCACCCTCCAAGAGTTACATACTTTACACTATTATCGCCCTCCAAGAGTTACATACATCTACTTTACACTATTATCGCCCTCCAAGAGTTACATACTTTACACTATTATCACCCTCCAAGAGTTACATACTTTACACTATTATCACCCTCCAAGAGTTACATACTTTACACTATTATCGCCCTCCAAGAGTTACATACATCTACTTTACACTATTATCACCCTCCAAGAGTTACATACTTTACATTATTATCGCCCTCCAAGAGCTACATACATCTACTTTAAATTATTATCACCCTCCAAGAGTTACATACTTTACATTATTATCGCCCTCCAAGAGTTACATACTTAACACTATTATCACCCTCCAAGAGTTACATACTTAACACTATTATCACCCTCCAAGAGTTACATACTTTACACTATTATCACCCTCCAAGAGTTAAATACTTTACACTATTATCACCCTCCAAGAGTTACATACTTTGCACTATTATCAATTTATCGCCCTCCAAGAGTTAAATACTTTACACTATTATCACCCTCCAAGAGTTACATACTTTACACTATTATCGCCCTCCAAGAGTTACATACATCTACTTTACACTATTATCGCCCTCCAAGAGTTACATACTTTACACTATTATCACCCTCCAAGAGTTACATACTTTACACTATTATCGCCCTCCAAGAGTTACATACTTTACACTATTATCGCCCTCCAAGAGTTACATACTTAACACTATTATCACCCTCCAAGAGTTACATACTTTACACTATTATCACCCTCCAAGAGTTACATACTTTACACTATTATCGCCCTCCAAGAGTTACATACATCTACTTTACACTATTATCACCCTCCAAGAGTTACATACTTTACATTATTATCGCCCTCCAAGAGCTACATACATCTACTTTAAATTATTATCGCCCTCCAAGAGTTACATACTTTATATTATCGCCCTCCAAGAGTTACATACTTTACAATATTATCGCCCTCCAAGAGTTACATACTTTACACTATTATCGCCCTCCAAGAGTTACATATTTTACATTATTATCGCCCTCCAAGAGTTACATACTTTACATTATTATCGCCCTCCAAGAGCTACATACTTTACATTATTATCGCCCTCCAAGAGTTACATACTTTACATTATTATCGCCCTCCAAGAGTTACATACTTTACATTATTATCGCCCTCCAAGAGTTACATACTTTACATTATTATCGCCCTCCAAGAGTTACATACTTTACATTATTATCGCCCTCCAAGAGCTACATACTTTATATTATTATTGCCCTCCAAGAGTTACATACTTTACACAATTATCACCCTCCAAGAGTTACATACATCTACTTTACACTATTATCACCCTCCAAGAGTTACATACTTTGCACAATTATCACCCTCCAAGAGTTACATACATCTACTTTACATTATTATCGCCCTCCAAGAGTTACATACTTTATATTATTATCGCCCTCCAAGAGTTACATACATCTACTTTACACTATTATCGCCCTCCAAGAGTTACATACTTTACATTATTATCACCCTCCAAGAGTTACATACTTTACACTATTATCGCCCTCCAAGAGTTACATACTTTACACTATTATCGCCCTCCAAGAGTTACATACTTTACACTATTATCACCCTGCAAGAGCTACATACTTTACACTATTATCGCCCTCCAAGAGTTACATACTTTACACTATTATCACCCTCCAAGAGCTACATACTTTACACTATTATCGCCCTCCAAGAGCTACATACTTTACACTATTATCGCCCTCCAAGAGTTACATACTTTACACTATTATCGCCCTCCAAGAGTTTATGTTTATGTTTTTTATCTTTTAAATCTAAATTGGATAAATTCAAGCATTGATTTCATTTTTTTTTAGTTTAATCGGCGTATGAAACAAATTTTGTTTGCAAACTGTATGAATCCGCGTAGCGATTTCTTACAGAAGTTTGCAAACAAAATTTGTTTCATACTCTGATGAAACTAAAAAATAAAATTGACATCAACGCTTATAATTAATTTTTGAAAATGATTTTCTAATTTAAAACATGTTTTATGTACAATTTTACTGGTTTTAAATGGAATTCTTTTTCTCAAATCAATACGCAACGTCAATTGTTGTATTGTGACGTCACATTTTTCGCGCCATTCTCGGAATTTCTTTCATAGAAGAATTAAAAGAATTTTTCGACCAATCACATTTGAGTATTTACCATGAAAACAAAGAAAAATTAATTATAACTAATTGAATCCTGAAGAAATTCTATCATGCTCCACCTATATATTTGTTTGTCTGTCTTGAAAGTGATCATTATTAGGATCCTGTTATTTGTCGTTTTCATCAGCTAATTTGATATTATTTCTGTACTGCGGCCATCATTTAATGGCTATTTGAGAGAAGCAGTGTATACACTAATAGCAATGTAGCATCTTTAATTGTTAATTTATTGTACAGTTAAGTAAAATAAGTACTACATTCATCAAGACACAATTAGTTTGTATTGGTCCTGAAGTTTATTTTATACCTTCGTTTGTCTTTCCAAAAAGGTAGATGTCCAAACTGTTGATGATATCTTGGTTGACAATGGCTTCAAACTTTCTTGAAAAGAATATAGGCCTATGCTCATAGGCCTTAAATCAAATAAAAAATTAGTGAGAATTGTCCAGTCAAACACACTTATCTGACAAATAGCAAAGTCATAAAGACTGTCATCCATGGGATTACAAAGATGATAGAAATGTTTTCATCTGCACCGAATTGTCTTTGAAAATCAAACTCCAAACTATTTTGGTAGTTTAACTATCTATCAATGAATATTAAAAGTTAAAAGAGACAGTTATATGATAATATGAAATATCTGTAACACAAGTATTTTGGTAGTTTAACTATCTATCAATGAATATTAAAAGTTAAAAGAGACAGTTATATGATAATATGAAATATCTGTAACACAAGTACTTAGTTTAATTTCATTCCTTTTAAAAATTCAACCCCACACAAAACAACATACCAGGAGTCTGTCAAAGTCACTGGACTTGAGATCATTGGGAGAGCAGCCACACCAGTCGACAATGTGTTTATACTGACACTTACAGCCCTTGTCGTCTACGCCAGTTGGTCATGTGTAAGTTATTGTCAACACACTTGTCACAGAATGGGCTGTTGTGGATCAGCGTGTGAAAGAAAGACTGCAAACACACAACACATTAATCTACATTTAATAAAGATTTGATGGTTTTGTTTGGTATGAATATTCCAAATGCTATCTTCCTTGATATTTTCACCATGCTTGGTTAGCATCTTGACATCCATACTCATATAACGCTGTCTGTTTTAAAATCCCATAAAATCAAAACAAACAAGCACTCAGATATTCTCTGTGTTATAACCTTTAACATTGTACAAAAATGATCAAAGAGGACAAATCATTGACTGATATTTCCCACATACTTCACAGGTTTATCCCGTGGTTGCTAGGGAAAAGATAAATTGATCTTACACAGGGGAGTAAAGACAGGCGGCATGTGCTATATGACGCTGCTCACAATAACGTAACGTCATCATTTTACGTTGAGTAACCATGAGCATTGCAGATGGCGCGATGAAAAACTGTCATAAAAGCTTACATTAGCTTGCAAGTATGTGAGAAAAATAATCAAACATGGGTCTGTTCCCGCGAACAAGGATATCACAATCCTCGTGTAAGAGTTTGGCAGGCAAGCACTCGGCAAGCCTCGTGCTGACTGGCCAAACTCTTACACTCAAACTCTTACACTCGGGTTGAGATATCCCTGTCCACGGAACAGACCCTGTGATAGATTCTATTAGTCTCCTATATCAACATAATATAAACATCTACCCTCTATCCTGAGTCTTAATGTGTGATCACAATTCCTCAAGACCTATTGATTAGATGGTAGTGCTTCCTTTCTTGTTCTTATTGGTCAATACAATACACAGTAAACAAAAAACATAAAGAGATGATTTTAATCAGATTGCTAGAAGTATTGAAATATAACTAACCTCTACTGGTGGTATTGTATTGTAACAAACATCTACTAGTAATATTGTAACGTAACAAACCTCTACTGGTAGTATTGTAATGTAACAAACCTCTACTGGTGGTATTGTATTGAAACAAACCTCTTCTGGTAGTATTGTAATATAACAAACTCTACTGGTGGTATTGTAATATAACAAACCTCTACTGGTAGTATTGTAATATAACTAACCTCTACTGGTGGTATTGTAATATAACAAACCTCTACTGGTAGTATTGTAATATAACAAACCTCTACTGGTGGTATTGTACATGTAATGTAACAAACCTCTACTGGTGGTATTGTAATATAACTAACCTCTACTGGTGGTATTGTAACGTAACAAACCTCTACTGGTAGTATTGTAATGTTACTAACCTCTACTGGTAGTATTGTAATATAACAAACCTCTACTGGCGGTATTGTATTGTAACATACCTCTACTGGTGGTATTGTAATATAACAAACCTCTACTGGTGGTATTGTAATGTAACATACCTCTACTGGTGGTATTGTAATATAACAAACTCTACTGGTGGTATTGTAATATAACAAACTCTACTGGTGGTATTGTAATATAACAAACCTCTACTGGTGGTATTGTAATATAACTAACCTCAACTGGTGGTATTGTAATATAACAAACTCTACTGGTAGTATTGTAATATAACAAACCTCTACTGGTGGTATTGTAATGTAACAAACCTCTACTGGTGGTATTGTAATATAACATACCTCTACTGGTGGTATTGTATTGTAACAAACCTGTACTGGTGGTATTGTAATGTAACATACCTCTACTGGTGGTATTGTAATATAACAAACCTCTACTGGTGGTATTGTAATATAACAAACCTCTACTGGTGGTATTGTAATATAACATGTAACAAACATCTACTGGTGGTATTGTAATATAACAAACCTCTACTGGTGGTATTGTAATATAACATGTAACAAACCTCTACTGGTGGTATTGTAATATAACAAACCTCTACTGGTGTTATTGTATTGTAACAAACCTCTACTGGTGGTATTGTAATATAACATGTAACAAACATCTACTGGTGGTATTGTAATATAACAAACCTCTACTGGTGTTATTGTATTGTAACAAACCTCTACTGGTGGTATTGTAATATAACATGTAACAAACATCTACTGGTGGTATTGTAATATAACATGTAACAAACATCTACTGGTGGTATTGTAATATAACAAACCTCTACTGGTGGTATTGTAATATAACATGTAACAAACATCTACTGGTGGTATTGTAATATAACAAACCTCTACTGGTGGTATTGTAATATAACATGTAACAAACCTCTACTGGTGGTATTGTAATATAACAAACCTCTACTGGTAGTATTGTAATATAACAAACCTCTACTGGTAGTATTGTAATATAACTAACCCCTACTGGTGTTATTGTAATATAACATGTAACAAACCTCTACTGGTGGTATTATAATATAACAAACCTCTACTGGTGGTATTGTAATGTTACTAACCTCTACTGGTGGTATTGTAATGTAACAAACCTCTACTGGTGGTATTGTAATATAACAAACTTTATTGGTGGTATTGTAATATAACAAACCTCTACTGATGGTATTGTAATATAACAAACCTCTACTGGTGTTATTGTATTGTAACAAACCTCTACTGGTGGTATTGTATTGAAACAAACCTCTTCTGGTAGTATTGTAATATAACAAACTCTACTGGTGGTATTGTAATATAACAAACCTCTACTGGTAGTATTGTAATATAACTAACCTCTACTGGTGGTATTGTAATATAACAAACCTCTACTGGTAGTATTGTAATATAACAAACCTCTACTGGTAGTATTGTAATATAACAAACCTCTACTGGTGGTATTGTAATGTAACAAACCTCTACTGGTGGTATTGTAATGTAACAAACCTCTACTGGTGGTATTGTAATATAACAAACCTCTACTGGTGTTATTGTATTGTAACAAACCTCTACTGGTGGTATTGTATTGAAACAAACCTCTTCTGGTAGTATTGTAATATAACAAACTCTACTGGTGGTATTGTAATATAACAAACCTCTACTGGTAGTATTGTAATATAACTAACCTCTACTGGTGGTATTGTAATATAACAAACCTCTACTGGTAGTATTGTAATATAACAAACCTCTACTGGTGGTATTGTAATATAACAAACCTCTACTGGTGGTATTGTAATGTAACAAACCTCTTCTGGTGGTATTGTAATATAACTAACCTCTACTGGTGGTATTGTAACGTAACAAACCTCTACTGGTAGTATTGTAATGTTACTAACCTCTACTGGTAGTATTGTAATATAACAAACCTCTACTGGCGGTATTGTATTGTAACATACCTCAACTGGTGGTATTGTAATATAACAAACCTCTACTGGTGGTATTGTAATGTAACATACCTCTACTGGTGGTATTGTAATATAACAAACTCTACTGGTGGTATTGTAATATAACTAACCTCTACTGGTGTTATTGTAATATAACATGTAACAAACCTCTACTGGTGGTATTGTAATATAACAAACCTCTACTGGTAGTATTGTAATATAACAAACCTCTACTGGTGGTATTGTAATATAACTAACCTCTACTGGTGGTATTGTAATGTAACAAACCTCTACTGGTGGTATTGTAATATAACAAACTCTACTGGTGGTATTGTAATATAACTAACCTCTACTGGTGTTATTGTAATATAACATGTAACAAACCTCTACTGGTGGTATTGTAATATAACAAACCTCTACTGGTAGTATTGTAATATAACAAACCTCTACTGATGGTATTGTAATATAACTAACCTCTACTGGTGGTATTGTAATGTAACAAACCTCTACTGGTGGTATTGTAATATAACAAACCTCTACTGGTAGTATTGTAATATAACAAACCTCTACTGGCGGTATTGTATTGTAACATACCTCTACTGGTGGTATTGTAATATAACAAACCTCTACTGGTGGTATTGTAATGTAACAAACCTCTACTGGTGGTATTGTAATATAACTAACCTCTACTGGTGGTATTGTAACGTAACAAACCTCTACTGGTAGTATTGTAATGTTACTAACCTCTACTGGTGGTATTGTAATGTAACAAACCTCTACTGGTGGTATTGTATTGTAACAAACCTCTACTGGTGGTATTGTATTGAAACAAACCTCTTCTGGTAGTATTGTAATATAACAAACTCTACTGGTGGTATTGTAATATAACAAACCTCTACTGGTAGTATTGTAATATAACTAACCTCTACTGGTGGTATTGTAATATAACAAACCTCTACTGGTGGTATTGTAATGTTACTAACCTCTACTGGTGGTATTGTAATGTAACAAACCTCTACTGGTAGTATTGTAATGTTACTAACCTCTACTGGTAGTATTGTAATGTTACTAACCTCTACTGGTGGTATTGTAATGTAACAAACCTCTACTGGTGGTATTGTAATATAACAAACCTCTACTGATGGTATTGTAACGTAACAAACCTCTACTGGTGGTATTGTAATATAACATACCTCTACTGGTGGTATTGTAATATAACAAACCTCTACTGGTGGTATTGTAATGTTACTAACCTCTACTGGTGGTATTGTAATGTAACAAACCTCTACTGGTGGTATTGTAATATAACAAACCTCTACTGGTAATATTGTAATATAACATGTAACAAACCTCTACTGGTAGTATTGTAATGTAACAAACCTCTACTGGTGGTATTGTAATGTAACATACTTCTACTGGTAGTATTGTAATATAATTAACCTCTACTGGTGGTATTGTAATATAACATGTAACAAACCTCTACTGATGGTATTGTAATGTAACAAACCTCTACTGGTGGTATTGTAATATAACAAACCTCTACTGGTAATATTGTAATATAACAAACCTCTACTGGTAATATTGTTATATAACAAACCTCTACTGGTGGTATTGTAATGTAACAAACCTCTACTGGTGGTATTGTAATGTAACATACCTCTACTGGTGGTATTGTAATGTAACATACCTCTACTTGTAGTATTATATTGTAACAAACTTCTACCATTAGTATTGTAATATAACAAACCTCTACTGGAAGTAGTGTGTATTTGAACACCTGCTTTAGACCAGATACCAGCTTAGACTTTGATTGTGAGGCATAGACACTGAATTCCCGATGGAGAGCGACCCAGTCACTACCTCCATCCAGACGAAAACCAGCGGGAAATGTTCGGCGTGCTACCCTCCACAAGTGGTTGTCACACTCCAAAAAGGTGTTCTCCAATCCCTGTTTCTGTATAAACCTGCAATGTATTTGTTTAAGTAATTTATGTAGAATTACACCAACTGAAAATATATACATGTAGTATAAAGTATGCATTTATATTCATAAAATTGGTAAAAATCAGGACTTTGCATTAGAATATAAAAACACAAATCCTTACTGCATTGTTTCCCTTACCAAACATTCACAGGACCCAGACTCTTACTGCAATGTTTCCCTGACCAAACATTTACCCGACCAAGGCCGAGGATCTTAAAGCATTATTTCCCTGACCAAACATTCACCCGACCAAGGCCGAGATCTTAATGCATTGTTTCCCTGACCAAACAGTCACATGGCCAAGGCCGAGGATATTAAAGCAATGTTACCCTGATCAAACATTCACAGGACGGCTGAGGATCTTACCGCATTGTTTCCCTGCCATGAGATTTCAGGAATGTATAACCTTTGTGTTTGGTTAAGAATAGCTCCAATGCTTTCAACCGCCTGAAATTGATTTCGAAAACACGTTTTAAGGCTATCACTTGGCCATGGGAAATTAAAAAAAAAATTAAAGTTAATAAAATATAGAAAAAGTGTGTTGATCATAATAATTTCATGAGCGATATTTAGATATATTCATTTAATATTGAATTTGGAACAGTATCATCACTGTAATGAAATATTTATTTCACTCTTACTTTATGACATTTTCTTGTTTGACTCTGACAGGACTTCTATAACAAATGCTATTAAAAGAACTCACTTCAATGGATAGTCACTCTCACTCAGATTGAGGTAATAGTCCCACTTCCAATCCTTCATGGCTAGCAGTTCCTGTAGAAAATGGAGGTGGGCCTGAAGAAGACTTGCCCCTCCCCAAATTGTTGCAAACCGTGTACGTGCCAGGTGGATGTTTGAAAACTGTTTTTCAAGGGGAAGTAACTCTCGGAATAGGTACTCTTGCCTCTGGAATAAAATAACAAAAATACAGAATTCCTTCATTGTCAATGATTATACTGAGATTGTAAGGAACATATTTTTACATCAATTGGCATTACTTTGAAATGCAAAAAAAAAAAGAAAAAAAAAAAGAGAGAAAGACTATAAGATTAGCGTTCACATAGGGTCAGTCGGTTACTAGAAACGCATCAAGTATATTGTTATATGCCTTATCATATTTGTTTTATTGTACAACAAAGACAACTTAAGAGATCTATGACATCTTATTTTCATGCTTTATCCTTCCCTTTCCTTTTCATTTCTTGTGTAAGGTAAAAATGTGAAGAAATAAAGTTGTTAGAAAATAAATATTTTAAAAAAGTTTCAATACCTTATCAACATGTATGTAGTAGTAATGATCACGATGATATACAGCCTTAATCAGTCTACGGATCTGTCGAACAGCTCGTCCATTCACGGTGAAAACAAACACAATTTTCACCATCTCATCTTGCATCTCTAATTGTGCCTCTTCTGATACTAAGGATGCTTCGGAAAGTATTTTAGCTAAAAGAGTGAGGAAAAGTTTATAAGATTTTCTTCTTTATGAATTAAACTATACTTTTGTATACTTTTCTTTTTCTGAATTTTTTACTGTTATGATCTATACTCAGCACTGTATAACTGTTGCTACCGGAAGTTGTACTGCACATTTCTCAAAGGAGCCTGAATTGCAATCACTTTGTACAAAAGACATAATTGAGTACAAACCCACTGAAGTCGTTGAGAATGACATGATCCTTTAACCTTGACCAATTATTGGCAATGACCATTAAAATCGATCAGGCACGATACACTGCTGCATGAAACTTTGAGTTAAAATATATCAGGAAGACTAGAGTCGTGAAAATTGAGACTAAATCTGGTGGAGGACTTTGAAATATCATGTACACTGTAGTATACAATGCAAGCTTTTCAGTTCGAAAGCAGTCATCTCTTGACCCACTGACCTTGACCAGCGAGTCAAAATGTAATGGACTGCAGAACCTGTTGTTTTATACACCACTGTTTGGATACTATAACATGGTGTAAATATACACTAAATCTATGGAGATGTTTGTTCAGATATCTAGTTCATATCTTTTACTCCTTTATCACTGTTAAACTGGCGTCATCCTGAACTACATAGGTATACATACTGCTTTTAAACATAATTAAAACACCTTTGAGATTTCAATTGAGCTGGCATATGTAAAAAAATTTTAAGTCTCATCAAATGTTGTGAATCTCCTTCCAAAAGAGAGAGTTCCAAAGTAATGATGTGATAATTGATCTTTGCATTCTTAGAGCATTTCATAAGGTACTTAATACATATAACAACTATCTGGGGAATGGGAAATGTTTAATAACTTTGATCATTTTTCTGTACGAATTGGAATCATTATCCCTAGCCATCACTCACTACTAAGACCAGTGCTGTAGACACTGTTGGCCAGGTATCCACCACATTTTTGTTCTGGGTTGCCTGGACAATGACTACTACACTTTCCTCCCTCATCCTTTTGGTGTGTTCCATAATGATTCCCACACCAACACTCTTTACTGTACTGTAAACCAGCATAAACATACCCTGAAACAGCAAACCAAACACATGTATCATATATACCTGTGTAGTTGGTATTTAGCCTCTGTTAGATATAATGCTCGTCCATATCTATTAAACGTCAGTAGGAATGATAAGAAAATGCTATTTCATCACCCTGAATGAGCCCAGTCCCTAGTAGGTATCAAATTTGATGTGCAAAAGATATAAAAAAATATTGTGCGGAAAGCTATCAGCCAATCAGATCACAGCAGCCTCATTAAATATGCTTGAAATATGCCGATAATTAAACTTGAGCGAGATATTTAGGTAATAAGTCTACCATGCAAGTTTCATCAAAATCCAGTAATTCCTCCAAAAGTTATCTGGTGGAAAGCAATCAGCCAATCAGATCACAGCAGTCTCCTTTAATATGCATGGAATATGCGGGTAATTGAACTTGAGCGAGGGGTTTAGGTAATAAGTCTACCAATCAAGTTTCATCAAAACCCATTCATTCCTTTAAAAAGATATTGTGCGGAAAGCAATCAGCTAATCAGATCACAGCAGCCTCATCAAAAATGCGCAGAATTTGCCGTTAATCGAACTTGAGCGAGGAGTTTAGGTAATAAAAGTAGCAAGCAAGTTTCATCAAAATCCAATTATTTCTTCAAAAGATATTGTGCGGAAAGCGAATCCGGATGGATGGACTGCATCCATTTGTATATCCCCCACAAACTTTGTTGGGCAGGGGATAATAATAGTGTATTTGATCTAATAAGCTCACTCATTTATCTATAGTTCCCAGTCATTATATAAAGACAGTCCTATATCTCTAGTAACAATACTAGGTACTGAAACATGACTTACCTAAAAGTAAACAAAAGTTTGTGCATTTGGTCGGTGAATTGTCCTCTGGAAATTCTTTGATAAACCTTAAGTCACGTGCATGCATACTGTCACTGTAACAACCTAGGTACTGGCCTTTACTGTTTGTGCCTGAATGTTGGTAAGGAAATAATTTAACATAATTTAAAAACAAATGAAAAATGATACTTGACCTGAATAATCACAATATACACAAAATTCATAAGTGATCAACAATAAAAGTAAATGGAATCAATGTTTAATTTCTCTAAGTGGCAATTGCAAGATGTAACAAAAGAATTTGACTTAAATTGCTAAATCACCAAGAACGATTCAAAGAGTCAAGAACACATTTCTAAGTAGCCCTTCAACAAAACAACTTATAGAACTGGGTACCCAGACTAACTTTACAGACTATTTTACCAGATTTCAGATTTTACCTTTAAATGGACAATTGTTTGGAAGACTGCTTGGGTAAAGTTTGCCTTCCTCGGCTAGGCAGTAGACATCTGCAATCTCTTGCTTACATCCCGGTGTTTTTGAGCGGTTGATGGCTGACATAGCTTCCTTGCCAGAAATGACACACTTTGGGGAATAAGCTAGTGGTATGTCGATGGTGTTATTATTGTCTTTAAAATGATTATCTAATGTCTGTGTAAATGTCCGCTGAACTTTTACAGGGTCAGGTGGGTCTTTTCCATTCTATAACAAAACAACAGATATTAATAAACATAAATTGATGAAAAAGTAAAGCTTTGTGAAACATTTAGCTACAAAGTTGGGGTCATAATTTGCTTCAGATCATGCTATTAAATATATAAGATGATTTGAAATCATACAACATTGTTTTGATAGATATTTTTGCAAAATATTGAGCCAAGTTGTCATACATAAATATATAAACCGTAACACATGTACAGGCTCCCCGAGACCTTTTGAATTTCCAACATAAGGAATATTTTATGAACATGAGGTTTTCTCTTAGGTTGCTACAAATAGATTCTAATTTAACGTCTTGTTCCTGTAATGGGTCCTGTACATTAAACTTTGTTGTTTGTGTGATTTTCTTATAACATTCTACAAATATTGATCTCCAATGGTGAACCTTATCTAAAACTCAAAAATATACAAACAAAGTAATAGTTATTTTCATTATATGATAATTATTATTTTTCTTTTTTTTAAAAAACCCAACAAATTATGGAAAATATTTCACAACTATAGCAGCATTTATTACAATGCTATAAAGTCAATAAAAGGACCTGCAGCCTAATAGTAATACAAATGTATGTAAAATGTTCTATATACAACAGAATACAACTACGGTATATACAACAGAACCTGGTACATTGTTATTGGAGAAATGTAATTTTCAATGTTTAAACATCGGCAGCTAATTATTATCAGTACAATAATGATGAGCTGGCCGAAAACAATCAATATCTCCTTTATTACGATTATGAAAGTGAACACAAACAAATGTAAGGTATTTTTTAAATTCATTTATTAAAGAGAATTGTTTCCCTGAAAACTGGATTTACAGATTTTTCACATAAGTATTGTAGATCTAAGGACTTTAAACATTGTAAAATTCCTGATGTCATTAGTATACATATGTATGTAGGCATGTATATAACAGGACAAAACAACAGTTTCATTATCAAGATATTTCACAATATTTGCTTTTAAAGGCTTTGTTGTGTTTGTATACGTATCTGCCATTTAAAAAGTTTTATCAGTTGATCAGCTTTCAACATCAAAAGACTGATAGTTATACTGTAACATTATGATGTTCTCATAAAATGCACTAATGTACTGACTTGAAAATCAAATGGATAATCCCATCAAAGACTTGAGGATTCTGGGCAAAACTGATCCTACCTTTTAAAGAGCTGAAGGCAAAACATGTTTTTTCAGAGAGACTTAATTGTAAAACGTTTTGGTTGTTTTAGACTTACCTTAAACATCCTACCAGCTTAAGGCAACTAGCTATACCTCAGACAAAAGTGAGGCCAACAAAACAAGGAAAATGCTTACAGAATTGAGAAATAAAACATTATAAACCCTTTGAATTCCATAACCTGTTTTCTTAATTCTACATCATGGAACAACCATATACCAGTGTGTTTACAGTGTCTTAGATTATGATACAAGCTCAAAAAAGTATTCAGTATAGCAAGTTTCTGGCATTCTAAATGAAAAGAAAAAAACAATTAAGATCATTCGTTTGGATGTTCTGTAAGTAGTAATGTGTACGCTCCTGTCTTCATACACAATGACCTGACACACTACCTAGTACCTGTATATTTTATTGAATATCAAAATGAAAAGTTATATGTTAATTATTATTTGTGTGCAATCAGTATCCCTAAGGGCAATAGGTAATAGTCAAGTTGTATTATTATCAAATGGAAAACAAATTATTTTAAATACCTGGTACATGTACCCCATTAAAATCACAAATTATTGACAGAAATTTGCATATATGCCTTTGGCTCAAACCTTGTTGGCAATTGATTTTTTATACCACGAAAATTTGTTTATAGCTGTTTGTGATCTTTTGAAGTTTGTTCAGGTCTGACTGAAAGTCCCATATATGATGGTTAAAGTTTTTTAAGTATATAATGGAATTCATAAACCAAAATTATTTCCCTTAAAGATCAAATTCCGCATGTTTTCACTCAATTGCTCCCTACAAGAATATTTGATATTTTCTTTTTTTCCTAGATTACTGAATATACTGCAAGAATAAGTAATAAAATGAAATGACTTTTACTCAGATTTAAATTATACCTGTGATAAATCCTCAGTGAATCAGGTCAGGAAAAAAGACTATATTTGGAAGTAATCAGACTCTGAATAATGCATTTTGCCACCCAACCAATTTCACGAATTAAGTCCAGACACTACATATTAACTATACACCAACACATGCTTTTTGCAATTTGGCACCATTCACCATGATTAAGCATTTCCTTTCCTATTGAGACTTTCTAAGAAAGTGTCTGAAACTGTCCAGCAATCCCAACGAACATTGCATTTTCTTTTATACATGTTGGGTTGTAATATTGTGCATGTGTAAGACATGCATGGTTTCACAAACTCTAAATTTTCACCTTTTGTATTATAACAGGAAAGAGATTAGTGTGCCTGCACCGGGGATCGAACCAGCCACCCTCGGCTTACTGGTCTGCTCTACCGACTGAGCTAAAGGGAAATTTCCACTAAGCGAGAAGCTTAGAAGGCGGCCATACCACTATGTACACTATTTACAAATAAAACCTGCCGCATGTATATGTATAACTACATAGCCATATAATGTTACTAAAGTAAACATCTAGAGTAAGAACATGTGACATACCAACTTACATCTATGTAGGTCATTCAATCTAAAATGACACTTTGTTAATTATAGTTACATATTTTTAACTTACAACTTATCAAGATTGCTTAAATGTGTACAACTATGAAAAAAAACTGTCATAGTGAAAAAGAAAGCGATGTACATGTTTCTATATTTATTAAGAGATGTCAACTTGATTTCTGACCTCTCAATTCAAAACACATTCTGCCAGGGATTTTACTTCCAATTACACAAAGCATGTGTTTGTATATTGTAAATGTACACGTATACATTTAGTTTACATAGTAAAATGGTGCACTCCTTTTTGCTTCATTCATTCGATTGGTTGCATTTGAAAAACAAATTTTGTCCTGTGATTATCTGCTTACTTCAATACATAGTGATTTAATCCACGACCTGTCTGTTGAAAGCTTACTTAGTAAGCGAATATAGCACTAATTGAATTATGATTAACCCTGAAATGATTGATGACTATATTCAACTTCTTGCAATCAAAAGAAAAAAATGTGAAGATACATGGGAAGCTATGTTTAAACACTGTTGATATTTTTCATTTCTTTTTGCAAGTCTACTATAGTTTAAAAGTGTTTGCTCTTCAATGGATCTACCATCGTCAAATAACAGAGTACAAACTAAATTGGGATCTACTGATTGTTGTTGCAAAATGTCATGGTGGGTTAAACCTATTATCCGGATATCTGTTTATAACCGACAGATTCTTTGCTCTAAAACTAGACAAAGCAGGCCTGATTGTATCACAAAAGGAATTAGTGATCTTCACTGTTTTTGCAATTGGAATCATTGAAAACAGATTTCAGTCTTGAGAGACTACTTCACTCAGTCACCACTATTAACTTTATAAGAGGCCAATGGGCCAAACCGTCACCCGAGTTCTGAAATGCGTACTGATAGTTGATGTTTTTTGTTATTAGATTATGAATTTAAGATATTTGACCAGTGTGACCTTGATAAAAGGTCAGTACATGTACATTCAATTGAATTAAACTGTCTCAATATCATGACCAGTGTGACCTTGAAGGTAGGTCAAGGACATTCAATTGAATTAAACTGTCTCAATATCATGACTAAGGGCCTCTTGTTTATTGAAAAGTAATTTACAAGTTTTAACACGTTTACCCCTGTGACCCTGAACGTAGGTCAAAGTCATTCATTTGAACAAACTTGCCAGCCCTTCATCCAAGTATGCTACTGGCCTCATATCAGGACCCTAGGCCTCTTAGTTACTTAGAAGAAGTTGTTAAAAATTGTAACATATTTGACCCTGTGACCTTGAAAGTAGGTCAAGATCATTGATTTGAAAACAGTTGGAGTCCTGCATCCCACCATCCTACTGGCCGAAATCATGACCTTTGACCTCTTGGTTATTAGAAGTTGAAAATGTAACATGACGCACAATGGACGCTGGCCAACAAAAGAATATCACAATACTGAATAGTCACCTGTGAGCTAAAAACCTAAGTGTACTTATTCATGTAGATATAGTATATGATGACAACTTGACAAGAGATATAAGAGGGATCATGGCAATCACCTTGAATGATCTTAATTGTTCTATGCAAGACTGATCTTTTCTCTACTTTTCCCTTCTTTTTGCTTTTCCTCTTAATCAAGGAAATCCTATACATGCATTATGAAATCTAAGAATAATAATAAAAAAAAAATTAATAAAAATGAGGCACTATGATGACACGGAAAAAAGGAAAACCATCAGCAAATATGGAAAAATGCGACATGGGATATTTATGACATTTGGAGAGAAAAAAAAGAATGAGCTCTTACAAGAAAGATATATTTGTGACACATTCCCTACTATAGCCCCCTCTTTCTGACTCTCTCTCTCTCTCTATTGCTCGCTCTCTCTCTCTCTGTACAAGTTGACACCCCCACTTTTCATCTCCATCCCTCAATCTCAATCTGTCTAGTTTTTTTTTCTCAACTTCGCTTTCTTTTTCCTAATCTCTCCCTTCCTCTGTCTTGCCACACCTACTTTTTATCTCCCTCTCTCAATCTGAATTTATCTAGTTTCTTTCTTCACTTCTCTCTCTTTCCCTACAATGTACCTCTGTCCTGTCATCCCCATGGTTATAGAGGAATAACGATTTAGCCAGTATTTAAAAATTCTTTGAAATGAATTCTTTGTTATCAGAATTAACAACCTAATTGATTCTGATTTCCTAACAAGCAAAGTCAGTATTCCAGAAGAATGTATGTAGACTTCATACAGTGTTTGATTTACAAGAATGTATTTATTGTAATGTGTAATTTGTAATAAGCATTTGATACCATTTGGCATGACGGCCTATTAGTTAAATTATATGACATTGGCCTAATGGTTAAGTATGAAATATTATGAGGTATATGTATATAAATATAGAAAGTTCTGTAATGTTTAATGCGTAAAGTCCATCAGTCAAAATGGAGAGAGGTATTTCACAATGTTCTTGTTCTTGTCTTTTTTTAATGAATTGTCGAGTGTCGGTGTTCTATACGAATGTGTCTAAACAGACTGCTTTTGTGTCTGAAGATTTTGGTACAGTGTTGGCATTGTATGTTCACCATGTTGGTCTTCATTGTTATGCATGGCAACATGTAGAATTGTGACGTCATAAGGAGACATTGTTGGTAACATAAGTGGGGTGGTATGGTGACGTCATAATGGGTATTTTATATTGGTTTGTATTGTGGCCCAGTCTTTTGCTGGAGTTGGTGTGAACCAGTGATATTACTGATAAGTTGTTGCAGCTTTAGCTGATAATCTAAGATGCCTGGAGATTGAAGTTAAGATTATTGTGGGTATTTTTATACTGATATTGTAGACCATGCAATTTGAAACTGTTTATTAAAAGATTCTTCGATTATCTAGTATTTGTGACAAATTGTGGTGTGCAATTGTATCTATTTCAGGTATTGAATTTATTTCATATTTGCATTCATTGCCAGAATATATCTTAGTTCACATTTGACTGGGAGGTCCTATGGCTCATCATTTGGAAACACATATACTAATAGTTTAAGCTGATTACAATATATCACGTAAAATTTATGCTTGACATTTATGTTTACCAAGTGTACATATATATATTCTATGTTCACTGATCTTTATCTCGTGCTTTTTCTTAAACATTTATGTGATTTGAATATTGTTATGCCATGCTCTTCATTTTGGAAGAAATGAAAGAAAAACATTCACAAAAAGTTATACCACAATTAGTGACATCCCAAGTTTCCTCTGACCCCGCCAACACCAGATGTTTTCACAAAAGTCCAGTGTCTCACTGGTGTCAGCTCTAGGGCATGAGGAAAATCTTAGAAATGCTGACAGAATGCTGGCTACAGTATAGTTGTTAAAAAAATCCCTCAATATCAATGTAGGTGGACTGGTAAACAATTAGCAAACTAATTAAATGAGAATCTAAAAAGGATACAGTAATGATTGCTAAATTTAGAGAGTAAGCTTGAAGCCTTGCAGTAATGAATATCATAAAAAAATCTAATACCTCTACCTAAGCTATAATTATCAATCTTGCATGCTCTTTTTTTTTATTGTAGAAACATCTATAAATGTCATCTGCATACAGTTCAGTCTAAATAGATAGTTTTGCTATTCTCCAAAATGTACATTATTTTATTTTTAAACTTAACAGTGTGCGTCTATGGTATATATATTTGCAACATGTTCGTATAGTCATTGACGGAGCATTTATTTCAAATGTATAAAACCGATTATTATCCCGATACAGTACCCAAATATCCTAGAATCAGCGATTCAGCATCATCAACCACTTGCATCATCAGCATTGATATAATGATCATAATCTCTCTTACCTTGTTTCCAATTTTGCCATCACGGAAGTCCTTATCAAAGCTGAACATATAAAACATTGTAAACTGCAAAAACAATATTGTTATGGCACAAATTGATAATTTTTTGTATTTAAAGCATCGCCGGCAGATGTAACGTCCCATCTTATCCAGTTCGTAATGTCGAGTATGGTGTCAGGAAGGAAATAGCCGAGGGTATCCGATAAACACCACGAGTGCATTCGATTACAATAACTCTCCTTGTTCTGATAATCAGTTATCTCCCTTACACCACACGTGGCACCCTCAGCTGAGTCATCAAAAACAGTTGAGGACCATCATTCTAAAAAAAAAAAGAATGGAAAAAATCTACATGTAGATGTTTTGTCCTTCATTGATAAATCTCCCTCCATATAAGTCTATGATAATATATTTAGACTGGGAACCTCTGGCTGAAAGAAGGACAAAAAGTCAGACTAATAACAATGTATAAGATCATGAATAATAAGGTTGCCATCACTCCAAATGTATAGAACGCCCAATTCACATAAATTGATTGAACCTATCTTCAAATAATTGATGAGAGGTTCAATTCAATTAAAGATAGGTTTAATTCAATTAGATATAGGTTCAATTCAATTAGAGATAGGTACATTTCAATTAAAGATAGGTTCAATTCAATTGAAGATAGGTACAATTCTATTAAAGATAGGTTTAAATAAGACTAATTGAACCTATCTTCAATTGATTTGAACCTATCTCTAATTGTATTCTACCTATCTCTATTTTATTGAACCTATCTCTAATTAAATTGAACCTATCTTCAATTACGAACAAATAGGGAAAAGGGACCACTCCCCTTGTTGGCGCCAATGAATTAAAGATATGTTCAACTGAATTAAAGATAGGTCCAATTGAACTGAAGATAGGTTTAATTTAATTAAGCCAAAAGGATATGTTGTATTTGAAGATAGGTTTAATTAAATTAGAAATAGGTTCAACTAAATTAGAGATAGGTTCAATTCAATTAGAGATAGGTTCAATTCAATTGAAGATAGGTTCAATTTAATTAAAGATATGTTCAATTCAATTGTACCCATCTTTAAATAATTAAAGAAAGGTACAAATAATTGGACCGTTCTCTAATTGAATTGAACATATCTTCAATTGAATTGAACCTATCTTCAATTGAATTGAACCTATCTTCAAATAATTGAAGATACAAATTGTAGGTTCAATTAATTGAATATTATATGTTAATTTGGCGTTCCATACAATTGAGCACATACAATTTTTGGACCGAAGAACAAGAGGATCGCACAAACTACAAGAGATATCCAGTAGTCTCGACCAACACAACTATATATTTTTTCAACAGAACAATAAGAGCATGGTATTTACTGTCTGAGAGGATAGCTTAGTCATCCATCCCAAACTCGTTGAGATCCTCTGCTGGAATCTTTCCCAATCATATAATTTTATTGAAATCCTTTTCCCATATATGTATGTACATGTATATGAAACTGATGAGTCGGAAGACTCAAAGTCAATAAAGAACTTGAACTTGAACTTGAACTTTTCCCATATACTAGTACTGGTAGATGACTGTGTATGTATTGTAGGTAGGGGACTCCCAATCACTTGGTACACATATCATCTGCCGGTAGTACACATTATCAATTACTCAATAATAGTGCCGGCATGCTCTCTAATTTTCAATATTGACTTTATCTTATTTTTAACATCATCTGTATTGTTAATTAAATCAGTCTAAACGCATAACCACTAAAAACACACACAAAAACTGCGACAAAGAAGAAGACTGAAGATCTAAAATTTTGTAAACGAACCCTGGGTCTTGGAAAACGAACATCAATCTAAGAGTTTAATTGGGACAATTCACCATAAATACCAACAGATGCAACGCAGTTTGTTGTTATTTTAATAGACAACTTCACAATTCGGAATTCTGAAATGAAAAAAACATGGTTTGTAGTTTCCGTGTTTCGTTATGTCGGTACATGACATTTTTCATGACAATTGCTACCATAATACTTTATAGAATAGCAATATATCTCTTAAAGTAAACACCAAACAAAAAGAAATGCGGAGTTGTTGAAAATGAAGCGACGCTTTTTCTCTGTGACCTCCGTATAAACTCCACCCAGGCACGACTATTTTTCTAAACTCTTGCTGAGTAATCACACAGCAATTTTAATTAATTTCTCGCCATCAATTATACGTGTACTTTCTTATTCGTTAAACAGTCTCTGGAACCGAAGAGGATGGGCTTTTCAAAGAATACTGCAGACTTCTAGTTCAACAGCCGTTTTATTTATACGAATCATGCATGCACGTATTTTCATGTGTTGTTTATTATATGCTACTTATTTATAGATAATATTAGATATATGCAAAATTCAAAAACAAGGAATGCAACACCTCCTGTGCATGGATCTCTGGTTTTATTGGGTTTTTTTTTTTTTTACCGAAATACGTTATATTTTACTTGAACATTTATTAATCCTATCTTTTATTATAAAATATGGAATGAAATAAGTTAGTCGGTTAAATCAGGGACATATATATATTATTATACGTCCCTGGTTAAATTCCAAAGGTGAAACCGAAATGTACATCGACACTGCTTTCTCCCACATACACCTTTTTTTTCTAAAATGATAATGATGCAATATACATGTATATGTATGATAGCTTTGAGAGCATGATCTTATTTAAAGAAAAAGCCATTCATTGGGATGAAATAATTTGATATCCTATTATCAAACTGATCCAATTATAATATGATAAATAATATTTTTGCATACCATATTTCAACCATGGCATATCATGTATTTTATTTATCAGTATTGTTTTCTATTATCTCAGTGCGGAACAGCTGTATGGTGAGGTATAATTCATTTTGTACCGAAAGGCGCTATATCAGAGACATATAAGTCCTTGTTAAATGACACCGCTTACTAAATCCCCCATTACAAAAAGTAAGGGTAAGCAGCTATAGCTCACGACCTGGAAATTAATCTAGAAATATATGTAAGAATATATTAAGAATTAACTATAAGCAGAGACGTATATACTGATATACAAGTCCCTGCTATAAGTTCTGCAAGGCAAGCAACAAAACTTCCGGTTGTGTCCCTTTACGGAAGTTTTCATTCTTTTGGCGGCAAGTTAAAGGAAGACATCGAGAATCAAGATGTAAACAAACATTGACAGCCCAAGAACTGAACCTAACCATGTCGCAGCCTTTTTCATCAATGTTTTCGCGGAGATATTCGTGAGTGTGTTGAATGTATTTACTGACTACGCAACGAGGCAACTGTAAATAATTATAAAAAAAAACATGAATTCCAACCCAGATCTGAGATCATCATCAAGAGAGGGAATTTAGGCACCAGCTGTTCAGTATGGCATTCGCTTCAAATACATACACAAGTGCTGTCTCTTAGCGTCCCTAGTTTAATATCAGTTTAAAATTTATCATCAATAAAAGTTTTTAGATATTTTTGTCCACAGAAATTATATTTTTTTTCTGACCAATAAACATAATGTTATGTGCTATTTATAGATATATTTATTTTGAAATGTTTATGTATAATTTCCAAAATATCAAGTCTTAAATACTTAAATTTACTGTCTGATTGGTCACTTATCTCAAAATATAAATAGCCTGAGGTAAAATTAAAAAAAATTCAAGCTGCATCTGAAATGGATTGTAGAACATTCTTGGATATATTTCCAGAGACATATGTGTCTCTGATATTTCATTCAGAAAAGATAAAAAAAAAAATGTTTTCATTTCAAAGATTTGTTTCAACAAGGTTTTTTGCTTGATTAGCTATATATATATATACTAATACTGTACTCGATCATGATGGCTCCATGTATCTGGAGTGCCCACCAAAATCTTCACTAATATATATATGAGAATGATAGCTATAGATTTTCATATGTTTCAGAAAGCGACAGGTAACAAACCGTGATTTCAATTTTATGCAAGATTTGAATACAGGCACATCAGATACCAGAAATCCAGACAATCAGGATTCACATATCACCAAGGTAAGAACCTCCTATAGCATCTACATTTGTTGGTTCTACTTGCTGTACATGTTTGTCAACTACTTACTGAATACCTGCAGGCTAGCCACCTGACACTGGAACACATAATAAAGTATGTCATTCAAGGGCTTGTTTTTCCGATGATAGGACCGTCCTAGGTTGAAATTATTACATACTTTGTATTTAAAGTCAATTACCATGATTTGTATGGTTTACCCCTGAACATTTTCTTCCCAAATTCACAAATTTCCTTCCAAAATGAGGCAATGCCCAGTAGGAAATGAGTTTATGTTTAAAAAAAACCCACTGGTTATAGTTAAATTGCTTTGATAATCAGTGTGTATCACAAGGGAATCTAATTAAGGTCTTGGAGTAAATATTACATATATTGAAATAAGCTAAAAAACATTCCATTTACAGACCCTGCAGGCTGTTATAGGACGTTAAACAAAATAAACGTAACCAAACCATTTACTGAAGTGAAAAGAAAGAAATTGCAAATACAGTTGTAGATCAATTTTGATATTTTATTTATTAATATAGGTGACTCCACGAGCACGGTACATAATTTCTGAATCCAAACCCAGTCCAGTTCATGGAGGTCATCACATATCAGAACTGTCTGATCTCATCAGCAGTAGCCCAGTACCAGTTGTTTTCCAGTCCCCTCCTGCAAGGGGTAGGTAACTCTTTGCCATAACTAATTAATGATTATCTGTCATCATGGGTGGGAAAATCTGCTATGCTACAGCCCTAGCCATTCTCTAGTCATTAGGGGGAGGTACCTCATCTGTTACAACCCATTCACTGGTCAGTAGGGGAATTAACTCATATGTTACAACCCATTCACTGATTATTAGGGGGAGGTAACTCATCTGTTACAACCCATTCACTGGTCAGTAGGGAAATTAACTCCTATGTTACAACTCATTCACTGATTATTAGGGGGAGGTAACTCATCTGTTACAACCCATTTACTGGTCAGTAGGGGAATTAACTCATATGTTCAAACCCATTCACTGGTCATTAGGGGAAGGTTACTCATCTGTTACAACCCATTCACCGATTATTAGGGGGAGGTAACTCATCTGTTACAACCAATTCACTGATTATTAGGGGGAGGTAACTCATCTGTTACAACCCATTCATCGATTATTAGGGGGAGGTAACTCATCTGTTACAACCCGTTCACCGATTATTAGGGGGAGGTAACTCATCTGTTACAACCCATTTATCGATTATTAGGGGGAGGTAACTCATCTGTTACAACCCGTTCACCGATTATTAGGGGGAGGTAACTCATCTGTTACAACCCATTCACCGATTATTAGGGGGAGGTAACTCATCTGTTACAACCAATTCACTGGTCATTAGGGGAAGGTTACTCATCTGTTACAACCCATTCACCGATTATTAGGGGGAGGTAACTCATCTGTTACAACTAATTCACTGGTCATTAGGGGAAGGTTACTCATCTGTTACAACCCATTCACTGGTCAGTAGCTAGGGGAATTAACTCATATGTTACAACCCATTCACCGGACATTGGGTGAGGTAAGTCATCTGTTACAACCCTTTCACCTGTCATTAGGGGAGGTAATTCATCTGTTACGACCCATTCACCTGTCGTGGTGGGAGGTAACTCGACATCTGCAACAACCCATTCATCTGTCATTAGGGGAAGGTAACTCATCTGTAACAACCTAATCACCATTTATGAGGGGGGGGGGGGGGGGGGGGGGGGGGGGGGGGGGTGTAACTCATGTAACAACCCATTCAACGATCTTAAAGGGGGTGGGGGTTAACTCACCTGTTACAACTTATTTACTAGTCATTTAGGGAAAGTAACTCTATTGTAAACTTCAAATCATCAGGGGTAAGTAAATAAGTAAATTAAGTACAGTAACTCTCGTTTTCAACACACAATCATCATTCATCTGGTGTAGGTAGTTTTAATATGTGCCCACTAAGTTATTAGTTATAAGCATTGGTTGGTTGGTTTCATCAGTCATCACCTGGTCAGTAGTCATCAGGGGTAGGTAACTCAGATGTTACTACATGGTCACCAGAGGTACATAAGGTCTCACAAATCAGAGTAAAATACTTTACCTTAACACAGGTATCACAAATCAGAGTAAAATACTTAACCTTAACACAGGTATATCTTACACAATGGGTAAGTAGGTATTCCTTAGTTGTTGTAATATTTTTTTGTTTCTAATAGGTTGACAAAAACGTTACTTGTAGTTTCGAAAAAAAAAAATTAATTTTAAACAAGATAACAGGTTCAGTATTCGAATTCACTGTGATCTGATTGAAATATATGCAGCACACTTCTAACAGGTTTGTTTTCAAAATCTAGAATGTCTAAATATTTAAATTTGGCTATGGACTAAATGATTAAAATGAATGTGTAGATAAAATGTGCAACATAGAAACTAATGTAAATACAAAATCATGTGAAAAGTCTGTTTTTAATGTCTTTCAGCCGTTCCTATTGAACAACGATCATTTGAGAATGAAGAAGGAGAGGGAGAAAATGAAGAGGATGAGTTAGGTAGAGATGGGGACGCTAGTATGGCCGACAGTACAATGGCCGTGAAGGATGACAGAGAGTCGGAAACTGATAGTTTTGTGATTGAAGCTTCAGTAGAACATGTTCAATTGGAGGACATGGATGATGCTTCACAGCTGTTTAGGAAAGAAACAGGACACAAGACAAGATTCAGCACATCTGACCGCAGAGTATCTGGAGCAGGGCGCGCTGATCACAGTGAGCCCAACGATAGAAGGATAGAGGACATGTCTGATGGACAGGATGAAGGAGAGGAGATGGAGGAAGGTATGGAAGGGGAGGAACAAGTTGCTGAGTATAAGAAATCAAACTTAAGCCCAAATTTTGAAAAAGAAGGCAAGAAATATGATTTGTCTAGGAGGCAAAGAAGATCTAGAGCTAAAGATGATGATTATGAGCATGATAGGGAGGAAGAGAAAAGAAAGAAAGGCAAGATCAGGTGCTAGTTTAAGTTACTTGCACAAGAAAAGCCCTTATAAGGAAAAGATTAGTAACAATGACTCCTCCTATAGACAGAGGTTAAGATCTAGTGGAAGTAATTCTGGTGAGAGTCTGGAGGTGCAAGCAACAACAAGTGAGAGTGTGCTAGATGACGCAGAAGACCTGCCACAGGACTCAAGTCAAAGTAGCAAGGACCTAAAAGCTTACAGACACTTGTCTCCTTACAGGAAAAGTGTAGGTAATCAAAGACACGACTCCCCGAACAAGAGAAGTATGGATAATCAAAGGCACCTGTACCTGTCTTCGAACAGGAGAAGTATCAATAGTCAAATGCTGTCTTCCCCAAACAAGAGAGGATCAGGTAATCAAACGCTGCCATCCCCAAACAAGAAAAGTATGGATAAGCAAAGACAAATGTCCCCAAACAGGAGAAGTAGGGATAAAAAAACAATGTCCTCACCAAAAAAGAAAAATATGGATAAGCAAAGGCACTTGTCACCAAACAGAAGTACTGGTAAACAAATGCTGGCATCCCCAAACAGGGGTAGTATGGAACAGAGAAGGGGAAGTTATGAGAGTGATAGAAATTATGAACTTGATCTTAACAACAGGGAGAGTCTGAATAATACAGAGAACGCAAGGAGATCTGTATCAAGATCTAGTGACAAAGCACTACAGGATCAGAATGAAAAGAAAGCACATTCAGAAAGAGAGAAACAATTAACAAGGAAATCCTCTATAGAGCAAAATGTCTTGGATAAAGATGTATCTGAAGGACAGACTTCTGAATCTGAAGAGGAAGAATCTACAGGTGAAAGAAAGGAGTCTCTTTCTGAGAGCAGGCCTAGGGCTGATGTTCCACCAGGAGGCACTAGTGATGAGGAGGAAGCCATGGAGGAGGCCGCTGATGGTGATGTGGAACAGGATGTCACAATGAATGATATGTTACAGGACAATATCTCTCATGACAAGAGCATAGCCTCAGTGAGTAATTTTATCATGCATGTTAGCCACAGATATGTAGCTCTATAGATGCAGGGAGTTTTGGGGTAGATAATCTCTTTCAAGACAGTAACACCTGAAAATTTCTTTCCCAATTCTACCAATTCTGAGCTTTCCAGAAACAAATAGGCCTGATCCCGAAACAAATGGAAAAAAGGCCCTGGGATCTGATATTCTCTTTCACCTACTGCCATATTTTGCATTCCATTACCTCTTTAAATGATTTACGTACTAGTGTTAGATATTGAGGATATATAATCTGTCATAAGTTATAATCCATTGTTTAAGTTATAGCAAATTTTGTAGGGATCTAATTATTTTGATTACAGTGTGCTATAAGCCACCATATTCAGGGTTATTAGCGCTGGGTATTTTTGAATGGGGATTCTTCTCATATTAAGTGGTGTCCCTCTTTTAACTTAGTTTTTAAAATTTTCTATGCTTCAAAAGCTGTTTTAAGGCTGCCAGTATTGGCTGTTATAGGAACAGCTTCAACATCAAATGTTGTTCTCTATGTATTTTTGGTAGTAACAGATATGAATGTTCATTCTCAGGTAATGATCAGGTCATCCATACAGGATACACCAGTAACTAATTGGTCTCCCAAAAACCTTAATAAAAGACGTCTTATTAACAAAATCAATGATGACAAAGGGAAGGATGATGATGATGATGATGATAATGCCAGGGAGAAGAATGATGATGAGAAGGAGGATGAAGACGATGCCAGTGTTCAGGCTACTTCATCAGAACCATCACTACCAAAACAGAAAAAAATCTCCTTTTCTTCTGAAACTAAAAATCCAGAAAAAGAAAAAAGAGCTCGATATGGTAAGATATTTAACTGTGATATTTGATAGAGTACATGAATGGTATTAAATATCATACTTGTTGCATTATATATATGTATAAACTTATATTTTGAGAATGTTACTGATAAACATTCATCTGTCAAAATGAACAAAGCTGTTATATATCTCAATAATAATTCAAAGAACCTGCCAGAGAGTAAAAATTCTTTGTGAAGTATACTCTTGGACCTCAAATACTCAAGGTATCCCAAAGATTTTACATGACCCGCTGACTTTGAAATGATGAGGTCCAAATGTGTACTGATATTTTGAAAACAATACAAATGAAATTTGAACGAATTAGGTGAAGTTATCAAACACAGATATACTGAGTATCTTTATCTTTGTAGTACACAAGGTTGAACTATGGCAAGGTGAGATGGAAAAGCGTCCCAAGAGATCTGCCCTGGATCTTGACATTGTCTTCAACCACCTAGATAAAGAAATGCAACAGCATGTTTCAAGGTATACATATTTATCAGGATCTACCCGGTAATTAACATTAACATTATGTAAACACACCATATTGTTATAGTGATTATGTTTATGAATTGTGAGTCAACAGTAACAAGTTCTGATTGTAACTATAAAGTAAATTGATATATCATTGAAAACTAGGGATAGATGAATCTTCTTGACTTCATTGATATAAAAGTAAACCAGTTATCTATGCTGGTATGATGTGGTATAAATAGAGGCTGTAGCTGTCAGGGTGGAAGGGCTGGTTTCGAGTAGGAGAAATAGATTCCATGACAAAAAAACCCAAAGATGTAATTCTACAGAGATGAAAATGTTCAGCCGATTGGCTGATTTCAGCCTTTTTGAGAATATCAGTGTAATGTAAACTTGTAATTTTTCCCATTGAAAAGATTGAGTAATCTAATTTTCAGGCTTTTTGCCCTTAGTCCATTTTCATATCTCCCTTAGTCCATTTTCATATCTGTTCTATCACTATGGAATATAATAACCTGGAGTCCAAGCCTAATTTTAGTCGACCATGTCTCACAACATGGCCAAATATTAGTGTATAGACTTGCTGGACATGAATAGATTTCAGAATAGAGCAATGTGGTCAGTTTGTTCCAGGGACTCACAGAGATCATAAACAAGTTTGTTTTTAAATGAATAATTAAAGATAAAAGCCTCCTTTTGGAGGGGAAAAGCTGAAAATGGATTATTTATGTTAATCTTCAAAAGCCCCTTAAACTTTCATGGGACCAGGAAAACAAATAACATTAAGAAAGTGTGTTATTACCCTTGATACTGGAAGGCAGGACCTAAAATGATATACAATTGTACATTGGATATATAATGGATAAATGAAAATATTTTGCCATGATTTCATTTTACTTTCTTGTCCAGAGGTAAAGATAACCTAAACACGATTCAGAGAAAGGAATGCCACCTGCTGAGTCGTGTTCGCAAATCAATCATCAATACTGTAAGTATATGTGCTGTGTTAATTGTTTCGATAAAGTCAATACAGGGGGGGGTGGAGACACAACGTCCCAGAAGGTAGAGAGTTGTAACAATCCAGACAAATCTGCCGTGGATACATATGTACACGCAAGGTCTCACCAAAAATACAGGTAATATGTGCATAAAAACGACGTGCGTGAGCTAATGCGTCGGCGTCCCATCCAACTTTAAAGTTTTTCGAAAGCTTGTAAGTCCAAAAGTATATACCTTACAATCTTCTTATTTGGTTTATACATTCATTAGACGTCTAGGAGTGATGTTAAAAGATTTTGGGGTAAGTTTTTGGAAAGCTTGTAAGTCCACACCCTTCTAATTTGGTTTATACAACCATTAGAGGTCTAGGAATGATATTATGCGACGTACAATTTCAAAATGACATGCTTATACATACATGTACATAAAAAATGAGTGCATAGTGTGATTGCCGCTGCGGGTGAGCTTCGTAATCATTGATTGCACTTTTTCCTTATTAGGTAATGATACTTATCTAGTAGGTACATGGAATGAAATCGGACAAAAATCTGGGTCAGATTTGTTAAAACACTCAAATAAATTTTCTCGGATGAAGCTTGACAAAGTTAGTTTTATGAAATGTGTTCCAAATCCATTGATTTTGATTCAATACACTGTATTCAAAATTGTTATTTGGAACTTTCTGGGAAAAATACCTACCGTTGTACCTGTGGTATGTTCAAATTTTGAATTAAAAACTTAGTTCTTAGTTGGATCTATCAGCTTTAGAAGAATATATTATATACTGTAGTCTTGAGTGCTGATATGCAAAGGATAAAAGTTAATTTGAAGGTTAGTGTCACTGCACATGTATTATGAAACATGTTTGCAAGATACATTAACGAATTAGTAATGCAGGACTGTTGAACATCTGGTTGATTTGTGTTTTATTTTCATTATAGATAGAGGCTGTTGAAGATGTAAGACAAAAAAGATCAGATATTTTACGGGTAGGTTAAATTTGATTTTAATTATCAAAATACACCAAACAATTATCAAAATTATTTTCATGGTCATCGCCACTTTAGTAATGGTTTAATGAACTGCTTGAAGTCAGTACAAAAAAAATAGAATAAATTCTACCGTGGATATTTGACCACACCAGATCGAAAACCAAGTCATTATAAAATAAGATTAAGAAATCTGTAAGTCTTTCTTTTTTCACAATATTTTATATAATAATGTATATTCATGAGTAATGATCATAAGATATGTATGAGAGTCTCGTAGATGTCAGAAGATATTTTGGCCTCGCAACAAACATTGCATGAATTTACTAACTTTGAAGTACATGTATATGCAAACAGTGTTAACAAAAATTCAAGTTAGCCTTTCAGTTGTCCTAAACAAGATGATAACATGATAGACACTACTAGACATCTCATTACAGAGCAAGCAAGTTACAGAAGCATTTAACCAGTATAATCTATGTAAAGTAGAAATAATAAAGAGCAAGTTCCGGTACGATTACCACCGTAAATCGATGATTTCACCCAAATTTGACATCATTATTGCTATAGACTCATCCTCAATCCTCGCCCTCCAGCACTCGTCTTTCACCTACATATGTAGGAAGCTGGGGTTTCTTTCCCTATTAGACTTGTGAAGCCAGAATTGTGAACAAAAAATATTATGTGATTCTTTTCACTGTACCACTCAACCACTCATGTATATCAGAAAAGGTGTGCAGTTGCATTGCTAGGCTAATCAGATAGGTGCATTTGAAATGAGAGCTATGATTGGCCGATGTGTGTTCAGGAGTGCATTGACACAGATGTGTGGTCACAGGCACATGTCAATGAAGTTGCAAGCACTTTTGATAGCTGGAGGTCGCTAGCCTAACGTCTTTATTACGATATATAAAATCAAGAAATAAATTGAACTAGAATCATTAACATGAGAGTGTGAACAAATTTAATGTACGGGTGCATGACGTATTTGTAAAGAAATTGTGACAGCGTGGTACAATATATTTCAATAAAACAAATTTGTATAAATTTCACTTCCACAATGTTTAAAAAACTGAGGTAAGTAGTTAACATGTTTCATAGCATGAAAAATGCACTCAGCCACATTGTACTGAGGGGAATATGGCAGTTGGAAAACAAGTGTACAGCCATGTTGTTCAAGCAGGTTTTTCAGATGTTTACACTCGACTAATCAAAGCATTCGTTTCAAACGATCACAGCTCTCGTATCAAACGCACCTTCTCTGATTTGTCTAGCAAGATCACTGTATACCTTTTCTGATACACATGAACGGTTGAGCAGTACAGTAATAGGGATAACATAATATTTTTTGTTCACACTTCTGGTTTCAAGAGTCTAAGGTAAGGTGTAACTGCCTGACCATGTGGGTGGGGTTTCTCCTTGTACTCCAGTATCCTCCAACTCTAAAACCTCATTTCCGAAAGGAAGCCATCTTGGATTTTGAAAGCAAGAAGTACTTTAAATAGGATTTTTCACAATCTTGACTTCTCCTTGGTCCCTTGTTGTGTCCATTTGATTTTGAGACTGATTAGAGAAATAAAATTGCCGACAGGAGTTTATTGATGTTAGTTATCATTTCTCAGCAAGTCCTTGATAATTTTTTCTGAGATTATATATGTAGTTTCCACATTCTTTTAAATAATTATGGGAAAAGAATAAAGATGAAAAAAGTGGAGAAAAGATCAGTCTTACATAGAGATAAGATAGTCAACTATTATACTTGTGTTATTGAAAAATTTTCCATTTCAGACAAAAAGAAATATTAAGGATTACAGGACTGAGCTGACGGAGCTGCAACAGAGAAATATCAGGTTGGTTGGTTTTGAGCTATGTGTATTCAAACATACTATCCATGTTATATTGTACTTTTCTTCTATGTACAATTCCTCAGCTCATCCTACATTTTCAGTATCTTATTTATCCTGAAATAAGCCCAGAGAACTACATCTTCGCTAGCTAAGCTTCTGATTACGTTTCACTCTATGTGGAGTGGAACGTAATCAGAAGCCTTGGCTAGCGAAGATGAGAGAACTAATGCATAAACTTTGATTCAAATTAGGGGCGGTCTTATTTCCAGACAATGAAATATCTTTTAAAGCATTTTACAACACTGCATTGAATAGACATGGTTGGGTTTATCACCAAAAAATGTATCCAAAATGGCGCCGTCAAGTTGACGTGGAGTAACGTCACAAAGGGATGACGTCATTACTGATTCACACACTTTTTGACACTATTAATTTTTCGATGTTTTTAATTTTGTTTTTAAGTTTATGAAATGCAATAAAAAGAAAATTGAATGGTTTCCCGTTAAATGTAACATATATTTCACTCGTATGACAGAATATTTCGATATTTTTCACTCGTGCTTTGCTCTATATATTCCTTTAGCATTATTTGATTATTTTAAAAACTGTGAATACAAAAATTTGGCCATAAATCTTTAACAAGAGCCTATGTTGTTACAGACTTTCTGAGAAGCTCGAAAACAAGGAGAATGAAAAGAAATATCGAAAGAAATTACTGAGTGACTGGATCTCAGACTTTGAAAATTTGATGCTAGCATCTCGTAAGATCAAATCTAAAACAACAACAAAGGTAAGCTCTGCAAATATTCAAAGAGATTTTTACAGAATTTGTTCCCTGTCAAACTCCAAACATACTCCTTAATGGTATCAAATATTCAAAACAAATTATTTGTCTTTAACATTTCAAACAGGCCTTCTTGTAGAATTCTAAAAACTGGATAAGCAAATTACAATTTGTTTGAAATATCTGACTTTCCAAACAAAAAAATGGTTCAGTTTCACGAAAAGTCATTACTTAGATTTAATTTCTTTGTTACATATACTACTCCCGTCAATGCTAACAGTTCAACACGGCGAGAAACTTTTGACGGGGGCTGGGTTACAGATAGCACAAAATGTCAGATAAAATAGCATAAAAAGTACCATTTGTGAAGTTGAGACTGACTTTTGTTTTGAACATACAAAACAACTGTTTATCTCATGTTTCTCCCTTTTCAAACAAATTTATTGTTTGACATTTCGAATAGTTTTCTAACATTGCACCCAAATTGCTATTCTCTTTTATATTCCAACAATTTATAATATGCTTGCTATATATGATCTACAAATTTCTTCTTTGTTTCTTGTACTGTTTCAGTCATAGATTCTTTCTGAAACCAAAATGATCGAATAAAACATCTGAAAAAATGGTCAAATACTTAGTAACACATTGAATATTCCCGATAACACAATGTCTTTAAATAAAATTTCTTGACTCTTGAAAAAACTTCTCCTTTACAGGATATGGTTGTATTTGGCTACCAACCCAACATTAAGTAAGGAGGATTCAACATTTAAATCAAGAAAAGTGATGTACACACTGTTGTTTTTTTTTTTTTTTTTTTTTTTACTGTAAGCGGATAAAAAAAAAGTTTTTACACAGAAGTGGTTATACTTATACTGACTCTTCTTGATCGAAAATACCATAGTTTTCTTATTTTATATATCAATGTCTTTGGTGCTGATAAAATATGTGATTGTTCAAACCTGACACAGATGGTTAATTTTGGGTAGCATGAAAAAGTGCCATAGTTTTATTGGTTTTAACAAATCCTTTATAGCTATGTATTATAAGCTCACCTGCCCGAAGGATGAAGAGTTACTAAGTTTGTTGATGAATGACCTTGACCTACTTTCAAGGCCACAGTGGTAAAATCTTTAAAGGACTTGTTCTCAATAACCAAGAGGCCCAGGGACTTGACATTGGGCCTGTAGCATACACCGGTGAAGGGCTACCAAGTTGTTCAGATGAATGGCCCTGACATACATTCACGGTCACCAGGGTCAAATAGGCTAAAATCTTTAAACAACTTCTTTTAGATAACCAAGAGGCCCAGGGAGTTAATATTTGGCCTTTAGCCTGCTTGGGTAAACGGCTACCTACCTAGATTGTTCAAATGAATGAACATAACCTGCTTTCAAGGTCACAAACATCAAATAGGCTTAAATCTTTAAACAGCTTCTTCTTAATGCCAAAGAGACCCAGTGAGTTTGGTTGTAGCATGTTTGGGTGAATGGCTACAAAATTTGTTCAAATGAATGACCTTGACCTACAGGTCACAGGGGTCAAATATATTAAAATATTTAAGAAGTTATTTCTAGATAGCCAAGAGACTCTCCAGACCTCATATTGGGCCAATGGTATGCTGGAATGAAGGCTTTCAAACTTACATGAATAAATCTAGCTAGCCTTCTCTGATAATCTAATAAAGTGGTAAACTGCATTAGTTAGAATCTGCATATAAATGACCTAGATCAACTGTGCTCTTAAAGCAGTGATTCAGGCCCATTTGGCCTCTTGTGGGGTTAATAGACCCCTGTCCTCCTGTGCATTCCCTTGTCCTTCCCTACCCTGAAATATTTTAACATTTGTGTTGACAAGGTTTGATTTTCCTAACTTCACTCTAGATTTCCACACTATTGGCACCTAGCATCACTGATAAGTCTTTTTCAGGATGTACTGTATTTATTACTAGATTCATGTTAATTTGATACCGATAGAATAAAAAAGAGGCATTAAAGAAATTAAGACAAATGGCATAATTTAAAGAACAAATACGCTTTATTTATGTGAATAATTTGATATGTCAAATGGGATTTTGGGGGTTTGGTTTTAGCAAACATGATAATATTTTAGGTCTTAGATATCATCAAGAGAGATGTGCATGTGGTTTTATAAAAGGAAATATATATCTGGCCCCGCTTTCACGAAACTTCTCAATTCTCAATTCTTAATTCTCAATTCTCAAGCTAAGTACGTACTTAGCTGAGAAGTTCTTAAAAATGGCTTTCACAAACACGTTCTTAAATATTTGAGAACGTTCTCAGCTAAGAACGTATTATTTGGTCCGTAAGCGGCCTCGCAGGGAACTCTTTTGTGAAAGAAGACGCGATTGTTAAAAAACTACGGGAGCAATGGTATAACGATTCGGAGGTAAGTGTCTTAATATTTAGGCCTACACATGCATTACATACACGCAATTGTATTTTGTCTACTTGGTACATATCAAATAATAGAGCTATGGCGTACAGGAATCGCTTCCAGTGCGTATAGCGCGGAACGGGGTGGGCATGTAGGGGTAAACTGGACGGAATGCAGAAATACCACTCGATCTCGTGGAAGACGTTTTGATGAGTGAGGATGTACTGTACTGTACAGTGGACACCTGTACATGTATATGATACACATGTACTGTACTGTACAGTGGACACCTGTATATGATACATGTTACAGGTGTGGGTATATATAATCCAATGCCACTTTGTTGTTCATGGTAGTTTTATTATCCATTAATAAAACCCTACAATTACAAGAAATACTAATCATACACACATACATACTAAACTACAGACATGACAATCAAGGGACATAACTCTTACATGTAACATATTTGAACCGATAACAAAGAGATGGCACAATTTCTGTTATAAATACGTTAACAGAACCAAATACTAATACATTTATGTTTTTAGAATACACATATCGATAACTAGAATATATCAAACTAGTTATTCACTATTTAGACACAATAGATATACAAATATCAAATTAGGAAATTATCCCTACCTTTATCACTTACATTACTATTAATATATATAAAACATTGGTAATTTTCCTACAGACAAAATCACCATGTACATAATGTACTATACAATTAAAACAACCAGAACTACAACTCACCCCACATATCATGCGGAGGTTTCCGGAACATTATTCACTACCACCAACCAGATTCACAAGTAATCACCAGCTGTAATCAATGAATAATCTGGTCTAATATATATACAAATAAAAAGGTCATATACAAAATATATTGTATTATGATATCTATCAATTCCAATTAAACATACATGAAGCACATAACTTCTGACAAAGTACCAGATATGCTTTCTACACAGATCTTTTCAAAATACTTATTAAAACACAATATTACATGTTGTTTTATAATACAACATTAATATATACTTAGTTACAAAATAGTATCAAATGAAAGTAAAAACTCACCAGATCTTCAATATAATTTAGGCTCTGACTTCTACAGATTGTTTTCAGCTAGAGCGCCAGAAGAGAAGTGATTTGAAATACTAAGAGGATTAAAAACATGCAATACAGGTAAAAACTGTCCAATGAAATTGTCCATGTCAGGTCACATGTCATACATACTCACATTCCTTTCATTCCTATTAAGGTTTCTCACACCAAACAAATACCAACAGTACATTAAAGATGCACACTCCATGAAATATAACATACCATGATTTTACATAAAATATAACCCTGTGACATACACATGTACTTTACTGTACGGTGGGCACCGGTATTTGTATAGAGAAGCTCCTCTTACATGATAAACAGGTACAGTGAACCTGTTATATAACTACTGTAGTTGGTTAATAGGACATGGCATTAACTTAAAACTTTTCCTTTTATCTTTTTCAGGTGTACAGCCTTCATGCATCTGCAGTGGATTATTTCATTGTGGCAGATCCCAGGCCACCTTGCTACATAGCTGGTTATATGAAAATTGGCATCACATGTTGTCTGAATAAAGAATTGCATGACAGTGGATATCTGTTAATTTCTTTTATAAAAAAAAGTTGATAAACACAAATAAAGATACACTCTAGTTACTGTATATTTATAACATAACAAATTCAAAAGTATCAATAGAAATTTAAATTTTTACTATGATCCATAAGTTATAGGCCAGTATATGTAATGTTAATTTGGTTTGTTTTTGGCCAATTTTCAATTTTAAAAAGATAAGAAAACTCTAATTTCTTGCATTTTAGGGCATAATACCCATTTTTTGTGACAAAGACTTTTTTTGGTCATGTATTCTGATAAATGTTCCATTCATGCATGCAACTATATGCAAAGCCATTTGTGTTTTCACTTATTTAATTCCTGTAGGCCTACATGTATTTAAATACATATCTGTACTCTTAAATATTGATATTTATTTCAATACAGATTTCTGTATTTTGTCAACAAATAGAGATATCTGAAATAAATGGGTAAAAACTAAAATGACTTTATGGCAATTAAGCCATGTGGGTTTTACCTAGTTTAATTTGGGTATATATTTCAATTGAGATAGATCCATTCAAATACATATATTTTTCATAATTAGAGACTTCTGTATTAAAGTACAGATACATGATGTATCTTTATATAATTTATTAAAATACAGCTTTAACACAAAATAGAGATATCTTTAATATTTAAAATTCAGAATTATGTAGATGCATTTAGAAATGGAGATTATAACCTGTTTTAAATACAGTGTACAGTTATTTTTAGTTTAATTAGATACACCTTTAATTTTAACTACATAGATATATAGTTCAGATAAGGATATCTGAACTAAATGGGTAAAAGATATCAAATGGGTAAATAATGTAGCAATGAAATATGAAACAAAAAAATTAAGGTTTGCACTCAAATTTGCAATCTGATTAAAATCAGCTGTTACCTGGCTACGTTTACTATGCACTACGCCTGATCCGTAAACGTAGCCATGTAACAGCTGATTTTAATCAGATTGTCAAATTTGAAATATGGAATATATTTGGAAATAGCATTTAAAATTTTATCACTCGTACCAGAGACCTATATACTATATATAGTATATAGGTCTCTGCTCGTACATAAGGCTTACAATACACTGAAGATATATATATATATTTTTTGAAATATTTAGGCATATAATGTAATAAATGTATACAGTAATTCAATTGAAAAATATACAATTTAATAAATACAAGTTTAATTTAGCCATATAGATGGAAAGTAACTCTTACGAAACCTGACATTCTTTCCTTCTTTGAAGTGAATTTATGTGAATATCTCCGTACCTATATTGTCTTGAAATGTTTTATTTTAGTTACGAAACATATTTTATTGACAGTACGTGTTGATGTAGTAACAACTAACTGTGGTGTTTGATGTCGTAGTCGCGCTAGCCTACTTTACGATTGTGAAGGTGGATGTTGGAGCTGTGTTGTCCACTACCGCATTTATTACTACAGCGATATGTAGGTCGCCGGTAGACGGCTCTTGCAGTTTGAAAGTTTGTTAGTAAGTATTTGTGTTGACGGGAAGATGATGGAAAGTCTGAAATGTGGCAAGGATAAATTAAAATACAACCTCAATGATGCACCTTGACACGGTCGACTACGACACCCAAAGATTATCGGCCAATGCAAGTAAAGAAAGCTTGTTGCGAAGGGACGGCATTGCTCACTCCAGCATTTGTCGAATGAGTAACAAAATACATGTTTTTTACAGGCTGAAATCGATTCCTGTCGTACATTGTATATATATATATATGCCCTAGTATGGCAATGTTTTCAATGTATATGCAGACAACGGAATATATCTATGCACGACGATGGGTCAGTCGCCGCCGCAGACGACGAGGAAGTTTACGTACGTTCGCCATATTTAAGAACGAGATCACAGACTTAAGCATGCTTAGGACCGTTCTCAAATATCGGCCCGTTCTCAACTTAAAATCTGAGAATTGAGAATTAAGAAGTTTTGTGAAAGCCGAATTTTGAGCATATGCTTTAAGTTAAGCATGTACTCAGAGTTAAGCATTGAGGACGGACTTAAGAAGTTTCGTGAAAGCGGGGCCTGTTGAGGCTTAATACCTAAATGGAGGTTTTAGTAGGTTTCATGTCTGTTTCTTGTTGTTTTAATCTTTCAAATAATGAACTTCTGTAGTTATAGATACAAAAATGATATATGAAAAGCCTTCAAAACTCAATAAATGGGCATATACTGTAAAAATAGTTATGTTCTTTGTTAATTATGTAAAAAAAATGTGTTGATTGTATTTTTGAAATATATCTAACTGAAATAAACATTTATATGTTTTCAACTGTTGAGAGTTGTTACTATTTGACACATATATGACATAATATATGATTTAGATATCAGAAAATCACACTTTTTAGCTTCCCTTGTACATAACACCACTACAACTATTACTCTGGTTTATACTCGGCATATTAGGTATAAGTGTTTGTTGGCTTGGTTTATCGCCCCAGGGACAACCAGGGTCATATTGAGGCAGGACCTCCTTGTAGAGATGGTGCCTTGCCCAAAGACACAACCACAACAGCACAGACCGGCCTGTCTCTCAGCCCCCAAGAAACACAATCAATCAAATCAATCGATCATAGTTTATTAAAGTGTCACATGTCAATACAATCATAATAAAACAGCATTTGAGACTTAGCATAAAATTGATATCGACATCCAGCCAATTTTGGCTTATGAGACACTATTAGAACATTATCTATATACACTATTAAATAAATATATAATATCATACAATATATCAATACGAATCAGAAATCATAATAGACAAACTAAAAGTACAAAGATCTAGTTCTTAAAAGAGTCATTATCGGTTTTAAAATATAACTGCATACGCACATATATGGACGGAATGTATAAATGTATAAATATATTATGACTAGTACTTGTTTGAAAATACACTTGTACCAAAGCCAGTGATGGGAGAAGCACGAGAGTGGTTGAGCCTATCCCTACCGACAAGTCGCACAAATCCCATCACTGAATACTCTTTCAGAGTGACAGGTTAGATATGGTATAAATATCAACATCTCTATCATTTATGTACATGCTAATACTATCATCATAAAATTTATACATAAGATATATGTGGATATCATTATGACTAAAAAAACATACACAACATAAAATAATTATAAAATGTGTCTTAACTATATCAATTTTATGAATTAAAAGGCTATTAACAGACACGGAAAATAAGAAACAGATATTAAATAAATTGCATAAGCGTTCTTCTTTTACGTAACATTAAAAATACAGTTTTGGCAAGTAAAAATTGGACATCTGAATTTGTCATTAATAAATTAAACTTTCCAATATGATCACAATTTTTAAAATTTACATCACTATGTTCCATTTGATTAAAAAGATTAACTCTTAAGTCACTATATGTATTACAGACACACAAAAAATGCATTTCGTTTTCGACTACATCCTCACAGAACAGACAATATCTCGTTTAATGGAGTAGGAGGTCTATTGTAGCGACCAGTCTCTACCATTAATGGTGCACTACCACATCTCACCTTGGTTAGCGCGCTTCGGTAAGCTCTAGGCATGTTAATGTTCACATATTGCTCGGTTATTCGGTCTTTCTTATAAATCCTGTAAGTCCGTAATTTATTTCCATTAGGGTTGCCACGGTCATTCCACATCTGGCCAAACCACTCACTTTCGTCTTTATGTCTAATTTTAGATTTGATCATGTTCATGATTTGTTTCGTGGGTTTGGCTCCAGATCCTACGATGTCTTGGGAATCATATTTGCGGCTGAGCCGAAGTGCCCGCGAATCCCAGGAAGTTCCTCTCCGCTTGGACCACAAATGAATTTTATTGAGTAAACGATCACTATTAACAGAGTTAACTCGACAGAATAGACGAAATACTTCGATGTGTTGCTTACTTTGCGTAGATAACCATCCCATGTCTCCAATCATGCCGACGTTAGAGGTGTTCTTGGATGCACCCATAAAAACTCTCATAGCGCGATTTTGGACATTGTTTATCTCTTTTCTTTGGGGCTGTCCCCAAATACCGGAACAGTAAAGAAGGACAGGCTCAACAAGACTCTCATATAACTTTGTGAATACTGAATAAGTCATTCCACCGGCACTATAAAACTTAGAGATGAGGAGACCGAGGGCTCGGCTTGCGGATTTAGACAGTTCTTTCACCGCGATGTTCATATCGGCGTAATCGTCGAACCAGAGTCCTAAGTATTTATAACGGTCTTTACGTTCAAGAGAGTGTCCATGTCAGTAACACAAACTGACACAGGTAGGGAACGTCAAACCACACACTTCGGATCTTCATCTGAGGTTAGATGGTCGGTGCTCTAACCAGCTGAGCTGTCGCTAAAAGTTATGGTTTGTTTTAAAAACAATCACTGGGGGTGTCTGTCGCTAAAAGTTATGGTTTGTTTTAAAAGCTATCACTGGGGTCTTTTCACACCACTAGAAAGTCTGGACTTCATTTCTGGGTTATATCTTTGAAGCAGCTTAGATCCCCACCCTATAACCATTTATAGCATTGTCCTACATCAACAAATAGAATTATTAACTAAGTGAAAATGAACATTATTTTGACTTTTGGTCAAATCTAACCAGGTGCGCGATACAGGTCCGCTGGGCCTCTTGTTTAAAACAACAAATACCGCACAGTGGGTAGAGTGTTCCCCCACGACAAAAGATTTATTTCATTATGTTATTCATCCCTTTACAAAACCGTCCGATCAATTAGTACAGGCGAGTGTAAATACATGATGTTACAAAAGGCAAAAGGTTAAACGACCGCTTGTACAATTGTTGTACTAGGCTTATCATATAATACGATCTGATAGAAATTATACACAGTGAGATAAGTTCACACCGGTATAAGGTGATAATGTATACCCTACAGGCCATGTATAATACGCCGAAGACAGGGGAGGTAATCCACGTGACCAGTGTCGTGTATAAAGATAATACCGCTAGACCTTGTCGGTACATCATGTCCAATTTTACAAAGACCACAATAAATAATGTGTCTGCAACGTGCCTGTTATAACTGGTATTAATAATTATATACATCAAAAGAAACTCTTTTTGTGTTGTAATGAATTGGATTTATTCTGTTTTCCACGTATAGCAATCTTTTTTTATTACTCTTTATCTTCCTGTTTTTTCGGAAATGCATTCATTGTAAGGGACCAATTCACTTTGATAGCGATCTACAAAATAAGTTGTGCCATCACATGGATATAATTGTATGCTTTGTGGTATAAATGGAACTTACCTTTTAGTATCATCGACATTCGTAAACACTCCATTCTCGTTCCTACAACAATTACGTAATTATTTCTAACAATTGATAAAGAAAAGTTTATATTGATATTCGATGACGTCTGGTGCTGAATTGATATGATTTAGTGTCTTGTACTACCGGCTACTCTCGCCACTTCTTTGTCGAACAGAAAGGGCTGTCAACATGTTAAGTTACTGACGTTGACGTGGAAAGATATTAAAAAATTAACAAACAATACAAAAAGTTTATATTAATAGTAGTTGTGGTTTGAGCCTCATTTTATTTCAAATGATACACATTCAGGAATAAATTTTGTTGTACTTGCAGTGAACAAGATATCATTTTTTCTTCTTTTTCACATCTTTTATTTTCAACTGGTTATTTTTACTGAGATCTATGTGGAAATATAACTATTTAGATATAGAGACTGTTAAGGAAATCAAAATATCAGGTTCACACATACCAATCAGTGAAATAGACAGTCTATAATCCTCTCTCAAGGCCAATGTTTAAAGTCGTATAGAAAGGATTAATTTCTAATGTTGAAGTAATAAAATAGTAAATATCGGGTATATGATCAAACACAATGACACGAGACGGTTTTAAGATGTCAAATTTCCGTGACATTTATATAAGTGTGTGTCCATATAGGCAACACAATGCATAGTTTGCTTGAGAAATCCTTTCCTATTCAAATAAACTTACAATATAAAATGTTTTATTTTCATTTTTGGGGTTTCAGTTATCAGCGACCCAACAACGCAGGCAGTTTAAGAACCGTTAAATCGCGACACAAGGTGGGATTATTACGGACAGGTAAATACGTGGTATATTAATATTGAATGTTTGCCAAGTCCATGCGAGAAAAGCTTCATTCAAATCTGACAAGTGTACAAACGAGCCAGAACTTTTAGCGTCGTCAAATTTCACTGTGCCATTTAAATGCATTTCACATTCATGGATTTCCATGTTCTTATCGCCGAAACCGTAAATATATCTTGGTGAAATCAAATCGTCGACTTCAAAGTACGGTCAATGGTTTTAGGCATCTTTGAATAGTTTTTGGACATCGGTATTACAGAGGTATGGAGTGTATGGAGAACAGAGTTATCCGGGACTTTAATGCAAGAAGACGTCGTACTAAAAATTGATATGTGTTGATCAACTTTCGGTTCAGCCCTTCCGGCTCAATATGAAGGAAGAAAAGAGGTGAGTTTCTAAGCTGTGTTTTCCGTATATGTGTTCTTGTAAGTGATAAGTCAAAATAAAGACGAGTACAAAACTGTACTAACAGTATTATCGGGAGCTCGTGCAGTTCCCTGCTTACTGTAGATGTATATATATATCACTAGGTAATTCGAAATATTTTGTACATAGATGTCAAATTCTGATAACTAATATTAACACTGAAGTTCGAGTTAATGTTCAATAGTATTCTGTCTCAATAACTCCTAATTTGGATATTAGATCAAACATGTTTAATACGATACAATGTGCTTTAAATGTTCGTTTAACCGAACTCGGCTATACATAGTGAAATATACGTGTATTTTATTACTATTTTCTATGGAACGAATTGGAAACAGGTTTTACGAAGTTAAGTATACTCAGAAAACGTTCATATTCACAAATTGTCTCCAGTGTCTGTCTACATCATTGGGGCTTATTCATGATTTGTATTAGTCATAAGTAAATAAGTAAGAGAAATAAATTTTGAACTGCAGTGTATGTATATAATAGATACTAGTTCTGTAAACAATCACCACTCTTTACACAGCCACTGGCCTTGCTGTAGTAAGAAAACACTTGTTAGTTCGAACTCTTTGTTTTCCCGTCGTAATCCGATATTGGCAGGTATACATTGTACATTCACCTTGTCAAGTGGTAATTGCGCTAAACTTTGTATTTTAAAGTTACGAGAGCTTTTCGTGAAAGTTCCAAAGTGTCGGGTGCTTCCTGCTTTTAATTAGAATAGGAATACACACCAAAAGTGCGTGGTTAGATTAAGCTAAAATTGGGTAAAACCCGAATTCTAAACGCGATCAACTTTCCAGATGGGTTTAAGCTATATATGGTCTATCATTCAGAAAGAACATGAGCTGGAAATTTTAACATGAAAACCAAACAAAAGCATGCTTTTCTTTTGCCCCGCTATCCCAACCAAAACTTATCATTTAACTTAATACTTGTCTGCATACAAAATTAGAATTGCTGACAAAACAAATTTTGCTTACTTGATAACCAAGGTTATCCTATCTACACATTGACGTTTTTCGAAAGAATGACTTGCTTCGTTTGAATTGGGTTATTCGAAAAATGCCTTATTACGTTTCATCATCGGCTCTGAACAGTTCTTCAACCAAGCCACTATTCAAACATCTTTCTATCATCGTATCTTCAAGCAGGTTACACCCTTGAAATGGTATGTGTTGAAGAACCCAAAGATCTTAAATATGTACGCTGCTGTGCCTTATATAGCAAGACCCTCAATACTTCTCTTGAATTTTATCAATAAAGTGCGACGAAGAATATAAATTCTCGTCTTCAAGTTGAACAATAAACACCATTCAAATGAACTGATCGTTCTTTACATCTCGGTATCAATATTACATTGTAAAACCTGTATAAAACGAACATCTGTAGAAACCGAACCACGAAAACCGGTCTATACTGAACACGTTCGTGAAGGGTACATCAATTTTTGTATTGTTCAGAAAAAACACCGTCCTTATTTAACACGATCGCAAAGTGTACCTATTATCGTCAATAATTTCTACCTTGATTATCCATAGAATTTCATTTAAATAACGTGTCACTTAAAGTATTCTTTATTAATTATCTATTAACTTGTGTAATGTTATAGACTTACATAGGAATTACATACAACTCGACAGTTATGATTTGGAACCCAGAAAAAAAAAACCCAAAAAGACTAACAAACAAACGGGAAAAAAAGGAAAATTGGTGACTTGTTGAGAAGGAAGTATGCTACAGATTACTGACCTGACGACGTCAGAGGTCACATGACCAAATCTGGCTCGAGTAGGTGTTAATCAGCGTTAAATATAATATTTACATTTACATGGAATTTTCCCTTATATAATCTACCATATTATACATGTATGTCATTGCTCGCTTGACTGTTGACGTCGTGATTATAAACACGTGTGCGGCGATAATACACCGTCTATATGACTGTTTTTATCTAATGGATCACGCAATCAGTTCTAGGTAACTTATTCTATGTTAATTAAGGCTTGGACTAGATAACACATGAATTATCGATGTATAGACCGAAAACCTAAGTGCACTCTAAAGAATACAGGCTATAAATTACCGATTTATTGTCTAGTTCGAGCATTTTAATCTAATTTCCAAACTAAAAAGGAATATTCTATCATTGAAAAATATTAAATAGGTGTATTAGCAAGTGAAAAAATATCAATGGCGCAATTGACGATATACGAAGGCCATTTTTCTTGTTTTTTTTTACTGTGTGGGGCGTGTGCCTGAAATTAAGCAATTTCGGTCTAATTAATTAGATATTGTTTGGCTACATCGGCAACCGGTATTTCAATCAATAACAATGTATCGTATCAGATCACTTTATTTCCAAATCTTAGAAAACGAGTGAAAAGATAGCTCTATATCTAATAAGTCTGAAGACACCTCTATACTAATACGACTGAAGACACCTCTATACTAATACGACTGAAGACACCTCTATACTAATACGACTGAAGACACCTCTATACTAATACGACTGAAGACACCTCTATACTAATACGACTGAAGACACCTCTATACTAATACGACTGAAGACGCCTCTATACTAATACGACTAAAGACACCTCTATACTAATACGACTGAAGACACCTCTATACTAATACGACTGAAGACACCTCTATACTAATACGACTAAAGACACCTCTATACTAATACGACTGAAGACACCTCTATACTAATACGACTGAAGACACCTCTATACTTATACGACTGAAGACACCTCTATACTAATACGACTGAAGACACCTCTATACTAATACGACTGAAGACACCTCTATACTAATACGACTGAAGACGCCTCTATACTAATACGACTAAAGACGCCTCTATACTAATACGACTGAAGACACCTCTATACTAATACGACTGAAGACACCTCTATACTAATACGACTGAAGACACCTCTATACTAATACGACTAAAGACGGCTCTATATACTTTATACAAAGTTTCAGTCGCCGATTGAAAGATGTCCGTCAATTCTGTCAAGGCTTGTATTTAAAAAAAAATATCTTATATAAAAATGAACCCACCATATCCCGAGATTTACAAATATATCCCATATACATTGATGTTATTCATTCATAACCAGCATTCATCATAAGTGACCAAGTGTCTCACTGAGAAGCGGGCAAAAGGCCTGTTTCCACTCTATAATTAGGATTATAAGAGAATGTTTTAGAGTTATGAATGGATTGATATACTATAAACAGGTATAAACAGTCTATGTGTATAGTGTGGGTGTCCGGGTGGTACACTTCATTTCAAGGTAATTGAATCATTTAAACTGTATAAAAACGTATCATCTCAAAGCATTCTCCAAGCCTGGTCTTTCTCCTTTGGTGTATTTATAGAACTGATAGATCTAATTGCCGGTATCGACAGCTTTGGGTGACTTTGATGAAACAGAAAGTTGAAATGTTTTAAATTCATAATATATCATGATAAAAGATGTATTCTTGTGCGTATTTTCTCAACACTGAACATTTAAATCAGAGGATTTGATATTTTCTAAATAACCTTTTATGTGATTAAAAAAGTTAACTATATGGTGGATTCAAGCTGTATCTTTATATATCAGCAAGCTGCGGTATCTTTAAGAGAAATCCTGACTGATGGACGTGAGACTGACAATACAACAGTAAATCTATGATGTCTACCTCTATCAACGTCATGGCGACGTATGTTTTAGTCATACGGCTCACTGGACTTAACATAGCACTGCTGTTCAGATGCGCATGCGTTCGGCTAATTCAAAACTATAATTCTTGAATTAATATGCGGAAATCGTTACACGTAAATGTTCATGTTGATTGTTGTTATAAAGCTGATATACGTAATGCTTGATATTTAAATGGCGAGATTACTGAGGATAAGTTACAGTTTAACAATGAAATTAAATTTGTACGTAAGCTATATTTAAGTGTTCTTAGTACTCTCATCAAAAATAAGAATTCTCCGACGCATGCTGTGCTGATTGCAAACAAAAGGCATTACACAATATTTGGAGGGGATAAGGTTAAAAGTCAATAAATAATTCACAAGTGGTAACTACATTTTTACAAGCATACATAAAAAAGGAATAACAATATGCTTCAGATGCCAAGGCATTGTTTGACTATTTCAATAACGTAACTAGTACTGGAGTCAGAACAGGTTCTAACACACGATAACGAGGCTGTAGTTGACAATGCAGTAATATTTAAGGAGTTGGATACTGACATTTATATTAATAACATGGTCAAGAATGTGTGTTGATTGGATGCTTAATTGACCGATGATTCAATACTCTTTTTCAGTGTGTTTTCCGTCCGATTGGTCTACCGCGGTTATTTACCTCTTCATATGTTTGTATCAGAAATGCTATTTTAACGGACGCACGATTCGGACTCGGTCCTGTTACAAGTACAATCAATGAAATCATTTGCTTTGTAAACCATAACTTCGAAACCTTTGCCAAAGAAAAAACATTTGTATTGTGGGTTTGTTGATTTTCGTAAGGCTTTTGATTTTGTAGACAAGTCTGTTCAGGGTAAATTTTGGCAACGATTAAATATCTTTTTACTTCAGAAAGATCTTGTGTTAGTAAATGAAAACATCTTTCTTAAACAATATTATTTTGATGCAAGGGAACGGTATGAATACAGTTAATATAGAAACAAATAAGATCATATTTTCCGAAATAGGGCCAGAGTTGAAGAAAATGAAATCTGGCCATTTAATGGAGAAAACCTCTCGGTTTTGTTATTTAATCGCCCTCTTTCGATTCAACAATAAACTTGGCTTTATGTCTAAGCATGTACAGTAGTTGAATACGGACGGAAACTTATCTTCGCTCTGAATTCAATGATTTTAAGTATAAAAACTATATTGCATATATCTTTATATATACGTTGGTAGTATTTTTATGCATGCGAAGCATGGAACTCATAAAATAGTTGAGGTAGAAAAAATCATCCGGAATTTTGCAAAAAATGATTGGACAATGGTGTAAATAAATTTACTTGTAACACTATGGTTTAAATTAAAGATTAGATATACTATTGATATATATAATCAAAATCTGATAATTATATCTCAGGGAAGCATATAATTTTATTTACAGGGAAACAGAGACCGAACATTAAAAGGACAATGGGCTGGTTTATCTTAGACAAAAGTTATTTGAGCTTGAATGAGGATATGTCTGGGTGAGACAGACACCCTATAATAACAATAGTTTGCCTAAAATCAATCGGGGAATCGAGGATCAAGCTTGAACAGTTTTATTTCATTGTTTGCATACATAGAGAATCAACATTACAATACGTATATACATACAATAATCAGCCAGTCAAATTTGTTTTAATTCAATTCATGTCTCGAGCAAATGTCGTCTTTATATATTGTAGGTAAGGCTACTTTTCAATTCTATCTTGCTAAATATTGATACTTTATATTACCACAGCAACGGAGAATAGTGATAACCAAATTACATATTTCTGCACATATAGGAATATTAACAGATGTTACAGATAATCTATTAGATGTAGAATAGAAATTTCATTTTCTACTTGTCTATCAGTGTTACTCGGATAAAAGAAAGAACTATATTAAAGAAATGTTTTTGGCATAAGCGAACAATTTTTAAGGCAATAGAAATATAAAATTCCAAATAGTCAAAAGAATATAACTTGTCAGGAAAGTTTATTTCACAAGCTTTCAATTGATCTACAATTTAATCTGAACGTATTTTTTTCCAATTTTGTACGCTCTTATATTCTTCCGTCAACCCGTCTGTTCTGTTCATCTGTATGGCCGTAGTATACATGTAATCACATACAAGTATATTTGGGTATAAGTATGTAATGTCTTATGCTTAATGCAGTAAACTGTGCATTTAGTAGATTTTGATACAATCTGTATACTTGAATAAGTTTCAAGTCTTTGTTGATGGAGCCACATCCTTGTGTAATCATGGTTAACTGATTGCGGTATCGTACCGTTAATCTCAGCAATACAGTGCAGTTTATTATATGTGCTATTAACCTATATTATAAGGCAGTTTGAATTTCGCTCAAGTAAACTACATCTTAAAATCATTTGAAATAATTATCTCATAAACAGCCCAACGCATGTCACTGTCCGTTTCCGAATGAAACCTATGAGTTGATATTAATAATCAAGCTCTCATATTGATATATATATATTTTTTGTATATGTATATTTTTTATGAATAGGTTTGATGTATTTTTTCGTAATTGTTATTTCAGAAATGGCAAACGGGACGGAAAAGAGTTCCGACACATTGTCGAGCGCTTCCGGCAAATGCAACAACATGAAGAAGTTGCAAAAGAGAAAGAATTCAAACGGAGGCGCGATAGCCGTCAAAGACGAAACATCGCCATTAAAACGGACAATAGATTAGTGCAATATAAAAGGATATATATTTTATCCTCATTTGCCCTGATTAGTGGTTCTATAATGACATTCGGAAGTGTAGTAAAAGGACTTGGAGAGGGCTCGATTCTGTGGACATACAGATCCAGTTTTCTCATTTGTGGGCCTGTTACGCTGGGACTTGGTGTAATACTGTTACTTCTTGCGACCGGGCTTGTCTACGAACGTGAAGCAAAGATAAAAAGGAGAATGAATATCCGTTTATTTGATATGGGAGATAGTTTCAACTCCAGCAATTTCAACAGAGAAAAACGGAGTTCTTGCCAGACAGAGAGTTATTCAAAGCCATTGCTTTTACGGGAAGAATCTTCTTCCGGTTCAAGCGCAACAGACACTTCAGGAAATTCATGTAACCGTGAGAAATCTAGTGATTACAGGTCAAAATCAAAAATTGGACGACAGACTTCAGAGGAATCAGAAATGGAGGTTTTCTTAGATTCCAGTCTTTCCTCCGGGGAGTCTACTCCTGCGGGATTATCATTTTCTGCCAAATGGGCAGCGTTGGCAAAATTTCCAGAGAAAAGAAATATCAATCAAATTAAACAAAACGCAGTTTTTACTGGAAAGGACAGTTCTCCTCCTTTTACTCTAAATAGAGGCGTGCTACCATCAGAAAACTGTATCTTTGAAAACGAAACAGAACATTGGAAGAACAGGGACGTTGAAGGATAAACCCGTCTTACTGCAGATTGGTAAACAAACAAGCATATAACCGTGAACAGAAAGGGGGAGAAAAAAACCAGTCCAAAGTCGTCATATTATCACCCCATTCCATCATTGGAATGAGTATTTTTTAAAGATGCTACATCTCTGACAAGGGCTATAATTATTATTAATTGACAATAAATGGCAGTTATATTTGTACATAAAACCGAAAAGTGACATCGCTCACGCTATTAACACCCTCGAAAAGTTATACGTTTATCTTGTTATCATTATTATTTTAGATTTAAAAGGAATAGATAATTATACTTGGATTGTAACTTCCGGTCTGGTAAGTGATCGTTTTTAGGACGCTGTTAGTGTTCTTCTTATTGGTGTTGATTAGATTTGCATGATTATATTTCTATACCGTAAATGCCATTTTTGTGACAGGCAGTGTATAAGCTGTCGGTGTTGTAGCATCTTTAAAATACTCGTCACTGAACACAATTTTTCAACAAATCATTTCTAACATGTCATGATACCAAATCAATGCATTGCCATATGACATGAATTCACACATTCCCGCGTTTTATAGAATGTCATAACTATAATAGGACTTCAAAGTTATAACAGGTATATAAGCATTGTCTCCCACTGTTTATTTGCAAAGAACTTTGGAGAAGATTTTAGACTTTAAGCCACCTTGTTGAGGATGAATCATTGAACAGTTTTTGGTGTAACTCGTTTCTTTATTTTCTCGTGTATAATGTATGAATTAAGACTTTAGTAATGGGTATCACGATAAATGTCATGTTACAAAGATATTTTACAATGAAATTGAATACAACAAAACATAACTGATGTAAATTGTAATTTGATACCATTTCACAAAAAGAGGGTGTCAGGTGGCACTTCGACATTTTTCCTTTTCACCTAGGCGGCCGGGGTTCAGTTCCCCGGTCGGACGTAAAAAATGTGTGGTGGTCACCTGCCTGACCACATGGGTTTTCTTCGGGTTCTCCGGATTCCTCCACAGTAAGGCCCTTAACACTATTCCACCCGGGCCAGCGAGAGTGATTGATATAAGTTGGTATATTTCACAATTGTTGTAAAATAAATAAAGTTCACGACAAGTACCATCCTATTCGTCACAAAGTGCTATCATTACATCAATCAAAAGTTTATCTCGACCATCTCGGACATTTCTTTTATTCAATTTTTATTCGTTGTCTGATTCTGTTTCGTGTCGATGTTTTTTAAGTCCATTAATTGGTCCTACGAAGACTGATTCGGAAAGCAGTCTAAAAGATGTGTACATAATCTGATATCAATAATAGATATATGATTATATATATATGTTATTATTATATGATAATTATATTACAAATGTATTATACATAATTGTATATTTAGGAATAGCTAAGATAGAAATAAAGCTTTACAGTGCGGTATGAATTTGCATATCAATCGTTGACAATCAAATTAAATCTATGTGGTATCATTCAGATTCTTCATTTAATTTTTTCTATTTTTTTTTTCAAGTTTGCCAAAAAATCGTAAACAAATACATCACGTAACCTTCGTCTTCATTTTTCATTTCTTTCTTCCATAACTCTACGTTAATCTGTATTCACGGCAGTGTAGATACGTCCTAGATCACAAATATAATGGTAAAGTCATGTGATCTACGTTACGTCAACGCTTGCATGTTTTGCTGTCACCATGACGTCTTAAAACGTCATTCCGTTCATATAACATATCACTCCGATTAACGTTGTTACATGGCAGTGTATCGTAAAGGAGCGGAGACTACAAATCTAACATCAATTATATTGTATGACGTAAATTCGTGATTTAGCATTAATTGATGAAACTTTTACGGAGTCTTTTATTATACTTCGACAGAGGTTCGGCAAATTGAAAACAAATTCTTTGGCTCATTCGATAAATCATTCCGTTAACACCAAATTTCTCACTCGATTTTAATGGTAATGAAAAAAAGAAAAAGAAACAAAGAAAAAATGGGCTTTCGTATTAAGGTCGAGGAAGACAAGGAGCGATAAGTAATAGAGATTTGGTCTTAACGGAACACCATGTACATGAATTGAATGCTCGCCTTGGAACTTTAATTGTTCAGTATAAGACCCGTACCTCTTGCAAAGATCATTGACCTCAATAAAGCTATCCTTGACACCTGTTGACGAAAATGGATGTTGGAAACATGGGTATTACCAAAGCTAAACATCTAAATGCGTAGTTCTCGCTAATCTTCAGTATTTACATAACATACCATTCCTGGAATACTTTATGGAATAAAATACGGAATGAAAGGTATCAGAATGTAAAAAGTATATAGTTTATGAACACCGAGTGTATTTTGTGGTGTGATTGATAATTACATTTTCACGCCCCAAAGTTTCCAAATTGGCATAAAAAGAACACATTTTCAGTAAGTAGAAATGACACAGGCTTTGTATTGAAATTGACGAAATGCACCTTATCGGAAAACAAAAAGAACAATAGCATGAAACTAGTGAATTATTAACAAACGATTGTTGTAACTCTGGCATAATCCGATCAGCCGAAATATACTGTATAACTACATTATCCAGTGATGAGTACAATAAAAAATCTCGTACTGGGAGATAAATCTGTACCGTAAACCAATAACCAATATCGATCTAATCAAAATATAAATCGTTTTACCAAAAAGCAAGACGTACACAGATTCTCAAATTTACAAACTGCTACACTAGCTTTAAGTGAACTGGTATACATAATATAAACCTTATTTAATTTGTAGTCTATCATATTTGCCTTTAGTCCATGTATATATATTTTCTTACGGACTAAGTCAATAATTCTATCATGTTTATTTGACATTTGATATTTGGAACACAAGAACATTCTACTTGACATTATATTAAACCATTAAAGAATATCAGTGGTATCAAATCTAAGTCAAAAGACACAGATAAAATAAATCTAAGTCAAAAGACACAGAACAAATATCTAGGTCAAGAATTCATGAGCCAACAACTCCAAATGCACGAGACTATTTTAAGATAACATCAAATGACATATCTGAAAAGAAAATATTTTCAACTTTCTATAGAAACATATGTAGGTTATCCGGGTCTTAAATAAATCAGTCCAAATACAATGGAGGATTACAGGAGATTAATGGCGAGTAATGTTTATTGGGCAAGTATTTATTCTATTCAATCATATCGAACACGAATAACAAACCGATTTATATACGTCCATCGAACAGGAGTTATGGTCTGACGCCCACCCCTTAGTTCCTTGTTATCACTCTCCTGACTTATTGTACGAAAAGTCGTCGACTATCGTTTTGTGTTTTGTGCCTCTTATGTAACTATCCTTCGTTAGATTTTGGTCACAACATCCGCAATCATCATCTTCATACCTAATTTGTTTTCCCACTTTTTATTACAATTGTTTTCTTCTGATTCAGTTGTTCCAAACTTAATTGGCAGCACTTTAAAGTTTAGCCATAGTCGATAAGATTTCCTAATTTTTTGATACATCATGTCCGTTCGGAAAATACGAATAACAAGTTCACTTGTAATCGGTCCAAACTAATTGTCGTTCTCTGGGTTCCTACTACGTTCCCACTATCTAGATTAGGATGTAAGGACAGACTACTCCAATTGGCGTTGTCACTCAATATTGTCATGTTTTCATTTTATTATCACCAAAGTTTTGCGTGGTTCCGTTGAATTTCACTACTATTTTGACCATTGGTTATACTAGTAGTTAAATTAACGGGATCCTTTTTAGGCATTGTAAGATTACACGGTATAGATCGTCAATGCCGTCCAATCTTTACCGAACGGACATCGGCCGGAGGGCTGCAAAATAACAGTATCATGGACAGTGACAGCACGATGTACATCAATCAGCTGACCATCGTGTCCAAGTCCAGTACCTCAGGCAGTCATCAACCGAAGTTTAATTAATCATGCACAGGTAAAACTACAGGTATGCCACGGTGCGAGTGTATTCTTCTCACCTTCGTGAGATTTTACGCCTTCTACGTAACACAGCTACGCATACTACTGTTTCAGATCCAATAAACGTGTCTTTTCTGATAAACGTATGTCACGAATATATCTGCCACTTGCCAAGGTATATGTTGGTTTTGAAGTGCAATACGTTTACCACATTCGTCCCTAGCTAAAGAAGCCCGTTACACTTTCTTTACATCTATAAATGTTATTGAATTAAGACGAATAGATTTCCGCCATTTTGCGATCCTAGTATACCGCTTTTCACTGTCCCTATTTCTTCCCGATACAATTACATTCGAGGAAACAGATGGATTAATTTTTCGGGTAATTTCTATTTATGTATACACATGTATTTTTTAATGTAAAGGGAATCTAACGTTTTCTCTGACATTTTCTAGCTCTTACCATTTTCAATGATATGGCGGCGTCTTTAAACAAAAACATCATGTTCGCCACTCATGACGACAGTTAATTCTTCACAGAATGATAGGATATGATAAGAAAAAGCACGGAATTTTAACAACATTTAATGAGACATATTGATGTATGTATATTGTAAGTAAATGTAACATGATACAACATTAGAAACAACAATTATATATGCATTGTATATTAATACTTAAGTTTCTCTGGAAAAACCCCTTTCATTCATTTACACTTTCACAAAGTCTTGTTATTTATCTTCGCTTAGGATGGCAATAAAATGTATTAATGGTCGACCTTGCAGCAGAATAGGAATTTAATGTGTAGTAGTAAATACATCAGATTATTATTAGTATTTTTATTTATTCATCTATTTATTTATTTTATTTATTTTTGCATTCGAATTAAGGTTCTTCTGTCAACCCTCTACCCCCCTACTTTCAATATGATATTTAAGAACGCAAGTATTGTTTTGGATTGCGTCTCCTTTTCAAAGAAGTTCATATAATGATTAAACTCCATGTTTAGCACACAGTCTGAAATGTCTGAAAGGAGGAACAATAAACAGATATAAAATAAACCATTCAATTATCTGTAAATATATCCTCCGTGCTTTTCTTGATAAAGGAGTTTAATTGACCGATATTAAAGACTGCTAATTAATTGGGTTAATTGGCCGATATTGAAGTTGTAAAGTTTAAACATTCCGTAAATATTTCATCCATTTTTGTTAAATTTGATATAATCGGATTTGCTGACATTCATTCTAAGCAGATATAATGTTTCCTTTTGTAATACTTTAACTCCAGTACTGATAGAAATATCCGGCCTTGACCTTGGCGAATGGCAGTTGGATCGACGCCCCAATAGAAGAATGTCCCTCTTTATTTCACCATTTATTGTTGTGGGCAGTTAATCGTCGTACACCGCGCCTGTTAAACGAAAAACAATATATGTCAATATATATATAATATGTGAACGTGCCTGGTCATCAGAAATGCATACTGACCGTGTCCAGCTTGACCGGTGGTGATAGGATATTGATGACCTTACTTGACAAACGGAGGTAGTAAAAGCTAGAGGGATAGTACATTGAGACGACAGGTAATCATATGTATAGTAGGATATTTGTAGCATACAGGTGTTATATTATACGTGTAATGTAGCAGTAAACAGAATCTACTAATCCCGTCGTACCAACACAATCAATGGACAACATATCCTTAATCTTAATCGTGTCGTCTGACCCTCACCTGATCAACAAAACCCCCTCCCCACGAGCACAATCTTAATCGTGTCGTCTGATCCTCACCTGATCAACAAAACCCCCTCCCCACGAGCACAATCTTAATCGTGTCGTCTGACCCTCACCTGATCAACAAAACCCTCTCCCCACGAGCACAATCTTAATCGGTGTCTTCTCATCGCCAACATTCTGAATTTTGAGGTATACAGGTAAGGTATTTTGTTGGCCAAGTGATACTAGGTGTGAAAGGTAGAACAATTGGAGATAATTACAGGTAAGGCTATAGACTGCTTCATAAAACCTCAAACTTTAATGAGGATATCATCATGATCTATTTCTATTGAGTCATTTCTTATTTATTTCAATTTCAACAGACCAAAAGGTCCAATTACAGAATTGATAACAAATTAATAAAATATATAAGATAAAATAATATGCATAGTAAGAACCAAATACGGTATATAAAGAGCATACACGTGTAAAATAGAACTGACGGCCTAAATATATATCGTCTAGACAATCATGTTATGAACAGTAAAAAACCTACACTTTTGTAATTCTAAAACCAAATCTCCATGTCCAACTTAAATCTTTCAAGTAAGACGCTAAAAACCTGTCAGAAACATGCCCAAGGTAGTTAATTCGGACACTACATTATCTTGCATGAATCCGGCATTTACAGGGACACAACAGAGTTGAGCTACTCAACCTTAAAAACCGATGTGGAACTAAAAAGTGAATTTCTTCTGTGAAATAACTACAAAGTTCAATCAAGTAGGCTATGCACAGATTTGAATAAACATATAAACTATATGAATTTACGTCTACATTCCAGACTAGGAAAATTGAATTGTGTACACATTTGCAAGTAAGATAGACCATTATAGTTTAATTTTGATTTAATCAGAGACGTGTTTATCACGTAACAGAAATGTTTGTAAATGGCCTGCAAGTACGTTTTAAAAATCCAAACATTGGCCATGTAATGAAAAGTAAAAATTTTGAGTGAGCCATACACCTAAGTCTTTAACATGTGTTTCCTTCTTAAGAGATTCACCACGGCAAAAAGGAAAGTTTTGGAAAAACGTACAACAGAGGGTAACTAATTTAAATTGTGTAGTTTCAGGCCTGATATTACATTGTGTATATAGACATTTTTGGTGTCATCTCACTAACATCACCTCATCAATGGTAGTTGGAATAGCAAAAACTTCTTCACAACAACATTTTTTTATTGTTTTTTCGCCTGACCAACAAAAACCCTCCCCACGGGCACAATCTTAATCGTGTCGTCTGATCTTCACCTGACGAACAAAACCCCCTCCCCACGGGCACAATCTTAATCGTGTCGTCTGATCTTCACCTAACCAACAAAAACCCTCCCCACGGGCACAATCTTAATCGTGTCGTCTGACCCTCGCCTGACCAACAAAAACCCTCCCCACGGGCACAATATTAATCGTGTCGCCTGATCCTCACCTGACGAACAAAACCCCCTCCCCACGGGCACAATCTTAATCGTGTCGTCTGATCCTCACCTGACCAACAAAAACCCCTCCCCACGGGCACAATTCTAATAGTGTCGTCTGATCCTCACCTGACCAACAAAAAACCCTCCCCACGAGCACAATTCTAATCCCGTCGTATAATCCCCACTTGACCAACATACTAAATAACTCCCTCCACACGGGCACAATACTAATCCCGTCGTATGATCCCCACCTGAACAACAGAACCCCCTTCCCACGGTTACAATACCCACCCCGTGGTCTCCCCGATACTTACCGTGCCTTTGTTTTCCCCAGTCTGGTCACACGAACAGACGTTTCCACAGCTGTCTACCTGGCGGGATTGACCCTCGGGGATAAAAAAGTTCATCACGCGACAACCTGCAGAAAAAAATAGTGTCCATGATCATGTGTTAATGATCAATTAATCAATCATTCACCGAAATTTAATGACCTTTTCAAATGAAGGAAAATTACAATTATCAACTGTAGCATGCAGAAACTCCGAAGACAACATACGATTGCACCGTTTTCCAATTGACGTCAGATCACTGATGTCTGAGTAAACTCGGACTGCTTCATTGACATACATGCACAACTTAACGCATTAATGCGTATTATTATCAAGTAAAATGTATTTGGTATTCTCAAGATTCCATAGGGAAATCTAGCAACCATAATTACTGTTATAATTCAATTAAATCAAAGAATATTAACACGTTAATGTTTACAATCGGAAACTAAATTCGGGTGTTTCCGACATTCAGCTACAGTAATCGTGTCATGACGCTATTTTCAAATGTAAAAATAACCTTAATCACACAGCTCCTACTTTTGGATAGAGCTTTAAAACTTTAAAAATATTTTCCAAGATGCACCAAATCCCCAAATGAATACAATAAATAACACGTATTGTCTATAATGCACAATTACGGACAACTATTGATCGATTGACAGTGTTACTGTATGTACATACAATCATAAATGTATTAGGAAGGAGAAATGAACAAATATCTTCTGGGAAAAGGTACATTCCCGGTAGCCTTGGCTTATAACTTATGGTACTTCCCGCTAGCCTTGGCTAGTAAGATGGCATATACTCTTCACTACTACAAATAAAGGTCCATTTTATCTACTTATCTACCTACATGTGTGTATTTGGTCTCTAAGTTCACGAGGACACCGCCATGATGACCACTCTCTTCATGCACTAATACGCTATGATTACTCACCTGATTGACAGCGACATTCAAGTGATTCGAGATACATGGCGCAAGGATACTCCCCGGCAAACACACATTGCTGATCAGCTGAACATCCGCTGTAAATAGAATAAAGTAGTTTATGAGATCTTACAACAATTTGAACATAGAAAAACAGAAAACAACTTTGAAATGACAAGTAAGAATGAGGTATAGAACTACCAGTCATATTACGTGGTAAAAAACTAGGCTACAACAAGTGCTATAAAATACCCCATACCCGATGTATAATGCTAAAACGTTCGAATGAGTAGTACTCTGTACATTTAATTGTATATTATACTGTTGGGGTACCTATCAACTAACACTGGAATCCAATTGATTTAACACGGACTTCAGTAAGTCTAATTCCGGTATGATAAGACAAACATTTAAAGACAGAAGAGGGTCAGCACTCGATTTAAATAAATACCAATCAAGCTAGTCAAGTGTTATTCGGAAAATTTTCAGAGAAACTAATCATATTTGTTCAGGTTATTTGAATATTCCTATCAGATAAACAATTTCAGAATTTAGTTAAATCAGTTTCCATGTACATAAATTCAATGCACGACAATATTCAATTAAGATTTTTCTTGGTAATACTTTCTGTCCCCCCCCCCCCCCCCCCCCCCTTAATCTTTTGAAGAAACGTACACATGGCACACTTGTAATACACTTACGTTGCCTGGCATTTTGACCCAACGGCAGTTGTTGGGAGGGTGTTTGGATCCACAGCCCCAGTATCGGTCGTACCGATTGTTCCAATAACAGCGACATCAGGAGAAATATCGGTTCCTTGGGTCCCGGTGGTTTGGATACCGGCACCGAAATTATCCACAACTGGAACAGCAGTATCCGTTCCAGTGTTCACCAGAGTGTTACCCGATATTGTCTGCCCAGATGTGGGATCTTGGAAGGTTGGACCACCAGTTTCTCCCCCAAACGTACCGGCTTGGGAAGCACCTTCACCCGTGACGGTGAATCGATTTGCGAATGTGTTTCCGGCAGCAAGGACCATGTTATCTTGATTTCCATCTGTCTGTGTATTGCTGGTTACCTGTGTTCCCAAACTGTTCACTTGTGCCAAAGCTGGAACGCCGTTATTTAATAGAAATTGATTTGTCAATGTTCTAGTTCCGGTTCCGCTTGTGAAACCACTTCCGGTTGTGAAGCCACTTCCGGTTGGGAAACCACTTCCTGTTGTGAAGCCACTTCCTGTTGGGAAACCACTTCCGGTTTGGAAACCACTTCCTGTCGGGAAACCACTTCCGGCTATAGTGTTAGTTCCGCCGACAACATTGGTTGTGCCTGGCACTACGGCTCCTCTATTGGGTACATTTGCTGGAATACCAGTATTAATGGTTCCGAAAAAGCCAGGACCAGAACCAGGAAAAGCGGTGTTCGGTATTGGTCCAGGGAAAGCAGAATTAATGTTCGCAGGAAAACCGGTATTGACGGTTGCAGGGAATCCAGAATTTGCTGTGGCAGGGAAACCGGTATTGACGGTTGCAGGGAAACCGGAATTTGCTGTGACAGGGAAACCGGTATTGACGTTTGCAGGGAAACCGGAATTTGCTGTGACAGGAAACCGGGAATTAACGTTTAAGGGAAGACCGCTACCTTGGATACCCGGAGGTGGGGCCGCGCCTTGTGTTACGACGGTACTGGGGCCAGTGTTTGTCGTGCCGAATGGGATGTTCCCAATTGTATTGGTAGTCGTACCTACATTGCCAGTGTTTTGATTACCGGTTCCAAAAATTGGTGGTATTCCAGTGTTCGGTATTGAATTTCCTTGTATAATCGTGTTTGGCGGAAACCCCACGTTTCCTTGTAAACCATTATTCAAAACATTTACAGGAGAAAACGGCGGCACAAATGGATTTCCATTGAATATGGCATTGTTTGGTGGGGCGGCAAATATTGGTCCACCTCGGATTCCCGGACCACCCACTAGCGGTGGTCCGAATATTTCCCCTCCAATAAATGCTGGCCTGCCAATTGGAGGCCTAAATCCGAATCGCCCGAATCCTGGTGGTCCAGGAAATCCCCTTATAATCCGTGGAGGAACAAATCGTGGAAAGGACCGAAATGGCGGTTGACCATATGTCGTAGTGATGATTGAGAAAAGAATGCAACACAATCCTAACGAAATCGTGGATTTCATCATGGTCACTGCCGGATGACTCGCCTGTTCCTAGTCCAGATGAACACTACTGGTCAAGCAACAAGTCCCAGCCTAACCTCTCGCCTACCCTCCTACGTAAATGATAACCAAGGAACAAGCCGAGCGTGATAAATAGTAGTTATGGACTATAAACTTATTGATGTCTATAAAACCTTTCATTCGGCTCAACTGTACTGTACTGATAACACCTGCAGGCTGGTGTCCGAAATGACAGATTAATGACCAATAGTCAAGTCAACGAAACAATGATCAGTTTCTTCTTTGCGGAGTTGGCTTGTACAATAGTCGCTGTCAAAAGCGCGATGCTGCGAGCCCATAGGTATATATAATACTTATATGTTGGGCATACGTAACGTAACACGGCCTGCCCACAAACAGGTAAAGGTGAGGTGTTTATTGCACTGATTTATAGATATTTTCTTAATAACTTTGCCGATATATTTTGTCTCCCTTTATACCGGCACGATTTTTTTACCACAATTTGGGATAACGCCCTTCTTGACTAACCGCGCGCTCTAGTCACGTACGATTTACTAACGTAAAGTTATATACAACATATTTACATTTACCTAGGGACATAGGAAGAAGACTGTTTTTAGGAAACAGATTAGTTTTGGAGTTTGGGGCCTTTTTCAGAAATCTGCATCTTTTACTTCAAACTCAGAAATTGAACTGTTGTTCATAAAAACAGTCCCATTGCTATTAAGAGTACTTAATAGTGTCTAAGAGCATTTTTGATGATTAAAACCAATTATAATACTATTCACAACAGTCATTGGCGATTCGAGGTCAATACACAATTCCTGCTCTCGCTTTTATAGGGACATATCAGTTCAAACAACTGCCCCTGTTGTGTGACCACTGTGAACATAACGGCATGGTTATTTTGTACAATATATGTGATACGCATGGACTTATTGTGTTCTCCTAAAACATGTATTTTTTCGCATGTTTTGCCAAAATTAACAAATCAAGTTCAACAAATTACAAAGCAAAGTCCATGGTAAGCTATGGTACACAGCAATTGATCAAGTTACTTCTGTTAAGTTGCTCCTTATTTGTGATTTACGAGCTTGTTGAAATATCACTGGATTTGCTATAGATGACATGATCTCTTCAGGGGATATTCTATTTTCTTGTGGGAAGGTCACGTTTGTGATCCTCGTTAGTATACCCGACTGTCAATACCCGGTATTTGTGATCCTCGTTAGTATACCCGACTGTCAATACCCGGTATTTGTGATCCTCGTTAGTATACCCGACTGTCAATACCCGGTATTTGTGATCCTCGTTAGTATACCCGACTGTCAATACCCGGTATTTGTGATCCTCGTTAGTATACCCGACTGTTAATATCCAGTATCTGTATTTGTGATCCTCGTTAGTATACCCGACTGTTAATACCCGGTATTTGTGATCCTCGTTAGTATACCCGACTGTCAATACCCGGTATCTGTATTTGTGATCCTCGTTAGTATACCCGACTTTTAATATCCAGTATCTGTATTTGTGATCCTCGTTAGTATACCCGACTGTTAATACCCGGTATTTGTGATCCTCGTTAGTATACCCGACTGTCAATACCCGGTATTTGTGATCCTCGTTAGTATACCCGACTGTTAATATCCAGTATCTGTATTTGTGATCCTCGTTAGTATACCCGACTGTTAATACCCGGTATTTGTGATCCTCGTTAGTATACCCGACTGTCAATACCCGGTATCTGTATTTGTGATCCTCGTTAGTATACCCGACTGTTAATACCCGGTATTTGTGATCCTCGTTAGTATACCCGACTGTTAATATCCAGTATCTGTATTTGTAAATGTGACGTCGTCTGGGTCTGATTTAGACGGCGGCATTCGTTGCTGAAGCAGGGGACGCTGCTTACATTCTCATTATGGTTGATTCTATTCAAATGATATTTTGTTTTACGTGTAATCTAGATCTAGATACAAATCTGATACATTTTGATATTTGAAAATATTTCAAATGGACAGCTTGGTCCTGGCTGAATACCATTTTCCTTTTGCAAAAATATAAGGAATTACGTTGCAAAAGATTTAATCAGCATATTAGTATATTTATATTTGATAGTTAATTAAGGACTTACCTCATTTTAACTGCGTATACGGTAGTATGCCCGCAGTTGGCAACGAACAATTCCTATGGTTAGCGCGTTAGCGCTCCATAGGATACGTTCGTTGCAAACTGTGGGCATACTACCGTATACGCAGTTAAAATGGGGTCCAACCTTATATCTACATCAAACAAACCGTTTTGATACAGTACAAAGAAAATAGAATTCATAGTGTGTTGCGACGTTGGTAACTACGGCAGCCGTAGTTGCTAAGATTATATAGTGCCAGCGATTCTACGTAAAGACACCAGTATTGTTAACAAAATTAAAAGAAATAACTCAACATTTTGTTTAATATCCTTTACCTTTTTAATGAATCGATATGTTCACAATCCACAATTTCCCGTCTCAGATTAACTATGGTTGTCAAACACAGAGAGTATTGACACAGGTTTAGAAGTGACGTGGTAAAATGTTCTGTAAGAACTGTACGCTTCAGCCATTTGTTGTTAGCTTACTTCGTGGAGAAGTTAAATATGTACTCATTTCCGCAATATTCAGTTTAGTTTTTGACAAAATACTCACTTGACGTTAGTTTTTTTTTGTGCAGAGATCATCGGGTGGCAGGAAACGCTGAATATTGCGTTGATCAGTCCTTTCAAAATGGCGCCGTCTAGTCGACATTCCGGTAACGTCACAAATAGACGACGTCATAATTATGGTAACGATTCCCGCGCTAATTAATCCACCGAGCCCTTTTTTACTGCGTATACGCTAATTTATTCACAGTCAGAGTTTACTAAACTGAAGAAGGGAGAGCTGAAAATATTTAAATATACAATGTAAGTTACCGGAACGTCAACTAGACGGCGCCATTTTTAAAGGACTGATTAACCCAATTTTAGCGTTTTCTCCTGTCACCCATATTTAACGTCTACATGAGGTAAGATAACAACAAATGACTGAAGCGTACAGTTGCTAGAGAACATTTGACAACGTCACTACTAAATCTGTGTCAATACACGCTGTGCTCGACAACCATTGTTACTCTGAGACGGAAGTTGTGGATTGTGAATATATCAATTAATTAAAAACGTAAAAGGCATGAAGCAAAAATGTTGAGTTTTTTTTTTTTTTAATTTTGATAACAACACTGGTGTCTTAACGTAGATTCACTGGAGCTATATTATCTTAGCAACCATGGCTGCTGTAGTTATCAACGTCGCAACACACTTTGCATTTTATTTTCTTCGTAATGTATTAAAACGATTTGCTTGATGTAAATATAAGGATTGTACCTCATTTTGACTGCGTATACGGTAGTATGCCCGCAGTTGGCAACGAACATATCCTATGGAGCACTTTCCTTTTACAAAAATGCAAAAGAAGTCGTTTTTCGAAGTGTACGTTCACGCGACAAAATTGTTAGAATATGGCAATGCATAAAATCTCCATTTTTCTTACGCCACTAGGAAACCCCACGGATAAATAAAAACTTATAAATAATGAGGAATTATTGTATTCTCGTGTTTATTTAAGAAATAATTAACGATGATTCGTGTATTATTGCAGGATATACAACGAGGACGAGGATATTTTGCAATTGAATTAATAACGAAGGCCGCAGGCCTGAGTTATTAATTAAATTGCAAAATATCCGAGTCCGAGTTGTATATCCTGCAACAATACACGAGTCAAAGTTGATTATTTCTATTCTACCATGTACTGTTTAGTTCGTAGATCGACCTCTTTCTAATAGAAAAAACAGCAAAGAAACCCCGAGAAAACCTTGTAATTTATTTCTTGAGTATTGCATTATTTGTTGATGAAATATACAGGCAATGCAGTACTATGATCGAGAGCATCTTTCATATGGCATTGATTTTGAAAATTTAAAAAAAAAGGATAAAAAAAAAGGTGGGCCTCCGTAGGATTCGAACTCGCGTCGTGATAAAAATTAATGAAAGTCTAACCCATTAGCCCACTCGGCTATAGTAACCTTTAATAAAACGGGTGAATATTAGATACTGTATATAAAATTGTTACAGCCGTGACTCCCGACCGTGTATTATTGGCACGAGCGTGGGTCATTGGAAAATAATACATGGTTTTAAACCAATCAAAACTGGCGTTGCATAGCAAACATGGTAGAATTGTTTATTTACTTTTTCACATGCGGTCGTCGTCATTTTTTTTTTCCACGTGACGCCAATAATGAAGACATAAGGAGCACCTTGCCCCCTAAAACCAATAAGAAAGGGGATGTGTTTGATAAATCGGTAGGTGACATTTGTCGACCGGTAAAAGTACAGATATTTACCTGACGGGATTTTTCTGTGTAGCGGATGAGCAGATGAACAACATGAACCATACTTGCACTTGCCGATAGTTGAAAGCAATTTTTATTGCCATAAAAAAAGACGTTCGAACATCCACTATTACCTAAAATGTAATCCAGACATCATATCGTTGTCCCTTTCCCCATACAACAATGGTGACCATACGCTATTACTCATTTTTGTTAGTCCGCCTTGAATGGCAACAATCCCATCACGCGAAAAAAAACCCAGTCAACCCCTTCAGAACAGGTATCAATATTACAAAGATCCAACGAAAGCTCCTACAGAAAGGTCGATAACATCACTTCAGTGGCTACCTACATAATCAAAAGGTGACATTGAAAAAGTAGCTATGATCAATGTCTTCTGTATACATGTATATAAACATCTAAACTAACCAGAGTATGCTGTATGTATGTTACTGTAAGTTGTGCATTGTACGGCCTACCACGAGATCATAATGTCTTAACTAAATTTGTTATCTCAGATATATGAAATAATAATCTATGTTGTAAATCAGTACCGTTAGTAAAATAGTATTAGATTTCGCCTAGAAATAAGAAATCGGTAAAGACAATTTATTATTCTTCTTCTAATAAGCATTCCAAAATAACCCCATAGAGTATACGTACTGTACACGTCATTAACTATTTAAATATCGTTCACACTCATTGATTTATTATCTTGTTACATATTTGAATATTAATATTTAATATATAATATACTAAGTAGATAACTCAGATTTTCCATAACCTTGCAGTCTTTTGTTTTGTCCGGTAAGTAAGCAGGCCTCTGATAACACTAAAATATCTGACATATGATATAAGTTTGATGCAATCTTACAGCATGTTAAGATACAGATTTGATCGATATTGTCTTGATTGTCAAGTTAACGGTAGAATTTGTTTCAATGATTTCCATAAATAATTTCTTGTTAGTGTGAACATTTTCAGAAAGTATATTATTGGAACAGTTGATGTTAATAAGTCTCATGATATCATTAATTTATTCAAATATTTTTTATGATATAACAATTAGTTTATCATAATAAATATTTCAATCTAAGTTAATGTGTCATGAAGAAAGCTGAAAAGTATTGCATATTTTTGTTTTGTTTAAATGTACTACGTGTAACAAGAACCTATGTTCCTGTTATATTAATGTGTTTATCCAAGCGTTATTACCTCATTTTTCTATCATAGTTGTTCTTGCCTTCATACCGTCCGACAGTAATGTCAAATAGTTGACCCGAGGTTGACCTCTTGCAATTCTACCATCACATTAGGTTTGATTGTACAATAAGAAGGCATGGAATTTGCTTTGCATTATTACATAATCACAGGAAAATATTGTATATACAATGTACTCATTGACTCGCTGAGAATTTACTGTAATTGGAGTTATTCTACTTCATTGTTTCGTAGATAAAATTCCAAATATATTTCTGTAATCATCCGCATTAGCGATAAATGACTTCCACTTCGTATAACAACGCATACAATTATTGGTAATTGTTGCATTTGGTGATCATTGAAGATATTAAAATCAACGTCATTTAGTTAAGTTTAAATATTTTTTTTATTCATTACTCAAAATATTCAATACATATACAAATGTTTTTATGGGATGGGAAAACAAGCTTAGAGCTTATATCAATTCCTTACCCATTTGAAATCACTACTACTCACAAAAAACCCCAGTGCATTCTGTTAAAAAAACTACATATACTATATACATATATATGACAGAGATCTATATACTAACTAATGGTTACCAACTTGTTCAAAATAAAAAGGTCTCGTTATGTTGCAAGCTGTGAGGGTTATAAAATGGATCACGTAGAAACTATAAATTGATAATCACTGTTTGATGAGATTAACTGCACAGCTACGAAATATTGAGAACTCTTCCGCATACAGGATACAAGGGACTCGGATCTATAAGAACTCTGTAGATTCGGTAAATATCGTCACATTGCTAATTAGCAATATATTGTAGTATTAATTTCTTCATCGAAACGAAATCCATCTTTTCAATGATGAAATATTGTCTAAATGAGTTGGTATTCTATAAACCAAGCGTTATCCATATTTTCTTATTATCTAAAGATGGTATAACTGTTCAAAAAAAAAAAAAAAAAAAAGATATCGTAACATAGAAATGCCTTCCACGTGTTACACAACTTATATTACAGTAACAAACATAGTCACCTGTACTCTTAATGTAACACTGACGCTTCCCTGATGATGAGCATAAACATTGGAACAGAGAGATGTGCTCTCGTGGAGTCATTACACCGAGTTAGAATTACAGGTTAACTCAGATCCAGATATAATAATTATAAAAATATTATGCATTATATAAAACGCCTAGTTGTTTGTGTTTGATTTCTGCTTGGTTCAATAAACGACATCGTCCAAATTCAAATTAAAATTCATTTTATTCTCTTTTCACATATTGACATAATGTATAAAGAAAAACATATTTACAATATAATATATACAATTAAAGTAGTGTTCATAATTGATACATGACACAGTTTCACAACAAAATATTTTCATTCTGAATTATTAAGGAGGACAAATCATGTTACTAATTAATCTGATAAAAATAGACATTTTCATTAGTTTTTTTAACATTAGTCATATTCATTAGTTTGTTAAATTTAATAATATTTGGTCTTGACCAATAGTATTTGTCTATATATAAAATTCTGTGAGCAGATAACGCTGTACATTCAAGTAAATAATGAAATTCATCACCAATTTGTTGACCATTACAATGTGGACATTTTCTTTCCTTATACTCAATCTGGTGCCATCTGCCAGTTTCAACAATACATTTATGATTAGTAGCGCGAAATTTACAAAATATTACTCTATCTTTATCAGGTGAAATATCTACATAATTTTCAAAATTACAATTATCCTTAAAAAATCTATAACATATAGTCTTTGAGGAATTGTGTACATAACTCTGCCATTTCTGTAAGTACTGGTCATATCAGAAGAATATTGTATATCCCACAAGTAACTCATCCCACATTCATTTAAAATACTTTTAACAAAACTTATGTAAGGAACAGGTTTGTCATCAAAATGATGACAATAACAAAGAAGTTTATACAGTTTAATATTAATTTGACTTAATTTAGAATGAGTCAACTGTGACCAATATGTTATTAGTCTTGTTTTTATCGAAATTTCTAGTGGAGTTGTACCAAGTTCCCCATAAACCATATAATTAGGAGTAATATTTTTTAATCCAAGTAATAATTTACAAAATTTTAAGTGGACACGTTCAATTACTTTGAGGCCAGTTAAACCCCAAATCTCACACCCATACAGTAAAATTGGCTTGAAAATCTTTTCAAATAAGTCATACATGTATATACAATGAGTCGATAAGTTGTGCTGTCTACCTTACTTAATAACATCATACATTGCTATAGTAGCCTTTTTGATATTGTATTTTGTCGTTTCATTAGAAGAACCTGTACGACAAAATATCGAGCCCAAATAGGTGAAGTTATCCACGTACTCTATCACCTCATTATTAAATAAAAATTAAATTATATTGTTTCTACGTCCTTTATTAAAAAACATACATTTTGTTTTTTCTATATTAACTTTCAATTTCCATTGTTTACAGTATTCGTTAAAAACGTCTAGTTGCAATTGCAAGTCAGCTGGAGAGTCTGAAAAAAGTACGGTATCATCAGCATAAAGTAGTATAAAAAGCTTTAAGTAAATATGCAAGTCAGATTTTAATTTAGCACTGATACTTCAAACCATGTAGGCTATTTTGGGCAATAAATTCTTCAAGATCGTTCAGGTATAGACTGAATAAAAATGGAGATAGATTTTCCCCTTGTCTTCAACCATTTTCACATGGGAAATAGCTAGAAAACTCACCATCGTCGGATACCCAATGTTGATTGCGCTATACGCTACGCAACACTTATCACCCACCCTGGTGACAGATGTGATAAGTGTAGCGTATAGCTTAGATAAACGGTAATGGTAAAAAGCAACCTTAATGGAATATCTTACCTGAATCAGTGTTTACAAAGTAAGAATCAGAAAGCAAGAACTTCAAATGAACCGATATATACATGTATTTATATACATATGTATATCACACGTAACGTTCACGGCCAATAGTGATAAAACATACTAATTCACACGGAAAAGTATAAAATCAACGCTTCTATTCTGACAAGGTGATATGCTTACATATGTATATATATAGTACATATTATTTCTCGGTTGTTTATGAGGTTGACCTGGTAAGTTGAAAGCAATTATTACATAAATACTAGTGTTGTAAGAATGGTACACCTTTGTCCTTCCTTTTGGCACCACAGGTAATTGGTGATTGGCAAATATATGATCAGAACTGATGTAAAGTGCCCCGCTTTGACATGGCGCTGGCCTATAGGTGACAGTTGTTGGTGTTTCGGACACGCGTTATAGACGTTGATGGTAGGCACTGTCGCGGGATACCTAGCATTCCTCATTATAGGTCATACACACTAATACTACAATGGTCATCCCCGAGAAGTTGTACAGTTCGTACATACTCATTAGGTCAGGAGTACGACCAATCTGACGTTGTACTGAAGGAAAGTAATGTATTGTAAACGATGGATTTAGTTTTCCGAATAATGTCATAACAAACCATGGTTAGTACACAATTAATATTACTTAATCAAAAATATCTTACTTTCAAATTTTTGAACTTTGTGGAATATATCTTAGTCAGATCCATGTTTTAAATGGCCAATAAATCGTACTGGAAATAACAACAAATGATACCTATCACAAACAAAAGCAAATAAATTCTTATGAGGGTTGTAGTTGTTTTTCTAAACATGTAACTGTGAAAAAACGGGTATCAACGACCGACCATAGTATGTGTCCTGTTGTCGATATACGGTATATATTTGATCGATGGGACTTCTATTTCTAAAAACCCGTTGTGATGTGACAGCATGACTCTGCTCTAATGCCGATTGATCCTAGTTTTTCCTAGAGTGATTTATAAAGTAGGAATACTACTGAGAAATCGACAGATTCGAGTGGAAAAAATGACGATGGCTGCGTAATAGAACCCGCGATGCAAGACGATTTTGACAAACAAAAAAGAGCAAACTGCACGCCAGTGAGCCTTTGCTCGCTGAGACGTATACTCAGTTGTTTAGGAACAAGTTTTACGGTACGTAGCTGTAGCAGAATGGAACTTGGTCTAGCTAGGGTAGACATGAAGAACGTTCCTCCAGTGTTCGGAGGTCACGGGTTATAGTTTGCATTCCCTTGATAAATTAGTTAGTTAATTAATTAGTGGGAAACGTGTGTGATCAGAACAGTATCGATAAACATAACAATAAATCAACCAGTTGGAACATTTCAGGTTTTCCTTTAAAAAAACAACAAAACAATAACAACAAAACAAAACAATAAAAAAGTCATCTGCATGTAACAGAAAACAACTGAATGTCCCATGACGTCCAAGCCTCAATATGAAAGTTCGTATTAAATTAAAAGAGAAATCAATAAATAGATTCAATACTATTGACGAGGTTAATGACTGTGGACGGTAGTGAAGGTACAGGTAACAAAAATCAGAGTTGTCTTGTTTGTCTGTAAAGGGTTTAAAATATATAGGGGATATTGAATGGTTTCCCGTTTAATATAACATATATTTCACGAGTATGACAGAATATCGATATTTTCACGAGTGCGAAGCACGAGTGAAAAATATCGAAATATTCTGTCATACTCGTGAAATATATGTTATATTAAACGGGAAACCATTCAATTTTCTTTTTATTGCATTTCATATACTAAAAATTAATAGTGTCAAACAGTGCGAGGATCAGTAATGACGTCATCTCTATGCGACGTTACTCCACGTCAACTTGACGGGGATCAGATTTTCTCAGAGTTTCAATGAGGTGAATACAAAGATTCGCTCTGATTGGTCAAAAAAGGAAAATTTATTTTTTTAACTGCAAAATCTTATATTTTCACTGTTTATCGCTGCAGTGAAAATGTCAGTTTTATTAGTTTGATAAATTTCTTTATTGCATTTTTGCCAGTGAAATATAGAAATTTATCGACCTAATAAAACTGATATTTTCAGCGATGAGCAGTGAAAATATAAGATTTTGCAGTGAAAATATAAGTTTTCCGTTTTTGACCAATGAAAGCGTACCTTTGTATTCACCTCGTTGAAACTTGCCGTTTTTTTCCAATCGAAACGCAGATAGATAGTTTGGTTATTTTGCTGTATTTCTTAAATTTTCAGACTAGTTTTTGACAAAATACTCACTTGACGTTAGCTAGTCATGCACATATTCTCCTATAACAGCAGAAAACGCTTAAATTGTGTTGACCAGTCCTTTCAAAATGGCGCCGTCAAGTTGACGTGGAGTAACGTCACAAATAGATGACGTCATTACTGATTCCCGCGCTTTTTGACACAATTGATTTTTCGATGTTTTTTTTAGTTTGTTTTTAAGTTTATGAAATGCAATAAAAAAATTAAATGGTTTCCCGTACTCGTATGACAGAATATTTCGATATTTTTCACTCGTGCTTCGCACTCGTGAAAATATCGATATTCTGTCATACTCGTGAAATATATGTTATATTAAACGGGAAACCATTCAATATCCTCTATATATTTCAAGCAAAAAAGCAATAAAAGAAAGTAGACCATAGAAAGGAACTTGGTTATCTCTCTCACTGGAGAGAGAAGTATTACAAAGAAAGGAACTTGGTAATCTCTCTCACAAGAGAGAGAAAAGTATGAAATAGACAGGACTTGGTAATCTCCCTTACTGGAGAGAGAAGTATTACAAAGAAAGGAACTTGGTAATAGATAGGAATGAACTAGGTAATGTCTCTCACTGGGGAGAGAAGCATAACATAAGAAGGAACTTGGTAGTTTCTCTCAATGGAGAGAGAAGTAAACCAAAGAAAGGAACTTGGTTATCTCTCTCACAAGAGAGAGAAAAGTATGAAATAGACAGGACTTGGTAATCTCCCTTACTGGAGAGAGAAGTATTACAAAGAAAGGAACTTGGTAATAGATAGGAAGGAACTAGGTAATGTCTCTCACTGGGGAGAGAAGCATAACATAGGAAGGAACTTGGTAGTTTCTCTCAATGGAGAGAGAAGTAAACCAAAGAAAGGAACTTGGCTTATCTATATCACCGGAGAGAAAAGTATAAAATAGAAAGGACTTGGTAATCTCTCTCACTGGAGTGATTTGGTTTGGTTTGGTCTATTTTGTTTAACGTCCTATTAACAGCTAAGGTCATTTAAGGACGGCCTCCCGTGCGTGCGACATGCATGCGTGTGGCGAGTGCGTATGTGTGTTTTGGGAGGCTGCGGTATGTGAAAAGTTTAACATGGAATGGAACTTGGTAATCTCTTTCATTTGAGAGAGAAGTATAACATGGAATGGAACTTAGTAATCTCTCTCACTGGAGTGAAAAGTTTAACATGGAATGGAACTTGGTAATCTCTCTCACTGGAGAGAGAAGCATAACATAGAATGGAACTTGGAAATCTCTCTCACTGGAGAGAGAAGTAAACCAAAGAAAACAACTTGGTAACATCTCTCACAGGAGAGAAGTATAACATGGAATGGAACTTGGTAATCTCTCTCACTGGAGAGTGAAGTATAACATAGAATGGAACTTGGTATTCTCTCTCACTGGAGAGAGAAGTATAGAATAGAAAGGAACTTGGTAATCTCTCTCACTGGAGAGAGAAGTATAACATAGAATGGAACTTGGTTATCTCTCTCACTGGAGAGTGAAGTATAACATAGAATGGAACTTGGTATTCTCTCTCACTGGAGAGAGAAGTATAGAATAGAAAGGAACTTGGTAATCTCTCTCACTGGAGAGAGAAGTATAACATAGAATGGAACTTGGTAATCTCTCTCACTGGAGAGAGTAGTAAACCAAAGAAAATAACTTGGTAGCCTCTCTCACTGGAGAGAGTAGTAAACCAAAGAAAATAACTTGGTAGCCTCTCTCACTGGAGAGAAGTATAACATAGAAAGGAACCTGGTTGTCTCTCTTACTGGAGAGAGAAATATATCATAGAATGGAACTTAGTCAATTCTCTCACAGGAAAGAATTACTGTTAAGAAGTTCACGAATACACAACTAGGTGATGAGGAGCCCCTCAAGATTTCAAAATTGCTTCATTGCTCTCTGATACACCAAAGAGCGTAACCAGAGGGTTATGTTAAGTATATCTGCTGATTAAATTCCATGCTCTGGGCAACAATTCAAATATAAACGACAATTTTCCGTAATTCAAGCTTATTGCCACTCGACTCTTGAACGTTTCACTGCTGTGTGTAGATTTTACAAGACCTCTGTCAAAGAATGTTTTACCTACGCATTTAGCAATTTCGATGGAGAAGAAGCTCACCAGCACATAACGACTGACAATAACTCTACTCAGTCGATAAGTATGATAACAATATCTAGGCGTTGTCACAATAATTATTTCAGGCAACAATCCTAGATTTACACGGCTGTCGTCGTAGCAGAATCGGAAGACGCGTATGCTTCCGAATCACTTGGTCTTATTTTCCTTGTACATATATATAAAAGTGTAAATCCTTTGTTCATGCGGTTTCGTTTCAGGTCGGTAAATTGATCTCTTATGGAGTTGAAAGTGGATGGAAACTCAATCGGTGTAGATGCTCAGATAAAACTACAAAAGGTATTTAAATCATATCTGAAAAAAACTCGTCATCATTAATGAGAAAAGGCAGGGAACTGGTTTTCATAAAAGTATGCTCCATGACCATCGAAAATGTGTGACTGGCTTAAAGCTACATACTCTCAAATAACCTTAAATTTAAGTTGCACACATGTATTAATGGCAATCCAAGATGCTCCCAAATAACCTAAAATTCCAGTTGCACACATGTATTAATGACAATCCTAACATTAAAATGACAATAGGCCTAGACGCTTGACCGGGGGAATCCTTGAGACACCAGTGTATAAAAATAACTCGCCGCATTTATTTTTATCGCGAGATTTGTCACGGAGTCGAGAGCGATGCTATAACAACGTGCACTGCACATAAACTACACGCATGGCATATATGTCGTTGTTAACATATCGAGTATACGTGAGCTTTGCCTAATAATGCATTTCATTCAAACATAAAAACAGAATATTCGCCTAATAACTGAACAAAATAAACAAACATACATCTAAATGCTTAATTTTAAAATGTTGCAATATGCATACAACAAAACATCGATAAAATTTTAGATCGCGAAGTTGACAATATTCAAAAGCTAACCAGCAATCCAATAGACGTCCGGCAAAATCGGAATTGGAGTCTATTTCCTTTTCTTCTCTCCCTATGTTCCAACGAATCATTTCCTTTCCTAAGGAAATACTTGGGTTTTGCCGATTTCAGTCCCTTTTACGTTTCGTTTTGGCAGAATCTGTCTGTTTTGGTAGGCTAACGCTTTCGGCGTTCCGCCATTTTGTATAGACTGATAACCCGTCCGTTGCATTATTGGACTTTTTCGTTTAGAAACTTGGTCTGTCGGACCAAGTTATTATTTTTAGGAATTTCTCGTATACTTTCATAAATACACATTTTCCTCCAGTTTTTGATTTGCGATAATTTGTTAGGTATACATGTATATTAATTCTGAAAACTGTAAAAAGCTCGAAATGTAAACATTTCTTGGGGAGTATGTGGCTTTAAGTCAACGAAGCAAAGGCCGAGACCTATAACTACAAGGGAAGTCAAAGTATATTCCTGATTGGGTAGAAGTTCTGGAACCAATAATAGAACTCTGACGACTTGGTACAATATCGATTGATCAAAGTCATGCGTGATGGCAAAAAAACAAAAACAAAAAACAAAAAACAAAACAAACAAAAAACAAAACAAAAAAAAAAACAAAAAAAACATGACTGACCGAAGGTAAAATATAATCACGAAAATTGCATATATTATTTTACCTGTATGCTGTACAAGTCATATACTAGAAACTTTGGTCTTGCCTTTGTCTATAGATAAGATACATTGGGATAGCCAATCGAAGTACAAATATACATAGCTCTACATCCATGAGGATAGATACGTAGTACGTCATTTCATTTGTAATATAGAGGCCAGCTTTGTGATGAACACCATTTTGTCAAATATCATTTTTGGAGGTAATTTTCCTACCCAACAGCTTAGTAATGGCCATAAATACATTGTATACAATACATGCCAAACAATTAAGCTGCCCCATTCCTTTAGTTTGATTGACATGTGCCAAAATGAATCACCTTATCTGCATGATTCTGCATAGCGAATTTTAAAAACTTATTTGATCCTTAAACACGATATATCCTTTTGAAGATTAAGATAAACACGCGATATTTCGTCGTTTACCTTTAATTTTATACTGTGCTGGCCATTCTACGGGGAGTAACTCAAACATTTTGACAACAATTTCCGAAAAGTCGATTCCGCAGGGGACCCATTTAACTTTTTTTCTGATCAGCGGACATCTTTACGAAATCCCTTCTTACCGCTTTAGACACGACATATCTAGTAATTCATTTGTATCCAATTTCAATATACAGTACTGTATTTTGTTTTTATTTTGTCTATATACATTTTATATATTATAGTGTTTGGTTATTTTCCATTCCTAGACCAAAGCTTCGCATTACATAATAAGTTTAAACCAAGCTCTCTAAGACACCAAGATTGTGATTCTGTTAATCAGAATATGTAAACAGAATACACAGGTGATTTCTTAAAAAACCAAACTTGGCATTCAAAGGCAATTGAAGTTATCTCCCTTCATGCATGAAGTTGAACGTACAAAAACACCAGATAGCATTCGTGTCTAAGAGGAGGTCACAGGTAAAAATAAGGCAAGCCAAGTATAAGGGAGAGCCAAGTTAAGACAAACATTTTGGAAGACTCGGGAAAAAAGACATTTGCAAATAAGATGTTTTCAAAATCTGTCAGTTGATACACCTTTCAGCGGAACCAGTCGAGTTCAAGGAGACCAAGGAGACCGAAAACATAAAAATTCTAAAGCCTGATTTGAAAATCTTTGATTATCTTTTAATTTTCTCCGTAGACTTCTTGTAACTCATACAAGAAGTAATGTTTCGCTTCATTAGATATCCATTGGGAATAACATACAAGATACAAAATATGCAATAAGAAACTCATATAACAATTCGAAACCTCATCTATCTGCCGTAGCCGTTCTCAAGAGGTGGTAAACTGAAATTTTACTACAGGAAGGATTCTGTTGGAAACCCTTAATAAACAGAAATGAAATGTTCCGAAAGGATAAGCGTCTTTACCTTTATCGGCGGTATTCGTCTTGTTACTCTAGATCAGATCCATGTACGGTCACATGTCCAAAATCTGAAACACGGTAATTGATGGAAACAGAATCTTATTGGTTGAAAGATTGCATAAGTGGTAGAAATCAAATTGTTTATTTATGCAATGCAGTTTCTTATACAGGATACATACAAAGACTGGTGTACCACAAGGCTCTGTATTAGGTCCGTTTTTGTTTCTGTTATACATCAATGATATTTGTGAAAACTTATTTTCAATATCAAGAATGTTTGACGACGACACTTCGCTAGCATATTCTTCAAATAAAGTGCAGTATTGAAAATTATATGAACCATGATTTAGCCGTTATTGAGTATTGGTTGAAGAAATGGAATGTAAATTTTAATCCGCATAAAAGCAGACGTAGTTATTTTTAATGGTTCTCTAGAACAGCTCGATATTCGGTTGACTTTTAATAATACAACACTGACAAAGAGTGCTATACATAAACACTTAGGAGTAACTTTGAACGAAAATGGAAGGTGGGAAACACATATATCTAATTTGTCAGATCAGCCTCCAAGCATTAGTCTGTGTTACGAAAGTTGAAATTTACTGTTTAAAAGAAACTGTATTTAAATTATTTATTGTATTCATTAGACCTATTTAAGAATATGCTAGTGAAGTGTGAGATGGTTGTAACATTGTAGATATTGATAAGATAGAAAAAATACATCTGGAAGCGGCCAGAATAGTAACAGGTTTGCCTTTATTTGCTAGTAGACAGTCCTTGTTATGATGAAACTGGTTGGGAAAAACTTGAAGACAGACGGAAACAGACAAAGTTGTTATTGTTGTACAAAATGTATAATAAGCTAGCTCCTTCTTATTTAAATGACATTTTACCCAATAGAGTAAATGGCAATAGTAGATATAATTGAAGAAATGGCCAAGGTTATGTATTACCCAAGTGTCAATATGTTTTGTATGAAAAATCTGTTATACCCAGTACTCTGAAAATGTGGAATTCGCTAGATATATCAACCAGAACTAAAGAAACGGTACAAAAATTCAAAAACAGTGTTACTAGGAAAGGCAAACCTGATACTAAACTGTCTGATGGCAATAGAAAACCTGATATTATACACATTAGACTCAGGCACGGCTGTAGCACGTTAAATGCAGATCTCTTCAAATGTAACTTAGTATTATCACCAGAATGTAATTGTTCCCATCCGTTAGAAAATCAATTTCATTATTTTTTTTCAGTGTAACGTATACAACCGCTGCCGTGATATACTTTTTAGAAAATTGTCTATACATGATATAACAATTGATTTAAGGGTTTTGTTGAATGGTTCTATTAATCTGGACCGGGATGATAATAATAATATACGATTATTTGTACAAGAATATATTAAGAATACCAATGGTTTTCCATAAACTGTCATAGCTAAAAATACCTGTAAAAACAAAATACTATTTATAGTCAAATTAATAGTGATTAATTTGCAATTCGCATACAGTAACTTATTTATTCAATATATTGTACTTAATAAGTATGGTACATATCCTTTGTATTCACTTTATTCAGTTTTACAAGTACTAGATACAAACTAATTTAATTATATGCCATACTACGGTCGTGTTATTTATGTATGTATATGTTACATATCAAATGAATAACTAGTGCTGATATAGGAAGGAGTGTGTATCTACATCAGAGTATGATAATGTTAAGTTGTTTGTTCTATCTATATGTATATATCAAATTTTCACATACAATGCTGCCATGTATTACCATTGTGTAATAGTTTATGAAAGAGGACGTTACTAAGTTGTATAATTTGTGTCGAATTAAGCATTGATGTCATTTTTTTTTAGTTTCAATGGGGTATGAAAAAAATTTGTTAGCAAACTTTTGTAAGAGTCCGCTTCGCGAATTCATACAGTGTGCAAACAATTTTTGTCATACCCCTATGAAACTAAAAAATAATTGACATCAATGCTTATGATTAATTTTTGAAATTGATTTTCAAAATTAAAACATGTTTTATGTACAACTGAAGTTTACTGAACTGATCACAAATCAATACGCAATGTCAATCGCCGTATTGTGACGTCACATATTTCGCGTCATTTTCGGATTTTTTTTTTTCATAGAGGTATAATTAATTTTCCATTGTTTGTACGCAGAATGCGGCTTTCTGATTGGTTGAGATTTTTTTTTTCATTTAAGCATTGATGTCATTTTTCTTTTAGTTTCATCGGGGTATGAAACAAATTTTGTTTGCAAACTGTATGAATCCGCGTAGCGGATTCTTACAGAAGTTTGCAAACAAAATTTGTTTCATACCCCGATGAAACTAAAAAAAAATTGACATCAACGCTTATAATTAATTTTGAAAATGATATTCTAATTTTAAACATGTTTTATGTACAATTTTACTGGTTTTAAATGGGATTCTTTTTCTCAAATCAATCCGCAACGTCCATTGTCGTATTGTGACGTCACATTTTTCGCGCCATTCTCGGAATTTCTTTCATATAGGGATTGGATTTCACTTTTATGTTAACCATGCTTTTATGGAGCAATTCATCTAAGAATATATTCTATGGGGCGCACTAGCGCCCCATTTAGAATATAATCTTAGAGGAATTGCTCCATAAAAGCATGGTTAACATAAAAGTGAAATCCAATCCCTATATTTACACTTACGGATGTTGTTTCTATAAGTCTTTGTGATTACAATATTTTTTCTTTGTAAATAAAAAAAATCATATAAAAGTCGGACACAGTGGGAGGAGTCAATTATTAGAACAGCCAATGGTGACGCTTCACAACAAATTGAGACTTTTTTCCCGCGTTAAACAATACTTCTGTATTTAATTATGATATTAACATAAAGAACAAAAACATTTTGATATATTATCATATTTAATATTGTCAAACATGTTATTTTTATACATGTAACAATGGTAAACAAACCCTTTGTAACTTAAATTGTAAATGTAAACAAAGCCATGTGTCATATTTTCATACGCAAGTTCAAAGGTCAATGTTTCCATGCAAGAATGGTTCGGTCTGGTATTGTTATATAGTGACAAAACTTTGCAAGTGTAAATATAGAAGAATGAAAAGAATTTTTCGACCAATCACATTTGAATATTTACCATGAAAACAGAGAAAAATTAAATATACCACTTCGAAAAAAATTCCGAGGATGGCGCGAAAAATGTGACGTCACAATACGACAATTGACGTTGCGTATTGATTTGAGAAAAAGAGTCCCATGTAAAACCAGTAAAATTGTACATAAAACATGTTTAGAAAATAATTTTCAAAAATTAATTATAAGGGTTGATGTCAATTTTTTTAGTTTCATAGGGGTATGAAAAAAATTTTGTTTGCAAACTTCTGTAAGAAGATGAAACTAAACAAAATTGACATCAATACTTAAATGAACAAAAAATCTCAACCAATGAGAAAGCCGCATTCTGCGTACAAACACTGGACCATTAATAATTTAAGCATTGATGTAAAAAAAAAAATAGTTTCATCGGGGTATGAAAAAAAATTTGTTTGCAAACTGTATGAATCCGCGTAGCGGATTCTTACAGAAGTAAGGGAGTTGAGAGTGACGAAGTCGAAAACACATAATTAATGATGCTAAGAATGATAGTTCAATTTCCAGGAACAAAAATAGACTTTTGATTTTTTTTTTATAAAAGTTATACACGGAATGAGAACAGGTCATCTCTGAAGCGAGACAGTACACATGAGGTATTTTTATATTTGAAAAAAGGATGTGCACAAAACTGCTTAAGGATACGGATAAATATAAGTACATTGTACTTGTTTCTGAATCCGACTGTTTACATTGTTATACTGCTTGTTACTTGCATTGATTTATCAGTACGATACAGTTTAAACTTAAAGTGGCTTTGTGTCAATGGCCGTCACATCACTTCCGGTACGTGCGATACCATGTCATTGGCGTTAGGCAACACGCTTTTAATTTTGGTGTACATTAAATAAACATTTGTTTTAATTGCGATTATCACACTGCCTTTATATTTCTGTCAAAATGTGCTCAGTTTAAGATGTTTGCCGTCCCTAGAAATCACCTCTTAGAAGTTATCTTCTTAATTAATGATGGTATGGTTTTTTGTATTGATGGAATGATTTATTTTTATTGGTGGTATGAATTTATTGAATGTGAACATGGCTGTTTGATTAGGCACCAATCTATAAATGTGTAGGAATTAACATATGTAATCAAATTCACTAATGCATTTAAAGAGATAGTTATTGTTATAACCATATCAAGAACAATGGCCTATTGTATGTCATCACACGTAAGGAGGGATTGAGATATAAGTAGTAATAATGTGTGCCCTTTTACTTACCTGAATATATTTACGCGATAAATACAGTCGAATATAAAACTTTCCAACAATGATTTTATACAAACGACTGGTGTTTCTTACCTATCATGGTATAGCAGTCGCCAAACTATTATGGCTTGTCAAAAGTAGCATTGTTGGACAATGTTACATTGTATGGTTTTTAATTGTATTGATGTGATTTATGTTCGAGTACTAAAAAGTATTATTTTTCAAATTAGAAATGTTAATTTCTTTTCGAAAACTTTGGATGTTGATACGAGATCTTGTTATTAAATTAAACTGTATGGAAAATACATCACTTTACTTAAAACGCGATGTTGTAAGTTGGATATAAACAGAATCATTGGTACCTGGATTATCCATTAACAATAGATCATTATCAATCCTGGTATAATAGATTTATTGATTTAAACATATTTTATTGTATCTTAATATATACATGGGAATTGGGCACAAGTTATCAAACTATATATGTATAATAGAGATTCTCCATATCTGAAGGCATGGCATGGATTTTAAACAAAAATGTAAACTCAACGATAATACATTTTATGTAAAGGGCGGTCGGTTTTAGAGATCAGAAAACTATTAATATTTTTATGAACACAGATCACAAACTTTGTATTGCAATTCTCAACACGCAGGAAAACTTCTGAGACGCCACTTATAATAAGGTTGATAAATGCCATACTCTTAATCATCAAGAGTATTCATCAACAATGAATGAAAACAGGAAAAAAAGTATGAATAACGTAACAATTTATTCAGTTTCAAAATACATATTTGTGCCACTCTATGGAACATAGCATATGTATATGGAATTGTATTTCATATAAAAAAATCATACATGTACACATTCGGACACCTTTCACTCTCTACGTACTGTTACACGAGCATTCCTATTCTTATTTCACACTCTTTTCTCATCTTATTTTCTGTCATCTCACGTTTTCGCATGTTAATACAAAAGCACACACACTGGTCCAAAGCATAGAAGAATATTCTTATTTATGATTGAAACCAGCATGCGAGAATAGGTGATTGAATATCAATCCGGAGCTGGCCCAGTATAGAACACTGGGTACATACAGATACTTGACTCACTCGGAACTCACACGAGAGGCTCCAATTGTATTTGACTTCTGGTCGCGAGTTTTCAAAGCTTTGCAGTTTACGAAATTGGACTGTTCCTTGGGACTTTGGTACCTTCACAATTAAAAAAACATTATTAAGAGAACAAACAATACATCCGGGTATTGTTATTGGGGCACTCCGTCCTTAAGCTTTGTTATTCTATTGTCAGCCTTTGACCCGGAAGTTGTCTTTTTTATTTCCTGTCTAAAATAAGCACACATTACCATTTAATTTTGGTTCTCTGTGGCTTTAGGTCAAAGGTGAATGTCACTCGAGGTTATCTGGAGTTGTAAGATGGCCAGTTGATCTACTTTCCTTGTTGTTGTGGTTGCTGCTGCTGCTGTTGTTGTTGTTGTTGCTGTTGCTGCTGCTGCTGTTGCTGCTGTTGTTGTGGAGAAGGACACGCCATCATCGTACAGGCAGGCTACAACAGGAAGGCATTTGAAATTATATATACATTTACAAGACCTCGCGCATGCCCGGAAGGGTTAACAGTTGTCATACAAGAAACGTGTTACTAGTGCCGGAGGTGATATATACGACCATCTAACTGAGTACTGAGATGTCATGATCTATCAGGGAACATGAAATATGGTTAACGCTGAGGTAACATTGTTATATACACGTGTTGGCTGATACTCATAGATTTATGTCCATGTGATAGGCCCTGTTAGATACAGAATCATGATTAATGGTTCTATCTTAGACATTTCCCAACCTTCACTCGTAAATGCATGTGTACAGAAGGTAAAGCATACACATGATTAAATGACACGAGAAACCGAAAATTTATTGATATAGATTCATATAATCGTGACATACTGAAGACAATAGCTCCATGATTTGAAAGTGATTAACAACCGAACAATTAACATATTGTTTTTATGTGTCAATATGAATATGTATTTGGGTCGAAGATGCAATATCATGACCATTCAATACTTTTATTTACATTTTAGCAGAATGTCTTTTTCTTATCGAATTATGATGATTTTTCATGCATGCTCTTTTACCATTAGAGTTTCAAAAAACATGCGAAGTTTTATATTACGTAATTTGTCAAAATGGCGACAAATGACGTCAAATCATTGTCATGTGATTTCGAAAGTATCTATATTTCTGTGAATACAATCTAGATTAACGTAGCGTCAAAGAAGACTGCAGCGCAAAACCTTAATATCAAGGTCAACTTACCGTTCCATCCGGGCTATTACAGGTACATGTATTTCCACATCTGTCGATTTGACGGGACTGTCCAAGAGGGATAAACAGGTTCTGAGCTTGGCATCCCTGTCGACAGGTACAGGGCAGGATTGGGATCCAAGTCGGACACATATGGGCACCGGTTGGGGCGAAAACACACTGGGAACCACCGGGGCAACCGCTGTAATAGCAAGAAATCCATCATAACATTGTATAAGATTGTTATTATAACATGTATAAAATATCACATTAATTAAAAACTAAATAGCTAGCAATCCATCCCATTTTGTCCTTTATTCATATCCGAAGTTTGAAGCCAGATCCATATGGCCAGAAGTAAAAACGAAAATGTTCATTTTTTGTTGTTGTTTTTTTCATTCTATTTTTCGAAAACATTGGTTTTGAATTTTAAGGTATTTTACACGTTATTTTGGTTCCAGCCAAAAAATTACAACAAAATAAAACCGAACGTTATAATGACGATCGTTATATGCCACTAAGGTGATGGTGTTTGGTGTAAGAGGATACACACGGTTTACTATTTCCCAATCCTAGCTGTACGGTACGTAAACTCATTATATTTAACCAAGTAGTTTTGTACACTGAGTGTTACTCTATAATACTGTTACATAAAATACTCACGTCACGTGACATTGGCCAGGTCTCTGTCCGAACGGATTGAATGGATTTGGACCAAACTGTCCAGTGGGACCAAACTGCCCAGTTGGGGGTCTAAACTGTCCATTTGGTCCGAATTGTCCATTCTGGATTCCGTTTTGTTGTCCGAACTGTCCCGTCTGAATTCCAGTTTGTGGTCCAAATTGTCCAGTCTGGATTCCGTTTTGTTGTCCGAACTGACCCGTCTGAATTCCAGTTTGTGGTCCAAATTGTCCAGTCTGGATTCCAGTTTGGGGTCCGAACTGTCCAGTTTGAGGCCCAACTTGTCCAGGTTGAGGTCCAAACTGACTTCCAGGGATCATTTGTTGTCCTGGCAATTGACCAGGCTGTTGTCCTGTCGTTCCAGTAATGAATGTTTGACCTTGACCAGTGATTATTCCTGACTGTTGTTGACCTCCAGTATTTGTGGTACCAACTTGACCAGTTCCAGTAATTGTATTTCCGGTCTGCTGGTTTCCTTGTTGGTCAGTGCTTCCGGCCGTGACCGGAACACCTATTTGTCCCGGAAATGCTGCTGTATTCTGGGGTGTAAATGGCTGGGCTTGTCCTGGAAACACGGTTGTTGGGAAAACGGATGGACGTGGTTGTCCTGGAAATCCAGGTTGAACGCCTGGTTGCCCTGGGAACCCATTCTGCATACCTGGTTGCTGTCCTAGAAACAATGGAACTTGTCCGGGAGTCGCCTGTCCTGTTGTCTGGCCAGGGAACATTGTCTGAACTCCAGGTTGCCCTGGGAAGCCAGTTGGTCTATTCTGTTGTCCTGGAAGTTGTTGGATACCAGACTGTGTCGAAAATACGGTATTTAAAGCCTGTGGAGGTTGTCCTGGAAATCCGCTTATTCCAGGGGCCTGCCCGGTGAAACCGGAATTGACGGTAGTACCAATCGTTGAGCTAGGAACGATTGAGTTGGTCATCTGTCCATTTGATGTACCGGTGGTCTGTCCAGGAAAAGCTGGAAATCCAAACTGGGATTGATTGGTCTGTTCCGGAACAGTAACTGCAGGCTGACCAGAGAAAGCTGCAAAGATGTTAGGGGTGGAATCAGTTTGTCCGGAATTAGCACCAGTTTCTTGGCCTAAAAACATTGTTTGGGATGGAAATGAAACGGCATTTTGTTGCCCATTAGTAGCGGTGGTCCCTTGTGAATGCACGAGTGCACATAAACTTAACGCCAACACAGCACAAAACATATTTCCATTCCGAAATTTCATTGCGTAGTCCTTTTACTTATCGGTACAGAATCGTAGTGACTGCAGAGACGGTATGGTTACACTTTTATACCTCTCGTGTCATCTGGGCTGAATGCCGTCACTCAAACCTGACGATATAGCTAGAATCTCCACACGTCATAAGCTGATGACAGGTAAGATTGATCTAAGGACGTACCTGTGGATTTTCATGGAGAACTACAGTAAGTAATACCAGCGGTAATGTTGACCGCGGGTCATATACACACGCACACCTTTCCTAGGTTTATGAAAAATAAAAATGTTTGACCAATCAATGGGCGGTGCATCTGTGGAATTTTTGTCGTACATTACGTGACGCACATTATATTAGCCGCGGTTTCATTCAAGATTACATTGATCGGTAATTGGTCATTTAAAGGCATTTTGAAATGATGACACACCTGTCATATCAACTGATTGACTAACCCAGGTACTTCCTAATTATGAAATGATTCAATATTGGCTTTGTAAACATCTAAATGTACGCTGTGTTATGCCAAACCATTCGATCATCTATAACCTCTGTATTACATCTGTATTTGGATGATTTTCTGTAGAAGTGTTTAAGCAGATTACTTTCGATTGCTTTGCTATTATTTTTCTGATATGCAGTGGCGTATCGTTTATACTATAGAATCCACCTGACCAATTGTACCAAGGTCGCCTGGTAAATTTGATCACATTTACATTACTACTAAGGTGGTACCGTACCGATTCTCGTTTCACAAAAATACCGGTACCCTTATCGATGTTTGCAGGAATACAAACAATAAAATCTGACGTAGAAAACTCGCAAAGCTTTTATTTTGTTCAATAAATGTTTCAAATACCTCCATTTCGGTGTAAACATAATTCCTAGCTTTACTTGTCGTTTCGTATCGAATTATTTAATGTTAGTTCTGCGTGTTAAAATGTTGAAATCAGAAATCCATAACTGACTAAAGATTTTAATCTCTTTTATATAAAACATATAATTAACTTAACATGAAAATTACGAAACTACTGCAAAGCAGTGAACATTTAAAACGAAAGTAGATTCGTGTTGGTTAGTGGATAGAGGTCGCCAGTTTGTTTGTTTGTTTCCTGTGATTTTCCCCCATTATTTAAAACGGTTACATCATAGCTTGACATTATATTGCTTTTCAAACTGTTCCTAACTAGCCATTTGAAAATTGTGGTAAATGATGTGTTTTCTAATGAAATGGACCAGCTGTTTTAGACTCAAATTATCATGAGCGACTAATATTGATTATAAGGTAAACAAGTAGAAAGACACCATATAATTAAACATACTAGATAAAAGTTGATATGGAGAGTTTACTGATTTTACATATACATGTAAAGAATGATTGAAACTTGGAAGTTTTATTGTTTTTTATTTTATTTTGTGATTACTCTTGTTTTTCTGGTCTCTGAGTGAGACAATGATTTTTTATTATTTGAAAACAGTATAAGACATTACATGTTAAAAATCTCGAATGTTTAACTCTACATTATTATCTTTATCATAAGCTCTATACGCTGTCATAGCAATAATTAAAAAAAAAACAAAAGTTAAATTCATACTTCCATGGGTTATTTGTATAGACGCATGTAAATCCAAACATAACAGTTATGGTTCATCACTCCAAAAAGTATCAATATCGGTATCGATAATATGTCGGCATCGTTTCGCTGGTATCGGTATCGTATTGTATTCGTTCTTAACGGTATCCAACTAAATGATTACCTCGACTAGATCGTCTTGTTAACTTTCCTTTACTGACATGTAACATACCTGCCTCCCATGCTCCAATGTTTTAACTTTTCTTCCCCCGGATTGATATTCTAGCATCCCATGTGGTTAACCTGTATTACTTCAAAAGTAACATACCGACCTACCCTTAATTAACTAGTGCACTCCCCGTCCAGTTTATCTTTCGTCCCTGATACAAGTGTCTCATGTGCATTTATAGAAAACATGCAGTATGCTACAAAGTGCAGCAAAACATTTGCACATATGGACTTCTTTGTTTATTGGGTTTTAAAATATGAAACACGGTTCTGATTGGTCTATAGAGAAAGTGACATTATCATTTCTTATAATATTAACATGCAATATATATATATATATGACAGGACATTTGTGTATTGGTTACTTTTCATTCGGAAGGTAAGTACACATAAATGCACACTATGACATTCACAAGATTTTAAACACCACCATTTTGCGCCCATGTCAAGGTCGGTACAGATTTATTACCACGGGGCAGTTCTGGACGGTTTTTATTGAGAGAAAGCGGCTGGTGATTGAATTATGTTAGAGTAATTACCCCCATTTTTCCAACGAAGCGAAGTCATGACGGGTTTATTGCAATTTTCCTATATACAGTCCCGCGACAAAAACCCCTGTGTGCTTGTGTCAAGAGATATCCCGTGCAATGTAAAAAACGGTTTTAAGATAGAGCAATGCTGTAAATTGGACACATTACTTGGTTTATCGCCCCGTTAATTGGCAGTGTCATTTGAGGAGGGGATTCTTTGTAGTAGCTAGTGACTACTTCACTGAACAACCTACATGAGGTTCGTCGTATGCCATCCAGGTGCAATTGGGATAAAATGTCTAACTCGAGAACACACTCACAATGAAGCCCAGGACGGTTCGTGATCTCCTGAGAAATCTAGATTGTGGGGTTCCACAGAGGTCTCTCTGTTGAAATGCAACCGTTCAAATTCCACATTCAAATTTAAGAGTTTTGCAATGGAAATATGGAATTGTTACGCCTAGATAAAAAACCAATTTGGAAGAAAATGTCTAACTGGCGTGCGCAAATGTTAAAAAAGCTTCCCCCCATGTCGGGATTAGAACCCTCATGATCAGGAATTGATGGTTTAAATAATGCTTCAACCCGCTTTTGATTCGCGGCTGAATGTTCCTTTTATATGATCAGTCAATAATAAATTAAGAATTACAGTGTTTTCTTATACAGTAGCAGGCAATGGGGCAGCAGGTAAAATTCTTACGCCTTACCTACAGGGCCGAGGGATAGAAAGAATATTTTATTTCGAAAGTTAGAATAAAATGCAAGTATACCATCTGCAAACGTATATCAAATTAAACAGATAGGAAGTTTTGAGTAAAAATAAAACGCTATTGGTATGCTCAAAATAGAGTCAATTAAAGCGTCCCGATATTTTTTCAAAATTTTGCAAAATTGATTTGTCCGCCCTGCCAATTGATTATTTGTCGATAATGTGTGATTCGCACTGACCACAAGAACTGACCACATGTTTATTTACCCTCGTTAACTCTGTTAATACACGCGGAAATGATTGACCATGATAACTACTGCTTGACCACTGTGGTCAGTAAGTACTGTGTCGATGGAAGTTGTCAGCGAAGGGGAATAACCATGTGCTTAATATGTCGTGTGACCAATAAGACTACTCATGCTATTGGTCAGTAGCTCGTGACGTAACATGGTCCAGATCCATCACGGACAGTCCCCTGTAGTCATTCAGGAAGTGATGACCAGTACACAGTCGTCCGTGGCGTCGTCCACTCTAGAGATATATTTACACACCTATATATAATGTGTTTATCAATAGTAATGAAACGACTCGGAGCACGAACAGACGATTTGAACATTTTTAAAACATAGCATTAGCACTGACATTAGGTATCAATGCCTACGGGAGGATTTCGTTGTCTCTTTAAAAACGCCATGTTGATAGAATCTGACAAATCTCCTCAGATCGCATTACAAACGGACAAAACGGCAGTGCGGTACAGAGGGTAATAAATTTCGACCATTGTTAAAATAGTAACAATTATCACCACAGCAGAGAAGTATTATAAAGTTTACACACATAATACATCGTATATTGCTGTGAATAAGTCTCTGATATATGGAATTTATGTATAACACACAATGTGAAATGTAACCGCCATTATAAAGAAAAACAACTGCATAAAATTTCCTTCTGGTACTCCATAGTGGGCCAGTTTTAACACCCTAGGTCATTTTTTCAAAACAACAAACATTATATATATACAAGTAACTTAACACAACAATCAATGATATAATTTGCAGCTACGTTTTAATTTCTCGAAATATTTTATCGTAAATCTTGAAACATCCTATCATACTATCGGTAATACGGTCAGAATGAATCACAGAGGAAATAAACAAAGGTCAGACTATGAGGTCAGAGGTCACACGGTGTATGTCACAGGTCGATTAACTCTGATCGGAAATGTCAGAGTTATCTATATGGCGGCTGATCCGTACCTTTTTCGCAGTTAAAAAGTGAAAAAGTGAAACTATAATATCAAATTTTCGCTTGTTCGCGTCTTTTCAAAACACGAAAAGCGAAAAGGTGCACGAGAAAAAGCGCAAAAGTTACTTAGTTTTTTCGCCTCATTCTTCAGCGCTTATTTTCTCTATTTTGCCGCTTTCGCCTGTTTCCTTTTTAAACGCGAAAAAGCGAAAATTTGATATCAAAATTTCGCTTTTTCACCTTTCAAACCGCAAAGAGGCGAAAATGGCATTAATCAGTCAACATGAAGGTATCATATCTCTGATCACAACACGATATCATACTTTTAGAAACACTAGCGATCTCAAACAGTCGCAAAAAACACCCATAGGGGCCTACAGCACAAACAGTCTCATAAACACCCATATATCTACACCACCACAAACAGTCTCATAAACACACACATACACCTACAGCACCACAAACAGTCTCATAAACACCCATATATCTACAACATCACAAACAGTCTCATAAACACCCATATATCTACAACACCACAAACAGTCTCACAAACACCCACATACACCTACAACACCACAAACAGTCTCACAAACACACATATATCTACAACACTACAAACAGTCTCACAAACACCCATATATCTACAACACCACAAACAGTCTCACAAACACCCATATATCTACAACACCACAAACAGTCTCACAAACACCCATAGACGCCTACAACACCACAAACAGTCTCACAAACACCCATATATCTACAACACCACAAACAGTCTCACAAACACCCATATATCTACAACACCACAAACAGTCTCACAAACACCCATAGACGCCTACAACACCACAAACAGTCTCATAAACACCCATAGACGCCTACAACACTACAAACAGTCTCATAAACACCCATAGACGCCTACAACACCACAAACAGTCTCATAAACACCCATAGACGCCTACAACACCACAAACAGTCTCATAAACACCCATAGACGCCTACAACACTACAAACAGTCCCATAAACACCCATAGACGCCTACAACACTACAGTCTCATAAACACCCATAGACGCCTACAACACTACAGTCTCATAAACACCCATATATCTACAACACCACAAACAGTCTCATAAACACCCATAGACACCTACAACACCACAAACAGTTTCACAAACACCCATATATCTACAACACCACAAACAGTCTCACAAACACCCATATATCTACAACACCACAAACAGTCTCACAAACACCCATATATCTACAACACCACAAACAGTCTCATAAACACACACAGACACCTACAACACCACAAACAGTCTCATAAACACCCATATATCTACAACACCACAAACAGTCTCATAAACACCCATATATCTACAACACCACAAACAGTCTCACAAACACCCACATACACCTACAACACCACAAACAGTCTCACAAACACACATATATCTACAACACTACAAACAGTCTCACAAACACCCATATATCTACAACACCACAAACAGACTCATCAACACCCATATATCTACAACACCACAAACAGTCTCACAAACACCCATAGACGCCTACAACACCACAAACAGTCTCATAAACACCCATAGACGCCTACAACACTACAAACAGTCTCATAAACACCCATAGACGCCTACAACACCACAAACAGTCTCATAAACACCCATAGACGCCTACAACACCACAAACAGTCTCATAAACACCCATAGACGCCTACAACACTACAAACAGTCCCATAAACACCCATAGACGCCTACAACACCACAAACAGTCTCATAAACACCCATAGACGCCTACAACACTACAGTCTCATAAACACCCATATATCTACACCACCACAAACAGTCTCACAAACACCCATATATCTACACCACCACAAACAGTCTCACAAACACCCATATATCTACACCACCACAAACAGTCTCACAAACACCCATATATCTACACCACCACAAACAGTCTCATAAACACCCATATATCTACAACACCACAAACAGTCTCACAAACACCCATAGACGCCTACAACACCACAAACAGTCTCATAAACACCCATATATCTACACCACCACAAACAGTCTCATAAACACCCATATATCTACACCACCACAAACAGTCTCATAAACACCTATATATCTACAACACCACAAACAGTCTCATAAACACCCATATATCTACAACACTACAAACAGTCTCATAAACACCCATAGACGCCTACAACACCACAAACAGTCTCATAAACACCCATATATCTACAACACCACAAACAGTCTCATAAACACTCATATATCTACAACACCACAAACAGTCTCATAAACACCCATATATCTACAACACTACAAACAGTCTCATAAACACCCATATATCTACAACACCACAAACAGTCTCACAAACACCCATATATCTACAACACTACAAACAGTCTCATAAACACCCATATATCTACAACACTACAAACAGTCTCATAAACACCCATATATCTACAACACCACAAACAGTCTCACAAACACCCATATATCTACAACACTACAAACAGTCTCACAAACACCCATATATCTACAACACCACAAACAGTCTCATAAACACCCATATATCTACAACACTACAAACAGTCTCATAAACACCCATATATCTACAACACCACAAACAGTCTCACAAACACCCATATATCTACAACACTACAAACAGTCTCATAAACACCCATATATCTACAACACTACAAACAGTCTCATAAACACCCATATATCTACAACACCACAAACAGTCTCACAAACACCCATATATCTACAACACTACAAACAGTCTCACAAACACCCATATATCTACAACACCACAAACAGTCTCATAAACACCCATATATCTACAACACTACAAACAGTCTCATAAACACCCATATATCTACAACACCACAAACAGTCTCACAAACACCCATATATCTACAACACCACAAACAGTCTCACAAACACCCATATATCTACAACACCACAAACAGTCTCATAAACACTCATAGACACCTACAACACCACAAACAGTCTCATAAACACTCATATATCTACAACACCACAAACAGTCTCACAAACACCCATATATCTACAACACCACAAACAGTCTCATAAACACCCATATATCTACAACACCACAAACAGTCTCATAAACACCTATATATCTACAACACCACAAACAGTCTCATAAACACCCATATATCTACAACACTACAAACAGTCTCATCAAACACCCATATATCTACAACACCACAAACAGTCTCACAAACACCCATATATCTACAACACCACAAACAGTCTCATAAACACTCATATATCTACAACACCACAAACAGTCTCATAAACACTCATATATCTACAACACCACAAACAGTCTCACAAACACCCATATATCTACAACACCACAAACAGTCTCATAAACACCCATATATCTACAACACCACAAACAGTCTCACAAACACCCATATATCTACAACAACACAAACAGTCTCACAAACACCCATATATCTACAACACTACAAACAGTCTCATAAACACCCATATATCTACAACACCACAAACAGTCTCATAAACACCCATATATCTACAACACCACAAACAGTCTCATCAACACTCATATATCTACAACACTACAAACAGTCTCATAAACACACATATATCTACAACACCACAAACAGTCTCATCAACACCCATATATCTTACAACACCACCAAACAGTCTCATAAACACCCATATATCACACACCACAAACAGTCTCATAACACACCATATAGCCTACAACACCACAAACAGTCTCATCAAACACCCATATATCTACAACACCACAAACAGTCTCATCAAACACCCATATATCTACAACACCTACAAACAGTCTCATAAACACCCATATATCTACAACACTACAAACAGTCTCACAAACACCCATATATCTACAACACTACAAACAGTCTCATAAACACTCATATATCTACAACACCACAAACAGTCTCATAAACACCCATATATCTACAACACCAACAAACAGTCTCACATAACACCCATATATCTACAACACCACAAACAGTCTCATAAACACCCATATATCTACAACACTACAAACAGTCTCATAAACACCCATATATCTACAACACCACAAACAGTCTCACAAACACCCATATATCTACAACACCACAAACAGTCTCACAAACACCCATATATCTACAACACTACAAACAGTCTCACAAACACCCATATATCTACAACAACACAAACAGTCTCACAAACACCCATATATCTACAACACTACAAACAGTCTCACAAACACCCATATATCTACAACACTACAAACAGTCTCATAAACACCCATATATCTACAACACCACAAACAGTCTCATAAACACCTATATATCTACAACACCACAAACAGTCTCATAAACACCCATATATCTACAACACTACAAACAGTCTCATAAACACCCATATATCTACAACACCACAAACAGTCTCACAAATACCCATATATCTACAACACCACAAACAGTCTCATAAACACCCATATATCTACAACACCACAAACAGACTCATCAACACCCATATATCTACAACAACACAAACAGTCTCACAAACACCCATATATCTACAACACTACAAACAGTCTCACAAACACCCATATATCTACAACACTACAAACAGTCTCATAAACACCCATATATCTACAACACCACAAACAGTCTCATAAACACCTATATATCTACAACACCACAAACAGTCTCATAAACACCTATATATCTACAACACCACAAACAGTCTCATAAACACCCATATATCTACAACACCACAAACAGTCTCATAAACACCCATATATCTACAACACTACAAACAGACTCATAAACACCCATATATCTACAACACCACAAACAGTCTCATAAACACCCATATATCTACAACACTACAAACAGTCTCATAAACACCCATATATCTACAACACTACAAACAGTCTCATAAACACCCATATATCTACAACACCGCAAACAGTCTCACAAACACCCATATATCTACAACACTACAAACAGTCTCATAAACACCTATATATCTACAACACTACAAACAGTCTCACAAACACCCATATATCTACAACACCACAAACAGTCTCATAAACACCCATATATCTACAACACTACAAACAGTCTCATAAACACCCATATATCTACAACACCACAAACAGACTCATCAACACCCATATATCTACAACACTACAAACAGTCTCATAAACACCCATATATCTACAACACTACAAACAGTCTCATAAACACCCATATATCTACAACACTACAAACAGTCTCATAAACACCCATATATCTACAACACCACAAACAGTCTCATAAACACCCATATATCTACAACACCACAAACAGTCTCATAAACACCCATATATCTACAACACCACAAACAGTCTCATAAACACCCATATATCTACAACACCACAAACAGTCTCATAAACACTCATATATCTACAACACCACAAACAGTCTCATAAACACCCATATATCTACAACACCACAAACAGTCTCATAAACACCCATATATCTACAACACCACAAACAGTCTCATAAACACCCATATATCTACAACACCACAAACAGTCTCATAAACACCCATATATCTACAACACTACAAACAGTCTCACAAACACCCATATATCTACAACACTACAAACAGTCTCACAAACACCCATATATCTACAACACCACAAACAGTCTCATAAACACCCATATATCTACAACACTACAAACAGTCTCATAAACACCCATATATCTACAACACTACAAACAGTCTCATAAACACCCATATATCTACAACACTACAAACAGTCTCATAAACACCCATATATCTACAACACCACAAACAGTCTCACAAACACCCATATATCTACAACACTACAAACAGTCTCATAAACACCCATATATCTACAACACTACAAACAGTCTCACAAACACCCATATATCTACAACACCACAAACAGTCTCATAAACACCCATATATCTACAACAACACAAACAGTCTCATAAACACCCATATATCTACAACACTACAAACAGTCTCATAAACACCCATATATCTACAACACTACAAACAGTCTCACAAACACCCATATATCTACAACACCACAAACAGTCCCATAAACACCCATAGACGCCTACAACACCACAAACAGTCTCACAAACACCCATATATCTACAACACCACAAACAGTCTCATAAACACCCATAGACGCCTACAACACCACAAACAGTCTCATAAACACCTACAATACCGGCTTTAATACACTATTGTGAACTTTTCCGGAAAAATCAAGCACCACTTTTACTCTTTCCGGTCTGAATTGTTGTTTTTCTTATAATTTGAAAAGAAATGCGGAATACTTCCGTATGACCTTGCTTCACGACTTCTCAATCATAACGAATTTAGCCTGACATGTCTAGACACCATGTCCAGTAAATCAGCTCTGAAATAATGACTTATCGTTGTTTACCATAAAACAGTCACATAATAAAACTTCTTTGATGAAAGTAACGTCAACAGTCATTGCCTTGGGTTTGCCTGATAGCGTATAAACAATAATTAGCTGTGTTAATTCCTCAGAACTCTACTGATAACGCTCGCTTACATTGAATTGTGTTCAATAGTTCTCGGATTGCCACCCGTTATCAACCTTACGAAAATCAGCACAAGTGTGGTACCATGCACAGGGTCTTGACACATTCCCAACCCTGGGTCAATATATATATATATATGTGTGTATGTGTGTGTGTATACTGAAAGGAAAAAGAAAAAGAATCAAATTTCCGGGTTACTACGGGAAATAAAAAAGATGTTATATAATGGAATATTGTTGTAATTAAAAGATAGAGAACCACTTTGTCGTCTGTGAAATTCCATCCATGTATGTTTAGTACCCTCGTCAAATTTCAGGTCGATCCAAGGGTACCCCTCTCAAAATAAAGAGCGTTCTTAACCCATCATACCCCCACGAGCTGCAATGGTTGCACGGACTCTTTTCGGTGCATTGAATTGGTCAGGGTATTGATCCTCCCCATTGGTATACGGTTCCATTCCCTCATCAAGCGTCAACGTCAACTGAGCGACGTTGATTGGATGGTTCATCTTTCTGTCCATCTTGTCCCATAAATGTTTTATCTTGGAGAGGTCAGATCAACCAGGAATTTGACCAGGGTAATAAACGTCTATAGAGGAAATTTTAACAGACGACTGAGTGGTTCACTGTTTTTCAATTACACCATTATTACTTTCTATAACATCTTTTTCATTCCCCGTCAACCGGGCTATTTCTAATTGCATTTCTTTTTCCTTTCAGTAAATTATGGAATTTATTGACCGTAGATTGGGAATCTGCATATCTAGGCCGAAAACAGATCCGGGTGGCTCCGTCATTTCTCGGGAAAAGTATATTCTTATCATCGTAAGACTTCGGATAATCTTTGATCTCGAGTACCCAGTAAGTCATCGGTTCTTCCCGAGAAAACACTTCTGTCCCACCTCCATTGATCGATGAAGTTTACTCAAGTTTATCAGTCCTGTACTCGGCTATCTCCGTCATTCCTCGGAGAAATACAATCGGTCGTCCTGAGAAAGCCCTCGGGCAATAAGCACTCTGTTTATCTCGATACTGTTTATCCTCTGTTTTGATAGATTTCTGTTTACGTTATGGCCCCGTCAAAACATGATTTACTATAACAACAAACTCACTATTCTGTAAGCAATGCTTATATCGCCACTTCCAAGCGTTTCCCTGTTTTCTGGTTTTGTTAAGACATATTTCTAAAACCCTCTTCTTATCAGAGATTATGTCATTTGATAAAATCCTTTATTACTGGAGAAGTCAGTCAGGATTCGGTCTTTACCCTGTTACCACAAAATGTCTTCTTTGTCTTGATCTGATTGGATAAAAAGATGAAATACTTGAAAAATATCAGTTAGAGATATGTTATAGGCTCCTCTGTGATTTTATGAAAAAAGTCTCCGAAGGTTTTTTAAATTATTTTTACGAGCCTTGGCGAGCAAAAACCAAAACTTTGAGACTAGTATCTCATTTGAAATGAAAAACAACCACTCAAAAACTTTGAAAACTTTTTGACAGGTTTCAAAGTGAATGTGGATGACAAAATCCGACGACGGCAGCCATTTTGTTGAGCTAGTTTTCAATCAATAACGGAACGTCGTTGTTTATATTGCGACATCATAACCAAATTCTGACTGACGCAACCAATGAAAAACGCTCACAGGAAAGTTACACTAGTGACATATGAAATAAAACTAGCACATGGATAGCAGGCCGATTTGTGATAAATGCTCAATTGTATTATTTATATTTTTTCGGCATAGCCGTATAATATTCTTTTGGTCCCGTATATGACGCGACAGGTGTCGTTACTGGTCAAGATGAAGTATGTGATTGGTCAATATAGAGGTAAATGCAAAATACAGATATGCAGTTAAAAACAAAACAAAGTTAAGATTGAATGTGAGCTGAATGTAAGCTTTTCAAATGACAGTTATCCGTGCTGAAACACATTAGTTCGTTGATTAATTTCACCAGCAGTTTTACATTATAACCACCAGCATTAAAACTATGCCGTTTATCTTTTTAAAAGATATTTCTTGTTTTATATATTTTTTTTTTATTTTTCCAAAATTTTTACATTAGATAAAAATCCACACACATTTTCTTTCACACACAAAATAATGAATATGGATGGGTGCATGCATAATTGTCTTCATGAGTGAGGTGTAACAAATATTGTACAATTTCTCTGCTCTGGCTGGCTTAGATACGGTTTGTGTTTAGATAAAAGGCGTGCGTTTGTGTGAACATATCACGTGCTCATAACAGTGTGAGTAAGTAAATTCATACATACTCATCATTAAATCACGAATAATTTATTGCTGTTTTCGTGAACATCATTGATGGTCACGCCAAAATTGTCGAAATTTGTTTGTTTGCTCTAGAACAATCAACATTTAATCACTTTGCTGCATTCCATGCTAATTGTAGTCTGATGACCGTGGTCATTCCCGGATGACCTGTCAGCATTCGGACACATTTATTGTCTATCTTGACAGTTTGATGCTGTTTGTCGTAGGAAGTAGCGGACTACGTCACTAGGATCGCGTTCAATTGTAGTGGGGAAACCTGTGTATGCGTCATTGTTTCGTGCCGATGCACATCATACAGACCACAACAACCTACTTACCGTGACAATAAAGTGCACATATTATGACCAATATATACGTCATTAGGTGGAGAAACTCTGTATATATAGGTCTAGAGAATTATGTCCAAACCAGAAACAACTTAGCTCTTCAACAAAGCATCATCTACTTTAGTCTCAAAGAAGTCTTCATCAGTTTACATATTAAGTAGGTAATATTTTCTCTATTTGAACTACAACTTCTCCAAGGACATAATGAATGCCATTCTACTGTTCGCTGTAGCGATGTTTGGAGCCCTGCCTCTCTGTACTGGACACTTGATATACCGGAGGACGAAATATCTCTCCCCGGTCATCCACAAGCGTACTATCATCATGCCTCCTCGAATCTACATTCACAGATATCCCACCTACACGATCCAGAAGAACATGGGGACCGTCTACCCTACACGTGGACACGGACCCTTCTACAGACCAAATTTTCCCGCCAATATAAACACCTTTCATCCGCAAGCGACTGTTACACCGAATTTCGTTGTCCCCTCGAAAGGGCACGTAGTGAATACGGGATTTATTACCCCTATTAATGGTGGTATGGTAAACAATGTAAACGAGGGTTTCGTAAATCCAGGATTCGTCGTCCCGAGAGATTTGCCTCCAATGGATTTCAATAAGAATGTCATTATCCAGGGACTTACTTCTTTCCCTGGAGACAATGTCCCTTTCCCGGTAGCTGAGACTGGTATAGGCTTCAACACCAAAAATGTGGATGCTGACGGAAAACCAGTTGTTCAGGAACAAAACAAAAATGGAGACCAAGCACAAACGCCCGATTCTTCCTCTCTTGGTGGTACTTCCGGTATAGAAGGCGGGCTCCCTGTTATCAGTCCCGTAGTTGTTACAGAAACCGGTAATGGAGCAGGAAGTCCAGTCATAACACCAGTTGTCATCACCGATGCATCTGATGCTGTCTCCGAACCCCTAACTACAGGGCTTCCTGAGCTGACCTTCCCGGATGTAGGGTTACCAGACACCAACCAAATCTTCCCTGGGGTCGGAGGAGAGAAACAGAATTCGAGGTGTCATAAGACGTAAGTACCTGATACAGAACCATTTTTATAATATAAATCAAGCAAAATAGGTGTAAAAATTAAGATAGACGGAAAATAAATAAATAAAAATAGAATGTTATTGAGATATCCTTCCCATGATTAAATGCAAAATTTATAGAAACATTAGCTTCATTTTTCATTTCTGTTTTGTTTGCAGGGGGTGTGATACCGGCGCTGAATGTGTGTTCGCGGAAGAATACATTTGCCCTAGCTACATCCCGTCCGTCGAGTGCGAGTGCCGTCTGGGATGTCGTCTCGACAACACTTTTATACCTCTTGGTGGCTCAATCACCATCGACGTTTGTGGAAACACCTGTTCCTGTAACAACATGTACGGAGCGGTAAGTTCACTTATAGACATAAATCTACCAATTCCTACAATGAAACAAAGTCATTAAACTGTTTTCCGAATCAAATGGCAAATAATTGTGTTCTATCATTTTTTTTATTATATGATTCTTAATATCACACACAAAAAAACCTTTTAACTATTCGATTGAAAAATGTTAGATGCAAATAAACATTACGTTTCTTAACTGTTTTGAAGAAATAACATTCTCCATTTTTGTAACAAATCCCTAAATATAATGTTTTCTCTTTAATCTTCAGGCTGAGTGTACACAGCGCATGTGCAAACCAGAAGACCCAACTGTTTCTATAGCCGGAACTGTTTCATCTGATTCTGATATCGGAGGATTCCAGGGCGCATTCGATAGCATCCCTTCAACGAAACCTGACAGCGGCGCATTCGATTTTCCTGCTAGTTCCTCAAATCGTGTAACAGTCCCAGAATTACAACAATTTACTGAACCGATGCAGGTGGTCGAAAAGATTGTGAAAGAGTCTTCATTAGCAGAATCTGTTCAAGATGGTTTAGTAACGACAGAATCGTCAATTCCTCAAGTTGAACTGAACAACGCTATTGGACTTTCAAACCCAGACGTCACAACATCTCCTTCAGAACCCTCGACAGAATCTCCTTTAGTCTAGAGTCTTCAAACTAAGCTAGTCGAGTCGAAGAGTATTGTCCGGGGTGTTGCGATTGACCCGGATATACAACGAAAGGTGTTGAATGTCGGTGACTGAAAATAGACAATTGAACATCGGTGAATTAACGTCAGACACTCAACAAACAATTCCATTAATCTAAATTTCATATATGGTCTGACCGGAAGTGAAAAAAGTGCAACGTTACATAAAGTACTATTTTATTGATTCCGGCCAGTTAGTGCAAGAACTTTGAAAAATGAGTGATGTTTTGAATTCACAAATAACTAACGGAACTCTTGAGTACGGTAGCTTACTTAGGTATGGAGGGCTATAAGAGAAAGATTGAATACTAGGGCGAGTGTATAGTAGTGAGAGGTTAGTAATTTATTCACAAGATTTTGAAACTGAGAACAGTTTCTTTTTTATTGCATGTTTTGTCCCTGTCAAATAACTTGGAATCGTGATATGTGCTACTTTTTGTGCTAATCACATGTAGACTTATGTCCCCATTAATTTACGTAGTTAATCAAATAACATCTTTCAAATATATCATGTACATGAAATCCTTATTCCATTGTATATCATTTATATATTAAATTATTTGCTTTTTTACAATAAAATGCAGGAACTATTAAAGAAGGTGTTCGCTTCATTACTCAAGTAACTTGGACAAGTCACGTTATCAGCCAACGGGATTTCTACTTCCGGTTGATCTAAAATATAGTGCACGACTTTTTTTTATTATATTCATTTTCAACACAGAACTCTGAAGTCATTCTGGACTTTTATTCTTTTTCGCACTGTTTTTGTCTTAAAATTATAGTGTTAGAAACACACCAATTTCAGATAACTTCTTAAGAAGGGCTACTGCTGAATTCCAGGATGTTTAAACTTTTGTCTGGAGATTTCTTTGCTGCTATGAATGACTAATATGTGACTAAATATCATGTAAATAATGTAGTAGTACATGTTTCTTACAACTACGCTATTAGCTGCACGTGAGTCACGTGTAAAGTTTGACGTGACCAAGGCAAATTAATATACGTATTGGTTCCAGTATCACTACTCCGATTCTCATATTCAGAACATGGCATTAACAGGAGTTGACAAAAGGACGCTTATTATTCCATAACACCATGTTTTGTTATCATTGTACATTTCCTTATGATATATTCCCCAGGTTTTGTCAATTATGAGTTAGAAGGGTTTTTTCCTTGCTTTATTTTTTCTTAATCCTCTTGTTGTTTTCAAAGTTTACAATGTCCTTATTTTATCGATCAGACATTAGTCATGGCAAACTATAATTATAAAACATCAAAAAATTATTTTTGAATATTTTTTATTCTTGAACTCGGTACAAGTCCTTCCATTATATAATTATGATGAAAGAGAACAAAAACACAACCAGAAACTTTCAATAAACAGGAAAATATCCGTTTTTAGAATCTTCGTTAAAAATGTTTTCAATTGAATGTCAGAACTGGCATTAAAATAGAAATAAGATCACTGTTGCCGAATAAGATGGTTGTCCTATCAGTTGATCATCGTCACGTCAAGGCAAATTCAATCACAGAAAGGAAGTTGGTTTAAAAATGCTATTCTTTCAATTGAACATACACAAAGAAATGGATGAAAATAAAGAATGCATTCATTTAAGAAATGCGAACTGTAACATAAGCAAATGTAAATATAACAATTAAACGCTTGTTAGATTGTATTTACTGCCAACATAAATGCAATCTGGATTACCGTTATCTAACAAGTGTTTAATTGTTAATTCTACCATGTTTGCTATGCAAGGCCAGTTTTGAATGGTTTAAAACCATGTATTATTTTCCAATAACCCACGCTCGTGCCAATAATACATGCTCGTGCCAATAATACACGGTCGGGAGTCACGGCTGTAACAATTTTATATATCTAATATTCACCAGTTTTATTAAAGGTAACTATAGCCGAGTGGGCTAATGGGTTAGTCTTTCATTAATTTTTATCACGACGCGAGTCCGAATCCTACGGAGGCCCACCTTTTTTTCTTTCTTTTTTTTTTATCCTTTTTTTTTATTTTCAAAATCAATGTCATATGAAAGATGCTCTTGATCGTAGTACTGTATTGCCTGTATATTTCATCAACAAATAATGCAATACTCAAGAAATAAATTATAAGGTTTTCTCAGGGTTTCTTTGCTGTTTTTCTATTAGAAAGAGGTCGATATAAGAACCAAACAGTACATGGTAGAATAGAAATAATCAACTTTGACTCGTGTATTGTTGCAGGATATACAACTCGGACTCGGATATTTTGCAATTTTAATTAATAACTCAGGCCTGCGGCCTTCGTTATTAATTCAACTGCAAAATATACTCGTCCTCGTTGTATATCCTGCAATAATACACGAATCATCGTTAATTATTTCTTAAGTAACATTCACGTCAAGTGATGTAGACTAAATTATTAAAATTATTAATGCAGCCAGGATTATCATTGAGGTAATGGCAGACTGCGGCGCCAAATGTTAATATATAAGCATACGCAAGATTTTAGCATTATCGGCAGGAAAGATCGTAAAAATCTACCCATATCGCTATACATTGTGTATATATACACATGCTAACCAGTCTGTGTATGGTAATCTTCGTTTCATGATCACACACTTTCGTTGTAAAGATTTCTGCGGCTTACCTTATATTTACCGTAGTCTATAATACATGTATTTAACATTTAAGCGTTTAATTGTCTTGATGTTGTAGTCGTTATAAATAGCATCAAATCGTTCCAATGCTTATGTTTTATTCTCTACATACTTTGCTATCCGCTGTAGATCATATTTCTGTTGAATTGTACGTATTTGATTGCTTAAACACAATTGAATTTGGCATAAGTTTTTAGCAACTTACAAAAGACCTCTCCACAAATATATGTATATTACAAAGATTGCGATAGCGACATAGTACACTTGTAGTAATTTATAAAGAAAGAAAAGCAATGAAGAATGGAAGGAAGAAAGATCTAGGGATCTAAGCGTAAGATGAATATTGCTACATTGAGATATACTACAAATTGAGATTAATAATCGATGTACACAATATATATATATATATATATAGATATAATAATAAAAAAAACCTCGACGACTGACTTTCAAGCGCTTTCGCAGCTCTTGCTGCTCATCAGGAGCAAGAGCTGCGAAAGAGCTTGAAAGTCAGTCGTCGAGTTTTTTATATTATATCTTTATTCTTACTTTCACATGGAAACAAACTATTTTTTCACTTTATATATATATATATATATATATAAGGGTCAAAGAAGTAATATAAACAGTATAATCCAGATAACACTGGATCCTCACATAAATGTATGGAGGATACGAATTACTTGTAATGATTATATGGGGCAAAGAAGTAATTCAAACAGTGTAAACAATAAGGTTTGTTAAATTTTCGAGGCAATCCGCCCCTTTATCAAAACACAAAAAATCACAAATACAATCGAAAATTTAACAAACCTTATTGTTTACACTGTTTGAATTACTTCTTTGCCCCATATATATATATATATATATAGGCCTATAGCTTTTAATACACGCCATTTACCATTGTCCATATAAAATACATTCCTTAAATCCTGCATCAGGTCAATCCTGAACTTCATAGATTTCTGAGTCATATGCCGTACATCAGAGGTTTATTATAAACTGTAAATGTTACACTTATTGTATGAATATATCACAATAATAATATCAACAAATTGTAAACTCCATGTGTGACATAGAAAGAGTAGAAAAAACATAGATGTACCTGTTCACGCGAATATGCTTAAAATGGTAACTTAATTGAAATATAACCTTATTGTCAACTTTAGAAAATTCATCATTTACACACAATTCAAAGTCTAACGTGCAGGCTGATGGTGTAATTCTGTGCTTAGTCAAATGTACGCAAGTTATCAAATACCGACAGTGATATCCTGTAAATGGAACAATCATCTGGCGGCGAACTGTCGCCATTCCCTTGGCTACAATGACAATTACACGCACTGGAGGATATTAACGGTAGTTTAAATCATGGCATCCATTATTTCTAGTTAGTTGATACATTTATATTGGTATGTATATTATATGTCTGTCGTAGTATTATGATCTGATCTGTTACTTGTGCTTTTACTGTACAACAATTGTGACGTCACAAGTAAAATAAGACAATTCAAAGTATCTGTTTGCAATTTGTGCCAAAAACATGTTCTCTGTGTAAACCATTGGTGAAAAGGAGTTTTATAGTTTGTCTGGCCGCCAGTGTTTCATTCATTCGGAAACTGTCCGTACTTTCGGAAAGTGTCGATGGTTTCCAATTAGTTTTTCGCTATGCCTCTAAAGAATATCATTGGGCAATATTTCAACAACCGGATTGATTTATTCGTCCTGTAAGAGTTCATGATTAGACTTGTTGACAATTAGCATAAATGTATCTAATAAATAACGACGAAGGATGATCAATATCGTGGACGGTCGATTCATCTGACAAGAACATGATATCAAGTTGTTTATTTCACGATTTCATGGTTTAGCGTGACTGAATAATTATCGGGATTTAATTGATTAGCTTGGCGTTTGTCATCGTTGACCTTAGCCGGCCACTCGTATGCGTGACCTGTAAACATGTGTAGGTAGTGATATCTGACGGTCAGCCGTGTTGTTTACAATTCAATGCATGACAGTATACTAAGAGTGAGCATGTCACCTGTTTGAAGCGTCTGTGAATTAGTCGAAATGTTAAAAAATGAAATAAATAAATAAGATATAACAATTAAAAAAAAAAAAAAAAATTATTTAGTTTTGTGAAGATTCCATGGGACAGCACGGCTGCCATTTTGCGCAGTTAATATCTCGTGTTACTTTTGTGACGTGACCGTGAGGACATTAACATTCGTTAATTACAATCTGACAAACTATTGCAATTCAACGCAAAGGATACTCCTTTGTAAGCAATGAACTGCCTTGTTGTGGTACCTCTACAGTTGTTACGATTAACAGAGATATACAAGCAAATATCATTAATGTAACCATTACAACTTAATTGGATGGTCAGATGGTCAGATGACCCCCCTCCCCCCGAGTAATCCAGTTTACACCCACAGTAAGACCCATCGCGCACTTCCATCCACTCAAAAAGAATAATTATATAAGTTTGTATAAGGTTACTAATTGTAAAATTAAGGCTTGCTGTAACCGACTGCACGCAACTAACACCTTGTGCCCAGTATATATATATTGTTCTTTTCTATTTGCAATCCTCTCCTAATGTGGCCTTTAAATGACCAAACATTTTGTACACTTCCCCCTATAGCAACACTTTGTTCTTGTTTCATTGTTATCTGTATACCCTTTCTTTCGGCGTATTTCGTTTTGTTTTGAAGACATTCCTTTATACATTCCAAGTCCCCATGTCACCCTGGCTGTTGTGAGGACGTTAAACCCGAAACAAACAACTAACGGGCACGATTTTGGAAATCATTTCAATGGTATGTGTTATTCATAGTACTACAATACCTTATTTGGAAATAGTTCCCAATGTGTCCTCAAGTATTCCTAGTGTCATAGGTCACGTTTACCTTATTTGGTAGAAGTCTTCAATGGCCAAGGTACAAGAGTAGGTTTCGACGTTACAAACACTGATATCAAAGGTCAGCTTTAGCCAATAACGCGCCGAGGACTATCCCTGATGGCCGAGCGTGACAGATGATTGATGGATGTAGATTTCCATGTACGTAGGCCATGCGTGGATGACCGGAGATTACCGGGCTATCATAACTATTGAAGGTATGACGAAAGCAAACGAAATGTATATATATGAATGAAATCGATACAGCTTTCATCACAACTCGTTTGGTAATTCATCGAGTAGCTTAAGAAACTTCCTCCGAATCGGCTCTCCTAAATTCTAAAATTGAGCAAGTTTTATTTGAAAACTTATTTTTGTTTTGCAGTCGTAGTGAATAATTTGTTTTAGAAGAAAAATATGAACACGATGTTTACAACAATCGCAGTGTCGATCATCGCTGCGTTGATTTTGATGACAGACCCAATTAGTGCCCACTTATATCGCCAATTCAGACCAGTAAGAAGACCGGTGATCATTTCGAACTTTCCAAAGATAATTTACCCGAATACACCCGGCGTCATGTTGCCTGGACAACAGGTCATTCCAAAAACACATATGATTCCCCAGGTTCCCGCCATTCCTCAGATTCCCGCCATTCCATCCCAGCAGCAGATCGTAACCCCAGTGACAGGGGAGTTCTGGCAGGTACAGCCTAATATGGTACGGAGAGTTCCTGCTTCAGCATCACAATGCCGAACAAGGTAAATCAATTCTCTTGATTCATTGCTGTATTTGATTTACGATAACTTCGTCCGACTACGCTTTTTATTCATTTATTTATCTTTGATTTTTTAAATAAGTGTAATAAATCGTATTGCTATTGCATCAGTTTTAATTGTTCTTGTTCATTGACAATTCACGTAGTGTTGTTTTCGCTTGTTTACAGTCGTGGCTGTGCCTCTGGTGAAGAGTGTGTATTCGCTGAGCAGTGGCAATGCCCAGACTGGATCCCAAACCTGAATTGCCAGTGTCGACAGGGTAAGTTTCTCAACCGAGTAAGAAAGTGTTCCTCTAATTTTCTAACTAATATGAATCATATATGTAAATATACTTTGGTAAGCCACGAACATTGAATTTTAAGCATAATCACAAAAAAAAAAATGTGAAATTAGGAAAGTGTTGTTTTTCATATACATGTATGTGTCACATGAACCCTTAGTTTTATGAATAAAACTTATATAGATTTGTTATAAAAAAAATTGCATAAGTTAAAATGATATTAATTACACAAAATATTATTTCCAAGCTCCTTTTATTCACATATCTCTTATTTCTTATATTTTATTATTGTTTGTATGCTATATGTCTACCGGCTTTATTTTAACAGGTTGTCGCCACCAGAACACTTTTATACCGTTCGGGCAGACAGTGATCGTGGACAAATGCGGAAACAAATGTTCGTGTTTCAGCGTTTATGGCGCCCCAGAGTGTTCCTTTGAGAGTTGTTAAACACGCGGTTACCCAGGAGACCCGTAAACTTTCGACGGATGAAAAACTTCGCCTGTAAATATACATGCTAAGGCTTGCCGGACAAGTCTTTTCTCAGAAAGTTGCTGAACACAGGAATACCCTGACTAATCTTACGCCGATAGGTGATGTTCTCGGAGGGGTTGCTGGACAACTTTTACATCCGGACAACGGTGCTGAATAGTGATGTTAAAATATGCATTAACTTGCTGGACAAGTTTTCTATATAAACGATCTATTCGATTTTATTCCTTCTAGTCTAAAGAGCGAGGGTAGAAAAGAGTGATAACCGAGTTTATACCCGAGTCTTTCTCTCAAGTAGTGCTGATTTGTGTTGTGTAACTGTCTGATAATGAATTGATATATATAATAAACTCATATTTATACCAATATCAACAAGTGATTCTAACTAAAAACTTTAAAATGTGTAAGAGTGTATGAGTGCAATATACTTTGAGAGCATGTAATTGAAATCTACAAAATGAAAAGTTAAGAATAGAATGATTGAAAAATGTACATGTGTGTCTCTATCATGTTTGCTATGGACACTTTTCGTTAAATATCTTAAGTAAATGAATGTTCTTAGATGCAAATATAACTGAAAAACCTTAAGGTTTTTAAATGAATATTTGAAATTTACTTCTTTTTGTAGTCTACAAATAAACTTGATTTGTCTGAGAGCCGCTATAACTTACAAGGAATGTGTGACGTATGATAAACCCTTTTTAATAATATTCCATTAGCACGTTCGTTAGTCTGAGTTAATTAACAAGGTTCTGACCTGGATTGTGTTGTGATGTTCTGTTTCTATTTTTAGACGTATCATTCCTTATTGTTCACCCCATTGTCTTAATGTTATTGTTTATATTGTTTTCTACTTTTAATAAAATAATTTATTGATTATTTTTGAATGGGTGATGAGTCTTTAATTGTTCATTGATATAATGTGTTCATAAAAGTTATCATTTAAAATGTACATTGTGTGTATATGAATTTCAACTAAGGAAATATACAATACACATAAAAAGATCTAGAATATAATGTGATATGGTTCAATTGATCTACATTTGTAGTATTAAACATTATGTTTGTCTTCGAACGAGCTAGGCCATTATGGTAAATAAGATTCAGGAAAGGATCGACCGCTATCTTATTTGCAAATTATATAAGACCTGCATGAATTTTAACCAATCGGAAACGTGCATTTTCTACAAGTAAAAAGTTTTCGTGACACGATCGTTACGAACTGTCTCCTTTCCATTCAGTTTACGTCGAAATGATGGGTGATTATTTTTCCGACCACGGCGATGACGACACCGAAAACGACGAAACATCTGATATTTGGAATATTTCAGAGAGTAAGTCTAACTAGGTTAAGATAAAAATCAAGATCTACTGTAGAACCTACGGTAAAAAGAAGACTCGGTCGTTTCATCCTTCTTTATATGCTAAAAGTTATCACTGAATAGGTTTAATACAGTATTAGGCCTATTGGACACGAGCTTTCTTAAAAATAGGTCCACTTGCAAGGCTGTAGCACTGTACATAGGGCCGAATATAAAATTTTGAAATATCAAAGGGAAATAACTCTAACCAAATTGTAATTCTAACCAATCGACATCGAAATAATATAAGGGTGCTGTCGCTTTCAATTCACTACAACTGCATTCCTGTTATGTAAGGTTTTACGACCGTTCTGTCGGCTGGAGAAGTCAAATCTCACGACAGTTTCCAAAATTTACTTTTATTTACCATCAGAGGAGGCCGGGGTACAACACTCCACCTCAACCTGTACGATCAATATAACTACTGTAACGAGTATTCTCTACAGTTTCCATACCCGATTCGCCTGGCGAGAGGACATTCAATATTGTACCAAAGGTAAGTTTGGTTATCGTTATTATTATTACTTTTTTTTTTTAAAGAGGCAGAGAACGTTTGCCTTTATAGGCAGGTTATGTTGGTGTTAGTCTAGCGTTTTGTATTTATAAACTGTGGTAGATCTACATTTCAAATTTGAAACAGGTGACCTTTATAGTGATAGACTGGTAAAACCCCACTTTTTTTTTCATTTGAAAGAAAATAGGTGATATTTTTAATTAGGTTTTCGTTTGTTAATGAATGACATGCATCAGGTACAATGTAAGTCCCCTTACAGTGATTCAAGGACTACATAACATTTCAGGACTGGTCACAGGAATTTGTGGTCACCGATATTATCGGCAGCTCACATGCCCAAGCTAGGGCCTGAACTAGCGACCCCCGCTCTCCATGCAAACAGCCTTAATATGTAGCTTCTTCTAGGCGAAAGGGAAATTCCCGCTAGTCTGAGCTAATAAGGGGGCATATAATCTCCACTTTAACACTACTCCCTCCTTCACAAAATCTTCGCCCGAAGACAACCACAACCCAGGTTCTTTAGCCTTAAGGGGGTCTCAATCTCCTACAGCTTTCACTTGGAGTGGTCAACGGCACCAAATCTGTAATAGGAAGGAGTATTTAATGAAAAATACCCTGCCGGCGCTGGGGTTCGAACTAACGACCTCCCGCTCTCAAGGCAAACAGCCTACCAATAGCTAAAGGGGAATTCCCGCTAGTCTGAGCTAGTAAATGTGGCCTATACTCTACACTTTTACAAAGACTTTAGTATTATTTACATTAATGTTGAAGTCCCTAGATTTCTATTTGCTGGACTTTCTTGCCTGTAACATTTCTTTCCTTTTCCCTGATAGAATGAACAAATCGCAATCAAAATGCGTGACGTCATTATTGCTTCATCTGTTGCCACGAGATGCGTCCCTTATACTTGAGATTACTTGAAATCGTCCACATTATACATTAAACATGGAATGTACATACTGATAAATAAAATTATTGTCGACATATTTATGATGGCAATATTGCTTCAATAAATTAGGTCTTACGTACTTTTAACGTATTTCTGCTTGTGACGTGCTGTTTGGTAAACGTAACACGTTATCGTTGAGGTATTAATGATATAAACCTTTATTTTATCATTATTATATTAAACTTTACTATTATATTGATATTGAGTTTCTTTTCAACAGACTCGATCGAATTTCGCAGGAAGATCATGTGCTGGTGAAGAACTTCAAAAGGTTTCGGGAAATGATAATTTGATAACGAGTATGTTTTTTTTGTTTTTTTTTTGTTATTTCTTGTGTTTGCTGTCCCTGACTTTGACAAACGCGTACGTACATGTATGTACCGTATAACACCAATGTCAGTTTGTATCTGTTTCATTTTTATACTATAGATAGTTCACCAAGTGTCCAGGATATCTGTGAGGTAAGGCAAATAGTAAAATACATGTAGGCCTAGTCTTATTTAGTTTGAAATCCATTCTGAAGTTTTCTCTGTTTTTATCCTCTTTGTGAACTTTTTTGATTATTTTTGTTTTGAATATATTTTTTATTTGCATGTGTTTTAGGTCTTCTGACCCGAAGAGCCTTCGTGCTCCGTCCGTCGTGACCGCCGTGCTCCGTTAGACTTTAACCCCAAAGTGGATTACTACCAAATATATAGATGAGGCTGGTCTGACCCCAACTTCGCCAGCCAAGGGTGTTCAATACGATACTCTCCTTTACACCCTTGACGGATCTCAAGACCAAATCGAAGGAGAATATCGTATTGAACACCCTTGGCTGGCGAAGTTGGTCTGACCCCGTCGGCCCAAGTGCTTGGGCCCCAAAGCGGGAACTGTGGTGAATTTTTTGCTTTAAAACCCTACTCCTCTTTAACCTTTGAGTGAATTACATCCAAATTTGGTGTAAAACATAATTGAGAAGGGCGATCATTTTTATATAAGACAGACTGATCTAACCACTAGGGCCTGAGTGGCGGGCCTAAGAATAATGTTTGCCTTAAAACCCTACTCCTTCTTAACTCTTGAGTGGATTACATCCAAATTTGGTGTGAAACATCATTGGAGGAGGGCAATCATATCTTATAAAAATGAGGCTGATCTGAGCCCTGGGCCCGAGTGGCGGGGCCCCGAAATTTTGCTTAAAAATCTACTCTTTCTTAAACTTTGAGTGGATTATAACCAAATGTGATGGGAAACAATATTGGGGGAGAAAAGTCATATTGTATATAAATGAGGCTGGTGTGACCCATGGGGCCCCACGTGGTGTGGCCGCTAAAGGGGAACTTTGCTATCTATATGATAATGATTCAATTGTCAGATGACCGTTAAGGGCCCTGGCCCTCTTGTTGTTTGTTTGCTTGTTTGTTTGTTGTTTATGTTGTGTTGTTTAAGGATGATATACTTTACAATAATGTATCTAACGAGATATTGTTATAACTAGTCGACCACCACCCATCGGAACAGAGGTCTGTTTGAAATATTGTATGTAAATCGTGTTTTTGAATAAAATACCATCTACATGTACTTAGTAGATTAACGCTTAATGAGTACCCCTATAT